>NC_082653.1:30917083-32200000 GCF_028023285.1 Balaenoptera ricei
AATGGGCAACCAACAGCAGTGTTTAAAAGCTGAAAGACACTATGGAACACTTCTGTATGGCTGAAAAGAGAAGTTTCTATTATGAAGAAAAAGAAACTAGATAATAGAGGAGGGGGCACCCAGCACTGTCTACACAGCATTCTCTCCAACTTGACATGGCTGAAAGGAAAGTGTCTTCTCTCCCCCAACATCTTCTTTTCCCTTAGAGTCGTGGCCCTTTTCTGTACCCCCATACCCTAGCAGAGAGGCCATTCTGTGGGGCAGGGGTTGGCAAGGGGAGGTGTTGCCCAAGGTAAGTGAAGGCGTGAGCACAGAAAGGGTTGTGCAGTGAAGCTGAACTCCCAGTGGTCAGGACTAGAGACCAAAGATCCCAAACAGAAGATGTCCAAGTGGAGCAAGTGGGGTTGAGGGTTCCCGAGCAAAGAACCAGCATGCCTGCTGGGGTAGGGCACAAGGGAGGACTGTACTTGAAAGCATCAGGGACACACACAGCCAGACACTCATCCAGCTGTAGAGTCTGCTGATTCCTTTCTGCCTCCTGCTCACTCCACCTTCCATGCCTTTGTCTGCAGCTTCCTCTTCTTGGAATGCCCTGCCCACTTCTCCACATGGATGACTCTCTCAGTCATCCTTCAGGATGCAGATCAAGCATCACCACCTCCAAGAAGTCTTCCCAATGTCCCTGTTGGGAACCCTAATAACATCACTCTGGAGAAGGAGCTGCAAGTGGAGCCGTGTCAGTGCAGAGTTCTGGGAGACAGGGCCAATTCCGGTGCTTTGGGGGTCATTTGGGGCAGGGTATTAGGGAGGCTC
This sequence comes from Balaenoptera ricei, assembly GCF_028023285.1. NCBI lineage: Eukaryota > Metazoa > Chordata > Mammalia > Artiodactyla > Balaenopteridae > Balaenoptera > Balaenoptera ricei. The sequence continues at coordinate 30,917,897 of NC_082653.1, forward strand.
AGCAGGAAGGTGGAACCCCAGGGCTCTCTTTTTATGAAGGAGGAGGTGCCAGCTGCCCATGCAACAGCGGAGGCAGGGCATCACCAGGGCTGAGCCTGAACTCCTGGCCACAGGCTGGGCCTCCCACGCTCCCATCTCCAATGAGGAAAATGATGCAGATGGATGCTATGAGCCACAGAGAGGAAGTCCAGCTGGGTGGGGCAGGCAGAGTCATTCCTGGAAGGAAGCTCGCACCTCAGGAATCTGGTAGAGGAACACTCTAGAGGCCTCTGTCCCAGGAGCCACCCACCTTCCATCCCCAGGGAGGGGCAGGCAGGGCTGGACAACTATCCAGGAAGGCTGCATCTGGGTGCCCAGGTACCATCTTCCCTTCATCAGTCTCCTGCAAGAGCACAGGCTCTGAGACAGTCCACTGAATCGATCTGTGCCCTGAATCAGCAGTGGGTCTGAATTGGGCAGTGTCCTCTTCTCTCTAAGCCTCAGCTTTCTCCTCTGTAGAATGGAGAGTCCCTCCCCACCAAGGGTGTTGTGGCAGCATAAGTGGCAGGTAAGTTACCCAAATAGGCACCAGCACACCACGAGGTGCAGTCAACAGGGTCTACTGATGGAAAAAAACTTCTGTCCACCCTCTCCTCCCGAGGGAGGCTGTGGGAATACCTGCCCTCCTCCTGGTGTATGTGTGGGGTGTGTGTGTGTGTGTGTGTGTGTGTGTGTGTGTGTGTGTGTGGTTTGTGTGTCTCTCTGTCTGCCTGCCCCAAGCTCTGGGGTGGAGCAAGCAGCCGGACTTGGGCAAGAGGGAGGGGAGACAGAACACATAAGCTTAGGTGGAAAATGACATGTCCTAAAGACAAATATCACCCTCTGCCCTAATACTGCCTGCTGGTGTGCGGGTCAGGCACCAAGCAAGAGGAGCATTGCTCCTGCCTTCCAAACCCAAAGAGTTTTCCTAAAAGCCCCGCCTGGTGGTGACCAGGGCTGGGGGCTCTTTGAGCAGACACAGCACCCACAACAGGTTCCCAGGGGCCAGTTTCTCCCAAAGAGCCCAAGGGAGGAAGGGTGCTGCCTGCCAAGCAAAGCAGGGCTGGGGCTGGCCCAGGTAGAACAAAGGTTCAGAAGCAGAGAAGGCAAGTTGGGCTTGAAGGGCAGCAGATGCGGTTGGAGGTTAGGGCTGGGAAGGGGAGTTTGAGAGGTCAGCCAAGGGCAGTCCAACCCTTGGATCACTTGGCTCTTCTGCTGTAGGTAATGGGGAGTCATGGAGAGTGTAGGAGCGGTGAAGCAATGGAACCGGATTTGCACTTTCTAAAGTCTCCTCCAGTTGCACAATAGAGGTGAACTGGAGGGGCAGGGCTGGGAACGAGGGCATCCACAGGAGGGGGATATCCTGAGTGCAGGCCAGAGGAGGGAAGCGTGACCTGGAGAGAGGCTGCTCCTGAAAGGACACACTCGGAACTGATCCTTCCTCGCTCCTCCCCCACCGGGGAGAAGCAGGAAGCGGGTGAGGTCAGTGGGTGGGTCCCCATAGTGATGGAGGGGAGAGGAGGGAGGTGCAAGGGCACAGGGAGGATGACAAAGGGCAGGGGCTCTGCAGGTCCCTTGTCCATGCCCACCTCAGCCCAAATCTTCTGGTGGCAGTTGAATCAAACCTCCCAGTGGCAAGGATTCACTGGGATTGTTCGGTGTCCTTCTCTTGTGTCTGACTGGACGCTGCCCAAGGGTGGGGCTGTGATGCCTATGTCAGACTGAGGGGGCCTAAAATAGGGGGGGGAACAGAAGGCTGCTAAGCAGAAGGGCACCAGGGGCTGGGGACCTCCCCACCCATGACTCTTCTTCACTCCTGCTCAGAGCCTGCTGCTGTGGCCCTCAGAGATGAGCCAGTCTGTGGAGCTGGGGGTGGGGAGGGAGGAACACCTGGGGTGGAGGAAAAAGAAAAACAAGAGGCAGGTTGTGTTTGAGGGGCTGGACCCTTTGCCCCTTCCCCATACACTAATGCCCAGCCACACTTCAACCCTCCCCGGCTTTGCTCGGCCTCTGGAATGAGAGGAAGGCCTGCCAGCCCCCATCACACACTTGTCACACACAAACAGACAAATACAACAAACACACTTACACACACAAAGACATAAGATACAGACACACACATATATAATACATACAGACACACCGACAGGCATAGACACATACAGACACAGTCACATGGACATCCCAAGAGACACACTCACATATGGACACAGACATACATATACACACAGTCATAGACACACAAAGACACACTCATACACATAGACACACACACAGACACACCAACAGATACACACATTCTTACAGACACACATTTGGAACAGCCAGTAGAGGTTGCTGATTGGATACCTTGCTGGCTTATTGGCCAGTGCTAACATCCAAAATTGTTTGGTTCTGCACACCCCTCACCCCCAATCTCATTGCAGGGAGCCCTCTGGAGCAGTGGCCCTGACAATAAGGGCAAAAAGTCTAGGAGAAGGACTTCCCTGGTGGCTCAGTGATTAAGAATCCGCCTGCCAATGCGGGGTACATGGGTTCAAGCCCTGGTCCAGGAAGATCCCACATGCCGCAGAGCAACTAAGCCCGTGTGCCACAACTACTGAGCCTGCGCTCTAGGGCCTGCAAACCACAACTACTGAAGCTCGCGCACCCTAGAGCCCGCGTGCCACAACTACTGAGCCCATGTGTCGCAACTACTGAAGCCCGCACGCCTAGAGCCCGTGCTCCACAACAAGAGAAGCCACCACAATGAGAAGCCCGCACATGGCAACGAAGAGCAGCCCCTGCTCACCACAACTAGAAAAGCCCGCTTGCAGCAACGAAGATCCAATGCAGCCAAAAATAAGTAATAAAAATTTAAAAATAAGAATAAATAAAATTTTTTAAAAATTAAAAAATAAAATAAATAAATAAATAAATAAATAAATAAAAAGTCTGGGAGAGATGACACTTTAGCTGGGGAGCCTTTTAGATGGGCAGAGAGGAGGAGAGAAAGTACTCCAGGGAGGGACAATAGCCCCTGCCAAGGTTTGGGGTGGGAGGGGCAGCTGATGCCCAAAGAACTGTGGGAGCCTTCTTTGGGGAAGGGGCTGGGGGAACAGACAGGAGGCCAGCCCCCCTAACACAGAGAGACAAGCTAAGAAGCAGCCCTTGGCCCCACCCCATCCGTGCCCAGCCTAAGCCTTTGTGGGAACACACTGGGCAGAGAGAAAGGGGCCAGGCCCAGGCCCTGCCAGAACCAGGAGGTGGTGGGCGTTATGGGAAGTCAGCTGCCTTAGAGGGGCCTAGCAAAGAGATCTCCACTCTAAATCTCCTGTTTGGAGGCCAGGTCCCCAAATCCCCACGAAAGCATGGGTTAGGACAGGAAGAAGGTCATGAACCCACACAGGAAAGGAGCTCTGTGCTCCTTGCCAAAGCAGGATGAGTTCTGAGTGATCCCTTTGCTAGCAGTGGGGACCCAAACTGTGAGAACCCTTCCCTCCCTACCCCAAACTTCAGCAAGGACAGACCTAGGCCCCAGCCTGGGGCTTAAAGGCCTGTCCTCACCCTCAATCTGGCTTCTTCTCTCTTCTCTGACCCTTGGAGACCAAACTCGGGATCTTGGGGGTGGGGTGGGGGTGTCTGGGTGAAGGGACTGCGAGAGTCCGGGGCAGGGGCTGGAGGGGTCTGGGCAGGGCCCTCCCTCTCAGCAGCTAGGCCCCCTAGGCTGAATCCCGAGGTGGCCTTGGGGTGGGCAGAGGAGCCCTTCGCAGTCGGGCTGCAGGAGGCCTACCAGGGCCTGAAATTCCTCTCCTCCTCCCTCCACCTCGTCTCCTCACCCTTCTCCCCTCACGGCCCCCCGGGTGGCTGGGAAGTGGGGGAGGCGCAGGAGGGGCAAAGGGAGGGGCGGTGGACTCGAGCCGGGCCGGGCCCCTCGGCGGAGGCCCGTGTTGCAGGCCCCGCCCCGGCCTCGCACATCTGGGCTGAAGCGCTGGCCCACCCGGCGGCAGCGGCAGCGGCGCGGCCATCCGGCCTGTGGGAGGGGGAGGGGAGGAGAGGGGCGGGGGCGGTGCGGGGCGGAGAGCCGGGCTGGGGCCGGGCGCACGTCGAGGGCTTTGGCCGACGCGGCAGAGCACAGCCGCCCCACCGGCTGTGGGCCCAGGATCCAGGCGTCTGGACACAGGTTGAGCTGTCGGCAGGGCAGAGGTGAGTTCTGGGCGGGGGACCGCTGGGCTCCCAGAGAGGAGAAAACGCCAAGGTTTGCGGTCTCATCGCGGGCTGGCGGCTGAGACCCCACCACAAACTTCCTGACCCAGGGGGACAGGACTGGGGCAGATCTGCAAGCCCCTCTCTCCAGCAGGGCTGTGGGTTCGGTAAGGCAATTGGGGCAGTGACGGAGGGCTACATCCGGGCTTTGGGACCCCACACTCGCCCTGTGGAGGGCGGGGATCTGGGGGGAGGGAGGGGGGCTCGAGAGACTTCCGTGTCTGGGTGTCTGTGGGGCTGGGGGCGGCTCCAGGGAGCCAGTTTGTGGAGGACACGGTGCTTAGGCCAGAGGTGGAGACCCCGGGGTTGAGTGTGTGTGTATTTGGGGACGCCTGCAGGGGGAGTTCCCAGGGCCTGTGGTCCAGAAAGTTCAAGAGTGGCTGGGTGGCACAGTGCCAGACTGTGGGCTGGCCTCATGAACAGGGACCTCTGGTTTCTCTCTGTGGGGCCAGCTTGGGAATCCAGGTGGGGTGGGGTCAGGGCTCCCTGTGGTATCCCAGTGGAGCCAGGCTGTAAAGTTAGCTTGTGTGGGGGAGAGAAACTGACAGGGAGGGTGCTCTAAAATGTGGACTCCCTGGGAGAGTGAAGGCAGCCCTGGATCCCCAGAAGGTAAGAGAGGTGATGAGGGACAGTGGGCAGAGGGTGGGAGGGGCTTCAGGCCCTAGGCTGTGTGAGACAGAGGTTGTTTGTGAACTGGCTGCTCCCTTGATGAGGACCCATGGGGGCAGGGCAGGATGTATAGAAAGAAAAGTCGAGGACAGGGAGGGGACTTGAGAGGCCATTTCTATCACTCCCTGCCTCAGGCCAGGAGAAGGCAGCTTCCTCACCCCACAACCTCCCACTGGTCCCTCTCCTTGAGGGTGCCTCTCCAGAGACAGACTGGGGCAGCCCTTTGGGTGCCATTTCTGATATGTTCCTTGGGCCCTGATTGGCTCAGTCTCTGGCTTGGGAGAAATGCCTGTGGCCTCTCTTTGCCTGCTGACTGGCAGGATGCTGAGAGAGCAGTGGATAGGAGAGGCAGGGTCCCGGTAAAAGGAGGCCTGCGGGGGTATGGAGGCGAAAGTCCTAGGCTTTTGTGAGTCTGGGGGACACTGTGGGATGGGAGTCTCCAGTTTCAAGTCCCTACTCGGCCACACTCTGTCCTAGTCCCCAGTCATGCCTATTGGGTAGAAGTCAGGGCCAGGGGTCAGGGTAAAGCTGAAGATGAGAGGTCAATATGAGGCCAAGGGCTAGGGGTCAGTCCATGGGCAAGGTTAAGGGACAGACCATAGGCAGGGTTAAGGGTCTGTCTGTGGGTAGGGTAGGGGTCAGGCGGGGCCAGGGTTTAGCCTGCCCTTGTAGCCAGGAAATGAAGTTATTCTCTGTGTAAATCAAACTGCCCCACCCAATTATTCTCAAACCCATAAGCATCACCAGTCTGAAATTAGTGGGCCCCTGGGGCAGGGATCTACCTCTCCCCACTTCCAGCTGCAGGCCCCGCCCAGATATAGCTTTTGGGAGCTGAGGTTGTCCTGAGTCCCATGATCAGCATTCTCCTTAAATGTTTCTGGTATGTGCATGTGTATGCATGGTGGGGGATGTCCCAAAGAAATATGGGGTATGTGTGCGTGCTTGTGTGGCTGCCACCCTCTTGTACCTCCACCTCTCAGAGAATCAGCAGGATCCTCCTTCTTTAACACAAATTGATTCAGGACCTCCCTCCCTCCCTAAAGAACTCAGAATGACTATAATAAAAGTCTCAATAAGACCAAAAACTTCTGACAAGAGAAAATTCAGAATCCACATCATGAAGGGAAAGAACACTGCTCACATCTGTCCAACTCCCTGCCTTTTTATCAGCCACCTTCCTTTCTTGGACTTGATCCTCACAAGCCCCCTGCATGATCCATTTTACAGGAAAGGGCACTGAGGCACAGAGAGGCAACATGATGCACTCCAGCCAGGTGCCATAATAGGCCCTGTCAGCCCTGAGTGTAGGGGCATTCAGTGTCACATGCTCAAAGATAGGAGATAACTGGACCAGGTTCACAGAGCTGGGGAGATTATAGACACATTGGTTTGGACATGAAATCAGCTTAGAGTGACAACTCTTGAGTCCTTTTTTCTTGGTGGTTCTAGATTGTTTCTGCTTCAAATACAATATCCTTGGTTCAGAAAATCCATTCATTCATTCAGCAAAGCGTTTCCCCAGCACTTAGCCGCAGAACATGGCAGGAAGAAATGTCAATAAGTTTTTGCTGATGAATCAAAACAATGCATAAATAGGGCTGCCATATTCTCTCTTGTGGGCTTGATCCAGTAGTGTGTTGGTAGATGTTTTTCAGTCAGCTCCCCAAGAGGGAGAAAAACCTAATTTGCAGTTTACCAACTTCTATGGTATAATCACCGTGGCTGATTTCAAGGTATCAATGTGATGTCAATAAATGCAGAATTGAGAAGAGATGCACAGAATCAGCTCTTGGGAGCTGGTAGGATCCACGTCCAGCACGACACTCCATCACCCTGAACTGGGCACCTGTCCCTGGCTCTCAAGGCCCATACCCACCCCCACCATTTACTTTCCTTTTTCTCAGCATCATCCAGCTGCTGTACAAGTGCCCACGATCAGCCCCTGTATTTCCCCTGATTCTGATTCCTGGACATCCACCTGTGCACCTCCAGTGACAGCAGGACTGCATGTGTCTGGAAATCTCCATGGTGCTGGCCATGGGGGAATATCCTGGATGTGTCTCAGTGTCTGTCGATGCTGGGGCTGGGTTGTGTGAATTCTGTGTGAGCAAGGGTGTGTGCACGTGTGTGTAGGGGTGTGACAGTGCCCAGCTCTGTGTCTGCTGTGTTCTGTTAGCAAAACTTCCTGATCTGGCCACTGGCTACAGAGAGGGAGTGGGCTCTGGGCTGCCCCCACCCTTGTTTAGGCTCACTGCTGAGGACAGTAGCGTTGGTGATCTGAAGACTGGGCCAGGATACGTTGACAAGCACTTCTCAAACCTTAGGGTGCTCCCAACCACCTGGGATCTTGCGAAAAAGCAAGCGCTAACTCAGCAGGTCCAGGGCGGAGCCTGAGGGCCTGCACATCTAACAAGCTCCCAGGGGACCCAGTGCTGCTGTCCTGATACCACGATTTGAGTAACAAAGCTGTCAGTGACCTGGAGGACGATGCCTCTAGCTTGGCCCTCAGAACTTCACAGACACAAGCTCAGGTTCCTCCCACCTTAGAAAAGAAAATAAAAACCTGTCCTCCCCTCCTCAAGCATTATGTTCCTCCAGGTGCAGCCAAGCTTCCCAGAAGTGCTAGCTCCGTTCTCTCACCGTCTGCTCCCTCCTCGCCTACCTGACTCCGCCCCATCTCCATCATTCCACTGAAATGCCATTAAAAACAGGTGTTTCCAGTCTCATCTAAAAATCTCTGAAGGCGTCTAGCTTCACAGTCTTCTCTTATCAAGATCTTCATGAAACCATAGCAGGCAACTCCGTCTCCCTGGCCAGCCAACCTTCCTCCAGTCAACCTTTATTCAGAGCTTCTCCTCCCTTCCCTTCCCCCACTCTACTCTCTGCCAAGCCTCCTGTGACAATGACTCCCAGACACACTTCTCCACCTCAGATTTCTCCCTGACCTCTAGGTCATGTGTCATCTGACTCCTCAGTCTGTTCTCTCAGCAGTTTCAAAACTGCACCCAGAACACTGCCCCTTCCCCCCTGCCAGCCTGCCCTGCTCCAGTATTCTCCATTTCACCATCCATCTCCTCGCTTGAATCAGGCAGTGTCATCCTTGACACCTTCTTCTTCCTAACCTCCCATGTCCAATCCAGCCATCTTCCATCAGGCTTGTTGATTTTAACCTCTAACATAAATGTTTACACTTCTGTCTCAAGACACACAGCCACCACCATCATCTGTTGCCTGGAGCACTGATTGGCTCCTGTTTTCATGTCGTCCCACTGCAGTCTACACTTCCCATGCAGCCAGAGGGGCTTTTTAAAACACAGATTTAGTCATGCCCCTGCCTTCACTCTGCCACTTGAAACCTTTCAAGATTTGCTGTTGCCTTTCATGTAAAACCAGATCTAAAATTGGGTCCACCAGGGTCTGCCTGCAGGGTGAGCCTAGCCCAACCCCTCTCTCCAGCCTTGCCATGCTCCCCTTTCTGCCCTGCTTCACAGTATCCTTCACAGCATTGTTTGTAATCTCAGATTCACTTACATGATTATCTGATTATGAATGGCTTCCCCACCAGGCTGTGGGCCCCCAGGACAGGGACAGTGTCTCTCTGGGTCACTGATGTCCCACAGCATCTGGCAGAGAGTGGGCACCTGAAAACACTTAGGAGCATCCTGGTTCCAACAAAGCAACTGTTAAAAAGACATTTTTGAGGGAATTCCCTGGCGGTCCAGTGGTTAGGTTTCCTCCCTTCCACTACAGGGGGCCAGGGTTCAATACCTGCTCGGGGAAGTAAAATCCTGCAAGCCACACAGTGTAGCCAAAAAAAAAAAAAGACATTTTTGAGACAAGCTGGGATGGAGGATTGAGCATTGGATGAGATTAAGGAATTACTGTTGATTTTGTTAGACATGATATTGGTGTTGTGGCAATGTCTTTTAAACAATCTCTGTTAGAGAGACATATTAAATAATTTATAGGTCAAGCAACATGCCTGGGATTTGCTTCAAAGGACTCCAGCCAAAAGTAAATAAATAAAATAAACAATTATTCAGTAAGGGAACAAAGGAACAAATAAATGCCATTCTGCTTGTCTGTTCCTGTTCACAGCCACAGGGCCTACAAAGATGCTGGCTGTCCCGGAGATGGGCCTGCAGGGGCTGTACAGCGGTAAGATCCACCCCCTCACCTCTGCCCGGGGCCCACTGCCCCCCTCACCCTGGCACTCAGACCCACCCCTAGTCTGTCCACATGCCTTGCCCAGCAGAGGCTCCTGAGAGCTGTTCTGTGAGTGTGTGTGCGCAAGGAGGGTCAGTGCAACAGGACTACGCATGTGAGTGTGTGTGTGTGTGTCTGCGTGTCTGCCTATGGGCAGGTCTCTGGGCACAGGGTGTGTATGTCTGCACAGAATTCTGTTTGTGTGCATGCGCATCTGCCTTTGGCCTGGTCTGGGCACAGGCTCTGGGTTCTGTGCAGGGGTAGGAGGCCAGGAGGCAGGACGGACACGCCTCAGGAAGTCCACTCACAAAGACCTGGTGGGCTGGGGCTTCCTTCCTGACTCCCTTCCCAGGCTCAAACCACAGCAACTCGGCCCCGCAAGCTGGAGCTGGTGACAGGACCCAAGCCTGCCCTGGCCACCTGAGAAAAAGGGGCTCTGGGAGTGTGACCACCATGTCCTTGCCCCTCCAGCACTGCAAGACAGATGCCAGCCCTGTCCAGACACTTCCCAGAATTCCCTTCATGCCCAGCCCCTCACATATATTCCCAGGGTACCCCAAGGTCGGGGAGGGCTGGGACTTGTCAGGGCCACAGAGCTGTGGCTGAGCGAGTATACAGGCCCCAGCCCTGGCTCAGCCTAAAGCCAGACATTGATTTGCTGATGTGTCTTCATACCAGACCCCATCAATCTCCCTGGTCAGCACCCCCGTCCCCACACACGGATCTCAGGGCAGCCCCAGTGCCCCTCCTAGGGGCCTTAGCAAAGTTCAGTGTGGTGGTGATGAGCCACCAGCCCACACCAGCAAAGCAGGCCCTCCTGCCCCCTGAGCTGCCAGAGCCTCCAAACCAGGCTTTGGGCTGCCTTCTGGGGGCTGCACTGCTTCCTCCCACCAAAGGTCCAGCTCAGTCCTAGGCCTGTGAGAGGGTCTTAAGGGGGCCTCCTGCCCCCAAACGCTGGCTCCAGGTCTATGTGTGTCATGGGGGAGGGGAGGCTTGGAATCTGACTTCCTAGTGTGGTGGACACCTCTCGGCTCAGGGCTGGGCTGGGGGAGGTGTTGCCCCAGTCAGCCAGCTGGGCCTGTCCATGGATGGCCCTTGGGGGGCAGAGGGAGGGGGCGAGGCAACTCCCTCAGGTCCTGATTAGAACCATGTGGCTGCACTTTAGTGGGGAGAGGAGCGGCTCCACTCCCACTCAGTTAGGTCTGTAGTCCCCTACCTTTTCTGGTTTCTCCACCCTCACCCCAGGAGCTCACCTGCCCCACCTCTCCTGCCCTTCAATCTCTGGACTCAGTCTTCCCCACCCCCACAATGCTTCTCTGTCTCTCCCCTTCCCTGGTGTGTCTGAGGGGTGCTGGGGGAGACAGTGAGTCCCTAGGTGAAGTATGTCACCCTTCAGGAATAGGTCACCTCTAACTGATAACAGACCCTGAACCCAGCTATCCCCGACCCCGACCTCAGTCCTGTCCTTCCTACCCTCCTGCCCTCGTCCCCTTTCCCCAGCAGGGTACCCCTCACCTTGGCCCAGCAATGACTGATGGAGAATCCCCCAGGCTTGGGGCCCAGCCACCAGCCTCTTACCCTGATTGTGCCAGAATGATTTGCCCTCTCTTTGCAGGCTCCAGCCCAGAGCGGTCTCCAGTGCCCAGCCCACCCGGCTCCCCAAGGACCCAGGAAAGCTGTGGCATTGCCCCCCTCACACCCTCACAGTCTCCAGTAAGCCCAGAGCAGGGATTGGGGTGGTGGGTGGCCTGGGTAGTGGGGAAGGTCACACTGGTGTCTGGAAGAGCCCTGGCAGGTCTGGGCTGGGGGTACCATCATGCTTCCTGCCCCTACACACTCCACTCATGTTCCCCCTGATGGGTTAGCCTTAGGTGACCTTGGACTGTAGGGGTAACAATTCTACTGAGGTGATCTCTCTCCAGGATAACATCTAGGGACCATTGCACGTAACCTGCCTGGGGCAGATGTACTTCTGAGCAAGTAGTTTTGTGTGTTCTCAGAGCACTGGGCCTCCGAGACTTGCTTCCCCTCCTGTCAACCACAGCCCCACCTTAATACAAGGTATATCTAGGGAAGAGGAGACATGTTGCTAAAAAATAGTTTGGGGCTAGCTTGACGTATCCAGGACATAACCACCACCCCCAAGCTCCCTAGGTCACCCCACGTGGGGTGGCCTCACCCTAGTGATCCAGCCTGGGGACCCCCTTGTTCTCAGGGAGCCCAGGCCTGGCCTGGGAGGAGGCAGGGACCACTCTTGGGCATGTGCATGGGGCCTCTCTTCTCTGTCACAAAACTGGATAGAGTCTGGCTGTGTCACTGTGGCCACAAAGAGCAAGAGGGTCAAATAACGCAGGTCCATGTGCTATGAAGCTGCTCAGAGCAGCAAAATTGCCCCCAGCTGGGCCCAGGCTGTGACATGGTGTGAGATGGGGGTGGGGCAAAGGCAGTCCAGGCAGAAGGTAGGCAGAGAACCAGAAGCAGGGAAGCAGGAGCTCAAGCCCAAAACTTCATGGGGCTACCTGAGAGGCCTTGGGCTTTCTGAACAGTTGGCATCTCAAGGGCTTAGCTTGGAGCTTAGGAGAGGAAGGGAGCCAGGCAGGCAGGTAGGTGGGGGTGGGCCAGGGCCGGTCTGGACCACAGCCAGGGGTTGGGAGGGCTCCCACATACAGTCAGCCTGGCCCTCTGGCTGCTCCCTGACTAGGTCTTGCACTTGCAGAAGCCTGAAGCCCGAGCCCCCCAGCAGGCCCCCTTCTCCGTGGTAGTGGCCATCGACTTCGGCACCACATCCAGTGGCTATGCCTTCAGCTTTGCCAGTGACCCTGAGGCCATCCACATGATGAGGTGAGGGTGGCTGGGCTGGGAGATTGGTTGTTGTGGGGGTGGGAATCCTACACCCTGGGAGAGGCCTGGTCCCAGAAGTACTGTCACTAAGGAGAAATGGGGTCTCCTCAGAGTGCCTTCCACTCCTAGTCTGGGCTCCCCACTGGGGCAAAAGTTTGGAGGATGGGTGCCAGGCCTGGGCCCTCAGCCCCAATTGGGGCAGCTCTCTGACCTCTGCAGGAAATGTTGGGCTTTGTTTTTTATTTTAAATTTTTTATTGAGAGATAACAAACATACAGTATAATACACAGATCTTTTTCTGGGCTAGTCACAAACAAAAACATATGCAAAAACCAAATAAATATGTGGTTTTAAAATAAAAGTGGTATATCATACAACTTGCTTTATTTTAAGTTTTCAACACTATTTTCTAGATGTTTCATGTGAATACAGAGAGCCACGATTTTGTTTTAATGGTTGCATAGTATTCCACAGTACAGATGTGTCATAATTTATCCATTCTCCTATTGATAGTTTTGAGGCTATTTTTCCTTCTAATTTTTCACTATTACAAAAAGTGCTGCAATGAATATTCTTCCTTGAAAACTTGTGCTGGAATTTCTATGCGGTAGATTCCTAGAGGCAGATTCCTAGGTTTGGCTCGAATGAAATACAAGGAAATGAACGATCAGAGGGTTAACTGAGTTGACAAGTCACACAGTTGTCATGAAAGAGCTGTTTGAAAAATCCATTCTGATGGAATTTGTTTTGTTTGAATGAAACATTTGTTTGACACTCCCCTTCAGGCCTCAAGACACTGATCCTTTGAATATATCTTAGTGGGGCTATAGCCTATAGGGGGAAGACCCCTATAGAAGACCGCAAAGCTCCCAACTCAGCCTGGGGTGGGGGATCAGGGGGCTTCACCAGGGCCTGGGAGGCTGGATGGAAGGGTGGGTGGAGAGACAGGCAAAGGGTCACTGCCCCAAAGATACAGGGGACCTAACCTACATGAGCGTGGACTGTCCTTCCCCTTTCTCTGCTCCCTCCACATCCACATGAGGCCAAAAGGCTCTGGGCCCTTAAAGCTCTCTAAGAGCTGCAGGGCATCCCAGCTTGTCAGCACACACAGCTGAGGCCATGCTGGGCCCCTTGCTGGGGCTGAGGACACATGAAGGGACACTGGAGATAACAGTCACAGGAAGTAACTGGGGGCATCTTGGCCTCCTCCCAAGCCCTTCCCACCCCCACTAGCCACTAATCCCCATCACTTCTATCTCTAATATCCCTGTAATACCTGCCTACTTCTCTCCACCACTACCACCCCGAAGTTCAGCCCCACCCTCTCTCACTTGAACAGTTGCAATATCCTCCTCCCTGGTTTTCCTTCTCCATCCTCCCTCCCCTCCACTCTGTTGCTACATGGGGACCAGTGACCTTTCTAAAGGCAAATGTGGTCATGCCTCTTCACTCCCCTACCTAATACCCACCAAGACAGAATTCTGATATGGCATTTGGTACTCCTCCTTAGTTGATCTTAAGATTCCTGTATTTTCTCCTGCTTTGAGCCAACTTATAGCTAGTTCTCCCTGGTCTTTCACACCTCCAAGCTTTTGCACATGCTCTTCCTTCTGCCTGGATTCCCAGTTCCTTCCCCAAAAGGCTGCACTGGTGAACTTGGCCTAGAGGAGTCAGGGCATCAGACAACGCAGAGGAAGTGGAGGAAGGATTTGCCAGGCTAATGAACTGGGCAGTGAGTTCTGGGTGGAGGTCCAGATGATGCCTGCACATAGGGAAGTTTGGAGTCTCAGGTTTTGGGGGCCTGCTGGAGGTGCAGTCAGCTGGGATGTAGCTACTGATGTGGGCCAGATAGGAATGATCATGAATGCCTTCAAAGAGCTTAGCTGTGGAAGATGGCCTAGAGGAGGGCAAACCAGCTGGCTGGGAGGAGGCCTCTGCCAGGGTCCTGGAGAGACATATCAGAAGGCCAGACGAGGCAGATGGCTTGCTGCTGCTTGTTAAAAAGACAGGGAGGTGAGGTCCAATGGTATACTTCATGGAAGGGAGCAGGAGCTGAGGATGTCAGATGGGACCCATGGCCCCATGGATAGAGAGGATCCCATGAGCAACGTTTATGGATTTAAGTGGATGCCAAGCACCATATTCACAAGAACCCTAAAAGGTAGGTACTATTATTATTTCCATTTTACATATGGAAAGACTGAGGCTTGGGGAAGCCAAGTGAGCTGCCCAAAGTCACACAGCTGGTTCCAGAGCCAGCACCCAACCCCACAAAGGGAGGATTACTGCTGACCACACTGACAGCTAACTGCCTCCACAGGAAATGGGAGGGCGGGGACCCAGGTGTGGCCCACCAGAAGACCCCCACCTGCCTGCTGCTGACCCCAGAGGGTGCCTTTCACAGTTTTGGCTATACAGCCCGTGATTACTACCACGATCTGGACCCTGAGGAGGCTCGTGACTGGCTCTACTTTGAGAAGTTCAAGATGAAGATCCACAGTGCCACTGTGAGTCACATTCTGGCTCAGGGCCCAGCTCCAGCCAGGGAGGCAGGGCTAGGAGGGAAAGCGGAGAGGGAGGCCTCATGGAGGGTAGGTAAAGCTAAAAGGTGAGGAGGGGCCTGGTGGAGGAGTAGCTAAGGGGGTGGAGCTTGAATCTAAGGGATGGAGGCATGACCAAGAGGTGAAGATAGGGTAAAGAGAGGGGCTGGGGAGAGAACTAATGTGAGATTAGAGCCAGAGTGGGACAGTGCCAAAGAGGGGGAGCACCAGGAAATGGGGTGAGTATAAGAGGTTGTCAGGAAATGGAGGCAGAGCTATGGCCTCCTGCAGAGTCACCTTGTGTCCCTGCCAGGATCTCACCTTGAAGACCCAGCTAGAAGCGGTAAATGGAAAGAAAATGCCTGCCCTGGAGGTGTTCGCCCATGCCTTGCGCTTCTTCAAGGAGCATGCCCTTCAGGTACGCTGTGACCCCATCCCTGCCTACTGGGGTGGAGGGCCCCCAGGTCCATCCTTTCCCCTCAGCCCATCCCCTGTCCATCCAATGGGTAGCCACTGTCAGAAGACAGAGGTCATCTCCAGTCCCCTGCCTTTCTGTCTGGTAGAGCCTGCATCAACCCTACAGGTGTTGGGGAGGTGGTGGTGGTGGGGAAGGGGGTGTTAGGATTCCAAGTTAGCTGGGAAGTTCCTCCTGAGGCCTGATTAGTTCCTCCAGCTGCCATAGAGGCTAAAGACACTTCCCACAAACCAAGCCAGCCATTCCCCTCACTGCCCCCTCCTGCTCCAGGAGCTGAGGGACCAGTGCCCGTCGCTGCCAGAGAAGGACACTGTGCGCTGGGTGTTGACAGTGCCGGCCATCTGGAAACAGCCAGCTAAGCAGTTCATGAGAGAGGCTGCCTACTTGGTGAGAATGTGCACTCAGAGCCGTGGACGTTGGTCGGGAGGGCCCCGGGCATGGCCCCATACCCTCATTCACCCACCACCCTTGGGACCACAGAGCCATTGTGTAAAGACTGCCAGCCCCACCCTGCTGGCCATTTTGGAGGGTTGTTGCCACTAGGAAAGGGGGTGGGCCTGCAGGACCAGAGAGCAGAGGGACAAAAGACACAGCCCAGGCCAGCTTAAACAGTGTCTTAGGGCAGGTTTCCTAGAAGCAGAGCCCAAGATGGGAATTCTTGTGCATGTGGTCTATTGCAAGGACTCTCAGCAGAAAGAGGAGTGAGGAAAGCAGGACAGGAGAAAAAGCTGGGCAGGGATGTGGTCTTAGCTGGAGTCTAGCCTCAGCCTGATCCCATGGAGAGCTCTAGAGGGAGAATGTACTGTGGTGTTGGCCACGAGGAGGCGGGGGGGGGGGTGGCTTTTTGTCCATCCTTATCAGTCTGTCATTGGTTACTGGGGGAGTTGGGGAAAGGCCCTCCAAGTGAGGTGGTTCCCATTCAGCTGAGGGCAGTTCTTCAGAGAAGGGGCAGCGGTAAGCCAATAGCAGCCAACACTCAGTGTAGCTGGGCAGGACACCAAGAACACCCACTTCAGCCAGCATCAGTATTTTCACCACAGCCCCAACCACTGAGCAGGGGAAATAGGACTATGAAACTATGAAGGGAGGTGATTTTGGCCAATGTTTGCTGGTCTTCCTACCACAAGAGATGCCCAAAAGTCTGGAGAAAGGGGGACGGCTCAGGCACCCCTCTCTCAAGTGGAAATGGGGAGGTTGGAGGGGGGCTCATTGTTTGATCCTGCCCGTGAACCTGGGGCCTTGGTGGACACCCTAGGATCTCCAAAAGGGATCTCAGGAATTCCAGTGCACCTTCCCCTGGAGGATACCAGGACCCCCAACCCCCCACAAACACAACTTTGGGCCAGGCATGCCTCAGCTGTCAAATCCGCAGGTGCCTACACTTGTCTCTAGAAGGAGCTAACCCTGAGGCCAGTGGGCATCCCCCCTGCAGAGACCAGGATGAAAGCATGGCTGTGCCCAGCCAGAACAAACACCCCCACACCAGTGGCCCCCTGCTGGTTTACCCACCCTGCTTCCTCCCACACTGTTCCCTGTCAGCTGAGGATGGGCTGGCCCTGGGCAGTAAGTCTTAATACCCACCCATCCCCATCCCCCACCTGGTCAGACTGCTTTGCCTTGGCACCTGAAATTTCACTGTTAAAGTTTCTTTCCTCCTATATCAGATTCCCTGAGAACAAAGTTCTCCTAAGAGTGGGGAGGCCCATGGCCACTGTCTATCACCAGTGGAGAAAGAGGGTTCAGTAAGACAAAAGGGGCCCCCCCACCCCTCTGACTGATGGTCTGGCCATTATACCCACCCTCCCCAATACACTGTGTTGGAGTCTCCACTAACCCCCTCAGCCAGTGCTTAGCTGGCCAACACAGTATCTGTGAAGGGGACCTTGCTGCAGCCCAGGGACACCTTGGGCAGCCTGGAGGCAGATCCCAGGTGCTCTAGGTTTTCACTCAGTCAAGGGTCTCTTCCTGCTGGGCAACACCATGGCATCTTTGGCCATGGCCATGCCCCTCCCCAGCCTGGTCACAGGGTGGCTGTGAGACAGCTCCAAATTTGTGCAGCATGGAGGGGCCTGAGCAGCTTAGCATGGGTGGAGTATAATCCGGAGGAGATGGGAGCCCCACAGGCCCCTGGTTGCCTGCCCTGAGGTGCCATTTCAGTGTGATGCCTGGCCCATGGTGCTCCCCAACCCTGCCAACCACCCATCCTCAGGCCGGACTGGTGTCGAGAGAGGATGCAGAGCAATTACTCATCGCCCTGGAGCCTGAGGCTGCCTCTGTCTACTGCCGCAAGCTGCGTCTGCACCAGCTCGTGGACCTGAGCAGCCGAGCTCCAGGCAGTGGGCGCCTGGGCGAGCGCCGCTCCATTGATTCCAGCTTCCGTCAGGGTGAGCCACCCCCAGGGGTACTGCCCAGTGGCCTTGGAGGCAGGCGCTTAAGATTACACCTGGCCCTAGAGTAGCACTGTCAGAGGACGGTAGGACTCAGCCCAGCCCTGAATCTGAGAGTGGGAGGGTGATGCCTACCCTGAGGAGAGGTGCTTGGGTACTGACAAAGGGTACTCTGAGCTGAAGGTGGAGGTCTTCAGGAGCTGTCCCTTAAACAGCCACTGAATCAGTTTTCCCTCCCCTCCTGGCACATCAGCTGTCCTCCCCCCTCCCCCATCAGCCCCAAGCTCCTGCTGCCAGGACCAGGAACTGGGACAGCTATGGTCAACCTTCATCATCCCCTCAGATGCCATCTCCCATGACAGGGAGAGGTCCCAGGACCTTCCCCCACCCCATCCCCAGCTCCTTCAGACCTTCTTAATTCTGATTTTGCTATGGCCTGAGCCCTTCTGGATTAAGGGAAGGTCCTGCAGCCGGAAATACTTCCCCTTAGCTGTTGGTTACAGTGCCTGAGATTACCCCATCCAGTTTCTCTGGACCCTTTAGGGTTCAGCATTGCCCTCTCCCAGTTAGGAGTGGAGCAGGAGTTTCAGGAGCACTGGCTGCTCCCGATGCTCATGGAGGGCGTTGGTGGAAGGATGCGGGGCATTGAGCGTGGTAGCTGAGACACTCCTTCTAACCTCACTGTCCTGCTGTCCCTCAACACCCAGCCCGAGAGCAGCTTCGAAGGTCCCGCCACAGCCGCACGTTCCTGGTGGAATCGGGTGTCGGAGAACTGTGGGCTGAGATGCAAGCAGGTGGGGGAGGGGAGATGGAGGGATATTCCTTGGGCCCTGTGGGGCACCGTATACTGCAGGTGGGGGGAACATTCCCGAAGTCAGCTCTAGCCCCTAGGAACCCTGCCCCTTCCAACTCCTTCAGCTGTACCTAACCTGGTAGTCCCCCTCAGTCACCTGCACTCCCACCCCCACTCACAGCCATGCCCCTAACCCCCACTCCCCCGGGGGATTCTCTGCAGATGGAGTTGCAGAATCCTGGGACCATTTTCCCCCACACCTTGTGCTCCTACCTGGTGACCTGAGGTTCAAGCACCTGAAGCCCCTTTCAACCCTAACCCCCATGGCCCCGCAGACAGGGCTCAGGACCTGGGGCAGGGCTGGAGGCTGGGTAAGTCTGCAGAGGGCGCAGAGCTGAAGGTGCCACGAGTGTGTGCTCACGCTCGCCCCCGTAGGAGACCGCTACGTGGTGGCAGACTGCGGGGGAGGCACGGTGGACCTTACCGTGCACCAGTTGGAACAGCCCCATGGCACCCTCAAGGAGCTCTACAAGGCGTCTGGTGAGTAGCCAGGCAGCACCCTTGGTACCCAGACCGCCCTGGCCCCGCCAACCACCCCTGGCGGCGGAGTCGGCACTGAAGCCCCCTTCGACCCCTGCCCTACCCAAGGTGGCCCCTGTGGCGCGGTGGGCGTGGACCTGGCCTTCGAGCAGCTGCTGGGCCGCATCTTCGGCGAAGACTTCATCGCCACCTTCAAAAGGCAACGCCCAGCAGCCTGGGTGGATCTGACTATAGCCTTCGAGGCCCGCAAACGCACCGCAGGCCCACACCGTGCGGGGGCGCTCAACATCTCGCTGCCCTTCTCGTTTATTGACTTCTATCGCAAGCAGCGAGGCCACAACGTGGAGACAGCCCTGCGCAGGAGCAGGTGGGCCGGGAGACCGCCCCTACAGGGGAAGGTGTGGGCCCCAGGGGGGAGTAGGGGGTCCACCTTATCTGTCCCACGCACACATCATGCCAGCCCCGGTGGAGGCAGGGGGAGGGGCATGAGTACCCCAGCTGGAATCGGCAGCCCAAACTGGGGCGAGAATCTTGAGCCTGGGGAAAGGCCAACATCTACCTCTTCCCATTCCCTGCACACACACACACACACACACACACACACACACACACACACACACGCTAGCCAATGGGTCTGGGTTCCTCTGCTCGAGGCAAAGGGAGGCTCCTCTCCTGGGACCTCATGCCTGGACCTGGAACAGACCTGCATCTAAAGCCCTGAGGGTATGGCTGGCACAACACATAATGTGCAGTCAGTGCCCAGGTACTTCGACCTGGAATAGGGGTAGCACCCGGGACCCTGACCCATGGGCCTGTGCCTCCTTCAACACCTACAGCGTGAACTTCGTGAAGTGGTCCTCACAGGGGATGCTCAGGATGTCTTGTGAGGCCATGAACGACCTCTTTCAGCCCACGGTCAGCGGGATCATCCAGCACATAGGTAAGTACCTGAGCCTGGGTCCTTCATTCACCTCAACATACACACCCAGATGCGGGAATATCTTACCCTGTTAGTGCCTGGAAACCTCCCCATATCCATACACTGGAATGAGACCCAGAATCATCTGGAATACCTGGAGGATGCAGTGTGGTGGGGATTAAGAGATAGGCGGGAAGATGTGCAGTCTTGCCAGGTTAAAGAACCTCTGGTGCCTTTTTCCTCAAATGGGGTGATAGTATTAGGTCCCCCAAACTGTTATCACACAGATTTAAATGAACTGAAGTATCTAGAGAGTGAGTGCAACGTCTTGCACGTAGTAGGCATTTAATATGTGTAAATGCAGACCCTTATCTCAAGCCCTCCACGGTGTGGTGGGGAAGCAGAGCCCATAAGGATTGCCAGGGGCCCTCATGAAAGCACTCGGTGTTTTTCTTTATGGGAACCAGGCTACCGTTTTATAGCGAAATGTCTAGTTTCTGGTTGCCCGAGGATACAGGCGGGCAGAGGAGAGGCGCCAGTGGCTGCGCAGTGGTGGCCTCAGTGGCCCACTCCCCGTACCTCCTCCTTACCCCCACCCTCCACTCCTGTACCGCAGAGGCGCTGCTGGAGCGCCCCGAGGTGCAGGGCGTGAAGCTGCTGTTCCTGGTGGGCGGCTTCGCCGAGTCGGCCGTGCTGCAGCACGCGGTGCAGGCAGCACTGGGCGCCCGCGGCCTCCGCGTGGTGGTTCCGCACGACGTGGGCCTCACCATCCTAAAGGGCGCGGTGCTCTTCGGGCAGGCTCCGGGCGTGGTTCGGGTGCGGCGCTCGCCGCTCACCTACGGCGTGGGCGTGCTCAACCGCTTCGTGGCTGGGCGCCACCCGCCCGACAAGCTGCTCGTTCGCGACGGCCGCCGCTGGTGCACCGACGTGTTCGAGCGCTTCGTGGCCGCCGAGCAGTCGGTGGCCCTGGGCGAGGAGGTGCTGCGCAGCTACTGCCCGGCGCGCCCAGGCCAGCGCCGCGTGCTCATCAACCTATACTGCTGCGCCGCCGAGGACGCGCGCTTCATCACCGACCCGGGCGTGCGCAAGTGCGGCGCGCTCAGTCTAGAGCTCGAGCCCGCCGAGGGAGGCCCCCATGCTGCCGACGCGCCCCCTAGCCGCCGCGAGATCCGCACTGCCATGCAGTTTGGCGACACCGAGATTAAGGTCACTGCCGTCGACGTCAGCACCAATCGCTCCGTGCGCGCCGCCATCGACTTTCTTTCCAATTGAGGGCGCAGTGCCAGCCCCCCTCGGCCCCGCTGAACTCTCTTTTGGCCCAGGACCTGGCGAGCGGGCTGAGGCGTACCAACCTGCCCCATTCCCCGCCATCCTGCCCCGGGAGGTGAGGTCGCAGGAGGATGGGTGGGGACATATCCAGAAACTCTGGCTTTGGGATTGGGCCCCGGTCCACTGACTGGAAGGCTGAAGGGCCCTGCCAAGGACTGAGGTCAAGGAGACTTAAAAGAGGTTTGTAAGACGGCCGTGCCCACAGGGAGCACGTGATCCTGAAAGCAGAATGCACCGGAAGACTTGAGCCCTGGTCTGAACTGGGGTCCGGGATGGGAGTCGGGGGGTGGGGGTGCAGCTGCAGGTGGGGCAGCAAGAGGAAGGAGGTTGTGCAGGGCCTGGGCCTGAAGGGCAGAGTGCACTGACTGACTGGCTCAGCCTGTTTAGGGAGCCAGACAGGACAAGGACTGGAAGCTGACAGGAAAGGGACAGGGGTAGTAAGACCTTCCTGGGCGTGGTACTGACCACCCAAGTATGAATGTTAATTGTAGAAAGAGCAGTAGCAGACTATGAGGAGAAGGGTACAGGGTGAGGCACTTAAGAGGGGGATGTGGGGGCACATGTTGGGGCAGCCTTTCCTTTCTATCTGAGAAGGCCCCAGGGGCAGCCTACCAATGACCCACTTGCACTCCATCGAGCCACGGAGTTGGGGGAGGGTAGGGAGGACAGAAAGAGCACTGGTCCCGGCTCTGCCATCAGCTCAGTGTACCTGCCCTCCCATGATGTGCAACAGCCCCACCTGCCTGAGAACCCTAAGGTGACAATAAAGCATTTATGCTCAAGGTGAAGCTATAGCCTCCTGGTACCTCACAAGAGGGGACCCTAATAGTGGAGTAGTGGAGAGGGGCTGGGATCTGCAAAGGGAGGTTTTCAGCTGTGCCTGGGGCTGGGAACTGACCAGAAGGGGGTGCTGCTGTCTCTGGGTCAAGCCTCCCAAACAGAACGCCCCATTCCACAAGACCTCTCTCTGACCTGGGCAGAAGGCCCCTCCCCATCCAAACTCTTCCCAGGCCTAAAATGTCACCCCCTGTGCATTCTTCTTTTGGGGCCAGGTGCTGTAATACCACGAAGTGACCTTGCCTCCAAAAAGAATGAGTTGAGCCAAAACTGTTCCTTGGCCCTTCTGTAAAGGATTGGGCATTCTCAGGGCCCTGGAGAACAAAAATCCTGCTGGCCTCTGGTATCCACTGGAAGTTTTATTTCTTTAGGGTTTTATCCCAACCAGTTGTTTAAAAACCAAGTAACACAGACCTGGGGGGTAAGGATTGGGAACTGCACCTCCCTCCTCCTCACCATGGACGGCAGTGGGAAAGAGGGAGGGGACAGGAGAGGTGGCTAAAGCAAGACAGCAGCAGCAGTAATGGGGGCAGCTACACCACAGAGCCAGCTCCCTCCTCTCCTAGGCCCTGGCTAGAGCCCCTATGGCTTGGGGTAGGGGGGTGGGTAGAACCCACCCCAGGCCCTCTCCATCCCTCCTCAGAGAGCCTCCTTGGGGGCTCAACCCATTTCTTCCAGCAGGAGACTGAGGCACACAGAGAGGAGGAAGTGGGAGAGGAGGATGCTGGAGAGGCAGGGAGGTGGCACAAATGAGGTGAGAGGTGTGGGTGAGGCTCCAGCTTGAAGGCCCTTGGACCCTCCACCTCCATGCCCATCCCTGGGAAGGGTGAGGAAGCTACATCATCACGCAGCATTTGGGGAGACGAGGGGGGTTTAAGGCTGAGAGGCCCCGAGGCAGGTGGGGGCGAGGGCCTCAGTCGAAGCCGTGCCAGTCACTGTGCTCTGAGTCGTATTCTAGCTCAGCACCCACGCACTTGACACCATCTAGCAGCATGGGTGTGCCGTGGTGTCGGTCTGCAAGGCAGGTGACAAGTCAGTATGCCAGGCTGGACCCTGGCCCCACCTACTCCAAGGGGACTCCTCTACCTTCCCTCCTGGCTCTGCTAGGGGATGGGGAGAAAGGCACCCACCAAGGAGGTTGGGGATGGGCCGGGACAAGGATCCCTTTTTCAGACTCAAGGAGGGTGGAAACTCCTTGCAGCCAAGTTGGTGCCTCCCTCCTCTAGCCAGACCCGGGCCTCGAGCTCTCACCCATGACGCGTGCCTGCACCATCACGCGCACGCAGGTGCCGGTGCCACCTTCGCAGGCTAGCAGCATCTCCTCCTTGAGGACGCCCTCCTTGTGCGCTGAGTACTCACACTTGATGCTGTAACCTGCCCGGGCGATCAGCACCTCTGCGGCCTCCCGCCCCCACCCCCCAGCACTCACTGGTCCCCACCCACCACCAAGACCTCCAGAGGAGCAAGGATGGCCCAGGACCCTACCCCCAGGGCTGGGCGCACAGGCCTCAGGAGCTTCCCATTCTTCATTGAGCTCTACATGCCTCTGCCTCCAGGCCAGAGGTCAAACTCAGGCTTCCAAGAGGTGGGATTCCCCAAAAAGGCAGGCAGGGAGAGAGGGTGATGGGGAGGGGAAAGGAGGGCAGGGCAGGGCTTGAGCAGATCTGGTGGCAAGAGGCCTGAGGGGGCTTGCTCAATCCACTTAAGGGTGAGGTCATTAGGCGGAGGTAGGGGGAAATGAAACTGAAGCTGGGGCTTCGGTACATGGTGAAACTGATACCCTAGCCTTTGGGAGAAGGGGGGTGCACTGAAGCTGGTAGGGTATAGAGAAGCAGCCCCAAGCCCAAGCCCAGGTCTGGCGGGTGCTGGGAGGTAGCTGCCCAGAGTCCCTGAGGTTCCAGTAGCTTTTTCCTGAGGTACAGGCAGAGGGAGGGCTAGAGGCCCAGAGCCAGTTCCTCAGTGGCTCCCATCGTCCCATTAAGGTAACTATCAGGCGATGAGCAGACATAGGCCAACTGTGTGAGCCCATGGACTTCTGTCCAGGGAGTGAGGCCTGGGGCATGGGACCTGCCAAGGTGCCACACTGCAAGACCATAAAGAGGCATCACGTCCGCTGATTGCTGAGCTGCCCATCAGCCCTAGATGGGGGAAGGAAGTACCCCATGCTCTCACTCCCACTCACACCCAGGCCCTGCTGGAGGAGGGCAGGCTTCCAGCATGCCAAGCAGGGTACGCACCTTCTGGGATGGGCATGACGCTGAGGAGCTTGAGGTGCAGGCTGGGGACAGGCGCCTCTCGGACCTCCTTGCTCAGCCTGCGCACTGGGGGCAGAGTGAAGGTAATCTCATACCTGTGCAGGATCTTCAGGAAGCCAACCTGCAGCAGGAGGGGTGGGGGAAGGAGGCACCTTCACTTACAGTCTCCCCCAGGGCCCACCCAGGTTGTGCCACTGATGATCCTGTGGGGCCCTACACTTGCTTCCTTGACAATCCCAGGGGAGCCTGACTCCCTCCATCACTCTAGTTGGTCCACACCCCTGGCCGGGTAGCTCCAGGCCCTTTCTCCAAGGACCCCATCCCTACAGCTTGGCCCACACACTCCTCAGCATGTCTCATGAGCCCTGAAGTTCCTCGGTGGCCATTTTATAGATGATGAAATGGAAGCTAGGAAATGACTGGCTGAAGGCCACAGTGTGGTCAGGGTATAGTCCTCCCTGGACCTCTTGGCTACTGCTGCCACACGTGGCACACAGCAAAGCACCAGCCATTGCCCACATGGGAGGCTCAAAGCCCCACGACACAGGCCATCCACCTGCTCCCACCACTACCAGCATGTGGCCAGAGCCAATAGCCCAGGGACTTTGGTCCTCTAGTCATGGTGGGGCCACCAGGCAACACAGATAGCACAAGATGGAGGATGGGATAGAATTAGAAAAACAGACACTAGACCAGCTGTGTCAGTCCAAAGCTGGCCCACAGGACTGGCACCAGCCATGGAACCTGGGCTCCGGCCCACCCTGCTGGCACATGAACATGGATTCCTGCCTGCCCACTCAAAGGCTCACTGTGTCCAAAAGCCCTGATTCACAGCCCGAGCAATTTCTGTTGTTCATACACAGAGCTTGGCCATCCTTGGAAACTCCAGTCATGTGAAGGGTCACAGGCCAGGGTGGCTGTTGGGCAGGT
Source organism: Balaenoptera ricei (assembly GCF_028023285.1). NCBI lineage: Eukaryota > Metazoa > Chordata > Mammalia > Artiodactyla > Balaenopteridae > Balaenoptera > Balaenoptera ricei. The sequence continues at coordinate 30,942,881 of NC_082653.1, forward strand.
AGGCTAACTGGAGTGCCAGTCCAGGAGGTGCAGGGGTGCATGCTGTATCCACAGCTCACATGGGCACATACTCTCCTGTTCAGTTTCAGGAAATGGATGGCCCTGTCCTTTGGGGGAGCAATTAGCCTTTCAATGAGATCAGATGATGTCACTGCATGATAAAGCTCAGTCCCTGTGGCCCCCACACTCTGCTGGTAGAGGGCACACCTCTCAAGAGGGCTTTCTGGCTGTACCTGCCAATGGTGACCCTGTGATCCAGCTGTATCATTTGCAGAATTTTCCAGGGGAAATACTCAGAGATGTGCAAAAAAAAAAATACTCATCACTGCCCTATTTATAACAGTACAAAACTGTAACACCAGGAATAGGGAACCAGCTAAATCAATGATGATACATATAGTGGAATACCAGGCAGTTGTAAAATCTCGTGGAAACCACCAGGAGATGGTTCACAACAGAAGCAAGCAAAACACAGTGCGTACACTGTGATACCAGTTTTTCATTTTTGGAAACAAAGCTAAAAAAGAAACTGGAATAACACACATCAAAATATTAACCGTAGTTATTTCTGGATAGTATGATTGCGGGTACTTTTAAATTTCTTTATAGTTTTCTCTATCTTCCAGATTTTCTCTAATTACATGAATGGATTTTGCAATGGGAGGCAAGGAGCTATTTTTGAAAGTTTGGGTTAATTATGTTTATTCCCTTGGGGAAGTTGTCAGCTCTTGGAGGAAGAGCAAGGGTTTTAGAGTTGGGCAAACAGGTATGACTCTGGGCCCCTCCTCAGGGTGGTCTCAATAAACCAGACACCATCCGCATCCTCACCGCCATGCCCTCCAGGGCTCAACTCTGGAGCCCTGATTTATTGTCCAACCTGAGGGCCTCACCCTGTTTCCCTCCAATCCATCCCCTCCAGAGACTTCCTCCTGCCCCTCCAAAGTGGATGTGGGATCCAGCTGTGTGTGTCCCAGCAGTAGAGGAGCCAAGAGTGTATGAGCTGTGGCCACTCAGAGAGGAGGAGAGGGGAAAAACATGGGGGTGATAAATACTGCTGCAAAGAGCCTAAATCACCCAGAGGTTTGGCAAAGAAAAGTAAATAAAGTCACACCTTGTTATCAGCATAATTAGCCTCACGCCTGAGTGACATACATACATCCTTCCATTTCCAACTCTTTGGGGTATAAATTGTCTCTACTTCAGAGAAGGGAAACTGAGGTGACCTGCCCAAGGTCAGAGTCAGAATAGCAGGCCTGGACCTGAACCCAGGCCTGTGATACCACAGCCTTGACACCTGCCTTCCAATTGCAATGGTTGGGGTGATGCCGATGATAACAAAAGCTCCACTCCCATTCAAGTAATATCCTAAGTCAGTGGTCCCCAACCTTTTTGGCACCAGGGGCCGGTTTCGTGGAAGACAATTTTTCCACGGACCAGGGGGTGGGGGTGGGGTGGGTATGGTTTCGGGATGATTCAAGTGCATTACATTTATTGTGCACTTTATTTCTATTATTATTACACTGTAATATATAATGAAATAATTATACAACTCACCATAATGCAGAATCAGTGGGAGCCCTGAGCTTGTTTTCACTTGCCACTTGCTGATAGGGTTTTGATATGAGTCTGCAAGCAACTGATTTATTATGGTCTCTGTGCAGTCAAACCTCTCTGCTAATGATAATCTGTATTTGCAGCCGCTCCCCAGCACTAGCATCACCACCTCAGCTCCACCTCAGATCATCAGGTATTAGATTCTCATAAGGAGCGTGCAACCTAGATCCCTCGTATGCGCAGTTCACAGTAGGGTTCCCACTCCAATGAGAATCTAATGCCGCCACATCTGACAGGAGGTGGAGCTCAGAAGGTAATGCGAGCAATGGGGAGTAGCTGTAAGTACAGATGAAGCTTCGCTCACTCGCCTGCTGCTCACCCCCTGCTGTGCGGCCTGGTTCCTAACAGGCCACGGACCAGTAATGGTCCGTGGCCTGAGGGTTGTGGACCCCTGTCCTAAGTGCACTCATCTTATCACAGTCTCACACTTCCCATTTTACAGACGGGGAAACCAAAGCCCAGGGAAGGACAAAGATGTGCCTATGGAGCCAACTTAGAGGAAATGGAACAGGCTCAGGAAGCCAGGCAGGGCCAGGGAGAAGACAGAGGGAATAAGGCTGATGATGGCGGGGGTGGCGGGGGAGATGCACACATACCTTGACCAGAAAGCTGCTGTCGCTCTCTTGGGTGACCATGACCACAGAGTCATGCAGCTTCTCATCAAAGTGGACGTGGCTCTGGGAGCCTTCTGCATCATGGCCTGTCGCAAAGCGGATACTCCGGACTCTGGGCTTATTGCCTACGAAGAGAGTGGGAGAGGGCTACCGGGGCTGTTGCCTTCACCTATCCCAGTAAACTACTCCACCGTGTCACCTCCCTGCCCTCTGCGACTACCCTTCACATAATCCAGCATCCACTGCTGGGCTAGGCCACATCCTACTGGACAGTGGCGATGATAAGGCTTGAGGCTCCCACCTGCCCCTACCTGCTCAGTCCTCCCACAGAAAATACTCATCCTGAGAGAGGGTTTGGGGGGGGATTCAGGGATTAGCTAATAGAGGGAATGGGGCTGACAGGGAAGAGACAGTCCTCCCGACTCCAAACACCAAGCAGTGCAGGACTCAGCCCCAGTCCTCAGGATACCCTGCCCCATGCTCTCCTTCACAGTGCCAAGCGCCCCATCTCTGGGACCTCCTCTTCCAGGTCTGTCAGTACCTGAGGCCCCCTGCCTGCCCCTCCTGCTGACCCAACTTGAGAGAGGAGAAGGGCAGAGACAGGAATGGGCTCTATGGGACCTGCCTGGGAGTGGGAGAAACAAACAGGGTCAAAAACCACACTCAGCCCTCCTAGGAGGGGCCGCAGCTGCCTCTAAACCTCATCACTGATCACTGGCAGGTAAGAAGGAAGAACCCAGGGGAGCCTCCAGGACCCCTCCCAGAGACGCCTTTCCCTCCTCTGCTTAACTCCTCACATGGCCCGCGGCTGTCTCCAATTGGGTCAGGTTCTCCAAGGCCAGGAAGTCAGGGAGTTAAGGCAGGCAGAGCAGTGGGAACTGGGCTGAGGGCCTGCGCCGGGGGAGGCTAAGGCTGAAAGAGGCCCATCTTGCCAAGAGCATGACCCCAATCCTCTCTGACCCCCACAGCCCCTAGGGCTCCCAAGAGCCCTACCCAGAGTCCTTTTGGTGGGAGGGCCTGGGCCAGCCCTTGCCTGGGTTCTTGCACACTCAGTGGAGGGCCAGGGGGCCAGCCTGGCATTTTCACATTCCCCGCTGAGCCCCCCAGACTTGACCCTCATATATCCTACCAGGCCTCTCTTGCCTAAAACCTTCTATGAGCACTTCTGAACTCTGAATGAAACCCAAATTCCTTTCCACAACCTGCTGTGGCCCTACCCACCTCAGCAGCCTCAGTGCTCACCCAAAGCCCCCTGTGCTCCCCAACCCCCACAGTGGAACAGGGAGGCTGGAACATGGGGCCATGAAGGCACACACCTCCAAAGACCAGCACACCATGGAGCCAGGAGGGGTCCCCAGGTTTGGCTTGGGTGTCCCCAGAACAAACACTGGTGTAATGTAATTAGTACCTCACATTCAGACAGACACACACACACACTCACAGCCAACGCAGGCCCCACATGCAGCAATGCCCCTTCCCACCAGGGCCCGCTGGAAGACGCTACAAACCCCGCCAGACCAGGCAGGCACTCACCCTTGTTGGCTGCAGCCATGGACGCCCTCCCTGCCACAGAGTGAGACACGCAGCTCCTGCCAGACACCACCGGTCAAGCTCAGCAGCTTCCCATGCTCCAGGGACACCAGCAGAAGCCTGATGCATGGGGAGTGGGGAGGGCAGGGGTCAGGGTCACCAATGGGCCTGTGGCTAGGGGAGAGCAGAGAGTTCCCTTTAGGAAGGACCCAAACCCCTGCTGCTCTCAGTAGCCCAAGTGGTACCTGCACCCCCTAGCAGAGGGGGCTTCTGCCCCCCCACTCCTCCACCCACTCCCCACATTCACCAAGAGCCCTCACCCTTGCCTGACACGCTACTGACCCAGGGCCTGGCCAGCATGTACTGAGCTGCAGCTTCTGGGTGCCAAAGCACCAGCACAAGCCTCTTGTGCCCAGCCCACCTGAGGCTGGTGGGAAGAGGCAACCAGCAAAGGAAGGGGACTTCACTGGCACTTTCCAAGGGTCAGTTCTGGTGCTGGTAACCCAAGGGTTGGCCCATCCCAGACACACAGGCTGTACCATCCTACATCCAGAGACCACAATATTCACGTTGCACAAGTGGATCCAGGTCAGAGTTAACAGTATGCTTGGAGGGGGGCAAATATGGGGACTCACATAATAAAACATGTCCTCAGAGCTTTCCCTCCGAGTGATTGGTCAGGGCCATATACAGAACAGATACCCATGAAGGGGTTGCCGTCCATCGAAACCCACCATTCAGACTCTGGCTTGACTACAATCCGGCTGGCCTCCCAGCTCAGCTCCCCAAGGGCAGCCTCAGGGCAGAGACTGTGGGAGGCGCCTCCAGGAAGCCTGTGTGAGCAGCCAGGCCTCTGAAAGACTGGGCTGAGACCATCTCAGCATCAAAAAGAATAATAAGTGCAACTGATGGAAACAGATGGAATTACATAAAATCAGAGCATTCACAGAGATTACAAAAAATGGGAGAAAGCAAAACAAACAAACCCAAATCCTCATTTGTCACTACTGACAGTAGCAGTGCCCTCTCTACTGAAAACTGGCAATATAGAGAACTAATTCAGCCTGTCTCTTGGCCTTTCCTATAACCAACTTGCCCTGGTGGTTAAAGGACAGCTCTTCTTTAACAAAGGAATGACCAACTGCTAAATAATTCTGCAACCCCCAAAACACAAATGCTAGGAGCAACACTAATCAGTGGGTGCTAGACCAGTAAGGCAAAGGTTGAAATGGATGCTCACATATGCACAAGTGCCACTGACAGATGACCTAGGGTTAAAGGGAACGAGTTTGCAATGGAGGGATGTGACATCAGCCAGTCTTGCATTAGTCAATCTCCTCTCAGAGTGGGAAAACTGGACACACTGATGCCTACTGATGTGACGCGGCACCAAGTCACAGCATTGCTAACAGGGCAGCCCCGCCCCAAATGTCTAACCTGCATCTAACAAGCCCCTAGAACTCCAACTTCAGCTTACCAAAAACACAGAGGCCAGCAGAATAAATTAAATGACTCCACGAGAAAGCAAGGAGACAAACCCAGAAGGCAGGATATTCTACAGGACAATTGACCTAATTTTTTTCCAAACTGTTAAGAAGAAAAAGGAGGGAGGTTGTTCTAGATAGGGGATGGGCCAACTACAGCCTGTGGAGGCCGCCACTGTTTTTTGTAAAGTTTTACTGGCACACAACCGTGCTCATTTGTTTACGTGTTGTCTAAAATTGCTTCTGTTTTACTTATTTGTTTGTTTGTTTTGCCTTGCCATGCGGCTTGTGGGATCTTAGTTCCCAGACCAGGGATTGAACCTGGGCCTGGCAGTGAAAGTGCTGGGTCCTAACCACTGGACCGCCAGGGAATTCCCTAAAACTGCTTTTGCACTAAAGCAAAACTACTTTGAGTAGTTGCTACAGAGGCCACATAGCCTGCAAAGTCTATAATATTTACTATCTGGCCCTTCACAGAAAAAGTTTGCCAACCGCTCTTCTAAATTAACACACAAAGAGACCAAGAATGGGAAAACTGACCTCTTTTTTTCCACCACGTCAGTTTCAAGAAGAAAAATAAATGGGGTAGGGGATTTCTAACTATCTATAAAAAGAGACATTTAGGGGATAATTGGGAAATGTGAATGAGTGGGACTGGATCTTAGATGACATTAAGAAATAAAAGCTGATCAGTTAGGTGCGATAATGGAATTGGATTACGTAGAGAAGTATGTCCATATTGGTCAGAGATACACACTAAAGTAGAGATAAGTGAACGACGTTGGCTAGTCCAGGGAATGAAGAGACTAGCCAACTTGGGGTGGCCTCAGAGTTGGGCCTGTGGAGGGCATGACCTCGAGGCCCCCCAGGTGCCGAGCTGCCCTGAGAGCAGGCCTCACCTCCCTCCCTACTTCCCAATGCAAGAGAAGTCCACCTAGGCCCAAGCCTGGCCTCAAGGGCAGGGCAAACAGCCTGGGTACCAGGAGCCCGCATACGAGCCCTCAGGAGGTACAGGGAAAGGCAAGGCTTGGGTCTCAGGAATGCAGGAGCGGCCAGGGCAGAAACAGCCCCAGGTGAGTACTCTGGGGTCACTCCCAGAAGGGCAGCCCCTGAGCCCTGGAATGCTCAGCTGTCCCAGAGAGCCTGGCCCCTGGAGAGAGACCTGCCCTACCCTACCCACTCCAGCCACCCCCTGAAGCTGTGGACTCAGAGCGTGTGAAACATGGCCAAGAGCAAGGGGCCCAGAGCAAGGGGACCCTCCTCCTACCTTGGGCAGAGGCTGCTCCAGCCACACCTCTGCAGCCAGGGGAAATGACAAGATGCCCCCATTTCCCAGGGCATTTCCTGGGAAGCCTGGATGAAACTCTTAAACAGTGGCTGGTAAGCAAAGGCTCCTGAGGCTCTTCATAAAACTCTCTTCACTTCATAAAACCCCAGTACACACAGGGTCCCATCCCTGTCTTCCTCCCCAGTCCATTGACTGTTGCCTGCCTGCCTGCTTTAACCCAGGCCATCCCCTCTGCCTGGAACAATCCTGCCCCCCACCCACACCCCAGCCTGGGTCTCAGCTCCAGAGGACATTTTTCAAGGTAGCACAACCCCATCCCACCACCGCCCATCCCAGGATAGACCTGAAAATCTTCAAAAAGGATCCCCTTTCTCACTTCTGGGATCATTTGATATCTATGTCCCCCACCTTACAAGGGCGGTGACTGTGTTTTTGCCAAACGCTGTGTTCCCAGCACCAAGCCCAGCACCTGACAGGGAGCAGCTGTGTTTAGTTTATATTTGTTAAATGAATGAATGACCAAACTAAGTGGAGCCCAAGCATGGGCCTCAGCTGGGCCCTCTAGGCAGATGTGGCACCAGGGCCCAGAGGCTCTCAGAAGAGGAACGCCCCACCTCACTCTTTAAGCCAACCCCTGCCCTGGAGGGCACTCCCTTCCCCCCATCTCAGAGTGGGGCCCCCCGATGGGCATCTTCTAGCCTGGCCACAATCAGCTGTTACCTGCCCCCTCAACCTTGAAATGGAAGATCCACTGAGGGAAGGACCTGCATCTCTTGCACTGCCCAGAGCTCAGGACAGAGCAAGCACTCAGGCACTGCCTTGTAACCCTTGGGCAATGAGAACGCAGAGCGAGGAGGCAAGTGACTTCAGGGGCCCAGAGAAGACTGGAAAAAGCTCCTTTCCCAGCAGAAAGCCTCTCTAGTCGCTGTCCCCTGTGAGCCAGACTCTCGTCCATGCACAATTCTTCATCAGAATCGGGAGGAGATGGCATCGGGCCTCCTCTTGCGGCAGCTGTGTCCATAGGGAACCACTTGATCCCCTTGAAACCCCAGGCCTCCTCCTGTGCCAGCCAAGTCTTCATCGTGGCCCAAGTGGCACAGCCCCCAAGAGGCAGCAGGGACACGGTCAAGACCATGATTTAAATTCAGGCTTCATGGCAAAGTTACTCCGTGTCTCTGTGCCTCAGTTTCCTCATCTGCAACACAGAAATAAGCAGTGGCCTCTTCCTCAGTGGGTTTGGTGCAGCTGGTGCCTAAAGCTCTGTGACAGTGCTCCCCACTCCACCCCCACCTTTGCAGAACAAATCCCCCAAAGGACTGGTTTCTGAAGCAACAGCAATTTCAGCATCAAAGAGGCACTTCAGGCCAATCCTGGAACAGTCAGGAATGGCCCTCAGGGTGGGCCACAGCGACTTCAGTCTTCTCAGAAAACAGCTTAAGGGACTTCCCTGGTGGTGCAATGGTTAAGAATCCACCTTTCAATGCAGGGGACATGGGTTCAAGCCCTGGTCCGGGAAGATCCCACATGCCGCAGAGCAACTAAGCCCCTGTGCGACAACTACTGAGCCTGCGCTCTAGAGCCCGCGAGCCACAACTCCCGAAGCCCGTGCGCCTAAAGCCCGGGTTCCACAACAAGAAAAGCCACCGCGCTGAGAAGCCTGTGCACCTCAAGACTAGCCCCCACTCGCCACAACTAGAGAAAGCCCACGCGCAGCAATGAAGACCCAACGCAGCCAAAAATAAATTATTAAAAAAAAAAAAAGAAAAACAGCTCAAGGGCTGAGGGGCCTCCCTCTCCCTTCCTTCATCCTGCCTTCCCCTCCCCACCAGGTCTCCAGGGATTGCCAGAGAGCAGACTGCTGGGAGCCCACTATGCCCTACAACCAGAAGGACTCATAAAGAAGATGTGAAGAATATACAGCCCACTCCAGCGAAAAAAAAGACACCCCCACCTTTAGATGGGCTGTCAACAGGTCAGGGGTGGTACCACAGAGAGTCACAGGATGGGGAGGGCTGGGAAGCTGGAACAAGGGCCTTTGGGGACTCCTTCAGCTCTCAGTTAATCTCAGGGAAACTAGCGGAACCTTCTCTCTGGGAAACAGAGCTCCCAGCTCAGATCCCTCTCAGCTTTAGAGAGAAAGGCTGCTTCGAGGTTATCCTACCCAGGGCAGGGCTCAGCCAGGCCCAGTGGCACCTCTGGCACAAGGAGCAGAACAGGGAAATGGCAGCTGGGCAAATGGACGGATGGACAGTTACACAGGAACCCAGAGTTCTCAGCCCCTTAGATTCCTGCCCTGCACACAGAGTGCTAGCTGCTACTCCAGGCTGTCCCACACTGGGGCCCAAGGCTGGAGGGAGGGTCAAAGACAGTCTGTCCATGGCAAAGTGGAGCTCCAGAACCTGCCACCCTCTTGCCCTATACCTCACAGCTGCATCCCCACAGCACCTCTCTGCAGTCCCCAAACCCCAGGCATCGTAGGACCAGCCCCAGCTTGTCCTCTGCTTTGTGGCTAGGAACATGCTTCTTGGGGCCTCGTTTCTCATTCATTCCTAATCTCCATTCTCAACCTGTTCAAGGACTTTGAGCCAGGAACTCTACAATCTTCCACCCTCCCCACCCCAGCCTAGGACTCAGTCCTGGCTTAAGCACTCAGTCCCGCAGAAGCCTCTCATCAAAGCTCAAGCATGTAAAAAGAGCACCCACAGAGGCCACACTAACCTGCTGACTCCAGGACCTGACATAGGACTGGGCCCACATACCTAGAACAAGGCCTGGAAAGGAAAGGCTGGAGGTCAGGAGTGGTTGTGACAGTTTTACATCAACTCAGACTGGATATGACTCCATTTCCTCCTCCCTCCAGCAGGCCAAAGTTGCAAGAATAAGTATGGGTGTTTTCTCTCTTGAAAACGGGTGGAGGGCTTCCCTGGTGGCCCAGTGGTTAAGAATCCGCCTGCCAATGCAGGGGACACGGGTTCGAGCCCTGGTCGGGGAAGATCCCACATGCCACAGAGCAACTAAGCCAGCGCGCCACAACTACTGAGCCAGCGCTCTAGAGCCGGTGAGCCACAACTACTGAGCCCGCATGCCACAACTACTGAAGCCCACACACCTAGAGCCGGTGCTCCGCAACAAGAGAAGCCACGTCAATGAGAAGCCCGCACACCGCAACGACAGAGTAGCCCCCACTCACCGCAACTAGAGAAAGTCCGCGCACAGCAACGAAGACCCAAGGCAACCATAAATAAATAAATAAATTGATTAAAAAAAAAAAAAAGAATGGGTGGAGCAGGGGTGAACTGAGGAAGGGACCCCCACCATCTCACACCCTCCTTTCTCCCCAAGAAGTGCTGCCCTCCTCTCCCCAGCATCTCCTCCCCACAACCTCTCAGGCCCCCAGCTAGAGGCTGCTCAGACCCCTCTAGCCTCCGGACTGCCTGCCCCACCCAGGTCCCAATTAGTAGAGGCCAGGCCAGGTCCAGCGGGTGACAGCTGCACAGCTGCAGGTGGAGCTTCTTCAGCTCCCTGAGCAGAGAAACGCCCTACCCACACTTCCCAAGGCGAAGATTCAAGATGAAAGGCAACCCAAGCCCACCCTTCTCAGTCCACCAGGGTTCCTGTTCACTAACAGGAACACTGGTCCAGAACCTAAACGAACTTTTCCTGCTCTGTGACAAAGGGGAGGTGGTGGCCAAGCTCCCAGAGACATCAGGGGCCTGGGTATAGGAATCTGTACCCTCTCCCGCCTCCATCCCCGTGTGTGTGGCGCCCCCATCCCCACCCCATCCTCATCTTCTAAGGGGACAGAGTCTGGACACCCCCCCCCCATCACACTCCTCCCGGGCTGCGAGGCGTCGGCTCTGTCCCTCATAATCCTGTGCCGTCCCCACCCTCATCTCTGCTGACGCTGTAGTCTCGGGAGCCCGTACTCCCCGACATCACGGCCGTCCCTGAAGGTGTCGAGCCACGCGAGGTTCAGAGGCTACTCGTCCAAGGTCACACATTGAGGCGATGACAATGGGGGGCGGGGCGCGGAGTTGCTGACGGCGCTGACCCCATTAGGCCCCCGCCCTCACTGTGTCACACGTGCCCCCGACAGCGCCCCGCGGAAAACACTCCAGCTCTACCACCTAACGGTCACCTGCGGCCCTGGGGCCTGACATCTCCCCAGCTCACATGCCAGGGAGCCCTCCCCGTCCCGGGCCCGACAGCGGAACCCTACAGCCCCAGCCGGATGGGGTCGCAGGCACCGACTACCCAGAACAGCGGCTCCGCTGGGATGGGATCTCCGCGAGCGGGGCGGAACCGGGAGGTGGCGGAAGGAAGAGCAGTCTCACCGTGCGGGGAGCACCCCGAGGCCAGGACGGGCAGGGACGACCGCGGCAGCGGCGGCGGCAGCTGTGGCGGTGGCGGCAGCCGTGGCGGTGCCGGCAGCCGTGGCGGTGGCGGCAGCCGTGGCGGTGGCGGCAGCAGCAGGATCTCAGCGCAGAACCCGAAGAGAGAACCCTACGCCGCTGCCGCCCGCCTCAAGGGCACACCCCCCGCCTCCGCCCATTGGTCGACCGAAGGGGTGGGGCGAGGGCACTTCGGACCACTAAGCGGGCCCCAAAGAACCGCCAACGGGCGTTGCGCCTCTGCGTCACCTGCAGGAGCCCCTGCGGCTGCGCCGTGCGAGCCCACGCCCCGGGGCCCGGCAAGTTCTCGCGATGAACTCAGCCGGGGCGCTCTCTGTGGCCAGGCGGCAGGATACCGCAGAAGCGAGAGAAGGAAGAAGCGCCTTTAATAGGTCTTACGCGTGTCCACTTTCAGCCTGGGGGTTTGCACCTCCTGTCTCCGCCCAAGTTGGAAGGGGCGTCCCCTGGGCTCTGTCCCCTTGAGCGGCCGTAAGGTGGGGCTCAGAGCTAGGTGGGGCACCTGAAAGTCGCCTTTCTTCCGAGACTTCCAAGCCCGCATTGGCAGTCGATACGGGCATCGCTAGGTCCTGTCCGGGAGCGGAGGAACCCTGCATTCTTCCCGCTCTGCGATCCCCGGGTTTCGGCATCTTCCCCTTACGTCCCATCCCTCTGCCTCGGAGGAAGCGCTCCTGTGAGGACCTGAGACGCGTTCTGAGTGCCCTGCCGGCCCGGATAAGAATCAGAACAAAGAAGGCCCGCGGGGTGGGGTTTGGGAGAACCTGTGCAGGAGCTGCCGGGGACCGCAGCCTCTGCTCTCGATCTCCACGGAGGCGGTCGCAGTGGCAGGGGGATGTGCCTAGTTCAGCGACCTGGGGTGGGATGTGGGCGCCTGCACAGAGTCTGGGAGCAGAAACGTAGCCCTCGAATCTTTAAGGGTTCTAGCCGCTGCTGCGCCTGCAGGTCCTTGAACAACAACCCCTCCCGATTTCGCTGGCTGGAACAGGGTCCCTAAAGTACCCGCGGGGGGCTGTCACTATGGCCCATTACAAAGCCGCCGACTCGAAGCGCGAGCAGTTCCGGAGGTACTTGGAGAAGTCGGGGGTGCTGGACACGCTGACCAAGGTTTTGGTAGCCTTATATGAAGAACCAGAGAAACCTAATAGTGCTTTGGATTTTTTAAAGCATCACTTAGGAGCTGCTACCCCAGAAAATCCAGAAATAGAGCTGCTTCGCCTAGAATTGGCAGAAATGAAAGAGAAATATGAAGCTATTGTAGAAGAAAATAAAAAACTGAAAACAAAGCTTGCTCAGTATGAACCACCTCGGGAGGAGAAGCGTGCTGAATAGGATTCTTCTCAGTTGAAAAGACACTGAAAAATGGTTTTGTATGACTTGAATAGTTTGTATAGTATATAATCTTTTCCGAACAGATGCTATAGCACTCTTTTAATATGTTAAATTCACCTATCACACTTTAACTGTTATAAACACATATACTTAGAATCACCAATAAAAACTCAATATAACTTTCTTTGGGTCTTAAAAGCAGGAGAATCAAAAGGGAATCCTGAAAAAAAATCTAAACACAGCCATCTAATTCATTACCTTAAAAGACATTCTGTTTATTAGTCTGACTAGGAATGATGGTACTGGTTGTATTTTAGCCGAGGAAGTTTAGCATGGAGCTATTCCTTGGTTTAGTTCAGGATATGAACACAGGTACAGTCATTCTTTAAAATGAAGATGACAGTGTTGTTTATATTCTCTGTAGGCAGCTGGAGAGATCTGTGTGACATAAGATACTGTTGCATGGGGTCTCATGAATCTTCTGCTCTTGTTTATATAATGCGGAACAAATGACTCTTCTTTGCCACCACTTTGCCTTAGATAACTGTGTGTGTGCCAGTGTGAACTCTGACACCACGTTTCCTTCTATGCAATCATGCCCTATCTGATAATGTTGCCTTGCTTTCCTGTGTGCTTCCGTGGGTCCCAGTTGCACATTGGCCTTTCTGTGTTGTTTTTCAACTTGCTATAATAGCAGTTATCCTGATTGTAATTTATATAACTTTAAAGAGAATCACACTGTTCCCCTGCCTTACTTGTTGCTTAGCTGAACACAGAACAGAGGCAATATAAAATTCTGGGTTCACGCACAAGCTGGGACGAGAAGGGGAATGAGCCATATATCGTGGAAAATTATAGTTTGCAGGTATAATTATATAGTGCTTTTTTCCCCTCAAAGTATTTTTCTAGCCTTGAATTCATTTTATCTTCATTATCCCTGTGAAGTAGGTAGGCAAGTATGAGGGGAGGTGGGGTGCTGAATTTTTAGGCCAAAGACTGATATGAATACAAATTATTTACTAATTGTAGAACCTTGGGCACATCAGTTAATTGCTCTGAGATTCACTTTCCTCATCTGTTAAATGGGAATAATATCTGTGCTGCCTACCTCACAGGGTTGTTGTGAGGGTCAAATGGAATGTATGTGAAAGATTTGTAAATGGTAAAGCACTAAAAAAATAAATAAATAAATAAAAATAAAAAAATAAAGTACCCGCGGGGAACGGTCCCTTCTTCCAACATAACTAGGAGAGAGATGGTATGGGCGGCTTAAGGCCAGCTTCCTTTCAGAAAGAGCGGGGTCACTGCCTTTGGGGAGCCCCCAAGGCTCCTACCCTCCGCTGGATCCCTGTGGCCCCTAACCTATCTTCTGGTCTCTGGTGAACACACTGTCGGCAAATTAATCTTGATGAGCTATTGTTACCATTGAATCCTCCCCTGCTCCAAAGCGCTCTGTGCTCTGGGACTGTCTCCAGAAGAGCCTCAAACTTTTTAGCATCATTTTGGGTGATGCGTGCACACTCTGACGTTTGAGATCCTGTCTCCAGCATGGTCATTGGGAGATTTATACATTCTGATCCCAGCCCATCCACTCTTGCCAGATGCTTTCTTATTACCCAACCCACCATTCCATGTGCCCCGGTATGCCTCCCCCACAGTTGTATTCACATGTCTATTCTATTCCTCAAGCTCTAAAGGTGGCAGGCAGTGCACCCAGAGTGAGCTATAGATGTATTTTGTTTAATCCACATGGGGCTTTAAAAAATTCTTATTCTTGGGCTTCCCTGGTGGCGCAGTGGTTGAGAATCTGCCTGCTAATGCAGGGAACACGGGTTCGAGCCCTGGTCTGGGAAGATTCCACATGCCGCGGAGCAACTAGGCCCGTGAGCCACAACTGCTGAGCCTGCGCGTCTGGAGCCTGTGCTCCGCAACAAGAGAGGCCACGATAGTGAGAGGCCTGCGCACCACGATGAAGAGTGGCCCCCGCTCGCCGCAACTAGAGAAAGCCCTTGCACAGAAACGAAGACCCAACACAGCCAAAAATAAATAAATAAATAAATAAATAAATAAAAACTCCAAGGAGACCCAGTCATAGCGGAGCCTCCACAATTAAAAAAAAAAAATTCTTATTCTTCCTCTTCCTCCTCCTCTGCTTCTTCTTGTTCCTCTTTTGAAATATCAGAAGATCTAACAACATGGACTCAATTCCAGCCTGGCACCAAAGGCTTATGGCACCAAAGGCCAAGGTATCTTGGTCAGGGTTGGGAGTCAAGCTTGGCCTTGGTCCACAGAACTTGGGGTCAGTCTGTGGGCAGGGTTGGGAGTCATACAGAGGACAGGTTTAGGGGTGAGTCCATAAGCAGGGTTGAGGGTGACTATGTGGCTACATTTGGTGAGAATCTGAAGCCTGGGTTTGTGGTTGGGTTTGGACAGGGTTGGAGGACACTGTGAGGATAGGTTTGGGGGTCAGTCTAAGGCCAGAGTTAGAAGTCAGGCTGTCCTAGTGCACAAGACCTAACCCCTGGTGGTATCATCAACCTACCAAGCAGTGGCCACTTCAGGGCCCAGCTACCCACGAGTTGAGACCCACTCTGGGCCCACAAGGCTCTTTCACTTAAGGGGTGGGGGGTAACACAAGGGGGACAGGAAATCACTGCCCTCAGAGAACAGAAGGCAGGCACAGGAAGGAGAGCATACCTTTAATGGGGGCAACCCAGACATTCTTAACATAACCCGTGTGAGGGGAGGGCAATTGGAACAGGCACAGCCCATGTCTTCCCCACTCCTGGCTGAGCTCACTCCTCACCCCTTTCTCTTCAGCTGTTGCACTTTCCAGCCTCCAGTTGGGTCCCAGGTGAGTGCCCAGGAGGGGCAAGGAAGCCCCTCAGCTGTCTGGGGCAGCTTCCCCTTTGGCCCAGGGTACAGAGGACTAGCCTGGATGGAGACGCTGCTGTCATCAGAGCTGGGCAGGGAGCAGGTTCTAGGGGTGCGGACCGAGCTGGGGGACCACCCCCCCAAGGCCCAGCACAGGGAGCACCAAGGCAGAACCCCCTCTGGTGTCAGGCACTGCTTTGGGGTGCATGCCAGGTCTCTGCATGTGGCTTCTAGGTTCTGGAAAGCAGTCCATTCTCCTGACCCGGATGGAGTGGAAGGAAGTGGCTCAGTCACGGGGCTCAGCTTGGAGGGTTCCTGTCCCACCGCCCCCCATGCTCACTCACACCCCAAGAGAGGGGAGGCGCTCTTGTCCCAGGAGGCTCATTGGACCAGCTGGCTCACCGCTGCTTACGCTCTGCCTGCTGGAGCCGCCGGGAGAGATCTTCGATGAGCACGTTCTTGAGCTGGAGCAGGTGCTCCAAGCGTCTCACCTTCATCTGCAGGACCTGGGAGAAGCCCCACAGAGATCAAGCCCTGTGGCCTGCTGCCCCCGCCCCTGTCTTTCCAGGCCCCAATCACCCAGCGCCTTCCCAGTGCGCCCTCACCTGCACAGTCTCCTGCGAGGCCAACAGCTCCTGCTCCTTTTCAGCAATCTGGAGGACGAAGCTTCGGTCGCCCTGCAGCGCCTGGCTATACCCCAGAGGCCGGGGCACAGGCAGCCGGCCCACCCTGGGGTGAGAAGCAGCTTAGCCCAGGCTTGGATCTTGGGCCCCACCCTCACCCTTCCAGTGTCCCTCGACCAGACCTTCTCTCCCCGCCACGGTCCCCCACCCGTCCCTGACTTCCCTACCTTTCCAGGTGCAACCCTCACCCTCACCTCCTAGCCATGTGCATAGGGAGATTACCAGGCTTGGTGAGGTCAGGAGCTCCCAGTTTCCTTACCTGAGCTGCCCCCCTCCCTGGGGGTCTGGAGCACCTTCCCCTCGGGCCTTCTGGGACAAACCTGAGACAAGGCAAGTGTAGGAGTAATCCTGATGGAGCCCTGTTTTCCTGTCTTCCACCTCCCCACACCCGCAACCCTTCCCCCACAGGATGGAAGGACAGGAGGAAAGCTCCTCCTGGGAGGGAAGAAAAGTGAAGGCCACTTTACCCACATCCATGTAGTCAGTGCCATCCTGGGGAGCCAGCTCCTGAAAGAACCCCCAAGGTCTGCTGTGAGCTCAGGCTGCCCACCCCCAAAGAGCACCCCACCCCCGCCAGGCTCCCTTTAGCCAGGCACCCTTCTCCCACACTTATTGCTGAGGCAGAGCGTTCTGCTGCCTGGGAACCTCCCCCAGAGCAGTGCAAGAAACTGGTGTGGTGGCACCTGTAAGGAGCTGGTGCCATGCTTCCTGCGCCTCTGCTGCTCCTCCAGGCACTGCCTCAGTGGAATGAGCACCAGCTCCACCACGCCTGGGGCACACTGTGCGATCTTGCGCATCACGTCAGCTGGTACAGAGAAGCTCAACTTGTTCAGCACCTTCCTGGGGGGCAGACACAGGGATGGTGGACTGGCTCCTGGGGGGGATGAAGTGAAGGGTTGGGGGATGGAAAGGGGTGCAGCAGTTGCAGCCCTTCAGTGCACAGCCCTGGGGGAATGGAAGGGCACCCAACCTGAGCCCAGTGTTTATATGTCTCGAGGGTCCTTGTCACCTCCCCAAAAGAAGAGTCCCTTGATTTTGTTACCAGACAGATTCTGTCTGCATTGTCCCTTCCCAGCCAGCCACCAGCCTGGACTGTGGAGACCACAGGAGGTGGAGGGGCTGGGCAGCCCTTCTTGGGATCCCAGGGTAGGGGCTGGAGATCCCACTAGTGTGCCCAGGTATTCTGCTACCTGTTCAGGTGACCCCAGTTGCTCAGCTTCTGCTGGAGAGAGTTAGCAGGAACATAATTGTGCATCTCCACCATCTTGGGGAAGTAAAACTTGATGACCTCTGCAACCAGGACTGAGGGATAGGGGGTGGGAGCAGACATGGAAGTTGTAGAGATGGGTAAGGAAGAAAGGGGAGGGAGAAGGAATGGGTGGGATGGGAGAATCAGGGTTTGCAGAGTGGTGGGGCCAAATGGAGAGGTGGAGATATGGAAAGGGGTAAGGATGATATGGAGGTGAGGTAAGAAAGCAAGATCAGTGATCAGCCAGAGACAAAAATTCCAACACACCCCAGAGGAGTTGCATTCCTTTGCCATTAACTCGGGGGATATAAAAACTAAGGGCTCTGGTCCTCTATGAGTCTCAAAGAGAACCCTTCAGGAGGCTGGGGCCTCACCCTAGGAATTGACATAAATACACACACACACACACACACAAAATGACACAGAGATGCAGAAACACATACACAGACACATACTTCTATCACTGGAGTTCTAAGAGACAGTCACCAACACACACACACAGAAGCACAAAGTGTCACATATGCACCAATATACACATAGAGAGATGCATACTTCTGTTATTAAAATCCCAGGAGACAGTCTTCGACACACACCTACACAATCACAAAGAAACATATGCACACAACATCCCCACTCATACATACAGGACAGAACATGTCAACACACATATGACCAAACACATGCTCAGACTCCCACAAGACAGATATACAGAATACAGGAATAGGCATGCACACACACACAGATGTACAAATACATACACAGAACGCATCTTAGTCATTAAAGTCCCAGGAGGGAGTCACAGACTCAGATTCAGACACACACACACACACACACACACACACACACACCACATGCATAAAGGATAGAACATGTATACATAATATGGACACACACATGCCCACATACCCAAGATGCACACTTCTACAACTGAGGTCCTAGGAGATAGTCAGACACCCCTCCCACCAACCCACCCCCACCTCCGCCGCCACAAGCACACAAGCACAAGAGACATGTATGCACACACACCCCGTACACCCGTACATACAGGACAGAACGCGTAGACACACAAGGACATAGGACATACAGAACACACCCAGGCGCGCACGCGGACACACACACACACGCTGGAGCTCACACGTCTGTCACACACACACACACACACACACACGCACACGCTGGAGCGCACACCTCCGTCACTGAAGTCCCGGGAGAGATTTCGCTTGGGCCGGGACAGAGGGATGTTGTCTACCCACAGGTACAGTTGGTGCAGCGCTTCCTCGTCCACGCTGCCCGCCATTGGCGCCCTCAGAAAGGTCAGGCCGTTCCAGCTGTGCAGCGTCCAGGTCCAACCTCACGACCCCTCAAGAGCTTCCTCTATCGCCACTGCCGCCGCGCAGATCCTCCTCAGCCTCTCTAACCCAGACTCACTTCCCAGCTGGGAGCGGCCATATTGTTTTCTGAAACCATGGCAACCATGCTCGACTCGCTGGGGAGCAAGGGCTTCTGGGAGTTGTAGTTTCCCCCCTCCCGCTACCTCCTCTCAGGCCCCAGCTTTGAAAAGGCGGTTTGTCTTGTCCACCTCCCAAAAAGAAATCACCTCTGCCAACTGCTCACCAGACATTGGCCCACTCTGGGAACTGCCAAAGCCAACCAGGCCTCTAGAACCCCTGCATCAGTATCCTCAGGACAAGGAAACTCCTCCAGGGTCCTTTAGCAATCAGTCCCAAGTGAAGGCAGCATCCCAGTGTCAGCTTTATCTGGGGGTCCACTGTTAATCACCAGCTGCTTCGCATCTGGACTGTGTGGTAGGCTGGGTGACAGTGCCTCCTTGCTAGGTCCCTCCTCAAAGCTCTGTGCTCACAGGGCCATCCCCACACCACTGCCCCCCACCCGCCAAGTAGTGTCCCAGTGAGGCATTTTATATGTAACCCAGACTCCCAGGGAGAGCATCAGAGCTCAAGGCCAGTGTCTTGGGCAGGTCATTTATAGTCCTTAACCCTATTTCCTCCTTCGTGAAATGGGGATGGTTCTCACCTACCGTCCCTAAGGAGTAATAGGGAGAATGGGAAGGATATTTACATAAGACCTGTATTTGGGGACTGGGGGAACAGGAGTTATAGGTACAGGAGCTTCAAGAGCTCCTGTAGACACTTCCACATCCCTCATCTCCAAGAGCTATTCTTCCATGGGTTAGAAACTGAGTCAGTAACCAATTCCTTTAGGAATATGGTTAGGGTTAGGAATTCCTTAGTAAAGGGGCACTTCTAGAGTCAGCCTGGGGAGACAGCTTGCTTCTGCCACAGACTAGTGGTTTGGCTTTGGGCACATTACTGAACCTTTCTGTTCTGTGTTTTCTCATGGTTTTACCTACTTCATAGGGGCTTTGTGAGCATCTAAAGTACTTAGCATAGAGCCTGGCACACAGCAAGAGCCCTATTAATGTCTAATGTCAGTTGGTGTTATCATTAATGAGATAATCTCAGTTCCAGCAAAAGAGGTGTTCTTGTTGGCAAGAGACAAATGGAAGTATTTGCCTTGTTGGTATTTGAGGTGAGGGCCTTGGATTGGCCAGGGGCACCTGGTGAGAAGGCTACTGCTCCCACATATTTACTCCAGAGCAGGCCAGGGGGTAGGCTGGGCTTCCTTGTCTCATCCTCCAGGGCTCAGATGGGGACTGGATGGGGGCCAGGGTCGGGGCTGGGAATCCCAACTGCTTTTTTGCTTTCACTTAGTTCTGAAGCCTTCAAGGCCTGGAGGGAATCCCTTAGAGTCAGAGGTACAGAAGGGAAAGTCATTCCACTTTCTTGTTTAAAAAGATGACTTGGATAACTGCCTGCAACCCCCCTCCCCCGCCCCCACATTCCAGGGTGGAGAGAGGAGGAACTGTGAGGAGGTGGGGGCAGGGAACCACATGGGTGATGTGCCAGCCTCAGTAGAGGTGGGAAAACCGGTTTGGGGCCCAGAGCTGCTGGCCTGCTCAAGCTCAGGCCCTCCCCTCACTGGAACCACTGGGGCCTGAGGGCCTCAGTGACAAAGGGCCTGGGAGGGGTGAGCTGGCCCTGAAGAGAAAGGTGGGGTAGGATCAGCAGAGGGCCTGTCCTCACCTTTGGATGGGGGCAGGGGGGCTCTAGACGGTACCACACAGGGAGTGGCTAACCTCTTGGGGGTGCAATGTGTCCCCAGCAATTTCACCTCCATCCTGACACTGTTCCCAAGGATAGCCACCAGGATTGGAAATGCCAATCACTGAAAGGCCTAGAGGACTCCCTCTTAAGGCACCATACAAGAGATGCCCCGTATGCCCCTACAAACTCCAACCTGGACCACAGGAGCTGCCCCAACACTCCTTTCTTTCTGCCCTCCGACCCCTCTCCTGCAGGGATCTTCTTTAATGGTCCTTGATAAGCCTAGTTCCCAGGTGCCTATAGTTTAATTTGGCCCTCCAGGGACTGTTGGCTCCCTCCCTCCTGTCCCAGCCAACTGACCCAAAAGTTTTAACCCCAAAGCAGTGCAAGGCCCAGCTTGCTCAAACCCACCCCCAGGCAGGTGCATTGAAGACCCCTCCCACTCAAGCCTAGGCAACACTTAGATATACATGTTGCCCCTCACCCTGGTCAGGGCCTGGGCTGTAGCCACTCTCTCAACATTTGTCCCACCAGAGCAAGGACCAAAGGGAACCAGGAAAGAAAGTGTCCCCAAGACAGACGCAAGCCCAGACCATGAAGGATGCACCCTTGGCTGTTAAAATGTCCACTCCCACAAAAGGGGGGTGGACAGATTTATTGAATTCAGACTGGGAAAGGAGCAGCTGGATGGCTGGACTCTGGGCCCAGCCCCAGGACCCCTGCCCAGGATAGGGCCCTGCCAGAGAGGGAGGAGAGGCATGGGGCCTGCAGCTGCCCACAAGGGAAGTGCCCATTACCACTCCTCTGGAGAGCCTCTTGAGAACCTCCAATCTGGAAAGAAAACCAAGGGCCAAAGTAACATGGACTGGGCCAGAGGAAGGGGTTGGGGAAGTGGGGAAGCAGGCAGAGGCAGGCCCAGGAGCCTGCGGTTAGACTGTGCTTCTCAAGGCGGCCTCGGGGCAGGGATGCGGGGCTGCCAGCCTTGTGGGGTCCTAGGCTGGACTTTTCTCTGGAGCCCTTCCCAGAATGGCTTTGGGGTCCCCCCCACCAAAGACCTGGTGTGGATGGCAGAGGGGAGAGGCACTCTCTGGCCAGGAGCTTCCAGGGTCCATCCCTGGCTGCTACTGCGGCCTAGTCCACTGATGGCACGGTGTGGTAGCACCGGTCAGCTCCCCACCCTCCCCACCTGGTCCCCCAAGCCCAGGGGCAAATAGGGAGGAAAGAGGATTCTGAGAAAGAGGCAATAAGCAGGCAGTGAGGCTGACACCAGCCCCAGGCCCTACCGAGGTGACTGGGCCTGTCACAAGACCAGGAGAACATCACTAAAGGATCTGGGGCTCCCCACTCTGGCTCCATCCACAACAGCTGCCCAGAGAGTCCTCTGCCCTGGGCTGGTGCTGCCACATCCGGGTTGGGGGCATGGCTAGGCCCAGTGGCTCAGCTTTGATGTCCAAGACCCCGAACTCCTGCCTGCCTGGCATGGTTCTTCCTGGTCACGTGGACCAAGTCGTGTTCCAAGTGGAGGATGTGGCTTTGCACACGGTCATCAATGGGGAAGGAGGTGAGGTACCTCTTGACCATAGCAAAGTAAGCCATGGCCTCCCCAAAGCTGGGTACAGGCACCTCATCACCATCCTCATCATCATCTTCGTCATCTTCGTCCTCCTCATCATCATCTTCCTCTTCTTCCTCACTGTCTGACTCAGAGTCCTCCTCACCTTCCAGGAAGTGGAGGGTAGGGCACTGGACCTCCTCCTGGGCGCCATAACCCCCGAAGCTGCCACCAGCCTCCACTACTCCCTGGGCCCAGTCCTCAGCCTCCAAGCCCTCAGAGGAGCTCTCCTCCTCCTCCTCTTCCTCTTCATCACTGTCATCAACATCACCCTCCTCTTCTACCTCCTCTTCTTCCCCCAGCTCCTCTCCTTCCCCCACTTCCTCCTCTTCCTCTCCATCTTCCTCCTCCTCCTCCTCCCCTTCACCCTCCTCTTCCTCTTCCTCCTCCTCTTCCTCCTCCTCCTCCTCTTCCTCCTCCTCGCTCTTGAGGGCAGTAGTGATGGTAGCATTAGGGCCACCCCCAAAGCCAGCCTCACGAAAGCAGGTGGCTATGTCCGAAGGTTCCACAGCCTGCCAGGCTGCAGCAACGAAGTGCAGGGCCTCCATGAGGCCTAGCTGCAGGCCTGAGCGATCCTGGCCCTCTAGCGCTGCCATGGCCTTGAGCAGCATAGCCTGGCGGTAGTGGCCCTTCACCTGTTGGACCACTCCACGCTCCAGCGGCTGAACGGTGCCTGGCGGGAAGAAGGCTAGCTGCACATGCCTCAGGCCCGAGGTATCCAGGGACTGGGCAGCCAGGCGGCCAGCCAGCAGCAGGACTCGCCGAGATTCTGCAGCCATGCGGGTGTCCAGGGCCTTCAAGTACTTGGCCAGGGCCTGGGTGGTGACACCACCCTTAGAGTTGGCGGTGTAGTCGCAGGGCAGGCCGGCTTGGCCTGCACGGGGCTTAGCGGACTTGCCGGCTACAAGTGGGGGAAGCTTCTCACTGCCGTCGGCATTGGCGCACAGCAGGACACTCAGGCGCTGGGTGGCCTTGCGTGCCCGTCCATCACTGCCACACAGCCCCGCGGCCTGGTCGGGCAGGAAGTCGTACCACAGACTGGTCTCAGTGGCACTGAACACGTCCTGGGAGGCGTAGCCCTCAGCCACCGACGGCGGCTGCTCCTCCCGAGCGCGCCAGCCCGTGGTACCCCCACCGCTGCCCTCCGAGGGCACCGTGGGCGGGCTGGCGGGCGCCGCTGGGGGCCGGGGGGCAGCGCTGCGCGACCGGGCGCGGGCCACGCCGCTGCAGGACACCACACCGTGGCGCCGGCGGAAGCGGTCCAGCCAGCCGTTGGAGGCAGTGAAATCGTCCATGCCCAGCTCCTCGGCTATACGCAGAGCCTTCTCCTTGAGGATGATGCCCTTGACCGGCAGGCCGGCGGCGCGGATCTGCTGGAACCAGGCGATAAGCAGCCCCTCGAGCTTGTCGTAAGGAGACAGCTTGTTGGTCTTGCGGCAGGTGGAGGCTACACCGTACTTGCGCTCCGACGCCAGGATGGCGCGCTTGTTCTTCAGGATGGTGCTCAGCGTGGACGGCGGAATGTTGAAGCGCCGCGCGATCTCGCCCTTGCGCAGGTCCGGGTTCTCCTCCACCTCCTGGATGATCCGCGACTTCTCCCGGAACGTCAGCTGCCGCCGCTTGGGGCCCATCCCGGCGCGCCCCCCGCCCCGGGGCCCGGCGCCACCGCCGCCGCCCCGGGGCGGGGGGCCCGGGCCCGCGGCGGGGGGCACCTGGCGGCCTCTCCTGCTCGCCCCGCCCGAGACAAAGCGGCTCGCGGGGCGGCGGGCGGGGCGGCGACCCGGCCGGGCCGGGGGCACCTTCGGGGGCGCCGGCGGGCGCGGCGCCGGGCGGCGGGCGGCAGGCGGCGGGCGCGGGCGAGGGCAGGAGGCGCGGGAGCGGAAGGCAGGAAGTGCCGCGGCGCGGGCAGCTGGGAGCGCGGCGAGCAGGGCGGAGCGGGCAGAGCGGGATCTCGCGGGAAGCGCGGGGACGCCCGGCACCGCCTCCAGCCCTCCGTGCCCACCCTCCTCCCCGTCCCGGACCGACCGCGCGGGGGCGCTTCGGCCTGCTTGAACCGCTAGCGCTCGGGCGTCTGGTGACCCGCCGGCAACGGTGCGGGCCGGGGCGCTGTGCCCGGCCTCTGCACTGCGTGGGCAGCGATTTGTTGCTTATAAAGAATAACAACTATGTTTTGTCTTTTTTATTTTATTAAGGTAAAAATAACCCAAGTTTTTTGCGGAAACTGAAAAATACAGGAAACTAAAAAGCACCTTTCACCCCAACACCTGGAGAGATGCGCAGGTCACATTTTGATACATTTACTTCCAGTCTTTTCTCTAGGCGCATGCAGTTGTTTTTTTTTTTTTTTTTTTTGGCTGTGTTGGGTCTTCGTTTCTGTGCGAGGGCTTTCTCTGGTTGCGGCAAGTGGGGGCCACTCTTCATCGCGGTGCGCAGGCCTCTCACTATCGCGGCCTCTCTTGTTGTGGAGCACAGGCTCCAGACGCACAGGCTCAGTAGTTGCGGCTCACGGGCCTAGTTGCTCCGCGGCATGTGGGATCCTCCCAGACCAGGGCTCGAACCCGTGTCCCCTGCATGGGCAGGCAGATTCTCAACCACTGCGCCACCAGGGAAGCCGCTGCAGTTTTCTTTTTAAAAATTTATCGCATAAAACTGGCATCAGACGATATAGACTGTGTATTGGCATCTCCTGCTGTTTTACCTGGCATCAATTGATGAAAATATTGCCTTACTGATAAAGTACTGCCAACAAACTTTTTAATTGTTGCATATTGTTCCAATTATGGTTGAACACTAATCTATGAGGCCTATTGTTACACATTTAGGTTATTTTTATAAGCAACACTATAGTTTTAAATCTGGTTGATGATGATCCCACAATTCATAGATAAACACTGATAACATCTCGGTGTGTCACTTTCTGTGCTGTTCCATGCATTTAGCCATAAATGTTTGTGTTTGCACCTACAGAAATAATGCCATGTATGTACATAAGCATACATACATACAAATCCCTGAAACCTCTTCCTCCACCAAACACATAAACATGACAAATTCTTAAAACAATGAATGAATTGCAGTGTTTTTTTAAAAAAAAATCTTAAAGTAGCCTGAGGAGTAGGCAGAGAGGAAGGCTGTGACCCAGAGGGACAGGCTGAGGATCTGGGGCTGGATGAGGCTTCAAGAAAATGGGTGTAGACGAAGAAGAAAATAGCACCAAAGACAGTGCTGGGGTTCTCCAAGGTTAAGGGCTCAAGAAAGAACTAACAAGAAACGCGGGAGGAGCAGCTGAAGCAGTAGGAGGAAATTCAAGTTCATATGCTGTTCTGGAAGCCAAGGGAAGAAAGTATAATTCACTGCTGTTTTAGTGTGCATTTCTCTTTTCATATGTGTATTGGCCATTTGAAGCCTGAGAATTTTCTAGTCATATCTTTTGCCCTTGTTTATCTTTTGTTGACTTTTAGGAATTCTTCATATGCTTTGGACATAAAATCTTTAAGTATATTGCAAATTTTTCTCCCAGTCTGCCACTGTCCTTTTACTTAGCCTAGGGAATCTCAGATATGAGAAGTTTTTAATCTTTAAGTAGACAGGTCTGTCAGTTTTTTCCTCTATTGCTTTTGGATTTTGTGTCTTGCTTAGAGAGAGCTTCTCCCCCTACCCCCACCTCAAGACATAAAAAATATCCTTCCAATCACAAGGTCCAGAAGAAAACTTGGGAGATTTTTTCCTTTAGGAGCCAGATCAATGCTTGGCCCATAATGGGTGTGAGGTCGCTGTGCAGAAGTAAATGTAGGACCACCTGGCTGAGGACTCCTTCCCACAAACCTTCAGGAAACCAAGTCTACAGTTTTGGAGGTTTCATCCATGTGCGTGTATGTCCTCCTGCCTCCCCACCCATCCTGACTTATAATCCATGGTTGTTTGGGTGAAATGACTATGGATGAGCTTTTTTTTTTTCTACTTTGCTGAATTTTCCAAGTTTTCTTCAATAGCAAGTACTACAGGCTCTTTAAAATGAAAAGGAGCACTTCCCTGGTGGTCCAGTGGTTAAGACTCTGCACTTCCACTTCAAGGGGCGCGGGTTCGATCCCTGGTCAGGTAGCTAAGATCCCACATGCCGTGCGGTGCAGCCAAAAATTTAAAAATAATAATAAAATGAAAAGGAAAATGGAAAGTTTGCTGAGAGGCACGAAGAATAGTGATGACGTAAGTGGAATGGGTATAGGCCTCATGGGCAGCTTTGGACAGCCTAGGCCAAGAGACGGGAAGGTGGACTGTGGACTTTCCTAAGGTGGAGAATTGGAAAGATGGCACATTTTCATCACTTTATAAAGAAATCCCATAACCTTTAGCTATCATCTCCCTATCCACTCCCTGCCCCTTCCCTGGCTGGCCCTAAACAGCCACTAATTTACTGTCTGTCTATAGATTTCCCTGTTCTGAAGGTTTCATATGAATGGAATAATATCATGTGTCTTTTATGACTGGCTTCTTACACTTAGCTTCATGTTTCAAGATTCATCCATGACATAGCATTTATCAGTACTTCATTCTTTTTTTATGGCTGAATAATATTCTGTTGTACAGATATATGACATTTTGCTTATCCATTTGTAAGTTGGTGGACATTTGGGTTGTTTCTATCTTTTGGCAATCATAAATAACTGCTATAAACATTTATTTGCAAGGACATATGTTTACATTTCTCTTGGGTATATACCTACGAGTGGAATTGCTGGGTCACATGGTAACTCTATGTTTAAATGTTTGAGGAACTGCCAGATGGAGATCATGTTCTTTTAATTAATCTAAAAATTATAATTATATTATTATTATGTTATAATATTATTCCAAATTATGTTCTTTGGAAGATATTTTCAAATACAGAAAATTTTTAGGATAAAACCATTTAATCATCATTAATTCCATCACTCAGAGAATACCCTTGTAGGATACTTATCTGTGCATTTTTCTTTTTTTTTAATAATAAAAAGAAAATTTATTTATTTGGCTGCGCTGGTCTTAGTTGTGGCACGGGGGTCTTTTAGTTGTGGCATGTGGAATCTTTAGCTGCAGCATGCGACCTCGTAGTTATGGCATGTGGGATCTAGTTCCCTGACCAGGGCTCGAACCCGGGCCCCCTGCACTGGGAGCACGGAGTCTTAGCCACTGGACCACCAGGAAGTCCCCTGTGCATATTATTTTTAATGGGACCACGCTTGGTATAATATTTTTTAGCCCGTATTGTAAAGATCTTCTCATGTCAATAAATATCTACATCAATTACTTTCAAAATTCTTTTACTCTAGAAACCCTTTCTCCAAAAGATCATTTTCCAAGAGCCCAATAGGTAATCATTCAATAATCAGCAATTATTATTGGGCTTGCCAGGTGCCAGGCATCCCTACCCTCCCAATACCTGTTCTCTTTAAATGCTTCAGGTATTGCACAGTATGGAGGAACCACCTTTGTTGGCTAGTTCCCTATTGAAGGACACTCAGCTTGCTCTCCATTTTTCATTGTTATTATGAACATACATCTCTGTGTACTTTTATCACCTTCTTAAGAGAAATCTCTAGAAGTAGGATATTGGGGTTAGAGACCAACCTTGGGCTTGGGCCTATTCAAGGTTCTGGGAGACGGGAGGAGAGGTAAATGACTTGGTCCCTGTTCTTCAATAACTCAGATTGAGAAAAAGAGATTCAGGAAAAGGAAAAGGAGATTTTGATAAATAAGGCCCATTCCTTCCAGCAGTTTCTCTTTAGGAATTCATTCTATGCATATCTGTTGCATCATTTAAAAGCTAATAAATGTTCAGCATTAGGGAATTGAGTAAATATATCAACTAAAAGAAAGCAAGGTATAAAACATTCTGGCAAGTCCGAATTGAGATGTGCTGTGTGTGTAAAATGCACATTGGACTTTGAAGGCTTGGTACCAAAAAAAGTATGTAAAACATCTCATTAACAATTTTTATATTGATAACATGTTGAAATGATAACTATTTTCTTTTAAGCCAATTTACAAATACATTTTTTTTTTTTTAAATTCATTTATGGCTGCTTTGGGTCTTCGTTTCTGTGCGAGGGCTTTCTCCAGTTGCGGCAAGTGGGGGCCACTCTTCATCGCGGTGCGTGGGCCTGTCATTATTGCGGCCTCACTTGTTGCGCAGCACAGGCTCCAGACGCGCAGGCTCAGTAGTTGTGGCTCACGGGCCTAGCTGCTCCGCGGCATGTGGGATCCTCCCAGCCCAGGGCTCGAACTCGTGTTCCCTGCATTGTCAGGCAGACTCTCAACCACTGCACCACCAGGGAAGCCCCGAAATGATAACTTTTAAAATAGGTTAAATAAAGTATTAAAGTTTCTTTTTCTTTTTTTTTGTTTTTTCGTTTTTTAAGCACCCTTCCTTTATTTATTTATTTTGTAATTTATTTATTTTTGGCTGTGTTGGGTCTTCATTGCTGTGCGCAGGCTTTCTCTAGTTGCGGCGAGTGGGGGCTACTCTTTGTTGCAGTGTGTGGACTTACTGCAGTGGCTTCTCTTGTTGCGGAGCATGGGCTCTAGGCAAGCGAGCTTCAGTAGTTGTGACACGCGGGCTCAGTAGTTGTGGCACGCGGGCTTAGTTGCTCTGCAGCATGTGGAATCTTCCCCGACCAGGGCTCAAACCCGTGTCCCCTGCCTTGGCAGACGGATTCTTAACCACTGCGCCACCAGGGAAGTCCTTTTTTTACTTTTTTAAATGCGGTTACTAGAAAATTTTAAATTACATATGTGGCTCGTATTTGTGCCTCCCATTTTGTTTCTATTAGCTAGGACTGTTTAGACTGACTCCAGAAGAATATGCAACCCATTATAGTAGTGACTGCCTCTGGGGAGGGGCCCTGAAGATTTGGGTAGGGTGGGAGACATACTTTTGTCACGTCCCCACCCTCCTCACCCCTCTCAGATGGGACTGGGGTCTTTCCATTCCCTTCCTCCACATGTCTCCTGGCCCACCCAACCCCCTACCGCCAGGCCCTCCCTTCTGCCACCCCCACCCACTGCTCCTTGGCCTGAAGGATTGGGGTTGCAGGGGAAGGGACTCAAGGCCGCAGCTCCAGCATTCCTGAGCTGCGACCCGACAAGCCGGAGGGCACCTCTCCCCGGGGGAGATGGGGTGCAAGAGTAGCTTACCACCCACTCGCTTTTGGTTTCAGCCT
Organism: Balaenoptera ricei; assembly: GCF_028023285.1. Lineage (NCBI taxonomy): Eukaryota > Metazoa > Chordata > Mammalia > Artiodactyla > Balaenopteridae > Balaenoptera > Balaenoptera ricei. The sequence goes on from NC_082653.1 coordinate 30,971,891, forward strand.
TCCCACCACGGTCCAGGAAAGATGGCTCACTAGGAGGTGATCAGATAATTAGAAGATGCTCAGTTAAAACTAGTGACAAATTCAGCCTCCCTGATCAAAGAAACACCAATTAAACGTTGGCACCACATTAGCCAAACCGTCAGTGGGCATGAGATAATTCCATAACTGGGTTCTGAGGTTGCTGACACCCTCTTTGGCCCTCACGGCCAAAACTCATGGCTAGACCAACCATTAGAGCATCCTCTGGGGCTGCGGGAGAAAACTGGATCCCTTGGCATCACATCTAATCAGAGGCTACGGAAGCACCCATCAGTTACGTGTCAGCCCCCACCGCGGGTCCACCTCCCACACTGGCGGCTCCCCGTGGGAATTACGCTTTGGGGCCGCTCTGAGCTGCCAGTCGCAGGGTCAGGGAAGCTGCGGGAGTAGAGGCGCCTGGGGTGAATCTCAACTCCACCATCTGCACAACCGTGTGACCTTGAACGAGTTAATGAACTTCTCTACCCCTCATTGTCCCCGTCTGTAAAGTGGAATGGCGAAAACAGACCGCACAGCACAGCTGTATTCTGCAGACTCCGGGAATGGAGGCTCTCAAGATGCCAACCGGTGCTTGTGAGTGATGTTAAACGGCGGGGGCCCCTCTGAGGCTACCCTGGGGGGTTGTTGCATCCTCTGAGGCCCTCTTCGCTGGAGGCTCTCTACACACCCTCTTCGCTGGGGGGTGTGTAGCTCCAAACCACATACTGAGAAGCGGAACTTGGGAAGCCAGGCTCCTCGAACCGTAGCTGGGAGGGAGTGCGAGGGGCGTAAGAGAAACCCTAATTCCTCCACCCCACCCAAAGCCTGGAACTGGGCGAGGCCCGACTGGTCCAGCCTCCGCGCCTTCCACCACACGGGCTCCGCCCCCGGTCCCGCCTCTCTTCTAACCCGCACCCCCATTGGTGGCGTCCGGCGGCGCGGCCGCTGTTATTTTTCGAATATATAAGGAGGTGGAGGTGGCAGCTTCTGCCAGAGGCTTCCCGGGCTGGTGGCTGGTCCCCGCGTCCCTCCTCCCTTCCCCACCCTCCCCGCTTCCCTCTCCTCCCTCGCTCCGGCCCCGTTGCTATTCCTCCCTCCCTCCCCCCTCCACCCCGGGCCGGCTCCCTACCCCGGCCCGGCCAGCTGTGCCCGGCGTCTGTGGGTCGCCCTTCGCCCAGCCCTCCCGCCCCACCGAGATGGAGCTGCCCCAGCCGGAGCCCGCGGCAGCCTCAACTCTCAGTCCGGCCGGCGTGCGCGGTGGCGCCCAGCGTCCCGGCCACCTCCCAGGCCTCCGGCTGGGGGCTCATGGCCTCCTGGGGTCTCCGAAGCGCGCCGCCGCTTCCTCGCCGGTCACCACCCTCACCCAGACCATGCACGACCTCGCCGGGCTCGGCAGGTAGGGCGCCCCAAGGATGCTGGGTGTGGGGTGAGAGGCCCGCATTAGGGTTTAGTCCCGGGCCTCTTGGGAGCCCTGCCTGGGTGCCAAATGGGGAGGCATCCGGGACAGAGACTGCTTCAGGGGCCCAGGACTAGGGCTGTGCTGTTCACACCCTCCAGGTGACTTGTTCTTGGCCCGCACAAACCTCTGGAGACCCTCTTCCCCACCTCCACCATGCTGCCTTCCTAATCTCAGCCCAAATCTCCACCATTTTGCCCCAGGCAGGGGATTCTGAGTCTGGAGGGGGAACTTGAGGGTGGCCCTGTTCCCTCCACCCCAGTTCTTTCCTGGGGTTAAGGGGTTAAACTCTGGTCCTGCTCCCCAAGCAAGCCTGCAGCTCCAGCCTGGGTTGTCCTTGGAGCAATAAAGACCAAAGTCTTGGCCATTCCTCCAGAAAGGCTTGTGGATGGGTAGGGGCCTGAAGAGTTTAGGGGAAGGCCCTCCAGGGCTGTCTGCTGCCCCACAATCCCCCAGGATGATCCCAGCCCACCTCCTCCAGCCTACCTCCTTGCTCTTGCTCTGAGTTCACCTTCCCCTGCACCCAGAAGAACGTTAAATCAATCAACAAAGAGAAGACACTTAGAGTCTCTGTAGAAGGCCTGAGAAGAGGGTAGGCCCTTGATGCCATCACCTCCCTGGGACAGTTCAGAGGCTGGATGGGCCCTTCAGAGGTGGGTGGCTGGTGGGAACATGGGCCGGCCAGCCCTTGAGCCCCACATTTACCTTTCTCCTTCCCTGGGTCCCTGCTCCCTTCCCAGCGAGACCCCAAAGAGTCAGGTAGGCAGCCTGCTCACATGCCTATCCCTGTCCCGTCGGGCGTCTGAATCCTCCCTGTCGTCTGAGTCCTCTGAATCTTCTGATGCAGGTGAGGCCCAGGGGTGCCAGGGGAGTTTGGGGGGCTGCCTGAGCCTCCCCACTTCCCTACTGATCAGACTAACATCCTTACCACAACCTGGTGGGCCCAGCAGCCTCTCTCTGCCCACTTCTGGTGGGGCTTACCACGCCCAGCACAGACTGGCTGGGCAAGGCGGGTGTTGGGTGGGGTCCTCTGCGGGAGATGAGATCTTACCTATTTAAAACCAGGCGCCAAAGTCCTGAACCACAGCCCCACCTGGGAGGCATTAGGGCTGAAAGTCTGTCATTTTATAACATTCACTTGCCTTCAGCTTTAACTTTTTCCTTTAAAAAGCCATTATCTCTTCTAGAACAGATTATTTTAAACCAGTTCAAGAAAAATGCTTAGCAGAGTTCTGGTTTAAAGCCTACAGGGAGGAGTTTCCATAGTAAACAGGGAGTGGAGCCCTGTGTGATTTGGCAGTGTGTCAGCCCTTGGGGTCCATGGGTGGGTTTTGTTTCATTTTTTAATGTGTCAAGACCTAAAATAACAACAGGTTTTTTTCCCTTTTCTGAATAGGGTTGGGACATGGTGGGGGAAAGTGTGCAGGAAATGCCACCACTTTCAAACCAATGCACTCTGTCCCCAGGTCTGTGCATGGACTCTCCCAGCCCTATGGACCCCCAGGTGGTGGAGCAGACGTGAGTAGAGAAGAGGGACCACACTGCCAAGGAGGGGGAACCTGCCCTGGGGAATCTCAGTTCTACCCTAAACTCACTGGGAAGCCTGGGAGAGCAGACAGACCTCTCTGGATCCCCAGTGGGGGCACTAATTGACCTTCCCATGTCCTGGAATTCTGCTCCTTCTCTCAGGGAAGGGTCTGCTCTCATGGGAGCAGCTTAGAGTGGGTTCAGGGCTGGGGTGGTAGGAAAATATGGTCCAACTAATTCAAAGTTTTTAATTTACTTTAGGCCAAACAAAACAGTTGCTGCAAGCTGGTTTGGCCCTTGGCCATCCTATCAGTAACCTCTGGTTTCAGTGACATTTGACCCTCTGGCCAACCCCTGGACCAGGCCCTTTGTGAGGGGGAGTAGAGAAGTTGGTGGGCTCTGCTCAGCACAGTTCCCTGCTTCTTGGTTGTGGGGCATGAGTAGTACCTTCCAGAGCACAGCTGTTCCCATCCAGCTGATCATGCCCCAGCAGGGAGAGCAGCTGTCAGGCATTACTGGGAACAGCTGGGCATCCCTGGCCTGGGCTAAGGGACTATGGCTTTGGGTTTAGGGCAGTGGCTGTCTTTCCTCCCATTGCCTTTGATCAGACTGGGCTGGGCTGCAGGTTTGTTCATAAACAGGAAATGGGGAGAGCACTGGGTGGTGGTGTGGGGACTGCAGGTTGGGTTTTGATGGTAACACAGGACTGTCCCTGCTTTACCCCCAGTGCCCAGGTGCAGATTGAAAACCAAGCCAATTAAATTGGTCATCCTGATGCCAGGTTGGCTGGGCACAGCCACCCCCCACTCGGGGCAGGGGCATCCCCCTGACACTTTAGCCCTCAGTTCCCCCCCCCACCACTGCACCTGCTTTGATGGTTACACAGAAAGAAGTGTGTGTGTGTGTGTGTGTGTGTGTGTGTGTGTGTGCATAGACACACAAAAGCCCCGCCTGGCAGGTGGTCTCTGGTAACATAGCTAGCCTCAGAAGGAACATCTGTTGGAATTCTTTGCCTGCTGGCCTCTTCTAAGGCAGGAGGAGGGGGTAGGACAGAGGCTGGGTCCTGGAAAATTCCACAGGAGGGAGGAGAGGTTGTGACCCTGCACATTTGTCACTAGGGGGTCTGGTACAGCAGACTGAACCAGGCCCCTGTCCTGGAGGAGCCAGGACAGTCCCACACAAGGGAGGGAAGCCCAGCCTTTCTGGCATCCAGGCCCTGGAGACATCCACATTGTCAGGACAAGGCCTGTCATCATGGGATGGATGGATGCCTTTCCTGGCAGCCATATGGCCCTGCTGAGGTGATTTGCATACAGGTGGAAGGCCTGTGGGCAGGCTGGTGAGACTGTTGCCTTGGTAACTCCTCAGCCACCCTGCAACCTACCCCAGCTGTCTCTGTCACTGCCATTCTCCAGGCCTCCTCCATTCAGGGCAGCCTTTAAAATCCCAGGCTGCCTCTCATCTCCCCTTCCCCTATACCTGGGCCCCCTGATAGTCTGCATTCTTCCTCCCTCCTCTTTCCCCTGGCCTGAGCCCTGGCCCTGGCCCTGTGGACTAAAAACCTAATGCTGGGGGTGGGCGATGGGCTATGAGGGGAGCTGGGTTGCATGGGACCCTTCTCTCTCCTAGATTTGAACAGGCCATCCAGGCAGCCAGCCGAGTTATTCGAAAGTAAGTGCTCGGGCCTTCCTCACGCAGGCTCCCCTGCCCCGTGTGGGTGGAGTAGGCCCAGGGAGGGTGCTTTCCCAGGTCCTCCCGAAGGGGTGCACAGGGCTCTGTGGTGGAGGGGCACCCTGCATGCTCTGTGTCACAGCCCAACCCTTCAGCCCTGAGGTGTCTCTGTTTCCTTCTGCAGTGAGCAGTTTTCTATCCGACGCTTCCAGTCCTTGCCGGTGAGTGTCCTTGAGGCCCATCAGGAGGCTCGGGCTTGCTGGCCAGGATTGTGGAGGGGCAGGAGGGACCTGGGGTTGGTTCCCAGAGGGTAGACTTGAATCGGTTGGGTGTCCCTGGTCTGGCTGTGGGAGCTGGGGCTTTGGAGGTGGACAGGGGAGCTGGGGGAGTTGGAGGAGGGATGGGAGAAGGTAGGGCCTGGGCTGGCACCAGAGGAATGCAGCCTTCTGTACCTGCTGCCCTCCTGGCTCTCTAGGGGAGGCTTCTGGGCCACAGCCCTGTGCTACGGAACATCACCAACTCCCAAGCGCCTGGCACCTGGAGGAAGAGTGAAGCATGTGGCCGAGCTGCCCACAGCTCTAGGGAGGACAAAGAGAATGTGCGCTTCCAGAAGGCCAGAGTGGGAGCACTCCAGGGAGAGAAGGGGGCTTGCTGGGATGGTTCTCTGGCATTTGATCATGCACCCCCTCCGCTCCCTGTACTGCCCGCAGGATGGATTTGTCTTCAAGATGCCGGGGAAGCCCACACATCCCAGCCACACCCATGCCCTGGCAGAGTGGGCCAGCCGCAGAGAAGCCTTTGCCCAGAGGCCAAGCTCGGCTCCCGACCTGATGGTATATCAGGAGAGCTGACCCATGCAGGGCAGGCATGCATGCAGGGCCGGTGCCTGTGAAGGCAGCCTGGGGGACTTGAGGGTGATCCTGAGCCCTGAGGCATTGGGAAACTTTTCTCAGAAAGTTTGGGGTGGGGACTGCCTCAGGGCCCCACCCCTGAGTCATCTGTGTCTATTCGTCACCCACACAGTGTCTCACCCCTGAGCGGAAGATGGAAGTAGAGGAACTGACTCCCCTGGCCCGATGCTGCTTCTCCCTGACCCCAACCAAGGGGGCTGCCGAGGAAGATGATGGATTCGTGGATATCCTGGAGAGTGACTTAAAGGTAAACAGCCTTGCCCTGTCAGGCCCCCTACCTCTCCCTCCCTGGGATTTCCGAAAAGGGGAGAGCTCTGAGCTCCTACAGCAAGACTATGACCTCATTTCAATGTCAGAAGAAGAATTGGAGGTAACTGAGTCACAGCCTGACCTCTGGCCAATCAGAGAAGAGGAGGTGGCTGGTGCTGCAGTGAAGGGCGGATTGGCAGGGCAGAGGGAAGCCTGGTCCTCCTGCATGGCCACACTTCTCACAGTTCTATGCAAGCCCCTGCAGCGAGTGGGGCCCTGCAGCTTCCTAGTTCTGGGGGGCTGCCCTGTGCTCGGGCAAAGCGAGGGAGGTGTGAGCAGGGTCAGGGAGGGCTGCTGGCCTGGAGTTTGCTGGGAGAACTGGGAAGGCTGTCCTGGAGGACTCGGGGCCTTAGAGGTTGGACCTTTGCCTGCGAATGTAACCATATCCTTGCTGATTTGGCCTCAGGAGGATGATGTAGTCCCCCCAGGCATGGAGAGCCTCATTAGTGCCCCGCTGGTCAAGACCTCAGAAAAGGAAAAGGAGCAGGTGAGCCTCTGGAGAGGCCCCTCAGAATTTGGAGGGGTAGGGCCCTACCCTCCAGGTGGGATTTGGGGTGGAGAGCAGGGGCTGGAAACTCTGACCCCAGACCTGCCACCTCTGCCAGGACCTCATCATGTACAGCAAGTGCCAGCGGCTCTTCCGCTCTCCATCCATGCCCTGCAGCGTGATCCGGCCCATCCTCAAGAGGCTGGAGCGGCCCCAGGACAGGGACCTGCCCATACAGAGCAAGCGGAGACGGAGCGTAACCCCTCCAGAGGAGGAGCAGCAGGAGGCTGAGGAACCCGTGAGTGCCCTCCTTCTAGGGCGGGACTGGGCTTGGCAGGGCTGAGCTGCCACCCTCCAAGTCCACCCTGCAAGTCCTTCTCAGCCGGGTTTGTGGCAGAGGACAGGGTGCAGGGAAGGGGGGTCCTAGCCAGACGGGGCACTGAGGGGCAGCCTCACCCCTGACCCTGGCTGCCACCTGCCTCACAGAAAGCCCGCGTTCTCCGCTCAAAGTCCTTGTGTCATGACGAGATTGAGAACATCCTGGACAGTGACCACCGAGAACTGATCGGGGATTACTCCAAGGTACTAGCAGTGGGATCCCTCAGGAGGCTCGATCCCTTACTGACTGTGGCCCCTGAGCCCAGCAGCTGCTTCAGCAACTCCCTCTCTCCCCAGAGGCCCCTCGCTTTGTCCTTTGCATCTTATCCTTTATTCTCATCTAGACTCCTCTCTCTCTCACTCTCCTTGATAGCCTGACTCTACCCAAATCTGTACAGGGCATCAGTGGTGTCTCAACCTTGGAAAACATTTCCAAACCATAACATCTTGCTTGGAACTTCTTTGGGCCTCATCCTGGGGCTTGCTTGGCAAAACATGGGGGCAGGAGGCATGGGGGTTCATCTCTTCTCCCCATCTTCATTTCCCCTTGAAAGGTTGTTCCCTGGGGATCAGACCCTAGCGGCCTCTCTTGGTTGCTATGGGAACCAGAGCTGAATTTGAAGGTCAAAGCAGGTGTGGCCTTTGGGCTTGGGAAAAAACTCCATCTTCTCCATCTTACCAATCTCACTTTCTCTCTTCCCTCTCTCTCCTCTTCCCTTCAGGCCTTTCTCCTACAGACTGTGGATGGAAAGCACCAAGACCTCAAGTACATCTCACCAGAAACGGTATGCAGGCATGAGCTATTTTCTGGTGCATTTGGGACTTCTGTTTGCCTGTTAACCTCCCCTGGGGTCAGGCTACGCGCATGGGTCAGCCCCTGCCTGCCAGCCTGAACTGCTGGAACCCACCTCCGTGGCCTCCTACAGATGGTGGCCCTGCTGACAGGCAAGTTCAGCAACATCGTGGAGAGGTTTGTGATTGTGGACTGCAGATACCCCTACGAGTATGAAGGCGGGCACATCAAGGTGAGGCAGGGTGACGGGAGAGGCCCTGAAGACTCACCCAGTTCTATCCTTCCTCTGCCCGGAGGATGAATCAGTAGGGGGTGGGTGCACCCTCTCATGGGATTCTGCCCCTCAAGAGGGGTGGGGTCACTCATTTGAAAGATGGGGACCGCATAGGGCAGGGTCTCCCGCCCAGGCCTAGGGCTGTGGCCTGACCTCTGGCTCCTTCGGCAGACTGCTGTGAACCTGCCTCTGGAAAGGGATGCTGAGACCTTCCTGCTACAGAGCCCCATCACACCCTGTAGCCTGGACAAGAGAATCATCCTCGTTTTCCACTGTGAATTTTCATCTGAGCGGGGGCCCCGCATGTGAGTCCCAGCTCCGCCCAGCCAGCTAGTGCTGCTCCTGACCTTCCTCGCCCAGGATTGCGGGTGCTGGAGCCATCCAATGGCTAAGAGGCCCAAGCCCAGCCATGGCCCCTTCTGGGCCTAGACCTGTTGTCTCACCTGATACCTTGGAGCAGACCTCATCCCCGCTTCCCTGTGCATGGCACCCTCCTCCTGTCTCCTTCTCACTGTCCTTCCCAACAGGCCTCCCATCTACCCTCTGTCCATTGCCGCCCCTCCCCCCCAAAACCTAACTCTAAGTCTCCATCAGTGTCCTTAAAGTCCAAGGGCCCTGTCCCAGTCCTCAGTGACACTGACCCTTCCAGAGTTCAATCGTCGTTTCCTCTCTCCACCTCCTCCTCACCAAGCCTTGTCCAGACCTTCTGAATCTACCTCTTGAACTTTGTCCACTTCTCTCCTTTCTGCCTCCCTTTCTCAGCCCAGGAGAAATGTCTCTGACAGATTGTGCAACTGTCTTCTGGACACAGAACCCCCTTGATTTGCTTCGTTCCTTCTATCTCCCCAACCTCGTCTATACCCAGTTAGCCAGACTGATCTAAAAGTGTTCTTGTGGCTGACATTCCTCCACTCAAGCCTTCTGTGGTTCCCCAAGGCCCTCAAAGGAGTGGGCTCAGGGACCAGGTCCCCTGATGTACACCCCACTGCACACCCAGCTCTGAACCACACACCCCTGCTGGTCCCAGGTGCCGTTTCATCCGGGAACGGGACAGAGCCTCCAACGACTACCCCAGCCTCTACTATCCTGAGATGTATATCCTCAAAGGCGGCTACAAGGAGTTCTTCCCACAGCACCCGGTACCATGGGTGGGGGTGGCCATAGCCTCCGTGGGAGGGCTGGGCTACAGGGAAAGGGCTCGGCCAGGCGGTAGCCCTAGGAGAAGGAGTAGGGAGGAGTGGGTCCCCCCCCCCACCCTGGAAGTTGCCCATTTCCCCGTATTGATCAACCCATCCCATCCTGCCCTAGACCTTTTGTGAGCCTCAGGACTACCGGCCCATGAACCATGAGGCCTTCAAGGATGAGCTGAAGACCTTCCGCCTCAAGACGCGTAGCTGGGCTGGTGAGCGGAGCCGGCGGGAGCTCTGCAGCCGCCTGCAGGACCAGTGAAGTGCTGGCAACTGTCCCACCCGCCTTTCTTGCTTTGTGCGGCCTGGGCGTCAGCTGCCCGGTGGCTTACAGGGCTGAGGGTCTGCTGTCTGGGCGAAAGATGGTGAGGGTGTCCTGTCTGTCTGCCCCAGTGCTGATCCCCTGTCTCACTCCAGTCATACTCCGTATCCTGGTGACACCCACGCCCCCACCCCTGGCACCCCTGGAAGAGCCCAGCCTGCTGACTTAGTGAAATTGGATTAAGTCTAGTTCAAAGGAAGTATTTTGTGTCTAGCAGGAGCCTTTTCTCTTTTTTTTTTCTTTATTGTTTGGGTTAACCCTTTGTCTTCCTGTATCCAGAAAAGCCCCCTTTTTTCTAGGGGCTTTGTTTGTATGTATGAGGCTGAGAGAAAGCTACAGCCCCCTAGGATGGGCCACAGCTGTACTCCTCCCTGCCCTAGGAATCAGCACTGTGCCCCAGGCCCTCGACAGCACTCCTGAGTGTGTGCGCCATGTTCCCCTTTCTCTTTTCCTCTTTCCTGTCCCTCCATATGAACACCTCCAGCACAGACATGAGCTCTTACTCTTTCCTGTTTCAGTGTTATCTGTATGCTTGATTTGTCTTTTTTTTGCCCATCTCAGGATAGTCACAGGCTAAGGTTTAGGTTCCCCCGCCCAGTTGGGGTTAAAGACTCAAACTTTCATAACCCACTTGGCCCTGGCTTCTGTTGCCTCAGAAAGGGATGTTATTATCTGCGGAGGCCCTTGGGTGAGGGCTAAGGCCTGCATCCTGAGCCCACTGGAAGCCCAGCCCTCACTGCTGTGAACCCTGGGACCTGAACCATGTCAGAACTTGCTGCTGTCTTGTCATGGATGGACAGATGGACGAATGGAAGAGTGGATGGATGGATGGCCACGGATGCACAATGCCTTGTCCACAAACCGCTGAGTTGAAAGTGTCTCAGTGAGGATGACAGCCTGCAGCAGGAGTATACGTGTGTCTGTGTGGACAAAGTCTTTACACTTTAAGGTTTGGAGATATTCAAAAGGAAATGTCATGGAAGCAGCTAAACCAAGGCCAGCCACCTCTGGATTCTGAATCTCAGGAAATGGGCAGGGCTTCTTGAAGGCCCTGATGAGTCATCTGGTAGGGTCTTGGTTCAATAAAGCACTGAGCAAGTTGAGTAAGGCAGCATGTGTCCTGTGGAGCCCTTGACAAGACTGCGGCAGACACTGATGGTGGAATATGGCAGGGGCAAGTCAGCAGATTGAGGCTGGAAGACTCCTGGGAAGGTGGCCTCATACCCTCTTCCCAAGTCTTGCCAAGATTTTGGATTCAGCCTCCCCATTTCCCTCATCTGGCTGCTCAAGCACTTCTGGGCTCACCCTTCCTAAATTCTGCACCAAAAAGGCAAGAGTGATGCCATCAGTTCTCTCCTCTAGAATTATCAGTGGCTCATCATTGCCCTCAGATAAACTTAAAAGTCTCATAGCCCTTTAGGATCTAGGCCCTCCCCAGCCTCATTCCTCACCTCTTGCTGAATCAAATCCCAGCAACAGAGTTGTTGTTCACATTTCCTTGTCTTTGCATCTGCTGTATTATCCTCAGGAATGCTCTCCCCAATCTGCTTTTCCTCTTTTAAGATTCGGTTTCAAATGTTAATTCCTCCCAGAAGCCTCCCTGCCCTATCAGGGAAATGACTTTCCTTTCAGTATCCCCAGCACCCAGCAGAGGTTCCACCACCTAGGAGGTGCCAAGTTCAAGATCAAGAGAGTGGGAAAGGGCCAATCTGGGAGAACCAGTCCCAGGCCAAACCTGGGTGTGTCAGGAAATCCTCTCAGAATACCACAGCAAATAACTCTCCCCCTCAACCATGAGCTGTGATTGTAGGGAATCCTTTGCAAATGTACAACTAAGACGCTGCCTGATACAGAGTGCACACACATGTCAGGTGTCATTACTGCTTTCTGTCAAAGTTCATCTACCTTGTCATGATTATTTGCTCCATTTTGCAGATGGGAAAACAGGCTATTTCTTGCCAGAGCAATAAGAAGGGACTTGAGATTCCCAGGCTGGGTCTAAAGGACACTTACCTGGTCTCTCTAGCTTGTCCCCCTGCCCACCCCAAGTTTCTTACGCTCCAAGGCTTGGTCTTCACTCTTGGTCTAGAGCCCCCTGCAAGGGCACAACCTGTGGGAGGGCCGGTATCTTGGGGGCTGGACTTCTACTCAGGAAGAGGAATTCTGGAAGCCTCCAGAAGCCCCCTCCACTGAGCAGGCAGCTGACACCAAGGCCAGCTTTATTTGGGTGAGGATTTGCCCCAGAAAAGGGAAAATATCTGTGCAGATGCCTGAGAAAGAGGGAGAAGTAGAGGGAGGGGAGAGAGTGAGCCCTGGGCACGGTTATGCTGAGACTTGCCTGTACCACCCTGAGTGCTCAAGTGGTCTGGTTTGATGAGGAGGAAGGCAGCTGGATGCTCAGAGGGCATTCACTTACCCCAGGTTATGCAGCAGATACAAGCAGAGCAGGTATTACAGCTGCCCAGGACTCTCCCACTCACCTTCCACCTCTGGCCCAGAGGACCGAGGTAGTGGGGCTAGGCTGCCTGGCTTCTGCTCTGAGAGTCCTCTTACCACTCTGTCCATCTGGATCAGGCCACATGGGGAGGAGAAAGTAATGGGTGCTGAGTGTCTAACACCGCCCAGACTGTGCCAGGTGCTGACAGCTGCAGCCACATCTGTCCCGCTCATAACCCATCAGAGTCATAGCTGCTGTCAGTCTGCTCCAGACACTTTTACCTAGTGTCTTCTACGCACACCAGGTCAGTATTCAGCTCATTTTGCAGGGGAGACAGAAGAAAGAGGAAGGCAGGGAAGGGACCCTGGTCAAGCGAGGACGAAACTCTTCCCTGAGAGAAGGCCCTGGTGCTGACATCTACCTTGAGGGAGGTGCAGGCCTGGGTTGGTAGAGGGGGCGCCAGGGTTCACCTCTCCAATTCGGGTAGGGCCAAGACCTCCCTGCCCCTGGGAATTTCCGGGGATGGGGCAGAGGTGCTGCAACCCCCTGTTCCACCAGGAAAAGAAGCTATAACTTTATTCCTGGATGCTCATAAAGAGGAGTGGATCAGGCAAGGAAGTGGTTTAAAATACTGGGCTGCCAGCCAGTTTTAAAGGTTGTTTTACTTGGGCCAAGGCGGGGCAGTAATTCCCACCTCTGGCTAGGAGCCTGCGAACAGCCACGTGCAGCCGACTCACATGGTTAAAGAGCTGTGCAGGGCAGGGTCCAAGTGAGCCTGTGCCAGGCCTGGCAGAGTCAGGAGGCATTGCTGGGCACTGGGCATTATCGGATTTCCTCGCCAGATAACTTGCAATGACAATTTTAAAAATGTTTTCTTTTTAAATTGGGGAAAGATTGACATTTCCTCAAAGGTACACATCTTAAGCATAAAGCACAGATGTGACGAGGCACCACACAGCTCAAGATGTCGACATTTCTAGCATCCCAGGAGGCTCCCTCCTGCTCCCTCCTAGTTACCCACACTCTGTGGTCACCACTAGTTTGACCTCTATCATGGTAGATTAGTTTTGCCTGTTCTTGAGCTTCATAGAGATGAAATCATACTCTTTTGTGTCTGGCTTTTTTCACCCAGTATAATGATTTTGAGATTCATCATGTTTCTTTTAGCAAGAGTTATTGTTGTTCATTGCTGTGTAGTATTCCATTATATGGATATATTCGTTTTTTTAAATTGTGGGATATTCCTTTTTACTTAGAAAATTTGCAAATAATTTTTAAAAGGCAATAGTCAATGTTGGGAAATACTTTTTTTGACTTTTTAACATCTTTATTGGAGTATAACTGCTTTACAATGGTGTGTTAGTTTCTGCTTTATAACAAAGTAAATCAGCTATATGGATATATTCTTAAATTGAATTATTCATTCTATTTTTTTCTTCTGGCCTTTATTTATTTTTGCCATGCCACGTGGATCTTAGTTCCCCGACCAGGGATTGAACCCACTTTCATGGCAGTGAAAGTGCCGAGTCCTAACCATTGGACCACCAGGGAATTCCCTGGCCTTTAAATCTTTTAAAAATTAAGGTAAAATTCACCCTTTTGTGTATACAGTTCTGTGAGTTTTGACGAATGCAGTTTGGTAACTGCCACCACAATTAAGATATAGGACATTTTCATTTTGCCCTCAATGAATAATTTGGGACTATTTCAAATTGTGGTGGAACTATACCAGGAGTGGAATTGCTGGCTTGTAGCATGTGTGTTTTCCACATAGTCCTCCAAGGGTTGCTATACCAACTTACCTTCCTACCAGCAGTGTCTGAGAGTTCTGTTGCTCCATATTTTCATTAAGACTGGTAAATTTTAATTTCTCTCTCAACCAGAAAATGTGGTTATTTATAGCAAAAAGCTCTGTTAACTGTCAAGTGCTGAACCTACATGCTGTGATGTGGCAGTAGCAGGAGTTCCAGCCTGTTTTCTGATTCTCCTACGTTGAAATACTGATCTTAGTCTTAATTGTTTCTCAAGTCAGATTCTGAAAAAAGTTAAAGTGACTCTTTGGAGTTAACTGACTGTAGATCACTGGCTTGAGTCTTCCAGTGACAATAGCTCACAACCACCTAGAAAACATGATTTTTAAAAAGTCTTTATCCCTGGAATTGAACACACAGGCACCCTACTTTCCAGAAGCAATAAAACTGTTGGTGGTACAGAAAGGAAGGATGTTTAGACAAGGAGGTCTATAGCCATGTGGAATCTGGAAACAATCAGGAGAGGGAAGTTGAGCAATGATGGAGAAGTTGCTGTTCTACAGCCTTAAAATTCATGCCTTGAGAGAATGTTGGATGACATGAAGTTATTCAGCCTATTGTTCAAAGTAGACAGTTGGTTATGGGACAGAAGCTAAGAAGCATTCCCACCCAGCCCACATGGGAATGTGGGTGCCGAGCAGTGCTGCCAGGATTGCTTCCTCCCCACCCAGTCTATACCAGCACACATACCCCTGAGAGGGGTGGTGACTGAAGCTGCCAGGCTCTGAGTCAGCTGGGCCTGGGGCAGCGGGAGGGGAAAGGGTCTCACGTGGCTGGGCCTGAGCTGCCTCGTGGGGCCTCCTGGCTCTCAGCCCTGCAGGAAGAGCAGCCGTTTGAAAGGACGAATCACACACTGCCTAGTCCTTCTGGAGCCCAGCCAAGACATGGGGCCTGGGGCTCCCTGAGGGGAGGGCTCAGGGCGGGGGCCTCCTGAGCTGGGATTGGAAATACCAGGGAAGGAGATCATCCAACCAGGGTGGGAAGGGAGCTCCCAAGGTTGGATTATATCAGGTAAGCAGGGCTGGGATTATGGCCTCTGGGAGCTGAGGGTGTGGGCCAACAGTCTCTCTGGTGACCCTGAAGGAATGGGGGAGAAGGGGATACACAAGGGAGGGGATGAAACAGGCTGAAATTTATGGACATGCACACCTCACTCAGTACAAGTGTAATATCAGGAAAGTTACTTGATCTCAGTGCCTCATCTGCAAAATGGGGATAGTAAAGTCCCTCCTTCAAAGGCTTGTGGATTGGATCAAATGAGTTGGTGTATGTAAAGCACTAAGAATAGGGCCTGCCTACATCAAGTGCCACACAAAAGTCTGCTATGGCTGTTATTACTTAGAGCCAATGTGGGGATTACAAGACCAGACAGGTAAAAAGGATAAGCCTAAAAACACTTAATTAAAAGAAAGGGGCCAAACTTTCTGCCCATGGACATGCCCCTGGGTGATGGGTTACAAGGGAAAAGCCCAGCTGCTCTGTGTAGGAGACTGGTGTCCTACTGCACCAAAGTAGCTGTTAGAAGACTGTGGATGGGGGTTGGTGCAGACAGAGGAGGAGGAGGCCGTCTGGTGACCCACATGGGGCAAGCCATCTCTGAGATGGCCCAGGGAGGTGGAGGGGGATGGAAGTATAAGGCTTGCCCTACTTTGGTCTCCTTAATTCTAGGGCAACCATAGCCACTCGAGCTCAGCCCACCTGGACTCTCAGTAAAGCAGATCCCCTCTTCCTCTTAGTTTCCTCCTCTACAGTTTGAGAAACGGCTAAACATTCTTATCAGACATTCAAAAAATCCATTGCCTGGGGCTGGCAGAATCCATCTAATTGCCCTCCCCTCATCCAGAAGTAGGCGGTGGCCCAGCTGGTCTGGCCTGAGGTTTCGGGGGTCCATAAAGATCATCAATAAGCATTTCCAGCTGTGAAAAACCAGTGGGGGGGGACTTCCCTGGTGGCACAGTGGTTAAGAATCCACCTGCCAAAGCAGGGGACACGGGTTCGAGCCCTAGCCCAGGAAGATCCCACATGCCGCGGAGCAACTAAGCCCGTGCACCACAACTACTGAGCCCGCGTGCCACAACTACTGAAGCCTGCGCACTGCAACAAGAGAAGCCACCACAATGAGAAGCCCGCACACTGCAACAAAGAATAGCCCCCGCTTGCCGCAACTAGAAAAAGCCTGCGCGCAGCAATGAAGACCCAACGCAGCTACATAAATTAATTAATTAATTAACAAAACAAAACAAAACAAAACAAAAAACAATGGGGGGACTTCCCTGGTGGTGCAGTGGTTAAGAATCTGCCTGCCAAGGCAGGGGACACGGTTCGATCCCTGGTTCGGGAAGATCCCACATGCAAAGGAGCAACTAAGCCCATGCGCCACAACTACTGAGCCTGCACTCTAGAGGCTGCGAGCCACAACTACTGAAGCCTGTGCGTCCTAGAGCCCACGCGCTGCAACTACTGAGCCCGTGTGCTGCAACTACTGAAACCCGTGGGTCTAGGGCCCATGCTCCACAATAAGAGAAGCCACTGCAATGAGAAGCCCCGGGTTGCTGCAACTAGAGAAAGCCTGCATGCAGCAACAAAGACCCAATGCAGCTAAAAAAAGAAAAAAAAACAATGGGGCTGTCTTGGGGGAGTGAGCTCCCCGTCCCTGGAGGTGTGTTAAGCAGGACCTGAGGGTTGGTCCTGATGTCTGGGAGAAGCAGCAGAGCTTCCCAAGCCAGGCTGCCCATCAGTGATTCAGGACCCTGCATGGCTTGGGTGAGTGGGAAATGGAAACTGCTGTCCAAATTGAGTCAGTATCAGACACCACGTGCATCCTGATGGTGGACATCAACAGGGATTGGAAGGGGCAAACACCAGGCTGCCTGCCACTGTGGGGCAGGCCTCACCCTGAAATGGGTAAAGAGCAATGGAGGGTGGGAGTGTGAGGAAGGGGTCAATGTGAGGGGCTTCAGGCAATCCCCCCAACTCAGAGGGCCACTGAGAAGAGCAGAGCTGGGGAGTGGAGTGATGAGCACCTTTGCCGACAGCCAGAGGAGGGGGAGGGGAAATGACTTGAAGGTGTGGCCCCTCATCTCAGCTAGGCAGGTGGGCCAGGCCTCAAATCCAGCCAGCTGCTTATTTATTTATTTATTTTTTAGGTTTTTTTTTTTTTTTTTCTGAAGTACAGTTGATTGTGTTAGTGTTGTTGTGTTAGTTTCTGGTGTACAGCAAAGTGATTCAGTTATATATAATATACATATTCTTTTTCATATTCTTTTCCATTATGGTTTATTACAGGATACTGAATTGTAGTGCTTTATTTTTCTTCTTCTCTCCTGCCTCTATCACTCACACACACACACACACACACACACACACACACTCTAGCCACAAACCCACATCTTCATGTACTGTGTGCCTGGCCCCACCACAATTTCTAGGGTAATTGCTATAAAAGGCTGGCACACATGAACATGCACATACCAGGAAGCAGAAGTTCAGCCTGTCCATCGCCCTGCCTCTGAGCTGCTGCCAGACCAGAAGGCCCCACCTGCTTTCCAGGACTGACCAAGGCCTCTCTGACACCTTCTCCTATCTTGCCTCTGCATTAATGCTTGTCAACATTTACTGATTTATTGAGTACCGACTACATGTCAGGCTCCACTCTGCCCACTTCACATGCTGCCTCACTTAACTCATTTGAGTTAGGCTGCACATAACAGAAACACCACACAGCGGTTTAACAAAATAAATACATTGCAATATGTGCTCCTCATTCAGCAAGAAGGCTCTGCAGCGTCTCGGGGGACCCAGGCTGCTTCCTGCCTCACTGTCCCCAGCACACTACTTTGACCTTGGGGGCACAAGTTGGCTGAGGGCTGCCAAAAGTTGGGAATGGCATCTGAGTCTGCCTCACTTATCTGGACACCACCTCCATCTGGGTCCCCCACTGACCTCCAGAAGCTCAGGCCAGCTTCTCACTGCTGTCTCCTCTGTGTACGTCACACTAGGCTGGCCTCCCCAGAAGCCTGGGACCTTGAGTAGACTCACTGCCTGACAAGTGGACAGAGGTCAGAATACTGTGTTCCGGATGCCAGTTGGCCCCCAGCAACCAGTGCCCTCTGCCAGCAATTTGCTGTAATCAGGTGGCAGACATGAGTCCTGGCTGAGAGTGATAGGGACCAGGAACTGAGCCAACATCATCCCAGCCTTGTGGCTGAGGCCCAACTGTCTCTGGGCCTGCCCCTCCACCTACAAATACATATATGTGTTGCACCTGTGGTCAGAATGCCCACACACTCTGGCCAGCCCCAAGGCCACCTCCTCTAGCCTCCCTTCACTGCCCCCCTGCCCACATCCTATAGCCAGAGGGGCCCAGACTGCACTCCAAGGTCCCTGCCTGAGCTGCCCTGCCCTTCTTTCTTCAGTCACCAAGAAGTGTGTTTGGGTTGGCTCCAGGCCTGCCTTGTGCATGGCCGTGGGGAATGAAACTGGGCACCGCAGCCAGGGTGTACCCCATAGGAGACATCAGCACCATAGGCAGACCTTCACAATGGATATAAAGGGGACAGCTGAATGCTAATGGGCAGCCCAGCAGGAAGACTTCCCCTAGGTTTTGGTCTGAGCACCTTTTTAAAAAAATTATTTATTTATTTATTTATTTTTGGCTGTGTTGGGTCTTCGTTTCTGTGCGATGGCTTTCTCTAGTTGTGGCAAGTGGGGGCCACTCTTCATCACGGTGCGCGGGCCTTTCACTATCATGGCCTCTCTTGTTGCGGAGCACAGGCTCCAGATGCGCAGGCTCAGTAATTGTGGCTCACGGGCCTAGTTGCTCCGCGGCATGTGGGATCTTCCCAGACCAGGGCTTGAACCCGGGTCCCCTGCATTGGCAGGCAGATTCTCAACCACTGCGCCACCAGGGAAGCCCCTGAGCATCTTTTGAAGGGCTAATAAAGGGGAGGAAAGGGCAGGCCAGGCCGAGGAAACACCCAGTGTGGGGTTTTGGGCACAGAACACATCTGGGGAGGTTGCAGCAGTTCACATGCCAAAAAGTAAAAGGATTATGTGGGGAGGTGGGGGGCCGGGGTGCCCAGGGCAGGCAATGAGGCTCAGACAAGTCTTCCAGGGCCCCAAACACCTCTGGGCCAAGACTCCAACAGGGAAGGACCTGGCAGTGACCCTTTCAGGCTTAAGGTACAAGTCCTTTCCCTACACTTTTGATGGCCTCCCTCAAAGAGGGGACAAGGAAAGAGCTTGTTAGAGGTGGAAGTGTGAAAGGAAAAACTAATCAGCCTACCAAATCCTATGGGGCTTCACTGGGGCCCAGTAAAGTGACTGACCTGCCAGGGATGCATAGCTGGTGACCAGAGTTTTAATCTTTCCACTCCAAACCGAGCCCTAGTCTTAACCCACCGCAGGAACCCACAACCCATAAGCTCTCCCCACGAACTACGTAAATATGCATGTTTCCCCACAAGCCTTCTTTCCCGGAGCTAAAGCCCAGCAACCTGAATTTTAACAGGCGCCCCCGTGATTCCCACGCATATCGTCCAGTTGGAGACCTCTACCCTGCACCTTCAGACCCCGCCTCTCCCGGAAAGGCCACGCACCGGGTCGGGCGCCCCCTCGTGGCCGCCGGGGGAAGTGGCCTGGGGCTCGACTGGTCTAGGGCTTCGAGTGGGAACCCCGCGTACCCAGTCAGTGAGTGACCAGCGTGGGCCGCGCCGTGAACCCGGAGCAAGGGGATTTTGGTCCGACGGTGAAAGTCGCCTGGGCTGGAGGTCCAGGCGTCGGAAGACCACCCACGCCCCGCAGCCGGAGCACAGCTCGGGATATGAGGCCCCGCCCACCCTGAGCGCGTCACTCTCAGGCGCGCGCCTGCTACTGGCGTGCGCAACTGCCGTATCTCCCGTTTAGCCGAGTGAAGGGGCCTGTTCGTAGAAGTCCGTGGGCACGGAAGAAAAGGTGAGTGTCTCGCCTCGAGGACAGCGGCCCGGGGTTGCAGGGCACACTCAGTCCAGGGTGCCCCCTCCTTAGGCTTGGCTAGCTGGGGCAAGCAACTACAGTCCCCCAGAGGCACAGCGCCACAGGGTTGCCCCAAGTAGTGACGTAAGCGTCTTGGCTGCTACCATTTCTCTGTGGGGGGCGGGGGGGGGACGCGGTGGCGAAGGCTGATGACGGCTCTGATTGCGGGTAGAGGGTCGCGGGAGGTCAGTCGAGGTCTCCGAGCTACGGGTTTCAAAGCGCTGTCGCGAACCTTCTTGTTTAACCAGTTTAAACTCACGATCTATTTACCCTTAGCTACAGATATCTGCTTACCGTCTGCCCGCTGCCTTTCAACCCCGGGCTGGTCACTGAGCCAAACACCATTATTATTACTATTTCGTGGTCTTTATTTTGGCGTGATCTCAAGCTTACGGAAAATTTCAAGACTGTTCTTATAAAGAACTCCTGTATACTTAATTTTCCAATTAAGTTAGTTGCAGATATGATGCCCCTTTACCTCTATATTTAGAGGTACTTCAGTGTGTATTTTCTAAAAACAAGAACATTCTCCTACATTCAAAATCTGGTAACATCGATCAAGACTATTATCTAACCTGTAATCCGTATTTAAATGCTTCCAGTTGTCCTAGTAGTGCCCTATGTTGAAACTACCTTTTTCTCTGCCAGGGCTCCTATCTAGTACCGCAGGATGCATTCAGCTGTCTTGTCTCTTTGGCCTCCTTCAGTCTGGAGCAGCTCCCCAGTGTTCCTTGACTCTGATGACTGACATTTTTCAAGATTCCTGGCTGGTTGTTTGTAGATTTGGCTTTGGGGTTGTCTAAGATAGCTGCTAGACTCTTATGGACAGAGTTGGTGCTGACCACATACAGAGGCTGGGCGTGTGTCTTGGGTGACTGAGGAGGACCAGTGACTAGCCACACCAGCCTCCAGACACGCTCCCAGGCCTAGCTAGGCCAGACCCTTTCTGTGGTTGCCTCCCCTCTGGGGTTTTACACTCATCTCACTGAGGTCTCTGGCTTTCCTGTAGCATCCATCCCAGAGCCATGGTCCATGTCTTCCTCATCCACACCTTGCGGGCCACGAAGGCTGAGGAGGGCCTTTGCCGAGTGCTCTACTCCTGCTTCTTTGGTACCGAGAATTCACCCAACGACCCACAGCCACATGGTGCTGAGAGGGACAGGCTCCTCCGAAAGGAGCAGATTTTGGCCGTGGCCAGGTAACACAGTCCAACCCATTGAATACACACCGATTATGATAGGTTTTCTGGGGGGCACAGAGAAACAGGAGGACTAAGAAGCAGAGAGCAAGTTTTAGAGTAGTGCTTTCAAAGTCTTCCACAGTAGTCACAAGTATTATATGAAAAAGGGTTAAAGACATAATAATGCTATTATCATCATCATTATTATAGTTAGCATTTATGGTAATTTTTTTGTAGTTAGCATTTATTGAGCCTGTATGTACTAAGCATTTTATGTTCTGAGCATTTTGTGTATATGAACTCATTTTATCTTTGAAACAGTCTTTTGAGGTAGGTACATTATCCCCACCTTACAGATGAGTAAACTGAGCTACAGAGAGTTAAAGAAATTTAACCTGTCTAAGGTTATGCATCTAGAAAGTGAAAGAGTTGGGATTTGAGTGTAAGCAGTACAGATTAAATATGCTTTGCAGTACAGGACTTTTCAGGGCCCTTAGTGTGCCTTTAAGCTTTATGAATTTCTTAGGAGGAGAGAGAATGTGGTTTATGGGAATCTGTGTCAAGAGCCTCCCAAAAGCCCAGGATCCACAGGGTACAGTTGGGAAACAGTGTTCTAGATGTGATGGCTGACCTTGGACCTTCCCCTCACAGACCCAGTCTGAACCAGCAGGTGCCAGAATCTCCTGGCCCCTCTGTGTTTTGGGTGGGGGGATTAACACTCTGGGGCAACCCTGGGCCAGCCTCTTGTTTATCTCTTTGTTCTGCTGGGCCTCCTCCCCCTTATGTGGCACAGAAAACCAAACGTGTCTTTAAGAGCAGCCCGTACATGGCCCAAATTGGAAGGTGATTCATGAGAGATCAGAGAGTGATTTCAAAAGCCTGGATGTCCAAGTGCAAGGTTTTTCTTTTTTATTTGGAGAGGGCTGCAGGATGGGTTGAGGGTGGAGAGGTTGGACAGCCTGGGTTGGACATAGCTTTTACTCCGCTTCTCATCTCTTGTTGAGATGTTGAGGAGGCCTCTGTGAAGCAGGTAGGGGCAGGATCTTCATCCTCTGGTGCCTTTTCCCAGCCCAGGGAGCTGTGTTCAGAACCTGCCTTCTCTTGGCCACATGGAGTGAAATGGTTCAGAGCCTGGAGGCTGGAGCCTGGATTCCCATCTGGGCTCATCCTTCCTGCTCTGTGGCCCTGGGCAGGTCACTTCACTTAGTCTTTCTGGGGCTTAGTTTCTACATCTAGTTATGGGGATAATGGCAGCTCCCAGCTCCAGGGGTGGTCCTGAGGATGACAGGTCAGTGACCCACCTATTCTCCACAGGCAGGTGGAGTCCATGTGCCAACTGCAGCAGCAGGCGTGCGGCCGGCCTGCTGTGGACCTGCAGCCCCAGTCCTCAGATGACCCAGTGCGCCTGCATGAGTCCCCATGTGGGGCCTTCCGCCTGACGGCAGGGGACCCTTTCCAGGAGCCTCGGACGGTGGTGTGGCTAGGCGTGCTCTCATTAGGCTTCGCCCTGGTGCTGAATGCCCACGAGAACCTGCTGCTGGCAGAGGGCACGCTTCGGCTGCTGGCCCGCCTTCTCCTTGAGCACCTCCGGCTGCTGGTCCCCACTGCCAACCTCCTGCTACGGGCTGACTGCATCGAGGGCATCCTCGCCCGCTTCCTGCCCCATGGTCAGCTGCTATTCCTCAATGACCAGTTTGTCCAGGGTCTGGAGAAAGAATTCAGTGCTGCCTGGACCCGCTGACCCCTCAATGGGATGGAACTCCCTAAGAGGGCAAGGAGGGAGGATGGGGATGGACAGATATACAGCCAGGTAAAATTTGGCATCTGCCTCCTTCCCAGCCTCCTCCCAACTCTGGTGTGCTGCCACACCCAGGACAAATGGATGGGACAAGCTGGCAGAAAAGGGGGCCAGGGAGAGGGTAGAGAGGAGGAATCACAGAGCATCCTATACCTGGAGTGACCTCGTGACTTATTCAGACTGCTGCAGTGGTCCAGCCCCGCTTGTCCTTGACCCCACTTTCTCCCATCCCTGCCAGCCAGCCCCAAACAGTCCACCAGCCACTAGTGCTGGGGCAGTAAGGAACGGCTGCTTGGAACTCAGCCCACTTTCTTCCAAACCCATAGTCATTGCAGTGCAAAAGGAGTCTCTGAGATTTCGAGGGTCAGGGAGCTGGCTTCTGCCTTTGCACCTACTTAGGCACCATCATCAAGGATTTTGTTGGCGAGGGCCTGCTCAGTGTCCAGCCCCACCACAGTTCACAAAGGTGTGAGTTGTTCAGCAGAGAGGCTCCATAGCTCCTTTTGGGCCCAGCCTATGCCTACTGGCAGCCATGAGATAATCATGGGCTTACTTTGTCTGCAGGGAGAGAGGGTGGTGTCAGGTGAGAGAGATCTGATGTTGTCCTTCTCATTTTGAATTAAAAGCACCGAGTGTGTGATTTCACTCTCTGTTTCTGTGAGTTTGATTAATTCACGTCTTTTCCTGTGCCACTCTGAGCTGAGTGTCTGAGCCTTCGTGGTCAAGTATGTCCCCAAGAGACTTCTTGGGAGGTTCTCCACCTCTTGTCCCCCTCATCACTTCTGTCTCCTTAAATGCCTCCTTCGGATTGTAGCACTTGCTTCCTCTACCAAAATGTGGTGTGTTGGTGTGGATCCCTGAGAAGCAGAGCCTGAGACAAGGATTAGGTACAAGCAGTTTATGTTGGAGGTGATCCCAGAAAGCACTGGAAGGGGAGGCAGACCATACAGGTGTGTTATCAAGGGTAGGTAGGGAGCTAAGTGCACTAAGTGCCCCTGGGGGCCAGTGCACAGCAGTCACCTCTGAATGACCTCACCTAAGGGGTGAAGGACGGTGGATGTTTGTTTGGAGCCCCCTTCCATCTGATTGTGAGTTGGTCCCAAGGCAAATTCCCTGGCTCTTTCTGCCCTCACAAAAAGCCCTTGGGCCTGCCTGCACCATGGTCAGGCCCAAAAGGTTATGGATGGGGCACCCAACTGCTGTTCAGGAGTCTTTACTCAGTAGCTCCTAGTGATGGTTTAAAATGATTCAGTTGGATAAAACCTCAGTTATATCTATTTTCACGATCTACTTGTGACCTGTGAGGTATGGCTTTCTTTCATGGGCAGAACGGGCCTCCTCCTAGGTGGTCAGTGTGCAGGTGTGGGCCTTGTCTCATGTTTGCCAAGTATTAGTTGCCCTTCGGCACCCAGGAAGAACCCACCCACACTCACTTAGGAGGCAGCACCTGTGATTGGAGTTTTGCCCTTCCATTTCTGCAGTGAAGGCCATCAGCCATGCCATGCCTTCCATCACCACCGTCTCTCCTAGGACAAGGCCACCTTCTCCATCCTAGGGTGCCACAAATCACCCTCTGACCTTGAAGCACTAAAGGGACCTCAGTCTGTATTTGTGGCAAGCTGTGCCACTGGAAATGTCCCAGAGGCCCCCAATGGGACACCCCTGCCCTATAAAGTCTGCTTTCTTGGCCTGCTCCTCCCCTCACTCCAGGCTGGTGGTCCTTGCCGAGTGACTGTATTCTCACAAGAACAGGCCCCTCTGACTTCGGTTGAAGGGCTCAAGCTTGGCTGGTCTGAAACCTTTCTGAGGTTTGAAAAACCTATTTTTCAAACTGAGCTTGAGGAAGAGGGTGAGACCCTATTCCTCTAGAAGCTGTGGGAAATTGGGGTTAGGTGAGGCTTATGGTGAGGCTTGAGGTGAGGCTACTTCCTCCCATCAAGTAGAGGAAACATACACAGGGAATGGCAGAGAGTGAGATCCTTTCCCGAGGCCACTGAGCCCCTGGTTTCCATGGTTCCAGGTGCCCAGTTAGTACCTGGGTTTCTTTAATCATTCGAGTTTGCCCAGTGCCCTTTCTGTATATTCCCACTTTTGCCCCAGTACCTCTGAGCCGGGTTTCCACCACAACTTCTGACGCTTGCTTCACTTTCATCGAGCCTGCCTTGGCCCTGACACTCTGCTAGGTGCTATGCATGGTATAAGATGACTTGCTAGGATTTTGATTGGGAATGCGTTGAATAGATGAAGATGAAGTTGGGAAGAACTGACATCTTGACAATATTGAGTCTTCTATCCATGAACAGGGAATATCTCGCCACTTATTTAGTTCTTTGATTCTTTCATCAGAGTTTTGTAGTTTTCCTTAAGGAGATCTTGTACACATTTTGTTAGATTTATATCTAAGTATTTCATTTTTGGGGGTGTTAATATAAATAGTAATGTATTTTTTACTAGTCTTGAAGTATAGTTGATTTACAGTGTTGCATTAGTTTCTGGTGTACAGCAAAGTGGTTCATTTATACATATATATACATATTCGTTTCCATTATGGCTTATTACAGGATATTGAGTACAGTTCCCTGTGCTATACAATAGGACCTTGCTGTTTATCTATTTTATATATAGTTGTTTATACCTACTAATCTCAGAGTCCTAATTTATCCCTCCCCCACCCCCCTTCCCCTTGGCAACCACAAGTCTGTTCTCTATGTCTATGAGTCTATTTCTGTTTTGTAAATAAGTTCATTTGTGTCATATTTTAGATGCCACATATAAGTGATATCATATGGTACTTGTCTTTCTCTTTCTGACTTACTTCACTTAGTATGAGACTCTCTAGGCCCGTCCATGTTGCTGCAAATGGCATTATTTCCTTCTTTTTTATGGCTGAGTAGTATTCCATTGTATGTATATATACCACATCTTCTTTATCCATTCATCTGTTGATAGACATTTAGGTTGCGTCCATGTCTTGGCTATTATAAATAGTGCTGCTGGGGACTTCCCTGGTGGCGCAATGGTTAAGAATCCGCCTGCCCATGCAGGGGACATGGGTTCGAGCTCTGGTCCGGGAAGATCCCACATGCCGCGGAGCAAGTAAGCCTGTGCGCCACAACTACTGAGCCTGCGCTCTAGAGCCTGTGAGCCACAATTACTGAAGCCCGCATGCCTAGAGCCTGTGCTCCACAACAAGAGAAGCCACCGCAGTGAGAAGCACGTGCACCGCAACGAAGAGTAGCCCCCGTGCACCGCAACGAAGAGTAGCCACCGCTCGCCGCAACTAGAGAAAGCCCGCATGCAGAAACGAAGACCCAGTGCAGCCAAAAATAAATAAATAAAATAAAGTTAAAAAAAAATAATAAATAAATAGTGCTGCTATGAACGTTGGGGTGCATGTATCTTTTCAGATTACAGTTTTCTCTTTTCCGGATATATGCCCACGAGTGGGATTGCTGTATCATATGGCAACTCTGTTTTTAGTATTTGAGGAACCTCCATACTGTTTTCCATAGTGGCTGCAATGGTAATGTATTTTTAATTTCAAATTCCACGTGTTCATTGTTGATATAGAGGAAAGGGAATGACTTTTGCATATTAACCTTATATCCTACAACTTTGCTATGATCGTTAGTTCCAAGAGTTTTTTTGTTGATTCTTTCAGATTTTCTACATAGACAATCATGTCATCTGCTGACAGATGTGGTTTTATTTCTTCCTTCCCAATTTACTTACCTTTTATTTCTTTTTTCTTTTTTTGGTCTTATTGCATTAATTAGGACTTCAGTACAATTTGAAAAGGAGTGGTGAGATGAGATATCCTTGCTTTGTTCCTGATCTTAGTGGGAAATCTTCTCGTTTCTCACCACGAAGTATGATGTTTCCTGTAGGTTTTTGTAGATGTTCTTTATCAGGTTGAGGAAGTTCCCCTCTATTTCTAGTTTGCTGAGCGTTTTTATCATGAATGGATGTTGGATTTTGTAAAATACTTTTCCTGTATCTATTGGTATGATCATGTGATTATTCTTCCTCAGTCTGTTGATGTGATGCCATTAATTAATTTTCAGATGTTGAGCCAGCCTTGCATACCTGGGATAAATCCCACTTGGTCATGGTGTATAATTCTTTACATATTGTTGGATTCTATTTGCTAATATTTTGTTGAGCACTTTTGCATCTGTGTTCATGAATGATATTGGTCTGCAGTTTCCCTGTATGCCTTTGTCTGGTTTTGGTATTATGGTAATGCTGGCCTCATGGAATGAGAAAGTATTTCCTCTGCTTCTATATCTTCAGGAAAAGATTTTAGCAAATTGGTATATTTTCTTCCCTAAATGTTTGGCAGACTACCAGTGAGCCCATTTGGGCCAGCCTTGAATTTTTATTTATTTATTTTAAAACTTATTTATTTATTTATTTAAATCAATTTTTATTGGTGTATAGTTGCTTTACAATGTTGTGTTAATTTCTACTTGAATTTTTTAAATGGTTATTTTTTAAATTAAATTTCGTTTTCTAAACAGGTAACATGGTTTAGAAATCAAAATGATAAAAATGTTTTTACTGAAAAACTTGGTCCTGCCTCTGTCCTCATCTACCCTGTTTCCCCCTCTGCCCTAATGTATAATAGCCTTCTAGGTTTCCTACATATCTTTCTATCTCTCTTTATACAAATATAAGCAAATACGTACTTTTTTTGGCTGCGTTGGGTCTTTGTTGCTGCACGTGGGCTTTCTCTAGTTGCGGCAAGCAGGGGCTACTCTTCTCTGCAGTGCGCAGGCTTCTCGTTGCGGTGGCTTTTCTTGTTGCGGAGCATGGGCTCTAGGCGCATGGGCTTCAGTAGTTGTGGCACACGGCTCTCAGTAGTTACGGCGCATGGGCTTAGTTGCTCCACGGCATGTGTGATCTTCCCAGATCAGGGTGCAAACGCGTGTCCGCCTGCGTTGGCAGGCGGATTCTTAACCGCTGTGCCACCAGGGAAGTCCCGTACGTCTATTTTTATTCTACTTCCTGCTTGCACTGTTGGCAACAATAGGTTGCCTACTATATATAGGATTCTGCACTTGTTTGTTTGACTTAACAGTGTATCTTGGAGATCTTTTTATAGCAGTACATAGTATTATTATTATTTTTTTATTCTTATTCATTGTGTGGATATATTGTAGTTCATTTAGCAAACTAAAAATTACTGTGAAACAGTTCACATTTATAAAAAAAGTGCTTAGAATTATAAAATGAGCATCTAAGTACTAATTATTCAACTTTAAAAAAAATTTATTTATTTATTTTTGGCTGCATTGGGTCTTCGTTGCTGCACGCAGGTTTTCTCTAGTTGCGGCGAGTGGGGGCTAATCTTCGTTGCAGTGTGCGGGCTTCTCATTGCGGTGGCTTCTCTTGTTGCGGAGCAGGGCTCTAGGCGCACAGGCTTCAGTAGTTGTGGCGTGCAGGCTCAGTAGTTGTGGCTCACAGGCTCTAGAACGCAGGCTCAGTGGTTGCGGAACATGGGCTTAGTTGCTCTGCAGCATGTGGGATCTTCCCAGACCAGGGCTGGAACCTGTGTCCCCTGCATTGGTAGATGGATTCTTAACCACTGCGCCACCAGGGAAGTCCAACTCATTAATTTGTGCTTTTATTTTCATTAAGTCCTTCCTTCTGTTTTTATTTGGTTTATCTATAACTCTTTAAGGGTGCTTATTAATTCTTCTATTTTCAGTCTTTTTTACAAAATTGGTATTAGCGGACTTCCCCTGGCAGTCCAGTGATTAAGATTCAGTGGTTCCACTGCAGGGGGTGCAGGTTTGATCCATGGTTGGGGAACTAGGATCCCACATGCTGTGCAGCGTGGCCAAAAAAAAAAAATAATAAATTGGTATTAGTGTTTAAGTTATGAATTTTCCTCTGACTGCTGCTTTATCTGTATCCTACAGGGGTTTTGACATTTAGTATTTTCACTGTTGATATTTTCTAGAAAATCTAGTTTCATTTCTTTTTCCTCTCTGATTCCCTATTTCTGTACCATTTCCTAAGAACAATATTCCTGAGTTCTTATATGTTCAAAAACATTTTTTTTTGAGCCTTTATACTTGCTCTTTTTGCCTGGGTGCCCCAAAGATTCTTTGTTTTCTAGTGATATTACTAGACTATATCTATAGTATAAACATTGTTTTTTTCAAATGTAGATTGAAATCCTTTTTTATTTTAGAAACATTTTCCTGAATTATATTTTTATTTTTTTTAAATAAATTTATTTATTGATTGATTTATGGCTGTGTTGGGTCTTTGTTGCTGCACACAGGCTTTCTCTTGTTGCGGCAAGCGGGGGCTACTCTTCGTTGCAGTGCGTGGGCTTCTCATTGCGGTGGCTTCTCTTGTTGTGGAGCATGGGCTCTAGGCACGTGGGCTTCAGTAGTTGCGGTGCGCGGGCTTCAGTAGTTGTGGCTCGCGGGCTCCAGAGCACAGGCTCAGTAGTTGTGGTGCACGGGCTTAGTTGCTCCGCGGCATGTGGGATCCTCCCGGACCAGGGCTCGAACCCGTGTCTCCTGCATTGGCAGGCGGACTCCCAACCACTGTGCCACCAGGGAAGCCCTGAATTATATTTTTAAATAGCTCTTGTATTTCATTGTTTTTGTTCCTTTCAAGGATGCCAATTATGCACTACTTGGCTCTTCTTTGCCTGTCATCCATAGCTTTCTTTTTTCCCCCATAATCCTCTGAACGTGGCAGATCCCAGGAAGCAGGAAAAGAAAAAGCACGCCCTGAAGATGAATCTTGTATTTCAGTGAGGTAGGAACTGCATCACAATGGCACCCCTGGACTCAGTTTAGCTTAACCTAGGAGAGAGCCTGCAGGCTATGAAGTTCATGAGGCTCACCCATGTGATTCAGATCTCTGCCTTCTGGGTGGATTGAGGTCTTCCACCCCTGTGGAGCTGGCCCATCCTTCAGTATTCCAATACCAGTTGCTTGAGCCCTCATCCTGCCTGAAGTGGGATACTCGGTACTGCCCCAGCACATCATATGTGTCTCCTGGCCATCACTTGTGCTCATCTTCTGATTTTGCGGCATTGTCCTCCTCACTTGGGTCTCAGTGCATGTGGCTCCTCCCTTCTCTCTGCCCTGATGTGTCTGCTAAGAATACATGCTCTTTTATATTGTGTCTCTTGTTTTCTACATTATACTTAACACCTGGCACATAGCAGGCCCCCAAAGAATCAGGTATCTGGGTATAGCAGACTTTTACTAAAGTTTAGGTGGATAGAGGAGAGTTATCTTATAGAATCACAGAGCAAAAAACTTAAGATTGATTGTTAGACACTTGTGTTCCCTCAGTCTCTTGTCCATTCCCCGCAAGGGGGTCTTCTCACTCCTAGTTCCCCCTGGTCCTTGGCCTCCCATCAACTTCAGGTTGCTCCCTTCTGCTTTATTATTATTATTTCTTTTTTTACTAAAAACTGTTTTTCCTTCTTCTTTTTATTGTGAAATATACATAACATAAAATTGACCATTGTAACCATTTTTTAAATGTATAATTTAGTGGCATTAAGTACACTCACATTATTGTATCTTTTTTTTTTTTTTTTTGGCTGCACCGCGTGCCATGCAGGATCTTAGTTCCCTGACCGGGAATTGAACCTGTGCCCCCTGCAGTGGAAGCATGGGGTCTTAACGACTGGACTGCCAGGGAAGTTCCTGTACTAATTTTTAATAGCTTTCTTCACCCCACCCCCATTATATGTGTTTATTTGTGTGTTTTATAGTTTAATGTTTCTTTTTTCCATCAGATTATAACCTCCAAGAGGGTTTATATTGTCTCTTGTTTTCTACATTATACTTAACACCTGGCACATAGCAGGCCAGGTGAATGAATGAATTCATATTGAATGAATGAATGCATGAATGAATAGGTGGTTTATAGAAGCCCCTTGGGGCCAAGGATTCTGCAACATC
This sequence comes from Balaenoptera ricei, assembly GCF_028023285.1. Classification (NCBI taxonomy): domain Eukaryota; kingdom Metazoa; phylum Chordata; class Mammalia; order Artiodactyla; family Balaenopteridae; genus Balaenoptera; species Balaenoptera ricei. The sequence continues at coordinate 31,002,405 of NC_082653.1, forward strand.
ACCATGTAACAACTTTTTCTTTCTCCTGGGAAGCAGATAGAAACAATAGACTGTGTTATCTCTCAAGGTAGGTGCTGCCCAGGATCACAAGTCCCTTTCCCAGGTGACAAGCTGCTTGTTGCAGAAAAGGAAACATCATGTAGCATCTGCAAGTTTCCTGCTGCAAGGCCCTCTGTGTTCAGAAGTTATGAGTTATCAGTATAACTCATAGCTTGCTTTCACATTTCTATTAATGAATAAGAATGATCTTTCCCCTCAGTGTTCTGAAAGAGGTTAGAGTTATGATTGGCTGTTACTACAGGCCTATGATTTCTGCCCCTAGGAAAGGTGAGTAAAAAAGTGGTCAGAACTCCTGCTCTTTCTGAAAGTCACCCGGAGGTGGCTTTGTCCACCCTAGTTATACAAACCACACAAGCTTGAGGGCCCAGAAGTCTTTGGACCAGCAGAGATTCCACCTTCAGCTAGAACTGGGAGCAGAGCATTTACTGTCTGGGCATTGTTTGTAATTGATACTTAATCAGAAGCAAAAGGACATTAAAACCCTTTGATAGGTCTCTGGCTCATGTGGCCCTGTAATATCCATGTGATAAAAACAAAGTAAGGGGCTTCCCTGGTGGCGCAGTGGTTAAGAATCCACCTGCCAGTGCAGGGGACACGGGTTCAAGCCCTGGTCCGGGAAGATCCCACATGCCGCGGAGCAACTAAGCCCGTGCACCACAACTACTGAGCCTGCACTCTAGAGCCCACGAGCCACAGCTACTGAAGCCTGTGCATCTAGAGCCCGTGCTCCGCAACAAGAGAAGCCACTGCAATGAGAAGCCCACGCAGTGCAACGAAGAGTAGCCCCCGCTTGCCACAACTAGAGAAAGCCCGCTCTCAGCAACGAAGACCCAACGCAGCCAAAAATAAATGATAATTAAAAAAAAAAATCGTAAAAAAACAAAGTAAGTCATGGGCAAGAGGAGCCTTCTCTGATCTGGAGAGGTCCTAAGGTAGGTTGTTGATAACAAAATGATCAGTAAAAATAACTTTCCTATGTCCATGAATAATGAGTTAGTACATGTAATGAAAGATAAGATCTCATTCAGGATAAAGACAAAAATACAAAATACCTAGGATCCGACATAATTAGAAATACATTGTGTCTATACAAAGATCTATGAACTCTACTGAGATGCTAAAACCAGTCAGTGAAAGATTGATGAGGAACAGGATTTTTATGTAGCCTTTCAGTGAATTAGTTATTAGTTACAAATGGGGAAATAGTAAATCTATGGTGGAGAAACTGGAGGGCACCCCATTTATCAAGTGATCGAAGTGAACATCCCCAGTAATGGGACAAATGGACATCCTGTGCTTCCTGATGTGCAGGAAGGACACAGTGTCACTTCTGAGTGTTAAAAATGTTTAACCTGAATCTGATCAGGAGGATGAGACCAAACAAACCCAAATAGAGGAAAATTCTGACCTGCAGTCTTCAAAAATACCAAGGCAGTGAAAGGCCAAGGAACTGCTTCAGATTAAAGGAGATCAAAGAACCATGACAACTCAAGGCAATGGGTGATCAAAGTTGGATCCTGAAATCAGCAAAAAATTGTTATTGTCTGGGAATTATTGGGACAATGATGGGACCTGGAAGCCACAGACTTTCAAGGGATTCATGGATAGAATTCATGGGATTCTGTAGTTCAGATGGGAGAAAAAATGCATCTTTTTCACTAATTACTATCTGAAATTAAGTTTTAATTGTTCTTTGTTCTACTTTATTATATAAAATGTATGAAATGCTGCTGAGACTTTGTAGTGTATTGTGAAGTACCTGCATGTTTTAAATTGATTGCATTTTCAATAATAGTGTTTTCTCTCCCCTCTGTGTTGGTGCATAAAGGTCTTTCTGTTGGTAGGATTTGTATTTCCCCAACATTACACATATTTAAAGTGTACAATTTGATGAGGTTTGACGTATGTATATACCCATGAAACAATCACCACAATCAAGATAATGAACACATCTATCACCTCTCTCCAAAAGCGTGCCTTTTGTAATTTCCTCCCTTTTAAAATGTTGGCTACAAGCGACAATGCTATTAGCAGGATCTGATACTTGGTCACCAAAAGAAATTATGGGTGTTTTAGTATCATGATAGAATTGATGCAGATACCTCAGATTATCATCTTTGCATGACACTATTTACATATTTATTTACTGAAACATTTGTTTAATACTTTAATGTATTTCAGTATTGGGTTTTGTTTTGTTTTGTTTCTTTGTAACCCTATTTATCTTTAAATGCCTTTAAAAACATTGTTCTGGCCTACGGACTTTACCAGACAGCCCAAGGAGTCACTGGCCTAAACCAAGTTAAGTGCTCATGTTCTAAAGAAACAGAACAGCCCCATGTGTGAGACCCTCATGTTCTGGCCTGTAGGGCTCTTCCACAGGCCAGTCCCCATATGGCCCTTTCAGAAGCAAGCCAACCAATGGATGTGCACAGAACTTCCTTCATGCTTTTTATTGCCTCACTCTTAATGTGAACAAAGTTCACCAGACATCTGGGGAAAGCCTACAACATAAAAGAGAACCTAAATAAACAGCAAGAACTGGTTTCAGAGGAAAACCATGCAGGGAACATAAAAGATTTTTTTTTTTTTTAAGAAGGCTTTCTAATTGCTCTTTTTAGTAATTAGCTTCGGAAAGATATCACATCCATAAAGCAAAACCAGGAAGAACAGATAACAAGAATGAGTTCTCAGTGTTATTCCTTACATTAAAAATTTAGAAGATTTAGAAAATAAAGTTAAGGAACCTAAGAAACAGGATAAAATAAAGGGACAGAAAAGGGAAGGTACAGGGAATCTTGTTGCTTTGCCCAAAAAAAGGATCTGAGTACTTGGGATTTGCTGGCTAGTTCCAGAAGTGGGAGGCATGGTGGGGGCTGTGGACTAGTGTGGTAGATTACCCTGACTTTTCAACCCACCGTTTAATCACACCCTTGCAGGGTGAATTTACCTCACCTTCTGGACGAGGTGGAGTCTATTTCCACTCCCCTTGAATCTGGGCTAGCCTTGTGACTTGCTTTGGTCAATAGAATGTGGCAGAAATGATGTACCATTTGGAGCCTAGGCCTAAAGAGCATTTTGCTCTCTCATGGAAACCTGCCCAGCCATCATGAAAACAAGCCTAGGCAGGCCTGCTGGCGGATGAGAGACCACATGGAGCAGAGATGATCTATCTCAGCTGAGCCCATCCTAGGCCAGTCAGTTCCAACAGAATTGGCAATTGACTTCAAAGTCATGAGTGAGCTCAGATAAGATGAGAACTACCTAGCTAAGCCCAGCCCCAAGTCACCAACCCACAGAATTGTGAGCTAAATAAGTGGTTGCTATTTTAGTCTGTTACATGTTGGGGTAGCTTTTTTACTCAGCAAAAGCCAACTGATACAACTGGCTCCCTCTGCCTCCTTCTAGAGTGTTTTCCTCTGTTGGGCAGAGGCTAGAAAGTAAGAAACTGCATTTCCCAGATTTTTTTTTTTTCGGCCACACTGTGCAGCATGTGGGATCTTAGTTCCCCGACCAGGGATCGAACTTGTGCCCCCTGCATTGGGAATGTGGAGTCTTAACCACTGAATTGCCAGGGAAGTCCCTCCTGGATTCTTTTGCAGCTAGAGTTATGAATATTAAGGTCTGACAATTAGATGCCCCACCAGAGATTGGGGGTGGGGGGCAGAGGCCATCTTCCTGCTGTCACTTATGCTGACAGCAAGGACACAGAGATGCAAGGGTCTAGAGCCAGTCTCAGTAGCCGGACTCAGCATATTCCTGCATCAACCAGATGTTGAGACAGAGCCATGTGGAGCTGAGGGTGGCAGCAGTGGCCTCCTCAGTTCTGACCATGGTTATGGTGATGTGCTGTTTAACTCAGTTACTCCAGTGGCAGCCTTCTAACTCCTGCTCCTCCATTCCCCCTCACCATTTTGCACCAACTAATTCCCTGTATGAAATTCCTTCCTGTGAAAAAACTGACTATGTCAAGTGTTGGTGAAGAAGAGGACTGTACTGCAGAACCTGGATCCATCGATATACTTGCTGGTGGTAGTTTAAAGTGGTGCAACCACCTTGGAGAATTGGTTGGAAGCTTCTAATAAAGCTAAACATACCCTACCCTCTTGTCCAGCAATTTTTAAATACATGCATAACTCCACAAAAAGACTTATATGTGAATGTTCATAGCAGCTTTATTCCTAATAGCCTAAACCCAGAAAAGGCTGAATATTTCACTAAAAGTAGAATAAATAAACAAATTATGATATATTCATATAATGGAATACTGCTCAGCAATGAAAGAGAACAAATTCCTGACACATGGAACAACGTAGGTGAATGTCAAAAATGTTGTGTAAAAGATGCCAGAGAGGGGCTTCCCTGGTGGCGCAGTGGTTGAGAATCTGCCTGCCAATGCAGGGGACACGGGTTCGAGCCCTGGTCTGGGAAGATCCCACATGCCGCGGAGCAACTAGGCCCGTGAGCCACAACTACTGAGCCTGCGCGTCTGGAGCTTGTGCTCCCCAACAAGTGAGGCCGCGACGGTGAGAGGCCTGCGCACCGCGATGAAGAGTGGCCCCCGCTCGCCACAACTAGAGAAAGCCCTCGCACAGAAACGAAGACCCAACACAGCCAAAAAAAAAAAAAAAAAAAGTAAATATATATTAAAAAAAAAAAAAGATGCCAGAGACAAAACAGTATGTATTATATGATTCCATTTATATTAAATTCAAGAACAGGCACAACTAAACTATGGTGATGGAATCAGAATAGTGACTGAGGATGGAGACTGAAAAAGGAGTACAAGGGAGCTTTCTGGGGAGATGGAAATATCCTAGATCTTGATCTAGGAGCTGGTTACACAGGTATTTACTTGGATAAAAAGTAATCAATTTGCACAGTTAAGATGGATGTATTTCACGAAATGTAAATCATGCTTCAAGAAACAAAAACCTTTCGTGCACATAATACCTACAGTGATTTCTGTTTTCTGTACTGAGCTCCAGATCCTGGGGGAGGGGCCCTAGGAAAAGAGACAGCAAGAGGGCCTGAAAGCAAGTCAGGCACCGAGAAGTGTGGCAGGAAGCTGGGGTCTTGGAGGGATGTGGCCAGGGAATGGCCTTCTGCGTTGGGAGAGGTGTGTGAATCTTAGGAGCTCCAATATCTAACTTTGAAGGCATGTCCTACCCATGCACTCATTTCCCTGTTTTTCCCCGAACTGCAAGTAAATGTCTGTTGCCAAGCAACTTATGTCAGTAGTTCTCAGAAAGGAAGGGCAGGATGGCAGCCCCTGAGTGGCAGGTAATGAGTAACACAATGTCTTGAGGTTGGTGAGGCCACACTGACCGTAGGGGGCTGGATAGCCCCAGAGGCGCTGGCTGCAGCAGGGAACTGACCCATGAGCTGACACAGACCAAGTCCCTTCCTTCTCCTGAGACCCCTGAGAGGTAAGGTGGACTCATACCAGACCAGACCCTTTTATGTCCTTCCCATGTGGCTGGGCGAGGCAAGGGTGATTCCAGGAAGCCAGAGGACTCAGAGATCCGGCACTGTAGAAGAGAAAATACTAGAAGAAAAGACACCAGAGTGTTTGTTACCAGTAGTTTTTTCTGGGTGGTGGATTATAAGTATGAGTTTTGGTTTTCTTCCTCAAACATTTCTCTTTTTACCCATACTAACTTTATAAGCATGTATTAATTTTTCATAATAAAGTTGACAGTATGAAAAAATAAAATAGTTTAAAAAATAACAATTTAAAAACTTACTTGAAATGAGGTTGTAAAGGCAGGGATTATATTTTGTTTTTCAGTTTGGAGAGTCCCCTGAAGGAACTTAGATATTTGAACATGTACCTTTTTGGGGGCCCTCTGGCACTATCTTTGGGCCTGACTTTGGTCTCTGGGGGGAAACATGAGCTGGTGGTTGCTGAGTCATAGCATGTGAGCCACAGCCTTCCTTGGAGCACTGGTCTGGAGACATGGGCCACCTGCCTGGGGATGAACTTTGCTGGCGAGGGGGCCTCCTAGGACCTCAATGGAGCAGGGGGCGACCTGTGGTATAGATCACTCTCTGGACTTGCCTTTCCCCTAATAAATGGACAATGATCAATAAATTTTATTCATGAAATAGGGTGGGATGCAATCAACAGTAAAAGATAATATAAATAGCTGGATAGAGTCAAAAGATGATTTTTAAATTTTATTTCACTTAAAAATTTTCATTTTCAAATAATTTCAAACTTACAAAACAGTTGCAAAAATAATACAAATGTTTACATCTTACGTAACAATGTACAAATGTACAATGTACAAATGTACAATGTACAATGTACAAATGTACAATGACCAAAACCAGAAAATTAACCGTAACAGAATATTAACTAATCCAAAGGCCTTAGTAAGAGTTCATCATTTGTCCCACTGATGTCCTTTTTCAGTTTCAGGGTCCAACCCAGAATCCCACATTGCTTTTAGTTGTTATGTTTCTTTATTCTCCTTTAATCTGGAGCAGTTCCTCAGTCTTTCCTTGTCTTTCATGGCCTTCCCATTTTTGGAGAGTTACTCTATAGATCAGTGCTGTCCAATACAACTTAAAAAAAAACTGGCCAATAGAACTTTCTGTGATGATAGAAATACTCTATATCTATGCTGTCCAATATGATAGTCATTAGCCACATGAAAATAGCATTTGAAATGTGGCTAGTGGGGCTGAGGAACTGAATTTCACATTTTATTTAATTTTAATTAAAATAGCTATATGTGGCAAGTGGCTACGGTATTGTATAAGACAGCTGTTGAATGTTCCTTATTTGGGGTTTCCTCAGATTATGAGTTTTAGCAAGAATACCATAGATGTGATGTTGTGCCCTCTTTTGGTTCCCTAAAAAAGGTGGCAGGAAACTACCTAGACCTGGATTTTTATTGTGGCAAAATATACATAATGTAAAATTTACCATTTTAACCAGTTTTAATCGTAAAGTTCTGGGGCATTAAATACATTTACATTGTGCATTCATCACCATCATCCATTCCAGAACTTTTTCCTCTTCCCCAGCTGAAACTCTCTACCCATTAGACACTAACTCTCCATTCTCCATTGCCTCAAGTCCCTGGCAATCACCATTCTACTTTCTACTCTGTGAACTTGACTACTCTAGATCCCTTATGTAAGTGGAGTCATACAGTTGTCCTTTTGTGACTGGCTTATTTCACTTAGTATAATGCTGTCAGAGTTCATCCATGTTATAGCATATGTTAGAATTTTCATCCTTTTTAAGGCTGAATCATATTCCATTGTATGTATATACTATATTTTGTTCTATCCACTCATCCATCAATAGACATTTGGGTTGCTTCTCCCTTGTGGCTATTGTGAATAATGCTGCTATGGACATGGGTGTACTGTTTGAGTCCCTGCTTTCATTTCTTTGGGTGTATATCTAGAAGTGGAATTCCTAGATCATAATGTAATTCTGTTTTTACTTTCTAAAAAATTTTTAAATTAAATTTTATTTTTTTTATTAAATAAAAATTTATTGTCTACTCTTTACACTCATGTTGCTGCTATAAAGTACGACAACATACACAGATTCCTAGCATGAATTACTCATTGCTCACCCCCACTGAACTACAGACATTGCTTGAGAATTAGATCTTTGCTTTAGGGATTTAAAAAAAAAAAAAAATTGGAGCATAGTATCTTGAAAAGTATTCTCAAGTGACGTGTTGGAATTCGAAGGCATAGCCAATACAGTAAAACAGCACCGACTGTGCTGTCCCTGGGAGGAAAGGCGAATGGAAAACAGGCAGAGTAATTATAAGCAGTTGTTTCTGGTGACAGATGTGACTCTGAAAGCTTGATTCTGCCCATCTGGGCTAAGTGGCTACTTTGAGGAGGAACAAATAAAACGGGGGAGGGTGGGAACGTGGATACTATGAGTTAAAAAAGTATAAAAAGTAATTAATTATATCTAAAATATAGATTAGATATAAATGATCCAGAACTCATTAAATAAGCTCAAAAATACTGTAAAGTGGCAATTTGAACTACATTTATTTTTAAACAAGTGGGGGGAATACTAAGTGTCTTGAATGTTGTGTGCAAAACTGATCCACATCACCATCTCACCGTCACAACTGGACATGGCAAGGCGGGTGCATTGGTTTCCAGCATCACAGGCAACACTGCATGTAGGTTTTTTAATGAATAATGTAAACTTCAGTGTTAAGGCAGCTGGTACTAACGCTGCACACAGGCTTAGCTCCGTGCCCATTTCAGGAATGAGACCGTCAGCACTTGAAAACAAACTGAGAGAAGAAAAGGGGAACCAACATTATCTGACAAAAACAATGTGTCAAAATATTTTCCCTTTCACACACACAAAAAGAAAAACACGTTTAGATAAACAAAGCACCCATCCCGCCAACTTCAGCCTGTTCCTTAACAAATATTTCAAAATACTGATCAATAATAGTGACTGCAGTATTTCAAAATACTGATCAATAATAGTGACTAAATTCCAGTGCCCGAGCCGATGGCCCCAAGGAAGTCAGCCAACACCGACAGGGTGCCGATGCACAAGCCCCCAAACGCAGCCACCGTGGGGATGTACCTATTAAGCTCATGAACCATAGAGGTATCCCTGTGGCCCCTCATTACCATTTGCTGTTTTTTAAGCTGTTTAGCTACATCTTTGGCTGAGGAACCAGACACCTCTATCCACATCTTAGAAAAGAATGCACATGATCCCAACATGAAGATGATACAAACAACCACATGGACAGGATCCTCAAATATGGCGCCCATGGACTCAGGAGGAGAAAGGTAGTAACAAAGGCCCCCCACTGGGTAAGAATGAGCAGGTCCTCCCCCACTGACATCAGCCCACTGTCCTAGTAAATTTACTAAAAAGTTGCCACTAAATCCAACTGACAGCATCTGGGAAATAACATACAGGTTGGACACCAGGGCCGACTGCAGGATGATGGGGATGTTGGAGGTGTAGAAGAGCTTGAAGGGGTAGCTGCTGTACTGCCCTTGGTACCGGGCCGACTTAATGGGCAGGTCCACACAAAATCCCTGAAAATATATAACAACAGCAAACACGAAAACTGTAGCAATGAGGTTCATGAGACTGGGTAAATTCTGACGATAGAAAGCCTCCCTTAGAGCTCAAACTTTGTCCTGGTGGCCAGTAAATGAAAGAGAACTATGACTGCACCCTCAAACTCGGTACCTCTGCCAGCGTTAATGGTAGTGGGACTAAAGGCCTTCCAGACAATGGTTTCACAGATGTTGGTGGCAATAAAGAGGGAAATCCCAGACCCCAAGCTGTAACCCTTCTGTAGCAGCTCATCTAACAGCAGCACAATCAAACCAGCAACAAACAACTGAATGATGATAAGGAGACAGATTCCAGCACCCCTTTCAGCAGGATTCCCGTACATGCCCGTCATGACATACACAATGGCTTGCCCAATGGTAATGATCATACCAAATAGTTTCTGGGCTCCATTGAATAGAGCTCTATCTTTGGGTGTATCTCCAACTTCAATGATTTTGGCTCCAGCTAACAACTGCATAATCAAACCAGATGTTACAATTGGGGAGATACCCAATTCCATTAACGTTCCTCTGTGGGATGCAAGAATAACTCTCATCCAGTAGAAAGGATCTGCAGAATCTGATTACATGATTCCAAATAGTGGTATCTGACAACATACTAAGAAGATGAAGAGGGTTATAGCAGTCCATAGTACCTTCTCTCCAAACTTGATTTTCCTTTCAGGTTTCTGAATTTCTGGTAGAACTGCACAGAAAGGTTTGATAACTTCTAAAAATTTGATGCCCATGGTGGCGGCTAGGGCGGCCGGGCTGGGCCCTGCTACCTTGGCGTGGCCTTCGCTCGGATCCCGTGGCTCGGGCCTCAGGGCCCACTCCCGACACGCTCCAGCCTGTCCCGCCTATTTTTACTTTTTTGAGGAACTGCCGTACTGTTTTCCATAGCAGCTGCACCATTTCACATTCCCACCAGAAATGTATAAAGCTTCCAATTTCTCCATATCCTTGCTGACACCTCATTTCGTTTGTTTGTTCTATAATAGCTGGTTGATATTTGCTCTAGACTGAATGTTCTTGTCCACTCCACCTCCCATTGATATATTGAAAACTTATCCCCAATGTGATGGTATTTGGAGGTGGGGTCTTTGGGAGGTGATTAGATCATAAGGGTGAAGCCCTCATGAATAGAATTAGCGGTTTTTTTTTTGAATTTTATTTATTTTTTATACAGCAGGTTTATTAGTCATCCACTTTATACACATCAGTGTATACATGTCAATCCCAATCTCCCAGTTCATCACACCACCCCCTCCCCACCCCCTCCCCACCCCCCACCGCTTTCCCCCCATGGTGTCCATACGTTTGTTCCCTACATCTGTGTCGCAATTTCTGCCCTGCAAACCAGTTCATCTGTACCATTTTTCTAGGTTCCACATATATGCGTTAATATACGATATTTGTTTTTCCCTTTCTGACTTACTTCACTCTGTATGACAGTCTCTAGATCCATCCACATCTCTGCAAATGACCCAATTTCGTTCCTTTTATGGCTGAGTAATATTCCACTGTATATATGTACCACATCTTCTTTATCCAGTCATCTGTCGATGGGCATTTAGGTTGCTTCCATGACCTGGCTATTGTTAATAGTGCTGCAATGAACATTGGGGTGCATGTGTCTTTTTGAATTATGGTTTTCTCTGGGTATATGCCCAGTAGTGGGATTGCTGGATCATATGGTAATTCTATTTTTAGTTTTTTAAGGAACCTCTATACTGTTCTCCATAGTTGCTGTATCAATTTACATTCCCACCAACAGTGCAAGAGGGTTCCCTTTTCTCCACACCCTCTCCAGCATTTGTTGTTTGTAGATTTTCTGATGATGCCCATTCTAACCGGTGTGAGGTGATACCTCATTGTAGTTTTAATTTGCATTTCTCTAATCATTAGTGATGTTGAGCAGCTTTTCATGTGCTTCTTGGCCATCTGTATATCTTCTTTGGAGAAATGTCTATTTAGGTCTTCTGCCCATTTTTGGATTGGGTTGTTTTTTTGTTTGTTTGTTTTTTTGTTTGTTTTTTTAATATTGAGCTGCATGAGGTGTTTATATATTTTGGAGATGAATCCTTTGTCCGTTGATTCGTTTGTGAATATTTTCTCCCATTCTGAGGGTTGTCTTTCCGTCTTGTTTATGGTTTCCTTTGCTGTGCAAAAGCTTTTAAGTTTCATTAGGTCCCATTTGTTTATTTTTGTTTTTATTTCCATTACTCTAGGAGGTGGATCAAAAAAGATCTTGCTGTGATTTATGCCAAAGAGTGTTCTGCGTATGTTTTCCTCTAAGAGTTTTATAGTATCCACTCTTACATTTAGGTTTTTAATCCATTTTGAGTTTATTTTTGTGTATGGTGTTTGGGAGTGTTCTAATTTCATTCTTTTACATGTAGCTGCCCAGTTTTCCCAGCACCACTTATTGAAGAGACTGTCTTTTCTCCATTGTATATCCTTGCCTCCTTTGTCATGGATTAGTTGACCATAGGTGCATGGATTTATCTCTGGGCTTTCTATCTTGTTCCATTGATCTATATTTCTGTTTTTGTGCCAGTACCATATTGTCTTGATTACTGTAGCTTTGTAGCATAGTCTGAAGTCAGGGAGTCTGATTCCTCCAGCTCTGCTTTTTTCCCTCAAGGCTGCTTTGGCTATTCGGGGTCTTTTGTGTCTCTATACAAATTTTAAGATTTTTTGTTCTAGTTCTGTAAAAAATGCCATTGGTAATTTGATAGGGATTGCATTGAATCTGTAGATTGCTTTGGGTAATGTAGTCATTTTCACAATATTGATTCTTCCAGTCCAAGAACATGGTATATCTCTCCATCTGTTGGTATCATCTTTAATTTCTTTCATCAGTGTCTTATAGTTTTCTGCATACAGGTCTTTTGTCTCCCTAGGTAGGTTTATTCCTAGGTATTTTATTCTTTTTGTTGCAATGGTAAATGGGAGTGTTTCCTTAATTTCTCTTTCAGATTTTTCATCATTAGTATATAGGAATGCAAGAGATTTCTGTGCATTAATTTTGTATCCTGCTACTTTACCAAATTCATTGATTAGCTCTAGTAGTTTTCTGGTGGCATCTTTAGGATTCTCTATGTATAGTATCATGTCAGCTGCAAACAGTGACAGTTTTACTTCTTCTTTTCCAATTTGTATTCCTTTTATTTCTTTTTCTTCTCTGATTGCCATGGCTAGGACTTCCAAAACTATGTTGAATAATAGTGGTGAGAGTGGACATCCTTGTCTTGTTCTTGATCTTAGAGGAAATGCTTTCAGTTTTTCGCCATTGAGAATGATGTTTGCTGTGGGTTTGTCATATACGGCCTTTATTATGTTGAGGTAGGTTCCCTGTATGCCCACTTTCTGGAGAGTTTTTATCATAAATGGGTGTTGAATTTTGTCAAAAGCTTTTTCTGCATCTATTGAGATGATCATATGGTTTTTCTCCTTATTTTTGACTGCACTGGGTCTTCATTGCTGCGCATGGACGTTCTTTAGTTGCAGCGAGTGGGGGCCACTCTTCGTTGCAGTGTGCGGGCTTCTCACTGTGGTGGCTTCTCTTGTTGCAGAGCATGGGCTCTAGGCGCGCGGGCTTCAGTAGTTCTGGCATGTGGGCTCAGTAGTTGTGGCTTGCAGGCTTAGTTCCTCCATGGCATGTAGGATCTTCCCGGACCAGGGCTCGAACCCATGTCCCCTGCATTGGCAGGTGGATTCTTTTTTTTAAACATCTTTATTGGAGTATAGTTGCTTTACAATGGTGTGTTAGTTTCTGCTGTATAACAAAGTGAATCAGCTATACATATACATATATCCCCATATCTCCTCCCTCTTGCATCTCCCTCCCACCCTTTCTATCCCACCCCTCTAGGTGGACACAGGGCACCGGGCTGATCTCCCTGTGCTATGTGGCTGCTTCCCACTAGCTATTTTACATTTGGTAGTGTATATGTGTCCATGCCACTGTCTCACTTCGTCCCAGCTTACCCTTCCCCCTCCCTGTGTCCTCAAGTCCATTCTCTATGTCTGCATCTTTATTCCTGTCCTGCCCCTAGGTTCTTCGGAACCTTTTTTTTTTTTTTTTAGCTTCCATATATATGTGCTAATATACGGTATTTTTTTCTCTTTCTGACTTACTGCACTCTGTATGACAGTCTCTAGGTCCATCCACCTCACTATAAATAACTCAATTTCATTTCTTTTTATGGCTGAGTTATATTCCATTGTATATATGTGCCACATCTTCTTTCCCCATTCATCTGTCGATGGACACTTAGGTTGCTTCCATGTCCTGGCTATTGTAAATAGAGCTGCAATGAACATTGTGGTACATGACTCTTTTTGAATTATGGTTTTCTCAGGGTATATGCCCAGTACTGGGATTGTTTGGTCGTATGGTAGTTCTATTTTTAGTTTTTTGAGGATCCTCCATACTGTTCTCCATAGTGGCTGTATCAATTTACATTCCCACCAGCAGTGCAAGAGGGTTCCCTTTTCTCCACACCCTCTCCAGCATTTATTGTTTGTAGATTTTTTGATGATGGCCATTCTGACCAGTGTGAGGTGATACCTCATTGTAATTTTGATTTGCATTTCTCTAATGATTAGTGATGTTGAGCATCCTTTCATGTGTTTGTTGGCAATCTGTGTATCTTCTTTGGAGAAATGTCTATTTAGGTCTTCTGCCCATTTTTGCATTGGGTTTTTTTTTTTTTAAATTATTATTTATTTATTTATTGGCTGTGTTGGGTCTTCGTTGCTGTGCATGGGCCTTCTCTAGTTGCGGTGAGTGGGGGCTACTTTTCCTTGCAGTGTGTGGACTTCCGATTGTCGTGGCTTCTCTTGTTGCAGAGCACGGGCTCTAGGCGCGCGGGCTTCAGTAGTTGTGGCTCGCGGGCTCTAGAGTGCAGGCTCAGTAGTTGTGGTGCATGGGCTTAGTTGCTCTGCGGCATGTGAGATCTTCCCAGGCCAGGGCTCGAACCCGTGTCTCCTACATTGGCAGGCGGATTCTTAACCACTGTGCCACCAGGGAAGCCCTGTTTGTTTTTTTGATATTGAGCTGCATGAGCTGCTTGTATATTTTGGATATTAATCCTTTGTCAGTTGCTTCGTTTGCAAATATTTTCTCCCTTTCTGAGGGTTGTCTTTTCATCTTGTTTATGGTTTCCTTCGCTGTGCAAAAGCTTTTAAGTTTCATTAGGTCCCATTTATTTATTTTTGTTTTTATTTCCATTTCTCTAGGAGGTGGGTCTAAAAGGATCTTTCTGTGAGTTATGTCATGGAGTGTTCTGCCTATGTTTTCCTCTAAGAGTTTTATAGTGTCTGGCCTTACATTTAGGTCTTTAATCCATTTTGAGTTTATTTTTGTGTATGGTGTTAGGGAGTGTTCTAATTTCATTCTTTTACATGTAGCTGTCCAGTTTTCCCAGCACCACTTACTGAAGAGGCTGCCTTTTCTCCATTGTATATTCTTGCCTCCTTTATCAAAGATAAGGTGACCATATGTGCGTGGGTTTGTCTATGTCAGGCGGATTCTTAAGGACTGCGTCACCAGGGAAGTCCCTAGAATTAGTGCTTTTTTAAGAGAGCTCCCTTGCTCCTTCTGCCTTCTGAGGACACAGTGAGAAGACTGAGTCTGTGAACAAGGAACACAGCCCTTACCAGACGCCTAATCTGTTGGCACCTTGATCTTGGACTTCCCAGCCTCCAGAACTGAGAAATAAATGTTTGTTGTGTAAGCCACCCTGCCTGTGGTATTTTTGTTAGATCAGCCCAAATGCAGTAAGTTAGTATCTCATTGTTTTTTTCAGGAAGCTGTATTTTTTAAAGCCCTGCAAGGTCCAGCAAAGACAGAGGGGGACAACTGCATTTGGAAGTCAGTCACCATACTCCCAATGGTCTTCCTGCAAGAATTAGATACGAGGTCACTGAATTTGGGGTGGGTAGCAAGCAGGAGTAAATTCTCAAACTAATCAACATTCACCCTGTCTTGGCTGAGCTGGCTTTATCACAGTTGAGTTCAGGTGTGATGTTAACAACATTTTGTAAATGCTGAATGTTGTGAAATATCCACAGGGTTACTACATAAAGTAATAAAATCTCATCTGAAAGGTGTTCAGGCATCTTTCTACGATTCAGTTTGGGACCACTGATTTTGGAGACAGGTGTGTGCTCAGGCATTTGCAAGTGATCTCAGCCAAACCTGTTAGCCCTCAGTTGTCTGTCTTTTTTTTTTTTACTTTTTAAAATTTAAAAAATTTTTAATTATTTTTTTAAAATTTATTATTTATTTATTTATTTTTGGCTGTGTTGGGTCTTCGTTGCCACGCACTGGCTTTCTCTAGTTGCGGCGAGCGGGGGCTACTCTTCGTTGAGGTGCCCAGGTTTCTCATTGCAGTGGCTTCTCTTGTTGCGGAGCACGGGATCTAGGCGCGTGGGCTTCAGTAGTTGTGGTACGGGGATTCAGTAGTTGTGGCTCGTGGATTCGAGAGTGCAGGCTCAGTAGTTGTGGTACAGGGGCTTAGTTGCTCCGTGGCATGTGGGATCTTTCAGGACCAGGGCTTGAACCCGTGTCCCCTGCATTGGCAGGCGGATTCTTAACCACTGCACCACCAGGGAAGCCCTGTCTTTCTTTTCAAAGTTGCAGTATAAAGTGTAACAACCCTTTTTTTAAAAGAAATTTTTTTGATGTGACCTTTTTTTTTTTTAAGTCTTTATTGAACTTGTCACAACATTGCTTCTGTTCTATGTTTTGGCCTTTTTTTGGCCACGAGGCATGTGGGATCTTAGCTCCCCGACCAGGGATCGAACCCGCACCCCCTGCATTGGAAGGCGAAGTCTTCACCACTGGACCGCCAGGGAAGTCCCTATAAAGTGTAACAATCTTAAGTGTACAGATGATGTATTTTTACATATGTGCAAGCCCAGGTACCCACCACTCACATCAAGATATTGAACATTTCCATCACTCCAGAAGGCTCTCTTGTACCCACTCCTCAACATTCCCCAGAGGTAACCAGTGATATGATTTCTGTTTATGTAGACGAGTTTTGCCTGTTTTTGAACCTTATCATACCTTGTGGCTGGGAACAGACAGCATGTACTTTTTGTGCTGGGCTTGGTTAGCCATGGTGCCCATTCATCCTGGTAAGATTCTTGCATGTTGTATTGATAGTTTTTCACCTTTGTTGTTTTTCACTACTGTGTACACCACAGTTTGTCTCTCCATTCTATTGATGGACATTTGGGTTGTTTCCAGAGTTTGCCTATTGTCAATACAGCCACTATGAACATTATCTATTGTGCATGTTTCCAGGTGGACTCGTAGGTCAACCAGGAGTGGTTGCTGGGTGATAGGGTTGGCATATGTTTAACTTAAGAACTGCCAAACGTTTTTCCAAATCTTTTAATCTCTCTTTAAAATAGGAAAAAATAAACCTCTACCTGGTTATTTTGCGGATACTTAATGGGCCCTAAGGTATTAAGTCTGTACCTGGAACACAGTGGGCACTCAGTAATTGCTGGCCTCTGGCCCAGCAGAGGAAGGGCGAGGCGGTCGGCGAGCACTGCCGTGAGGTACCGCCCAAATGCCCTAAATCATTGAGCGGAGAGGCCTTTCCCACGCAGCACTCAAGGCCCACACCCTGCGAGCCGGGCGAGCCAACCTTGGCGCCCCTGCCCTGCATACAGCTACATGCCCCGATCCTGCCTCCTCAGGTCCAGAATGAGTGTCGCCTGGCTGGGCACTCATACCCTTGTGAACTCTGCGTGACACCGGACATTTATTGAGCACTGACTGTGTGCTTAGGCCCTGGGCGTCCAGGAGCGAACTACATAAAGACCCTCACCCCTCAAATTACTCGGCGGAAGGAGGGGGTAGCCTCGCGTGGGAAGCGTCGGGATCGAGCCCACCACGGTTTCTACTTGGTTTCTAGTCAGACCCTGGGCTTCCCCTGGAAGTTGCTCGAGACGACGAAGGAAAGAAGATCATCTGCTCTTCCGCGCATGCAGTAGGAACCCAGGTCTGTCCCGAGCGCGCGTCCAGAGCCTCGAGGCCCCGCAAACCAAGGCCAAGTGCCCGCCCCCGCTGTCTGCCCAATGGCCGCGCGGCCCTACCCCCAGCCCTTCCCTCCCTGCAGGGGAGGGTTCCCGGCTGTCCGCGACTGGAGGCAGGTCGCCGGGTCGTGGCTACCCAAGGTAAGATCGCCACCTTGGGAGCTCGGTCCTCTGGACTCAGGGCGCACAGATGCCTTTCGGGGAGGTGGTCCGCGGCGCAGGAGCCGAGTGGGACTAGGAGTCCGCTGGGGCGCACGGGGCTTGGGGCGCGCGGGGAGCCGGGAAGAGCAGGTACTAACACACAGGGTGTTCCGGGCAGCGAGAGCTCCGCGCACCGCATCCAGCACCGGGGGCTCGGGAGGTGGGTGGCGCGGGCGCCTGCTCGGGCTGGAGGGGAGGTTGGGCCGGAAGGAGAAGGGCGCTGGCTACTGAGCTCCTCCAGTTGCCCACAGGCCCAGGGTAACTCCCAGGCGAGGCCTAGCCCGGGTGCGCCAATCTCTGGCGGCCGCGCTTTTGGGGGTCGCGGACTGCCGCCCTCCCTTGGATCTTGGCTATTTTCGGTGGTGACACCTGTTCAGAACAGCCTCCCGGTCCTCCGCGGACCTGGGTCTGGCCCAGGAATTCAGGAATAGGAGCTGAGACTGTGAGGCCTCGCCCCTTCCGGGAGGGTGGAGCGCTCTGAACTCAGCTTCTGGTGCAGTCGGGTCAGAATTCTCCTAGACGCGACGGTCAGGAACTCTCCGGCCCACATCTTACCTGAGACCGGAAGGAGGTGCCTGGAAAACACTGGAAAAAACAAAACCGACATTCTCCGTTTGGAGGCTCTCAAAAACATCTGGAAGGACATCTGGAAGGACCTGAGAACCCGGCTGTTGTGGAGGGCAGGGTTAGAACGTCCTCAGACGTGTCCGAAAGATTTCCATATCTCGCAAGAGAAGGGACTAAATAGTGCACCTTCCCAGGCACACTCTCACTTAGCGACCCCCCTCACCCAGGCAGTGGCCTTGGCCCCTCCCGGGGCTTGAAGGCAGGGGGCTGTGTGAGCCTCACTGGCCGCAGGGGTCTCTAAGCCCTGCAAGGTGTATGGTGAGCTGCAATGAGGCAGCAAGTCCTGGGTTCAAATCCTGTTAGGCCACTGGTCAGCTGTGCAACTTGGCATCGCTTGTCCTCTTGGGATTGTGGCAAGAATTAAATGAAAGAAACTTAGGATGTGCCTGCCTATAGTGGACCCTCAATAAATGTGAACAAATATGGGCTTCCTTTCTTTTTGGTTGGACCATTACATACACCCATACTCCCCAAACTCTTTGCCTCAAAGACTGAGGCTGGGATACAGAATGTATCACCTGACTCTCTCTTGGTACTTCCCTGGATCCCATGGGAGGGAAGGAGGGATCTGTTCACCACCACAGAGTTGTTCTTTGCTCATCTTCTGAAGGCTCAGAGGAACCCCGCCCCACCTCTCTGATCCTCTTGATTTCTGTCATTGGTACTCGCCCCACCAGGAATGTAGCACCTGGTGGTTGGTAAAGCAGGTCATGCAGCATGTGGCTATGAGGCTGGTGGGCTGCAGGTAGGCAGGACTACTGCTCCATTTCCCATGTGGCAGGGGACTGGTGGCCTCAACAGCTTCTGGGCACTCTCTACTCTGCAGCACTATCTCTTAGAGGTCCCACCCAAGCTTGACATCCAAGTTTCTACTCCAGCCTGCCCCTCTCTCCTCTGCCCACTTCCCTCCCTGAAAACCACTTTGGACATCCAATAGCATCTCAAGCTTCACTTGTTCAAAATGGAACTCTGGAGTCCTCTCTGCACCACTGCTTCTCCCCCAGACTCTCTGGCTTGCTAAGTGGCACCCTCCATCCACCTAGTGCCTTGATTCTTCTCTCTCCTTCACCTCCCATATCCACAAAATACCAGGAATCCAGCCACCTCTTGTCACCTTCATGGTTACCATCCTGGCCATACCCATCATGTATTCCCTGCTGTGGCCTCCTGACTTGTCTCCCTGCTTCCATCCTGCCCCCTCCCCAGTCCAGGATCCTCACAACCACCACAGAGGTCTTTAACATAAATCAAATAAGTCAAATCAAATAAAATCCTCTCCCTTTCCTGCTCAGAGCCCTCCAGTGGCTCCCTGTTTCACTCCAAATAAAACCCAAAGTCCCTTCTTATAATGCCCTACGTTATTGGCCCTTCTCAACCTCCTTGACTTGAACTCTGCCCCTCCCCCTAGCTTTCTAAACCTGGACAACGCCAATCTACTTTCTATTCTTCAAACATGCCAAGCTTGTTCCACCTTAGGACTTCTTACTTGCTGTGCCCTCTGCCCAAAACACTGATCTTCTTACATTCGAGTTCAGCTCAAATGTCAGTTCAGAAAAGCTTCCCTCCCCATCCCAGTTCAAGCAGCATGCCCTTCTTCAGGGGCTCTGTCTCACCATCTGCTTTATTTTCTCTGTAACCTTTATTACTGTCTGGAATTCTTATTTATGTATATGTTTTCTGATTTGTTATCTGTCCTATTCCAGTGGAATGTAAATTGGATGGTGGCAGAGATCTTGTCTGTCTTATTCCCTGCAGCTCTCTCCCATGAGAAAGGCAAATAAGAAACAAGCAAACAAACAGATCTATAATTGAAAATTGTGTTAAGTGCTACATAAGCAACCTGTGGCAATTGATTGTATTGGGGGTACTTTTAAATTTCAGGCTTATAAGGCTGAACTACTGTATTGTCAAAACAACCTCTCTGAGCCATTTTAGGGGTGAGGACAAGCCTGGAAAAGGCTGATAACTTGCCTGAAGTCACACCCAGAAGTGGAACTCAGCCTCCTACCGAAAAAATATGTATGTAGGGCTTCTCTGGTGGTGCAGTGGTTAAGAATCTGCCTGCCAATGTAGGGGACATGGGTTCGAGCCCTGGTCCGGAAAGATCCCACATGCCGCGCAGCAACTAAGCCCATGCACCACAACTACTGAGCCTGAGCTCTAGAGCCTGTGAGCCACAACTACTGAACCCGCGTGCTACAACTACTGAAGCCCATGCGCCTAGAGCCCGTGATCTGCAACAAGAGGAGCCACCACAATGAGAAGCCTGTGCACCTCAATGAAGAGTAGCCCCCGCTCGCTGCAACTAGAGAAAGCCCGTGTGCAGCAACGAAGACCCACCACAGCCAAAAATAAATAAGATAAATAAATTTTTTTTTTTTAATAAATTTTACGCTTTATTTATTTATTTATGGCTGTGTTGGGTCTTCGTTTCTGTGCGAGGGCTTTCTCCAGTTGCGGCGAGCGGGGGCCCCTCTTCATCGCAGTGCGCGGGCCTCTCACTGTCGCGGCCTCTCTTGTTGCGGAGCACAGGCTCCAGACGCGCAGGCTCAGCAATTGTGGCTCATGGGCCTAGTTGCTCCGCGGCATGTGGGATCTTCCCGGACCAGGGCTCGAACCCATGTCCCCTGCATTGGCAGGCAGACTCTCAACCACTGCGCCACCAGGGAAGCCCAATAAATAAATTTTTAAAAAATTAAAAAAAAATGTGTGTAGCAAGCTTTAATGTAATGGTGGGCCTGCAGTCATGTTCTGGGAAGAACCTGATCCCAGATCCTGAAGACCTCAGTTCTTTGCTCTTCTGCTCACTAGCAAGTCCCCTTAATTCCTTGGTACTTCATTTTCTTCACGGTAAGAATAGGATAGATCCTATTATTATGTTGGGTGCCTTCTCCTCTTCCCCATCCTCTCCCTCCTACCCCTCATCCTCCCTCCCTTTTCTCCTCCTCCTCCTCCCTCTCCTCCCCTTCCCCCTCAGTATACTCCAAAGGAGCAGCACTTCTAGGTGGTGCCCTTTTGCTATCAGAAGCTAGGGGCACATTCAGACCTGGGGATGATGGGGCAGGAGCCAGAGCTCTCCCCAACACTGACCAACCTGCAGGGCAGAAATGGGCCCTAGGTCTTCTAGATCTGATTTTTTTTTTTTTCACCAATTTGTTTTTAGGCAAATTCATTGAGGGCCTCTGAGACTTAGGCAGTAAAATAGGATGATTAAAGAAAAAAGCAAAAATTCCAAAAGAGTTGAAAAAGAAAGAGAGAATTGCCTTTTGTCCAACTCCACTCCCAACTCTGTTGCCATGCGTGGTCTGTTTTCTTCCAGTGTTTTTTCCTCTCTCTCAGTCCATCCACCCTTCATAGGCCAGAGCCCTCTGCCACTTCAGAACCCGGACAGCGATGACGTTTGCTGAGGACAAGACTTATCAGTATATCCGCAACCATCACGGCAATTTTTGCAATATTCATGTTCTGGAGATTCTGCCTTACCTGTCCTGCCTCACAGCAAGTGACCAGGTGAGCCAGGGCGTGACAACCAGGCATGGACTGGGGGCAGGGCTGTGGAATTCAGAGCTTCTCCCAAGCCAGGACCAACTCCTTCCTTCTCTGTTGTCTGTATCTTGCTTCCCATCCTTGACAGTTTTCTAACTTTCAGAATGAAGTGTGGCTCAGGGTGTCCTTTCCAACCTCACTGAGCTCCCTCTTGTGTCATTTTGGTATAGTGCTCCAAAATATGGCACTGAGATTTCTGGGCTTGGGACCCCTCACCCACTTTCATCGGAACCTTCTTTTTCTTTATCTCTTTTGTCCTTGTTCCTGTTTAGTTTCAATTGCAGTCTCCTAGTCATGGGACCCATCCTGGCAGAGAGCTTGTGGCTCAACTTTGAGAGTCTTTGGGAGCCAGACTGTGCTAGCTCCCTCAGCACTTGCTGTGGGCCCCTCGTGAAGTGAGCCCGGCCCCTCCCAGTTTTAGCTGTCCCCACATTGAACCCTGAGGCCTCCCTCTGCTTCCTCCATGCAGATACCGGTGGTGTGTGAGTTTGTGGCTGGTAGGGTTTGGCTCCTCCCTCTTGTATTTTGGTGTTTGTGGGAATACCTTGCCATTTAGTTCTGCAGTAATGTTTTCTGTGGGTTTTTGTTTCTGCTATCTGGTTGCTTGTTTGCATGTGCTAAGCCTCAGTTTCCTCATCAGTAGAGTAAGGGTAATAATAGCATTAAATAAGATAATTCACGCAAAGCCCTGAGCAGAGAGCCTGGGACACACTAAGGCCTATTTCCTGGGCCTTTAAACTTGGGCTCAAACTCTGGCCTTGTCCTGGGCTCTGACTCAGTTTCAGATGGTTGCTTCCATCTTGTAGCTTTCTAGGTACCTCCATCTGCAGCTGTCCCCTCCAGAGTGGGGAGGGGGTCAGGGCTACCAGGCTTGAGCTTGGTGGCGGGGCTGTGTCTTTCAGGACCGACTGCGGGCCTCCTATGAGCGCTGGGGGAACCAGGGCACTCTCTGGGACCTCTTCAACAGCCTTCGGCGGAGGAACGGCTGGGTGCCTTCCTTCATTGGGGCACTGAGGGCCTGTGAACTGTCTAGTCTCGCTGATGAAGTGGACCGAGTCTACCAGAGCAACCTGCTACGTGAGCCTCCCACCTTGGCCCTTCTTCTGGAACTCCTATCTGATTCCCTGGCCTCCACTCTCCCTCTCCTCTCACCCCATACCTACTGTCTTCATCTCTCACCCTCCCTCCCATCACTCCTGGGCAGTGGACAAACCTGAGTGTAGATCCCTGCTTTGCCACTTATTAATCTTTATTAGCCCTTTGGCCAAGCCCCTTCATTCCCTAAGTCTCAGTCTTCTTTGTAAAATGGGGCTAATGGCAACATTTACCTTGTAGGGCTGCAGTGGATACCATGGGATGATGGCATGTTGAGTGCTTAGCTGGGGCTGGGCACCTTCCATGTGCTCAGCAAATGGAGCCTCCTCTAATTTTTGTGGCTGTGACGTTTGCCTTCCACGCTTTTCTCATTTCCTCCTGTCTACTCTCCCTCAGTTCGCCTTTCCTCTCTCAGCTCATCTCTTCTCTCCCCCTCCCTTCACTGTCTCTTCTTTCTTCCTCATGGGCTCCTTCCTTCCTTTCCCCTCATCTCTTCCCCTCCCACTGGTTTCCCCTAGAGCCTCCTTAGCTGCCTCCCACCCCACCAGCTGCCCAGTTATCCCTCAAAGCCCTCTCAATGCTCCCTGCCAGGCCAAGTACTCAGAGGGGGTCTGCTGAGGCCAGGGTCTCAGGGGCTGAGGCAGGAAGAAAATTCACACCAGCCCTATATATATTTCAGACTAGAGACAATTCCTGAGACACTGCTCAGATTTACAGCCTTAAAATATCCCCATGTTTGCCTTTCTTTCTTTTCCTCCCCCTCCCTTCCTCCCTCCCCTCCTTCCTTTCTAACTCATCTCTTCATTTGTGGAGATTACCAGTGATTCCCCCAGATGAAAACAGCTGTGGTAGGGCCAGGCGTGGATGGTGGGGGCAAAGGGGAGGGGCTGAGGAGGAAGCTTTAGGTCAGGGGTCAGTTAGTGGTGAAAGCCACCCACGAGGAGGAGAAGAAAGCCACTGTGTCCCAGAATGCCTGGGGACAGAGAAGTGGTGACTGCTGACACAGTCTGGGTGGTGAGAGGCCTGCGAGGTGCCCCCAACACTCTCCCTTCCCCCACTGCTCCTCCTACCTCTCCTTGTCCTCTCCATCTCCACTCTCCCTCCGATACCTGCCTCCTGCTTTGTGAAGCTGGTCTCCTCTGAGGAGTACTGCCCACGTCAGGATAGAGTTTGATGCTGTGGGGGACTGAGAGCCATGGACCTGGAGTTCTAGGAGCACCCAGGCCTCTCTTGTCACTGAGAGCACCCCAATTCCTCCTTGACATCACAATATCTTTGTCCTTCAGGGAATCCGAACCACTCCCCATCCCCACTGGAGCGGCCATCAGTTTCTGCTGGGGTTCCAGGGCCCTCCACACCTGCTGTGGCCCCCAGCATCCCCTGCAATGGCTACAGAGAGGACGAGCCAAGTTACCCTATGCCTGTCCAGGACACCCAGCCACCAGAGTCCCTGGGAGAGGTGCGTCCTCACGATCTACCTTGAGCCTCCTGCTTTTGTGTTCCTGTCTGCCCACTTCTGCTCACCCAGCCTTCCGGCAGTCCCCCACAAATCATGCCTAATCTCTGCTCAGAACCCCAGGGCTCCCCCAATGTGGATCTTCCCCAGCTCCCAGACTGCCAACCAGGTCTTCACTATGTGGCAGCCCCCACCCCTCTGTCATCAGCCAGCTGTGAGGTCACAATTCTGAGGTCTTTGCAGTGGTCCATGTGAGATGTTGAGCTGGGTCAAGGGATCAGGGGATGACCAGATGAGGGAGAGTGAGGGAGCAGGAGGTGATGGGGTAAGGGGTAGATGGTTGGAGCTGTAATCATTGCCAGTAAAGTTTGGGGGTTAAGATGACTGATTCTATTGGGATAGGATGAGTGGGCAGTGAGGTGTCCAGGAGACACCACTTGGACTTGAAGCCTAAGAAAGGGGTCTGTGCAGTGGCCCCAAAGATGGGGACCTTTCTTTAGGGCCAGACAGATGAATAGGGACCCCCCATGGGATGATTTTCTATGAGGTGGCTTCAAAGTCACCTGCAGATAGAAGTTCTGGCAATGACCAAAGCCGAGGCAAGGGCTTCCTTGGTCCTGTGCTTCATGGCATGGGCTGTGGCCTGTAGGAGCCGTCCCAAGCATAAGCTGCCCTTTGCCAGCTCCTGGGAGAAGCAACTGCCTTATTCATATATTCCTTCGTGCAGAGTTCGAAGAAAGCCCCACAGCCACCCAGCTCTGGGGCTGTCCTCAAGAGGCTGGGTGGCCCCCTGCAGCCCTCGTCTGACATGGTGGCCCTCAGCCCTCTGACCTGCAGTGGACATCAGGAGCAAGACACAGAACTGGGCACTACCCACACAGCAGGTATGCATGGACTCTCGAGTTATAGGGCCTTTCTGACCTCCCAGTGAGGGTAAGGGTTAGAGTTGCCCCTCTGGTTTTCTTGGACAGGAGGCAAAGGTGGTATTCCCCAGGGAAATGAGTTCACCCCAGGGAACAACCCAGTTCCTCAGAGGGCATATTGGTTAGTATTTGCTTGGTAACATACAATCCCAAAATTTAGTAGCTCAAAATACGACTATTTACTTAGCTCATGATTGTGTGGGTCAGCAATTTGGGCTGGCTCAGATGGGCTGAATTCCCTCTTATATACACATCAGTGTACACATAAGCTGTTTACAGCTGTTGGCTGGGGCACCTCAGTTCTCTTCTATGAGTCTCTTACCTTCTAGCAGTCAAGCCCATTTCATATACCTGAGCAGAGTTCTGAGAGAGGGAGAGAGGGCTTCTGGGGCATAGGCTCAAAACTGGCACAGTTTTCCTCCTGCCTCTTTCTGTGGGACAAAGCAAGTTACAAGGCCAGCCCAGCATCAAGGAGTAGAAAGATAGACTCCATCCCTACATGAGAGGACTGACAAGGTCACATTGCAGAGGGCGTGGATACAGGTAGAAGTGAATTAGGGCCATGCCTGCACTATACCAAAGGGACTATGTAGGGATCTGCCAGGACCTGGAGGACAGTGCAAAAGAGTACAGGGCTGGGCCAGCTGTTGTCAGGGAGCACTGCCCTACCCTAAAGGGGTCTCTAGCTCCCAGTGAATCACTAAAACTTTTCAGCCCCCAGAAGAAGTATGTTCTTCATCAGCCAAGGGCCTGGACCCTCACATCAGACATCTCAGGAATATAGTGCTATCTACTCTGATCTCTTGGGCTGGCATCTCTGCACCACTATTTCCCAAACTGTGTTCCACATGACAGTGATGCCCAGCCAGCCCGCAGTGCCCACGGAACAGCCACAAGACACAGGAGCTCAGAGAAGCCACCTTAGTGTTCCATGCTCCTGTCACACCAAACTCTAACCCAAGTATCCTTTTGCACTTTGCATTGTCAGCTTGCTGTGGAACATCTTTTCAAGAAATGCTGCTGTGGACCAGGGAGGCAGAGGGCACTTTGATTTCAGTATGAATATGGACATAGGTCCCATGAGATTCTGTGGTGTTAGCTTTGGGACGGGGGGTGGTGGACATCAGAATCACTCCCGACCTTTGTCAGCTGTAGGGCCAGGCATGTGTGTTCTCAAGAGTTCCATGGTGAATCCTTATGTAGCTGCCTTTATGGACCATCACCACCTACACCCTCCTGCTTCCCCCAGTTCAGACTCTCCTCCCAGGGGTGGCTTTGTCCCTGTACCCCCAAGCCCTTGGGCCTTCTAGAAGATTTGCACACACTGGGGGCTGACAGGGCCTCTGGTGCCACATGACTGGTGTGAGCTCTTCTAAGCAGAGCCATCCTGCTCCTCTTGCCCTGGCCTAGGATTGTTCCTGCTGAGAGGAAAGATGGCAGTGGGAGAAACATCCAGGATTCCACTTGTCTAAGGAGAGGATGGAAGAGGCAGACACAAGAGGAAAGGGGGGTGTCCTAGGCAGGAGAAGAAAAAGCAGAGAGGAAAATTAATAATGATTTTCAAGCTCCTAGACCCTGTTAAAGGGAGGGATCATTTTGCTCTTGTGAGAGAACACGTCAAGGACTGAGGAGGGACAGGACCAAGGATTTATCTGCAACCATTGGGCCTTCAGCCCTGGGAACCAAAGAGACTGTGGAGACTCCTCCATGGGTAGGAGGTTGGGAGGCTTGGATGCAATAGGGATGGTGTGAGCTGGGGCAGAGAGACCCTTCTCCAGCCCTCTGATCCCAAGGCCACTGTGATTTTAGGATAACACTCCCGTGGGTTTGTGTTTCTCATTTTGTTTTGCCACCTGCAGGTGTGGTGTCCAGTTTCACATCATCCTATGGGCCTGTGTCTCCGACTGTCTCCTTCCAGCCCTTGGTCCGTTCTACCCCCAGGGCAAGCCGCTTGCCTGGACCCCCAGTGTCAGCTCCATCTATTGGCACCTCCTCCTCCACTGGCTTGGCATCTGCAGGAGGTGCTGCTGACCAGGCTGAAGATACCATCTGCTCCAGCGGGGCAGGGGTGCCCACCAACTCTTCGACTGCCAGCACAGTGCCCTCCAAGGTGCCCACCAACTCAGCATTTGGCAGCACAGTGTCTTCCAAGTTGTCCACCAGCTTGAAGCCCCCTGGTGCAATGCCCACTAATGTGCTCACCAGTTTAGCACCATCCAAATTGCCCATCAACTCAGTGCGTTCTGGCATGGTGCCACCCAAAGTGCCTACTGGCTTGGTGCCTGACCACAGGAAACATATGTGCACGGTGCCCAGAAAGCTGCCTGCCAACACAGGGCCCACCATCAGGAACAGCAACAGACTCGTGGAGGTGAGTCCTCGCCCCTCCTAGCAGTGATCCAGGCCTCTTCCTTGGACCCTTTCCAGTCTCCATTCTGTCTCCAGCCTAGGCTGGTCCAAGGCTTCTTCTGAGGGCATAGGGACAGCTGAGACCTAGCCTCATCCAGACCTAACACCATGTCCTTTAGAGTAATAATAATCATTAGAGCTCTTAAGTATGAATGCTTCAGGAGGGTCAGGCTTGCTGGGTCACCTCCACTGGTCACATGCATTAACCCATTTAGAGCTCACAGCTCCCTTTTAAGCTCATCAATACTATTTTGCAGGTGAGGAAACATTGAGGGGTAGAGCAGGGTCGCCTGTTTGCCTCGATGCCTTGCTCTTCACTGGGATATCTGGCCTGCCCCACCATGACCAGGGTTTTACAAACTGCAGTCCCAGCCCATCCATCTCTGACCCTAGCAGCCTCCACAGTTGCCTGCTCGGAGCCTGCACGTCTAACCCTACTGCTGCTGTATGTCTGGAAGAACCAAATCCATGGGGCCCCTTGGGTGCATGGCCCAGCCTCTGACCCTGTGGCTGCTTCATGGCCATCAAGCCCAGGCATAATGTCAAAGTAGATGGGGCCACACATGACCAAGTGCTCCCTGGGGTGGGAGTGAGCTCACAGGCAGGCCAGTGAGTAGAGCTTTCAGCCCTGGAGGAGCTCACCACTGATGCTCCTGCAGGGCCTTAGTCCCCTCCTCCCCCACTGTCCTCCTGTACCATCAGTGAGTTGAGTCCCCAAGAGAGGGTTGCCTCACAGCACTATGGGTTGGGAACTGAGGGGTTGGCCTGTTCTGGGAATGGGGCCACCCAACCTGGCTTGTCCCCCACCATCCTCAGTCCCTCCAGTCCCTCCTTTCTTTCCCAGGAGACTCCAGCATCTCCAGGGCCCACAGGTACTGCCACTGGAGGCACCTCGCCATGGCCAGATAGCAGCTCTGACTGCTGGGGATCAGAGCTGGAGCTGAGCAAGCCTGGCAGGCTGATATCCAGAATGGACAGCCAACCATTCTCGGGCTGCTCCGCAGACCTCGCCATCAGCTACAGTAACTCCCTGGGCGTGGGGCCTGACAACGCTCCGGAGGAGAACGAGTACGAGTCGGAGGACACCATTAGGATCCACGGGGGCCCCAGTACCCCCATCCTGGGGGACAGCCCTGGGACACACGCCACCCCAGGATTCCGGGAGGAGGAAGAGTTGGAGGAGTTGCTGGTGGTCAGGACCTTGCCCTGGGCTCCGTGGCTCGGGGTGGCTGTGGCTGGGGTGCTCCTAGCTGCACTCCTGGCCACACTGCACCGGCGGCGTCTACTCCAGTGAAACTCCTGGGCCCTCCCTATCACGCATCTGCTCCCTTTCCCATGGTACATCTGCCTGAGCCACTGAGTTGAGCTGTCCCACCATCCTTGACCCTATCTTGGGGCTGGCAGAGGCTGGGTCAGAGGCAAGGCAGCATTTCCGTCCCAGCTCGTGCCCTTGGTGGCTCCCCCACCATCCTTGGCTTTCTGGGCCCTGGGCTGCCCTGAGTGCTCCAGACCTCGCCCCCCTGGCCATCTGGTTGTTGCCCTTATCCTCTGGAGGAGGTACCCCCGTCTAGGCCTTATCCTTCTTTACCCAAGTGCAAGGATCAGGAGGTGCTGCTGGAGACCGCAGGGGGTCGGAAACATCCCCCATCCTGCCCTGGTCCCTGGCAGCCAATGGGGGGGGGGTAGGGGACCCCATAGAACATCACTCCAGACCCCAGTGGCCCAGCCTCAGGCTATTGCCCCAGGAGCAGTGGAGTGGCCCATCTTCAAGGACTTAGTCCCCTGCCTCTCTGGTTCCCCTCCCCTGCCACACAAGGTTGGGGAGGAGGTCTGGAGATTCCCATGGACCCCTGGGAAGCCTGATCAGGTGCTAGGCCTGAGGACCACCTAAGTGCCCCTCTCCAGCCTTCTCATCCTGGTCTCTGTTCTCTTCAGCTCCGTATGGGAGTTGGAGAGGGAGCACGTGCAGGGCAGAGCTCAGGCCAAGGTTTGGATTTCAGCTCCACCCCTTCTTGGGCTGTGTGGCCTTGGCAGATAATCAGCCTTCTCTGGGCTTGCTTACTCATGTGGACTGTGAGGATCATGGCTCATCCTTCACTGGGTTCTCCTGAGATTGGAGCATACACGTCTTTGTCAAGTGCCTGGTCCAGAGCAGGTGGCCACTAAATGCTTCTCTCACCTCTCCCTGCCCAGCCTGGTAGAGATGAGGGCATGAGAGGCAGAGTGCCCAGTGGGTAAGCGTGCACTCCTGCAGTGTAGGATGGCCTAAGCCTGCATCCCATCTTACTAACTCTGTGCTCTTGGGCAAGCAGTTAACCTCTCTGTGCCTCCGTTTTCTCATCTGTAAAATGGGGATGAATAGTAAAATTTTATGTATAGATATACATGTCCTAGTGTTGTGAGGATTAAATGAATTTATCTATATAAATCTTAGAATGGTTCCTGACATTTCATTTACTAGGGGTGGATACATGTTGTTATTATCTCTATTCAAATGTGGAGGGACTGGAGCACTTGGCCACGCCTTTAGAAGCAGACCCAAACCCTACTGCCTATGCCCCTTTTATATTTGTCCCTTACTTTATTCCATGCATTGGGGAATTGTTGGGGAGTGAGGAGGGAGGCATGTCCACTGGGGCACCTGTGCAGGGTGGGGGCTAGGGTGCCCCCCAGCAGACAGACAGATTGAGGGATATCCTTGTGGGTTCTTTCCCAGCAGCCATTGCTGGACAAGGGCCAGGCACAGGAGCCTCAGGAGCTACCTTCATTTCTGGGCTCTGCAAGGGACAGGAACTAGAGTCCTGGGGAGACATAAGGGGTAGGGCTCACTGTGGCTCACCCCCAAACTGTCAGTCTGCAGGGTCCTGCATCCTGCTCTGGCTGCTACAGCCTTTCTTTACACTGCCCTCGGGGACTTCAGCAACCTAATGACCTCTACTTCTATCTCTGAGCTTCTCTTCAACCCTCTCTCCAAATGCAACCACCTGTACTCTGAAGCCAGGAGTGGTCCCTACCCAAGCTGTCTGCAACCACACCCCATCACCCTTGCTCTTAACCCTCTGTGCTCCTTCCTCCCTCCCAGGTACCCAGGTCAGTGAACAGTTCATGAACACGTACTGGTTTTAATGTGTTACCCTCCCAAGGTAGCTTTGGAAAAAAGCATCTCAAGAAAGCAGTTTGTAGACCCAAAGAATGCTACTTAAATGGTAGAATTTCAAGCACAGTGACCAGCCATGTGGGAGATACCTTTGGGTAAGGTGTGTAGGAAACATTTAGGGACCATCTTGGCACTTTTCAAATTATGCTGCTCAGAAGCCCTGACTTGGCCTGCACTGAACAGCATTCCTATTTTGGCTGTTGTCAATAAAATGCCAACTTCAAGCAGGATTGGGAATTGGCCTGTGGCCAGGCGAGGGCTTGGGGTAGTTGATAAGAGAGATGGGGAAGCACCCTTCACCTCGGGGTAAAGGCTGGGGTGGGGCCAGAGGGCCTAGTGCCATCCTAAGCGCTTAAGGGCAGACTCAGCAGTAGCCAAGGTACCTGCATATAAATCCCTCTCCATCTTTTCTCTCTCCTGTTGAAACATTTCCTTCAAAGCCCAAGAGCTACCACTGCTTCTCTTTCCCTGGGAAACACCTGCCGGTTCTACTTGATGACCCACTGAAGCCAGACTAATACCACACTCTCACCTTGTTTCCCTGGTTGGATGTGCTCAGATTTAATTGACTTGGGGGAATTTCTAGTCAAAGATCAGCAAGATGCCCTTTACTCTTTCAGGCCGTGGATTATTCATAGCTTCTTGTAAGAAACTTTTTTTTTTTTTTTTTATGGAAAGCTTTTAAGCACACACAGAAGTACAGAAACTAGAATAATTACCTCTCCCCTCCACGTGCCCATTACACACCTTCAATAATTATGGACTCATGGACAGTCTTGTTCATCCCTGCCTGATTCCCCCTCTTCTGTACAGGTTCTTTTTGTAAGTCAGAAAGTGAAGAGTTCAGAAAGTCAAGGGAAAGACTTGGGACAGGAGGATTTTGTGGCAAAGGCCCTCTTTTTCCTTCCAAGGCATTCCCCTCTTGGTTTCTTGGCCTCAGTGGGTGACATCCCTCTTGAACCAGTTCAAAGAGTGAGTAGCACTGGTTCCCTGTCTTAGGAGGAGAGAACCAGAGGAGGTTCCTTCACTGACAAGCTCCTTGGAAGTATCTGGCTAC
Organism: Balaenoptera ricei; assembly: GCF_028023285.1. Lineage (NCBI taxonomy): Eukaryota > Metazoa > Chordata > Mammalia > Artiodactyla > Balaenopteridae > Balaenoptera > Balaenoptera ricei. The sequence continues at coordinate 31,034,081 of NC_082653.1, forward strand.
TGCTTCTGTCCCAGAGAGGTGATGATTGACGGGTGTGTCCAGTGGCAGTTTGCCCCATTGCACGAGGGGTCTCCTTTAGGCTCTGACAAAGCCCTTCCAGCAGGCAGAATTCCCATTCTTGGCCAGATTCAAACTTCACAGCATGTGTCCTGTTCTTATAGGAGTCTCCTAGAAGTGGAGTCATTCAAGCCTTGAGGTCCCTTGCTTTCTACCAATGCACTATCGTGAAGCTGATGGCCAAGGAACACCTCTGCCCCCACCTTCAGGGAGAGTAGTGTTCAGGGTCCCTGGGCTAGTCTGTGCTGGAAGTGATAACTCTTCATGGATGAAAATCACATGCTCCCCTTTCTGCTCTTTTCCATGTAGCCCAGGGCCATGAAGTTCACACTTGGTGCAGGGCATGGTTACTCAGCATTCCTCATCCCTGCTGCTGCTGCTGTTAATAACAGCAATAATAAAAAGCGCTACCACTTACCCCATACCTTGTTGCATACCAGGTTCTGGGCTAGGTGCCTTACATGTATTAACTTGTTTAATCCTCACAATGACCCTATGAAAGGGGTACAAGTATGACCCAATTTACAGCTGATCTGCAAGACTGGGAGGGATGAAGGACCAGAGGGGACAATGCAAGGGAAGACTCTGGCCCGTGGGCCCCAGAGTTGGATGTTCTCCATGCCCATGACCCACAGCTGATCAGGTGTCTGGAGCCTGGGACCCCATTTAAAGTGAGATTTCACACCATCACATCTCTGCCCAGTGTGCCAAGATCTGCCACCTGCTATAATAGTGGAATGATGTGCAATATATAATTAATATAGTCTCAGGGATGTTGTGACAATATGAATATAATCATCTTGTGTGTGCCCAGGCTCAATGGCCTGAGGCTGCATGAGGTGAGGCAGCTGGAGGTCAGTTTGGTGTAGCAGATATTGTTTGTTAAAGGATTCCCCTGTGCCAGGTCTAAGGTCTAAAATGAGTAAGATACCTGCATACCCTCCAGTGGTCGGGAATGACAAAGTATGGTGGAGACATATAGGCTTTCATGTCATTTTTTTCATGTATTTATACAACAGATACTTATTTTGCTCCTACTGAGAGCAGCGTATGGGGACAGGCCTTGGAGAGACACAATAATAATGCAAAGAGCCCACCTTAAGTGCCCCCTTCTGTCACCCACTGTCTCCAATATAATTGTGAGTGGTCTAAAGGAGTGTCTAAAAGCAAGGGCAGGGGTGGGGGGGAGGAGAGAAAAGTGTTGTTTTGATCAGTCATGTACTATTAACAATTATAACAATGAAATCCAGGAAAACAGTAAAACTTAGAGCCTCTAGGGAACAAGAAAAATATTAAGTATAAATTTACAAAGACACCTATCAGAACAGCTAAAATGAAAGTGTCGGACGAGATCAAATGTTGATGGAAATATAGAGCAACTGAAACTCTCAAACTTTAGGGGTAATGTAAGTTAGTAAAACCCTGTTGGAAAATAGGCAGTATCTACTAAAGCTGAACACATGCATAACCTATGACCCAGCAATTCCACTCCTGGGTATGTACGTCACAGAAACAAGAGCTCATGTCTACCAAGATATGTGCAAGAATATTTCTAACTGCACTGTTCAAAATAGCCCCAAACTGGAATCAACCCAAAGGTCTATCCATAGTAGAATGGATAGAATGTATGTATGTATGTGTATATATATATATATATATATATATATTATAAAAGTTGGGGTAAAGTCATACAGTAGGATACTAGTGCACAACAATGAATACGAATGAAAATATTGCTACACTCAATGTGGATATATCGCACAGACATGATGTTGAGAAAAAGAAGTCAGTACACACACAAAAATGCTGACTGTGTGATTCCATTCATATAAAAATACAGAAATAAGCAAAACTGATCTATGGCATTGAAAGTCGGCATGGTTACCTTTGATTTGGGTGTTGGTTTCATGAGTACGTTCAGTTTGTGTCCAGAATCGCTTTAGAGATATGGAGATAAACCAAGGTCACCCAAATGAGAACAAACATAGGCTGTTCATTCTGAGCTTGTAAGAGCAGCCACTGTCACTTGCATTTGGCCGGGAGGGTATCAAAGGCAGGCAGGGACTGGGAAAACACTGTGGTGAATAAAAGAAAGGGAAGGCTTCAGATGTGCTGTGACTGGAGGTTGTTTGCCTGGGACACTGGAGGCTGGCTAACTAGAAGAGGGGCACCTTATGTGATTGGTTGGGGAACATATTTGACTTTTTCTGGTTGGTCCTGAGATGGAAGAGAGGGAAGAGGTGGTTGGGGATTGGGAAGAAGCTGGCACACATTAACCAAGACCTGATCATTCTGGATGACGGTTGCAGAGGTTGTGGTTTGGTTTTCCAGGCTGGTTACTGCAGAGTTCTATCATCATATATGGTCTGGCCACTGTCCTTTTGTATATTCAGTCTCTCAGAGGGAAGGATATGGGCTCTGAGAGGGGCCTCCACTGCCGGAATGGGATGGGAGTGGGCACATACATGCTTCATCCAGCTCCCTATCCTTCCCTGGGGTCAGTGGTGCTGCCTGTAAGGATAAGGCCAATGGCTAGAGGGCTCTGCTGCAAGTCATGGCTTAGCTACTGCACCCACTAAAGTTTTTTTCTTTAAGGCCTGGCTTAAAGCCCAGCTCCTTTTGGAAGCTTTCTTTGAATAGATCCCTCTCACTTATTAGCCTTCCTAATTTCTCATGGCTTACCTCAAATTCTTCAGAGTAAGTTCTCACCTTCCTGCCTGCATTTTAAAAACTTACACTGGGGGCTTCCCTGGTGGCGTAGTGGTTAAGAATCCACCTGCCAATGCAGGGGACATGGGTTCGAGCCCTAGTCCGGGAAGATCTCACATGCCGGGGAGCAACTAAGCCCATGTGCCACAACTACTGAGCCTGCGCTCTAGAGCCCGCAAGCCACAACTACGGAAGCCCATACGCCACAGCTACTGAAGCCTGTGAGCTGAGCCTGTGCTCCGCAACAAGAGAAGCCACCGCAATGAGAAGCCCACACACTGCAACAAAGAGTAGCCCCCACTCGCCGCAAATAGAGAAAGGCTGCGTGCAGCAACGAAGACTCAACAGCCAAAAATAATAAATAAAAAAAAAAACACACAAAAAACTTACACTGAATATCTTCCTTCTACTTACTCAATGCTGTTTCTATAAAAACAGCAATAAAAGAAAAATACCCCCTCAACCCCACAGCTTTTTATTGAAGTAAAATATACATGCTGAAAAGGGTACTTCAAAGACAGAAGAGACGTGGGGGTACAGGGTGGGCAGCAGCCAGAAAGGTGGAGGTGGGGAGAGAAAATGGGAACGGTGAGAAAGATGAAGAAGGGAAGGAGCCCTGGGTTCTAGTCCTGGGTCCACAGCCAGCTCCTGGAGTCCCTTTCCTTCCTGGACCCATAAACCATGAGGCTGGACCAGGTGATGTCAAATCCTTTCTCCTCCAGAGCTCAGTCCTATCAGCCCTTGAGTGTCCTTGGCACGGACTGGCTGTACCAGCTTCCTCCCCTCCTCTGTCCTCCTTCCCCATCCCCAAGTGCCACTGCCATACTGTCTGAATTGCTGATTTCCTAGCAGTCAGATGCTGTCTCCTATTTGATCAGTTTGCTTGTATTTAACATAAGATGAAAGAAAAATCCTTTCATTATCACATGCAGCTGGAAATCAGCTTCCTGCAGGAGCCCTGTCCAAAGGAATCGGGAAAGAGAGAAACTGTGGTAACTGCTGAAAGAATTGCTTTTTTCGCTACTTGCTATCAGGACGATGTCCTTAGAATTGTGAGCCCATGGACTCACGTTGCCAGTAATTCTATTATTACTTCTAGAACTTAAGATCCTTTAACATTTCTTTTATTCACCCCACAGTTCTGAGGATCTACCCTGGCCAGATATCTGCTTGAAGTGAGGCTCCTGCAGTGAATGTAAATAGAACTTTCAATCTAGGGGGCTTGTTCAGGACCCCTCCCCCTTTTTCCTCCCACCTTCACTTTCAGGAGTCTCTACTCAGAGACAAGCTCCTCAGTTCACCACATGTGGCTGGCTGTCACTTTCTGGCCTGGCTCAGTGGACTCCTTCCTTCCCACCCAGTCCAGGGGGTCAGTCTCCCCTCAGAATTTTCACCTTCCTTATAATCTAGTCTCTTTAAATCATCTTTTAATTACACAGGTAATACACGAATATGTGCTTGCTGTAAAAAGTTAAAATTCCACCAGGAGTTCCCTGGTGGTCTAGTGGTTAGGATCCCGGGCTTTCACAGCCATGGCCTGGGTTCAGTCCCTGGTTAGGGAACTGAGATCCTACAAGCTGCACAGCGAGGCCCCCCCAAAAAAAAAAATATATATATATATATATAAATTTTACAAAAGAAGAAATAAATAAAATACCACAACTAGAGATTATCATACTAAGTGAAGTCAGAAGGAGAAGAACAACTACCATATGATATCACTTATATGTCGAATCTAAAATAAGGCACAAACGAAACTATATATGAAACAGACTCAAGAGAATAGACTTGTGGTTGCCAAGGGGGAGGGCAGGTGGCAGAGGGGTGGACTGGGAGTTTGGGGTTAGTAGATGCAAACTATTACATATAGAATGGATAAACAACAAGGTCGTACTGTATAGCACGGGGAACTATATTCAATATCCTGGGATAAACCATAATGGAAAAGAATATAAAAAAGAATGTATGTATAACTGAGTCACTTTGCTGTACAGCAGAAATTAACACAACATTGTAAATCAAGTATATTTCAATAAAAAAGTGAAATTAAAAAAAAATTCCAAACTATACAGAGTTATATAGTCCAGAGTGTCTCAAACTTCAGTAGAGATACAAATCCTCTTGGGGATCTTGTTAAAAGCAGGTGCTGACTCATTGAGTCTCTGCATTTTTTTTTTTTTTTTTTTTTAATGTATATATGAGTTCTGAGGTGTGTGTGTGTTTGGGTGTACAGTTTTGCTTCCACGGCACATAGAGAGGTGTAAATATCATCCCTACTAACTCAGGGGTATCTTTTTTTTTTTTTTAAACTTTGGGTTATTTATTTATTTATTTATTTATTTATTTATTTATTTATGGCTGTGTTGGGTCTTCGTTTCTGTGCGAGGGCTTTCTCTAGTTGCGGCAAGTGGGGGCCACTCTTCATCGCGGTGCACGGGCCTCTCATTATCGCGGCCTCTCTTGTTGCGGAGCACAGGCTCCAGATGCGCAGGCTCAGCAATTGTGGCTCACGGGCCTAGTTGCTCCGCGGCACGTGGGATCTTCCCAGACCAGGGCTCGAACCCGTGTCCCCTGCATGGGCAGGCAGATTCTCAACCACTGCGCCACCAGGGAAGCCCGAGTCACTGCATTTTTAAGGAGACTTTTTGACTAAAGAGAAAGAGCAACAATTGATAATGTCGTTTAATCCCTTGCAATCCTGTTTCCTTTTTAGGGGGGTTGATAGACATCATTCCTTGCCTCTCTCTATGTACTTCTGTGCCATTTGATAGCCCTGACTTAATCCCATCCTTGGCCTGGGGCTGGGGATGCTCTCTGAGGTCCATTTCATAGCAGTGGGGTGCAGGGCCTTCTCTACAGCTCCCTGTATTGGTCCACAAACTATTGTTGCCAAGCTTAATGGGTCTTTGTTGAATTGAATTTAGTTTATGCAACAATCCAAACAATTTGGTCATTGTTTCAGTTGGTTGAGGACCCTCTGGTTCTGGATTTTTCCCCACCATGTGCAGGATGAGCCACCAAATCACTAATGAAATGGAGAACAGGGCAAAGCCAGAGCCCCACACAGTTCTACTCAAGACCATTGGTCAACTGATTGCATCAGTTGACCTCATCATTAATTGATTACTCAGCATTCTACTTTCCCTGCATTCACTGAACAGTTAAGAGTATATATAACACAGCCCCTATGGAGGTGTATCCATTAACTAATGCTGCATGAGAAATTATTCCAAAACTTAATAGCTTAAAACAACACATTTAGTATCTCAGTTTCTGTGGGTTAAGATTTCAGGTGCAGGTTTGCTGCGTCCTCTGGCTCAGGGTCTCTCACAAGGCTGCAATCAAGGTGTTGGCCAGGGCTGCAGTTTGGGGAGGATTCACTTCCAAGCTCACTCACGTGGTTCTTGCAGGATTTAGTTCCTCATTTTTTAAAAAATTTATTTGGCTTTGTCAGGTTTTAGTTGCGGCACGTGGCATCTTCATTGCTGCGTGTGGGATCTTTAGTGCAGCATGCGGGCTCTTCGTTGTGGCATGTGGGATCTAGTTCCCTGACCAGGGATTGAACGTGGGCCCCCTGCATTGGGAGTGCAGAGTCTTAACCACTGCATAACCAGGGAAGTCCCAGTTCCTCATTGAATTGTTGCTCTGCGGGCTGCACTTCCTTGTTGGCTGTTGGCCAGAGGCTGCCTTCAGTCCCTTGCCACATGGGTTGCTCCATAGGGCGGCACACAACATGGTAGCTTCTTTCATTAGAGAGAGCAAGAAAAAATTTAAATCTCTAAAAATTGAATCAAAATGGAAAAAAAAATGGACTTAATTCTGTATTGAGGTGTTGGCTGAACTACACAGAAAGAAATTATTTCAAATGACTTTAAAGCACAATTTTATTTTTCATCCCTAGTGCAACACATCCTAAGGACAAATAGAACTGCAGAAAAATCTTAAACAGTATTTAATAATCACATCACTGGTAATATTGATATTTTTATTCTGAAACTATTATCTATATATTTAATGATAATGCAAATAAGTAGTGAACGTTGTGAAGCCCTTAGATTTTCAGGTTAAGATAAAAGAAGCTAAGTAAAAACTCTGTAACCTTAAAAATGAATGGAAATTAGTATAAATCCATGATACATTTTTCTCTTTAAAAATTTATTTTCTGGGCTTCCCTGGTGGCGCAATTGTTAAGAATCCGCCTGCCAATGCAGGGGACATGGGTTCGAGCCCCGGTCTGGGAAGATCCCATATGCCGTGGAGCAACTAAGCCCGTGTGCCACAACCACTGAGCCTGCGCTCTAGAGCCCGCGAGCCACAACTCCTGAAGCCCGCGCACCTACAGCCTGTGCTCCGCAACAAGAGAAGCCACCGCACTGAGAAGCCCGCGCACTGCGACAAAGAGTAGACCCCGCTCGCCGCAATTAGAGAAAGCCCGCGTGCAGCAACGAAGACCCAACGCAGCCAAAAATAAATAAGTAAATAAATTTAAAAAAGAAAAAAGACACTATACACAGTAAAGAAAGAAAAGCTACACACGCTTCAAGTGTTGTTTTGATGCTGGGATTCGTCTTGGCAGTCTCAGGTGATGATGATTCTTGATTCTTCAGGATGATCTATTGCAGCTCACAGACCTGGATGGAAGTTTCCTCAGGTCAAGGAGAACTGTTTTTTTTTTGTTGGGGGAGGCAGAAACGTAGGCAATGCTGGGCACTGAGATTTAGAAGAGTAGCTATAGGTTTTCTTGGTTTTTGTAGGATCCCTCTGGGGTGGCTTCCTGCAGGAGACGGAATTTCCAGAGTTAGGAAATAGGGTTTCCAGAGGTAATCCTACAATGAGGGGAGCTATTTTTTTTTAAAAAATTTATTTATTTATTTATATTTATTTTTGGCTGTGTTGGGTCTTCGTTCCTGTGCGCGGGCTTTCTCTAGTTGCGGTGAGAGGGGGCTACTCTTCGTTGCAGTGCACGGGCTTCTCAGTGCGGTGGCTTCTCTTGTTGCGGAGCATGGGCTCTAGGTGTGTGGGCTTCACTAGTTGTGGCTCGCGGGCTCTAGAGCGCAGGCTCAGTAGTTGTGGCGCACAGGCTGAGTTACTCCGAGACATGTGGCATCTTCCCGGACCAGGCATCGAACCTGTGTGCCCTGCATTTGCAGGTGGATTCCTAACCACTGTGCCACGAGGGAAGTCCCAGGGAGCTCGTTCTGAGTGAGCATGGCAATTCTATTCAATAAGCAAGAGAGAAGCTCATATTTCTTGTTCAGCCTGCTACTAGCAGTCATTACAGGAAAAATGAAGAACATAAGGGGCATTACAGTCTCTCAGGGGAGGCACTTATGAAATAATTTGCTAGCAAGATAAACCCACAATCCCGTTCAACTTGACAGAATGAGGGAGTGCCTTGGGGGTACAGAGCCATGGATCATTCCAGGCATGGGCAACCTATGGGAGAAGAGACGCTTGGATGGACCTTTGGTCAGTATCTCAGGGCTGGAGGTGACCATGTTCTCACCCCCAAAAAGAAGGTGATAAAATGATTTAAAAAACAAAAAACCAATCAGACAAAATCCCCAACAACCCAGGCCCCGAGGCGGCCACCAAATCCTATGTCCTCCACTGCACCACACAGAAAGGGGGTCCAGACTCTCCTTTCAAGAGCCAACCCTACTTCCTGGCTCCCACACCCCCCTCCTTCACTACAGGAGGGTGGCAAAGGATTTATAACCCACCTCTTTCTTCCAGTTGCCATGGAGACCAACCCCAGTCCTTTCATTAGTTCTGGTACTGGAAACATTTCTCTAACGCAGGAGGAATGAAGGGGGCTTAGCCTAAACACGCCAGTGGCAGTACTGGGGAAGGGGGTGGCGGTCAAACAGAGCGCGGAGGACTGGTGGCCTTGACGGCAGCAGTGGAATCAGGTCGAGGGACAAAGGCTAAATTCAGCCCCGGTTCAAGCCCTTCTGTTTGCCAACGACTGGCGACCAGACCCTGCGGCACACCGCTGGGCTGAAGAAGGGCGCAAACCGGGAGGCGACGGGACGCAGCAGCAGGGCGGGGCTCGGGGGCGCGAGGCGGCTCCCGGGAGAGTTCTGGGGCCCGGAGCGCCTACCTGTGTACCCCGGTGGAGGGGGCGCGGACCCCTCCACCAACGCGTCCATTGGGCGGCGCCGCCATCACTCTCTGCTCAGCAACACCGCCTTCTCCTCCGCCCAGCCCGGATCCCCACCCTCGCCGTCCTTCGCCCCGCCCCGAGCCTTTCATTGGACGGAGGCGCGGTCGATCCGCCCCGAATGAGACAGCCGATTGGATACGAGGCCTTCGGGCCGCCCCCATCTTGTTTGGATTGGCTTGCTGCGCGTTGGCGCAACGGAAGAGGCGGCCTGCCGAGGATGTTCTTCTGCTCTGGCTGGATTGCCGCGGAGGAGGCGACGAGGGCACCGGCTCTGGGGGGCTGGCTCGGTCGGCAGCGGTTCCTGCTGCGGATGGGAGCGGGCCGGCTCGGCGAGCCCATGGAGCGCCACTGCGGTGTCGCCGCCACCTCCGCCTCGTCGGTCCGGGAGCCGACGCCCGGCGGCCCCGATGGGCGGCGCCGGGAGCCACTGCGGCGCCGGGCGAACAGCGCGTCGGCCCCCGCCGTCGGGGCCTCGGCTTCGGCGGAGGGCGTAAGGCGGGACCGGCCCGGCTCTTACAGCGGCGCTACGTCGGCCTCCCGTCAGCGCGTCGAAAGCCTCAGGAAGAAGCGGCCGCGTAAGTGCCCGGCGGGGCGCCCTCGCGTTTCGCCCTGCCCCCTTCCGGCCCGGTCGCCGTTTTTCCCGCGCGGAGACAGTGCCCCCGCTCGGTGGTCCCAGGTTGGTGCTGGGCTGACACCTGGCTGGAGGCCTCGGGTCCCCCAACGCGGGGGCTGCGGGTTTGGCCCCGTCCGGCCTCGCGCTTCTGCTTCTCGGTTGTCCGAGTGTAGCGTCCGTACCCAGGACCTTTTCTCCCTCCCGGTTCTTAGTTCCTTGTGCATTATTCGGCCGAGAATCGCATTATTTTTTTCCTCGGGAAAGCTTCTTTTGACCCATTTTCACCACCTCCCCTCCCCCCTCAAGTCGTTTGAATCCCCAGTGTCTGTCTTCCGTGGATTTCCAAAGAGCTGCAAGACGTTACATCCTTTTTACCTGGAGATTTTGGGCTCAGGGAAAATGGTTGAGTTGCTGCAAGCCTAAAACTGGATTCCGTGTTCTGTGTACTAAGCTTTGTCTGCTTTTCTTCCCATGAGAATTCGGGTCATGTCTCACCCAGATATCGCCTCTATTTTCTTTCCATCTCTTTGCTGATACTCACGATTCAGTACTGTAGCACTCTGGGCATTAAGCCTTTCTTTTTTGAGGGAAAACGACTTCTCGCCTTGGCGGCTGCACATGCTCTTCCCAGAGAATCGGTTTTTCCGTTTTATTATCAGGTTTCTTTTTCTGCATTGTGATCTAGTCCAGATATTTTCTTCTCTTTACAGGTCTTCAGTTCGGGTCCTCCTTCAAACAGCCATTGCAACTCTTGAAAGTATCCACTGTCTTGATACTCTAATATGAGTTTTACGATATAATAACATTTTACATGTGGCTATATATTTTTCTTCTTGTCGTTGCCAGATTCCTATTTCAGGAAATCAGCTTGTTTTAAATGTAGATTATGAGAGTGAGAAAGTGGCAGGGTGAGTGTGAGGTCATTTTTAAAAAAATTATTATTATTTTTTACTTTATTTTTTTGTACAGGAGATCCTTATTAGTCATCAATTTTATACACATCAGTGTATACATGTCAATCCCAATCGCCCAGTTCATCACACCCCCCCCCCCACCCCCCCGGGTGTGAGGTCTTTATTGGATAGTCTTGTACTTCAGCCCAGCAACCCAGTTGCTTTACTTTTATATGATTTGGATGATTAAATATTAAATGCACCCCTGTTTTGCTGAAAAGTTTGAGAGTTCTTAATTCTTTTGTCTTTTCCTATGTTCTTGAAAGAGAATTGGAAAAGAGATGATCCGCTGTCAACCTATACCGTTTTTAGAGCCTGGTTCCTGTTTTGAGAAGCACCTGATTTTTAAGCGATGCAAAACATTAGTTCCTTCGTGGTTTTGTACTGCCTCATTAGAGATGGAGGTAAATTGCAGAGATTCAGCAAAAAAGAATCACAGCCATGTAGCCAGCTCTTTGTGACCACTGGCCATGAAGATTCTAAGTATTGTAATTTCGGTGTTTGCCACCAGTCAGGCACTCTTAAAAATTGTTTTCATGTACTCTTCTAAGAGCTTTAATAAATTCATTAGTCCTTACAAAAGTCACGAAAAGCCATCTCTCAGATAATGAGAACTAAAGACATAAACAAGATGTTTTTTCTTTCCATTTGTTCTTTCTGTACTGTCCAGGGGTATACCTGTTACATAGAGAAGCAGTGTATTGATTGCTAATCCCTCAAAGAATATACTTTGGTTTTAACTTTGAGAGAATTCAATAAAGATTAAATATTTGTATTTTTTATTAGGAGAGTTGGGTTGGTGCCACCTTACTTTTGTTAGAAAACCTCATTCTGATATCATTACACTACTTATTTTAAGGTAGGAGACTAGTTGTCATTGGAAACTAGAAGGAGCTGTTCAGTTTATCTTAGGAATTGTGGGCCCTGATTATAGTCAAGTTCTGCCACACATGTTCCCTAGAGCAGTGTGATTCCCAAACCTGTCCCACCTCAGACTTAACACATCATAGTCATTAGGGATGAGGCTAGGCATGTGTGTCTAAGAAGTTCTTCAAAAGTTTTAGATTAGCTGGAGTATGTCTCATAGGTCTGAGAGAATTACCAAATAAAGATTGGTTTAAAATGATGGAAACAAAGATGCTAATGATGGTAACGATGATGCTTACGTGTTCATGTTAGACACTGTGCCAAATACTTTATAAACATTTAAGTCTTGCAGTTATCCTCTGAGGTGGGTATTTGTTATCCCCAGCTTCCAGATTAGGCAACAGGCTCAGTGAAATTTTCTTTGTCCAAGGGCGTATAGTGAGTTAGTAATGGAGCTGTGTTTTGATTCTAGGTGTCTGACTTCAGATCCAGTTTCTTGACTTTCCACATCTTGGAAGGTACATGCGATGTAGTCCAGAGTAGTGGTTCTCATGTGGAATCACTCAGAAGCTTAAAAAAAAAAACCCTCTGATCTGCAGAGGGGTCTAAAAACATCTTTTAATTTTTAAAATTTTATTGAGGCATAATTACATACAGTAAAATGTACAGTTTTGGCAAATGTAACAAGAGAACATTACATGCATGTAACATGTAACAAGAGAACATACATTTTAATCTAGGGCCCCAGATGTGCAGGAGGTGTGGGAACTCTGGGATCACAGTGCTTCATGGCAGTGCTGGGGGATGAGCTGGATCTTTGAAGGTGACTCCCGAGCATGTTTTAGCACTCCAGGGAAAGCTTGGGGACATGCTGATTTTGGACTCATGCCAATCATGGAATTTCTTTAACCTCCATTAGTCTAGAAAATAAAGCTTTTGTTTGTAGCTTGATAATACTAATCTAGAAAATAGTTAGCTTTTCCTTGGTATTGGGGGAGCATCAGTGTTGCCAGAATGGAACTGATGCTGGGAGGTTGGTTGCCTTTTATCAGGTGCAGTGTTTCATCTTCAGTTAGGGAATTAGGAAGGGCCGCCCACTGGGAGCCCAGGAAAAAAGTTAGATTTCTATTGCTTTGTAGCCTATTTTTGAGGGACAGAATAGGAGAGGATGCTTTTTAACCTACTGTTTTATCAACTTTAAACCTAAATGAAATAAAAGTAAACACGGCTCCTCTTCTTTGATGAATAACGAATATAAAGCATTAAGCATAACTTAAAAATAATATAATTATGCAGCTTGTAAAATTAAGTATGTTATTTTAGGGGCCCATGTATGAATTGTGCATTTAGATAGTATAATTGTTGAGTGTTGGCATCACTGCCCTCTGTATATCTGAGGAGACCATAAGCAAGGGGGATGTATGTTATTAAAAATATTCTGCTTAAACACATGTTAAAAGGAGAGATAAGGACCAAGATAATAGCCTGTATGTTGTTTGAGAGTGCCTTATCAGGCAGTGATATAGCAGAATAGCTATTTTGTCTGGTTATTTAAAAGAGCAGTGAGGTTCCTTGGGCTTAAATTTATAACCTTGGGAGCACTTTTCAGGTTCATAATTTGGGATATCTTTATCTTCAGGCACTGTTCTTTCTCAGTTAATATTCTTTCTCAATTTTTGTCAGCAAGGTGGACTAGGATATGAAAACCCTTTATAATGGCTTAAAGTTTGCTTTCTGAAAGTGAAAGCTATCTTGCAGTTTTTAGTAGCCTATTAGGTTTTGTATGTTTATATTTCTTTTTTTAAAAAATAAATTTTATTTATTTATTTATGGCTGTGTTGGGTCTTTGTTGCTGTGCATGGGCTTTCTCTAGTTGCGGCGAGCGGGGGCTACTCTTTCGTTGTGGTGCGTGGGGTTCTCATTGTGGTGGCTTCTCTTGTTGCGGAGCACGGGCTCTAGGCGCGTGGGCTTCAGTAGTTGCGGCACGCGGGCTCAGTAGTTGTAGCACCTGGGCTTAGTTGCTCCGCGGCATGTGGGATCTTCCCGGACCAGGGCTCAAACCTGTGTCCCCTGCATTGGCAGGCAGATCCTTAACCATTGCGCCACCAGGGAAGCCCTGTTTATATTTCTTTATTGAGTCTGCTGGTTTTATAGTAGGTAGTATTTTATAAGTATCTGGTCCCTGAGTTAAACTATTTTGGGAATATTTATTGAGGTCCGTCTTTTAAAAGGTAAGATAAATAAATATTTATTTATTTATTTGGCTGCACTGGGTCTTTCTTAGTTGCAGCACGCGGGATCTTTGGTGTCACGTGCGAGCAGGATCTTTTTAGTTGCGGCATGCAGACTTTTTAGTTGTGGCACGCGGGATCTAGTTCCCTGACCAGGGATTGAACCCGGACCCTCTGCACTGGGAGCTCAGAGTCTTAACCACTGGACCACCAGGGAAGTCCCAAGGTCTGTCTTTTAATATGAGGCCAAAGATCGCTGCCTAGACCAGTCTAGGGATTTGGGTTAGCAGTATTTTAACCACATGTGATCTGGTAAAGATATAGTTCATAATGTTGGAAAATTGAGTACACTTTTATAAACCATATATTTCTCATTGGAAAGCATTTCAGTTGTTGAGACCTATTATTGAGACAGTGAGCTATTGATGATTTTACATAAATCTGTGACGGAAAGTTTAAATTCTTCCTAGAAATGTGTCCTAAGTCAAGTGTACATTGTCTAGGTGGAGTACCTTGGAGGAAATATATCAGGAAATATGCTGAAGGCCGAAAACAGACTAAAATATCTGTGAAAATTAATGGAAAGACTCACTAATCAGAAGTGATAACGTAGGCCTTTTATTAGTGAGATATGAGGCATGTGAGGGCATAGCAAAAGTTCCTTGACTTTCCATGACTTTTCCTGCCAGAAACACATAGTGGTTTGTTGTTGTTTTTTTTTAATTTGTTTATTTTTGGCTGCATTGGGTCTCTGTTGCTGTGCGCAGGCTTTCTCTAGTTGCGGCGAGCGGGAGCTACTCTTCGTTGCGGTGCACGGGCTTCTCATTGCGTTGGCTTCTTTTGTTGCTGAGCACGGGCTTCTCATTGCGTTGGCTTCTTTTGTTGCTGAGCACGGGCTTCAGTAGTTGTGGCACGCGCGGGGTAAGAGCACAGGCTCAGTAGTTGTGGTGCACAGGCTTAGTTGCTCCGCGGCATGTGGGATCTTCCCGGACCAGGGCTCGAACCCGTGTCCCCTTTATTGGCGGGTGGATTCTTAACCACTGCGCCACCAGGGAAGTGCCACACATAGTGTTTTGAATAAGAATTGGAAGGCTTATTCTAGTAGTCATCATGTCATAGTATATGGGGCAGTCTCTCAGTTATTGATAGAAATCTAAACCCCCTTTGATAGGCTGAATGTTTAGAAATAACCGAATTGTATGGCCTGAGAGATTATCAGAGAGCATGCATCTAATGGACCTCCCATGTCTTTCATTGTCTCTCAGTTCTTGAATATGTAAATGGTTTGATTAGTAGTATAACGAAAAAATCCAGAAGTTACTAAAGGATATAATAAGGCTATTTACTCTTTCAGCCTTAGGCTCCTTATTTTTCCTTATATATTGTTGGTTCTCTTTATTTATTTAAGGTATGTGAATTTTATTAAACTACTTTTACTTAAAAAAAAATTTAACCCAAGAATATGTGTTTTGTGCTGTTAGGTCTGTATAGATACTGGTTAAAAGATACTTTTAAAAGGATTTAGGAAATCTGAGTTTGAGTCCCACTTCTGCCTTTTCTTGACTGTGACCTTGGGCTCTTTTGCACTTGTTTCTTTTTCTTTCATTCTTATTTTTAAAAAAATATTTATTTATTTATTTGGCTGTGCCAGGTCTTAGTTGCGGCATGCGGGATCTTTTTTTTTTTTTTTTTAGTTGTGGCTTGTGGGATCTTTAGTTGCAGCATGCGAACTCTTATTTGCAGCATGTGAACTCTTAGTTGCAGCATGTGGGATCTAATTCCCTGACCAGGGATCGAACCTGGGCCCCCGGCATTGGGAGTGCAGAGCCTTAGTCCCTGGACCACCAGGGAAGTCCTTGCACTTCAGTTTCTTAATCTGTAAGTGGGGTGATTACTGTGCATGGTTATTGTAAACATTAAATAAACTCGTGCAGTAAAGTGCTTGGCTGTTAATAGATGCTCATTTAAAACATAATAGCCGTAAACTAATGTTTCAACTTTTTAATCTGTGGAAAGGGGAGTAAGGCTTAATTTGTTTTAAGCATTACAGTCTTCCATTGGTCTTAGATATGTCCAAAACTTCAGATTCCAATGCTGTTGATGAGATATATTTGTTGGTAGAGTGCTGTGTCTCTTCTTTGCTCTCCATGAGGTTGGCATCATCTTAAAGTTGATGGTTAAAAGAATGGCGCTGTTAGTAGGAAAAGAGGAATTGAATCTCCTTACTTCAGTCATATCCAGCACTGTTGATTTCATTAGTGAAGAAACTTTTTATTCTTCCAGTCAGGGCCAGACTTCATGACTCATGCCAGGTTGAGTTAGTCCCTCATCACTGGAAATGGAGTTTCTGTTGGTGTTAAAAAAAAAAAAAAAAAAAAAAAAAATCAGGACTCTCTTTCTGACTGAGGTGGAATGGCTGGAGAGTCAGCCACAGTGTTCTCTTTAGAATTGCGTTGACATTGTTAGTTAGATTAATTTGGGGGAGAATTGACACTTTAATAGTATTTAGTTTTCCTTCCTGGAACATGATATATCTTCCCACTATTATGTTTTTCAGTACACCATTTTAATAGCAATCATAGATATTTAGTATTAGATTTATTTATAAATATTTTGTGGTTTTTGTTATGCATGACACTTTTTTCACGTCATTTTCTTGCTGGATTTTGCTTATAACATAGGAAAAGCTATTGGTATTTGTATTTGTATTCTTTTTTGGTGTGTCCAGTTATTAAAAAATTTTTTTTATTTTGTTGGCTTAATTGATTCTCTTAATTTTTATTTTTTGGAATGTATTGAGATAATCATGGTTTTTCTCCTTCAATGTACTAATGTAAGCAAGCCTCCTTAATTGGAATTTTAATGTGAAAACCATCCTTGCATTCCAAAGAATCCCTGTTGGCCATGGTATATTACTTTTATTGCACAACTGGATTCTGTTGTTTAATAATTTAATATTTTTGCGTTTGTTTTGTGAGACACTTCTTTTCTAGTTTTGATATGAAGTTACAATGACTTGGGAATCTTTCTAGATTGTTTTGTGCCCTAGAGGCTCTTAATGGTTTGCCTGGAAACCATTACGGCCTGGTGCTTTTTTGTTGTTGTTTGGGTGGTAGATCTTTGACCTCTTTTTAAAAATTTTCAGTGCTTTTGATCTGTGTTTTTTACCTCATTTTGAACCACTTTTTTATTCTTTTCTAGCTAATCCTCTGTTTAGTGTACATTTTAAATTCACTGTTACAAAGTTGTAAATTGGCTTATTTGTAGTTTCTGGTTGCGGTAGGTTCATCTTCTTTGTTTTGTTTTGTTTTGTTTTTTTTTGGGAAAAGTTATATCTTCTTTCTTTTTCTTAGATACACTTACCAGAAGTTTGTCTGTTTTAATGACTTTTTCAAAGCTTGATTTTACTGATCAGCTTGTTGTGGCTTTGTTCATGATGATGTTTTTTTAATTTCATTTACATCTTGCTTTCATCTTTAATAACTTCCTTCTGCTTATTTTGGGTCTGCTTTATTTTTCTAGCATTTCAAATTGTATGTGACATTCCCTTTTATTCAAGCTTCCTTCTTTTTGAATACATTTGATAAACATTTAAGGCTAGAAGTTACCCCTTGAGTCCCACCTTGGGTAGACATCCTATTCCTTTTGCTATATAGTGTTCTCATTGTCATTCATTCAAAAATAAATTGTGTTTTGATTTCTTCTTCAGTCTCGGAGTTAATAGAAATGAGTTTGAAGATTTCCAGGTGGATAGATTTATTTCCTTGTGTCTGTTGGATTAATTTCTTATTTTGAGGTATTGTGGAAAGTGAATGTGGTATGGTTTTGTTCTTTGGAATTTAAGGTTCTGCTGATTTGTAGATTTGTCAGTTTCTCCTTGTTTTTAATATTTTTTGAAGCATATGTCAGGATCATATCAATTATAGTTTTATATGCACATGACAATTTCTTTTTGTCCTCTTATAATGCTTTTTGTTTGTTTGAATTCTTTTCAGTCTGCTAGTATTGTATTTGCTTTCTGTTAACATTTGCTTAATAGAGTGGAGTAACATTGTCCAGGCATTTGTTTTGCTTACCCAAATTCAACTATATAAATGTGGCAAAGCATGGTGACGGTGACCCTACTCACGGATTTAGTCAGTGAATATATATTGGATTGGCCAAAAAGTTCGTTCGGGTTTTTGTAAGATGTTACAGAAACCTGAATGAACTTTTTGGCCAACCCAGTAGTTGCGAGTGAGCTCAGGGATGGTAGATCACTGTTTGGAGGGGCACCTCTTATAATGTGAGCCCTTGATAAATGCAGTATTGGTCTTGAAACATAAGCTTTGACTTTTACTGTATCATGTTTCCTAAATGTAAGTCAACCGTTCTATCAGTCTCCAGTGAGGTGCTTAAGATTTTGATTTATTCATTTTTGACTGAATGCCATTTTCATCTTAAAGAATCCAACTCCTCTTTATGATGGGACTCTATTGTGGGTGTTTTAGCATTTATTTACCTTCAGTCTACTTGTATTATCTTATTTTAGATGTGTCTTTTTATATAAGCATATAGCTGAATTTTCTCTTCAATCTGGAAGAGAAATTTGACCTGTCTGTGATTACTGATATGTTTGCATTCATTCCTGTCATTTTTTGTTTTGTATTTACTATACTTTTTTTCCTCTTTGTTTTTGAACTGATTTTTTCCCCCTAGTTGTTTGAAGGTCATATGTTCATTTTCTCTTTTTTTGGAGTTGCCTGTAAATTTTTTTTTTTTAAATTTATTTATTTAAATTTATTTTTGGCTGTGCTGGGTCTTCGTAGCTGCACGGGCTTTCTCTAGTGGCAACGAGTGGGGGCTAC
This sequence comes from Balaenoptera ricei, assembly GCF_028023285.1. Taxonomy (NCBI): domain Eukaryota; kingdom Metazoa; phylum Chordata; class Mammalia; order Artiodactyla; family Balaenopteridae; genus Balaenoptera; species Balaenoptera ricei. The sequence goes on from NC_082653.1 coordinate 31,052,524, forward strand.
TCTTCATATGGTGCGCGGCCTTCTCGTTGTGGTGGTTTCTCTGGTTGCACAGCGTGTGCTCTAGGCACGTGGGCTTCAGTAGTTTTGGCACACGGGCTCAGTAGTTGTGGCTCGCGGGCTCTAGAGTGCAGGCTCAGTAGTTGTGGCGCACGGGCTTAGTTGCTCCGTAGCCTGTGGGATCTTCCTGGACCAGGGCTCGAACCCGTGTCCCCTGCATTGGCAGGTGGATTCTTTTTTTTTTTTTTTTTAAATAAATTTATTTATTTATTTATTTTTGGCTGTGTTGGTTCTTCGTTGCTGTGCACGGGCCTTCTCCAGTTGCGGTGAGCGGGGGCTACTCTTCGTTGCGGTGCACGGGCTTCTCATTGTGGTGGCCTCTCTCGTGGAGCACGGGCTCTAGGCGCGCAGGCTTCAGTAGTTGCGGCACACGGGCTCTAAAGCGCAGGCTCAGTAGTTGTGGCACACGGGCTTAGTTGCTCCGCGGCATGTGGGGTCCTCCCGGGCCAGGGATGGAACCCGTGTCCCCTGCATTGGCAGGCAGGTTCTCAACCAGTGTGCCACCAGGGAACCCCAGCCTGTAAATTTTTAACGCATTTAAACCATCACTTCTTTATTCTTGTTTAGAAATAATCAGAATCTATGTCTTCCGTTCCCCAACGAGACAGAGCTGCTGCTTGCTTTGACTTCCCTCTCCTTTCTCTTCCCTCTTCGACTTCCTATGTTGAAATCATGTAAGTATTTTAGTTGCAGATTGCTTATTTTCCTAAAAGTCAGCATGTATTGCTTCCTGTGCTTATCATTGTATATATAGCTCATATCTTCTTGGGTGCTTTAAAAAATTATATTGGAGTGCATCTACTAATTATTTCAGAGAAGGTCTTTGAATAGTAAATGTTGAGCTCTTTCATGTGTAGAAATGTCTTTCTCTTGCACTCCCATTTGAAAGCTGATTTGGCTGGATATGAGTTTCAAATTGTTTTCCTTATAACTTGGCCAGTGCGCTCTTGTCTTCTAGCATCTGTGTTACTGACGAAAAGTCTAAGTTTACTTTTATGTGATTTATGTATCTTCGTAGGAATTCACTTTTTTCCTTTGGGAGTTTTTAGGGATTTCCTGAAATTTCAATAGGATGTGACTATACATCTCCCCTTTCTACACTTATTAATTTTATTTCAAGCCAATGATTTCTGTCTTCCCCTATCTCCCCCAGAAAATTTCTAGAACTCATATAACACAGATGTTGGACTTTCTGGTTCTGTGTTCTATATATCTACCTTTCTTTCATACTCAAGAGGCATTTTGGGAGAGTTTCTTAGTTTTGTTTTCCATTTGTTTTTTCTGTGCCCATTTTGTTATTAAATGTATCTGTGGCGCTTTATTTTGGAAATAAATATTTCTCGTTTTTTTCTATTATAAAAGTGTCTTTATTGGATATAATTTACATACAATAAAATATATCCATATAAAGTGTATGGTTCCATATATTTTGACAGATAAATACACCCATGAAGCTCCCCTCTTGCCCCCAACAATTAAGATTTGGGTTATTACAGAAAGTTTTCTCCTGCCCCTGTATAGTCCTTCCCTCTCTCACTCCCCCAGCCAGTGATCTGCTTTCTATCAGATGCAGAAATGACTAGCTTGCATTTTCTAGAGTTTCATATAATGGACTCATATAGTATGTAGCCTTTTGTGCCAAGCTTTTTTCACTCAGCCTGTTTTTGAGAGTCACCTATGTTAAGTATATTGGTGTGTCCCCCCGCCCTGCGCCCCGCCCCCTGCCCTGCGCCCCGCCCCCTGCCCTGCTCTTTTTGGTTTTGGAAGCTTCTCCCCCAACCCCCAACTAGGAAATTAACATTGATACAGTTCACAGACCTTATTTAGATTTAACCAGTTTTACATAAACTCTTTCGTATATGTGTATTTAGTTCTATATAATTTTGTCACATGTGTAGATTCTTAACAGCCACAACCACAGCTGGCAATCATTTCTTAATTTCTAATTTTTCTTTACGCTGGCTTATTCATTTTTAAAATTTATTTTTTTATTGAAGTATAGTTGATTTACAATAGTTTATTCATTTTTCATGGATGAAATCTCATTTTACCTTGGAGGATATTTATGATTCTTTTAAAGCCTCCTCTTTGTTCCTGCAACTCTTTCTTCAGATGTTAGCTTCTTGGTTTTGTGTTGTTGATTTTTCCCTTTTGGTGATTCTGGTTTGTAAAGTGATCATCTCTGGTTTAAGGATTGCTATTCTCCTGTCAGTGAGTGCAGTGTCTGTTTACCAGTCTGTCAGGATGGATTGTAGGGGAGAGATGGGAAATACGGCCAGATGTGGGGGCTTCCCACTTCTTCTGGGTAACAGCAGCTACGTGGATGCGTACTGATGCTTGGGCTCAAGTGCCTGTGCCCAGTGAAGACTTTGCCTCTTTGGAGGAGGGGGAGGGGAGTGGCTGGCCTGTCCAGTTGTGCCAAGGGTATTTCCCCACCATATCACTATGACTGCACCAGAGCCTGCTTCTGTTTCCCCATGGCAGCTACTCCATCGACAGCTTGGATGGAGCACCCATCTGCTCCCCGCACCTTCATAGCTGCTCCCAATTTTTATAGCATTTCTCTTTTCAGGGTTCTGGACAGTTATTGCCTCTATCAACTTCATTCTGCTGATGGTATCACTTCTGGTTTCTCAGAATTATTTTAGAAAATCAGTAAGTTTATATCTTTAGTCATTTCTAGGATTTAAGGTGGGAGGAGAAGGCATGTATAGCTAATGCAGTTTATCTTGATCCAGTCTCCTTAAGCCATTTTTGGGGATGGATTTTTTTTTATTTTTTGAAGCTCCTCCGCGTGGTATGTGGGATCCTAGTTCCCCGACCAGGGATCAAATCTGCGTCCCCTGCATTGGAAGCGCAGGAGTCTTAACCACTGGACCGCCAGGGAAGTCCTGGGATGGATTTTTTGGGATGGATTTTTGGGGAACGGGTATTAACTTTGAAACACCTGTTCCACTGATGGCCATTGAAACCTGATGGATTGATTGATATCAGGGTTTGAGAGAAATTGACCACTGGAGCTTATATGTTACATAGGGTTGGGAATTTCCTCTAGCCCTAGTTTGAGTACTAAACCAAAGCTCTGAAAAGTCTCAACATTTCTTTAAGGCAAGGGCAAGGATGAAGATTTTCATTCTCAATCTTTTTTTTCAGAGTTGAGGTTAATGAGTAGTCATTTTGCTGTTTTTTAATATTTCTCAGTGCAGTTTGGGCTTGTCTAACTAAGAGGGTTGTGTTGGCTTAACATTGTGGTATTTTTCTTTTTGATCTTTGTAATTTTTTTTTTAAGATTTGTTTCCAGATTAGACAATCACATTTCTTCTCCCAAAAACCTTTTTGTGTATATAGTTCTTGGAAACCTCAAGGTATGAAATAAATTGTTAATCTAATAAGTGTAAATTTAGTTTTCAGAAAAAAAGCTGTTCTGACTTTTTTTTCCTTCCCCATTTAGTTTTTCCTTGGTTTGGCTTGGATATTGGTGGGACCCTGGTCAAGCTGGTTTATTTTGAACCCAAAGACATCACTGCTGAAGAAGAAGAGGAAGAAGTGGAAAGTCTTAAAAGCATTCGAAAGTACCTGACCTCCAATGTGGCTTATGGGTCCACGGGTATTCGGGACGTGCACCTGGAGCTGAAGGATCTGACTCTGTGTGGACGCAAAGGCAATCTGCACTTTATACGCTTTCCCACTCATGACATGCCTGCTTTTATTCAAATGGGCAGAGATAAAAACTTCTCAAGTCTCCACACTGTCTTTTGTGCCACTGGAGGTGGAGCGTACAAATTTGAGCAGGATTTTCTCACAGTATGCATTTTTTAGCTTATATACAATTTATGGTAATCTGATTGTTAAAAATAATACCAATAGCAAGTGGTGGAATCATTTCCATCTCTAATGGAACTTGAATTTTCTTGAGTCAAGTTAAGATTAAATATCAATTAGTGATAGGAGTTGCCATCTAGAGACTGTTGTATAGTTTACTTTTTGCCCAATTCAGATGAGTTGATGAGAATCAGAAGCACTAACAGCATAGCATTTTGTTGTTCTTTTACTATGAAAAAATAGTAAAGCTGTAATAAGCACAGGAAGGAACTACCAGTGAGGAACAATATCATTGTCTTAAACAATGTGATTGAAAAATAATTTAAAAAATTAATGTCATTTCATGTTATAAAATTGTTTCCAATCTTATCTACCACATAATTTTTCTTATTCCCCTCATTTGTTTCTTGGCAATTTTACTATTTAGAAATATGAGGAACTCTGGTCCAAAGCAGTGTTTTCCAGGCCTCAGGGTTAGTCAGAGATGGTTGACAGCAGAGTCTGCTCTCCCCAAATGCCTTTTAATGTGTCCTGAGCTGCACACTTGTTAACAGGAGTCTGGATAGTAGGGGGAGTGCCAGTGGGCCCTTGATTTTGTTTTCATTCAGTGAACACTGTGTGTAAGGCCTTGAGGCTAGGTCATTTGAGGGTGGATGTGGGGGTAGATGGGAGAATTGATAGGCGAATTGGCCAAGGCTCTGACCTTCAGAGTGCAGTGTAGATTTAAAATATCTTCAGTGACCATGTTTTTAATGCCACCAATAAGAATGTTACTACAGAGATTCTGCCTTTGCCTATGTTGTTTTTCATTTTCTCCCCCCGAACCTTGCGTGTCATTGTATGGTTTGTGACTTTGTTTTCTTTCTTTGTCCTCTATCTCCTTTCTCCCATAACTGACCATAACCATAATACAGAATTGACATGAATTTTAAAACTGGTTTTGCATTGTTTGCTTGAATTTTCCTTGGTTGTTGGTTTTCAGTGGTTTCTTTTCTACCTGTGAGTAAACGGGAAGGTAGCAGGAGGAGAGGAGGTCCCCCTCCTTTGCGGTCACAGTGGACTCTGGATTATAACTGATAGGTAGAGGAGAAAACCTCTCGATTCTGGGACCCTGTAGAGATGCCTTTGGAACATGTTTGAATACCATTTGGGCTGTTACCAGAGGTTGTGTGCTGTGTGCTAATCCAAGGAGAGGTGCAGAGTAGATTTTAGACTTTAGGGATTGGCTTTTAGGCTGTTGGGGTTTCTCATCTGTATGCACCAGCGCTGTCCTTGAAAACTGGGGGAAAATGAAATGCCTAACAAATCCCGTTTGTGCATCGGGAGTAACTATTATCTAATAAACCACAGTGAAAGTATTTTTAAAAATGGAGTTTACCCTGTTTCTTTTTTAATGTGAATCAGATTTCCTCACATTGTATTGAGTTTGCTTGTGGGTGCAACACATACATTATGAGTAACTTGAGTTAGTGAAGTAACTTACGTATTTGGTCATCTGACTCTGTCAATTAGGCTGGGATTCATTAGGAATAATAGCACAGCAGGGCAGTTCAGGTTAACATGAATTATGGGAAAGATAAAAGGAGGTATTGGTTTGACATACAATGGCAGAAAACTACATTTATTCCAGTAGGCTACCAGTGTAAAACGATTTTGCTTTGAAATGAAAATGCTGACACTTGAGATTCAAGTGTCAGGAAATCAGAATTGAATTCATCGTGGCAGGGAGGGCATGAGCAGATAAAATAAGGACAGTGATGAACATTTTCAAGGGCTTGGGTTTCATCAGAGGAGTAATTTAATATTCGTAATTAGGGATTACTTAAGGATTAAGATGAAGTTACCTATTAACTTCCATATCCTTTGGATCAAAGTAAATTGAGTATAATGTAATCAAATGAGAGTTGAATTAAAGGGGGAGGACTTGCAGGGCTAAACTTGGTTTTAAACAGAAATAGGTGCTTTAGGCCGTTGAGGCATCTTTGTATTTGTCACATATATTGAGTAGGTAGATAATGCTGGTAGCATTCAAATGGGGTAGAAGTTCATGGAGTAAAAAGTGAAAGTTGCTTTATATCATCTCTGCAAAGTTACCACAGTTAAAAGTTTATGTATCTTTTTAGGTTTTCTGTGTATGACTGTGTATGACACATACACGTGCATATAAATATGGTTTTAAAATAAGGCAAATTGGATCATATTGTATAAAATATTTCTCAGCTTGTTTTTTTTTTTTTTTTTTTTTGACTAAAAACATGTCTTGGAGTTCTTCCCACTTCAATTCTTAATTGAATAAAGATCCTCTTCATTCTTGGGACTTCCCTGGCGGTCCAGTGGTGAAGACTGCACTTCCACTGTAGGGGGCCCGGGTTCAATCCCTGGTCGGGGAAGTAACATCCTGCATGCTTTGCAGCGTGGCCAAAAAAAAAAATGTATATATATTGATATATATGTATGTTTGTATAAAGATCCTCTTCATTCTTAATTGCTATACAGTGTTTCATAATATGAATAATAATTTAATCATCCCTTTATTAATTATTTAAATGAAATTAAGTTGATAACAATGTTTTAAATTTTGATTCTGCTAAACTCCCCCCATCCCTTGAGGCTGTAATCAGTTTAAATAGTGAAGTATTTTACTTTCTAATTGGATACTTTCAGTCCTTTGGCTGCAGATTATTAATAATAAAGTGTGGCCTACTTTGATACTGCTCTGTAGCCTTGAAGATGGTCTTTGGAAGGTAGATGTTGGATTCCTTGTGGCTCCTGCCATGTGTTTCCAGGTCCTTGCATCATTTAGACTTCTTAGAGTCTGCTTTTTGATGGGGCTGTGCCCTCAGCTGTGCTCCTGCCTCATGGTTCCCGTAAGCAGACATCTTGTTTTCTGCTTGGGTTTTGGCACATTTCTCCAGCTGCTGCGGTGGTTTGAGTGTGTTGGGTCTGTGAGCGCAGAATTCTGTCTTGTCATTCCATCCCTATATTTGTTGTCTGCAGATCTGTTTTGTAAAGCAGGCATAAATAGTACACATCCATGAGCACTTTTATGGTTTGTCTTATGTAGAGGGGAATGCCTTATTAAACGGAGTTTTTATTTCTGCTTGGCTTGTTAAAAAATCTGAATACATTTTTATTTCATTACAGATAGGTGATCTTCAGCTTTGCAAACTTGATGAACTAGATTGCTTAATAAAAGGAATTTTATACATTGACTCAGTTGGATTCAATGGACGGTCACAGTGCTATTACTTTGAAAACCCTGCTGATTCTGAAAAATGTCAGAAGTTACCATTTGATTTGAGAAATCCATACCCTCTGCTCCTGGTGAACATTGGCTCTGGGGTTAGCATCTTAGCAGTATATTCCAAAGATAATTATAAGCGGGTCACAGGTACCAGGTAGGTCTTTTATATAAAGGTCATTATTTATTCTTGATATCATAATGGGTTAAAACTGAGTTTTCAGGTACTGCATGTAAGAACATCTTCAAGAACCTGTTAAAATTATGTGAAAGATATGTTTCTCTGGGATTATGCAAGCAAATATTGTTTCTCTTTGGAAATTCTGATTTCATGGTCTACTTTTCTTTAATCTCTATTGCTGAAGATTTCATTACCATAGTTTCATAAAATATCTCATCAGCAGACTCATTGAGCCCAAGGTCCCTGCCCTCAGATAGTGTTATGGTGTGCATGTACCATAAAATAACCAAAGCTACTAGGTAGCATTTATAAGGAGAAGGCAAGTCAAGATCCCAGCTTTGAACTAGTTTAGATTTTACATGTATCCACACATACACATGGCCAGGGGATGTCGTGAGATCTAGAAGTTGAGGTACTGAGCAATAGAAAAATGTTTGGGGGAGGGTAGTCTGAAAAGGGAGGATTAGGTGGCAGATGAGAATGAATACCTTTTGGTTTAAGGATCAGCGATCACTTGAGGAAAAACAGGAGCTGGGGATTGGGAGAAACAGGTTTTTGAACAGGTGTCAGTTAAAGAATGAGAGGAGTAATTTTGGGAGAGAAAACACATTCATGGAGGAGTTCTAGTCGGGTAAGGGGGGCTGATGACCCAGGGTGACAAGATGCTTGGATGAGGATGACTTGGGGCTTGCACTTGGAGAGAGAAAGGGAAGAGGTGCCACCATGGCCCTGGTGGGCTGATCTGCACCTGAGGCTCCTAGTACTCAGCAGGTGACCAGACTGCATTGGGGACATGGGTAAAGAGGCGGGCCCTGTGTTTTGCTGCTTTGTTTGCTTGGCTTATGTGAATATGGTATCTTCAAGGTGTCCATTAGACACTTTATTTTTATCTTTTCACAGACTTGTTTCCTACTTAGTGGCATCTGCATGATTGGGATGGGGCAGGAGTGGGTTGATAACATGAATATGGTTTTGGATTCATAAGTATTACCTTCCTATTCTTATTTTGAAAAATGTTATAATACTATGTTTGTTTTTAATCACAGTCTTGGAGGAGGAACGTTTTTTGGTCTTTGCTGTCTTCTTACTGGCTGTACCACATTTGAAGAAGCTCTTGAAATGGCATCACGTGGAGATAGCACCAAAGTGGATAAACTAGTACGAGACATTTATGGAGGGGACTATGAGAGGTTTGGACTGCCAGGCTGGGCTGTGGCTTCAAGGTAAGGGAAAGGGGCGTGTGTGCTCTGAGAAATACAAGATATACAGTGGAATATTATCAGCCATAAAGAAGAACAAAATAATGCCATTTGCAGCAACATGGATGGATGGACCTAGAGATTCTTAGTGAAGTAAGTCAGACAGAGGAGGACAAATACCATATGATATCACTTTATATATGGAATCTAAAAAAAGGCTACAAGTGAACTTATCTACAAAACCAAAATAGAGTTACAGATGTAGAAAATAAACTTATGGTTACGGGGGGGTAAGGGGTGGGGGAGGAAAAATTGGAAGATTGGGATTGACACATACACACTACTATATATAAAACAGATGACTAATAAGGACCTACTGTATAGCACAGGGAACTCTATTCAATACTCTGTAATGGCCTATATGGGAAAATAATCTAAAAAAGAGTGGCTATATTTATTTATATAACAGATTCACTTTGCTGTACACCTGAAACTAACACAGCATTGTAAATCAGCTATACCCCAATTAAAAAAAAATACAGGAATAAAATATTAAGTATTGGGTATATCTTTTACCCTTTAAATAGCTTTACATACTATGAAGTCACCTGTTTAAAGTGTGCAATTTAGTAGTTTCTAGTATATTTATAGAATTTTGCAACCATCTTCATAATACAATTTCGGAACATTTTCATCATTCCAGAAAGAAACCTTGTATCTGTTAGCTGTCACTCTTCATTCCCCCACACATAGTCCCTAGTAAACACTAGTCTATTTTCTGTCTCTCTCTGGCATCATACAATATGTGATTTTTGTGACTGGGTTCTTTCACTCAGCGTAATATTTTCAAGGTTCATCCATGTAGTAGCATGAATCAGTACTTTGTTCCTTTTTACTGCAGAATAATATTCTTTGTATGGATATAGAATGTTGTATTTATCCATTTATCAGTTGATTATCTTGTGGGTTGCTTCAACTCTTTGGTTTATTATGAATAATGGGGCTATAAACATTCATGTACAAGTCTTTGTGTGGACATATGTTTTTAATTCTCTTGTGTATATACCTAGGAGTGGAATTGCTGGGTCATATGGTAACTCAGTGTTTAATCTTTTGAGGAACTGTCAAACTGTTGTCCAAAGTGGCTGTACCATTTTACAGTTTCACCAGCAGTATATAAGAGTTTAAATTTCTCTACATCCTTGCCAATACTTGTTATTGTCTGTCTTTTGGGTTTTAATTGCCTTAATAGGTGTAAGGGGATCTCTCATTTTGATTTGCACTTCCCTGATGACTGATGATTTTGAACATCTTTTAATGTACTTATTGGCTCTTTATTTTCTTTGGAGAAATGTCTGTTCAAGTCTTTGCTCATTTTTTAGTTGGATTCTTTGTCTTTTCATTATTGTATTGTAAGAATTCTTATATGTTTTGGATACAGGTCCTTTATCAAGTATATAATTTGCAAATATTTTCTCCCAGTCTGTTGGTTGTCTTTTCACTTCCTTGATGGTGGCCTTTGCAGCATAGAAGTTTTAAATTTTGATGAACTCATTCTTATCTGTCTTCTCTTTCATCACTTGTGCTTTTGATATCATGTATAAGAAATCATTGCCTAACCTAAGATCATGAAGACTGACTTATGTATTTTTTTCTAAGCATTTTATAGTTTTAGCTCTTACATTTAGGTCTATGATCCATTTTGAGTTCATTTTTGTGTGTGGTGTGAGGTAGAGGTTCAGATTCATTCTTTTGCATGTGGCTATATAGGATATATAGTTGTCCCAGCACCATTTGTTGGATAGACTATTATTTTCCCATTGAATTCTCTCGGCCCCTTTGTTGAAAATCACTTGACCATAAATGTATGGGTTTATTTTTGGACTCTCATTTCTATTGCATTGATCTATATTTCTATGCTTATGCCAGTACCACACTGCTTTGATTACTGTAGCTTTGTAGTACTAAGTTTTGAGACTGAGAAGAGTGAATCCTTCAACTTAATCTTCTTTTTCAAGATTGTTTTGGCTAACCTGGGTCCCTTGACATTCCATGTGAATTTTAGGATCAGCTTGTTGATAATCTGCACCAAAAGGCAACTGGGATTTTGACAGGGATTGTGTTGAGTCTGTTAGGTCACTTTGGAAAGTATTGCCATCCTAACACTATCAGGTCTTCTGACCCAAGAAGATAGAATGTCTTTCCATTTAGATCATTGCTGTTATTTACCAATGTTTTGTAGCTTTCAGTATACAAGTGTTATTCTCTTGGTAAATATATTCCTAAGCATTTTATTCTCTTTGATGCTATTATAAATGGAATTGTTTTCTTAATTTCATTTTTGGATTGTTTAGAAATACAGTTGCTTTTTTGTGTATTGGGGCACATGGTTTTTAATAATAGAAAAGGCACTCATATACATGTTTCTTTACTAATTTTAGGTACTTTGTAAATGCTGTAGATTCCATTTTCTATGTTTGTAGCATCTGCTCAATGATAATCACTTCCTTTTCTGATTGGTTGGGTTTGTGATCAGGTCATAGTTATTTATATATCAATTCTGCTGGTCAGGTACTTTGAAATACCTGATCTTCTAGGGAAATCTGAAACTCTTAAATAGTTTACTCAGGGACTCAGATGTCAGATAAAGCAGTTTACCAGATGTGAATGTGACCATTCAGCTGAGTGGAACAGCTGTGCAGTTGGGGGCGAATTGCTAATTGAGGCATCTTCCTGAAACTTAGCCTGGTTGCAGAAGGAGCATGGTGCCTTCAATGGATCTGAATGTGCAGATACGTGGCGTCAAAGCTAGATTTCGGTCGAAACCACAGGGAAAGCCATTTGCTCATTCAGAATGCTTGAGGTGTGGGAATTCCCTGGCAGTCCAGTGGTTAGGAGTCCGAGCTTCCACTGCAGGGGCCATGGGTTTGATCCCTGGCCAGGGAACTAAGATCCCACAAGCCATGCAGCATGACCAAAAAATAAAATAAAATAAAACTTCATTAAAAAAAATATTTGAGGAAAAAACTAAAAACTAAACTAAAATAAAATTCTGTGTCCTATTATTTAAAAAAAAAAAGAATGCTTGAGTTCTTGAAGTTGCATTTCTATTTGAGCAGATGCTCTGTTATTTTGTAATAAAATGTTTGAATATTTGAACAATGGTGCCCTGAAAGTAACTTTTGTCTTAGTAAAGTAACATTAAGTTCTGTTGAGCTGTGTTGCCTTTGGTTTAGCAGTGAGATTTTTTTTTTCCATCATAGCTTTGGAAACATGATGAGCAAGGAGAAGCGAGAAGCTGTGAGTAAAGAGGACCTTGCCAGAGCGACTTTGATCACCATCACCAACAACATTGGCTCAATAGCAAGAATGTGTGCCCTTAATGAAGTAAGGGGACATGGATTTTTTTAGTTGCTCTGAGGAAAATACAGAACTTAATGTGTGGGCCCCGCCTTGTATACGTCTGTTTTCTCTGAACAGTGCCTAAATGTATTCGTAAGTGGTGGAGTTTGTTTCATTGGCAAAGTTAAAACGTTTCACATGTAGATTAATCTTTTTTTTTTTTAAACACTTTTATTATTTATTTATTTATTTATTTATTTATTTATTGGCTGTGTTGGGTCTTCGTTTCTGTGCGAGGGCTTTCTCTAGTTGTGGCAAGCGGGGGCCACTCTCTTCATCGCGGTGCGCGGGTCTCTCACTATCGCGGCCTCTCTTGTTGCGGAGCACAGGCTCCAGTCGCGCAGGCTCAGTAGTTGTGGCTCACGGGCCTAGTTGCTCCGCGGCATGTGGGATCCTCCCAGACCAGGGCTCGAACCCGTGTGCCCTGCATTGGCAGGCAGATTCTCAACCACTGCGCCACCAGGGAAGCCCTAGATTAATCTTTTTTTTTTTTTTTTTTTTTAGAAATTCACGTTCTTTTATTTATTTATTTATTTATTTATTTATGACTGTGTTGAGTCTTCGTTTCTGTGCGAGGGCTTTCTCTAGTTGCGGCAAGTGGGGACCACTCTTCATCGCGGTGCGCGGGCCTCTCACCATCGCGGCCTCTCTTGTCGCGGAGCACAGGCTCCAGACGCGCAGGCTCAGCAATTGTGGCTCACGGGCCCAGTTGCTCCGTGGCATGTGGGATCTTCCCAGACCAGGGCTCAAACCCGTGTCCCCTGCATTGGCAGGCAGATTCTCAACCACTGCGCCACCAGGGAAGCCCTAGATTAATCTTAATAGATTTTTTTTTCCTTACTCAAGATAAACACTACTACTATCTAGAAGTAGAGGAAAAAGTATAGGAAGGTAGGGAAGGTAGCCAGTATTGCAGATGATGGGGACTGTTGGGTGGTGGTGATGGATGGCGATGCTGAATCTAGACCCCACGCCCACTGTTGAGCTCTAGAGTCCCTGGGAATGAATCCAGAGGAAGGCACTGAAGCTGGGAGAAGACTGAGTGGGCCGAGGCATGCCCACCCTGCTCCCCCTCCACTGCAGCAGAGCTGTCTTTGTGCTTTCAGCTTCTTTACAGTGCTGCCTTGTAGCATTCAGGTCAAGCAGCATTGTACAGGGCTATGAAAGAACTAAGAATGGCCTTCCCTTGGGGATCCAGTTGGTGCAGCTTTATAGCTTATCCCTATTTATACACTTTTGTTTAAAATTATTCTTTTAAATAGATAATATAAGCATGTGACTTAAAAAGGAAACCTCAACAGGTACAAAAGGATTGTCTCATTTTTAGTTAAAAATACTGTATCAGCATGAAGAAGTTAAAAATTCTTTATTTGAATATTTTAACACTTCTATTTTCTTTGTTGCATGTTCCTTTAAGTCCTGTGCTTATGTATTTTAAGATATTTTAGTCGGTGTACATACCATTCTACGTTTTTTACTTAAATATTATAAATTGCATGGTTGTATATTTAATTTCTTTTTATGTCATAAGTCATTCACATAGAACTGGGCATTTGGTTGCTTGCCGATGGTAGCTCTGCAGTAAAGCATTTTTAAGCGTGAAGCTGTTCCTTGGATGGATTTATTCTTGATAAGAGACTTATTCAGGAGTGAGATTTCTCATCTAAAGAATATTTATGAATTGTGATAGGTATTGCCAAGATGCTTTTGCACAAGGGCTGCACCAATTTAGATCATTTTTAGCAATGAATGAATGGATTGGTTTTACCACAACTTAACTAATATTGGGGGTAGAATTTCAGTTAGTTGTTTGTTTTGCTAACTTTTTTTTTATGGTGCCAATTTAAAATACAGTTTTATTTAAGACATTGCATTTTCCACTTACAATACAGTGCTTATAAAGTGCAATGTTATTTCCTTTCCCTGTGTACATATTCACTGTTCAAGTATCAAGAACGCCCAGTTGTTTACTATAGCAGCTCAGCTTTAAAACTGCCTTGGAATTTGCTACACATTTGGGTCCTTCAGTGTTTTTTGTGAAACAATGCTAAATCTATACTAGGTTGGCTTAATCAGCCTCTTCAGTGGTGGGCTCGGAGGAGGCACCACCAGATGGGGGAGCTCGGCCCCTAGGCATTCCTCCTGGTATGTATGCCTCCTGCGCTCTCTGGTACAGCTTGGTAATGATGGAGTTGCAGATTTTTTCCAGCTCCTTCTGCTGATGTTCGAATTCTTCCTTCTCCGCAGGATGTAAGATCTTGGGTCCCTCAGACATCCAAGGAAGGAAGCTGCCAACATCTGGAGTTCTTTGCTAACTTTTAATGGATCTAAAATTTTACTTTTTTTGCTTACTTAGTGAGGTTGAATTTCTTTGTCTGTGATATTTCTTGTATAATTTGCCTATTTGTGTTACTTTTCTTCTTAGAATTGGGTCTTAATTTTTTTTACTTATCTGTATAAAACTTTTTATTTAATTGTAGTTATTGTTTATCAAATTTAATTCAAATGCTTTTCCTAATCTGTATTCTCCTGTGACATTTTCTGGCATACTTTGAAGTAGGTTTAGAGTTGTCTGGGGATCAAATTTAAGTAGCCCTGGATCAACTGGATTAAATGTAAATACTTTTTTTTGATCAGCAGTCAACTTGCTGCTAAAAACTATGTACATGGTACTCTCTTTGGGGTAGCTTTTATGAGAGAACAGAAATTAAGATGAAAACTAATTGCCTTTTTTTTGATGTGCTCAGAACATTAACCAGGTGGTATTTGTTGGAAATTTCTTGAGAATTAATACAATCGCCATGCGGCTTTTGGCATATGCTTTGGATTATTGGTCCAAGGGACAGTTGAAAGCACTTTTTTCAGAACACGAGGTAAGCAGACTTACTTCCTGTGACACGTTACCTTCATAAAGGGCATGCAGTTCATGCTGCGCTGGAATTTGAAGCAGTACTTATTTGTTTCTGTACTTGTATAATATGGGTTAACTTTGGTCATGTTCAAAAGCTGTTTCTTACCTGATTTAATGTAAGGTAGATATTTGGTTAATTTAATTTTGAGCTTCAGCAGTTTTAAAGAAGAAAGTCTTGATGAACAGCCAGCTATATTACTGATGCCATATTCTTTTCTGAACCGTCCTTTATATTTTCCCCATTGCAATTTGCACTTACTTTGTAAATGCACTTACTCTGAGTTCTTTTTTCATTTTTTGATGTCAGTTTTTATGTATTGATATAGTTCATGTGCCAGTTTGCCAGTTATTTAAGATGTATGTTCTAAAAACAACTAGATCAGTAAAAAGCATTCCAGGATTAGAGCCACACTATCATAAGAACTTAACACATAGACAGGCTATGTGGAAAAGAATAACTGAATTGCTCAACCTGATAATCCGATTTTGGAAAGTGCCTTTCTGTTTTTCAGTTTGAGGAACAGAACCAGAGCTATGGAAGGGACTTTCTCTTTCCTCCCCTTGGTTGTGGGGCAGTTGGAGGCTTTCAAGTGTTAAAGTGGATTGTAGATAGTGTTATCATGAACATTTTTCAGAATTGTATTTGCATATTTACTTTAACAGTGTTTCTATGAATTGACAGAAATCAAAGTAGGATTTGAAGTAATATGAAGAGATTGTTTTTTCTTTTAAGGTTGCTTTAAGTTTTTCCTTTTAAGTTGCTTAAGTTCATAGTTAAAACCCAAAGTGCATAATTCCCCATATTAAAAAGCTTAAAGTTTAAGTTATCTAACTTTCTTTTTACCTCTAATCTTATTACATTAGTAAATCGGTACTGAATTATCAGTTTCTTATACCTTTTATATGCATCTTGCTTTTTGTGATCTTTGACCTGTTTTATTTTGCTTAATATTAGAATAAAAAGAAACCCTGTTTAATGTTGTATCTTAGTATAACTTGCCTCCTGCTGAGTTTCTACCTCTTTTGAACCTTTTTCAAGGCAGAATGTGGAGGTTTCTTAGGTTAACTTTTTTTTTTTTAACTTACGTCTTCATATCATAATAATTACGACATGAACCCTTTATGAAGTTTTGTTTTTCCCATTTTGACTTCCTCTCTGGTTAGCCTGTTGGCTCTGTTTGTCTCTGTGTTTTCCATTTACATTCATGCCTCTGGCTCTAATGTCGATCTCCGTACTTGTGGAACTTTGATTATTTTAGGTTCTCTGAGTCATGAAATATTCTCCTGTCTGCACACTGAAGTCAGTGTGTCTACTGTTGTGAAAGCTTTGTATAGATTCTTCTCAAGCCTTTCTCTTTCATTGTTTACTGTTCTCATCTTACACTTCTTGGCTTGTAACAACCTCTGTCTTTTACTAGATAGTAGGTTTTGGGTCTTCAGTAGAACTCACTATAATGGTTAACTTTATCCCTTCTTCTTTTGTTGTAAAATAAAACACAGATACAGAAAACCACTTTATGTGTAGAGCTATCTGTTACAAAGTGAACACCCTTGGGACTTCCCTGGCAGTCTAGCGGTTAAAGCTCTGTGCTTCCACTGCAGGGGGCGCAGGTTCCATCCCTGGTCAGGGAACTAAGTTCCTGCGTGCCGTGGCCAAAAAATTAAAAAAAAAAAAAAAAAAAAGAATAAAGTGAACACCCTTGAATTCTATCCTCTGGCTGTGATTGTGGGTTTCTGAGTGTGGCTGAGTCTTGCTCAGTTGTGTCCCTTCTACAGTTTCTGACTTTCTCTCATAATACATTCATGTGGCTGCTTATTTATTTATTTTTTATTATTTTTAATATTTATTTATTAATTTGGCTGTGTCAGGTCTTAGTTGCGGCAAACGGGATCTTCGTTGTGGCATGCGGTATCTCTCTTTTTGGCATGCGGGCTGTTTGTTGCAGTGCGCAGGCTTCTCTAGTTGAGTTGTGCGGGCGAGTGCATGGGCTCTGTAGTTGTGGCGCACGGGCTTAGTTGCCCTGCGGCATGTGGGATCTTAGTTCCCTGACCAAGGATTGAACCCGTGTCCCCTGTATCGGAAGGCAGATGCTTAACCACTGGACCACTGGGGAAGTCCCTGTGGCTGCTTACTTTTAAAGCCGAAAAAGAGTGAAAGGGCAGGCCTCTGTTGTGTGGCCACATGTTCTTTGGAGAAGCTTTTCTTGGAAAATAGACTAAACCTTAGTTATTTATATTTCAGAGACTTCTCATATTTTTTTTTTAAAATAAATTTATTTATTTATGGCTGCGTTGGGTCTTCGTTGCTGTGCGCGGGCTTTCCCTAGTTGCGGTGAGCAGGGTCTACGCTTCGTTACAGTGTGCGGACTTCTTATTTTGCTGGCTTCTCTTGTTGCGGAGCACGGACTCTAGAGTGCAGGCTCAGTAGTTGTGGCGCACGGGCTTAGTTGCTCCGTGGCATGTGGGATCTTCCGGACCAGGGCTCGAACCCGTGTCCCCTGCATTGGCAGGCGGATTCTTAACCACTGCACCACCAGGGAAGTCCCTCATACATTCTTCTAATCCATAGCAGGTCTTCCAGGATCTTCCCATATTCCTTTTTCAGTCACTTCTCTCTTTCTTACAGTACTTTACTGTCTGATTGCATCCTTTGGAGACCTTGATGGATTCTGTATCATTGTACGATTATTCTCTGATTCCTGCTGATTTCTGCCAGTATGGGTTTTGCCTCATTTTCTTTTATATTTAATCCTGGTTTAGGTTTCGTGTTTGGGTTGTCATGTCTTGGTTGTGTTTGGCCTTGATTGCTTACTTCAGGAGATGGTCCTGTAATGTCTTCCTTCAGCTGCTGCTTCTCTGTCTCATGCCTCTGCCTTCCCCTCAGTTGCTTCTGTTCTTCAGATGTTGCTTCTCTGTCCTCACCCTTCTCTACACGTTGCCTGAAGGTTCTGTTGTCCACTTCTCTGCTGCTCACCTCTGCCAGTACTGCCCTGACTGCTGCCCCACTCCAAATCCAGACATCTGGTGACTTTCTGGGTGTGGCTGCTTGGCTGCCACGGGCACCTCAGCTTTGCACATCCTGTATGGAACCCCCTTCCTTGCTCTCCACATCTCTTGCTCCTGTGTCCTTGTTCACTCAGGGGTGGTGTGACCGGATGTGTGGGAGGGACATCAACATCTCTGCCACCCTCATCCCCTTCTTCAGGCGAGTCGTGAACCCATCCCACCCCCTTCTTTCCACCCTCAGCCCAGGCAGCCCTCTCCCTCTGTGACCTGTCCCCGCTTCTCCTTCATTGCACTTCATGTCTCATCTTCCCTTCATCCCAGAGTTGTCTGGAAATGCTCCAGGCCCCTGTTGCTTCTCACCGCCTCATTCCGCAGGAGACGGCCCAGGTACTGTCCTTTACCAGGGGTAACTGGGCCGCTCTGGGCCTCATAACTTGTGGATCGCCAATTGTGGGCTCTGGTCTGATGTGCCAGAGTGTCCTCCCCCCCTGCCTAGGAGCTCTGCAGAGCTTCTCTGCTCCCAGGCTGGCCTTGGGCTCAGCAAAATGGGAGTCAGGAAATGGGTGTCAGGAATTAAGGACTGTGTTGGCTTTAATGCTTGTAATCATATTTATGGTAATTTAAATAAGTCAAAGGAGAATTGCTCTTATTTTTCTTTCTTTTTCTTTCTTTTTTTTTTTTCCAGGGTTATTTTGGAGCTGTCGGAGCACTCCTTGAGCTATTGAAGATCCCCTGATTACCTGGGGAGGGGTTCCTGGAACCTTCCACAATGGGATCTGTGGACTTGTTTTTTTAAGAGACTTACTCAGTTTTATGATTGTGTACTACCTGAATCAAAGCGATAAAGGACAAATGTATTTTTCTAAGTCATCAAGATAAATCTTAATAACCAGTAAGGAAATATATATATTAAAAAAAAAAAAAGTGGACCATGTCCATGTCGGTGAGAATTCTCTGTATTTAAGTTGCTCTTCAGTATATCTTTGTTCAACGTGCTGTGTAGTTTTGAAATTCAGCATCACTCTGTGGAGCCACTTCAGGAGAGGAGAGCTGTTCTGTGTTCAGTGGGCTGTGGTTTTGTGTCCTGTTGAACTAGCTAAATGTAAGGCAAGCTGTTGATACTATGTATTATAATCTAATCACAATTTTGTCAGTGTGGCCTTGGAGATTATCTTCTGTGCATTAACTCTGGTGTGCATTTAGCTTGTGTGAACGTATTGAAAAACATGTTTCAAGGTTCTACAGACTTATTGGGCAGGTTAATTCTGTGCCTGTAACTTTAACAGTTAAGCAACTTTTGGAAGGGCAGTTCCAGCTTGTTTACACTTTAGATCCTGGGAAGGTCTGTTTGGAGGGAAAGGACTTCTCCCCTGGGCAGAATTTCCTTGGATAGTGGAGGGATAATTGATGTGATGGAAGTGAGTAAGCTAGTAGAAAAAGCACATCTGGAAGACTAAAAGCAGACAAAGAGGGCTGCCAGTATCGACAGCTTTTCAAGGAGTGGGGGGATTCTGGTTATTTCAGGCTAGTAGAAAGGGAGGAATTGAGGTGTCCATTGATTAGCTCATGGAGAGCAGGGCGGGGCTCTCCCACCTTCTGCTCCCTGCCTTGTGCTTGCTGGAAACTGCCTGGGAGGCTGGCTCAGTTGGATCTAGTGGAGAGGCTGCGTGTGGGAGGCTGAAAAGGCTGCTTGAGGAGAGACAGGTTTCTAGATGGAGTCTTGGTAGAGGTTGGCTGCTTCCTCTGGGCCGAGGAATGGAGCCAGCGTGAGCCCGTTCGCTGCCCATGGAGACCCAGGTTGACCTCTGAGGCCTTGTGGGGTCCCACCTGCTCTCCCCGCAGTTACTGTGCTCACGAGGCTGTGCCATTGCTTTTTGTGGGTCGTGTCATGCAGCCCTTGTCATCTCCACAACTTAACAGAGGAGGAAACCTGCCCAAAGTCACACAACTAGAATCCGGCAGAGCCCCCTTTCCTCTTGTGCCTTGAAGTCGCCTTCCACCTCCATGGATTCACCACTTCCTGCTCTTGAGAAACTGCCTCTGTGACTTCTCTTTGTGCTTTGTGCTCAGCCCATCCTTTTACTCCAGTGAATCTCGTTGCTAAATTTAATGGACATTTCATGTTCTCATCTTCCTCAGTTCTAACACTACAGACCCCTCTTGCTTTTCCTTCTATCTCCTAGGCCACTTTGTCTCTGCCAATTTATTCTCCACTGAAGATAATTAGATATTGCTAGCCCTCAGGCTCAATCCTTGATCTCCTTAAGCAGTCATCAGCACTCACCTTGACTCTGATTTCTAAGGTAGCAGGTCTGGCCCAGCCCTTGCCTCTGAGCTCCAGTCCCAAGGCATTGACTGCCTTCTCTTCCCTCTTTCCCCTTCCCCTTTCCCCCTTCCCTTCTCTTCTGTATCTCCAAGGCCATCTTTACACAGAAATGTCTCCATCCTCTCCTCTGAACCTCCGCCAGCATCCTCTCCCAGTTTCCTGCCATTTCACTACCTCCAGTTTGTGAGATGCATGTAAACTCAGTCTTTCGTCACCACAGCTACCACCCTGGTCTAAGCCACTGCCCTGTCTCATCTCAGCAGTTATCCCTTCCAGTCAGCCCTCCAAATACTAGCCTGAGGGTCCCATCCCACACTCCCCTACTAGAGGCAGTGGGGGTGGTCGTGGCTGTGATCATGGTCCAGGTGTGAAAGGAAGGTGGTCAAACCAAGATGGGAGCAGTGGATGGTCAGGTAGAGAGAGATGCTTTAGAGGGTTGAGTTTAGAGATGTGGAGATTGGAAGTGGGGGAAGGAGGTTCTGTGAGGGCACCTAGGCTTGGTGGGGAGACTTGGTTTTGGGCTGCCTGATTTTTGATGCCAAATAGGTAGCTGGATATTTAGGTCAGAGACCTGAGAATGATGTGCATGTAGGTGGGTAAAATGTAGGTGGGAATTTAGTGAATCCCAGGGTAGAGTGAGAATAACAAGAGATGTGCAGAGAAGGAAAAGGCTGCGAAGAACACTGAAGAGTGGTCAGAGGGGACTAGCGCAGGGGGCCTGTTGCTCAGGAGACTTGAGGGGAGAGGAGTTCTCCAGGCACCTGCATTAGGAAGAGGTTTCAGAGGTGGCACAGATTTGGTTGCAGGGTCATGCATGGCCTTGAGGGGGAGCAGTTTCCCTGAAGCTATGGGGCCAAAACTGAGCAGCAGAGGTCCTAGTGAGGGTTGATGAGTAGAAGCAGTAGCTGCCACAGGATGGCTTTGGACCAGGAGATGTTTTTTTCTCCTCCCAACAGAATAGTTGGTATTTCCAGACCTGGGATATAGCTAGAGGGTGAGGTGTGGGCCAATTCCACCACTGCAGCCCTCCTGAGCACTGGTGTCCACATTTGGGAGACTGCTTGACTGTGTCCAGCCACACCTGTGGTGCTGAGGCCAGGGTGGCAGGGGGTCCTTGGCCTCTCTGCCTTCTCCCTTGCTGTGGCCTGGTGCTCCACTCATCACCCGTGACTGGCACCCCACTGGCACCCCACACCATGGGAAGAGATAAGCCAGGCTCCTCTGTCACAATCACCTGTTGCTGGTGACCAGTTCTGTTTGTTCAGAACCACTCTTCAGCTCTTGCTACATGGGCTTAAGTGGGATGTGGGTGACCAAGGGTGCGTACATGCTCAGCACAAAGTATTTTTAAAATCTGCTTTTTATTTACATTTAAGTCAATTACATGCATGTCTTATTTTTTAAACAAGAGTAATTAGCAAAATGCATTAAAATTTTAAAATAGCAATTAAATATACAAAAATATATAGCTTACAAAAAACTGCGAATGTTTAAAAATATTCTGCTGCATAATTCTTAGTGTACAAACATGTCTATGAAACCTGAGGCTCAGCATTTCATAAACCTTTTTTTGAGGGAGTTATATGATATCTAGTGAATAAACCCCAATGGGCTTAAAACTATAGGACTAATATCCACTCTTCCTGGCAAAGATCTGTCAAGAGACCCAGAGATGACAGTTCAGGAACACTCTTGGAAGACTGAGCTGTCACCAGGAAGGACTTCCTAACACTAGCCCCATCTGCCTCTCCTGCTCTAGCAGGGGGTGCCTGGGAGGGAAGGGGTGGATGGAGGGATGGTGTGCACCTGGCCCGAGACACAGGTCTGCCAGGCTTGTACTGGCCCAGGGAGCTGAGAGGGGCTTCATGGAAGAATAGACAAGTCCCTTGACACTGGTGGGGCCCACAATGTAGGTACACGTCCCTGGAGCAGGGAGGCCCCGACACTATAGCCACAGAAGTGAGCACTGGGTCGGTAAGCCAAGTTTGCTGATGCTTGGTCTAAAAGTGGAATAAAACTCTGCATCTTGCAACAACAATTTAGGCTCTGAAGCTGAACTGGAATAATAACATTTACTGAACAAGCCCCTTTGTTTTCCTCATGTTCCCAGTCAATGGAAGCACATTCCATGGCACGTGGGAGCCTTCGTTAATCTACTAAACGAACATGACCCAGCATTTTCCAGTTATCAACTGTAAATTCTGCCAGAATTTAGACACTTTCATCTCCTTTACTCAAATTCCTAAATGCTAATGATGAAAGACAAGAGGTTCATCAAATGACAGAAGAGTGGAGTTTCACATACGATTCCTTTCCAAGTTTCAGGTCAGGGGCCCAAGTTGCACTTTTAATCTAGGGAATCCCTGGGCTGCTGTTCTGTGTGGCAGGATACCAGGGAGGTGGGTGAGGAATGAGAGGCACAAGTCCATGCCCCTCCCCCCAAGGCTGCCTGGAGGAAGCAGCTTTAACCTGGATCTCCTGCAGGGGCAAGAATGAACTTAAATTTTTTTTTTTTTTTTAAAGAAAATGTTGGTGGGATAATTTCTGTTGTTGAATGGAAAAAATGTTGGGCGAGGAGAAATTCTATGGGAACATTTTCTTTTTAGTGTGTTCATAAAGAGTGGGAAGGGAAAGGGAGTAGGTTCATGAACTTGAACATGAACGTTCAGCCATATCTGCTGTTAATGCTGAGGCAGCTGACCACCTATTTGCTTAGCAACATCTGAGACATCTGCCCCACAAAACAGAAGGATGCCTCAGCCTTCAGTTACTGCTGCTTCTCAAACTCCTGCCTCAAAAAGATGGGCTTGCCTAAGAAACCATGACAGTTGTAGCCAGACGTCACTGCTGGGCTCTTGGTCCTCACTTGAAACTGGATTGGGGGGTTGGGGCACGGCTGCAGCCTGTCCAGGCTCCTGCAAAAGCTGCTGGACTGTGCTGTTGCTCTTGGCTATGGAGCCTGCTCTTGAGTGTCCTGCAACAGACTCAGAAAGATAGGCTGGAAACTGGTGGTGCTGTCTTGTTATTTGGGCATCAGTGGTTAGGGTCAGGGAGGGATTGTAGTTTGATTGGGATAGCAAACTAGAATTTCATCATGCTGCACTCAGTGGAAAATATGCCTTATTCAAAAGGAATGTGATTATAGAAACATCCCCCAATTCTGGGCTCACCTTTTTACAGATATTCTGACTTATGGGATGGTTCTTCCCACATGACTAGGAATGTTCCTTGAATATACTTGTCTGGTATTACACAAGTAAAAAAGAAAAAAAAATTATACACATACACACAGTTGATTCTTGAACAATATAGGTTTGAAGTGAGGTCTACTTACATGTGGATTTTTTTCAATAAATACATTCTACACAATCCAAAGTTGGTTGAATCCTTGGATGCCGAACCGCGGATATGGAGGGCTGACTGTAAAGTTATGCACAGGCTGTACAGGGGGTCAGCGCCCCTAACCTGTGTTGTTCAAGGGTCAGCTGTGTGTGTGTGTGTGTGTGTGTGTATATACACACACACACACATACACCCCACGCACATGTACATGTGTGTGTACTTGTACATGTATAAATAATCTCTGGAAGAATCCACAAGGAACTAATAGTGGGTGCTCAAGGGGTGAGAAACTTGGCTTGCTTGGAGGTCAGGGATGCAAGGAAGACTTAACTGTTTATGATTTGTGAACCACTTGAAGGGATTACCTATTCAAAAAATTAAGGAATATTCAGCACTGAGCAACCATGTTGGGAAGCACCGTGGGCAAAGGTAAATGGAAGTGACTAAGGAAGATCAAAAGGGGAAAGGGAAGGGAGCCAGGTGAACTGGGACCCAGGGGAGAGCCTCTACATCTCAGGAGGCTCTCTGCTGAGGTGGTTTCTACCGGGACAACAGAGGAGCCCCATGTGGCCAGCATGATGATGTCACCTAGTAGCACCAGCCCCCATGACACTAGGCCTGCCTGCTGGGCTCCAGACATGGTGGCCAATTCCCCACAAGAGCTGGTGGGGACACCCTTATTACAATCCCTGGGTGGGCGGATAAGGAAACAGGCCTTGGGAGGCTAACTTGCAGGAAGGCACGTGGCTAGTGAGTGGCAAGGGGGTGATTCAAATCAAGCTGAGCACCTTTTCTCCTCAGAGCTCTGGAGATGCCTCCCCGTGTGCATTTCATAATTCCCAGAAAACCTCTCAGAAAAACAGTTACTACAGTCGTTCAGGGTAGCTTAGCAGAATGGGACCAGGCCATGAAGATGATAGGCTTTGGAATGGGTAATGTGGAAAGGAACAGGGCGTGAGGTCATTCGTTTGATGGATTTGAGGGGCTAGGCACTGGGGAAAGGATCTTTGTCAAGAACAGGGTATTTGGCAATGGTGTGAGGTCCCCTGTATCCCTCAGCCCAGACTTCCCCATGGGCCACCTGCTCTCATCTGGCCATTACTGTCTTGTCCTGTTCCTTGGCTAGGGCCTTAACTACTAGGGATAGGCCTAACCAAATCACTGTGGCAAAGAAAAGCAGCAGATGACAACTAGCATGTTAGGCCTGCTCAACCAGGAATCAAGTCAGGCTGGTTTTGTTCCCTGTTCCTAAAGCCAGCTGAATTCAGCTGTACCCCTAGTAACAACTTGATAATGATTCACCCACCCATAGAGTCCAGTTGAGGCTGAGTTTTGCTCCACTAACCCATAGCACGCAACACCCAATCTCTGAGTTGCTTAAGACACATTAAGATGAAGTTAAAAAATCACGTTACCTGCCAGTGGCCCAAAAGCAGACCAGAGTCCTCACGTGTCTACAGATTAACAAAAGGTCAACAACTCATGGAGATAGATTTGGACAGGGCAGCCTCACTGGTCTCACTGTGAGGTGTGAGCTTGATCAAAGAGTATTAAGGGATCCTTAACTTGTTCTTTAAAAATAATTTTTTTTGAATGGAGATTTGACCTTGTCCTTCACATAAAACTGTGATTTTAATCAGAATTAAAGGAAGACATAAACCCTGGCCGTCCTCAGTTACAGCAGTGCAGCACAGGGACGTTCTGGAGGAGGACCCAGATGTGGGGAGCAAACACATTCACATTGTGTTGCTAAGAGTAATAACTACTGCAGGTGACACTGGCCATGCTGCAATAGAAGGACACCAAGCCAAGAAAGGGAAGATGAGTACAAGCAGAGTGAACACTCTTAACCACTCCAGTGTCAAGCCCCACCTTAGTAGAAGAGCTGGGTTTTTAAAAGCCCTGCACATTCACAAGTGTTGAGGTCATGGTGTAAAGCAGACCCATGATGGTGCCTAGTGGGGAGCGCACAGCACTCTCAAGCTTTCCTCTAATGGATGGATGGGCTTTGAATGTCTGGTCCAACTGGCCTTTAGCTGTGGCACTGTGAGATGAATTAATTTGCTTCCCTACAAATACAGGGACTTCGTGAGGCTGTCTCCTTGGTACTGATGCACTGAAAGGCTACAATCCTACAAAAGCTGCGAGATGAAATTATTTGCAGTATAGAACACAAGAATACCTCCTTTGAAGGGAAAAGTTCTATTTCCTATTGGAACCCCATAACTAAGAGGTGACATTCGTCCCAAAGCCATTATGTGAAAATGGTGAGTGTTGGCTATTAATGAGGCTAGTCCAAAGTAAGCCTATTTCTAACATTGGTCATTGAAAACATTTCACTATAAACTGGGTGCTTTGCAGCATTCAACTCTATTGTGCTACAAAATAGAGAATGCAGAAACAGAGGGTGAAAGTAGGAGTGTACAAATACTTCTTTTCATGGGTGCCAGACAGACTAAGGCTTTCATATAAAAATATTCCACACTTCCCTTGCCCTGTTTAAAGAAGCAGTCCAGTTAGCATACCACGAATAGGTCACATGTAGGGTACAGCCAATTCTGACCAACTGGATTTGTAATTTCCCAAACTGGATTCTGCCCAGCACTTTTCTAGGCTAATGGGAATTTTCCTCCTCATCTGATCCCCAGCCACCTGAGCCAAGGACAGGTTCCCTCGCCCATTCTAAGACGGTAGAGGCTGGATTCCAAGAAAATTCCTGGAGACATGCCATGAACAGAGTAGCAAAGTTTCCTCCACTCTCTCCATATCATGCAGGCTGTATTTCCAATGAGAAACTGCCCCCACTCACACTTGTGGGATGGAGCAGAGAGGCAAAGCTGTTGATGAGGAGTCCCACCCCTATGATGGAGGGAGGTGGAGAGCAGGGCTGTGAAAGAGAACTTTCTATCGGACCCAGTGCTGCTTCACATAGCTAACATAAAATAGTCATGAATCCTGCTGGACTCTGAGTCATTTCTAGAAAAGTTGGGCAGAAAGAGCCAAAGAGCAGCATGCATTTCTCCGCTATAAAGACACTTTCAATTAGTTATCCAAGTCCAAAT
Source organism: Balaenoptera ricei (assembly GCF_028023285.1). Lineage (NCBI taxonomy): Eukaryota > Metazoa > Chordata > Mammalia > Artiodactyla > Balaenopteridae > Balaenoptera > Balaenoptera ricei. Next base: position 31,079,073 of record NC_082653.1, read on the forward strand.
ACTGAAGCATGCACCAATGGTGAATAGCCTTGCAGGAGCTTCCTGAAACTATTCACAATTTCTAGCGTTTCCCTGGCTTCAGAATTACATAGGGATCTTATTTGGGATACTCTAAATTGTTAAGTCAACGATGGGCATTTTCTTTTGAGTAGAAAGAGAGATAGGGCAAGAGAGGGAAGAGAGAGAGAAGGATGGGGAGAAGCAAGGGGGTTAGCATCCTCCTGTCAGCTCAGCAGGGCCAGGAGGACTGGCCGTTATCAGTAAGATGCTCCTCTTTGGAGCCATGTGAGGGGCTTACAGCAGCTTCCTACTGAGGGAGTGGGCCAAGACCCGCAGGTACGCTGGAACCACACCGCATATGTGGGAATGTGGGCAGCACCCTGAGGCCCCCAGGTCATACAGTGACAGCATGGGCTCAGAGGCCCACTCCCTGCTGGGGCTCCTGATGGCGGCTTGGCTGTGCCTCACTGGTGAGTAGGAGGGGAAATAAGAGGAAATGGCTTTTGACCAGACCTTTCCAAGCATATCTAATGTTTTTAGCTTAGATGATTTGATAAGCAAGTGTTGTGAACTTGAGGCAGGACCAGTGGTGACGGGTACTGCTGCTTTTTTGTAACCAAAGCCCTTGGGTTCCAAGATGGCCTTATCAAAGGGACATAACGTGAAAAACCTTGTTGGCACTGCCTCTGGCACTGCAGCCGGTTGTGCTTGGGCTGAGGTAACCACTGTTTTCACTTGGCTCAGGGGCTGCCAGGAGGGTTTGCTGCTGCAAAGGCATGCATGGTCTGCATAGAAGCTCATGTGTCCACAGGGTCGGGGTTGGGGTGGCTTTAAAGACCTGCCCTCAGTTCCCTTCTCTAACACTTGTGTTTATCATCCCTTCTGCTTGATATTCACCTTGACATGGAGATAAGTGTCTGGAGAGAGAGTGCAATGGAGTTAGCAAGAGACCCTCATGAGGTTTCTTGAACCAAACCCGCAGGCTCATCTACTCCTCTTCTCTTGGCATGGGGTAGTGCAGAATACTTTGGTTGTCACAAGACCCAGAAGTCTCGGTTCCCAGCCTAGTTGGCCCAAGAGTTCTTCATTAGACAAAGGAAGCGGCAGCTGGTGCCCCAGGTAGAGCAGCCAACACAGAGACTGCTTGTGTTCCTCCTGGCTCCACGCAGACATTGGCTCCTGCAACAGTTTGATCCTTGTGATGAGCTATACAATGTTCTCTGCCCCGGGGAGGGGGCCCTGTGGGGGTCCACGGTCCTGCTTACTATGCAACTGGGCCAGCTGCAGAACTGGCATGTTGCACAGTGGACATACTTTGCGAACCTCCAGCCACTTAATAAGGCACCTGCAGAACGAGACACCACAAGAAGGAAGATGTCAGTCCCATGCTCGTGGCACACCTTGCCCACATGCCTCACATGTTGAACATATCTGTTGCTCAGAGGTGGGGCCTGGAGTGAACAGCTAGGTCCAGAAGAGTTCTACCACTGGGTGGAGAATGCATTTCACCCTCTGGAGGAACCAGAGACTCCAGTTTTCCAAGAAGCTACAGTCAGTATGCTATACCCTCAGTCATACATGACTTCTTAAAGAATGAAGTACATTGAAGAGGGTGGTGGGAAGGAGGAGAAATGAAGTTTTCTAATAGAAATACAAAACACATAAAATTGCAAGAGAAGGGGGAATATTAAATATGTCTGTAGGAAGTGGGAGGAGATGGTCCCACACTACTATTTACATTCAGACGTATTTATTTTGATTTAAAATAACTATGGTTTTGATTAAAATAAGTTTTTAGGAAAGGAAACTCTCATTGGAAAGTTCCAGTAAAACAGCTCTTTATAGCCTGGGCTCCAAGGAGATGTGGGCTTGTCTGGCACTCTGCCTTAAGTCCTGCCTTGGTATTCACGTTCCACCACCCTGATCCCTCCTAATGTCACACACACATAGACACACACACACAAAAAACAGCCTGTAGGGCGCTTCCAGCTTTCTGCATCATAAACCAGTCATGAAGCCATCAAACTTGTCTGGCACTGCCCCAAGCCTACAAGTGAGTTGGTCAATGTGCCTCAAACTCAGGTCCTCTTAAATAATTCCACACCAATACTCACTTTCTGTGGAAGGCATGCTTACATGGACAAATCCCCAACTCATCTCGAGGCTTGAAGTCTTCTAGGCACACTGCACAGAGCTGAAAGACAGATTCACAGATGAGGCAAAGTATCTGCTAAGGACTCTCCCAGGCCAATAAAGTGCAGGCCCCCAAGGCCCAGCCATTTGAAGGTACTTCCAATGCCCCACAACTCTATAAGTGAAAGAAACAGGCTCGAATGGGCAAGGTCTTCTGAAGAAGAATCTCCTGCTCTTCCTGTCACGTGTCTTCAAGATGGAGGGCAGATGGGAGAAGACAGAAAGCAAGAGGCAGGTTCCTTTACTTCAGTCCGTCGGAAGAGTCTGACTTAGGTTTATTCTCACCACACAGACTGCGCATAATGTACTTTTCTGTGCTGTGCCAAGGGGCGGACTTTCTGCAGGGAATGCTCTGCCTGCTCAGCAGCAGGGCCCCTGAAGGGACTGCTCGCACCTGGGGCAGGCCCTGGGGCTCTCCTTTCTCCAGTTTTCATAACGTGGAAACTATAAACCATGGCACAGCCTGCAGTAGTATGCTTCTTGCAGTTCCTGGGGCCCCTTACTTTGGCACTGTCCTTCTGTCAGTGTCTGTCTTTGTCTTACAAAATGTTGTTATTCAAGAGTCACTGAATTTAACCTTATGAAAATGTGCAGATGGGGCAGGATTGCTCTGACAGGTGGCTAGGCTCCACTGCTTGGAAAGAAGCCTTCTTCAAAGCCAGATGCTGGGTTCCAACCACTACTTCTTGGGCACTTACCAGTGCCCAGGGACACCAAGTATCATCCCATTTACTCACTTTACAAATGGGGAAACAGAAACTCAGAGCAGTAACCATGTTGCCTGAGGCCATGCTGTTGGTGAGTGGCCAGGTCTGGCTAGGGACCCAGGTCTGTTACACTTTAGTCTGCCCAAAGCTTGAACTCCTCCCTGCTTGCTTCCCTGTCCATCTCCAGGGTTCCTGGTTCAACCATCACCATTTCTTGTCCAGACTGCTGACCTGCCTCCCTGTCACCTGTTTCTTAACCTATAACATGTAACCCAGTATTCTTAGGTTATGTGACAGGACACGTGGCTCTTGGTGTCCTGTGGCCAGTGCTGTGGCTGTAGGTCTTCCAACACCCTTCTCCAGAGAGCTCTCAGGGCCGTGTGTATATAGCAGACAAGATCGTCACAGGAGGAGGAGAATGGATAACTGTCTTATCAGATTCGGCATTACTGCTGAGACAGCAGGAGAGCAGGGAGGAAGGCAGGACAGATGGCTGGCCTTGGCTCGGACACCCAAGCTGTGTGACTTCTGCCATCATGATGCCTCTCAAGCTCTGTTGCTTCATCTGTAGAGTGAGGATACTACATACCCCCAACCCCCTGCCTGGGAGTGTCATCAGCTCAGGTTGGGGGCAGGCCTGAGGAGGCAGTAAGGCAGTCTACCAATACCAGTTTTTATTCACATTTAAATTTAGTGATGGGAGTACTATTTTCAAGCCTATTTTTGTTTTCTGGAGGAAGGTTAAGAACAAGCTGTGGGTAAAGATGAGAAACTAGCAGTTCCAGCCTTGGGATAATCCTTTTTGGGCTTCTGCTTCCCATCTGTAAAGGGGGAATGATGTTCCCACCTCCTACACTGTGTGAAAAGGTCCTCTGGCCTTAACCCAGCTTCCCTCCCAGCATAGCCTTCTGAAACAGGGTGAGGACTGCTGGCTCTGCCCTGTAGAGATTCAGCGCTGATCCTACCAAAGGGCAAGACGTTGCTTTGATTATTTTTCCAGAATCCAAAATTAGATTTGTAGCCTTTTCAAATGGAGTTTACTATTAATGGCTATTATGTTCTTCTTAAAAAATTCTAAAACCATAGTCACCTGAAAAAAAAAAACAAGATAAGTTCTGACATGTTAAGCACTAAAGTTGACCAAAAGCCAAGGGCAATCATGAAGAGAAAAGCCTGAGATCTGACTTCTTAGAAGTTCCCTCAAGGCTCAAACTAATTTTACAAATTTACAGATCATATTTTGCAAGTGAGCTTTACTTTCCAGTGTTTCAACAAGATTGTTTCTCTCATTCCTTTTTAAAAATGGAGATATATAATTCACACATCATAATATTCACCCCTGTAAAGTATACAATTCAGCAGTTTTTCATATATTCACAGAGTTGTGCAACCATCGTACTATCTAATTCCAGAACATTTTTATCACCTGCCTCCAAAAGCCTATGTCCATAAGCAGTCACCCCCCATTCCACCTTCTCCCCTGGCAACCACTAATCAACTTCCTGTCTTGATGGATTTGTTTATTCTGGTCATTTCAAAATGGAATGGAATCATGTAATGGTATCATACAACATGTGGTCTTTTGTGTCTGTCTCCTTTCACTTAGAAAGATACCTTCAAAGTTCATTCATGCTGTAGCATGAATCAATACTTCATTCATTTTTGTGGCAAAATAGTATTCCGTTATATGAATATACCACATTTATTTATCCATTCATCTGTTGATGGCCACTTGGGTTGTTTATACCTTTTGGCTATTGTGAATAATCTTGCTCTAAACATTGGTGCACAAGTATCTGTTAAGAGTTTTCATTTCTCTTGGGTATATATCTAGGAGTAGAATTTCTGGGTCATATGGTAGCTCTATGTTTAACTTTCTGAGGAACTGCTAAACCGTTTTCCAAAGTGGCCAAACCATTTCACATTCTCACCAGCAGTGTATGAGGGCTCCAATTTCTCCATATCTTCAGGTTATTATTATTGTCTGTCTCTTTGATTATATCCATCCTAGATGGTATGAAGTGACATCTCATTGGGGGTTTGATTTGCATTTCCCTAATGACTAACAATGTGCTTACTGGCCATTTGTATACCTTCTTTGGAGAAACGTCTTTTCAAATTCTTTGCCCGTTTTTTAGTTGGGTAATTTTTCTTTTTATTATTGAGTTGTGAGACTTCTCTATATATACTAGACACAAATCCCTTATCAGATAGCCAACTGATTTTGACAAAGGTGCAAAAGCAGTTCAATGGCAGAAGGACAGCCTTTGCAACAAATGGTGTTGGAGCAATGGGACATCCATAGGCACCAAGCAACCAAAAAAAATTGGTAAACTGGATTTCATCAAATTTAAAAACTTCTGCTCTGCAAAAGATCCTGTTAGGATAAAAAGACTGGGACAAAGTATTTGCAGATCTTTTTATTTTGTAGGCTTTTTATTAATGAGTTGTAAGAGTTCTCTGTGTATTCTGGATACCAAACTCTTATCAGATATAAGATTTGCAAATATTTTCTCCCTGTGGTTTGTCTCTTTACTTTCTTTTTTTTTTTTTCAATGTCTTTTTTAAAAAAATATTTTATTTATTTGGCTGCATCGGGTCTTAGTTGTGGCACGCGGGATCTTTCATTGTGGTGCGCGGGCTTCTCTCTCTAGTTGCGGCATGCGGGCTCCAGAGCGCACAGGTTCAGTAGTTGCAGCGTGTAGGCTCTCTAGTTGTGGCGTGTGGGCTTAGTTGCCCCGTGACATGTGGGATCTTAGTTTCCCCACCAGGGATCGAACCCACGTCCCCTGCATTGGAAGGCAGATTCTTAACCACTGGACCACCAGGGAAATCCCTGTCTCTTTACTTTCTTGATAATGTCCTTTGAAGCACAAAAGTTTTAAGTTCTGATGAAGTTCGATTTATCTAGTTTTTTCTTTGGCTGCTTGTGCTTTTAGGTGTTGTATATAGGAAATCATTGTCTAATCCAAAGCCACGAAGATATATATTTATGTTTACTTCTAAGAGTTTTGTTATTTTAGTTGTTACATTTAGGTCTTTGATTCATTTTTGAGTTCCTTTGTGTATGATGTGAAGCAGGGCCCCAATTTCATTCTTTTTTGTGTGGTTATCTAGTTATCCCAGCACCATTTGTTGAATAGACTACTCTTTTCCTATTGGATGTCTTGGCACCCTTGTTGAAAATCAATTGACCATAAATGTATGGGTTTATTTCTGAACTCTCATTTCTATTCCATTGATCTGTATGTCTGTCCATCCCCCAGTATCACACTGTCTTAAATACTGTAGCTTTGCAGTAAGTTCTGATATTGGGAGGTGTGAATCCTCCGATCCTCTCCTTTTTTAAGACTGTGTTTGGCCATTCAGGGTCTCCTGCATTTCCATGTGAATTTTAAATTCTGCTTGTTAATTTCTACAAAAAAAAGAAAGGGCAGCTGTGATTTTGACAGGAGTTGTGTTGATTTTGTAAATATTTGGGGGAAATACTGCTATATTAACAATAGTAAGTCTTCCAAACCGTGAACAAAGGCTGTCTTTCCATTCATTTAGGTCTTCTATAATATCTTTCAATGATGTTTTATAATTTTTCAGTGTACAAGTCTGAGCTTCTTTTGTTAAATTTATGCCTAGGAATCTTGTTCTTTTTGATGCTATTGTAATTGGAATTGCTTTCTTAATTTCATTTTCAGATTGTTCATTGCCACTGCCTAGAAATACAGCTGATTTTATTTATTTATTTATTTACTTTATTTATTTATTTTATTTCTGGCTGCATCGGGTCTCAGTTGCGGCACACGGGACCTTCGTTGAGGCATGTGGGATCTTTCGTTGCAGCGCGCGGGCTTCTCTCTAGCTGTGGCCTGCGGGTTTTCTCTTCTCTAGCTGTGGCACGCAGGCTCCAGGGCGCGTGGGCTCTGTAGTTTGCCGCATGCAGGCTTTCTAGTTGAGGTGTGTGAGCTCAGTAGTTGTGGCCTGGGGCTTAGTTACCCCGCGGCACGTGGGATCTTAGTTCCCTGACCAGGGATTGAACCCGCGTCCCCTGCATTGGAAGGCAAATTCTTTACCACTGGACCACCAGGGAAGTCCCTACAGCTGATTTTTGTATATTGATCTTTATCCTGGAAATTTATTGAACTCATTTATCTCGTGATTTTTGGTGGATTCTTTAGGGGTTTCTGTGTTTACAAAATCATATCTACAAATATAGCTTTACTTCTTTCTTTCCAACAGCTGATTTTTGTATATTGATCTTTATCCTGGAAATTTATTGACCTCATTTATCTCGTGATTTTTGGTGGATTCTTTAGGGGTTTCTGTGTTTACAAAATCATGTCTACAAATATAGCTTTACTTCTTTCTTTCCAATCTGGATACCTTTGATTACTTTTTCTTGCCTAACTGCTCTGCCTAGACCCCTCCAGTACAATGTTGAATAAAAGTGATAAGAGTAGGCATCCTTGTCTTGTTTCCCCTTAGGAGGAAAAGCTTTCAGCCTTTCATTAAGTATGATGTTAGTTGTGGGTTTTTCATAGAAATCTTTATCAAGTTGCAGAAGTTCCCTTCTGCTCCTAGTTTATATTGAGTATTATCATAAAAGAATGTTGAATTTTGTCAAATGCTTTTTCTGCATCTATTGAGGTGGTCATGTGTTCTCCCTACCCCTTTATTCTGTCAATAGGGGGTATTACATTGACTCATTTTCCCTTGTTGAACCAACCTTGTATTCCTGGGATAAATTCCATTTAGTTATGATATATAATCCTTTTTATATGCTGCTGAATTTGGTTTGTTAGTATTTTGTTGAGGATTTTTACAACTATATTCATAAGGAATATTGGTTTGGAGTTTTCTTTTTTTATGATGTCATTGACCGGTCTTGATATTAGGGCAATACTGGCCTCACAGAATGAGGATAGGAAACATTCCCGTCACTCTTCATTTTTTGAAATCAAAGAATAGATCCTATCAGCCCTGTCAGAAACAGGGCTAGGACATACATTTACTGATTGGTCAGTCTATAGATACTTGAGTTTATTTGTTTTACATATTATTGATGGCATCTGCAGAGAACAAAAGGAAGCCGGTTCACGGCATTTCAAAGTAATTTTTTGCAGCTTGAGGAACAGCAGAAGCTTCAAGTTTGTGGGTGCAGTAGGGGCATCATAATGTGAAGGCTCCAGACTCAGAAAGATAGGGTCACCTTCTTTCTCCACACTCAGAAGCTAGAGGACATGCCCATTTTCCTCAACTTTCTTAAACCTCAATTTTTACAAAAGCAAAATAAGGAATAATACTTACCTCACCTAAATTTTTTTAAGTGTCAGTTCCCTTGCTCCTAAGATAAATTATATGAAGAAACAGACATCTTGGTAATTTTGCCACCTTGTATACATGATTCCATTTTCTTTACACTGAGATAATACCCATAAATAAAACAAATTTCAAGGGAAAAATGGCTTTTAGTGACCATAGCATATATACTGGAAAGAAGCCTAATTTTCTAGTATTCACAGAGTGCATGATCCCTAAAATGACCAAGAAGGAAGGATTTGACAATTTTCAAGGGGTTGACACAGTCTATAAATTTACCTAAAAATGCAAGCTAGGGAGTGGAGAGTCATGTGGGGAAGACAATGTCACACAATGAAAATGACCCACAGCTCAGGGAATTTAGCCAAAATGATTTTCTTTTAAATATACAATCATTCTTTGCTGGTGGTAGTGAACACTAATATACCTTTCCTTGAATAGTTACGAGGATAATCATATCTTTTGCAAAGGCAGCATTCCCAGTTCAGACGTGTCATTTAAGGTTGGAATCTTTAAAAGCTATGAAAGCACTCTAATCATGGCTGTGCTGCTCAGGAAAGATCTGACTTTCTTATTCCAAACTGAAGTGCAGTGGGCCGTCCGTTCCATGGCCCTCATGTGTTCGTGTGCTCAGCCCTTTACTGTCCTTGCCTCACTGGCTTATGACTTTCTTTCCTGTGGGACCAGTGCTCCTTGAGGGCAGGGAGGGACTATACTTTGCCCACTCAATCTCTAGGGTCCTGTATACTGTCAGCTCCCTATACATGCTTTGGGGTTTTTTTTAAAACTATTTTTGTAAAACAATTTTTACAATTTAAACTGAGGGACGAAACTCAGTTGGGCTCTAAGTATTTATATTATAATTTAAAAATTAATTTGAGTAATGTGATTTATAAGAAGAATGATCAGTAATCCTAGAAAGACTGAGAGGGTTTACGTCTCCTCCTACATAAGAAAGGGATGTGGCAAAACTTGTACCACCAGACCCCCTCCTCACTGGACCAAAGGGAAGGGAATGAGCTTGTGGAGAGGTGAGGAGAAGGAAAAGATGTTCCTAACTTCATTTTACACAGGGGGGCAACTCCAATGGGGTTACCTTCCTACAGTCTCTTCTTGTGGAAAGTAGGGTAGAGCAGGGCCATAGCATGTCTGCCACATGACTCCTCACCCACTCTCTGCCTGATCCAGGAAAACTGACCTAAAGATGACTTTTCCTGTCCTTGTGTAGCTAGGATCCCACCTGCTGCTGAGATGCAGGAGGGAGCAGGTTCTCCTTTCCTTTCTGTATGTATAGGCAATATCACCCTGACAGAAGAGGGGATGGACCCAAACATGTTCAAATTTAGAAGCTATATGGATGGCTGTATCACTGTACTGTACTGTAGACGTGGGCTCAGGGTTCTGATTGGCCCACATGGCCACAGCAGGTGGATGAGGCCTTCTCTGGGAGAGTGGCAGGATAGAAAGAATACAGTACAGAAAAAATATTTGAAGAAATAATGGCTGAAAACTTCCCAAGCTTGGCGAAAGACAAACCTACATATTCGTGAAGCTGAGTAAACCCCAAACAGGAAAAATCCAAAGAAATACATGCTGAGACATATCATAATCAAATTGCTGAAAACTAAAGACACAGAAAAAAATCTTGAAAGCAGCCAGAGAAAAATGACACATTATGGATAGGAGATCGATGATTCAAATGACTATGAATTTCTCATCAGAAACCATGGAGGTCAGAAGGAAGTGGCACAACATTTTAAAAGTGCTGAAGGAAAAGAAATAACCCAGGAATAAAGGTGAAATAAAGACATTCTCAGATGAAGGCAAACTAATAGAATTCATAGCCAGCAGATCTGCTCTAAAAGAATTGCTAAAGGAGGTTCATCATATAGATGGAAAATGACATAAGAAGGAAACTTGGAACATTGGGAATTAAGAGCAAAGAAACGGTAAATATCCGGATAAATATAACAAACTATTCGTCCCCTCCTGAATTCTTTAAAATATATCTGATGGTTAAAAGTAAAAAGTGTAACATTGTCTGATGCCATTTTTAATGTATAAAGGTGTAATATGACACTTACTGTATAAAGGAGTAAAAGTAAAGGGATCTATATGGTGATAAGGTTTCTACATTACAAATGAAGTGCTAAAAAATTGATTCGAGGTATTTATTTTGTAATCCCTAAGTAACCACTAGAAAATTATACAAAAAGATAAAATCACAATAGATAAAATACTAAAAATGTTCAAATAACACAAAAGAAGGTAGGAGGAAACAGAGGAATAAGAAAGAGGGGAAAAGCGGAAGATAAATAGTAAAAGAGTAGACCTAATTTCAAACACATCAATAATTGCATTGAACATAAATGGTCTAAACACATCAATTAAAAGACAGGTTGGCAGGGTGGATTAAAAAACATGACCTAACTATATGCTGTCTATAAAAACACTCACTTCAAATATAAAGACATAATGTGTTTACGGATTAGAAAACTCAACATGGTAAAGATATCAATTTTCCCCTGATTTATATATTTAATGCAATACTAATCAAGATCCCAGCAGGATTTTTGTTGTTGTTGTTTATGTGTGTACAGATAGACAAGCTGCTGTTAAAATTTACATGGAAGAGCAAAGGAACCAGACTAGCTAAAACAGTTTTGGAAAAGAAGAATAAAGTTGGAGGAATCATATTGCCTGATTTTAAGACTTGCTATAAAAATACAGTAATCAAGACTGTGGTATTGGTGAAGGGACACAGGCACAGAAATCAATGGAACAGAATAGAGAATCCAGAAATAGACTCACAAAAAATGGCCATTTGATTTTTGATAAAGGTGCAAAAGAAATTTAGTGGAGAAAGCAACCATTCACCATAACCAGAGCTGGGGACACTGGTGAACAAATCAAAGACTAAATGCAAATGACAAGCAGATCACAGACTAATGTCAAGGCTCTCAGGCTTCTCTTAAAAAAAAAAACCAGATCTGGCAGTAGTTGGCAATAGCCTATATTCCTCTATGGTAACAATTAGCTAGAGCTGAGTGCTGACAACTTCTTTAACACAGGACCTTGCATGCCCCAGTGTGTCACAGCTTCCATGGCACCTTTCTGTTTCTCTTGATACCAAGACTCCATTAGATGTAATTTATTTATTTATTTTTGTTTTGTTTTTTTTTAACATTTGGCCGCACCACGCGGCATGTGGGATCATCCACAGACTCAAACGAACACAGACCGTGTAATACTGTAGTATTCACTATTGAAAAAAATCTGCGTATAAGTGGACCCGTGCAGTTCAAACCCATGTTGTTCAAGGGTCAACTGTACTTTTTAGATTTTTTTTGCCACATGGCTTGTGGGATCTTAGTTCCCTGATCAGGGATTGAACCCGGGCCCTCGGCAGTGACAGCATGGAGTCCTAACCACTGGACCTCCAGGGAATTCCTCAACTGTATTTTTAAAATAATATATTAACTTACTTTCCTTCTTTAAAATTAAGAACATTATATATAAAATTAACATCCCTTTTGACCAACTTCCCCTAATCTTTTCCCTCTTCTCTCCTCCTCTGTGTGATCATTATGCATCCTTTTCAAACACTATGCAGTATGCATATAAATCCATGAAAAATGTGTTTATCTTAGTTTACATACATGATATAAACATTTATATCATTTTGCAACTTGCTTTTTCAAGATCCCGTTAGAGATCTATCTAGGTTGACGTGTTTATAGATGGAGCGTGTTCCTTAATTTTGCCTGCCGTAAAGTACCTCACTGTATGAATCACTGTATCAGGTTTCCTTCTTTTTCTCCCTCCCTCCCTCTCTTGATGGATAATCTTCCAGTGTATCATGTTTTATTTATTTGTTACACTACTGGTGGACATTTAGCTTGTCTCCGATTTTCCACTATTATAATTATTCACTAATAACATTATTCATATTGAAATTCCATGTGCTTACACAGGAACAAGCTATATATCACTGTATAATTAGGCTACAGGAATGCACACACACAAGGAAGTTTGACAAAATAGTTTCAACACAAAGAAGTGCATCCAAAAAGGACCAAACTGTGAAAAGTACATGACTGGCCTGTGGAAACAAGTTGTAGAGCAAGGTTAGGTTTTCTTAGGTACAGCAGAACTGGAATTAGTGGGTGCGGTTGGGATACTAACTCTGATATGTAATGATGCAACACAATTCACTTATTCAGGGTAAAGATTCTAAACGAATGGGTCAGACGAATAAGGAAGACTTCTATTCCTGACAAACATGGTTATTCAGTATTGTTAATGTATGTCAGAATTTGATCTTTTCATTTATGGTCATCAAAAAGACTCCAAACAGAAGAGGATCACTTTCTATTACTGTTTTGGGAAAAAATTTTAAATCAAACAGTATTTGATGCTTGAGTTTAATCCAAGGTTAGTTCTGAAATGCTGTACCATATCAACTCTTTGATAAAAAATATGCAGAAAGAGCAAAGGAGGGACTTCCCTGGTGGCACAGTGGTTAAGACTCTGAGCTCCCAATGCAGGGGGCTTGGGTTTGATCCCTGGTCAGGGAACTAGAGCTCACATGCATGCCGCAACTAAGGAGCCTGCCTGCCGCAACTAAGACCCAGTGCAACCAAATAAATAAATAAATAAATATTTTTAAAAAAGAGCAAAGGAGCAGTAGATGATTTCAAAGTGTTCAACAATAATATAAATCATTATTTTTTTATTATTATTCAAATAATTTCACAAATTAACTCTCTTTGAATAGACTGGTAATGTAGCTTCACCACAGTTATGCTATATAAAACATAGATATTACAATGTGTAGCTTTTCAAGTCCTTGCTTTAAACACCAATTAAAAAACTCAGAAAGGGTGGAAGAGAAAGGGCCCTAAAATTAAAAATAAAAACTCTGAACATCTGAAATCAGTGGCAAGACAAGGAATAAAATAAACAAGAATTACTACAGACTATGTGTCTTAAGGTGCATAGCAGGATACCCACACACTTCTGTATTTAGCTTAGAAAGCATAACAATATAGTGAACACCCCAACCACGCAACCTCATCACTAGACAAGTCCAAGAGTTCATATCTCTCCCTATATGTTCTTCCCTATTCCATCCCTCTGTCTCACCTCCCCAAACCCCCACCTTCATGAAGTAATCACTGCCTTGTTTGTGCCATTGGTAAGAAAGGACTTCTGGGAACATTTTCAAGAGTGAAATTAGTGCAAATTCATCTTGAGTAGAAAAACTTGTTTATATCTATCTCCTACTAGTATAGCATGGACAGCAAGCAGCATCCCTGCTGCTATGAAATCTTACACTGGCACCATCCCTATTAAAAATGAGTTATTTTACACTTTTATAAGTCTTCACAAAATTGATTTTTATGTGACCTGACCATCAAATATTCTATTAAGCTGATCAAAATAAGCCCAATTTTTTTCAGCTTCTGAAAATAAAGATGTTTAAGCATACCACAGCATACCACTTCTGTTAGAATATACTCAAGAACAGATTAAAATACTTATAGGTAACTTACCTCATGTAAATTCAGTTCTTTTACTTTTTCTTTTAATATAACCTGTAAGACAAAAAAAGTATGCTTTTATGCCCATTTAAATCTGTAATTTAAAAGATTTCTCATAATTCTTACAAATATTTTTCTTTTCTGTATATAGCTCATTTCACCTCATATTCAGTATTAGAGAGAATCTCTTACAGTTTGAGATAGAACATTTTAGCAACATTCTTTTAACTTGAGCAATGGTGCAGTATTCTCCTGAAAAGCAATTTTAAAATCTCTTTGAGAATAGATTAAATTTCGGGAGAAGAAATTAACACATGCCTATCTGAAGTATGTGCTAATATGGGGGGAAAGTAAATGAGACTGCTTGCCTCATGATTTGGTAAAACACAGTATTGACTCATGGGACAAACTGGTAATTTATAAAAGACTGAAAAGTAAGGTCAATCTTAATTTTGGAAGCTTTGCTTATTATTATACATCACTATTCTCAGAAAACTTTAGCTCTATCCAGAATTATGTAAATGGGTTAAAAACTCATCCAGGTGCTGTCCCTAACCTGACTTTGTGGTGACTGGATATCAGTTAAAAAGAATGCAAAATGACAAGAGGGCAGATGACTATTTAAAAAGAACATCTCTAAACAAATAGGACCTAATCAAGCTTAAAATCTTCTGCACAGCAAAGGAAACCATAAACAAAATGAAAAGACAACTTAAGGGCTGGGAGAAAATATTTGCAAATGATGCCATTGACAAGGGCTTAATTTCCAAATATACAAACAACTCATACACTCAATAACAAAAAACAAACAACCCAATTGAAATATGGGCAGCAGACCTAAATAGACAGTTCTCCAAAGAAGACATACAGATGGCCAACAGGCATATGAAAAGATGCTCAACATCACTAATTATCAGAGAAATGAAAATCAAAACTACAATGAGGTATCACCTCCCACCAGTCAGAATGGTCATCATTAAAAAGTCTACAGATAACAAATGCTGGCGAGGGTGTGGAGAAAAGGGAACCCTCCTACGCTGTTGGTGGGAATGTAAGTTGGTGCAGCCACTATGGAAAACAGTGTGGAGGTTCCTCAAAAAACAATTTGAGACAAAAAGATTCATTCCTTTAGAAAACTAAGGCTGGAGAGAAGATGGCAGAAGAGTAAGACGCGGAGATCACCTTCCTCCCCACAGATACATCAGAAATACATCTACACGTGGAACTGCTCCTATAGAACACCCACTGAACACTGGCAGAAGACCTCAGACCTCCCAAAAGGCAAGAAACTCCCCACGTACCTGGGTAGGGCAAAAGAAAAAACAAAAAACAGAGACAAAAGAATAGGGATGGGACCTGCGCCAGTGGGAGGGAGCTGTGAAGGAGGAAAGGTTTCCACACACTAGGAAGCCCCTTCGCGGGCAGAGACTGCGGGTGGCGGAGGGGGGAAGCTTCGGAGCCACGGAGGAGAGCACAGCAACAGGGGCGTGGAGGACAAAGCGGAGAGATTCCCGCACGGAGGATCGGTGCCGACCAGCACTCACCAGCCCGAGAGGCTTGTCTGCTCACCCACCGGGACGGGCGGGGGCTGGGAGCTGAGGCTCCGGCTTCGGTCGTCTGGATCGCAGGGAGAGGACTGGGGTTGGCTGTGTGAACACAGCCTGAAGGGGTTAGTGCACCACAGCTAGCCAGGAGGGAGTGCGGGAAAAGGTCTGGAGCTGCCTAAGAGGCAAGAGACTTTTTCTTCCCTCTTTGTTTCCTGGTGCAAGAGGAGAGGGGATTAAGAGCGCTGCTTAAAGGAGCTCCAGAGACGGGCACGAGCCGCGGCTATCAGCGCGGACCCCAGAGACGGGCATGAGATGCTAAGGCTGTTGCTGCCGCCACCAAAAAGCCTGGGTATGAGCACAGGTCACTATCCACATCGCCC
The DNA here is from genome assembly GCF_028023285.1 of Balaenoptera ricei. Lineage (NCBI taxonomy): Eukaryota > Metazoa > Chordata > Mammalia > Artiodactyla > Balaenopteridae > Balaenoptera > Balaenoptera ricei. The sequence continues at coordinate 31,094,756 of NC_082653.1, forward strand.
CTTCCGGGAGCCTGTGCAGCCCGCCACTGCCAGGGTGCAGTGATCCAGGGACAACTTCCCCAGGAGAACGCACGGGCGCGCCTCAGGCTGCTGCAACGTCACGCCGGCCTCTGCCGCTGCAGGCTCGCCCCGCATCCGTACGCCTCCCTCCTCCCGGCCTGAGTTAGCCAGAGCCCCCGAATCAGCTGCTCCTTTAACCCCGTCCAGTCTGAGCGAAGAACAGACGCCCTCAGGCGACCTACACGCAGAGGTGGGTCCAAATCCAAAGCTGAACCCCGGGAGCTGTGCGAACAAAGAAGAGAAAGGGAAATTTCTCCCAGCAGCCTCAGAAGCAGCGGATTAAAGCTCCGCAATCAACTTGATGTACGCTGCATCTGTGGAATACCTGAATAGACAACGAATCATCCCAAATAGAGGAGGTGGACTTTGGGAGCAAGATATATTATTTTTTCCCCTTTTCCTCTTTTTGTGAGGGTGTATGTGTATGCTTCTGTGTGAGATTTTGTCTGTATAGCTTTGCTTTCACCATTTGTCCTAGGGCTCTGTCCATCCGTTTTTTTTTTTTTTTACTTAAAAAAATTTTTTTTTCTTAATAATTATTTTTTATTTTAATAACTTTATTTTATTTTATCTTACTTTATTTTATTTTATTTTATCCTCTTTCTTTCTATTTTATCTCCCTTTTATTCTGAGCCGTGTGGATGAAAGACTCTTGGTGCTCCAGCCAGGCATCAGGGCTGTGCCTCTGAGGTGGGAGAGCCAACTTCAGGACACTGGTCCACAAGACACCTCCCAGCTCCACGTAATACCAAACGGCGAAAATCTCCCAGAGATCTCCATCTCAACACCAAGACCCAGCTTCACTCAATGACCAGCAAGCTACAGTGCTGGACACCCTATGCCAAACAACTAGCAAGACAGGAACACAGCCCCATCCATTAGCAGAGAGGCTGCCTAAAATCATAATTAGGCCACAGACACCCCAAAACACACCACCAGACGTGGACCTGCCCACCAGAAAGACAAGATCCAGCCTCATCCACCAGAACATAGGCACTAGTCTCCTCCACCAGGAAGCCTACACAATCCACTGAAACAACCTTAGCCACTGGGGACAGACACCAAAAACAACGGGAACTACGAACCTGCAGCCTGCGAAAAGAAGACCCCAAACACAGTAAGATAAGCAAAATGAGAAGACAGAAAAACACACAGCAGATGAAGGAGCAGGGTCAAAACCCACCAGACCTAACAAATGAAGAGGAAATAGGCAGTCTACCTGAAAAAGAATTCAGAATAATGATAGTAAAGATGATCCAAAATCTTGGAAATAGAATAGACAAAATGCAAGAAACATTTAACAAGGACCTAGAAGAACTAAAGAGTAAACAAGCAATGATGAACAACACAATAAATGAAATTAAAAATACTCTAGAAGGGATCAATAGCAGAATAACTGAGGCAGAAGAACGGATAAGTGACCTGGAAGATAAAATAGTGGAAATAACTACTGCAGAACAGAATAAAGAAAAAAGAATGAAAAGAACTGAGGACAGTCTCAGAGACCCCTGGGAAACATTAAACACACCAACATTCGAATTATAGGGGTCCCAGAAGAAGAAGAGAAAAAGAAAGGGACTGAGAAAATATTTGAGGAGATTATAGTTGAAAACTTCCCTAATATGGGAAAGGAAATAGTTAATCAAGTCCAGGAAGCACAGAGAGTCCCATACAGGATAAATCCAAGGAGAAACACGCCAAGACACATACTAATCAAACTATCAAAAATTAAATATAAAGAAAACATATTGAAAGCAGCAAGGGAAAAACAACAAATAACACAAAAGGGAATCCCCATAAGGTTAACAGCTGATCTTTCAGCAGAAACTCTGCAAGCCAGAAGCGAGTGGCAGGACATATTTAAAGTGATGAAGGAGAAAAACCTCCAACCAAGATTACTCTACACAGCAAGGATCTCATTCAGATTTGATGGAGAAATTAAAACCTTTACAGACAAGCAAAAGCTGAGAGAGTTCAGCACCACCAAACCAGCTGTACAACAAATGCTACAGGAACTTCTCTAGGCAATAAACACAAGAGAAGAAAAACACCTACAATAACAAACCCAAAACATTTAAGAAAATGGGAATAGGAACATACATATTGATAATTACCTAAAATGTAAATGGATTAAATGCTCCCACCAAAAGACACAGACTGCCTGAATGGATACAAAAACAAGACCCGTATATATGCTGTCTACAAGAGACCCACTTCAGACCTAGGGACACATACAGACTGAAAGTGAGGGGATGGAAAAAGATATTCCATGCAAATGGATATCAAAAGAAAGCTGGAGTAGCAGTTCTCATATCAGACAAAATAGACTTTAAAATAAGGACTATTACAAGAGACAAAGAAGGACACTACATAATGATCAAGGGATTGATCCAAGAAGAAGCTATAACAATTGTAAATATTTATGCACCCAACATAGGAGCACCTCAATACATAAGGCAAATACTAACAGCCATAAAAGGGGAAATTGACAGTCACACAATCATAGTAGGGGACTTTAACACCCCACTTTCACCAATGGACAGATCATCCAAAATGAAAATAAATAAGGAAACACAAGCTTTAAATGATACATTAAACAAGATGGACTTAATTGATATTTATAGGACATTCCACCCCAAGACCACAGAATACACATTTTTCTCAAGTGCTAATGGAACATTCTCCAGGATAGATCATATCTTGGGTCACAAATCAAGCCTTGGTAAATTTAAGAAAATTGAAATCGTATCAAGTATCTTTTCTGACCACAATGCTATGAGACTAGATATCAATTACAGGAAAAGATCTGTAAAAAATACAAACACATGGAGGCTAAACAATACACTACTTAATAACGAAGTGATCACTGAAGAAATCAAAGGGGAAATCAAAAAACCTAGAAACAAATGACAATGGAGACACGACGACCCAAAACCTATGGGATGCAGCAAAAGCAGTTCTAAAAGGGAAGTTTATAGCAATACAATCCTACGTTATGAAACAGGAAACATCTCAAATAAAGAACGTAACCTTGCACCTAAAGCAATTAGAGAAAGAAGAACAAAAAAACACCAAAGTTAGCAGAAGGAAAGAAATCATAAAGATCAGATCAGAAATAAATGAAAAAGAAATGAAGGAAACGATAGCAAAGATCAATAAAACTAAAAGCTGGTTCTTTGAGAAGATAAACAAAATTGATAAACCATTAGCCAGACTCATCAAGAAAAAGAGGGAGAGGACAAATCAATAAAACTAGAAATGAAAAAGGAGAAGTTACAACAGACACCGCAGAAATACAAAGCATCCTAATTGACTACTACAAGCAACTCTATGCCAATAAAATGGACAACCTGGAAGAAATGGACAAATTCTTAGAAATGCACAACCTGCCGAGACTGAACCAGGAAGAAATAGAAAATATGAACAGACCAATCACAAGCACTGAAATTGAAACTGTGATTAAAAATCTTCCAACAAACAAAAGCCCAGGACCAAATGGCTTCACAGGCGAATTCTATCAAACATTTAGAGAAGAGCTAACACCTATCCTTCTCAAACTCTTCCAAAATATTGCAGAGGGAGGAACACTCTCCACCTCATTCTATGAGGCCACCATCACCCTGATACCAAAACCAGACAAAGATGTCACAAAGAAAGAAAACTACAAGCCAATATCACTGATGAACATAGATGCAAAAATCCTCAACAAAATACTAGCAAACAGAATCCAACAGCACATTAAAAGGATCATACACCATGATCAAGTGGGGTTTATTCCAGGAATGCAAGAATTCTTCAATATACGCAAATCAATCAACGTGATACACCATATTAACAAATTGAAGGAGAAAAACCATATGATCATCTCAATAGATGCAGAGAAAGCTTTCGACAAAATTCAACACCCATTTATGATAAAAGCCCTGCAGAAAGTAGGCATAGAAGGAACTTTCCTCAACATAATGAAGGCCATATATGACAAACCCACAGCCAGCATCGTCCTCAACGGTGAAAAACTGAAACCATTTCCACTAAGATCAGGAACAATACAAGGATGTCCACTCTCACCACTATTATTCAACATAGTTTGGGAAGTTTTAGCCACAGCAATCAGAGAAGAAAAAGAAATAAAAGGAATCCAAATCGGAAAAGAAGAAGTAAAACTGTCACTGTTTGCAGATGACATGATACTAGACATAGAGAATCCTAAAGATGCTACCAGAAAACTACTAGAGCTAATCAATGAATTTGGTAAAGTAGCAGGATACAAAATTAATGCACAGAAATCTCTTGCATTCCTATACACTAATGATGAAAACTCTGAAAGTGAAATTAAGAAAACACTCCCATTTACCATTGCAGCAAAAAGAATAAAATATCTAGGAATAAACCTACCTAAGGAGACAAAAGACCTGTATGCAGAAAATTATAAGACACTGATGAAAGAAATTAAAGATGATACAAGTAGATGGAGAGATATACCGTGTTCTTGGATTGGAAGAATCAACCTTGTGAAAATGACTCTACTACCCAAAGCAACTAGAGATTCAATGCAATCCCTATCAGACTACCACTGGCATTCTTCACAGAACTAGAACAAAAAATTTCACAATTTGTATGGAAACACAAAAGACCCCAAATAGCCAAAGCAATCTTGAGAACGAAAAATGGAGCTGGAGGAATCAGGCTCCCTGACTTCAGACTATACTACAAAGCTACAGTAATCAAGACAGTATGGTACTGGCACAAAAACAGAAATATAGATCAATGGAACAGGATAGAAAGCCCAGAGATAAACCCATGCACATATGGTCACCTTATCTTTGATAAAGGAGGCAAGCATATTCAGTGGAGAAAAGACAGCCTCTTCAATAAGTGGTGCTGGGAAAACTGGACAGCTATATGTAAAAGAATGAAATTAGAACACTCCCTAACACCATACACAAAAATAAACTCAAAATGGATTAAAGACCTAAATGTAAGGCCAGACACTATCAAACTCTTAGAGGAAAACATAGGCAGAACACTCTATGACATAAATCACAGCAAGATCCTTTTTGACCCAGCTCCTAGAGAAATGGAAATAAAAACAAAAATAAATAAATGGGACCTAATGAAACTTAAAAGCTTTTGCACAGCAAAGGAAACCATAAACAAGACGAAAAGACAACCCTCAGAATGGGAGAAAATATTTGCAAATGAAGCAACTGACAAAGGATTAATCTCCAAGATTTACAAGCAGCTCATGCAGCTCAATATCAAATAAACAAACAACCCAATCCAAAAATGGGCAGAAGACCTAAATAGACATTTCTCCAAAGAAGATATACAGATTGTCAACAAACACATGAAAGAATCCTCAACATCACTAATCATTAGCGAAATGCAAATCAAAACTACAATGAGATATCATCTCACACCGGTCAGAATGGCCATCATCAAAAAATCTAGAAACAATAAATGCTGGAGAGGGTGTGGAGAAAAGGGAACACTCTCGCACTGTTGGTGGGAATGTAAATTGATACAGCCACTATGGAGAACAGTATGGAGGATCCTCAAAAAACTAAAAATAGAACTACCATACGACCAAAGAATCCCAGTACTGGGCATATACCCTGAGAAAACCATAATTCAAAAAGAGTCATGTACCACAATGTTCATTGCAGCTCTATTTACAATAGCCAGGACATGGAAGCAACCTAAGTGTCCATCGACAGATGAATGGATAAAGAAGGTGTGGCACATATATACAATGGAATATTACTCAGCTATAAAAAGAAACGAAATTGAGTTATTTGTAGTGAGGTGGATGGAGTTAGAGTGTGTCATACAGAGTGAAGTAAGTCAGAAAGAAAAACAAATACAGTATGCTAACACATATATATGGAATCTAAGGGAAAAAAAAAAAGGTCATGAAGAACCTAGTGGTAAGACGGGAATAAAGACACAGACCTACTAGAGAATGGACTTGAGGATATGGGGAGGGGGAAGGGTAAGCTGTGACAAAGTGAGAGAGTGGCATGGACATATATACACTACCAAACGTAAAATAGATAGCTAGTGGGAAGCAGCCGCATAGCACAGGGAGATCAGCTCGGTGCTTTGTGATCACCTAGAGGGGTGGGATAGGGAGGGTGGGAGGGAGGGAGATGCAAGAGGGAAGAGATATGGGAACATATGTGTATGTATAACTGATTCACTTTGTTATAAAGCAGAAACTAACACACCATTGTAAAGCAATTATACTCCAATAAAGATGTTAAAAAAAAAAAAAGAAAACTAAGACATTCATATCTGTATATGAATCCCACACGAGACCCATGTGTGGTTACCTATGGACATCAGTGTGGACATCTAAGGAACTCGCCAATGAGCTCAGATTTCAAAGAGACATGGACAAAAAGGTATGTAATCCTAAAATGACGACATGGTCTGTAACATCAGTGTTAGCAAGATTAAAGACCCAAATAAACTGAAGCTTGTCCCCCCCACCTCTCCCCCCCTCCCAAATTGCTATGGAGGACAAAAATAATTTCACGCTTGGGGTCAAAAGAAAATTAAGGAACACCTAGGCCCACTGTTTGGTGTCAGTGGTAAAACATTAATGGATGACACATGGAAGAAAAAACAAATTTTACTGGCCTTCAAGAAAAGCGAAATTTATTACCTTAAAGAACATATCAGCAAAGGGATAGTACAAAGGGCTAGGAGTTAATAGCAATGACTGAAGTATCTGGACTTCCAGTGGTGTGACGTGAACTAACATTTAAAGTACAAAGGGGAGGAGATGAGATCAGTATAATACAGCTGGTTACCTCTGAGGAACTAGTATGTCTTCTAATGAAGAAGGTAAAAATTTCATTTAATGGAATCTCTGAACTCCATTAGGATAATAGTAACTTTAAGGATTTTAAGCTACAGCATTTCCCTTTACCAAAATGTTGGCCAAAGTTCCCTGTTAAGTTATATTATTTTATCATTTGAACTTTCTATAACTTCAAGTAATACTTAAGAGAAGCCACCACAATAAGCTCAGGCACTGCAACGAGGAGTAGCCCCCACTCGCCGCAACTAGAGAAAGCCCGCGTACAGCAACGAAGACCCAACACAGACAAAAAAAAAAAAAAAAAAAAAGAGCACTTAAAGTGAAGTATTTTGTAGGGCAAATTGGCAAGCAAAATGCTAAAATGAACACAAGTAAATCTAGTCCCAGTTTAAAATATGAGTGGAAACCTGAGGTCGCATTTTTTTGGTGAAAAACATGATCAAAGCCAATCTTAAGTAAATCTCACCTGTTTGTAGGCATAAAATTCTTTGTGTGCTTGATGTCTCAGCCTGAAAGACAGAAATGAGAAATGCAATACTGAGATTTCCGTATAAGAATTTGACAAAAATTTTAAAACTGCATTTTTTTGGTATTAATTTATATCATTTATGGTTTAAAATCCAGAATCTTTATTCTAGAATACACTCAAATGACACATCTGTTACCATGTTATGAGAAAGTGACCAGTGAACCATAGAATGTTATCCAAATATATAAGTTCAAGTGAAATCTCATTAAAACAAAATCTCAAATATTTTAATGAAGGCTCATTTTTTTATATTGACAATAGTCCACTTATTTCAATAATATTTAATATATCACACTTTTCTTAATTAAAAAATTGAAGTATCAATATAATATACATCTAATAATGTGCAAAAGCCTCAAGAATACAGATAAGTATTAAAAAAAATTATACACACCACTGTAACTATCACCCAGATCAATACATAGAACATTTACATTTCCAGCATCCCTGAAATGACTCTTCCCAATCAATATTCATCCCTAAAACTATCCTAATTTTTATCATTGTAGATTATGCTTGTTTTTGAACTTCACATAAATGGATCATTTGGTATATACTCTCCTGTGTTGGCTTCTTTCAGTCAACAATTACTTGTGAAATTCATCCATGTTGTTGCAGTGATTATATTTTTGACTGACATATAGTGTTCCATTTTACAAATGAATATAAAACTATTTATCCATTCCACTGTTGACAAATATTTAGGTTACTTCTAGTTTGGGGCAATTATGAATCAAGCTGCTATACAAATTCTTCTACATGTCTTTTAGTGGACATATAGACTCATTTCTGTTGAGTGTGTATCTAGGAGTAGAATTGCTGGTCCAAAGTGCTTGTACAAATTTTACTCCTATGGGTAGTGCATGAAAGTTCTAGTTGTTCCACATCTTTGCCACAGCTTGGTAGGGTCAGTTTAAAAATTTTTAGCCAATCTGGGGGGTGTTCAGTGGTATCTCATTTTGGTTTTAATTTTGCATTTCGCAAATGATGTTTAGGACCCTTTCATATGCTTATTGCCTGTTTGGATATTTTCTTTTACGAAATGCCTGTTCAAGTCTTTTGTCCATTTAAGAAAATGAGTTGACTATATTTTTCTTATTGATTTGTAGGAGCTCTTTAAATATTTTAGATGCAAGTCCTCTGTTGGGTACTGCAATACTCTATGGCTTGCCTTTTCATTCTCTTAATGTTATCTTTTGATGAACAAAAGCTTTTAATTTAAATTAAGTCCAGTTTATCAACTCTTCCCAATAATGTCAGTTCTTTTTGTGTCCAGTTAAAGAAATCTTTGCCGACCCCCAGATAATGAAGATAATCTCTTGTGTGTATCATGAAAATAATTTGTTATTTTACCTATCACATTTAGGTCTATGATCCATCTGAAATTAGTCTTTATGTATGATGTGAGGTAGAGGTCAATGTTCTTTTTATCCACATGCAGATTTTCGTTTGACTCCTTTATTGAAGAGACACTTCTTTCCCCACTGTGTTGCAATGGCACATCTGCTGTAAGTGAGACCAATATGTGGTTCTGTTTCTAGAGTTTCTGTTTTATCCCACTGGTTTATCTGCCCATCCTTGTATACTGGGTTGAATCGTGTCCCCTCAAAATTAATGTCAAACTGCTACGTCAGAATGTAACCTTGTTTGGAAATAGCATCTTTGCAGACTATTTATTAGTTAAAATGAGGTCACATTAGGATTAGGGTAGACCATAAATCCAATATGACTGTTGTCCTTAGAAGAAGAGGAGAGGATATACAGAGACACAGGGAAGAAGGCCAGGTGAAGACAGAGGCAGAGACTGAAGTGATGCAGCTACAAGCCAAAAAATATCAAGGATTGCTGACAACCTCTAAGAAGAGGCAAGGAAGGATCCTCCCCTAGATAGCCTTCAGAGGCAGCATGGCCCTGCCAACACCTTAATTTCGAACTTCTAGCTTCCAGAACTGTGAGAGATTAATAAATTTCTGTTGTTTTAAGCCATCCAGCTTGTGGTACTTTGTTACAGCAACCCCGGGAAACTAATGCATTTTGTGTCAATACCATGCCAGTTTAAAAAAAACACAAAAAACCTTTTATTTTGAAATAATCTTAATAGGAAAGTTGCAAAAAATATCAGAGTTCATATATACTTCTCTCCCCAGTTTTCCAGCATTCACATCTTACATAACCATAGAACAATGATCAAAAGCAGGAAATTAACACTAATGTTTTGATATTAATACTCGTATAGTATTCACCAAACAGACTTTATTTGCATTTCACCAGTTTTTTCACTAATGTTCTTTTCCTATCTTGTGATCCAATCCAGGACCCCAGCTTGCATCTAGTTGTGTCTCCTTAGTTTCTTCAAATCTGTGACAGTTTCTTAGTTCTTCCTTGTTTTTCAGTATTTTGACATATCAACCATGATCACTTGGTTATGGCAATGTCTACTGGGTCTCTCCACTGTAAAGTTACTATTTTCTCCTTTGCAACTGGTCAGTATCTTGGGGGAGAGACATTGAAACTATGAAAATATCCTATTTTTTTCTCAAGCTTTTGCCCACTGATTTTAGCATCCATCTTGCTTGCAACAATTCTGCAGTGTTTGCCTGGTGGTGGTTTTGTAGTTCCCTAATTCCTTGTACACTAACTGGGATTCTTCAGTAAGGAAGAGATGCCCCTTCTCCTTCATTTATTTATATCAGCATGGACTCATGGATATTTGTGTTAGTCTATGGGTTATAATTTAATATGATCATTATTTATTTTGTTGCTCAAATTGATTTAGGCTTTTAGGCCCTCCTTCAGGTTGGTTCTTATGTCCTTTCAACGTGCCCTCATCCTTTCTCATGCATTTCCTAGCTCACTGGCACCAAAAGATGTTACAAGCTCATCTTGTATTTTCCATGCTCCACTTGTGGAATTAACCACTTCTTTCAAAGAGCCTTGGTTCCTTCTATTGGAGAATAATATTTAGAAACCAAGATCTGGGTGCTAGGTGAATAGTACTCTGTTTTAAGTACTGGAGTTTTGTAAAAAGTCTTGGGGTCTGGTAGTATAGGTTCTTAAGCTTTGTTCTTAACTACTTTGGCTATTCGTGGTCCTTTGCATTTCCATATAAATTTCATGAGCTTATCAATTTCCACAAAAAAATCTGTTGGCACTTTGACTGAGACTGTGTTTAATTTATAGATCAATTGGGGGAAGAACTGACATCTTTGCAAGATTGAGTTTCCAACCTATGAATATAGCATACTCTATTTATTAGATCTTCTTTCTCTGTACACATTTCTATGTAGAACACTTATATATCCTTCATTAAATTTATTCCTAGGTATTTGGTAATTTTTGATCTACTATAAATGGTATTTAAAATTTTTTTATGTTCTAATTCTTTGTTACTACTACATAGAAAAAAATTCAATTTTTGAATATTGATCCTGTATCTAGTGACTTGCTAAGTTCACTTATTAATTCTAAACAGCTTATCTGCAGAATCTTTTGGATTTTTAAAATACACAATTATTTTGTCTGCAAATAATAACAGTTTAAACTCTGCCTATTAAATCTTCACATATTTCACTCTTTATTCTTTATTTCACTTCTTTTTTTTTTTTTTCCTGCACTGGCTAGGACGTCCAGTACCAATATTAAATGAAAGTGATGGCAGTGAATGTCCTTATTAATATGTTACTACTAAATACGATGTTTTCTCTAGATTTTTTGTAGATAACCCTTGATTCAAATAAAGTTCACTTGTATCCTAGTTTTAGACTTAAAAAAATCATGAATAGGTATTAATTTTTGTCAAGTGCTTTTTTTCCCATCACATTTTTTCCTTTTTACTGTTAATGTGGTATACTGTATTGATTGATTTTCAAATGTTAAAACAATCTTCATTTCTGGAATAAAACTCCACTTGGTTGTGATGTACCACCCTTTTGTACATCCTTGAATTTTATTTACTAATATTTTGTTCATGAGAAAGATTAGTCTATAATTTCCATTCTTGTAATGTCGTTGTCAGGCTTTGGAATCAAAATTATCTGGCCTCATCGAAGTATCTCTTCTATTCTCTGGAAAAGTCATGTAAGAGTGGTATTTTTTCCTTAAATGTTTGGAGAAATTCACTGGTGAAGTTACCTGACTTGCAGTTTCTTTGTGGAAATGCTTTTATTATTACATATATAATTATTAATATTTTATATTTCTTCTTGACTCAGTTAAAAATGTTATTATTCTTTTACTTGTATTCACATAACATACAATTAACCATCTTAAAGTGTATAATTCAGTGGCACTTAGTGCAGTCACAATGGTGTGCAAACACTAGTTCACTCGTGTCAAAACTTTTTCATCAAAAAGAATCTGGTACTCATTAAGTAGTTGGTCCCCATTCCCCCCTTCCCTGGTAATCTCTAATCTGCTTTCTGTCTCTATGGATTTGCCTATTATGGATACATTACATAAAATAAATCATACAATATGTGACCCTTTTGTGTCTGGTTTTTCATTTAGCATAATGTTTTCGAGGCTCTGCCTATTTGTAGCATGTATCAGTACTTCACTCCTTTTTAATGGCTGAATAATATTTCACTATATGTATATGCCACAATTTGATTATCCATTTATCTATTAATGAGCATTTGGGTTGTTTATACTTTCTGGCTATTATGAATAATGACATAAACATTCTGTACAAATTTCCTTGTGGACATATCTCTTCATTTGTCTTGGGTATATACCTAGGAGTGAAATTTCTGGGTCATATGGTAATTCTATGTTTAACTTTCAAGGAACTAATGAACTCTTTCCCACAGTTCCTGCACCATTTTACATTCCCACCAGCAATGTATGAGGGTTTCTATTTCTCCACATCCTTGTCAACACATAATTTTCCATATTTTTGACTACAGCATCCTAGTAGTTGTGACATTTATTGTGGTTTTAATGTGCATTTCCTTAATGACCAATGCTGTTGAACATCTTTTCATGTGCTCGTTGGCCGTCTGTATATCTTCCTTGGAGAAATGGCTACTTAAGCCCTTTACCTATTTTTAAATTCAGTTGTCTTTTCTTTTCTTTTAATATTTATTTATTTATTTAATTATTTATGGCTGCATTGGGTCTTCGTTGCTGTGCATGGGCTTTCTCTAGTTGCAGCGAGTGAGGGCTACTCTTCGTTGTGGTGCGCGGGCTTCTCATTGCGGTGGCTTCTCTTGTTGCAGAGCATAGGCTCTAGGCATGCAGGCTTCAGTAGTTGTGGCATGAGGGCTCAGTAGTTGTGACTCGCAGGCTCTACAGTGCAGGCTCAGTAGTTGTGGCGCACAGGCTTAGTTGCTCCGCGGCATGTGGGATCTTCCTGGACCAGGGCTCAAACCCATGTGCCCTGCATCAGCAGGCAGATTCTTAACCACTGCACCACCAGGGAAGTCCCAATATTTATTTATTTATTTATTTTATTTTTGGCTGCGTTGGGTCTTAGTTGCAGCATGCAGGATCCTCTGCTGCGGCATGCAGGCTTCTCTCTAGTTGTGGCGTGTGGGCTCAGTTGTTGTGGAGCTTGGGTTCCAGAGTGTGTGGGCTCTGTAGTTGTGGTGTGTGGGGTCCAGAACATGTGGGCTCTGTAGTTGTGGCACGTGGGCTCTCTAGTTGTAGCCCATGTGCTCAGTAGTAGCAGCGCGTGGGCTTAGTTGCCCTATGGCATGTGGGATCTTAGTTCCCTGACCAGGGGTCGAACCCACGTCCCCTGCATTGGAAGGTGGAATCTTAACCACTGGACCATGAGGGAAGTCCCAAATTCAGTTGTCTTTTTGCTGTTGAGTTGTAAGAGTTTTTAAAAATATATATCCTGGATATTAAACCCTTATCAGATATATGATTTGTAAATATTTCTCTCCCATTCTGTAGGCTGTTTTTTTCACTTTCTTGATAATGCTCTTTGATGCACAAATGTTTTTAATTTTTATAAGTCCAATTTATCTATTTTTTTCTTTTGTTGTTTGTGCTTTTGGTGTCAAATCTAAGACTCCCTTGTCAATTTGAGGTCATGAAGATTTACTTGTTTTCTCCCAAGAGTTTTATAGTTTTAGCTCATGTTTAGGTCGCTGACCTTTTTTTTTTTTTAATTTTTAAAAAATTTATTTTTGGCTGCGTTGGGTTTTCATTGCTGTGTGTGGGCTTTTCTCTAGTTGTGGTGAGCAGGGGCTACTCTTCGTTGCAGTGCACGGGTCTCTCGTTGTGGTGGCTTCTCTTGTTGTGGGCACAGGCTCTAGGCACACAGGCTTCAGTAGCTGTGGCACCCGGGCTCAGCAGTGGTGCATGGGCTCTAGAGTGCAGGGTCAGTAGTTGTGGCATGTGGGCTTAGTTGCTCTGTGGCATGTGGGGTCTTCCTGGACCAGGGCTCGAACCCGTGTCCCCTGCATTGGCAGGCGGATTCTTAACCACTGCCACCAGGGAAGTCCCACTGATCTATTTTTTGAGTTAATTTTTACATAGGAAATGAGGCAGGGGTTCAATTTTATTCTTTTGCATGTATTATTCAGTTGATCCACCATTTGTTGAAGAGACTATTCTTTTGCCACTGAATGGACCTGGCACCCTTGTGAAAAATCAATTGGCCATACTATACTACCCAAAGTAAGCTACAGATTTAATGTGATCCCTATCAAACTACCCATGACATTTTTTTTTTTACAGAAATAGAACAGGTAATCCTAAAATTTATATGGAACCATAAAAGAGCCAGAATTGCAAAGCAATCCTGAGTAAAAAGAATAAAACTGGAGGCATAACCCTCCCAGACTTCAGATAATACTACAAATCTACAGTAATCAAAACAGCATGGTACTCTCATGACAACAGACATACAAATCAGTGGAACAGAATAGAGAGCCCAGAAATAAACCCATACACCTATGGACAATTAACGTTCCTCAAAGGAGGCAAGACTATACAACGGGGAAAAGACAGTATCTTCACCAAGTGGTGTTGGGAAAGTTGGACAGCCGCATGTAAATCAATGAGGTTTAGAACACACCCTCACACCATACACAAAAATAAACTCAAAATGGCTTGAAGACTTAAATATAAGACAAGATACCATAAAACTCCTAGAAGAGGACATAGGCAAAACATTCTCTGACATAAATCATATCAATGTTTTCTTAGGTGAGTCTCCCAAGGCAATAGAAATAAAAGCAAAAATAAACAAATGGGACCTAATCAAGCTTATAAGCTTTTACACAGTAAAGGAAACCATGAACAAACTGAAAAGACAACCTACAGACTGGGAGAAAATATTTGCAAATGATGTGACCAAAAAGGGCTTAATTTCCAAAATTTACAAACAGCTCATACAACTCAGTAACAAAAAACCAAACAACCCAACTGAAAAACGGGCAGAAGACCTAAACAGACATTTCTCCAAAGAGGACATACAGATGGCCAATAGGCACATGAAAAGATGCTCATCATCGCTAATTATTAGAGAAATGCAAATCAAAACTATGATGAGGTACCACCTTACAATGGTCAGAATGGCCGTCTTCATAAAGTCTGCAAACAATAAATGCTGGAGAGGGTGTGGAGAAAAGGGAACCCTCCTACACTGTTGGTGGCAATGTAAATTGGTGCAGCCACTATGGAGAACAGTATGGAGGTTCCTCAAAAAACTAAAAATAGAGCTACCATATGATCCAGCAATCCCACTTCTGGGCATACACCCAGACTAAACGATAATTCGAAAAGATACATGCATCCCTATGTTCATAGCAGAACTATTTACAATAGCCAAGACATGGAAACAACCTCAATGTCCATCGACAGGTGAACGGATAAAGATGTGGTACATATATACAATGGAATATTACTCAGCTATAAAAAAGAATGAAATAATGCCATTTGCAGCAACATGAATGGACCTAGAGATTATCATACTAAGTGACGTAAGTCAGAAAGAGAAAGACAAATACCATATATCACTTACATGTGGAATCCAAAATACAACACAAATGAACTTATCTACGAAACAGAAAAAGACTCATAGAGAGAAGAGATGTTGCCAAGGGGGTGGGGTGGGGGAGGGAAGTATTGGGAGTTTGGGATTAGCAGATGCCAACTATTATATACAGTATGGATAAACAACAAGGTCCTACTGTATAGCACAGGGAACTATATTCAATATCCTGTGATAAACCATAATGGAAAAGAATATATACATGTATAACTGAGTCACTTTGCTGTACAGCAAAAATTAACACAACACTGTAAATCAACTATACTTCAATAAAATTAAAAAAAAACCTATATGGAGAGCCACAAAAGCCAAAAAAAAAAAAAAAAATCAATTCACCATAGATGTTTGGGTTTATTTCTGGACTCTCTATTTTATTGATTTATATGTCCATTCTTTTTTTAAATAAATTTATTTATTTATTTATTTATTTATTTTTAGCTGTGTTGGGTCTTCGTTTCTGTGCGAGGGCTTTCTCCAGTTGTGGCAAGCGGGGGCCATTCTTCATCGCGGTGCGTGGGCCTCTCACTGTCGCAGCCTCTCTTGTTGCAGAGCACAGGCTCCAGACGCGCAGGCTCAGTAATTGTGGCTCACAGGCCTAGTTGCTCCGCGGCATGTGGGATCTTCCCAGACCCGGGCTCGAACCCGTGTCCCTTGCATTGGCAGGCAGATTCTCAACCACTGCGCCACCAGGGAAGCCCTATATGTCCATTCTTATGCCATTACCACATATTTTGATTACTGTATCTTAAAGGAAGTTTTGAAATTGGGAAGTGCAAGTCTTCCTGCCTTTTTTTCTTTTTCAGTGTTGTTTTGGCTATTTGGGGCTCCCTGCAGTTCTAAATGAATTGAGGATCAGTTTTTCCAATTCTGTATCAAAGGTTATTAGAATTTTGATAGGCTTTGCATTGAATCTGTAGAGTGCTTTGAGGAATACTGCCATCTTAATATATTAAGGCTTCCAATCCATGAAATCTTTCTATTTATTTAGGTCTTCTTTAATTTATTTCAGCAATATTTTGTAGTTTTCAGTGTACAAGTCTTTCACCTCCTTGGTTAAATTTACTCCTAGGAATTTCATTCTTTTGGATGCTATTGTAAATGTTTCATTTATTTCCTTTTCAGATTGTTCCTTGTTGGTGTACAGAAATACAACTGATTTTTTTGTGCTGATTCTGTATTCTCAAAGTTTGCTTAACTTGTTTAGTAGTTCTAGATTTTTGTGTGTGTGTGTATTCTATGGGATTGTCTATATATAGAATCATGTCATCTTCAAAAAGAGATAGTTTTACTTCTTTCTTCCTAATTGGATGCCCTCTATTTCTTTTTCTTGTGTAAATGCTCTGGCTAGAACTTCTAGTACAATGTTGTATGGTAATGGTGAAAGTGGGCATCTTTTTTAAATCAATATCAATGCTTTTATTTTTTTCACTGTTTCTGTTGAGAAATCAGATTCTTTTTTTTTTTTTTTTAGTATACAATGAGTGTATCCACCATTATAGTAACATACAGAATAGTTTCACTGCCCTACACATTCTTTGTGCTCTACCTGTTCATCCCTCCCTCTCCCGTAGATCCTGGCAACCGCTGACCTTTTAACTTTCTCCATAGTTTTGCCTTTTCCGGAATGTCATATAGTGAGAGTCACATAGCACGTAGCCTTTTCAAATTGGCTTCTTTTCACTTCGAAATATGCATTTAAGATTCCTCCATGTCTTTTCATGGCTTGATAGCGCATTTACTTTCAGTGCTGAATAATATTCTGTTATCTGGATGGACCACAATTCATTTATTCATTTACTCAGTGAAGGATATCTCGGATGATACCAAGTTTTGGCATTTATGAGCAAAGCTTCTTTCTAAAACATCTGTGTGTTGGTTTTTGTGTGGACGTAAGTTTTCAAATACTTCAGATATTTAAAGAAATACACTTCTGTGTGTGTGTGTGTGTGTGTGTGTAATATTTTATCTTAGTCATGGGTTGTCAGCCATTTTACAAAAAGCCAACCCCCCCCCCCAAACAAACCCCATTTTTTGTGGTTTGCTGTACTTCTTGAATCCTTAACTTGTGAGGGAAATTTTCATCTACTGCTTCTTCCCTATTCTCTCTCAACATTTCTTTTCTGGACTCAATTTAAATGTGGTTTAGGCCTTTTTACTTTGTCCCAAATGTTTGTTACATTTTCTACCCCTTCCTCTTTCCAACTGTTATCCTGCTTATTTTCTACTGACTATTTGCCACATTACTAACATTTTCTTTGTTATTAAAGAGTATTGAGCAGAGTTCCCTGTGCTATACAGTAGGTCCTTGTTGGCTATCTATTTTAAACATAGCAGTGTGTACGTGTCAATCCCATACTCCCATGCTATCCCTCCCCGCCATCCTTCCTCCCTGCTAACCGTAAATTTGTTCTCTAAGTCAGGGGTCCCCAACCCCCAGCATGTTAGGAACCGGGCTGCACAGCAGGAGGTGAGAGGCAGGCGAGTGAGTAAAGCTTCATCTGCCACTCCGCATTGCTTGCATTACTGCCTGAACCATCCCCCGCCCCCCCTCCCCCCACCGTCTGGGGAAAAATTGTCTTCCTCAAAACTGGTCCCTGGTGCCAAAAAGATTGGGGACCGCTGCTCTAAGTCTGTGAATATGTTTCTCTTTTGTTCATTTCATCTTTTTGTTAGATTCTTCATACAAGTGATATATGATATTTGTCTTTCTCTGACTTACTTCACTTAGTATGATAATCTCCAGGTTCATCTATGTTGCTGCAAATGGCATTATTTTATTCTTTTTAATGGCTGAGTAATATTCCATTGTATATATGTACCACATCTTATTCATTCATCTGTTGATGGACATTTAGGTTGCTTCCATGTCGTGACTATTGTAAACAGTGCTGCAATGAACATTGGGGTGCATATATCCTTTTGAACCATGTTTTTCTCTGGATATATGCCCAGGAGTGGGATTGCTGGATCTTATGGTGGCTCTATTTTTAGTTTCTTAAGGAACCTCCATACTATTCTGCACAATGGCTGTACGAATTTACATTCCCACCAACAGTATAGGAGGGTTGCCTTTTCTCCACACCCTCTCCAGCATTTATTGTTTATAGACTTTTTGATGATGGCCATTCTGACTGGTGTGAGGTGATATCTCATTGTAGCTTTGATTTGCATTTCTCTAATAATTAGTGATGTTGAGCATCTTTTCATGTGCCTCTTGGCCGTCTGTATGTTTTCTTTGGAGAAATGTCTTCTGCCCAGAAAATGGGCATCCTTGTCTTGTTCCTGATCTTAGGGGGAAAGCTTTCAGTTTTTCACCATTGAGTATGATGTTAGTTGTGGGTTTTTCATAAATGCTATTTCTTATGTCAGTTTTTAAAAAAATTTTATTTTAATTTTTTTGGCTGCATTGGGTCTTCATTGCTGTGCACGGGCTTTCTCTAGTTGCTGTGAGCAGGGGCTACTCTTCATTGTAGTATGTGGGCTTCTCATTGTGGTGGCTTCTCTTGTTGTGGAGCATGGGCTCTAGGTGTGCAGGCTTCAGTAGTTGTGGTACGCAGGCTCAGTAGTTGCGGCGCACGGGCTTAGTTGCTCCATGGCATGTGGGATCTTCCCGGACCAAGGCTCGAACCTGTGTCTCCTGCATTGGCAGGCAGATTCTTAACTACTGCACCACCAGGGAAGTCCCTTTATGTCAGTTTTAGTGCACTCTATTTTTTCTAGGAAAGTGTCTAATTCAACTAAAATTTCAAATTTACTGGCATAAAGTTGTTTATAATACCCTTTGCTATCTTTTTAATGCTTGTAGGATTTGTAGTAATGTCCCCTTTTTAATTTCTGATATTAGTAAATTTATGTTTTCTCTTCTCTTCTTCTGGATCTCTTTCTAGAGATTCATCAATTTTGTTAATCTTTCCAAAGAATCAGCTTTTTTGATTTTAATAATTTTATTATACATTTGTTTTCTCGTTCATTGATTTCTGTGCTTAGTTTTTTTAGGAAGATTTTCTTCCTTCTACTTTCTTTTCGGTTTAATTGGGTTTTTTTTTTTTTTTTTTAGTTCCATGAAAGGAAAATTTGTATCATTGGCTTTCAGTCTTTCTTGTCTAATATATGATTTTTAAAACTATAAATTTCTCTTAATTAGGTCAAATTTATTAAACATGTAATTCAAATCATCCTTACTGTTTTTTTTTTTTTTTTGGTCTTCCTGTTTTGCTGAGAGAAGTGTACACTACATTTTCATGTAAAGGAATAAAATTAACTCCATTACAGTTCATTAAAATGAGGCTGGATTTGTAAATTTACTTTGCTTATTTGACTTTTACTTGGACCTGCATATTTTCCCAAAGCATCATTACTTCCAGCCACAGCAGGGGTCAATTTGTGTTTACTTTTTTTTCAATCCATGGCTCAAAAATTCATCCCTTCTAGAAAGTCCTACTTAAATTAATTTCATCCCTTTGATTACTCCGTTACTCTAAGTTCAACTAATTACCTAATATTTTAGATTGCACTATTTTATTTTGCATTTGCCATGCATTTAAGAGAAATATCTTTTTGCTATTCCTTCCAGGAAACATACTAGTAATATAGATTGTGACTTATTTGATGAAAGGAGGTAAGAATGGGGAATATTTCCTTTTTCTTAAGTAGCTTGTTATCCATTATTAAAAGAAAAGTAAAGTAGGTACTGTCTTTGTTTAAAAATTCCAGGCTCAAAAAAAGTTTTAATATTGTAAATCAACTATACTTCAATAGAAAAGTTTTAGAATGTCCTCAATATGCAAATCTGTCCTTTGAGTGTGATTATGAAATTCTGAAATGGTTATTTTGAAATGAAGCCTGATAAATATAATTTATTTTTATTTTTTAAGTGGTTAAGAGCAAGTGCTTGGGTCAGACACAACTAGGTTTGAGTCTCAGCTCTAACCAACTTTTATCTGTGTGACTATAGGAAAATTATTTAACTTCTGTAAAATAAAGATAATAAAGTTACCTAGTTTAACTGCAGTACACAGCACAGGGTCTGGCACATAGTAAGTACTTAATAACTTGCTCAGTTAGACCTCCCACATTGCTCTTTGATTCTACTTATTCATGCTGAGTATGCTAAGCTTCCAGGCAGTAGTCATTTCAAACCCTTGCCACGCTCTTCAAGCTTTATCCTACCACCTCCTTCCCCATCATTTTCAACTACTTTTCAGAGAAAGAGGTTTTCAGATATGCAGCTCCCTTGCTCCCAGCCCCACATACCTACATATGTACTGTTCTTCCCAGTTATCTTCATCTCTGTCTTAAGAAGGTATTCTCCTGTTTAAAACCAATATTGCTGTAACTTTTAGGTATGCCTCTCCTCACTTCCATGATTCATTCTTTCTCACAAATCCTCTACAACTAGCTCATTCTCCTTAATATTATATTTATAAATATCCCTAAATCTCTATCTTAAAAAAACCCCAAACAACAAAATACTTCCTTAGGGATTTCCTGGGTGGTGCAGTGGTTAAGAATCCGCCTGCCAATGCAGGGGGACACGGGTCGATCCCTGGTCTGGGAAGATCCCACATCCCACGGAGCAACTGAGCCCGTGTGCCACAACTCCTGAGCCTGTGCTCTAGAGCCCGTGTGCCGCAACTACTGAACCCACGTGCCACAACTACTGAAGCCCGCGTGCACTAGGGCCTGCATGCCACAACTACTGAGCCCGTGCTGCAACTACTGAAGCCCATGTGCCTAGAGGCCATGCTGTGCAACAAGAGAAGCCACTGCAATGAGCAGTCCCCACACCACAATGAAGAGTAGCCCCCACTCGCTGCAACTAGAGAAAGCCCGTGCGCAGCAACGAAGACCCAGTGCAGCCAAAAACAAAACAAAACAAAACTTTAATTTACAGGAAACTGCACTCCCTACCCCTAATCTTTTCTTAGCCAATATTCTTCAAAGAGGAGGTTATATTCCTTGTATCCATTTTCACCTGCTCCTCAGGCTTTGTCCCATTATAACCCACCTTTCATCACCTGTGTACGTATTCTACTGAACCTTTTCTAACTAAGATTATGAATGCAAAGTTAATTGTCAAGTGTAATGGGAACTCTTCAGTTCTTCTCACTGGACCTCCCTGAGAACGGCTGACACAACTGACTCAATCCATTGAAGCCCTACTTGTGGGGCACCTCTCTTATGATTTTCCTCCTGTCTCCTGCTATCCCGTCCTAATCTCTCTTATGGGCTACTCTTAAATGTCAATGTTTATCTAGGATTCTGTCCTGGACCCATTTTATTTCACTATATACATTATCTTTATGGGACACTCCTGGCTTCAGCTTCCACCTATTATTATATCATCTCCTTTTTCCAGACCAGACTTCTCATAAGCTTTAGACCTATATATCAAATTGTGTACTAAACAGCTTAACTGTTACATAGGGAACTCAGTCCTCCCATGTCTGAAACAGAATCTATCATCTTTCCACCCCAAACTTACCCATCCACTTTCTTTCTCTGTTAAGGGACTGCTATCTACCCAGCTGCCTAAATCAGAAGTCCAGGAAAGATTCTAAGCTCATCTTTTCCTTGTCTTTTATGTCCAGTCACCAAATTCTATTCATTTTCACCTCTCAAATATTTCTCACAACCATCCATAGCACCCTTTCTATCTTTTCTGTCATTATCTTGACCTTATAATTTCTAGTAGGTAACTCAAAAATTTCCCTCTATTTTTAATTTTTAATTACATATGTTTCAAAGTTATATATAGTTTTACAGGTTAGTAACAACAACAACAACAATAAAAATCAGCAATCCTGCTCTCTTCCCCAGAGATAACCATTTTTTTCCCTTTAGCTCACTATTTTGATATTTACTTCCAAGTTTCTAAATATGTTTCTTGTGTTGCTACTTCTTGATTTTTCAGTTTTATGCATATCTATTAACTTCCTATTAGGGACACCATTCTTTCATTTACCTAACCACATTTATTGAGTGCCGATATTGTGCCAGGCACTGTTCTGGGTGTTTGGGATACAGCACACAGAACAGACAAATATTTATCTGGGGACAGAGATGAATAACAAACATAAATTAGAATATTATATGGTTCGTTATAAAATAGCAAAGACATCCTTCTTTTGTGCCCCAGTAGTGATCTATCCATAGCCCTATCACAGGCAGAAAATTCTATACTACAATGTTGTGTAAGATTGTGGTTGGTGCTGGGTGTCTCATTTAGACTTAAGTTGTGTTCCTCCTATGGTTCTGATGAGTTTGGTTGTGACTGGAGGGCTCTTTCTACTTGAGAACATAGTAGCTCCCTGGGAAGGTGTTGGAGAACTTAAGTTATATCTAAAAATGGGCTTGGGTAATATTAGAGGAGTTGAATCCATGAATCTCCAGATTAACTGTAAATGACTTGTGAAATCCAAACTTAACACCTGAAGGGTTAAAAGCAACAGAGATCATCAGAAAGGGAAAACGTCTTACATTGTGATTAAAATTTCAAAATGGTACCAATTACTTGTAAATGAAATTTAGAAATGTTTGAATGTGACTCGTTTCTCTGATTAAACAAGGTAATTTTATTTTAGTGTAGAAGATTCCCACTTATTTGCTTTGTTAGCT
Organism: Balaenoptera ricei; assembly: GCF_028023285.1. NCBI lineage: Eukaryota > Metazoa > Chordata > Mammalia > Artiodactyla > Balaenopteridae > Balaenoptera > Balaenoptera ricei. The sequence goes on from NC_082653.1 coordinate 31,117,793, forward strand.
TAATAATAAAAAAGATACAAAAATGATAAAATGTACTACAATGATAATGCATGAAAACAACTGCTATAGTTTTTTTCTTTATTTCTTTACTTATTTGCTTGATTATTAAAAGGAAAACAATGAGATAAAATGGTGTTTCACAACTTACTTCTCAAAAAATTTACCCAGAATCACAATTGGTATACTAGTGTTTTTCTTAAAACAAAAAAGTTAAAGGCTTAATTAATTCTTTGACAAAGTAATAAAAAATATACTATAAGCTACATATTTTAGATTATTTTATATGCTAACCCTTCCTTTTAAAAAAATATTTTATTATATTTTTGTCTTCTTTTTAAAAATAATTTGGTTTCAGATATTAAATTCACAAATTTCTGAGTTAAACCACTATTTGGAGAGGAATTACCAAAAAATTTGGTAGGTCTGAAAAAAAGAAATAGATTTTAATGCTATGAGGTCCTGTTTGTGCCATGGCTAATTCCCTAATTTAAAAAAAATGCTGAATATTTACATAACATTTATCAAACTATTATTATTTTTTAAAATCAAACTATTATTAAAAAATGTTAGCAAAAGGAAATTTCTGGAAATAAACAGATTTTTAAAATGTTTTTCCTGAATGCTATAATTATATTAGCTAAGTATTTAATTTATCTCTCTGAACAAGACCTAAAAATCATAAGCAGACAGCATATAAGGGGCAATTACAGTTTTGAGAACTTCAGAAAAGATTCATCTATTAAAAAAAAAAAAAAGATTCACTTTCTATGAAGAATGTAAATTCACTTGTCAGAAAATCAGAAACTACACACTAAATTCATTTGAATTTGACCATCAGTAAGTGAGTGTCCCCAAAACACTAGTGGCAACAAAAAATTATTGCTGAAAGATATTTGATGAAGGTATTTATCTTAACATAATCATATACTGTGCAAACACTAAAAACTGTTAGATGTATAGCTGTTTAATAAAATTCAATTCTCTTTTATTCCATAAAGCTCTTTGAATACGGTGTAAAAATTTTTACAGTCTCAGCTTTGGCTTTGAAAATTAGGCCCTATTTGGAAATAAAAACAAAAATAAACAAATGGGACCTAATCAAACTCAAAAGCTTTTGCACGGCAAAGGAAGCCATAAACAAAATGAAAAGACAACCCATAGAATGGGAGAAAATATTTGCAAATGATGCAACTGACAAAGGATTAATCTCCAAAATTTACAAATAGCTTATGCAGCTCAATATCAAAAAAACAAACAACCCAATCAAAAAATGGGCAGAAGACCTAAACAGACGTTTCTCCAAAGAAGACATACAGGTGGCCAAGAGGCACATGAAAAAATGCTCAACGTTGCAAATTATTAGAGAAATGCAAATCAAAACTACAATGAGACCTCACACCAGTCAGAATGGCCATCATCAAAAAGGCTACAAACAATAAATGCTGAAGAGGGTGTAGAGAAAACGCAACCCTCCTACACTGTTGGTGGGAATGTAAATTGATGCAGCCATTATGGAGAACAGTATGGAGGTTCCTTAAGAAACTAAAAATAGAGCTACCATATGATCCAGCAATCCCACTCCTGGGCATATATCCAGAGAAAAATATGGTTCGAGAGGATACATGCACCCCAATGTTCATTGCAGCACTGTTTACAATAGTCAAGACATGGAAGCAACCTAAATGTCCATCAACAGATGAATGAGTAAATAAGATGTGGTATGTATATACAATGGAATATTACTCAGCCATTAAAAAGAATAAAATAATGTCATTTGCAGCAACATGGATGGACTTGGAGATTATCATCTAAATAAGTCAGAGAAAGACAAATATCATATGATATCGCTTATATGCAGAATCTAAAAAAAAAATGATACAAACTTATTTACAAAACAGAAAGACTCACAGACTTAGAGAACAAACTTATGGTTACTGGGGGGAAGGATGGGGGAGAGGGACAGACCGGGAGTTTGGGATTGACATGTACACACTGCTATATTTAAAACAGATAACCAAGAAGGACCTACTGTATAGCAGCAGTCCCCAACCTATTTGGCACCAGGGACTGGTTTTGTGGAAGACAGTTTTCCACGGACTGGGGTGGGGAGGGAGATGGTTTTGGGATGATTCAAGCGCATTGATTTATTATGGTTTCTGTGCAGTCAAACCTCTCTGCTAATGAAAATCTGTATTTGCAGCCGCCCCCCAGCACTCGCATCACCGCCTCAGCTCCACCTCAGATCATCAGGCACTAGATTTTCATAAGGAGCACGCAACCTAGATCCCTCGCATGCACAGTTCACAGTAGGGTTTGTGCTCCTATGAGAAACTGCTCATCTGACAGGAGGTGGAGCTCAGGCGGTAATGCGAGTGATGGGGAGTGGCTGTAAATACAGATGAAGCTTCACTGGCTCACCCGCTGCTCACCTCCTGCGGTGCGGCCCGGTTCCTAACAGGCCACGGACCAATACTGGGGGCTGGGGACCCCTGCTGTATAGCACTGGGAACTCTGCTCAATAAACCTAAATGGGAAAAGAGTTTGAAAAAGGATACATGTATATGTATAATTGAATCACTTTGCTGTACACCTGAAACTAACATAACATTGTTAATTAACTCTACTCCAATATAAAATAAAAAATTTTAAAAAGTATTAAAATGAAAAAAAAGAAGAAAATTAGGCCCTGTTTAAAAACTTAGAAAGAGAAAAATGCTTGCTTAAACAATTATGAGTCAGTCAACCATGAAAGTTTACCGGCCAAATCCATTACTCCTTCTAGTGGGTATTTTATCCTTTATCACTTGTCTGTGCATGTGCTACAGAGCTTGTCGAATAGTGTTTTATGCAGATAATCAATCACCTGTACACCTGACCAATTCAACAACAAATGGGAGCTTCAGATATTCTTGAGAAACCACAAAAATCTGTTTAAAGCCTTGTATCTTGTTTGGACATTGTTTTCTGATCCCTAATGACTTTAGCTAACACCCTCCTGAAAAGCAATCTTGAAATTTCTGTGAAAGTAGATTAAATCCTGGGGACAATAACATAAGTGTCTCTGGGCTAGGTGCTAATATGTTAGAAAAACAAATGTGGACAATTTTCTCCTCTAGTGTAAAATACCTCCTCAGCAGATAAGACTGAAGACTGAATAAAGGTGTTTTACTGATTAGTAACTCACAGAAGGTTAAAATGTTAAGCCACCTTAATTTTAGAAAATTTGCTAATTATCATATGTATAAAACATTTTAACCTAAGGGCAGAAAGTTGATTTATTATTGATTGCTTAACATATATTGAAGCAACACAGAATGAAAATTGATTACCTAATCAAGTAGCAACAGAAGAGTAAACTAAGGATGAAGACAAATATAGCAGTGCCAAAAACCACAATATATATGTTGAGTGGCAGATTCTGGAATCCAATATTAGGCATCCTGAAGTTGTAATGTGGGAAATCCGAGCTCATGGATGAACTGTGGGGAAAGAAAAGAATGGGAAAAAATTAGGTTATAAAGGCTAAAAACCAAGATAGCATTATCTTTGTACATGTACAGAGGCAAATTTTTCCTTAAGGCTTGAAACAAATATGATAGACATAGGGTTAATATCCTTGCCATTAATTCATTAATCATGCCACAAATATTTATTGAGTACTTATTATGTACCTGGAACTACTCCAGAAGCTTGAGATCCTACCTAAAAAGCTTTACAAAAAGGTATTCACAGAGAGGTACTGGCATGATTTCACTGAAATAATGCCAATAATCAATAAACATCAATATATGAAAATGTTCAACGTCAAAGAAGTAAAAAGGAAAAAAAAAGTTAAGATTTTAAAAACTCTTTAACCTTTAAAGTAATAATATTTATAATGGTAAAATATTGGAAATAACTTAGATGTCTCACAAGGAGATAACGATTAAATAATTACAGAGTCATATGTTACAATATTATTTGGTCATGAAAACCTGTTTTCAATAAATTTTAAATTTTAATAAAGATATATAGGAAAATTAAGCAGGATATAAATTGTATATAAAATTGATCCCGATTTTGTAAAGGGTTGAAAAAAAGGTGGATTATATATGTAAATATATGTGTACATATAGGGGTGTGTGTGTGTGTGTGTGTGTGTGTGTGTGTGTGTGTGTATATGTGTGTGTAGCAGGAAAAAGCCTGAAAGCCAACATATCAAAATGTTAATAATGACTTGTGGTTTACTAGCCATTTTGATTTTCTTCTTCTTCTTCTTGTTTTTTTTTTTTTTTAAAAAACACTTTATTAAATCAGACTCGGGCGAATTCCCTGGTGGTCCAGTGGTTAAGACTCTGTGCTTCCATTGCCGGGGGCAGGGGTTCAATCCCTAGTCAGGGAACTGAGATCTTGCAAGCTGCGTGGTGCGGCCAAAAAAAAAAAAAAAAAAAATCAGGCCTTATTCTAAGCATTTTACCGGCTTTATTTTATTTAATTCTTACATAAAATTTCTATAGGTACCATAACATCTCCCCCATCTTATAGATAAGGAAACCAAAACTTAAGAGTTTTGGTCACATAGCCATGACTGACCAAGTATGTATGGGAGTCAAGGCCTCTCCAACTCCAAAGCCAGTGACCTCAGCCCATATGCTCTAGTCTTTATAATAAAAAAACAGCAAATATTGTTTAAACACTAAAAAGGGGACTATTTTTGTCGATTAGATTGCTACTACCTACTGATCACTACACAGTTAAAATTCCATGAATGGAGGTTGCCCCCTTCTTTAGGTGATGAGCTATAGTGATAAAGTGGATCATCATACCGTCATGCTTGAACTTTCCTTGTCGTTTTGATTCATTACAAAATAAAGAGCAACTGCCAGTCTTGATTATCAAGACCACATAATGGTAACTGGATTACAACTATGACTACTGCCAAAATCAAAACAAAACTAAACAAAACTCCTCCAAACAAAATGCTTCTACTTTTATTTATACAAGGTACATTACAAATGTGTTTGCAGATCTTTCATGTCCTTGTTGGAAGAGTATATTTATATTATAGACAACATTGAGATACTGACTGGTTGTATCTGAAGCCTCAGTGTTATTATTACTTTAATTTCCAACTTCTAATAACTTATACCAGGAACTGTAAAGACCTACTTCATCCTATGGAAACTCCTAAGAAATTCCAAACATAAATAATGGATAATATTTAGTTTTGAACATTCAACCCTTTTCTGCAAGTGCTTTTATTCAAATATATAATTTCCTTTTTCTTACACTCAGATCTTCTTGGAAGAGAAGGAAGGAGTTAAGCAGTACTTTACTAAATATATCTAGCACATATATTGTACAGCTATAAGAAAATTACAGCTGCCAAAACTTAACTCTTCCATACTGCTGACAGGGCTTCACTTAATGACTCTTCCTACAGTCAAGACTTAGATGACTATCCTTCAGTCCTTTAGAAATACCCCTCACCGGACAAATTTGTCTTGGTAAAGTAACTCTCACCTTAGGAAATAAGAGATTAAATGTACATCCTGGGAGGGCTAATAGAGAAGAAATAGGCAAACAGAAACTTTTATGGTGGAAAAAGGGACTGGTTTGCAGTCAGCAACTTTCTGTGTTGTTCCCAGGATGTCACTAGCTAGATGTCAATACTTGGTCCATCTGTCCCATTATCAATGGGACAATGCTTATCCTATCAACTTCAAGGGATTCTTGGAAGGATAAAATGAGATGATAGATACTGAAGTGTCTGAAAACTCTAAGAGTTAGGGCAAAATACTAAGGCTATAATGTGTGTGTGTGTGTGTGTGTGTGTGTGTGTGTGTGCATTTTGGCGAGGGGTCAGGGAGAGGGATGACATTAAAAAAAGTAGTAGATAACATAAAAGATGCCCTAGCAAAGATCAAGTCTCTCTAGAGGATTCTACAAAACCAAATGCTCCTTCCTCAGGGAGCTCCTCTGCACACACTGCCAAGCTTTGTGTCAAGTGACCTGCCAACCTGGCCACCAGAGGCAGGAAACCTATCTTGGCCAAAGGCAACTATCAATATAGGCCAGCTGGGAGTGAGCCAGTGGTGTGAGAATGCTACGCTGTAGGGGTCCTTGTACTGGGTGGCACCACCAACAAACTCTGGGGGAATTCTGAACAGAGACACAGGCATGGAGTATTAGAGGTAGCACTGTCATCAGAAGGAAGAGACATCTGCCTCAGTGTTCCTGGGGTCTGGCTGCTGACAACTTTCCTGTGAGTCCACCCTTCTTGTTAGGGCCTTACAACCAATTACCAGAAGAATGGGAGTTGGCAGGGGATATGCTGATGCAGAACACATTTTAGGAATTTCCCCCCTGTCTTTTGGTAAATGGAATTGCTTAGCTACAACTGATATGTTGTCCCAACAGTCTAAGTAGATGGTGTATTATTCCAAGATATTAATCCTGGTCTAGTGATATATTAATTTTATAATATTTTCATTATAATATCTTTTCAGCATGAGTATGAATAATCTTTTAAAGTGAGACAATCTTTAAAAAGAAACCTACCATTCAACATCATCATAATAAGAATTCTTTGCTATTTAGGTATTACAAATGTAAAAGTTATTTAGTAATTGCTCTTTGTGGGAATGAAGAGAAGAAATAGAACATACAGTGCACTGTTGGATCTTACTTGGCATTTCTGACTTCATTCACGTGAAAACCATTTTCCTCTTTATGTAATTCCATAGGTCCTGAAATCTCTAATCTCAGCCTAAATTTCAAACTAATCAGTTTATTTTTTTATTTTTTTAACATCTTTATTGGAGTATAATTGCTTTACAATGGTGTGTTAGTTTCTGCTTTATAACAAAGTGAATCAGTTATACATATACATATGTTCCCATATCTCTTCCCTCTTGCGTCTCCCTCCCTCCCACCCTCCCTATCCCTTCCCTCTAGGTGGTCACAAAGCACCGAGCTGATCTCCCTGTGCTATGCGGCTCCTTCCCATTAGCTATCTATTTTACATTTGATAGTGTATATATGTCCATGCCACTCTCTCACCCTGTCACATCTTACCCCTCCCCCTCCTCATATCCTCAAGTCCATTCTCTAGTAGGTCTGTGTCTTTATTCCCGTCTTACCACTAGGTTCTTCATGACCTTTTTTTTTTTCCCTTAGATTCCATATATATGTGTTAGCATACTGTATTTGTTTTTCTCTTTCTGACTTACTTCGCTCTGTTTGACAGACTCTAACTCCATCCACCTCACTACAAATACCTCCATTTCGTTTCTTTTTATGGCTGAGTAATATTCCATTGTATATAGGTGCCACATCTTCTTTATCCATTCATCCGATGATGGACACTTAGGTTGCTTCCATGTCCTGGCTATTGTAAATAGAGCTGCAATGAACATTTTGGTACATGACTCTTTTTGAATTACGGTTTTCTCAGGGTATATGCCCAGTAGTGGGATTGCTGGGTCGTATGGTAGTTCTATTTTTATTTTTTAAGGAACCTCCATACTGTTCTCCATAGTGGCTGTATCAATTTACATTCCCACCAACAGTGCAAGAGGGTTCCCTTTTCTCCACACCCTCTCCAGCATTTATTGTTTCTAGATTTTTTGATGATGGCCATTCTGACCGGTGTGAGATGATATCTCATTGTAGTTTTGATTTGCATCTCTCTAATGATTAATGATGTTGAGCATTCTTTCATGTGTCTGTTGGCAATCTGTATATCTTCTTTGGAGAAATGTCTCCTTAGGTCTTCTGCCGATTTTTGGATTGGGTTGTTTGTTTTTTTGTTATTGAGCTGCATGAGCTGCTTGTAAATCTTGGAGATTAATCCTTTGTCAGTTGCTTCATTTGTAAATATTTTCTCCCATTCTGAGGGTTGTCTTTTGGTCTTGTTTATGGTTTCCTTTGCTGTGCAAAAGCTTTTAAGTTTCATTAGGTCCCATTTGTTTATTTGTGTTTTTATTTCCATTTCTCTAGGAGTTGGGTCAAAAAGGATCTTGCTGTGATTTATGTCATAGGGTGTTCTGCCTATGTTTTCCTCTAAGAGTTTGATAGTGTCTGGCCTTACATTTAGGTCTTTAATCCATTTTGAGCTTATGTTTGTGTATGGTGTTAGGGAGTGTTCTAATTTCATACTTTTACATGTACCTGCCCAGTTTTCCCAGCACCACTTACTGAAGAGGCTGTCTTTTCTCCACTGTATATGCTTGCCTCCTTTATCAAAGATAAGGTGACCATATGTGCATGGGTTTATCTCTGGGCTTTCTATCCTGTTCCATTGATCTATTTTTCTGTTTTTGTGCCAGTACCAAACTGTCTTGATTACTGTAGCTTTGTAATATAGACTGAAGTCAGGGAGCCTGATTCCTCCAGCTCCATTTTTCGTTCTCAAGATTGCTTTGGCTATTCGGGGTCTTTTGTGTTTCCATACAAATTGTGAAATTTTTTGTTCTAGTTCTGTGAAAAATGCCAGTGGTCGTTTGATAGGGATTGCATTGAATCTGTAGATTGCTTTGGGTAGTAGAGTCATTTTCACAATGTTGATTCTTCCAATCCAAGAACACGGTATATCTCTCCATCTACTTGTATCATCTTTAATTTCTTTCATCAGTGTCTTATAATTTTCTGCATACAGGTCTTTTGTCTCCTTAGGTAGGTTTATTCCTAGATATTTTCTTTTTGTTGCAATGGTAAACGGGAGTGATTTCTTAATTTCACTTTCAGATTTTTCATCATTAGTGTATAGGAATGCAAGAGATTTCGGTGCATTAATTTTGTATCCTGCTACTTTACCAAATTCATTGATTAGCTCTAGGAGTTTTCTGGTGGCATCTTTAGGATTCTCTATGTATAGTATCATGTCATCTGCAAACAGTGACAGCTTTACTTCTTCTTTTCCGATTTGGATTCCTTTTATTTCTTTTTCTTCTCTGATTGCTGTGGCTAACACTTCCCAAACTATGTTGAATAATAGTGGTGAGAGTGGGCAACCTTGTCTTGTTCCTGATCTTAGTGGAAATGGTTTCAGTTTTTCACCATTGACGACAATGTTGGCTGTGGGTTTGTCATATATGGCCTTTATTATGTTGAGGAAAGTTCCCTGTATGCCTACTTTCTGCAGGGCTTTTATCATAAATGGGTGTTGATTTTGTCAAAAGCTTTCTCTGCATCTATTGAGATGATCATATGGTTTTTCTCCTTCAATTTGTTAATATGATGTATCACGTTGATTGATTTGCGTATATTGAAGAATCCTTGCATTCCTGGAATAAACCCCACTTGATCCTTTTAATGTGCTGTTGGATTCTGTTTGCTAGTATTTTGTTGAGGATTTTTGCATCTATGTTCATCAGTGATATTGGCCTGTAGTTTTATTTCTTTGTGACATCTTTGTCTGGTTTTGGTATCAGGGTGATGGTGGCCTCGTAGAATGAGTTTGGGAGTGTTCCTCCCTCTGCAATATTTTGGAAGAGTTTGAGAAGGATAGGTGTTAGCTCTTCTCTAAATGTTTGATAGAATTCGCCTGTGAAGCCATCTGCTCCTGGGCTTTTGTTTGTTGGAAGATTTTTAATCATAATCAGTTTATTTTTTTAAAAAAGAAAGAAAAAGACAAATATCTGAGTTTTTTTTTTTTTTTTTTTTTTATCAGCAATGGGATTTTTCACCAAGATACAAAAGGGATAGAGATTTGGCCCCACAGAGGACCAGAGCTTCACACAATACACCACAGTTAGATAGGCTGCAGCAGTGTTTCTTTTTTTTTAAAAATAAATTTATTTATTTTAATTTATTTGTTTATTTTTTTGGCTGCATTGGGCCTTCGTTGCTGCGTGCGGGCTTTCTCTAGTTCTTGCGAGCAAGGGCTACTCTTCGTTGTGGTGCGTGGGCTTCTCTTTGCAGTGGCTTCTCTTGTTGCACAGCACAGGCTTTAGGCACGCGGGCTTCAGTAGTTGTGGCACGCAGGCTCAGTAGTTGTGGCTCACGGGCTCTAGAATGCAGGCTCAGTAGTTGTGGCACACAGGCTTAGTTGCTCTGTGGCATGTGGGATCTTCCCAGACCAGGGATCGAACCTGTGTCCCCTGCATTGGCAGGTGGATCCTTAACCATGCAGCAGTGTTTCTTTCTTTTTTTTTTTTTTTTAATTTATTTTATTTTTATTTATTTATGGCTGTGTTGGGTCTTCGTTTCTGTGCGAGGGCTTTCTCTAGTTGTGGCAAGCGGGGGCCACTCTTCATCGCGGTGCGCAGGCCTCTCATTATCGTGGCCTCTCTTGTTGCGGAGCACAGGCTCCAGACGCGCAGGCTCAGTAGTTGTGGCTCACGGGCCCAGTTGCTCCGCGGCATGTGGGATCTTCCCAGACCAGGGCTCGAACCCGTGTCCCCTGCATTGGCAGGCAGATTCTCAACCACTGCACCACCAGGGAAGCCCGCAGCAGTGTTTCTTGAAGTGTGTTTGGTGGCCTCATTCTTCTTAGACCAGTTCCTGCTCCCTGGACAATACATCAGCATCTTCACAGTAGTTAGTATTCTACTTTTGCTTCAAAAATGCTCAGAAAAAGAGACACCAGTAATTAGACTGCTGTGTTTTATAATTTGTGGTTCACAAACCATTAAAAACCATATATTTCTTATAAATACAAGACATCCAAGAAAAACTTTCTAAGAAAAAATTATCTTACACTTTGTTAATCTTTTTTAAAAAACTGAGACATAAATTTACATTAAAAATGCACCCATGTGTATAGGTCAAAGAGTTTGGACAAATGAATATACCCTTGTTACCACCATCCTAATCAAGATACAGAACATTTCTTTATCCCCAGAGAATTCCCTGTACCCGTTTGCAGTTAATCACCACTCCTAACCACAGATCTGATTTCCATCATTACAGATTTATCTTCCTTATTCTAGAATTTCATATTCAAATGGAATCACACAGTATGTACTCTTTTGTGTTTAGCTTTTAGTCTCTCAGTAGGTGAGAGACTCTTAACAAACAGCTATATAAATTCACGTTATATTCCTAGCTTGTCCTAGTTATTCTATTATCTACAACTGGTGTCTCCTAAAGATCATTAACTTCATCTTTGAATATATCAATTTTATGGTTAATTTTTGGATACTTCTTTCTACACAAAATTCCTGATTATCCTATTTAGGTGTTGTTATTGTTTTCATGGAAGAACATTTCACCATGTCCTGGGTGTTCCTTTCCATTTTTAAGTCTTTCTTCAGTGGAACACTTTCTACCTATTATATTTTTAAAGCCTTCAGCAGAGGAAACGTGTAGCTTGATTCACTCACCATATTTTGCCCCAGTCAAAATCTAAGGGAAAGCAGGAACTCCAAGGTGCTCAAGGCTGGAGTGGTGGGACTCCCCTGGTGGCTCAGTGGTTAAGAATCCGTCTGCCAATGCAGGGGACACAGGTTCGAGCCCTGGTTTGGGAAGATCCCACATGCTGCAGAGCAACTAAGCCCATGCACCACAACTACTGAGCCTGCGTTCTAGAGCCCGCGAGCCACAACTACTGAGCCCATGCACCAAAACTACTGAAGCCTGCACACCTAGAGCCCATGCTCTGCCACAAGAGAAGCCACCGCAATGAGAAGCCTGTGCACCGCAACGAAGAGCAGCCCCTACTTGCTACAAAACTAGAGAAAGCCTGCGTGCAGCAACGAAGACTCAACACAGCCAAAAATAAACAAATTTGTATATATATAAAACAAAGACTGGAGTGGTGAAGCCTCTTTTATGGTGAGGCATCTGCTGATATGTGCCAGTCTTCTTGGGGCAAGGAAACACAAGTCCAAGCTTGCAGCCTAGCCCAGGTGGGTTCCTACATTAAGCCAGGAGGGAAGATAAAGCAAGTGGATACACACAGCCTCTTTCATTCACACCATTGTTCTTTTTTTATTTTCACCTTTTACTTTCATATAATCATGGAAAAAACCCTCTGTGTCTACTGTCCTATACATCTGTTCATAGGAAACATGTATAACTAACATACGCATAACATGATCAATACCTGGAACCTGTTTAAACATTCTCATTCATTTATCCGGCTTTTTATTTCATTCTCTATTAAAATTTTTTTCTTTTCCTCAAGTATATTTTGTGAATTCTCAACTTATCCCCCATTTTTGTATTTTTAGCATTATTTCCCTCTTTCTTAGAGCTTTATGCTTTATTTTGTTACTTCATCCAACTTCTCTGGAATACTTTTCAGATCTCTTAAAACGTGACTTCTGCTCTTACATTATCTACGTGATGCTGCCTGCAAATGCTCACAGCATGTACATTACTGTCTCTTTTTTCATCTGCAGTCCTCTATGTTCCTCTTTTAAGTTGATGTATTTACTCTAGGAGGGAGGCAGTCCATACAGAACACACCAAGAAGAGGCCTGACAGGGCAAATTCATCTCCCTTCCTGGTTAGCATCATCTACTGGAAGAGGTTGTTGGCCACATTACATCACACACACCACTGTGCACTTCAGTCTAATTCAACAATGCACTGGGTGCCAGGTCTGTAGTAAAGAAAGAAACAAGAAAAATGTGTTCAGAGAAGGGGAGAAGTCTCACATGACATGCTCACTTCAGAATTCTGCCTAGGTTTGGAATTTTCCCAGAAAAAAGGAGAAAATTCTTTTTTTTCCTTTTCCACTTCTATCTTCTGTATAAGTATATATATATATATATATATATATATATATAAATATAAATATATACATATATATACTTTTTCATATTCTTTTCCATTATGGTTTATTATAGGATATTAAATATAGTTCCCTGTGTTATACAGTAGGACCTTCTTGTTTATCTATTTTATATATAGTAGTTTTTATCTGCTTGTTCCAAACTCCTAATTTATCCCTCCCTCACCCCCTTTCTCCTTGGGTAACCATACGTTTGTTTTCTGTGCCTGTGAGTCTGTTGTTTTGTAAATAAATTCATTTGTATCATATTTTAGATTCCACATATAAGTAACATCATATGGGATTTGTCTTTCTCTTTCTGGCTTACTTCACTTAGTATGATAATCTCTAGGTCCATCCACATTGCTGAAAATGGCATTATTTCACTCCTTTTTTATGGCTGAGTAGTATTCCACTGTATATATGTACCACATCTTCTTTATCCATTCCTCTGTCGATGGACATTTAGGTTGGTTCCATGTCTTGGCTATTGTAAATAGTGCTGCAATGAACACTGGGGTGCATGTATCTTTTTGAATTAGAGTTTTCTCCAGACATATGCTCAGGAGTGGGATTGCTGGATCATACAGTAGTTCTATTTTTAGTTTTTTGAGGACCCTCCATACTGTTTCTCATAGTGCCTGCACCAATTTACATTCTGGCCAACAGTGTAGGAGGGTCCTCTTTTCTCCACAACCTCTCCAGCGTTTGTTATTTGTAGACTTTTTATTTTTTAAAAAATATTTATTTATTTATTTTTGGCTGCATCGGGTCTTAGTTGCAGCACATGGGCTCTTTTGTTGTGGCACGTGGGCTCTTCACTGTGGCGCATGAGCTTCTCTCTAGTTGGGCCGTGCGAGCTCTACAGCGCGTGGGCTCTGTAGTTGTGGCATGCGGGCTTAGTTGCCCTGCGGCATGTGAGATCTTAGCTCCCCAACCAGGGATCAAACCCACGTCCCTTGCATTGGAAGGTGGATTCTTAACCACTGGACCACCAGGGAAGTCTCTGTAGACTTTTTAATGATGGCTAGTCTGACCGCTGAGAGGAGATACCTCACTGTACTTTTGATTTGTATTTCTCTAATAATCAGTGATGCTGAACATTTTTTCATGTGCTTGTGGGCCATCTGTATATCTTCTTTGGAGAAATGTCTGTTTAGGTCTTCTGCCCATTTTTTGATTGGGTTGTTTGTGTTTCTGATATTGAGTTGCATGAACTGTTTGTATATTTTGGAACTTAAGCCCTTGTTGGTTGCATAGTTTGTAAGTATTTTCTCCCATTCCGTTAGGTTGTCTTCATTTTGTTTATGGTTTTCTTTGCTGTGCAAAAGCTTATAAGTTTGATTAGGTCCCATTTGTTTATTTTTGCTTTTATTTCTATTGTCTTGGGAGTCTGATCTAAGAAAACATGCAAGGCCTTTCTTCAAGGTTCACCTATAATAAAAATAGGCTGCTGTGGCCTGCCCTATGTTAGATCCAGGAACTTAACAACCGTTTCAAAATTATGTGTATATAGAGGGATGCACTCTGGGTTTCTAAAAGCAAACTTGGGAAACACACAGTTAGAACTGGGCACATTAATGGGAATTCCCTGGTGGTTTAGTGTTTAGGACTCAGCTCTTTCACTGCCGTGGGCCCAGGTTCAATCCCTGGTCGGGGAACTAAGATCCCACAAGCTGCACAGTGAGGCCAAAAAAAAGAGAACTGGGCACATTAACAAATTTGGGAACTTTCTAATGTCCAACTTATTTTTAAAAGTTTTACCCTTAGTTCTATTAAAAAAGAAAAAAAGATTTATCAAATCAAAACCTTTCCTTATGAGAGACCTTCAAGATGGCGGAGGAGTAAGACGTGGAGATCACCTTCCTTTCCACAAATACATCAGAAATACATCTACATGTGGAACAACTCCTACAGAACACCTACTGAATGCTGGCAGAAGAGCTGACTTCCCAAAAGGCAAGAAACTCCCCACATACCTGGGTAGGGCAAAGGAAAAAAGAAAAAACAGAGACAAAAGAATAGGGACAGGACCTGCACCCCTGGGAGGGAGCTGTGAAGGAGGAAAAGTTTCCACACACTAGAAAGCTCCTTCACTGGCGGAGACGGGGTGGCGGGGGGAGGCTTCGGAGCCATGGAGGAGAGCGCAGCAATAGCGGTGCAGAGGGCAAAGTGGAGAGATTCCCGCACAGAGGATTGGTGCCGACCAGCACTCACCAGCCTGAGAGGCTTGTCTGCTCACCTGCTGGGATGGGTGGGGGCCGGGAGCTGAGGCTCGGGCTTCGGAGGTCAGATCCCAGAGAGAGGACTGGAGTTGGCTGCGTGAACACAGCCTGAAGGGGGCTAGTGCACCACAGCTAGCCGGGAGGGAGTCCAGGAAAAAGTCTGGAACTGCCTAAGAGGCAAGAGACCATTCCTTTGGGGTGCACGAGGAGAGGGGATTCAGAGCACCGCCTAAACGAGCTCCAGAGACGGGCGCAAGCTGCGGCTATCAGAGCGGACACCAGAGACGGGCATGAAACGCTAAGGCTGCTGCTGCAGCCACCAAGAAGCCTGTGTGCAAGCACAGGTCACTATCCACACCTCCCCTCCCGGGAGCTTGTGCAGCCCGCCACTGCCAGGGTTCCGTGATCCAGGGACAACTTCCCCAGGAGAACACACAGCACGGCTCAGGCTGTCGCAACGTCATGCCAGCCTCTGCCGCCGCAGGCTCACCCTGCATACCATACCCCTCCCATCCCCTGGCCTGAGTGAGCCAGCGCCCCCTAATCAGCTGCTACTTTAACCCCGTCCTGTAGGCGACCTACATGCAGAGGCAGGGCCAAATCCAAAGCTGAACCCCAGGAGCTGTGCGAACAAAGAAGAGAAAGGGAAATCTCTCCCAGCAGCCTCAGGAGCAGCGGATTATATTTCCACAATCAACGTGATGTACCCTGCATCTCTGGAATACCTGAATAGACAATGAATCATCCCAAAATTGAGGCAATGGATTTTGGGAGCAACTGTAGACTTGGGGTTTGCTTTCTGCATCTAATCTCTTTCTGGATTTATATTTATCTTAGTTTAGTATTTAGCCTTTATTATCACTGGTAGATTTGTTTATTGATTTGGTTGCTCTCTTCCTTTTTTTAATATATACAGATATATATATATATTTTTTCCTTTTTCTCTTTTTGTGAGTTTGTATGTGTATTCTTCTTTGTGTGATCTTGTCTGTATAGCTTTGCTTTTACCATTTGTCCTAGGGTTCTGTCTGTCTGTTTTTATTCTGTAGAGTTTTTAGCACTTGTTGTCATTGGTAGATTTGTTTTTCGGTTTGGTTGCTCTCTTCTTTCTTATTACTTTTTAATTTTTTAAAATTATTTTTTAATTTTAATAATGCTATTTTATTTTATTATTACCTTTCCCTCCATCCTTCCTTCCTTCTTCCTTCCTCCCTCCCTTCCTTCCTTTCTTTCTTCCTTTCTTTGTCTCCATTTCTTCTGAGCTGTGTGGCTGACAGGGTCTTCGTGCTCCAGCCAGGTGTCAGGCTTGTGCCTCTGAGTTGGGAGAACCAAGTTCAGGACATTGGTCCAACAGAGACCTCCTGGCTCCATGTAATATCAAATGGCAAAAGCTCTCCCAGAGATCTCCATCTCAACGCTAAGACCCAGCTCCACTCAATGACCAGCAAGCTACAGTGCTGGACACCCTATGCCGAACAACTAGCAAGACAGGAACACAACCCCACCCATTAGCAGAGAGGCTGCCTAAAATCATAATAAGGTCACAAACACCCCAGGACACACCACCGGACGTGGACCTGCCCACCAGAAAGACAAGATCCAGCCTCAACCACCAGAACACAGGCACCAGTCTCCTCCACCAGAAAGCCTACACAACCCACTGAAACAACCTTAGTCACTGGGGGCAGACACCAAAAACAACGGGAACTAAGAACATGCAGGCTGCGAAAAGGAGACCCCAAACACAGTAAGGTAAGAAAAATGAGAAGACAGAGAAACACACAGCAGTGGAAGGAGCAAGGTAAAAACCCACCAGACCAAACAAATGAAAAGGAAATAGGCAGTCTACCTGAAAAAGAATTCAGAGTAATGATAGTAAAGATGATCCAAAATCTTGGAAACAGAATGGAGAAAATACAAGAAATGATTAACAAGGACCTAGAAGAACTAAAGAGCAAACAATGATGAACAACACAATAAATGAAATTAAAAATTCTCTAGAAGGAATCAATAGCAGAATAACTGAGGCAGAAGAATGGATAAGTGACCTGGAAGATAAAATAGTGAAAATAACTACTGCAGAGCAGAATAAAGAAAAAAGAATGAAAAGAATTGAGGAGTCTCAGAGACCTCTGGGACAACATTAAACACACCAACATTCGAATTATAGGGGTCCCAGAAGAAGAAGAGAAAAAGAAAGGGACTGAGAAAATATTTGAAGAGATTATAGTTGAAAACATCCCTAATATGGTAAAGGAAATAGTCAATCAAGTCCAGGAAGTGCAGAGAGTCCCATACAGGATAAATCCAAAGAGAAACACGCCAAGACACATATTAATCAAACTATCAAAAATTAAATACAAAGAAAAAATATTAAAAGCAGCAAGAGAAAAGCAACAAATAACATACAAGGGAATCCCCAAAAGGTTAACAGCTGATCTTGCAGCACAAACTCTGCAAGCCAGAAGGGGGTGGCAGGACATATTTAAAGTGATGAAAGGGAAAAACCTCCAACCAAGATTACTCTACACAGCAAGGATCTCATTCAGATTCGACAGAGAAATTAAAACCTTTACAGACAAGCAAAAGCTAAGAGAATTCAGCACCATCAAGCCAGCTTTAAAACAAATGCTAAAGGAACTTCTTTAGGCAGGAAACTCAAGAGAAGGAAAAGACCTACAATAACAAACCCAAAACAATTAAAATGGTATTAGGAACATACATATCGATAACTACCTTAAATGTAAATGGATTAAACGCTCCAACCAAAAGACACAGACTGGCTGAATGGATACAAAAACAAGACCTGTATATATGCTGTCTACAAGAGACCCACTTCAGACCTAAAGACACATACAGACTGAAAGTGAGGGGATGGAAAAAGATATTCAATGCAAAAGGAAATCAAAAGAAAGCTGGAGTAGCAATACTCATATCAGATAAAATAGATATTAAAATAAAGAATGTTGCAAGAGAGAAGGAAGGACAGTACATAATGATCAAGGGATCAATCCAAGAAGAAGATACAACAATTATAAAAATACTAGCAAACAGAATCCAACAGCACATTAAAAGGATCATACACCATGATCAAGTGGGATTTATCCCAGGAATGCAAGGATTCTTCAATATATGCAAATCAATCAATGTGATAAACCATATTAACAAATTGAATAAAAACCATATGATCATCTCAACAGATGCAGAAAAAGCTTTTGACAAAATTTAACACCCATTTATGGTAAAAATCCTCCAGAAAGTGGGCATAGAGGGAACATACCTGAACATAATAAAGGCCATATATGACAAACCCACAGCCAACATCGTTCTCAATGGTGAAAAACTGAAACCATTTCCTCTAAGATCAGGAACAAGACAGGGTTGTCCACTCTCACCACTATTATTCAACATAGTTTTGGAAGTTTTAGCCACAGAAATCAGAGAAGAAAAACAAACAAAAGGAATCCAAATTGGAAAAGAAGAAGTAAAGCTGTCACTGTTTGCAGATGACATGATACTAGACATAGAGAATCCTAAAGATACTAACAGAAAACTACAAGAGCTAATCAATGAATTTGGTAAAGTAGCAGGATACAAAATTAATGCACAGAAATCTCTTGCATTCCTATACACTAATGATGAAAAATCTGAAAGAGAAATTAAGGAAACACTGCCATTTACCACTGCAACAAAAAGAATAAAATACCTAGCTTTTGTCTACCTAAGGAGACAAAAGACCTGTATGCAGAAAACTATAAGACACTGATGAAAGAAATTAAAGATGATACAGATTGAGAGATATACCATGTTCTTGGACTGGAAGAATCAACATTGTGAAAATGACTATACTACCCAAAGCAATCTACAGATTCAAGGCAATCCCTATCCAACTAATCGCCAATGGCATTTTTCACAGAACTAGAACAAAAAATTTCAGTTTGTATGAAAACACAAAAGACCCTGAATAGCCAAAGCCATCTTGAGAAAGAAAAACGGAGCTGGAGGAATCAGGCTCCCAGACCTCAGACTATACTACAAAGCTACAGTAATCAAGACAGTATGGTACTGGCACAAAAACAGAAATATAGATCAATGGAACAGGATAGAATGGCCAGAGATAAACCCACGCACATATGGTCACCTTATTTTTGATAAAGGAGGCAAGAATATACAATGGAGAAAAGACAGCTTCTTCAATAAGTGGTGCTGTGAAAACTGGACAGCTATATGTAAAAGAATGAAATTAGAAAACTCCCTAACACCATACAGAAAAATAAACTCAAAATGGATTAAAGACCTAAATGTAAGGCCAGACACTATCAAACTCTTAGAGGAGAACATAGGCAGAACAGTCTATGACATAAATCACAGCAAGATCCTTTCTGACCCACTTCCTAGAGAAATGGAAATAAAAACAAAAATAAACAAATGGGACCTAATGAAACTTAAAAGCTTTTGCACAGCAAAGGAAAACCTAAACAAGGCGAAAAGACAACCCTCAGAATGGGAGAAAATATTTGCAAATGAAGCAACTGACAAAGGATTAATCTCCAAAATTTCAAAGCAGCTCATGTAGCTCAATATCAAAAAAAAAAAAAAAACCCAATCCAAAAATGGGCAGAAGACCTAAATAGACTTTTCTCCAAAGAAGATATACAGATTGCCAACAAACACATGAAAGGATGCTCAGCATCACTAATCATTAGAGAAATGCAAATCAAAACTACAATGAGGTATCACCTCATACTAGTGAGAATGGCCATCATCAAAAAATCTACAAACAATAAATGCTGGAGAGGGTGTTGATTAAAGGGAACCCTCTTGCACTGTTGGTGGGAATGTAAATTGACACAGCCACTATGGAGAACAGCATGGAGGTTCCTTAGAAAACTAAAAATAGAACTACCATACGACCCAGCAATCCCACTACTGGCATATACCCTGAAAACCATAATTGAAAAGGAGTCACGTACCACAATGTTCATTGCAACTCTATGTACAATAGCCAGGACATGGAAGCAACCTAAGTGCCCATTGACAGATGAATGGATAAAGAAAATGTGGCACATATATACAATGGAATATTACTCAGCCATAAAAAGAAACGAAATTGAGTTATTTATAGTGAGGTGGATGGACCTAGAGTCTGTCATACAGAGTGAAGTAAGTCAGAAAGAGAAAAACAAACACCGTATGCTAACACATATATATGCAATCTAAAAAAAAAAAAAAAGGTTCTGAAGAACCTAGGGGCAGGACAGGAATAAAGACGCAGACGTAGAGAATGGACTTGAGGACACGGGGAGGGGGATGGGTAAGCTTGGGGAAGTGAGAGAGTGGCATGGACATATATACACTACCAAATGTAAAACAGATAGCTAGTGGGAAGCAACCGCATAGCACGGGGAGATCAACTCGGTGTTTGTGACCACCTAGAGGGGTGGGATAGGGAGGGTGGGAGGGAGACGCAAGAAGGAGGAGATATGGGCATGTATGTATATGTATAGCTGATTCACTTTGTTATAAAGCAGACACTAACACAGCATTGTGAAACAATTATACTCCAACAAAGATAAAAGAAAAAAAAACACACAAAAAAATAATGGAGTCCGTCAGTGTCACGCGGAGAGGAAGTCTCTGCTGCCGCCACCGCCACCGCCACCGCCGGACCCCAGGCCCCCACGACCCCGCCTGCCGCGTCGCCATGGCCTGCCAGCCGCGAAGTCCCCCGGGTGCGGGAGCTGCCACGACAGCGACAACAGCCTGCCGCCAGCCGCGAGATGGACGCAAGTTAATGGCCGAGGGGAGGCGCCGGAAGTCCGAGGATGCTGAGGGCCCCGCGAGGCCGCTTGGCGACCGCAGACCCGATAGCTTTACCACTCCCGAAGGCCCTAAGCCCCGTTCTAGATGTTCAGACTGGGCAAGTGCAGTCGAAGAAGATGAAATGAGGACTAGAGTTAACAACGAAATTGCAAGATATAAAAGGGAACTCCTCATAAATGACTCTGGAAGAGAGAGAAAATCATCATCAGGAAGTTCGGATTCGAAGGAGTCTATGTCAACATTGCCAGCTGACTTGGAGACCGATGAAAGTGTCCTGATGAGGAGACAGAAGCAGATCAACTATGGGAAGAACACCATCGCCTACAATCGCTATATTAAAGAAGTCCCAAGGCACCTTTGACAGCCTGGCATTCATCCCAAAACCTCCAACAAATTCAAGTATAGTCCACGATCGTGGGACCAGCAGATCAAACTCTGGAAGGTGGCTCTGCATTTTTGGGATCCTCCAGTGGAAGAAGGATGTGATTTGCAAGAAAAACATCCTGTTGACCTCGGGGAGATGGAGATGGAATCCGCGGAGAGCAGCTCTGAGTCCCAGACGAGCTCTCAGGATAACTTCGACATGTACTGTGGCACATCCACGAAAGTTAGAAACGTGGACTGTCCGGCAGAGGACGAGTTTGACTTGAAAGCCTGTTTAACTGAACCCTTGAAACTGACTTCAGTTTCATGACTTCTCAGCCATGAGCTAACTGGCGCCACCTGGAGGCCACTGGGAGCAGCGCTGCCTCCCCAGGTGGGAGGTGGCCCGCCAAGCATGCATCCTGCGTTTGTAACTGGAGGTTTCTGTTAATAGTGTACAGCCTCATGGTGAATTGTTGTTCTTGCCTTATTTTCTTAAGAAACGTTAATTTTATGTATAGGGAGTGTATTCTGCGTGTTTTAAACTGTAAATGGAACTAAATCCGAGGAAAACTGAACTCGAAGCAATCTTGCAACAATCTTAATTGCTTAATCTCCTGCACCCTTGAAGTCAACCTGACAAGTGTACCGTAACTGGATTTCCACAAGTATTTTAGACATTAAATTACTATTTGTCAGATGGCTGGTTTGGGCTTAAGCATATGTTCACTGTGCTTTCTTTACTGGTATCTGACCGAGTGTTCTCATAATCAGATACCTTTAATATCTTTATGGAAAGGGTTAGGGTTTGGGCCGTTTGTCAATATGTCAAGATTGGTTTTTTTTCCTCATACAGAGCACTGAATAGTAAGATATTAAATTGAGCTGGTAAATTAATGGGGTTTATGTAAGTTATACAGTCTTAATTTGGTATTTGTAAATAGCACTAAGTAGGCCTTCTACCTATACTGTTGCCAAGAGTTAAGAAAGCAGAAGGATTTAGAAAGAACATTTTTTTTTAACAATCAGTTAATTTACCATGTAAAATTGCTGTGAATGATAATGTGTACAGATTTTCTGTTCAAATATTCAATTGTAAACTTCTTAAGACTGTTGTGTTTCTATTGCTTTTGTATGGAATGACATTGCAAAAATAAAAAGGACCTTCTTTAACTAAATGTTGCCAAAAAAAAAAATAATAAAAAAATTTTAAAAATAGAAAAACCCTTTAATGCAGGTTAGCCAATCCAAAAAAAAAAACCTTTCCTTATTATCAAAGGTTGTAATTAAAATTTTAATTACGATTTTATTGTGTTTTTCATCTCAACTATATAACAGAAACTCTGAGATGACAGAATCTGTGATGTTTTGATCATTATGGCATTCCCAGCATCTAGGATGTGCTGAGAATACATTTATTAAATGAAAGATTAAGTAATAACATAAACTTACCAAGTATGTACACGATCAAATGAAAACTTCTCTCAAAAAACACATTTCAAACAAATATCGTATATTAACACATATATGTGGAATCTAGAAAAATGGTATGGATGAACCTGTTTGCAGGGCAGAAAGAGACACAGAAGAAGAGTACAAACGTATGGACACCAAGGGGGGAAAGCAGGGGTGGTGGTGGTGGTGGGATGAATTGGGAGATTGGGATTGACATATATACACTAATATGTATAAAATAGATAACTAATAAGAACCTGCTGTATAAAAAATAAATAAATAAAATTCAAAAAAACCCCCCCAAAACCACATTTCAGTGCCTTATAATATTGTCCCAAATGCCGTGTTCTTGAGGCTCTGCAGAAGCCTTCTTGCAATAATCTAGAAGTTTCAGTTTCCGGTATCTTCCCATTCCCTTTTTTGTTCCTATTAGCTTTTTTGAGATATAATTTATGTACCTATAATTCATTTTCAGTGTACCTTATTTGAAGTGTAATTCAATGATTTTTAGTAAATTTGAGTTGTGCAATCATCACCATAATCCACTTCCAGATCATTTTTATCATCCCCAAAAGGAAACTGTACTCATTAGGTGTCATTCCCTATTCCAACCCCCAGCCCAAGGCAACTATTAATCCACTTCGTCTCTAAAGATTTGCCTTTTCTGGACATTTTATGTAAATGGAATCACAATATATGGTATTTTGTGTCTGGCTTCTTTCATTTAGCATAATGTCTTCAGTATTCATTCACATTATAGCCTATATTAGTACTTTGTTTCCTTTTATTGACAAATAGTATTCCATTTTACGGATAAACTGTATTTTCTTTATTCACTTACCAGTTGACTGGACACTTGGATTGTTTCCATTTTTTGGCTATTATAAATAATAAAGTTATATAATAATGCTCAGCTGCTATGAACATTCATGTGAAACATTTTGTGTGGACATATTTTTTCACTTCTCTTGGGTATATAACTAGGAGTGAAGTTGCTGGGTCATATGGTAACTTAATGTTTAACCTTTTGAGGAACTGCCAGACTGTTTTCTAAAGTGGCTGCACAATTTTACTATCTCAGAGGCAGTGTATGAGGGTTTGAATTTCTCCACATCCTCCCCAAACTTGTTATCTTTTTGATTTCAGCCATCCTAGTCAATGTGAAGTGGTACCTCACTGTAGTTTTTAATTTGCATTTCATTAATGATTAGTGATACTGAGCATCTTTTCATGTGCATACTGGCCATTTGCATATGATTTTCAGAAATATCCGAATCCTTTGCCCAATTTTATTTAATTAAAAAAATATTTTATTTATTTATTTAGTCATTTTTGGCTGCGTCGGGTCTTAGTTGTGGCATGCAGGATCTTTTATTGTGGCACGCGGGCTCTTCTATTCTGGTGCGTGGGCTCAAAAGCGCGTGGGTTCTGTAGTTTGAGGCACCGCAGGTTTTCTAGTTGAGGTGCGCGGGCTTAGCTGCCCCGTGGCATGTGGGATCTTAGTTCCCCGACCAGGGAATCGAACCCGTATCCCCGGCATTGGAAGGTGGATTCTTTACCACTGGACCACCAGGGAATTCCCTGCCCAATTTTACTTTTCTTATTTTTTTTGAATTTTTGAATTTTATTTTATTTATATGTTTATACAGCAGGTTCTTATTAGTTATCTATTTTATATATATTAGTGTATATATGTCAATCCCAATCTCCCAATTCATCCAACCACCACCATCCCCCCCAGCCACTTTCCCCCTTTGGTGTCCCTACGTTTGTTCTCTACATCTGTGTCTCTATTTCTGCCCTGCAAACCGGTTCATCTGTACCATTTTTCTAGGTTCCACATATACGTGTTAATATACGATATTTGTTTTTCTCTTTCTGACTTACTTCACTCTGTATGACAGTCTTTAGATCCATCCACGTCTCTACAAATGACCCAATTTCGTTCCTTTTTATGGCTGAGTAATATTCCATTGTACATATGTACCACATCTTCTTTATCCATTCGTCTGTCGATGGGCATTTAGGTTGCTTCCATGACCTGGCTATTGTAAATAGTGCTGCAATAAACATTGGGTGCATGTATCTTTTTGAATTATGGTTTTCTCCAGGTATATGCCCAGTAGTGGGATTGCTTGGTCATATGGTAATTCTATTTTTAGTTCTTTAAGGAACCTCCATACTGTTCTCCATAGTGGCTGTATCAATTTACATTCCCACCAACAGGGCAAGAGGGTTCCCTTTCATCCACACCCTCTCCAGCATTTGTTGTTTGTAGATTTTCTGATGATGCCCATTCTAACTGGTGTGAGGTGATACCTCATTGTAGTTTTGATTTGCATTTCTCTAATAATTAGTGATGTTGAGCCGCTTTTCATGTGCTTCTTGGCCATCTGTATGTCTTCTTTGGAGAAATGTCTATTTAGGTCTTCTGCCCATTTTTGGATTGGGTTGTTTGTGTTTTTAATATTGAGCTGCATGAGCTGTTTATATATTTTGGAGATTAATCCTTTGTCCATTGATTCGTTTGCAAATATTTTCTCCCATTCTGAGGGCTATCTTTTTGTCTTGTTTGTAGTTTCCTTTGCTTGGCAAAGTTTAAGTTTAAGTTTCATTATGTCCCATTTGTTTTTTGTTTTTATTTCCATTACTCTAGGAGGTGGATCAAAAAAGATCTTGCTGTGATTTATGTCAAAGAGTGTTCTTTCTATGCTTTCCTCTAAGAGTTTTATAGTGTCTGGCCTTACATTTAGGTCTTTAAATGTAAAAAATGTAAAAAATAAACTCCATTTTGAGTTTATTTTTGTGTATGGTGTTAGGGAGTGTTCTAATTTCATTCTTTTACATGTAGCTGTCCACTTTTTCCAGCACCACTTATTGAAGAGACCGTTTTTAATCCATTGTATGTCCTTGCCTCCTTTGTCATAGATTAGTTGACCACAGGTGCTTTCTATTCTGTTCCATTGATCTATATTTCTGTTTTTGTGCCAGTACCATATTGTCTTGATTACTGTAGCTTTGTAGTATAGTCTGAAGTCAGGGAGTCTGATTCCTCCAGCTCCGTTTTTCTCCCTCAAGACTGCTTTGGCTATTTGGGGTCTTTTGTGCCTCCATACAAATTTTAAGATTTTTTTTTGTTCTAGTTCTGTAAAAAATGCCACTGGTAATTTGATAGGGAATGCATTGAATCTGTAGATTGCTTTGGGTAGTACAGCCATTTTCACAATATTGATTCTTCCAATCCAAGAACATGGTATATCTCTCCATCTGTTTGGTTCATCTTTGATCTCTTTCATCAATGTCCTATAGTTTTCTGAGTACAGGTCTTTTACCTCCTAGGTATTCTATTCTTTTTTGGTGCAGTGGTGAATGGGATTGTTTCCTTAATTTCTCTTTCTGATCTTTCATTGTTAGTGTATAGGAATGCAAGAGATTTCTGTGCATTAATTCTGTATCCTGAAACTTTACCAAATTCATTGATTAGCTCTAGTAGTTTTCTGGTGGCATCTTTAGGATTCTCTATGTGTAGTATCATGTCATCTTCAAACAGTGACAGTTTTACTTCTTCTTTTCCAATTTGTATTCCTTTTATTTCTTTTTCTTCTCTGATTGCCGTGGCTAGGACTTCCAAAACTATGCCAAATAATAGTGGCGAGAGTGGACATCCTTGTCTTGTTCCTGATCTTAGAGGAAACACTTTCAGTTTTTCACCATTGAGAATGATGTTTGCTGTGGGTTTGTCGTATATGGCCTTTATTATGTTGAGGTAGGTTCCCTCTATGCCCACTTTCTGGAGAGTTTTTATCATAAATGGGTGTTGAATTTTGTCAAAAGCTTTTTCTGCATCTATTGAGATGATCACATGGTTTTTATTCTTCATTTTGTTAATATGGTGTATCACATTGATTGATTTGCATATATTGAAGAATCCTTGCATCCCTGGGATAAATCCCACTTGATCATGGTGTATGATCCTTTTAATGTGTTGTTGGATTCTGTTTGCTAGTATTTTGTTGAGGATTTTTGCATCTATGTTCATCAGTGATATTGGCCTGTAGTTTTCTTTCTTTGTGACATCTTTGTCTGGTTTTGGTATCAGGGTGATGGTGGCCTCATAGAATGAGTTTGGGAGTATTCCTTCCTCTGCAATTTTTTGGAAGAGTTTGAGAAAGATGGGTGTTAGCTCTTCTCTAAATGTTTGATAGAATTCACCTATGAAGCCATCTGGTCCTGGACTTTTGTTTGTTGGACATTTTTAATCACAGTTTCAATTTCATTACTTGTAATTGGTCTGTTCATATTTTCTATTTCTTCCTGGTTCAGTCTTGGAAGGTTATACCTTTCTATGAATTTGTCAATTTCTTCCAGGTTGTCCATTTTATTGGCATAGAGTTGCTTGTAGTAGTCTCTTATGATGCTTTGTATTTCTGTGGTGTCCGTTGTAACGTCTCCTTTTTCATTTCTAATTGTATTGATATGAGTTCTCTTTCTTGATGAGTCTGGCTAAAGGTTTATCAATCTTGTTTATCTTCTCAAAGAACCAGCTTTTAGTTTTATTGATCTTATTGTTTTCTTTGTTTCTATTTCATTTATTTCTGCTCTGATCTTTATGATTTCTTTCCTTCTACTAACTTTGGATTTTGTTTGTTCTTCTTTTTCTAGTTCCTTTCAGTGTAAGGTTAGATTGTTTATTTGAGATTTTTCTTGTTTCTTGAGGTAGGATTGTATTGCTGTAAACTTCCCTCTTAGAACTGCTTCTGCTGCATCCCATAGGTTTTCGATCGTCGTGTTTTCATTGTCATTTGTCTCTAGGTATTTTTTGATTTCCTCTTTGATTTCTTCAGTGATC
This sequence comes from Balaenoptera ricei, assembly GCF_028023285.1. Taxonomy (NCBI): domain Eukaryota; kingdom Metazoa; phylum Chordata; class Mammalia; order Artiodactyla; family Balaenopteridae; genus Balaenoptera; species Balaenoptera ricei. The sequence continues at coordinate 31,145,208 of NC_082653.1, forward strand.
TTTTGGTTATTTAGTAACGTATTGTTTAGCCTCCATGTGTTTGTGTTTTTTATGTTTTTTTCCCTGTTGATTTCTAATCTCATAGCATTGTGGTCAGAAAAGATGCTTGATATGATTTCAATTTTCTTAAAATTTACCGAGGCTTGATTTGTGACCCAAAATATGATCAATCCTGGAGGATGTTCCATGTGCACTTGAGAAGAAAGTGTAATCTGTTGTTTTTGGATGGAATGTCCTATAAATGTCAATTAAATCTATCTGGTGTATTGTGTCATTTAAAGCTTGTGTTTCCTTATTAATTTTCTGTCTGGATGATCTGCCCATTGGTGTAAGTGAGGTGTTAAAGTCCCCCACTATTATTGTGTTACTGTCAATTTCCTCTTTTATAGCTGTTAGCATTTGCCTTATGTATTGAGGTGTTCCTATGTTGGGTGCATGAATATTTACAATTGTTATATCTTCTTCTTGGATTGATCCCTTGATGATTATGTAGTGTCCTTCTTTGTCTCTTGTAATAGTCTTTATTTTAAAGTCTATTTTGTCTGATATGAGAATTGCTACTCCAGCTTTCTTTTGATTTCCATTTGCATCGAATATCTTTTTCCATCCCCTCACTTTCAGTCTGTATGTGTCCCTAGGTCTCAAGTGGGTCTCTTGCAGACAGCATATATACCGGTCTTGCTTTTGTATCCATTCAGTCAGTCTATGTCTTTTGGTTGGAGTATTTAATCCATTTCACTTAAGGTAGTTATCAATATGTATGTTCCTATTACCATTTTCTTAATTGTTATGGGTTTGTTTTTGTAGGTCCTTTTCTTCTCTTGTTTTTCCCACTTAGAGAAGTTCCTTTAGCATTTGTTGTAGAGCTGGATTGGTGGTGCTGAATTCTCTTAGCTTTTGCTTGTCTGTAAAGCTTTTGATTTCTCCATCGAATCTGAATGACATCCTTGCCAGGTACAGTAATCTTGGTTGTAGGTTCTTCCCTTCCATCACTTTAAATATATTGTGCCACTCCCTTCTGGCTTGTAGAGTTTCCGCTGAGAAATCAGCTGTTAACCTTGTGGGAGTTCCCTTGTATGTTATATGTCATTTTTCCCTTGTTGCTTTCAATAATTTCTCTGTCTTTAATTTTTGTCAATTTGATTACTATGTGTCTCGGCATGCTTCTCCTTTGGTTTATCCTGCCTGGAACTCTCTGCGCTTCCTGGACTTGGGTGGCTATTTCCTCTCCCATGTTAGGGAAGTTTTTGACTATAATCTATTCAAATATCTTCTTGGGTCCTTTCTCTCACTCTTCCCCTTTCTGGGACACCTATAATGAGAATGTTGTTGCATTTAATGTTGTCCCAGAGGTCTCTTAGGCTGTCTTCATTTCTTTTCATTCTTTTTTCTTTATTCTGTTCCGTGGCAGTGAATTCCACCATTTTGTCTTCCAGGTCACTTATCCGTTCTTCTGCCTCAGGTATTCTGTTACTGATTCCTTCTAGTGTATTTTTCATTTCAGTTATTGTGTTGTTCATCTCTGTTTGTTCTTTAATTCTTCTAGGTCTTTGTTAAACATTTCTTGCATCCTCTCAATCTTTGCCTCCATTCTTTTTCCGAGGTCCTGGATCATCTTCACTATCATTATTCTGAATTCTTTTTCTGGAAGGTTGCCTATCTCCACTTCATTTAGTTGTTTTTCTGGGGTTTTATCTTGTTCCTTCATCTGGTACAAAGTCCTCTGCCTTTTCATTTTGTCTATCTTTCTGTGAATGTGGTTTTCCTTCCACAGACTGTAGAATTGTAGTTCTTGCTTCTGCTGTCTGCCCTCTGGTGGATGAGGCCATCTAAGAGGCTTGTGCAAGCTTCCTGATAGGAGGGACTGGTGGTGGGTAGAGCTGGGTGTTGCTCTGGTGGGCAGAGCTCAGTAAAACTTTAATCTGCTTGTCTGCTGATGGATGGGTCTGGGTTCCCTCCCAGTTGGTTGTTTGGCCTGAGGCGACCCAGCACTGGAGGCTACCCGTGTCTTTCGTGGGGTTAATGGCAGACTCTGGGAGGGCTCATGACAAGGAATACCTCCCAGAACTTCTGCTGCCAAGGTCCTTGTCCCCACAGTGAGCCACAGCTACCCCCTGCCTCTGCAGGAGACCTTCCAACACTAGCAGGTAGGTGTGGTTCGGTCTCCTATGGGGTCACTGCTCCTTCCCCTGGGTCCTGATGTGCACACTACTTTATGTGTGCCCTCCAAGAGTGGAGTCTCTGTTTCCCCCAGTCCTGTCAAAGTCCTACAATCAAATCCCAGTAGCCTTCAAAGTCTGATTCTCTAGGAATTCCTCCTCCCCTTGCTGGATCCCTAGGTTGGGAAGCCTGAGGTGGGGCTCAAAACCTTCACTCCAGTGGGTGGACTTCTGTGGTATAAGTGTACTCCAGTTTGTGAGTCACCTACCCAGCAGTAATGGGATTTGATTTTATTGTGACTGCACCGCTCCTACTGTCTCATTGCGGCTTCTCCTTTGTCTTTGGATGTGGGGTATCTTTTTTGGTGAGTTCCAATGTCTTCCTGTCAATGATTGTTCAGCAGTTAGTTGTGATTCCAGTGCTCTCGCAAGAGTGAGCACATGTCCTTCTACTCCGCCATCCTGACCCTCCCTGCCCAATTTTAAACTGGGTTATTTGTTTTGTTTTCTTTTTCCTTTTTTTAAAAAAAAAATAATATTTATTTATTTTTGGCTGTGTTGAATTTTTGTTGCTGCGCATGGGCCTTCTCTAGTTGTGGTGAGTGCTAGTTACTCTTCGTTGCAGTGCACAGGGTTCTCATTGTGGTGCACGGGCTTCTCATTGCAGTGGTTTCTCTTGTTGCAGAGGATGGGCTCTAGGCATGTGGGTGTCAGTAGTTTTGGCACGCAGGGTCAGCAGCTGTGGCTCATGGGCTTAGGGGTTCCATGGCATGTGGGATCTTCCCAGACCAGGGATTGAACCCATGTCCCCTGCATTGGCAGGTGGATTCTTTTTTTTTTTTTTTTTTTTAAAGTTTTTTCCTTTGTGATGAGAACTCTTTTTTTTTTAAAATTTTTATTTATTTATTTATTTATTTATTTATGGCTGTGTTGGGTCTTTGTTTCTGTGCGAGGGCTTTCTCTAGTTGTGGCAAGTGGGGGCCACTCTTCATCGCGGTGCGCGGGCCTCTCACTATCGCAGGCTTTCCTGTTGCGGAGCACAGGCTGCAGACGCGCAGGCTCAGTAATTGTGGCTCACATGCCCAGCCACTCCGCGGCATGTGGGATCTTCCCAGACCAGGGCTCGAACCCGTGTCCCCTGCATTGGCAGGCAGATTCTCAACGACTGCGCCACCAGGGAAGCCCTGGCAGGTGGATTCTTAACCACTGCACCACCAGGGAAGTCCCTATTTGTTTTCTTTTTTTTTCTTTAAGGATTTTAAAGAATAAATTTATTTATTTTATTTATTTTTGGCTGCACTGAGTCTTCATAGCTGCGCAGTCTTTCTCTAGTTGTGGCGAGCAGGGGCTACTCTTTGTTGTGGTGCATGGTTTTCTCATTGCAGTGGCTTCTCTTGTTGCAGAGCATGTGCTCTAGGCAGGCGGGCTTCAGTATTTGTGGCATGCAGTCTCAGTAGTTGTGGCTCACGGGTTCTAGAGCGCAGGCTCAGTAGTTGTGGCGCATGGGCTTAGTTGCTCTGTGGCATGTGGGATCTTCCCGGACCAGGGCTCAAACCCGTGTCCCCTGCATTGGCAGGTGGATTCTTAACCGCTGTGCCACCAGGGAAGCCCTCCCTGTTTGTTTTCTTATTATTAAGTATTAAACGTTCTTTATATATTCTGCATACATGTGCTTTATTAGATGTGTAATTTGCAAATCTCTTCTCCCAGTTTTAGGCTTGTCTTTTCACTTTACTGGTATCTTTTGAAGCATAAAAGTTTTTAATTTTGATGAAGTTCATCTTATCAATTTTGTCTTTATTGCTTGTACTTTTGGTGCTGTATCTAAGAAATGTTTGTCTAACTCAAGGTCATAAAGATTTACTTGTATGTTTTCTTTTAAGAGCTTTATAGTTTTAGCTATGTAATCTTTAGCTCTATGATCTATTTTGAGTTAATTTATGTATATCGAGCAAGACAAAGGTTCATCTCTCCACCCTGATTAGTATTATCTACTGGAAGAGGTTGTCAGTCACTTTACATTAAGCACACCATTGTGAACTTTAGTCTGATTCAACAAGGCAGGACTTCCCTGGTGGTGCAGTGGTTAAGAATCCTCCTGCCAGCACAGGGGACACGGGTTCAAGCCCTGGTCCAGGAAGATCCCACATGCTGCAGAGCAACTAAGTCCGTGTGCCACAACTACTGAGCCTGCGCTCTAGAGCCCGTGAGCCACAACTATTGAAGCCCACACGCCTACAGCCCGTGCCCCACAACAAGAGAAGCCACCGCAATGAGAAGCCTGCGGACCGCAACGAAGAGCAGTCCCCACTCACTGCAACTAGTGAAAGCCCATGTGCAGCAATGAAGACCCAACGCAGCCAAAAATAAAATAAAATAAATTAAAAAAAAGAAATATAAATGCTTCTAAATACGAAAAATAAGTGAGACTTTAGTTGACAACTTCTAAAAACAAAAAACAAAAAACTAATTCAAGAAGGCACTGTGTGCCAGGTCTGTAGTAAAGAAAGGAATAAGAAAAATGTGTTCAGAGAAGGGGAGAAGTTCATCATTTTGCATAGCTTAATAGAAAATCAAATGACCACAAATGTAAGAATTTATTTCTGGACTCTGGATTCTGTTTCACTGAGCTATATGTCTATCTTTTTTTTTTTTAAATTTGGTTGCACAGGGTCTTAGTTGTGGCAGGCAGGCTCCTTAGTTGTGGCAGGTGGGCTCCTTAGCTGTGGCATACAAACTCTTAGTTGCGGCATGCATGTGGGATCTAGTTCCCTGACCAGGGACGAAGCTGGGCCCCCTGCATTGGGAGCTCAGAGTCCCAACCACTGTGCCACCAGGGAAGTCCCTCATTGAGCTATATGTCTATCTTTATGCCAGTATCACACTGTCTTGATTATGATAACTTTATAGTAAGTTTTAAAATCAAGAAGTGTTAAGTCCTCCAACTTTGTTCTTTTTCATATTGTTTTGGCTTTTTTGGGTCTTTGTCATTTCTTATAAATCTTAGGATCAGCTTGCTAATTTCTGCAAAAGATCCAACTGGGATTTCTGAAGGAGATTGCTTTGAATCTATAGATAAATTTGGGAAGAACTGCCACGTTAATAATGTTATCATCAAATCCATGAATATGGAATTTCCATTTATTTAGATAATCTTTAAGATTTACAGCAATGTTTTGTAGTTTTCAGTGTACACGTCTTGAACGTTTTTGTTAAATGTATTCCAAAGTTTTTATTCTCTTTAATGCTATTGTGAATGAAATTATTTTCTAAATTTGTTTTGGATTGTCCATTGCTAATATATAGAAATAAAATTGATTTTTTGGTATAATGATCCTGTATCCTGTGACCTTGCTGAATTCATTTATTAGTTCTAGTTTGTGTGTATGTGTGTGTGTGAATTCCTTGGCATTCTCTACATGCAGAATCATTTCACCTGTAAAGAAAGACAGCTTTACATCTTCCTTTCTAATCTGAATGCGTTTTATTTTTCTTTCCTGACTATATTGGTTAGAACCTCCAGTGCAATGTTGAAAAGAGGTGGTGAATGCAGATATCCTTGCCTTGTTCCCAATCTTAGAGAGAAAGTGTCTAGGCTTTCACCATTAATTATGATGTTAGCTATAAGTTTTTATACAGTAGTTTCATGTAGAAGATTCTTCTTAGTTTGTTGAGAGTTTTTAATCATAACAGTGAGTCTATTATGTTAATTGGTTTTCTGATGTTAAACTAACCTTGTATAGGTATAAACCTCACTTGGTCAGAATCATTTTTATATGTTCCTAGGATCAGTTTATTAATATTTTGCAGACGATTTAAAAAAAAAAATCTATTTATTTATTTATTTATTTATGGCTGCGTTGGGTCTTCGTTACGGTGCATGGGCTTCTCATTGTGGTGGCTTCTCTTATTGCAGAGCATGGGCTCTAGGCATGCACTCTTCAGTAGTTGTGCTCAGTAGTTGTAGCTTGCGGGCTCTAGAGCACAGGCTCAGTAGTTGTGGTGCACAGGCTTAATTGCTCCACGGCATGTGGGATCTTCCCGGAATAGGGCTCAAACCTGTGTCCCCTGCACTGACAGGCAGACTCTTAACCACTGCACCACCAGCATAGTTCCTGCAGATGATTTTTGAAGCTATAGCCATAAGGGATATTGGTCTGTTGGCATGAAGTTGTTCATAGCTCAGGGGTTAGTAAAGTATGACCCATAGCCTATTTTCACATGGCCCCCAAACTAGGAATGGTTTTTAATTTTAAAAGGTGTGTTAAAAAGCAAACAAACAAGACTATATGACAGAAACTATATGTGGCCCTCAAAGCCTAAAATATTTACTATCTGGCCCTTTATAGAAAAAAAAAAATTGCCCACTCCTGGTCTAGCTAAAGGCTTCTCAATTTTGTTGTTCTTTTCAAAGAACCACCTTTTGATTTCATTGATTTTCTTTCCTCTACGGTTTTTCTGTTTTGTATTTCACTGATTCCTACTCTAATTTTTATTATATCCAGGCTCTACTTGCTTTGGGTTTAGTTTGCTCTTCTTTTTCTAGTTTCTTATAGTGGAAGCTTAGGTTATTGATTTGAATTATTTACTCTTGTCTAATACAGGTATTTACAGCTATAAATGTCCCTCTAGTTTCTGCTTTAACTATGTTCCATTAATTTTTTATAATCATCAATGATCTAATTTTTTGAGCAATGATTTAATGAAAGTAATTTATTAAAGAACAAATTTATGAAAAGTCTAGTAGCAAATGATTATTACAAAAGTGATATCTTTGATTATAAATTTCAAAATTTTGGTGTACCACAACTTCTTAAGAGCATATACCCTGCATATGCTGAAAAATTTTGAGGTGAAATTTACATAACATAAAATTAACCATTTTAAAGTGAGCAAATTCAGTGACATTTACTGCCTTCACAATGTTGTGAAACCACCAACTTTACCTAAGTCCAAAACATTTCATTACTCTAAGTTCAATAAAATCCTGTACCCATGAAGCAGTTACTCCCTAAATCTTCCCTCTCCACAGCCCTGGTAACTGCCAAACTACTTTCTATTACTATGGATTTATCTATTCTGTATATCTCATATACACGGAATCATACAATATAGGACACTTTGTATCTGGGTTTTTTCACTTAGCATAATGTTTTTGAGGATCACATCCATGTTGTAGTGCATATCAGTACTTTTTTATGGCTGAATATATTCCATTATCTGTATATAACACAATTTAAAAATATTAATTTTAATTACTATTTTATATTGGAATATAGTTGATTTACAATGTTGTGTTATTTGCAGGTGTACAGCAAAGTGATTCAGTCATATATATACACATATCTATTCTTTTTCAGATTCTTTTCCCATATAGGTTATTACAGAATATTGAGTAGAGTTCCCTGTGCTATACAGTAGATCCTGTTGATTATCTATTTTATATATAGTAGTGTGTATATGTTAATCCCAAACTCCTAATTTATCCCTCCCCCTCATTTTTCCCCTTTGCTAACCATAAGTTTGTTTTTGAAACCTGTGAGTCTGTTTTGTAAATGAGTTCATTTGTATCATTTTTTTTTAGATTCCATATATGAGTGATGTCATAGGATATTTGTCTGTCTCTGTCTGACTTACTTCCCTTAGTATGATAATTTCTAAGTCCATCCATGTTGCTGCAAATGGCATTTTTCATTCTTTTTTACGGCTGAGTAATATTCCATTGTATATATGTACCACATCTTCTTTATCCATTCCTCTGTTGATGGACATGTAGGTTGCTTCCATGTCTTGGCTATTGTAAAAGGTGTTGCAATGAACATTGGGGTGCATGTATCTATTCGAATTATGTTTTTCTCCAGGTATATGCCCAGGAGTGGGACTACTGGATGATATGTTAGCTCTATTTTTAGTTTTTTAAGGAACCTCCATACTGTTCTCCATAGTGGTTGTACGAATTTACATTGCCACCAACAGTGTAGGAGGGTTCTCTTTTCTCCACACCCTCTCCAGCATTTATCGTTTTCAGATTTTTTGATGATGGCCATTCTGACTGGTGTGAGGTGATACCTCACCGTAGTTTTGACTTGCATTTCTCTAATAATTAGTGATGTTGAGTATTTTTTCATGTGCTTTTTGGCCATCTGTATGTTTTCTTTGGAGAAATGTCTATTTAGATCTGTCCATTTTTTGATTGGGTTGTTTTTTTGATATTGAGCTGCATGAGCTGTTTGTATATTTTGGAGATTAATCCCTTGTTGGTCACTTTGCAAATATTTTCTCCCATTCTGAGGGTTGTCTTTTCGTCTTGTTCATGGTTTCCTTTGCTGTGCAAAAGCTTTTAAGTATCATTAGGTCCCATTTGTTTATTTTTGTTTTTACTTTCATTACTCTAGGAGGTGGATCCAAAAATATATTGCCGCTATTTATGTCAAAGAGTGTTCTGCCTATGTTTTCCTCTAAGAGTTTTATAGTGTCTGGCCTTACATTTAGGTCTTTAATCCAGTTTGAGTTTATTTTTGTGCATGGTGTTAGGGAGTGTTCTAATTTCACTCTTTTACATATAGCTGTCCAGTTTTCCCAGCACCACTTATTGAAGAGACTGTCTTTTTTCCATTGTATGTTCTTGCCTTCTTTGTTGTAGATTAATTGACCATAGATGCGTGGGTTTATTTCTGGACTTTTATCCTGTTCCATTGATCTATATTTCTGTTTTTTGTGCTAGAACCATACTGTTTTGATGACTGTAGCTTTGTAGTATAGTCTGAAGTCAGGGAGCCTGATTACTCCAGCTCCGTTTTTCTTTCTCAGGATTGCTTTGGCTATTCAGGGTCTTTTGTGTTTACGTATAAATTAAAAAATTTTTTGTTCTAATTCTGTGAAAAATGCCATTGGTAAAGAAAATATTTTCAAGAGGCCAAAAAGATATTCAATAAAGAACAAATAAGTGACTTACTTCTTTTTTAAAAAATTTTATTTTTGGCTGCAGTGGGTCTTCATTGCTGCGTGTGGGCTTTCTCTAGGTGTGGCAAGCAGGGGCTGCTCTTCGTTGCGGGGCGCAGGCTTCTCATTGCGGTGGCTTCTCTTGTTGCAGAGCATGGGCTCTAGGTACGTGGGCTTCAGTAGTTGTGGCACACAGGCTTAGTAGTTGTGGCTTGAGGGCTCTAGAGTGCAGGCTCAGTAGTTGTGGCGCATGGGCTTAGGTGTTCTGTGGCATGTGGGATCTTCCTGGACCAGGGATCAAACCCATGTCCCCTGCATCGGCAGGTGGATTCTTAACCACTGCGCCACCAGGGAAGTCCCTAAGTAACTTACTTCTAACTTGCCAAAAACTTTCTTTTTTTAATGAACTAGTTAGAGAAAAAAAATTATAAGCAACATGATTAAGCTGTGAGGAGCTGCTTGGACCTTAAGACTTTTAGTTCTGACTTGTATGACACTGGAAGACTTGCTAGAACAGAGCTTTTGGTGTAAAGAAAAGTGAGGTGATCAAGAAAAGTGAGTTATCACACCATAGTCAACATCCCCTGTTGTTGTTGCATTTAATTATTTCAAAAAGTAGAAGACAACTGCATAAAACAAGAATTATTAAAACGTATCACTGTGCTTGTAGCATATAATGATGTAATCTAAATGAAAATAATATCACAAAAATAAGGGGAGAGAATGGAGCTATATCAGATCAAGGAAATAATACCAGACGGTAACTTGACTCCACAGGGAGAATAGAGTACTGGTAACAATAAATACGTGGGTGAATATAAAAGATTCTATAAATATATTTTCTCCTTTCTTAATTATCTTTTAAAGATATAAAATTGTATAACGCAATAATTGTGATGCTGTATCATTGGGCTTATAAGATATATGACACATAATATATATGAAAATAGTATCACAAAAGAGTGGGGAAGGAATGGAACTATGCCGGAGCAAAACTCTTTCTGTATTTTACTGGAGTTAAATTAATATTACTCTGAAGTATACTGTGATAAGATACATATTGTAATCCCTAGAATAATCACTAAGAAAAAAAAATATGTAGTTTAAAAATCAACAAAGCTCTCCTGGGCATTTATCCCAGAGGAACGAAAACTTAACATTCACACAAAAACCTGTACCCAAATGTGCATAGTAGCTTTTTGGTAACAGCCCAGAACTGGAAACAACGTACTTCAGCAGATGAATAGATAAATAAACTGGTACACACATAACCTTGAATACTACTCAGCAGTAAAAAGGAACAAACTATTGATATATGCAGCATCCAGGATGAATCTCCAGAGAATTATGCTGAGTAAAAAAAGCTAACTCCAAAAAGTTATATACTTCATGATTCCATTTATATATCATTTTTGAAATGACAACAGTTTAGACATGGAGGACAGACTGGTCATCACCAGAGGTTAGGTAATGTGCAGCTATAAGAGGGTAACACTAGGGGTCCTCGTGGTATTGGAACTCTTCAGTATCTTGTCTGCGGTGGTAGATAAACACACATGCACACATACACAAATGAGTGAAACTGGGGAAATCTGAGGAAGATTGGTCATATCAACATCCATCCCTTGTCTGTGATATGTTATAGTAACATAAATATAGCTAACATATAGTTTTGATTTTGTATGGTAAAATGTTAGTTACTATTGTGGAAAAGTTGGCAAAGTATACAAGTGATTTCTGTATTATTTCTAACAAATGCCTATGAATCTACAATTATCTCAATAAAATATCAGTTAAGAAAAAATGTTTCAAAATTCAAAAAAGGAATTAAAATGGAAAATATCCATTTAATACAAAAAAGTCAGAAAAAGGACACGAAACACACAGGAAACAAATGGCAAATAGCACATAAATCAAGCATAGTAATAATAACATTGAATGTGAATAGACTGCTCCAATTAAAGGCAGACATTGGCTGAATGGACTTAAAAAACCCAAAAAACAAAAAACAAGCTTTGTGGGTTTGTTTTGTAATCAAGAAACACACTATATTCAAAGACATAGGATGATGTGAAAGATACATCTTGCAAAGAATATGCATAAGAGACCTACAGTGGGACTTCCCTGGTGGCACAGTGGCTATGAATCCGCCTGCCAATGCAGGGGACACGGGTTCGGGTCCTGTTCTGGGAAGATCACACATGCCGTGGAGCAACTAAGCCCATGTGCCACAACTACTGAGCCTGCGCTCTAGAGCCCATGAGCCACAACTACTGAGTCTGTGTGCCACAACTACTGAAGCCTGCGTGCCTAGAGCCTGTGCTCTGTAACAAGAGAAGCCACCGCAGTGAGAAGTCTGTGCACCCCAATGAAGAGTAGCCCCTGCTCGTTGCAACTAGAGAAAGCCCATGCTCAGCAACAAAGTCCCAATACAGCCAAAAATAAATAAATAAATTTATATTAAAAAAAAAAAAAGAGAGAGCTAGAGTGGCTATGCCAGTATCAGACAAAATATACTTTAAGACAAAAAAATTTTTACTAGAGACAAAGTAAGATGTTTTACAATAAAACGGTCAATTCATCAGGAAGATATGTCAACCTAACAGCTGATCCCCAAAATACATAAGGCAAAACTGACAAAATTAAAGGGGAAAATAGATAATTCAACAATAATAGCTGAAAACTTCAATATCTCACTCATAATAATGGGTAGAACAATTACACCAAAAATCACCAACGATAACGTAAGAGTTAAATAACACTATCGACCAATGTGACCTGACACTTAAAGAACATTCTACCTAATCAGCAGAATACACATTCTTCTTAAGCACAGTTGGAACAGTCATAGACCTTATGGTAGGCCAGAGGTTGGTAAAAAAGTTTCTTAAAGGACCACATAATAAATATTTTAGCCTTGTTGCCTATACAGTCTCTGTCACAGCTACTCAACTCTGCTATTTTAACTCAAAAGCAGCCACAGACAACACTTTAATGAATGGGTATGACTGTGTCCCACTAAACTCTTATTTACAAAATCAAGCAGGCCGTGCATAGTTTGGCAACCCCTGTGCTAGGTCATAAAACAAGTTTCAATAAATTTAAAAGGATTGAAACTCAACAAAGTATGTCCTCTGACCATGATGGAATTAAATTAGAAGTCATCAAAAGGAGGAAATTTGGGATACCCACAAATATTCGGCAAGTAAACATTGCATTTGTAAGCAGCCTATATGTTGAAGGAGAAAACAAAAGGAAAATTAGAAAACATTTTGAGCTGGATGAAAATAAAAATACAACAAACCAAAATAATGGGATGACTGACTGCCCAAAGCAATCTGCAGGTTCAGCACAATCACTATCAAAATTCCAAGCATAATTTTGCAGAAATGGAAAAGCAGTCCTCAAATTCTTAGGGAATTGCAAGCGGCCCTGAATAGCCAAAACAATTCTGAAAAAGTAGAACAGAGTTGGAAGACTTACACTCTTCCCAATTTCAAAACTTACTACAAAGCTACAGTAGTTAAAACTCTGTGGTATTCACATAAGACAGACATATAGATCAATGGAATAGACTTGAGAATCCAGAAGTAAACCCCAAACATCTAGGACCAGTTGATTTTTGACAAGAACATGAAGACCATTCAATGGGGAAAAAATAGTCTAACAAATGGTACTGGAACAACTGGATATTCACATACAAACGAATAAAGTTGGACCCCCTTCCTCATATCCTGTACAAAAGTTAACTCAAAATCGACTAATGACCTAAACAGAAAAGCTAAAACTAGAAAACTCTTAAAAGAAAACTTAGAGGTAAATATCCATGACCTTGGATTTGGCAATGGATTCTTAGATTTGACATCAAAAGCATGAGCCACAAAAGAAAAAAAGCAAAAAAAAGATAAATTAGACTTCATCAGAATTTAACATTTTTGTGCACGAAAGGACATTAACAAGAAAGTGAAAATACAAACTACAAAATGGGAGAAAATGTTTGTAAATCATATATCTTATAAGGGTTTAGTATCCAGATTACATAAAGAACTTTTGCAACTTAACAACAAGAAGACAGCCCAGTTTAAAAATGGGCAAAGGTCTTAAATAGCTGTTTCTCCAAACAAGATATACAAATGAAATAAGCACATAAAAGGATGCTCCACATCGTTAGTCATTAGAGAAATGCAAACCAAAACCATAATGAAATACCACTTCACACCCACAAGGATGGGTATTTTGAAAACAGCACAGAAAATTACAAGCATTAGTGAAGATATGAAGAAATCTGAACCCTCGTGCATTGCTGGTAGGAATGTAAAATGGTATAGCCTCTGTGGAAAACATTTTGGTGGTTCCTCAAGAAGTTAAACATAGAATTATCATATGGCCCAGCAGTTCCACTCCTAGGAATATACCCAAAAGAACTGAAAACAGGTACTCAAGCAAATCTTTGTACATGAATGTTCTTAATGGCACTATTCACAATAACCAAAATATGGAAAGAACCCAAATGTCCATCAGTGGATGAATGGATAAAGAAATTGTGGTACACCATGACAGTTTTCACAGAATTAGAACAAATGATCCAAAAATTTATATGGAACCATAAAAGACCCAGAATTGCCTGAGAAAAAAGAATAAAGCAGGAAGCATAACCCTCCCAGACTTCAGACAACAGTACAAAGCTACAGTAATCAAAACAGCATGGTATTGGCACAAAAACAGACATATGGATCAAAGGAACAGAATAGAGAGCCCAGAAATAAACCCACACACCTATGGTCAATTAATCTTTGACAAAGGAGACAAGAATATACAATGGGAAAAAGACAATCTCTTCAGCAAGTGGTGGTGGGAAAGTTGGACAGCTGCATGTAAATCAATGAAGTTAGAACACACCCTCACGCCATACACAAAAGTAAACTCAAAATGGCCTAAAGACTTAAATATAAGACATGACACCATAAAACTCCTAGAAGAGAACATAGGCAAAACATTCTCTGACATAAACTGTATCAATGTTTTCTTAGGTCAGTCTCCCAAGGCAATAGAAATAAAAGCAAAAATAAACAAATGGGGGGACTTCCCTGGTGGTGCAGTGGTTAAGACTCCACGCTCCCAGTGCAGGCAGCCTGGGTTCGATCCTTGGTCAGGGAGCTAGATCCCACATGCATGCTGCAACTAAGAGTTTGCATGCCACAACTAAGGAGCCCACCTGCCACAACTAAGACCTGGCACAACCAAATAAATAAATAAATATTAAACAAACAAAAACAAATGGGACCTAATCAAACTTACAAGCTTTTGCACAGCAAAGGAAACCATGAACAAAATGTAAAGACAACCTATGGACTGGGAGAAAATATTTGCAAATAATGAGACTGACAAGGGCTTAATTTCCAAAATATACAAAGAGCTCATGCAACTCAACAACAACAAAATACCAAACAACCCAATTGAAAAATGGGCAGAAGGCCTAAACAGACATTTATCCAAAGAAGACACACAGATGGCCAACAGGCACATGAAAAGATGCTCATCACTGCTAATTATTAGAGAAATGAAAATCAAAACTACAATGAGATATCACCTCACACCAGTCAGAATGGCCATCATTAAAAAGGTTACAAATAACAAATACTAGAGGGCATGTGGAGAAATGGAAACCCTCCTACACTGCTGGTGGGAATGTAAGTTGGTGCAGCCACTATGGAAAACAGTACAGAGATTCCTCAAAAAACTAAAAATAGAGTTGCCATATGATCCAGCAATCTCACTCCTGAGCATACATCCTGACAAAACTCTAATTTGAAAACATACATGCACCTCTATGTTTATAGCAGTACTATTTACAGTAGCCAGGACATGGAAACAACCTGAATGTCCATCGATAGATGAATGGATAAAAAAGATGTGGTATATGTATATGTGTATATATATATACACACACACATATATATGTATACACACACACACACACACATATATACACAATAGAATACTACTCAGCCGTAAAAAAGAATGAAATAATGCCATTTGCTGCAACATGGATGGACCTAGAGACTACCATACTAAGTGAAGTAAGTCAGAAAAAGACAAATACCATATGATATGACTTATATGTGGAATCTAAAATATGGCGCAAATGATCTTATCTACGAAACAGAAACAGACTTACAGACTTAGAGAACAGACTTGTTGCCAAGGGGGATGGGGGTTGGGGGAGGGATGGAGTGAGAGTTTGGGGTTAGCATATGCAAACTAGTATATATAGAATGGATAAACAACAAGGTCCTACTGTATAGCACAGGGAACTATATTCAATATCCTGTGATAAACCATAATGGAAAAGATTATGAAAAAGAATATATATATGTATAACTGAATCACTTTGCTGTACAGCAGAAATGAACACAACATTGTAAATCAACTATACTTCAATTTTAAAAAATTGTGGTAATCAAGGAAAATAAAGAGAGATCACAGCAAAGGAAACCATCAACAAAACACAAAGACAACCTACTGAATGGGAAAAATATTTGCAAATGATATGACCAATAAAATATTAATATCCAAAATATATAAACAGCTCATACAACTCAACATCAAAAAAACAAACAATCTTTTTAAAAAATAAGCAGAAGATCTGAATAGACATTTTTTCAAAGAAGACATATAGATGGCCAACAGGCACATGAAAAGATGCTCAACACTGTTAATCATCAGAAAAATGCAAATTAAAACCACAATGAGGTATCACCACACACCTGTCAGAATGGCTATCATCAAAAAGAACACAAATAACAAATGTTGGCGAGGATGTGGAAAAAAAGGAACCCTTGTACACTGTTGGTGGGAATGCAAACTGGTGCAGCCACTATGGAAAAGAGTATGGAGGTGTCTCCAAAAGCTAAAAATAGAACTACCATGTGACCCAGAAATTTCACTCCTGGGTCTTTATCAACAAAAACACGAATTTGAAAAGATTCATGCACCCCAGTGTTCATATCAGCATTATATACAATTGCCAAGATATGGAAGTAACCTAACTGTCCATCAACAGATGAATGGATAAAGACGTGTTTCCATCAACGATGAATAGATAAAGATGTGGGGGGTGTGTGTGTGTATACAGACACACATACATAAAATGGAATACTACTCAGCCATAAAAAAGAAGGAAATATTGCCATTTGCAGCAACACGGATGGACTTGGTGGCTATTATGCTGAATGAAATGTCAGACAGAAAAGACGAATACTGTATGACACCACTTACATGTGGAATCTAAAAAATAAAATTAGTGAATACAACAAAACAGAAACAGACTTGAGATGTAGAGAACAAATGAGAGGTTACCAGTGGGGAGAGGGAAGGAGGGAGGGGTAAGATAGCAGTAGGGGATTAAGAGGTACAAACTACTATGTATAAGATAAATAAGCTACAAGGATATATAGTTAATAACTGTAAATGGAATATAACCTTTAAAATTTGTGAATCATTATGTTGTACACCTGAAATGTATATACTTTACAACAACTATACTTAACTTAAAAAATCGTGGTATATACACGCCTCTGAGGCTGGCGATCTGTGAAGCTCCCACCTTCCCTTAGAGTTCTCTGCAGCTGCCCTGCCCTGCGCCCTCCAGAGACTGGGATGGGACCATGATGCGGACACACTGGCTCACACTCATGCTGGTGGCGGTCACCTGGATCCACACTGAGTTTAGGACTGAGGACAAGATGGTGGAGTTAAAGGACTTGAGCTCACCTCCTCTCACAAAAACACCAAAATCACAACCAACTGTTGAACAGCCATCAACAAAAAACACTGGAACCTACCGAAAAAGATATTTTGCACCCAAAGACAAAGAAGAAGCCACAACGAGACGGTAGGAGGGGCGCTTTCACGATATAATCAAATCTCACACCTGCCATGTGGGTGACCCACAAACTGGAAAATAATTATATCATAAAGGTTCTCACACAAGAATGAGAGTTCAGAGCCCCACGTCAGGCTCCCCAGCCTGGCGGTCTATCATTAGGAGGAGGAACCCTCAGAGCATTTGGCTTTGAAGGCCAGTGAGGCTTGAGTGGAGGAGCTCTACAGGACTGGGGGAACAGAGACTACAGTCTTGGAGGACACACACGGTTTCATGTGCACTGGGACCTAGGGCAAAGCAGTGACTCCATAGGAGTCTCGGCCTGACCTACCTGCAGGTCTTGGAGGGTCTCCTGGGGAGGCAGGCATTGGCTGTGGCTCACTGTGGGACAAGGACACTTGTGGTGGAGGCCCCAGGGAATATTCATCTGTGTGAGCTCTCCTGGAGGTTACCATTTTGGCACCGAGACCTGGCCCCACCCAACAGCCTGAAGGCTCCAGTGCTGGGACGCCTCAGGCCAAACAACCAACAGAGTGGGAACACAGCCCCAGCCAGCAACAAACAGGCTGCCTAACGTCATCTTGAGCCCACGGCTGCCTCTAAACGCACCCCTTGCCACGGCCCTACCCACCAAAAGGACAAGACCCAGCTTCACCCACCAGTGGGCAGACATCAGTTCCATCCACCAGGAAACCTACACAAGCCCCTGGACAAACCTCACCCACCAGGGGGCAGACACCAGAAGCAAGAGGAACTACAAACCTGCAGCCTGAGAAATGGAGAGCACAAACACAGAAAGTTAGACAAAATGAAATGGCAGAGAAATACGTTCCAGATGAAAGAACAAGCTGAAACCCCAGAATAACGACTAAGTGAAGTGGAGACAGGCAATCTACCTGAAAAAGAATTCAGAGTAATGATAGTAAAGATGATCCAAAATCTGAGAAATTGAATGGAGGCATGAATGGAGAAAAAACAAGAAATGTTAACAAGAACCTATAAGAACTAAAGAACAAACAAACAGTGAGGAACAACACAATAACTGAAATGAAAAATACACTAGAAGGAATCAATAGCAGAATAAATGAGGCAGAAAAACGAATAAGTGAGCTGGAAGACAGACTGGTGGAAATCACTGCCACAGAACAGTAAAATGAAAAAAGAATGAAAAGAAATGAGGACAGTCTAAGGGACCTCTGGGACAACATTAAACACACCAACATTCGCATTATAGGGGTCCCAGGAGGAAAAGAGAGAGCGAAAGGGCCTGAGAAAATATTTGAAGAGATAATGGCCGAAAACTTCCCTAACATGGGAAAGGAGACACTCACTCAAGTCCAGGAAGCACAGAGAGTCCCATACATGATAAACCCAAAGAGAAGCATGCCAAGACACATATTAATCAAATTGACAAAAATAAAAGACAAAGTGAAAATATTAAAAACAACAAGGAAAAAGCAACAAATAACATACAAAGGAATCCCCATAAGGTTATCAGCTGATTTTCCAGCAGAAACTCTTGCAGGCCAGAAGGCAATGGCACCATATATTTAAAATGATGAAAGGGGAAAACTTACAACCAAGAATACTCTACCCAGCAAGGCTCTCATTCAGATTTGACAGAGAAATTAAAAGCTTTATAGACAAGCAAAAACTCACCACCAAACCAGCTTTACAACAAATGCTAAAGGAAATTCTCTAGGTGGAAAAGAAAAGGCCACAACTAGAAATAAGAACACTATGAATGGGAAAGCTCATTGGTAAAGGCAAACATACAGTAAAGGTAGGAAATCATCCACACACAAATATAATATCAAAACCAGCAACTGTGGGAAGAGGAGAGGACAAATGCATGATACTGGAAGTGCATTTGAGATTAAGAGACCAGCTACTTAAAACAATCTTGTGTATATACAGACTGCTATATCAAAACCTTATGGTAACCGCAAACCAAAAGTCTTCAATAGATACACACACAAAAAAGAAAAAGCAATCCAAACACAACACTAAAGCTATTCATCAAATCACAAGAGAAGAGAACAAAAGAGGAAGGGAAGAAAAAGACCTACAAAAACAAATCCAAAACAATCAACAAAATGGCAATAAGAACACAAGTATTGATAATTACCTTAAAGGCAAATGGTTTAAATGCTCCAACCAGAAGACACAGACTGGCTGAATGGATACAAAAACAAGACCCATATATATGCTGTCTACAAGAGTCCCACTTCAGATCTAGGGACACATACAGACTGAAAGTGAGGGAATGGAAAAATGTATTCCATGCAAATGGAAATCAAAAGAAAGTGCGAGTAGCAACACTCATCAGACAAAATAGACTTTAAAGTAAAGACTTAAAAGAGACAAAGAAGGACACTACATAATGATCAAGGGATCAATCCAAGAAGAAGATATAACAATTGTAAATATATATGCACCCAACATAGGAGCACCTCAATATATAAGGCAAATGCTAACAGCCATGAAAGGAGAAATCAACAGTAACACAATAGTAGTGGAGGAATTTAACACCCCACTTACATCAATGGACAGATCATCCAGACAGAAAAGCAATATGGAAACACAGGCCTTAAATTATACATTATAGCAGATGAACTTAATTGACATTTATAGAACATTCTGTCCGAAAGCAGCAGAATACACATTCCTCTCAAGTGCACATGGAACATTCTCCAGGATAGGTCACATGCTGAGCCACAAAGCAAGCCCCAGTAAATTTAAGAAAACTGAAATAACATCAAGCATCTTTTCCGACTACAATACTATGAGATTAGAAATCAACTACAAGAAAAAACCTGTAAAAGACACAAACACGTGGAGGCTAAACAATATGTTATGAAACAGCCAATGGATCACTGAAGAAATCAAAGAGTAAATCAAAAAACACCTAGAGACAAATGAAAATGAAAACACGATGATCCAAAACCTATGGGACACAGCAAAAGCAGTTTTAAGAGGGAAGTTTATAGCAATACAGTCTTACCTCAGGAAACAAGAAAAATCTCAAATAAACACCCTAACTTTACACCTAAAGCAACTAGAGAAAGAAGAACAAACAAAACTCAAAGTTAGTAGGAGGGAAGAAATCATAAAGATCAGAGCAGAAATAAATGAAAGAGAGACAAAGAAAACAGTAGCAAAGATCAATGAAACTCAAAGCTGGTTCTTTGAAAAGAGACACAAAATTGATAATCCAGACTCCCCAAGAAAAAAAGGGACAGGGCTCAAATCAATAAAATTAGAAATGAAAAAGGAGAATTTACAACTGACATCACAGAAATACAAAAGATCTTAAGAGACTACTACAAACAACTATATGCCAATAAAATGGACAACCTAGAAGAAATGGACAAATTCTTAGAAAGGCCTAATCTTTCAAGACTGAAGTTGGAAGAAATAGAAAATACGAATAGACCAGTCACAAGTACTGAAATTGAAACTGTGATTTAAAAAGTTCCAACAAACAAAAGTCCAGGACCAGATGGCTTCACATGTGAATTCTATGAAAAATTTAGAGAAAAGTTAACACCTATCCTTCTGAAACTACTCCAAAAAATTGCAGTGGAAGGAACACTCCCAAACTCATTCTATGAGGTCACCATCACCCTGATATCAAAACCAGACAAAGATACCACAAAAAATTACAGGCCAATATCACTGATGAACATAGATGCAAAAATTCTCAACGAAATACTAGCAAACCAAATCCAACAACACATTAAAAGGATAATACATTATGATCAAGTGGGATTTATCCCAGGGATGCAAGGGTTTTTCAATATTTGCAAATCAATCAGTGTGATACACCACATTAAATTGCAGAATAAAAACCATATCATCATCTCAATAGATGTAGAAAAAGCTTTTGACAAAATTCAACACTGATTTATGATAAAACCTCTCCAGAAAGTGGGCATAGAGGGAACCTACCTCAACAAAATAAAGGCCATATATGACAAACCCACAACTAACATCATACTCAACAGTGAAAAGCTGAAAGCATTTCCTCTATGCTCAGGAAAAGACAAGGATGCCCACTCTCACCACTTTTGTTCAACATTGTTTTAGAAGTCCTAGCCACAACCTTCAGAGAAGAAAAAGATATAAAAGGAATCAAAATTGGAAAGGAAGAAGTAAAACTGTCACTATTTGTAGATGACATGATTCAATACATAGAAAATCCTAAAGATGCTGCCAGAAAACTACTAAAGCTCATCAATGAATTCGGTAAAGTTGCAGGATACAAAATTAATACACAGAAATCTCTCCTGTTTCTATACACTAACAATGAAAGATCAGAAATAGAATTTAAGGAAACAATCCCATTTACCATTGCATCAAAAAGAATAAAATATTTAGGAATAAACCTACCTAAGGAGGCAAAAGACCTGTACTCCAAAAACTGTAAGATGCTGATGAAAGAAACTGAAGATGACACAAACAGATGGAAAGATATACCATGTTCTTGGATGGGAAGAATCAATATTGTCAAAATGACTATACTACCCAAGGCAATCTACAGATCCAATGCATTCCCTATCAAATTACCAATGGCATTTTTTGGGGATCTAGAATGAAAAATCTTAAAAATCTTCTAACTGTAGGTAGGATTTAAATTTGAAGAAATCCATTTGAAAGACTATTTGGATTGCAATAAAAATGCTAAATGGGTATGCCCACTTAGAACTCAGTTGAGTCAGCAACTTAATTTATGACTCTATATTAAAGAAATGTGGACAAAGATGTATAGATATAGATATTTATTTGCAACACAATGAAATTAAGAAAGAACCAATGTTCAATATGCAAGAGGTTAAATTATGGTACATCCTAACTGTGAAATGCATCTGTTAAAAAGAGGTGGGTCTATATATTCTGATATAGACAGAGCTCCAAGAGCTATTAAGTGAAAAAAAAAAGAAAAGAAAGCTGAGGAACAATAGATAAGACATAATTCCAGATATGTTATATATTAAAAATGTTATACACTTATGTATGTTTGCATTTGCATATATGTAATAATAGCTATCATTGAGTTGCATTGTTCTAAACATGCTAATAAAGTACCTCAGTTAATTCTAATAAAAAAAATAGAAGACATCAGAGGTCACTGCCTATACCTCCATCAAAAGACACGCTGGTTGCAGAAAGATAGACATACATTTCCTATTTCTCTGTCTAAATACAACTAAAAACTTTGGGCATTATATATAAAACAATGAGAAGTTGATGAGAATACTCTGAAAGATGTTGAGAAAAAGGGACACTAGCTCAGAACCTCAAAACCTAAGGAACAACATGGTAGCGGGTTCTGAGATTTCTTTTTGTCTCATATATCCCAGACTTGGAGCTGAAGAAGTTGGCAAACCAGAAATGAGAACAGGTGAAGACAAAAATAGCCCCAATAAACCTGTTCTATCTGGGCACTGGACCACAAAAAGGGTATCCTAGGAAGGCAGAAAACTTTCAGATAGTAACTGCTCTACTCCAAACATCCCAGAACTATGGCCCACCCCTACACATGCTAGCAAAGGCTAAATGGACAGCCTAGATCTCCACCCTTGCCCTAAGCCTGGGGTAGTGTCAGAAAAGGCCAAGTAGGAAGCCGGAAATTCTATCCTGCCAGGTGGTAATGAAGACCCACCTCTGCAATATCAGTGGAGACCACATGTGGAAGTTGCCTGGACTTCCACCTCTATCCAGCAGTAAAAAGTGACTGAACCCTTCCCCTCTGAGGTGGTGACAGAGGAGGTATAGTGCAGAATCAGGAGTTTACCACTACCCTGCAGCAATAAGCATTCCTACCCCTCCCAGTCAAGGAGGTATCAGTGAAAGCCCAGTGGAGAGCTGGAACTCCCAACCCTGCCCACCAATAACAAGGAGCTCCCCCACTCCCCTATGTCAACAAAGGCTGAAGGGAGAACCTGGACTTCTAGCCTCACCTGGCAGTAATGAAGTGGTGTTGTATCTTTTTCATTGCCAGAGCAGTGTCAGAGGAAGCCAGGTAACACAGAAAGTTTAAGTAAAATCCAGAAACTTATACATAATATACAAAATGTCCAGGTTTCAACTGAAAATCACTCATCATACCAAGAACTAAAAAGATCACAGACTGAATGAAAAAAAAAAAATCAACAACTGCCATAACTGAGATGACAGAAATGTTAGAATTTCTAACAAAGATTTTAAGGCAGCTATCATAATGATATTACAACAAGCAGTTACGAACATGCTTGAAACAAATGAAAACATGGAAAAATCTCAGCAAAGAAAATGAAAACACTAATTTGAAAAGATATATGCACCCCAAATGTTCACAGCAGCATTATTTACAGTAGCCAAGATATGAATGCAACCTAAGTGTCCCTCAGCACACGAATGGATAAAGAAAATGTGGCATACACACACACACACACACACACACACACACACAATGGAATATTTCTCAGCCATTAAAAAAGAAGGACATTCTGCCATTTGCAGTATCATGGATGGACCTAGAGGGAATTATGCTTAGTGAAATAAGTCAGAAAAAGACAAATACTGTATGTTATCACTTATATGTGGAATCTAAAAAATAAAACAAATGAATGTATAGAACAAAACAGAAACAGGCTCACAGATATAGAGAACAAACTAGTGGTTACCAGTGGGGAGGGGAAAGGAGGGAGGAGCAAGATAGGGGTATGGAATTAAGAGACACAAACTACTATGTATAAAATAAATAAGCAACATACAGCACTGGGAAATATAGTCAGTATTTTGTAATACCTTTAAATGGAGTATAATCTATAAAGATATTGAATCACTATGTTGTACACCTGAAACTACTATTGTAAATCAACTACACTTCAATGACAAGAAAAGAAAACACTGGAAAAAAAAAAAAAAAGAAAGTCTCAGCAAAGAAGACCAGAGAAGAACAAAACAAAAATTTTAGAACTGAAAAATACCACAACTGAAATAGAAAATTCAGTGGATGGGCTCAGCAAGAGAATGAAAGGGAAAGAAGGAAGTGTCAGTGACCTAAAAGAATAATAGAAACTACTCAATCTGAACAACAGAGAGAAAATAGATTGAAGGAAAAATGAACAGAGCCTCAGGGACATGTGGGACTATAATAAAAATTTAACATTCATGTCACTGAATTCCCAGGAGAGGAGAAAGAGGGCAGGGCTGAAAAAGTACTCAAAGAAATGCTAAAAACTTCCAGAATTTTGCAAAAGACAGAAATGTATAAATTCAAGAAGATGAGCAAACAGAATAACCGCCCCCCCTGCCAAATCTACACCAAGACACATCCAGTCAAACTTATTAAAACTAAAGGAAAAAAAAGAAACACCTTGAAAGCAACCAGAGACAAATATGTATTATCTTTAGTGGAAAAACAGTTTGAAAGAGAGTAGATTTCTCATCAGAAATGATAGAGGCCAGAAGGAGGTGACACAACATTTTTCAAGTGCTGAAAGAAAAGAAGTGTCAACCCAGAATCCTATATCTGATGAAAATATCCTTCAGGAATAAAATAGGAAATCAGGACCTGCTTACATGAAGGAAAACAAAGAGAATATGTTGCCAGCAGACCTACTCTGAAAGAATGACTATGGGCAATCACTATGTGTTCTACAACTGTTAAATAAATTTAATTTGGCATTAAGAAACTCACAAAAAAGAAAGCTCCAGGCCCAGCTAATTTTACCAGAGAATTCTACCAAATGTTTAAAGAAGAATTAACACCAATTCTTGACAATGGCTTCCTGAAAATAGAATGGAACATTTCTCAACTCATTTTTAAAAAAATAAACTTATTTATTTATTTTTGGCTGCGCTGGGTCTTTGTTGCTGCACACGGGCTTTCTCTAGTTGCAGCGAGCAGGGCTACTCTTCGTTGTGGTGTGCATGCTTCTCATTGCGTTGGCTTCTCTTGTTGCAGAGCACAGGCTCTAGGAGTGTGGGCTTCAGCAGTTGTGGCACGAGGGCTCAGTAGTTGTGGAGCACAGGCTTAGTTGCTCCGCAGCATGTGGGATCTTCCCAGACTAGGGCTCAAACCCATGTCCCCTGCATTGGCAGGTGGATTCTTAACCCCTGTGTCACCAGGGAAGCCCTCAACTCGTTTTTTGAAGCTAGTGTTAACCCTGATAGCCAAACTAGATAAGGTCAGTGTCTCATGAATACAGACACAAAAATTCTTAACAAAATATTAACTAGTAGAATTCAGCAATATATAAGAAGTTTTACACCATGACCAACTAGGGTTTATTCTAGGGATGCAAAGTTAGTTTAATATTTAAAAAAATATATAATCCACCATATTAAATGGCTAAAGAAGGAAAAAAAATCACATGATCATATCAACTGATGAAAAAAACGAGTGTCTGACAAGATTCAATACTCATTCATTATAAGAACTCCCAGAAATATAGGAATAGAAGGGAACTTCCTGACTTTATAAAAAGCATCTACAAATAACAAACAAAAAAATCAAACAACAACAACAAATACGTGTGCTAAAATGTAGCAAGCCACACGGACTTCCCTGGTAGTGCAGTGGTTAAGCATCCGCCTGCCAATGCAGGGGACATGGGTTCAATCCCTGGTCTGGGAAGATCCCACATGCTGTGGAGCAACTAAGCCTGTGTACCACAACTACTGAGCCTGCACACTAGAGCCCGTGAGCCACAACTACTGAGCCCGTGTGCCACAACTACTGAGCCCGTGTGCCACAACTACTGAAGCCTGCGCACCTAGAGCCTGTGCTCTGCAACAAGAGAAGCCACTGCAATGAGAAGTCCACACACCGCAACGAAGAATAGCCCCCGCTTGCCATAACTAGAGAAAGCCCACACGCAGCAACGAAGACCCAATGCAGCCAAAAATAAATAAAATTTAAAAAAAAATGTAGTGAGCCACAAATGGGATGAAGGAGAAAAATGAAGCAAAGAAAAACTCTTATCATTTCAACAAAATCTAGAAAGGAAATAAAAAGGGGGAGTAGTCATAAGAGAGCAAATGAAAGAAATATAAAATGGCAGTAACAAGATCTAAAGTTAATTATCAGAAAAAATGTCTCCCTATTAAAAGAGACTCTAAGACTACATAAATACAATTATCAGCTATAAGCTGTTTGTAAGAAAACATGTAAAATGATTCTAAGAAATTTTTAAATGAAGGTGGCAACACAAAAACGAAGAAAAATATAGCTGGCAAATATTATCAGAAAAAGTAGGAATGCCAATTTTAAAAAGAGTAGAAATGAAGGCAAAAAAAGTTATATAGGACAATGATTTTTTTTTTAATGTTATCTATTTATTTATTTATTTTTGGTTGTGTTGGATCTTCATTGCTGCACACAGGCTTTCTCTAGTTGCGGTGCGTGGGCTTCTCATTGTGGTGGCTTCTCTTGTTGTGGAGCACGGGCTCTAGGCACATGGGCTTCAGTAGTTGTGGCACGTGGGCTCAGTAGTTGTGGCTTGTGGGCTCTAGAGCACAGGCTCAGTAGTTGTGGCGCATGGGCTTAGCTGCTCCACAGCATGTGGGATCTTCCTGGGCCAGGGCTCGAACCCGTGTCCCCTGCATTGGCAGGTGGATTCTTAACCACTGCACCACCAGGGAAGTCCCGACAATGATGTTTTATAGTGATTAAAAAATTAGATACATACATAAAACCAAATAAAGTGTAACAGACACAAAACTTAATAAAGCATCAAAATACAGAAACACAGTTTATTAGAAACACAGAATTTGGTAAAAACATAATCATTGTGGGAGCCTAATATACCTCTCTTAGACTTTAATGGGTCACAAAAAGAAAAAAAAAAAAAGAGAGACAGACAGAATACAAACAATACCATTACCAGATAATAAACATATATTTAGAACTTTGTGTCTTTTAAAGTGAATCTGGAACATCTACATTTAGATAAACCGATTTTTTATAATGTCATAAGGAACATTCAGAAGAGTAGAAATAGGCCACATTCTGTGACTACGACACAATAAAATTAACTCAACAGTAAGAAAGATAAAGAAAACTAACTACTAGGAAATTCAAAAGATAATCTGAAATGACTTGAGTCCAAGAGGTAGGGAGAACAAATTATAGACTATTTAGAAATTGATCACATTGGGGGAAAAATTCTTGTGCTGAGAAAAAAATACATAATCTTCAATACATGTATTATCTATCTAAAATGGATTATGAAAATAAATGAACAAAAATTCACTGTAGAAGCCAGAAAAAGGACAAATCAAACAAAATAAACCAGAAGAAGGGATTAATAAAGGTCAAACAAAAATATATGAATGAAAACAAACCAAAAAACCCAGAGGGGAATTGAAATCAACCAACAAACCAACAAAATATTAAGAATGAGGGGCTTCCCTGGTGGCGTAGTGGTTGAGAGTCCACCTGCCAATGCAGGGGATGTGGGTTCGAGCCCTGGTCTGGGAAGATCTCACATGCCGCGGAGCAGCTAGGCCCGTGTGCCACAGCTGCTGAGCCTGAGCTCTGGAGTCTGCGAGCCACAACTACTGAGCCCATATTCTACAACTACCGAAGGTTGTGCGCCTAGAGCCTGTGCTCCGCCACCACAATGAAAAGCCCGCACACTGCAATGAAGAGTAGCCTCCACTCGCCACAACTAGAGAAAGCCTGCGCACAGCAGCGAAGACCCAGTGCAGCCCAAAAATAAATTAAATAAATAAATTTATAAAAAAACATTAAGAATGAGAAAGAGCTAAAAACTATTGACATGCTGAGATTAAAAAAACATCTATAAGAGAATTCACTTAAATCTAGATTAAATGTACGATTTTATAGAAATATAAATAACCAAAACGGGCTCAAGAAGAAATTCGGAAAATATAGAACTCTGTCTTCACAAAAAGGCCCCAGATCCTGATGGCAATCGAAGTGGAACTCCATCTAAATTTGTACAGATTAATTCCTCTGCTATATAAATTGATCCAGAGTATAGAAAAGAACAAACAGAAAGATGGAAAGTATTCCAACCCATTTAAAGACTTAAGCATAATCTTGAAACCAAAACCAAAACTACACAGTGGAATTCAAAAACTTGAGGCCTATGGGCTGAATCTGACCTGTGAAGATGTTTTGTTTGGCCTATACAAAGTTCTAAATGTTGAGATAGTTTAAACTGGGGAGATTTAGCATAAAATTTGCAATTTTCCAGCTTTACATGGAAAAAGATCAGAAGATCTGATAACTCTGGGCTTTATTCTTGCATGGCAACAATTGCTTAGTGCTGAGTGGCCTTGGGGGGCCTCCAAGCTGCCATGTTGTTGCACAATTGGGAGGAGATCTTACAGACTAGTGTTGAGTGCAACCCTGGGCCTAGGTCAGCATGCTTTCATTTGTCACTATGTTCACCATCGCTTATCACTTCCTAAGTCTGAACCAAATGTTGGTGGTCACTTATTGTGCTTATGCTGTTATTTTTCTCAACGAATATAAATATTTCTACCTCTATCAAAAAACCAAAATAAAAGAAACTGAGGACTGCACAATTTTGTTTTCTACCCAGTGTACTCAAATGATTCAATTTCCTGCCTGATGCTGTTGCCTTGTCGGCACTGAGTTTGTGCCCCTGCTTTATGGTTTCTAATCTTTGATTTCCCTGCATCAGATTGCAGAAATACTCATATTCCTTTCTAATATGTAGATGTTTTGCATCTCAAATTTAAATGTTTAAGCCATCTTGAATCTATGGCATGGAAGAAGGATCTAAAACTGTTTTTCCAAATGGTTAGTCATTTGTTCCAATAGCATTTATAAAATTCTTTCTCCACTGTTTTAAAATTATACTTTTTTCACAGTCACTTTTTATACATGCCTGGGTCTGTTTCTGGATTTTGTAGTCTGTTCTTTTTTTTCTATCCATGATGTCCTGAATCAGTACTCAATGTTTTGTTTTAATATAACTTTAGCATACCAACAATTCATACACGATAGGAAAATTTACTTCCATCATTACTCTTTCTTTTTAATACTTACAAGCCTATTCTTACACAATCTTTTTCAGATAAATAATTTTAAAAATATCCTGTTGGGAAGCTGATTGAAAGTATATTAAATTTATAGCTTACTTTAGGGAGAATGGGTCTTTATATACAGGCACACGATATGTTTTTCATGTATTCTAGTCTTACTTTATGGCTCTCAGTAGATTCACATAGCTTCAGTCATACAGGTTTTATACTTTTCTTTAGTTTATTCCCAGTTTTATTGTATGTATTTTTGTTATTGTTATGATCGGGATTTTTTTTTCCATTATATTTTCTGAGCTGGTTATTCCTGGCATGGAGAAAAGCTACTGCTTTTTGTATATTTATTTTGGAGCCTAACCTGGAAAAACTTTTAGGGCAGGTGCAACTAACTGCCTGCATAAAAATAAATCTTAATAAAGCACCCACAGAACATTCAGCTCTGAGCAGTGAGTACTCCATGAAAAACTAGCTGCAAAAAATACACCAAGTCAACTGAACACAGTGACTTTCTATAGTGACTTTTTACTTATATATCACTTAAAATAATTATAAAAGATACATATCACCAAATATAACTTTTGTTTTGAACTAGCTGATCTAGAGATCATCTTTCTGGCAACAAAATAGCAAACTGGCAATTTGTCTCTCAAGACCTTGCCCAAACAGGACAGTGCCAAAACACTGTGCTTTAGAAGATGTAATCGTTTTATTTTCTAATATAACCAAAGGTGGTCTTGTGAACAAACTGTAAGTTTGAGAAAACCAGGACACGTCCCTGTTTTATTCAGTTAGAGTATAGAAACTAATTGCAGAAGAGATCTTTCTCTCAGACCTATGACTGAGTTTCAGTTAATGAGTTACAGTGTGGCCTCACTGGACTGGCCAGTACCTGGCCCTACTGCAATAACCTGAGCCTGAGAGAATTAGATGGCAGGTTCTATGCCTGTATTAACAGTCAGGGGTTGATATGGAGCCTCTGCAGCTCAGCCTATAGCTGACTGGTCTGCACCATATCAGTGGCCACTAAAACTGCAAACACATCTATTATTAGTTGGATTTGGTATATTTCACTACTAAAGAATAAAAGCATTTGCTTGAATATGCATAAATTTTCCCTGGAAAGATATTGAAATTGATAACATGAGCTGTTTTTGGTGAAGGGACAAGGAACCTAGAGAGGACAGAGTCTTTTCATATATATATATATATATATATATATATATATATATATATATATGCACACACACATACACACACACATATATGTGTATATATATCCTTTTATATCTTTTAAATTTAAAGTAAAAATAAAATCTGTGATATATTTGACCAATATTTATCTACAGCTGCATATGAAAGCTAACAAAGACAATGGTAGTAAAGGATTTACAGAGAGAAAGTGTTAGTACAAGTCCATCTATATAGAAACATAGATTATATATGTATAGAATTAAGCATACAATTAACGCATGTATGTGGAACCTAGAAAAATGGTACAGATGAACCGGGTTGCAGGGCAGAAGTTGAGACACAGATGTAGAGAACAAACGTATGGACACCAAGGGGGGAAAACTGCGGTGGGGTGGGGATGGTGGTGTGCTGAATTGGGCGATTGGGATTGACATGTATACAGTGATGTGTATAAAATTGATGACTGATTAAAAAAAAAAAAAGAATTAAGCATACATTTCCTGCCATTTCCAGTGTGTGCCAGTTAATGTCAAACACTTAGGTGCCCCGGAAAGCACCCCTACACCAGGAAGAATACTTCAACTGTAGCAGAGAAACACTTTTAAAAACCACTTATGTTTATTCTAACTCTAAATTCACCAAAGTTATACACTTTTAAATTCTGTTTTCCTCACATGACTCCCCTGGTCAACATTCAAGTTTACCTGAAAATTCTATTTCTCATGGCAAATCTATAAATCGGCAGTTTTGTGAGCTTTCGTTAGCAAGATTTTCCTAGGCCTCAGTTATCCCTGAGTAAAGGTAAGGTTGCATTTCTGTATGTGTGGAGGCCCAGATCCTGGAATGCGCCAACTCAGGTGGAGTTTCTGTACTGAGATGTTTTGCTCCTGAATACCTAAGCTACCACTCCTGCATCACTACCTCACTTCCTTCAAAGTGCTCCGGTCTCTACCACTTACATTTCAGAAGTTTCCTCTGCATTCCCAGTCTTTTATAACTTTCTCTGGTACTTGTCTGTTGAAAATTCTTCTCAGGTATCAGGGTTCAAAAATCTTTTTTATCTTCAAAAGGCAGACAGCTAGGCAAGATAATTGCCTGGTATTTTGTAAATATTTCCCTACTATATCTTCTACTATTTGAGTTGCAAAGTCTGAGGTCATTCTTATCTTTTATTCTCCAGAGAATAGTTCTTCCTTTCCAGTTGAAAGGGAGGAGATATGGGGATATATGTATATGTATAGCTGATTCCCTTTGTTATAAAGCAGAAACTAACACACCATTGTAAAGCAATTATACTCCAATAAAGATGTTGATAAATAAATAAATAAATAAATGAATAAATAAATAAATAAATAAATAAACTGGTAGGTAGGTATATGGGTATACTGTCTTTAAGTGCCAAATCTGGAAAATAAGTACGTCATAAAATCTCAATCTGTAGGCAAAGGTCTATTTTTCTCTTCAATAACTTCTTCAATTATTCTTTTACTGAGGCTTCCTCCTATTTGCAATCCACTCCCATCCTCCCAATTATTTAGAGGAGATTTGCATAAGAAAAAACTAAGTTTACAGGATTTGTTATAACCTATTTGTCTATTCCATTTGTATTTTAATCTGGATCTTTCCATCCCAGTTAGCTTCAATTTTACTGACTGCTCTATTATTTTGATGCCATTTTTTTCCCTTAAGGGATGTTGTAAATTTCTTTATAGTTTTTATCACAGTGCTTTAGGTTTTTGTTTTGTTTTTAAATTCTAACCAATTTCTTTTAATAGTCTTTGTGTTTTTTATTCTTTTCAGCCTTATTATTGACAATTCCATTCCTTTGGCAATTTTTTTTTTCTTCTGTTTCTTCTATTACCATTGCTTTCTCTGGGTCTGTACACAGCTTTTCTCTTTTTTTGGTATTGCCAAAGTTCTAAAACCAAGCCTGAGGTGCTATCTTTGTTTATCATAACTGAAGTTTGTCTTCTTAAACATTTTTAATTTCAGATGTCTGTTATTTTGGTGGGTCTATTTTTACTCTGCCATAGTTAGCTCCATAAAGACTTTCCCTCCATTTCTGTGTAATTATAAAGTCTTTATTTTCAATTTGAATCATTCCATAAGATCTTTATGAGACTTCACTTTGATGATGGGTAAAGGGTTCAGACCTGATGTCTTGTATTCCCTGTGGACTTCTATCCCAGGCACAACCATACATGCACTGTAATCTCACAAATAATCTGCTTATTAGCCTTTAACTATTGACTTCTATTTAATTCACAGTCTTGTGATTAAGAATTTTTTTTTAAATTTATTTTTGGCTGTGTTGGGTCTTTGTTGCTGCGCACAGGCTTTCTTTAAGTTGCGGTGAGTGGGGGCTACTCTTCATTGCGGTGCGTGGGCTTCTCATTGTGGGGGCTTCTCTTGTTGTGGCGCACAGGCTCTTAGGTGTGCGGGCTTCAGAAGTTGTGGCTCGTGGGCTTTGAAGTGAAGGCTCAGTAGTTGTGGCGCACGGGCTTAGTTGCTCCGCGGCATGTGGGATCTTCCTGGACCAGGGATCGAACTGTGTTCCCTGCATTGGCAGGCGGATTCTTAACCCCTGTGCCACCAGGGAGGTCCCTAAGAATTGAACTCTTAAGAGTATGGGTTATAGGAAAAAGAGCACAGGGTAATGCTGAAATAGGGGGAGGATGAAATGAAAGACAAGTTGTAAGGGAGAAAAATACTCTTAGGTTGAACTTCACATCATAATTACACCAAGGTAGTGAAAAGAAATAAGAAGCAATGAGCAGTTCTCATCCTCAATATGAAATAAACCCTAGGTGTAATACCTGTTTAACTTTAGTAAAAAGCTGATTCTTCCCCCCCAACAAAACAACAAATCAAAATGCAATAGGAGGGAATTCCCTGGCAGTCCAGTGGTTAGGACTCTGTACTTCCACTGCAGGGGGCATGGATTTGATCCCTGGTCGGGGAACCAAGATCCCGCATGTCACGCGGTGCAGCCAAAAAAAAAAAAAAAAAAAAAAAGGAATAGGAAAGCAATGCCTACATTACTCAAACCGTACTCTAATTACATGTGAATGTTTAATTTTCAACATCTCTCAAGTTTGATGAATGGGCCAGTGAGTAGAATCGGATCTTATTCTCCATTAATGGCTTATCATCTCCTGGTTCTTGTACAGGTGGGCATAATAGACACTTGCAGAGCACAAAACAAATATAATTCGTAAAAATTTGATTAAGTGCTTCTAGGTGCTGGAGTAAACAGTATTTACTGTTGATGTAATGTTAATCTATTTATTTATTGGGATTAATATAAAGATGGATCATGAAAAGAAAAATCCTTAATATGAAATATTTTGAAAAAATTTTTGATTGGGTAATAGATATGTTATTTGAGAAATGTTTATATCCTTTCTGTTCCTTCAAGAAAACCAACCTATGTTGTTTAAGAATCAGTATTGATGTTGGTATAGCTTCTTATCACGTGACATGGGTTATTGTTTTTGTTTTGGTATGTTGTTCATGGTCATGAACTCTTATATTATATTTTGAATATCCAAAAAAAAAAAAAAAAAAGAAAACCAACCTGATTGGAAAGAAGGAATTAAAATTATTATTTACAGATGATAGTAAAATAAAGACCATTAAAAGAACAAAAAAAGGATACTAATAAATATACACAATATATATTAAGAATATATGAAAGATACAAAAGAAGATGTGAATAACTGAAAAGATGTATCTGTTTCTTGGTTGTGGAAATGCAATATTACAAAGATGTCAATTTTCCTTAAATCTATAAATTTAATGCAGACACAGTAAAAAAATACTGACAATTTGGCTCTTTCTAGAGAGAGGAGGGTGGTTAGAGAAGCTAATTCTAGTTCAACAGGAAAAATGAAAATGAGAGACTAGCCAGAAATATTCCAAAAAAGAAAAACCTGTGTTATTACCACATGAATTGACAGGTTAACAGGACAGAATACAGATACAGTAGTTCGTCATAGCTGCTGTTTGCCAATATCTTCAGCTTTCCATCTAGGCACATGTATGACTACACTTCCTGGCCCTCTTATAGTGGGTGAGGCCATGTAATGAATACTCGTCGATGAGTTGTAAAGGGAATCAATATTTGTTACTTTCAGGCTAAACAATATTTATTGATGGTGTGAGACTCTCCAGAGCCCTCTTTTCCTTAGCCATGACAACTGGCAATGTTCAAGATGGTGGCAGCCTAATGTTAGCCTAAGTTTTTGAGTAAGGAGATGTGGCGTAGAGCCCCTAGCTGACCAAAAGGAAAGACATTTCTTGTTGTTACAAGCCACTAAGATTTTGAGGTTGTTTGTGACTAAGGCATAACTTAGCCTATCCTGGCGGATATAAGAAAGTTGAAGAGCAGCCCACATTCAAGCAGAAATCTAATATGTCATAAAGTTGATATTACCCATTAGTGAGAGTAAGCACTCTCACATTATCAGTGAAACTGTCAATCAGTAAAATTGTCAGCCTCCATGAGAACAACTTAGCAAAATTATACAGGGACTTACCCAGTGACCCAGCAATTCCACATTTAGTAATTTATCTTTCAAATGTGCTTACATGTGTACTCAAAGTGTTCTTGGAGAAACAGCAGTGAACAGTCTTGAAGCAAGATCTTAGCACCCTGCCCAGAAATTGAACCTGAGTAGCCTGGATGAAAAACCAGAAATCCTAGCCACTAGTCCACCAGGCGCTAGAGGTTAGAAGCAAAGTTGCCTTGGTTCTTGCCTCGTTTGAAAGCAAGCATGTTTCAAGGAGGCAAAAACTGTAAAAACAGGTACAAAGTTTATTATTAGAAGCACAGCACAACATGTGGGAGAGCACACAGAGAAGCAGTTCACTTATTTAAGGCAGAAGCAAAACAGGAATACACACCCAGAGAGAAAGGGTTTGGGCATCCTTCCTAATGAGGAGGAATGCAGTAAAAAGGTGTTTAAATCATTTATATAGGGGCAGTTCTTCTGGATCTTTGTTTTCCTCTGGCCAATTATCTCACTTCTTTTCCACATCCGACCTGCCCTAGGACCCTTCCCTATATGCATGCGCATCTTTTTGTCAAGATGAATTCCAGCACAAAGGCTAAATGGAGTATGGCCACACATATTATGGGATGATGCCCCCTCCCTTTTTGACCCCTGAGGAGCCTTCTTGTGCGTGTGTAGTCGGGGGCGTTTCCTTGACCTCAGGAGTGATAGATGTGGTCCTCTTATCTCTTTATTCCAGCAGATCTCAACTCCTGGCATTAATTTTGTCCTTGGAGTGTCTAGGGAAAAGAAAGTTCCAATTTACTCTGCTTGACAAACTCCAGCTGCTCAGCCCAGAGGCCCATCTACTGCCTACCTTAAATGACACACATGTACCAAGGTCTTCTTTCCAGCCTTGCTTGTAATAGCAACAGGTTGAAAGCAATCTAAATATGCAACTGGTTAAGTTATAGTATATAACCATAATTTAATTTTGCAATTGTTAAAAAAAATGCTCTGGATCTATGGATGTGCCGATTTGGCACAGTTTCCATTATAATATTGTTAAGTAAATAAAACAAAAACAAGGTACAGAACAGTATATGTGGCATATTACTATTAATGTAAAAAGAATGAAGAGAGAAGCTAGTTTTGTATATGCCTAAGAAGTCTCTGGAAGGGAACATAAAAAACTGGTACCAGTGATTGTCTCTGACAGGGCTGGGAGAAGACTGACTTTTCACTGAATATTTGTTTATGATACCTTTTGTATTTTATAGCACGTACACATATTACATATTACTTATTAAGGAGAATAAAATAAAAATCTAACTGTAAATGGGAATAGAAAAAAGGTTCCCTGTGTTGTTTGTGAAGATTTGTAAGGCTTTTTCAAACTTCATTCTTTTCAGAAGACTTGGTTGAAAACCCTGGCCTTTTCTGGATAGATTTGGTGAGGAAAATTTTCCTCAAAGATTATTAGATATTTCATAAATATCCTGTAGCTATCTGTCTTAAATCAACATTTGCTTAGATAAGGTAATTATTGAATGATAATTTAAATTCCTCCTTTACAATTACGTATATATAAATTGTTTCTTCTCTGAGTTGTCTAATGTCTCTAGAACAATGTTAAAAATAATATTAAGAATGGACATTCCTGTCTTATTCATAATCTAATGAGATTGCTATTTTATCCGTAAATAGGATGTGTATAGCTTGAGACACACATACATATACACAAACACACTTACCATGTTAAGAAGTTTCCATCTATTTCTAATAAACTACTTTTTACTGAATTGGAAAATGCATCCTTTGAGGATAACAGAGATTTCACTCATTCATTTTATCAACTCAGTAACAATTAGTCTTTTTAATATTTCTCTCTACTCAAAAAAGCACTTGAGGAGACGTCCCTGGTGGCGCAGTGGATAAGACTCTGCACTCCCAATGCAAGGGGCAAGGGTTCGATCCCTGGTTGGGGAACTAGATCCCACATGCATGCTGCAAGTAAGAGTTCGCATGCCACAACTAAGGAGCCCGCATGCCGCAACTAAGGAGCTGGCGAGCCACAACTAAGGAGCCTGCCTGCCACAACTAAGGAGCCCAGTGCCACAACTAAGGAGCAGGCAAGCCAAAACTAAGGAGCCCTGGAGCCGCACCTAAGGAGCCCGCCTGCCGCAACTAAGACCTAGTGCAACCAAATTAAAAAAAAAAAAAAAAGCACTTGAGGACTACGATGAACATCTCTTACTTCACTAGAAGATCTTCTAGGGACTTCCCTGGTGGCGCAGTGGTTAAGAATCCACCTGCCAATGCAGGGGACACAGGTTCGATCCCTGGTCTGGGAAGGTCCCACATGCCATGGAGCAACTAAGCCCATGCACCACAGCTACTGAGCCTGTGCTCTACAGCCCACGCACCACAACTACTGAGCCCGTGTGCCAAAACTACTGAAGCCCACGTGCCTAGAGCCCATGGTCTGCAACAAGACAAGCCACTGCAATGAGAAGCCTGTGCACCACATCGAAGAGTAGCCCCCACTTGCCGCAACTAGAGAAAGCCCGTGCACAGCAACAGAGACCAAACGCAGCCAAAAATAAATAAATTAATTAATTAAAAAAAAAAAGGATCTTCTATTTCTTTGACTTCTTTTGGTCTTGGCTTTAGATTGGGATTTGTGAAAAAGAACTTCATTGATCTCTGTGAGGCTGCTTTATTGAAGCGAGTAAATCAACAGACAGTAGACACAGCAGGGAGAATACTTAGGATCTGGTTGAAGCCACACAGCAGCTCTTCAGCAAACACTGAATCAGAGCATTTAACCATCTGAAATATGGACTTAGAATCAACTTTACATCTCTCAGGTGTAAAATAAAAAAACAAAATTTCATCACAGACAGTTGGCAGCACTACTTAAATATGAGCTCCTTGTTTTCAATTCATTATAGAATAGTTTACTTTTGGAAGCAAACTACAAGGTTAGAGGTCTCATATAGTTGATAGATTAGAGATTGTATCTTTCTAGGGTCTCTCTTGAAAATAACTCCATAGATTCCATTGATGGTTTTTGCTTTAAATTTCAGGAAAGTAACAACCTGGGGGCTTTCATATTTGAAATGCTCTTCCTAAGGTCATGACTTCCAAAGCAAAAGGGTTAGACACTGGCTTAAATAAGTAAAAAAAAATGTGCATGTAAAATCTCTATATTAAATAGACTATAATGTTCAGTTTACTACTTTGTGTTTCTTAGTCATATTGATTCAAGTTCAAACTGATTGTTAATAATCAAATATTCAAAATAGCATAAGCACAATTATAAATATATCACCTATGGATTTTGATTGCACTCAGTGCAGCAGTTGTAACAATTAATCTAGGAAAAAATCACCTCAGGAGACCCAGCTGAACATATAATCCCCCAAACTGGGGAATCTTTTTTTCTTCAAACAATTCTTTAAAGGGACTTCCCCAGTGGTCCAGTGGTTAAGACTCCGCCTTCCAACGAGGGGGGCGCGGGTTTGATCCCTGGTCGGGGAACTAAGATCCTTCATGACTTGTGGTATGGCCAAAAATTTTAAAAAATTAAAAAACCAATTTTTTTAGGATATTAATCAAAATAAACATTTTGCATAATGTTTTAGAGAGTCTATGACTAGCATTCACATACATAAACATCATTTAATCCTTATAATCACTGTGGGGTCGGTATTATACTCCTCAGAAGAAACTGAGACACAGAAAGGTCAAGTTGGTTGCCCAAACTGAAACTACTAGTGAGTGGTAGAAGAGGGACTGAAACCCATGTCTGAATCCAAATCCTTTACTCTTCCCATGAGAGCCTGCTGCTGCCTTCCATGGACCTTACTAAATTTGCACTGGACAGTGTTTGAATGAATGCACAAGTGAAACAATTTCTGTGACTGCTTCCTATGGGCAATGAGTATGCTGATACATCCAGCGTTATCTTCGTTGCTTTAGAGAGAGAGGCCCAAGAAAGGCCAATACTGTACTATAATTCCCAAAGAATTTTGAACAGTGAAAAAAATATATGTATATATGTTTTAAAAAACTTTTAATTTTGAAATAATTTTAGATTTACAGAAAAGTGCACAATTTCCCACATACACTTCGCCTAACTTCCCCTAACGTTAAAATCCTTTTTTTAAAAAAATTTTATTTATTTATTTTGGCTGCGCCGGGTCTTACTTGCTGCACGTGGACTCCTTAGTTGCGGCATGCATGCCGTATCTTCTAGTTCCCCGACCAGGGATTGAACCCCGGGCCCCCTGCTGGGAGCGCGGTGCCTTACCCACTGGACCATCAGGGAAGCCCCCCCCCCCCTTTTCTTGACCCTAGGAAGAGAATTTCAAATATGAAAGCCCCAAGGTTGTTGCTGCATGCAGGATCTTAGCTCCCCAACCAGGGACAGAACCTGCACCCCCTGCAGTGGAAGCGAGGAGTCTTAACCACTGGACTGCCAGGTAAGTGCCCCCAGTGTTAAAATCTTACACAACCATAGTACAATAACAGGAAATCAACACTGGTACAATACTATTAACTAAATTTCACACTTTCTTTTCTAGGATCCAATCCAAGATCCCACATCACATTTAGTTATGTCTCTTTAGTCTTCTCCAATCTGTGACAAAAACCCATGATTTTTAAATTAAAATTAATCAAGGTTTATTTGATTCTGAAAATGTCATGGCATTTCTGGAAACAGTACTGAATACTGAAAACCTGCCTTGGGAACTGCTGTGTCTATGTGAAAACCAAGAAAACATCCTGAAATAAAGAGCTACAGTGGCCCTACAGACGGAAAAAAGAGTCACTCTTTAAATAAAAGGAAGAGTTGGCTGTAATAGTCTGACTAGGTCAGTTATATTTAACATACCTGTCCACAGAAAAGAAGTCAACAATCAGTTATAACTCCCTGGAAAAGCACAGGGTACCAGATAGAAATCAATACAACTCTGTTTAATGGAGCAGTCATGAAAGATTAATTTGTTTTTAAATTAAAGGACATGAATTTGTTCCGTCTATAGATAAGGGAGCTTAATAACTAAATTCAAGTATACTAAAGGTTATTAGAAGGCATTAAATTTCCCCTACATATGGACCCCTTTTTCTAAACTGTAGCATAAAAGTTGCTGAGTTGTGGGTGACTCTAATTCAAACCCTTAACCCTTTGGAAGATGCACAGTCTCTATATGCTATTAAAGTTATTCTGGGAGAAGTGGCAAGAAGGTCCTCTATAAACCTGGATAGGTTACCTCCTATTCCTGAGGGTTCTGGGTTGAGCACTTTAATCCCAAGACTTTACTGGTGAATTCTCAATTACCAGAAAAGGTAATAGTTTTTCAGAATTCCTACAGGAGCTCAGAATCCCTGAAGAGGAAAGATTAGAAGATATAAACTGTATGTACTAAAACTGAAACAAGGAAGTTTAGTAAATCACAAGCACTTCTAGAGTGGTAAAACAAGAACAAGCTAACAAATAAAAAATTGAAGATTCTGTTAGTGTACAGCCTTAAAAACAAAAGAATATAATGTCTTTGTGGTTTAAAAATTCATCAGCCAGGAAATGAGGGTAAGTCAGAGGGTTCCACAGCAGTAAGTGGGCTCCACTGAAGATGCCATAGCAGAGGCATTAACTGCAGACTTGAGATTAGCCACACCCACCACTAAGACTGTAGGCAAGTTTAAATTTCCTCATGTGTAAAATGAGGATAGTTAAAACAACTGTCTCTGGGGGATGTGCGTAGCATATGGTGAGTGCTCATCATCACTAAGGTCTCTTGGTTCTTTGGTGCAATGTTAGCATTGGGGTTACTGTCTAAATTTTCCTGAGTCAGGGATAATTTGGGCCTGGGACACATTTCCCTGGGCCACTCTGGTTCAGATCCAAATCTTTGACACTTGGTCACAAGTGTATATTGATTGATTGATTGATTGGCTGTTTTGGGCTCTTTGTTGCAGCACGTGGGCTTCTCCCTACTTGTGGTGCACGGGCTTAGTTGTCCTGCAGCATGTGGGATCTTAGTTCCCCGACTAGGGATCAAAGCAAGTGGACTCCTTTCTTTCTTTCTTTTTTTTTTTTTTTAGTAGATCTTTATTGGAGTATAACTGCTTCACAATACTGTGTTAGCTTCTGCTATACAACAAAGTGAATCAGCCATATGCATACATATATCCCCATATACCCTCCCACTTGAGCCTCCCTCCCTATCCCACCTTTCTAGGTCATCACAAAGCATAGAGTTGATCTCCCTGTGCTATGTTGCTGCTTCTCACCAGCCAACTATTTTACATTCGGTAGTGTATATATGTCGATGTTACTCTCACTTTGCCCCAGCTTCCCCCTCCCACCCCATGCCCTCAAGTCCATTTTCTATGTCTACCTCTTTATTCCTGCCCTGCAACTAGGTTCATCAGTACCATTTTTTGTTTTTTTTTAGATTCCATATATATGTGTTAGCATACGGTATTTGTTTTTCTCTTTCTGACTTATTTCACTCTGTATGACAGACTCTAGGTCCATCCACCTCACTACAAATAACTCAATTTCATTTCTTTTTATGGCTGAGTAATATTCCATTGTATATTTGTGCCACATCTTCTCTATCAATTCATCTGTCGATGGACATTTAGGGTGGTTCCAAGTCCTGTCTATTGTAAATAGTGCTGCAATGAACACTGTGGTACATGTGTCTTTCTGAATTATGGTTTCCTCAGGGTATATGCCCAGTAGTGGGATTGCTGGGTCATATGGTAGTTCTATTTTTAGTTTTTTAAGGAACCTCCATACTGTTCTCCATAGTGGTTGTATCAATTTACATTACCACAAACAGTGCAGGAGGGTTCCCTTTTCAACACACCTTTTCCAGCATTTATTGTTTCTAGATTTTTTGATAATGGCCATTCTGACCGGTGTGAGGTGATACCTCATTGTAGTTTTGATTTGCATTTCTCTAATAATTAGTGATGTTGAGCATCTTTTCGTGTGCCTCTTGGCCATCTGTATGTCTTCTTTGGTGAAATGTCTGTTTAAGTCTTCTGCCCATTTTTTAATTAAATTTTTTGATTTTTTTGATATTGAGCTCCATGAGCTGTTTGTATATTTTGGAGATTAATTCTTTGTCTGTTGTTTCATTTCAAATATTTTCTCCCATTCTGAGGGTTGTCTTTTCGTCTTGTTTATGGTTTCCTTTGCTGTGAAAAAGCTTTTAAGTTTCATTAGGTCCCATTTGTTTATTTTTGTTTTTATTTACGTTACTCTAGGAGGTGGGTCAAAAAAGATCTTGCTGTGATTTATGTCAGAGAGTGTTCTGCCTATGTTTTCCTCTAAGAGTTTTATAGTGTTTGGTCTTATATATAGGTTTTTAATCCATTTGGAGTTTTTGTGTATGGTGCTAGGTAGTGTTCTAATTTCATTCTTTTACATGTAGCTGTCCAGTTTTCCCGGCACCACTTATTGACGAAGCTGTCTTTTCTCCATTGTATGTTCTTGCCTCCTTTGTCATAAATTAAGTGACCATATGTGCATGGGTTTCTCTTTCTATCCTGTACCATTGATCTATATTTCTGTTTTTGTGCCAGTACCATACTGTCTTGATTACTGTAGCTTTGTAGTATAGTTTGAAGTCGGGAGCCTGATTCCTCCAACTCTGTTTTTCTTTCTCAAGATTGCTTTGGCTCTTCAGGGTCTTTTGTGTTTCCATACAAATTGTAAAATTTTTTGTTCTAATTCTGTGAAGAATGTGATCGGTAGTTTGATAGGGATTGCACTGAATCTGTAGATTGCTTTGGGAAGTACAGTCATTTTCACAGTATTGATTCTTGCAATCCAAGAACATGGTATATTTCTCCATCAATCTTTCATTTCTTTCATCAGTGTTTGTTGTTTGTTTTTTAAAATTTATTTATTTTATTTTATTTTTGGCTGCATTGGGTCTTTGTTGCTGTGCGCAGGCTTTTGTCTGATTGTGGCGAGTGGGGGCTACTCTTCATTGTGGTGTGCAGGCTTCTCATAGTGGTGGCTTCTCCTGTTGGGAGCACAGGCTCTAGGCACACGGGCTTCAGTAGTTGTGGCACACGGGCTCAGTAGTTGTGGCTCACGGGCTTAGCTGCTCCACGGCATGTGGGATCTTCCTGGACCAGGGCTCGAACCCGTGTCTCCTTCATTGGCAGGCGGATTCTTAACCACTGCGCCACCAGGGAAGCCCTCATCAGTGTTTCATAGTTTTCTGAGTACAAGTCTTTTGCCTCCTTAGGCAGGTTTATTCCTAGGTATTTTATTCTTTTTGTTGTGACGGTAAATGGGATTGTTTCCTTAACTTCTCTTTCAGATTTTTCATTGTTAGTGTATAGGAATGACAGAGATTTCTGTGCATTAATTTTGTATCCTGCAACCTTACCAAATTCATTGATTAGTTCTAGTAGTTTTTTGGTGGCATCTTTAGGATTTTCTATGTATAGTATCATGTCATCTGCAAACAGTGACAGTTTTACTTCTTCTTTTCCAATTTGTATTCCTTTTATTTCTTTTTCTTCTCTAATTGCCATGGCTAGGAATTCCAAAACTATGTTGAATAAGAGTGGTGAGAGTGGACATCCTTGTCTTGTTCCTGATCTTAGTGGAAATGCCTTCAGTTTTTCACCATTGAGTATGATGCTTGCTGTGGGTTTGTCATACATGGCCTTTATTATGTTGAGGTAGGTTCCCTCTATGCCCATTTTCTGGAGAAGTTTTATCATAAATGGGTGTTGAATTTTGTCAAAAGCTTTTTCTGCATCTATTGAGATGATCATATGGTTCTTATTCCTAAATTTGTTAATATGGTGTATAACATTGATTGATTTGGTTTACTGAAGAATCCTTGCATCCCTGGGATAAATCCCACTTGATCATGGTGTATGATCCTTTTAATATGTTGTTGGATTCTGTTTGCAAGTATTTTGTCAGGATTTTTGCATCTATGCTCATCAGTGTTATTGGTCTATAATTTTCTTTTTTTGTGATATCCTTTTCTGGTTTTGGTATCAGGGTGGCTTCGTAGAATGAATTTGGGAGTGTTCCTCCCTCTGCAAGTTTTTGCAAGTTTGAGAAGGATCGGTGTGAAGCCATCTGGTCTGGGACTTTTGTTTGTTGGAAGATTTTAAATTAAAGTTTCAATTTCATTACTTGTGATAGGTCTCTTTATATTTTCTAATTCTTCCTGGTTCAGTCTTGGATAACTGTACCTTTCCAAGAATTTGTCCATTTTTTCATGGTTGTCCATTTTATTGGCATATAGTTGTTTGTGGTAGTCTCTTATAATCCTTTGTATTTCTGTGGTGTCAGTTGTGATTTCTCCTTTTTCATTTCTAATTTTATTGATTTGCATCCTCTCCCTTTTTTTCTTGATAAGTCTGGCTAAGGGTTTATCAATTTTGTTTATCTTCTCAAAGAACCAGCTTTTAGTTTCACTGATCTTTGCTATTGTTTTCTTTGTTTCTATTTCATTTATTTCTGCTCTGATCTTTATGATTTCTTTCCTTCTACTGACTTTGGGTTTTCTTTGTTCTTCTTTCTTTAGTCGCTTTAGGTGTAGGGTTAGATTGTTTATTTGAGATTTTTCTTGTTTCTTGAGAGACTGAATTGCTATAAACTTCCAGCCAAGAACTGCTTTTGCTGTGTCCCATAGGTTTTGGGTCATTGTATTTTCGTTGTCATTTCTTTCTATGTATTTTTAAATTTCTTCTTTGATTTCTTCAGTGATCTCTTGGCTATTTAGTAGTGCACTGTTTAGGCTCCATGTATTTGTGGTTTTTACAGTTTCTTCCCTGTAATTGATTTCCAATCTCAAAGCGCTGTGGTCAGAAAAGATGTTTGATATGATTTCAATATTCTTAAATTTTCCGAGGCTTGATTTGTGACCCAAAATGTGACCTATCCTGGAGATGTTCTGTGTGCCCTTGAGAAGAAAGTGTATTCTGCCACTTTCGGGTGGAATGTTCTATAAATATCAATTAAATCTATCTGGTCTATTGTGTCATTTAAAGCTTGTGTTTCCTTATTTATTTTCTGTTTAGATGATGCGTCCATTGGTGTATGTGGGGTGTTAAAGTCCCTTACTATTATTGTGTTACTGTCAACTTCTCCTTTCATGGTTGTTAGCATTTGCCTTATGTACTGAGGTGCTCCTATGTTGGGTGCATAAATATATTATATCTTCTTCTTGGATTGATCCCTTGATCATTATGTAGTGTCCTTCCTTATCTCTTGT
The DNA here is from genome assembly GCF_028023285.1 of Balaenoptera ricei. Taxonomy (NCBI): domain Eukaryota; kingdom Metazoa; phylum Chordata; class Mammalia; order Artiodactyla; family Balaenopteridae; genus Balaenoptera; species Balaenoptera ricei. The sequence goes on from NC_082653.1 coordinate 31,190,179, forward strand.
AACAGTTTTTATTTTAAAGTCTATTTTACCTGATACAAGTATTGTTACTCCAGCTTTCTTTTGATTTCCATTTGCATGGAATATCTTTTTCATCCGTTTACTTTCAGTCTGTACCTGTCCCTAGGTCTGAAGTGGGTCTGTTGTAGACAGCATATATATGGGTTTTGTTTTTGTATCCATTCAGCCAGTCTGTGTCTTTTGGTTGGGGCATTTAATCCATTTACATTCAAGGTTATTATCTATATGTATGTTCCTCTTACCATTTTCTTAATTGTTTTGGGTTTGTTTTTGTAGGTCTTTTTCTTCTCTTGTGTTTCCCACTTAGAGAAGTTTCTTTAGCATTTGTTGTAAAGCTGGTTTGGTGGTGCTGAATTCTCTTAGCTTTTGCTTTTGCTTGTCTGCAAGTGGACTCCTTTCTGAAGTGACCCAGACAGAGAATTTGGGGAAACAAGAGTTAGTTTAGGTACATTTCTTCAATAACAATTTCCAGATTGCTAATCTGTATAATTCAAAAGCTTATCCATTTTTGGATCTTAATTTTGTAGGAGGAAAATTCTATAGCCTTAAAACAGCATCTAAGATGCTTATGACTAACTCAGCAAACCCCAAATAGTTATGAATACAGCAAAGTGTGCAGGCTACCAGGTAGTTTGACACTTGTGATAATTATTTTAAGTTTCTAGATATTATAGTCCTAAGCACGGCCTGAAAGTCTCTCCCCTTTGCCTACTGGGATCATTTTGCTCTTTTAAGAAAGATATGGGAAGATGTCATCCTTAAGATGATTTCAGGCAGACAATGGAACAGATAAGACAATGGCACAGGCAAAATACATTATTTTAATATTCTAGGAGGTGAGTCTGGTTCTCCTGATTTTGTATTTTCCAAAATTCTAAAAAAATCTAAATCATTCCAGAACAGTGAATAATTCTCCTCTAAATAGGTTTCTAAACATCAGGACTTGCTATACCATTAGCCCTGAAAGCTCCTATATAAAAACATTTTATAAGACCACTACTAATCTTCATCATGCAAAGCACTATTATCTTAATTTCATAGATGGATATATTAAAGACAGTACAAATTTGTGATTCTTTTTTTCCCACTTCAAGATCAGGAATGAGATGGGTGGTTCAGGTCAGATGAAGCCTTACAAGGTTTATGTTCCCAGTAAGGTCAGTGTACATCTAGGGTTGTGTCTATTCTCTGGTTGATCAATTTCCCCAGGAGTTACTGGGCTCAGTGGGAAAAATTTACACTAACTAAACCTAGAAGAGGCCAGCTCATAAATCATAACATCAACTGATGAATTCAAACCAGGAAATATGTCTAGCAGTTCTCTCTTGGAAGATCTTATGCATTAAACCAATTACAGAAAAGAGAATGATGTATTCTTTTTAAATTTTTAAAATTTATTTTTACTTAATTAGTTTTTGGCTGCGTTGGGTCTTCGCTGCTGCACACGGGGGGTACTCTTCGTTGCTGTGCACGGACTTCTCATTGCGGTGGCTTCTCTTCTTGTTGGAGCAGGGGCTCTCGGTGCATGGGCTTCAGTACTTGTGGCACACAGGCTCAGTAGTTGTGGCTTGCGGGCTCTAGAGCGCAGGCTCAGTAGTTGTGGCGCACAGGCTTAGTTGCTCTGTGGCACGTGGGATCTTCCCGGATCAGGGATTGAACCCATGTCCCCTGCATTGGAAGGCAGATTCTTAACCACCAAGCTACCAGGGAAGTCCCGAGAATAACATATTCTTGAGATGTTTCTACTACACTGTCAGCTCTTCTCTTCTAAAAGGACAGTTCCATTTAGAGAACCAATATCGGCAACTAAAAACACAGAAGCTTCCTTCTTTAGTGGAAGAGATATAATGGCAAACAAACACTCCTTGGTTTTCCTTTTTGTTTATCCAGATAGCAGAGACACCCTCCCCCCAATATCTCTTTTCCCTGTCTTCCACTCTAATCAGAAGTTTTAGCTGGGCACATGGCTCCACTTTCCAGCTTTCCTTGCAGCTATGCATGGCCACATGTTTCATGGATTCACACATGATGATTCACAAAGAAGTGTCTGGGAATCATGATTAACAGAGCACTGAAGGTGCCTTCCACCTTCTGCTTCATCCCTTTCTCCACCCTGTAATGTGGATGCCATGATCTTGCTCAATAAGAATATGGTTTACACTCAAGAGGAGAACAGAGTACTAAGAAGGAAAGGGTATAATTGGTAAAATGTCATGAAGTTCCCTTCATGATGCCATGAAGTTCCCTATCAGATCAGTGCCAACTCTTACATGAGTGAGAAATAAATTTTAATCTTGTTTTAAACCAGTTGTTGTTTTGTGTTTTTTGTTACTCACAGTTGAGCCCATCTATCTAATATAGAAATGTTCTGGATGAGTACTATTTTAAATTATTTTGTATTAATAGACATTTGCAATATCAGACTATGGATCTTAATTCCAGTTCAGAAAAATATGATTTTTGTTAAGACATGTCATTAGCCTTCTGTCATGGCACCACATTAGATAACTAAGTAGAACACAGGAAATTCCACAGTACAATGCAACCTTCTTGATAGGAAGTAGTCTGGAACCATCAATAATACATTTACATATACATCTTCACAGAACCATAGAGTTAAAGACCATCATCCCTAATTAAGTGTTGTAGTCCAAATGACCCACTTTGCAGAGGAAGAACCTGAGGCACAAAGAGGATGGGTTTTTCAAAGTCAAAAGGCTGGCTTTTTCTTTTTTAACTGCAGCCACAAACTTGTGGGGAATATGCTCTGTGGATTGTACTTCTATGTATCTTATTTCTAACAACTCACTTATACTAAAATATAATCATTGGTTATCCCCAAATAAAACACTTAGCTCATCAAGCTCACATAAAAATTAAAAATGTAGCATGTAACAACAGACAATTACATGTAACATGTAACCATAGGCATTATAGAATAATAACTGAGTTATGCAGAACTCTCAGCAGAAAAATTAGTTACAAGAGGAAAATAGCAATTAAAAATAACAGTGGTGCAATGGTTTTAGTTACAATAGTCCCATTGTAATGTGTAACTCTAGTTCCCCAGAGTTACACATCATTATTATTTGTACTGAGGGATGTACCAATAATCATGACATTATTAATGTACATAAATACAGCAAAAAAAGAGTGCTGGCACATGAATCTTTTCCACATTTTATATTGAAACACCATTCTTTGGTTTGCAGCCACAGTAACTGTTTATAGGACTTTTCTAATCATTTGTAACTGACAACCAGTCATGGGACACCAATCAACTTTATTTTTAAAAAGTCACTTTATCTCTTCTTCCTACAGGATAAGTTGGTGTGCTTCTAAGAATCTTAATGTAACAAAAAGGGAACGTGGATAGATCTTGAAAAGACCATGCTAGGTAAAAGAAGCCAGTCAAAAAGGACCACATATTGTATGATTCCATTTACATGAAAGCCCAGAATAGGCAAATCTATAGCAACAGAAAGAGTATGTTAGTGATTTCTTAAGGGCGGGAATGGTGTATGTGGGGGGATGGTGGCAGCATTAGGGAATGATGGTTATGGGAGCAGGGTTTCTTTTTGGGATAATGATAATGAAAATGGTCTAAAATTGATTATGATAATGGATGCACAACTTTGTGAATATGCCAAAAGCCACTGCATTGTAAAATTTAAATGAGTGAACTATATGGGATATAAATTATGTCTCAATAAAGCTGTTTAAAAAGGGGGGTGGGCAGTCCTAACCACAGCAATCAGAGAAGAAAAAGAATCCAAATTGGAAAGGAAGAAGTAAAACTGTCACTGTTTGCAGATGACATGATACTATTCATAGAAAACCCTAAAGACACCACCAGAAAACTACTAGAGCTCATCAACGAATTTGGTAAAGTTGCAGGATACAAAATTAGTACACAGAAATCTATTGCATTTCTATACACTAACAAAGAACTATCAGAAAGAGAAATTAAGAAAACAATACCATATACCATTGCATCAAAAAGAATAAAATACCTAGGAATAAATGTAACTAAGGGGGTAAAAGACCTGTAGTTAAAAAACTGTAAGACACTGATGAAAGAAATTGAAGACGACACAAACAAATGGAAAGATATACCGTGTTCATGGATTGAAAGAATTAATATGGTTAAAATGACCATACTGTCAAAGGCAATCTACAGATTCAATGCAATCCCTATGAAAATATCAATGGTATTTTTCACAGAATTAGAACAAATAATTATAAAATTTGTGTGGAAACACAAAAGACCCCGAATAGCCAAAGCAATCTTGAGAAAGAAGAGCAGAGCTGGAGGTATTGTGCTCCCTGACTTCAGAATACAGCACAAAGCTACAGTAATCAAAACGGTACAGTACTGGCACAAAAACAGACACACAGATCAATGGAACAGAATAGAGAGCCCAAAAATATACCCATGCACTTACAGTCAATTAATCTATGACAAAGAAGGCAAGAACATATAACAGAGAAAATACAGTCTATTCAAAAAGTGGTGCTGGAAAAACTGAACAGCTACATGTAAAAGAATGAAATGCGAACATTTTCTCACACCATATACAAAAATAAAATCAAAACTGATTAAAGACCTAAATATAACACTGTAAACCATAAAACTCCTAGAAGAAAACATAGGTAGAACACTCTTTGACATAAATTGTAGCAATATTTTTTTGGATCTGTCTCCTAAGGCAAAGGAAACAAAAGCAAAAATAAACAAGTGGGACCTAATTAAACTTAAAAACTTTTGCACAGCAAAGAAAACCAATGACAAAACAAAAAGACAACTTACTGAAAGGGAGAAAATATTTGCAAATGATATGACCAATAAGGGGTTAATATCCAAAATATAAAAATAGCTCGTGCAACTCAACATCAGAAAAACAATCCGATTAAAAAATGGGCAGAAGAAAAGTGAACCCTCTTGCACTGTTGGTAGGAATGTAAACTGATACAGCCACTATGGAGAACAGTATGGAGGTTCCTTAAAAAGCTAAAAAATAGAATTACCATATGACCCAGCAATCCCACTACTGGGCATATACCCAGAGAAAACCATAATTCAAAAAGACACATGCACCCCAATGTTCATTGCAGCACTATTTACAATAGCCAGGTCATGGAAGCAACCTAAATGCCCATCAACAGACGAATGGATAAAGAAGATGTGGTACATATGTACAATGGAATATTACTCAGCCATAAAAAGGAATGAAATTGGGTCATTTTGTAGAGATGTGGATGGATCTAGAGACTGTTATACAGAGTGAAGTAAGTCAGAAAGAGAAAAACAAATATTGTATATTAACGTATATATGTGGAATCTAGAAAAATGGTACAGATGAACCAGTTTGCAAGGCAGAAACAGAGACACAGATGTAGAAAACAAATGTATGGATACCAAGGGGGGAAAGCGGGGGTGGTGGTGGTGGTGGTGGGATGACTCGGGAGATTGGGATTGACATATATACACTAATATGTATAAAACAGATAACTAATAAGAACCTGCTGTATAAAAAAATAAAATAAAATTCAAATAAAAAAATAAAAAGTGGGCAAAAGACCTGAATAGACATTTTTCCAAAGAAGACACACAGATGGCCACTGGGCACATGAAGAGGTGCTCAACACTGCTAATCATCAGAGAAATGTAAATCAAAACCACAATGAGATATCACCTCACACCTGTCAGAATGGCTATCATCGAAAAGATTGCAAATAACAATGTTGGCGAGGATGTGGAGAAAAGGGAACCTTTGTACACTCATGGTGGGAATGCAAATTGGTGCAGCCACTATGGAAAACAGTATGGAGGTTTCTCCAAAAATGAAAAAGAGAACTACCATAGGATCCAGCAGTTCCACTCCTGGGTATTTATCCAAAAAAACCCCAAAACGCTAATTCGAAAAGATACATGCACTCCAACATTCACAGCAGCATTATTTACAAGAGCTAATATATGGAAGCAACCTAAAGTGTCCATCAACAGATGAACAGATAAAGAAGATGTGGTATATATATGCAATGGAATATTACTCAGCCGTAAAAAAGAATAAAATCTTGCTATTTCCAACAACAGGGATGGACTTCGAGGGCACTATGCTAAGTGAAATAAATCAGACAAAGACAAATACTGTATGTTATCAGTTATATGTGGAATCTAAAAAAATACAACAAACTAGTGAACATAACAAAACAGAAACAGACGCACAGATACAGAGAACTAGTGGTTATCAGTGGGGAGAGGGAAGCAGGGAGGAGCAAGATAGAGGCAGGGGATTAAGAAGTACAAACTACTATGTATAAAATAAATAAGGTACAAGGGTATAATGTACAGCACAGGGAGTATAGCCAATATTTTATAATAACTTTATCATTAAAAAATTTTATTTATTTATTTATTTATGGCTGCACTGGGTCTTCATTGCTGTGCGTGGGCTTTCTCTAGTTGCGGCAAGTGGGGGCTACTCTTCATTGCAGTGCATGGGCTTCTCATTGCAGTGGCTTATCTTGTTGCAGAGCATGGGCTCTAGGCGCGCAGGCTTCAGTAGTTGTGGCTCGTGGGCTCTAGAGCACAGGCTCAGTAGTTGTGGTGCACGGGCTTAGTTGCTCCACGGCATGTGGGATCTTCCTGGTCCAGGAATCGAACCCGTTTCCCCTGCATTGGCAGGTGGATTCTTAACCACTGCGCCACCAGGGAAGTCCTTATAATAACTTTAAATGGTATATAATCTATAAAATTTTTGAATATGTTGTACATCTGAAAGTAATATAATACTGTAAATCAACTATAGCTCAATTAAAAAAAAAACTTACTTCTTAAAAAAAAAGGGAGGGGGGAAGAAAACTGACTTAAGATAACCATCAGAAATGACATATCCAGAATCTCCTAAAAATTTAAGAAAGTATGTAGTACAGTTCAGTAGTAACAATTTTTTATATCATCTGACCACTACCAGAATGGAACCTCTAACCAGCCACAGCTCGGCAGCCAGGTTAAAATGGCGGCATAACTGGTCTCGTATTTATAAACAGGAGAGAACTGAGATGTAGCAAAGATTGTTCTTGTGTTCACTCTTTCCACTGTCCCACCCCTTGCCTAACAACAACAATCATTAGGAGAGCGCTTTATTAAAGGAGATAAACTACACTCACAATAACTCTGAAGTTATTAAATTATAAATTCAATAACTCTGAAGCATTCCATTATAATTACCGCTTTTCAGGCTAAGAGAGGTAGTGGTTCACCAAAGCCACACAGTTAACAAACAGTAGGGCCAGAACTTACTCAAATCCCACATGCTTTCCACTACATCACCTTACTTCTTGTTTGCTTGTATGAAAATAAACTTGTAACTTACTGTGCAAAAACACATGTTTAGGTTTTCAAGAGTTAGAAGTTAGTCTGAATAAAATGTAAATGCATCCTCTGCTCCAATGATTTCATTGCATTTGTGGTTTAGTTAGCTTAGCCTGAAGAAAGTCCTGAAGTTTCTCATGAGGAGTTAATTTTCTTCAGCTTTACAGAAACTTTTAAGTCAGATAATACATAAAATGTCAGAAAAAGAATATTAAAATTACAACCTCAGATCTAATAAATCCAGATGTGAAGTACCCCTTAACTTCATTAAATGTAGTGGAGTTAGTCAACAAGAGTGTCTTCCCACCAGACGTGTGATTTCTATAAATTCAGATTAATCAATACCTGGTACTTAAAAGATACTCAGTAAATATTTATTGACATGAATAAAGGTAAGATGGTAAATCCAAGCAGCATACTGGATGAAATAACTGCAATATTCCTAAATAGACAAAAACCACCCTTGTTTCTGGCATAAGATAAGAAAGGAGAATATACAAGCTTTGTGGCCTCTGAACAGCAGAGCTTCTAATCAAGGACCTACTGTATAGCACAGGGAACTGTACTCAACATTCTGTAATAATCTATATAGGAAAAGAATCTGAAAAAGAATGGATATATGTATATATATAACTGAATCACTTTCTGTATACCCGAAACTAACACAATCAACTATACTCCAATATAAAATAAAAATTAAATAAAAAAAATAAAGAGCAGAGCTTCAACCCCACTAATCCTTGGGCTCTTTCTAGCCCATACAACACTTAAAAACAGGGGAACCTGGGCTTCCCTGGTGGCGCAGTGGTTGAGAATCTGCCTGCTAATGCAGGGGACACGGGTTCGAGCCCTGGTCTGGGAGAATCCCACATGTCGCGGAGCGACTGGGCCCGTGAGCCACAATTGCTGAGCCTGCGCGTCTGGAGCCTGTGCTCCGCAACAAGAGAGGCCGCGATAGTGAGAGGCCCGCGCACCGTGATGAAGAGTGGCCCCCACTTGCCGCAACTAGAGAAAGCCCTCGCACAGAAACGAAGACCCAACACAGCCATAAATAAATAAATAAATAAATAAACAAACCCAAAGTTTAAAAAACAAAACAAAACAAAAAAAACCAGGGGAACCGGACAAAGGCTTCACGGTATGGCACAAGCCCAGGGGCTTCTGGCTGCATTAAATGAGGGCAAGAAGTCAACACAGTTGAAACACATACTCCCAGAGGGTTCTTTGAAAAAAAGAAGTATGTACTTCTTTTTTTTTTTTTGTAGTTAAAAAAAAATTTATCGGAGTGTAGTTGATTTACAATGTTGTGTTAGTTTCAGGTGTACAGCAAAGTGATTCAGTTATACATATATTCATTCTTTTTTAGTTTTTTTTCTCATAAAGGTTATCACAGAATATTGAGTTCCCTGTGCTATACAGTAGGTCCTTGTTAGTTATCTATCATATATAGTAGTGCATGTATATTAATCCCAAAGTCCTGATTTATCCCTCCCCACCCCACCCACCTTTTCCCCTTTGGTAACCATAAATTTGTTTTCGATACTGGTAAGTCTGTTTCTGTTTTTAAATAAGTTTGTGTCATTTAAAAAAAAATTAGATTCCACATATAAGTGATATCATATGATATTTGTCTTTCTATGTCTGACTTACTTCACTTAGTATGATAATCTCTAGGTCCATCCATGTTGCTGCAAATGGCATTATTTCATTCTTTTTTTAATGGTTGAGTAATATTCCATTGAATATATGTACTACATCTTCTTTATCCATTCCTCTGTCGATGGACATTTAGGTTGCTTCCATGTCTTGGCTATTGTATTTGGTGCTGCAATGAACACTGGGGTGCATGTATCTTTTCAAATTATGGTTTTCTCCAGATATATGCCCAGGAATGGGATTGCTGGATCATACGGTAGTTCTGTTTTTAGCTTTTTAAGGAACCTCTGTACTGTTATCCATAGTGGTTGTACCAATTTATATCGCTACGAACAGTGGAGGAGGGTTGTCTTTTCGCCACACCCTCTCCAGCATTTGTTTGTAGACTTTTTGATGATGGCCATTCTGACTGGTGTGAGGTGATACCTCATTGTAGTCTTGATTTGCATTTCTCTGATAATTAGTGGTGTTGAGCATCTTTTCATGTGCTTTTTGGCTTTTGTATGTCTTCTTTGGAGAAATGTCTGTTTAGCTCTTCTGCCCATTTTTTGATTGGGTTGTTTGTTTATTTGATATAGAGCTGCATGAGCAGTTTGTATGTTCTGGAGATTAATCCCTTGTTGATCACTTTGTTTGCAAATATTTTCTCCCATTCTGTGAACTGTCTTTTCATTTTGTTTATGGTTTCCTTTGCTGTGCAAAAGCTTTAAGTTTAATTAGGTCCCGTTTGTTTATTTTTGTTTTTACTTTCATTACTCTAGGAGGTGGGTCAAAGAAGACATTGCTGCCATTTATGTCAAAGAGTGTTCTGCCTATGTTTTTCTCTAAGAGTTTTATAGTGTCCAGCCTTACACATAGGTCTTTAATCCATTTTGAGTTTATTTTCGTGTATGGTGTTAGGGAATGTTCTAATTTCATTCTTTTACATGTAGCTGTACAGTTTTCCCAGCATCACTTATTGAAGAGATTGTCTTTTCTCCATTGTATATTCTTGCCTTCTTTGTTGTAGATTAAGTGACCATAGGCGCATGGGTTTATTTCTGGGCTCTCTATCCTGTTCCATTGATCTGTATTTCTGTCCTTGCATCAGTACCATAGTGTTTTGATGACTGTAGCTTTGTAGTATAGTCTGAAGTCAGGGAGTGTGATTCCTCCAGCTACGTTTTTCTTTCTCAGGATTGCTTTGGCTGTTCAAGGTCTTTTGTGTTTCCATACAAATTAAAAGATTTTTTGTTCTAGTTCTGTGAAAAATGCCATTGGTAATTTGACAAGAATTGCAGTGAATCTGTAGATTGCCTTGGGTAGTAGAGTCATTTTGACAATATTGATTCTTCCAATCAAAGAACATGGTATATCTTTCCATCTGTTTGTGTCATCTTCGGCTTCTTTCATCATCATCTTATAGTTTTAAGAGTACAGGTCTTTTGTCTCCTTAGGTAGGTTTATTCCTAGGTGTTTTATCCTCTTTGATGTGATGGGAAGTGGGATTGTTTCCTTAATTTCTCTTTCTGATCTTTTGTTGTTAGTGTATAGGAATACAAGAGATTTCTGTGTATTAATATTGTATCCTGCAACTTCACCGAATTCATTGATGAGCTCTAGTAGTTTTCTGGTAGCATCCTATAGGATTTTCTATGTATAGTATCATGTCATCTGCAAACAGTGGCAGTTTTACTCCTTCCTTTCCAATTTGGATTCTTTTTATTCTCTGATGACTGTGGCTAGGACTTCCAAAACTATGTTGAATAAAAGTGGTGACAGTGGGGACTTCCCTGGTGGTCCAGTGGTTAATAATCTGCCTTCCAATGCAGGGGACACGGGTTTGATCCCTGGCCGGGGAACTACTACTCCCTGCCCACATGCCACGGGGCAACTAAGTCCACGTGCTGCAACTACTGAGCCCCTGCGCCACAACTAGAGAGCCCGCGTGCCACAACTACTGAGCTGGTGCACTCTGGATCCGCACACCACAACTAGAGAAAAGCCCACATGCTGCAACGAAAGATCCCGCATGCAGCAACTAAGACCCAACAGAGCCAAAAATAAATAAATAAATAAACAAACAAACAAACAAATAAATAAAGTGGTGGCAGTGGGCATCCTTGTCTTGTTCCTGATCCTAGAGGGAATGCCTTCAGCTTTTCACTGTTGAGAATGATGTTAGCCATGGGTTTGTCATATATGGCCTTTATTATGCTGAGGTAGGTTCCCTCTATGCCCACTTTCTGGAGAGTTTTTATCATAACTGGGTGTGGAAGAAGTACGTACTTCTTATCTTCTTTATCTGAATAGTGAAATGAACCCTACTACTCAGCACCTAGCATAATGACTTGCATAGAGTTGGTGTTCCACAAGCATCTGTTTTAATTCAATAGGTAGGAAAACGTAATTTTCAGCACTAAAACCATTTTAGAGTCCTGATAAGGAATAATCAGCTCAACTGACTAAAAAGTATATTGATCTTATCTATGGTCTTTTGAGGCATCCCTTTATAAAGGCATTCTTTATCTTTCAGAAAAGACCCACAGTATTATTATTTAAAAATTAACAGCATAATCATAGCAAGATTTTGCCTATGGAGAAATCATAATAGCACATACGTTTAATGGTCTTCTCAAATACAATTAGAGGCTCTCTAGAGATGGTCACTAAGCTAAGAACACTGACCTGTTTAACTTTCGTTTGATATCAAGGTTACTCTCCCCAGAATACACACATTCAGGAGATAAATAAAAACAACAGGCTTAAGGTAAAATGGAGCAGGAAAAATAAGTAGGGCTTTATATTCGCATTAGTTGATTCAGTAATTTTACTGAATAAGAATGTGAAGACATGAGGTTAACCAAGAGGTATTATGAGAAATGGTGATCAAAGGGTTTTTTCCCATAAAGTACAATTTAAAGTAAAAGAATGATATTCAGTGAAGAATTCTCCCTGCCTTTTAAGATATTTAATAATTAATTCTATAATACATAACCTTGATTTCTTTAGTCTACCCACAATTTCACAAAAATACTGACAATATGTTAGGGATATACATATGTGAAAAGCCCAGTCTAAGAAGAGTGAATGGACTAGACATTCAGGGGCTGGGTCATACTGACTCTGGAAATCTCCCAATTTTTAAAAATTAATTAATTAATTAAAAACTGAAGTATAGTTGGTGTACAATATCGTATAAGTTACAGGTATACAATATAGTGATTCATAATTTTTATTTTATTTTATTTTTTTAAATTTTTTAAAATTATTTACTTTATTTATTTAATTTTTGGCTGCATTGGGTCTTCGTTGCGGTGCACGGGCTTCTCATTGCGGTGGCTTCTCTTGTTGCAGATCACAGGCTCTAGGTGCACAGGCTTTAGTAGTTGTGGCTCGTGGGTTCTAGAGAGGAGGCTCAGTAGTTGTGGAGCACGGGCTTAGTTGCTCTGCGGGCATGTGGGATCTTCCCAGGCCAGGGCTCGAACCCATATCCCCTGCATTGGCAGGCGGATTCTTAACCACTGCACCACCAGGGAAGCCCAATTTTTATTTTTTTAATTTTAAAAGATATTTATTTGGCTGCATTGAGTTTTTTATTTTAAATTAATTAATTAATTTATTATTTTTGGCTGTGTTGGGTCTTCGTTTCTGTGTGAGGGCTTTCTCTATTTGCGGTGAGCAGGGGCCACTCTTCATCGCGGTGCGCGGGCCTCTCACTGTCGCGGCCTCTCGTTGCAGAGCACAAGCTCCAGACGCGCAGGCTCAGTAGTTGTGGCTCACGGGCCTAGTTGCTCCGCGGCGTGTGGGATCTTCCCAGACCAGGGCTCGAACCCGTGTCCCCTGCATTGGCAGGCAGATTCTCAACCACTGCACCACCAGGGAAGCCCTGCATTGAGCCTTGGTTGCAGCATGCGAGATCTTCATTGCAGCATGCAGGATCTTTCCCGCACTGTGGTGCGTGGGTTTCTCTCTAGTTATGGCACATGGGCTCCAGAGCACGTGGGCTCAGTAGTTGCGGTGTGCAGGCTCTCTAGTTTTGGCTCATAGGATCCAGAGTGCGCGGGCTCAGTAACTGTGGCGTGTGGGCTCTCTAGTTGTGGTGTATGAGCTCCAGAGTGCGCGGGCTCAGTAGCTGCAGCATACAGGCTCTCTAGCTGTGGCACGTGGGCTCCAGAGCGCATGGGCTTAGTTGCCCTGTGGCATGGGGGATCCTAGTTCCCTGACCAGGGATCGAACTCACGTCTCCTGAACTGGAAGGTGGATTCTTAATCACTGGACCACCAGGGAAGTCCTGATTCATAATTTTTAAAGGTTATATTCCATTTATAGTTATTACAAAAAATTGGCTATATTCCCTTCCAATTTTAAAATTCTAATCTAGTTAGTACTCTTTCCTCTCCACTGCTTGATTCTAATTTATAAAAGACTTTCATTTACCTCTACCTTTAACTTTCAGAGCAATTAGAGTGTACATTCTCAAGTGTAAAAGGAAAACAATCATTCACATTTTACTACAGTATTCAATTTCATTGTAACACTCACTAAAACAAAAGATTAACACAATTCCTTTTATTCTGATTCAAACTCATTATCTTTTATCAAGAGCATAACAGTGTAAGATTACTTGGCAGTCTCTCATACAAAATGTATTTCAGAGTAACCCCAAACAGTCTTAGTTGATGAGATAAAGGTCTTCTTTACAGAACTCCTGCTAATAAATGTGGAAGAGAGGACAGAATTAGAAAATCACCATTTTGCCACAAAGAACGCTGACATGATCATCAATGGGGTCTTTTAGCATCACTAGAAGTAGGGTAGCCAGACATAGCAGGCCTCTGGATGTGATGCAATATTAAGCATCTCCTAAGCATTCTCGCCAAAAAACTTAAATCTGTTTTAATCAAGCCTCTAGAGCTAACTTCCATTTCTAGGAAATACAGGGAACAGAGCAACAAACTGACACTGCGATTTAAGTGAACAAATCCCAAATGTGAGAAGTTCCACAGGACAACTGACCTGGTTCCTGTAACTAGTCCATGACACACAAAAAAAAGTGGAGAGAGAGGGAGGGAGGAGGAACTACCCTAGATCAAAATAGGCATGAGAGACAAAATGACCAAATGTGAGCTGTGGACTTTGAATCCTGGTGTGAACAAGCCATCTCTGAAAAAGATATCCTTGAGACAACTGGGCAAAAGTGAATAGGGTCTAGTTATTAGATGATACCAAGGAGTAAGTGTTAATTTTATTAGGTATGAGAATAGCATTTTGGTTCTGTATGAGAATAGCATTTTGGTTCTGTAAGACAACACCCTTATTTTTAAAAGATGCATATAGAAGTATGTCAGGAAACATGTGCAAAAATGTCTCAGATTTGCTTTAAAATACCTCAGCAAAGAAGGTAAAAGAAAAAAGGAAAAATGAAACAAATATGGCAAAATCTTGATAACAGTAGAATCTGAGTGATGGGCATATGCGCGTATGTTGTACTAATTCTCTACTTTTGAGTGTATTTACAATTTCCTATAATAAAAAAAAATTAAAAAGAAGAATCTCACTAGCAGAGAAGCCTGAAAAACAGTACAGGTAAATCTATTAAGTAATATTAATCTTGGGTAGAAAATAAATGGATCAATGAAAAAAATTTACGTGGCAGTTGCTTATTTAGAAATCGAATGAGTTATATGGCAAACATAAATTTTCCCTTTTTATATGGTTAGTGCTATCGACTGTACTATATGACACATGTCCTCCCCAAATTCACATACTGAAACCAAATCCCCAATGTGATGGTCTCTAGAAGTGATTAAGTGATGAGGGTGTCACTCCCATGAATGGCATTAGTACCCCTATACAAGTGGCCCCAATAAAAAGGACCCCAGGTAGCTTCCTCACCCCTTCCACCACGGGAGGACATAGCAAAAAGACAGTGAAAAGTACCGGCTATGCACCAGCAAGTCGGCCCTCCCCAGACACTGAACCTGCTGCCACCCTGATCTTAGATTTCCCAGCCTCCAGAACTATGAGAAATTTCTGTTTGTAAGATACCCAGGCTATGGTATTTTGTTATAGCAGCCAGAACAGATTAAGACAGTCAGACAGCTATGAAATATAAAGTTTTATTCCTGAGGTAGCTTATACTACTGAAAACCCATGGCAAAGAACAAGCAGTTTTACAGGATACATTAAAAAAAACTTTTAGGAATGCAACTGTCTGTTTCCTCTCCTCAGAACTGTGTAATGCTTTTATATAATTCTGGAGTTCTAAATAGATGGTGGTAGTGAACTGAAATAGAGAAAACTGAAACACAGAAAACAGAATTCACAGCTGCATTTTGAACTGAGTGCTGTGAGCTTTGGATTATCCAGGTGGACCCTAAACCCAATGACAGTGTCTTTATAAGAGAGAGAAAGAAGAGAAGACCATGTGAACATGGAAGCAGAGATTGGAGTTATACAGCCAAAAGCCAAGGAATGTGTGGAGCCACCCAAAGCTGGAAGGAGCAAGGAAGGATTGTCTCCTAGTTTTTGGAGGGAGTGCAGCAGCTCTGCTGACACTCTGATTTCAGACTTCTGGCCTCCAGAACTGTGAGAGAATAAATTTCTACTGTTTCAGGCCATCAATTATGTGGTAATTTGTTACAGCAATGCTAGAAAACTACACAGCCCCTTTGCCCATTCTAACAAGTCATTTTTATTTACCTCGCTTTTATTTACTGCAGTAGTTCAGCAATGGTTAATTACTTCAAGAATATCAGAAGAAATAAAAAATATATATGCTCCCCAAATCTCTCCTTATTTTCTAGCCATTTTCTGCAAAGGTCTCAATTTCCTTTATCAGTAGTGTTCCAGGGAACTCCCTGGCAGTCCAGTGGACTCGGCGCTTTCACTGCCGTGGCCCAGGTTCAAGCCCTGGTCGGGGAACTAAGATTCCATAAGCTGCTTAGTGCGGCCTAAAAAAAAAAGTCTTCCAAAAGTGCCATTGCAGGATAGCATCTGAATAGTAAAGAGCTTGTGAAAGTTGACAGTATCAACTGAGACACTTGGTGGGTTGGAGAATGAAGGCCTGGGTTCTAAACCTGGCTCCTGACCTTGTGAACCTGAACAGGTTACTTCTTTGACCATTTGTTTTATCATCCATAAATAACCCTTTGAGGGTTGCTGTAAGGAGTAAATAAGCAGTGCATTTAAAGATACTGACATAAAAGGATTTTACTATAGGTTAGCTAATGTGAAAGATGATTTTCTGGGTACAATATTCTCCCTGGCTATTGATACACTGTTCTATGATACAAAAAAAATCTTTCTCACTACCACAAAATTTCCTCTGGACTGTTACAGGGACAATCAATAAGTTTAAGTAAAAATTTTTATTTAATTATAGCAAGGCATGAGATTTCCAACATATCTCTGAAGAAGTTTTCCAATTTCTTTCGCACTAAAGGAAAAGAATGAAAGCCAACACCTTTGATTTACCTTCCCACCAATTTTCCATAAACTATATTAGCTCATACTTCAGTGTTTCATTATTTGCCAAACTCTTTCTTTTAGTCCAAGATGAAGAGCCTATTTGGATATTTCAAGTTTATACCACTGAGCAAAATTTTTCATGCTCAGAATTGGGAGAGAACAATAAAGAGACACAGGTAATTTATAATTTTTTGGTTTGCCTAGATGAAGTTAACAGACAGGTATTGCAGCACCATTCAATCTCCAAATAAAAAAATATTTTAAGATAACATAAAGCATACTGATAGACTGTTGGTGAAGTTATTAACACTGTCATCAAATGAACTGAATGCTCATATTATACTTGCAGTGCCATATTTGTACTTCTTTTGTTCTCAGTTAAACGTTATGACATTAAGTTTGCTAAAGAACTGTAACTGATACAAACACCCGTCTACTTAGGAAAACATAAGTAACAGACAAAATGAGACACAGATTTTAAGACAACACACATAATTAACGTTCTACAGAAGCCTGTGGTTTATAGGACCAAGCTTTATGACAAGATGAAAATTTGTATTAATCCAAATGACTAAAACTTTAGAAGAAGAAAATGAAAAGAAGAGGGAAACCTCACTTCAAGAAGAGTCAATAAATGAAAACAAGAACAACTGAAAGCAGGTAAACTGGAAGTTACTTATAATATAAAAACATTCACTATAGTTACTATAGTAGTAAGCAACCCTAATACACCTAACAGCATTGAATCCATAAAAATTCAAGTTGCATTACACTTTTTCAGAGCAAAATCACAACTTAACATGAGGTTCACTTGTAATGCTATCTAAAAAGTAGCTTCCTTTCCTTGCCATTCAGGCTTGTTCCAACTCAAGCACCATGGAGGTGCAGAGCAACTGTCTGGTGTCATACTGTCCTTACGTCGGGTGCAGGGCCCAGGCTGGCTTTCCCAGGCATGGCCAACCAAAAGTAAGGCCACTGGTCAGTTGTTCCTAGGCCAGCTGGCATGGAAGAAAGTGTCTGATTCCCACCTCCACAGCAGACAAGGCTCAGCCAGCTGGCTTTCAACGGACTGCACTAGTTGGAGTGCTCACAATTCTTTTCAAACCATCTGGCATTCTTTTTGAATCCTAAATTTACCCAACACTACACTCTGATGTCTGAAATGCTCAGATAATTGGAGGAGTCTCCACTGCCTACCCAGATAAGAAAAGAAAGGGGCAGAGTAACTGCTAAGTCAATTACTTTAAGAAACAATTTCTAAAATTAAAAATCGAGACAGATAATAAGGGGTATAGATAATTTAACACGCAGAAAACTTTTAAGTATCCCTTAAGGCTGGCTGGACACAACTCTCCCTACTTTGAACTTCTACAGAGCCTGTCTTTATCCCTCAATGTGGCCCTTGGAGTGGATTTTGTATTGCTACATATATTTATCTTCCCAGCTAGCTAGTAAGTGAAAAGAACAGTATCTTATGGCCACTTTAAAAAAATCTTTTGATGACATACTGGGTGTTTTAAAAGTTCCATTTCCAGAAATAAGAAAACTTAATGAGGAATAACATGAATTAACATGCAGAAGGAGCCTTACCTCTGGGCAAGCCAAATAAACAAAGAACAGAACTTGGCTTGAAATAAAAATATTTTATCAAGTGACCAAAATGATTTCTCAAATGACCAAACTGCTGGGAAGTGCTATAGGGTGCTCATCTGTCAACTGCAGATCATCTATCATGTGGGGTAATCTGGGGAACAGAGAGACAAGGAATCAGAAAAAGCCCACAAAACTAAAAACAGGAGAGTCACATTCATAGCCAATATACTCTAGGAGATATAAGTACTTCAAACAAAAATATTACAGTGACCAAGTCAGATCAAATATTAGAAACCAGAGAAGGGTATACAAACAATAACTATAATTATTTTTCATTGCATTAACTGCCATGCCAAGTACCGAGTTTAGCATTTTACATGTTATCTAATTTGGCACACACAACCAACATATGAGGTGGGTACTATTCTTATTTCCACCTGGCAGATGAGGAAACAGAGAGGTTAGGAAACCTGCCCAAGGTCACATGGCAAAAAGTGAAAGAGCTAGAATTCAACTCCAATCAGTCTGACTACAAAATCCAGGTGCAAGACTGCCAATGTTAAATTATACTTGTGAAAGAATGAAATGTAAAGTAACACAGGTAAAATTCAATCATTAATACAGTCTTCATAATTTTTCAATTTTCAAGTGTAGCAAAAAGTAGAGAATAATTTAAAAAATAAATGAAAATTGATTTTCTTGTTGGAAATTTTTAAAAAGAGCTATTCTACCAGGTTAAAAATGTCAGTTATGCCTTTTTTGCCCATAAATTGAGTAGGTACTTGTGTCAATTGTTGTCCTAGGAACATAGTGGTAAACAGGATAGATGAGTTCCCTGCCTTCCTGGAGCCGACTTTCCAGTGGGGGCCGTAGGCAAGAGACAAAAATATTCAGTCAACAACAGAATTTCAGACAGTGATACATAGTACAGAAGAGATAGGGAGGAAATGTAGACTACTCTTTTGAAACATTTAACCATGAAGGTAAACAGAAGGGGATGGATATAAGGTCAGGGGAAAGTTGTTTTGTTGTAATTTTTTGTTCTGTTTTTAAAGATGGGCAATATCAGAGCATGTATGTATGCTGACATGGGTGGTGCCCTGGAAAGTTGTTGAGGATGTGAGAGAGGGCACAAATGCAGAAGTCAAGTTCTTGACTAGCTATGAGGCGGAATATGGTGGGGAGGCAAGTTAGCCTCTGACAGCAAGAAAACAGGGATCCTAAGCAAGGTGGATTTATAGATTTGGTGAAGGGAGGATGAGGGGTATCTGTCTGATAACTTCTAAACCCTCAGTGAAGTATGCAGCCTGCTTACCGGAATGGGGAGGGGTCGGCTGCTCATGAGTTTAAAGACTGGGGAGACATTAAATAATTATAGGCAAAAGATCTTATTAAGAATCTGGTAGTTTTTTGGGGCAGTGATGAGAGTCTACTACAGATTTTTGGTCATGAATCTGAAGTTCTCTAGTAATATTCAACCACTTATGTGCACCTATGGGAAAGCTAGATGAGGAATAAAGCAGCTGTAAATAGAAAAAAATTCACGGGTAAAAAAATATTTAAAAATGTGTATCCATGAGATAAACACTACGTCACTGACAATGTCCAAACAAGCCATGGTCTATGTAACTCCATTTGCCTCCATCTTCTTATCACAGAAATTCTTGCCAATAATGTATTTGTCTTTAGTCATGACATATTTAATCATGAAGCTTATAGATTGTTTCTTTTTGGTCATAAATGGTTCTGTCACTTCCTAAAGTAGATTTTTTAAAAATGCAACTGATGGTTGTGTAGATTCCAGAGGTGATTACATTTCAATGCTGGAAGAAACTTTCTCTGGTGTTAACTGATATTTCCAGTTAAAAGTAAACTGATGATTCCATTTAAAAGTAAAAAACAAAAATTAAAACACCCCCTCAAGGTGGTTGCTTTTGATCATCCAACTGTACTCCTAAACCATGATGTTGGCTCAAGACCCAAAACATCCTGGGGAGCATTTATGCCTGCACAGGTTCAAGGAGAGGAAACAAAGACCACACCTCTTGATGGAGGCATGTCAACACCATAAAGAATAGCATATTGGGTGAGATGGTGTGTATGTCTATGTGTACATATATATAGGTATTTGGGGAAAATACTATCTGCCCTTACGAGCAAAAGAAAAGATGTCTCGAGGAACACCATGAAATGTCAGAACACCAGGGATAAACAGAAGATCCTAAAGTCTTCCAGAGTGGGAGGAAAAAGGGAAATGGGGATTAGAATGGCACTGCACTTCTCAATAGTAACACTAGAAGCCTTCAAAAGAGGGACAATAATTTTCGATCTACAATTCAATATCCAGCGAAACCACCATTCAAGTGTGATGGTAAAATGAGGACATTTTCACATATGCAACTTATGAATTCAGGAATGAATTTCAGAGTTTGTAGATGCCCTTTCTCAGGAAGCTACTAAAGAATAAGGAAGACACAGGATCCAGGAAATCAAGGATCCAACATAGGAGGAAAGCAAAGAGAATTCACAAGGTGATAAAAAGGCAAGTCCTATATAACAGCTAGGAAAAAGAAATGAAACAGATTACCTGAAAATATTGAAAGATGATAGGTTCTGTCATAGAATTTGAGGATAACTTTGTGACTGGTAAAAAGAAAACTAGGCAAATGAAAAACAAACAAACAAAAGTGGCAGTTGTTTAACTCAGGAGAAACAAGAGTTGTACAAGAAAGAAAACGTAATACGTATCCTACATGGCTCATCTGTGAATTATAGGTACATTGTCACAGTCATATAAATACTGAATACTGACTTGACTGGAAACTGTAAAGTATAGGTATGAGTGGGGGATGGAAGGATGGTTGTGTGGGACAACTAAGTCCTCAGCTTCCAAAATAAAACTCCATAGGTAATATCCAAAGGTGGAAAATCAAGGAATAGCAGTTTAAACATTAAAAATGAAATAAAGGTAAATACCAGAAAGAACTGCTAAGAGTTCAAAGTGATTGAACCATATGAAACCACTGATTTTTGACTACTTCCCTATCTAAAAAATGGCAATTTCATACAGTTTAAACTGCTAATACATTATAATGACATTACTTTATTACTGATTTTAGAATAAACTGCCATTTGAAACAGAAAACATTATTATTATTATTATTTTTTGGCCGCGCTGCATGCAGGATCTTAGTTCTCCAACCAGGGATCGAAACTGTGCCCCCTGCAGTGCAAGTGCGGAGTCCTAACCATTGGACCATCAAGGGAATTCCCGGAAAACAATTACTGATAGAAAATGCTGGGAGGATAATGTATCCCAGTTTAGGTAACAAAGTGTCATCATATATACTATTACCATCACTAACATAACAATATTAATATTTCTAATGAATATAAAGATTATATTTATTACTAAAACAGCATTTAAAATAATGTAACCTATTTTGACAATATAGATATTACTTTGGAATTTTTCTTCAATCATCATACTACAAAAATGCTAAACTATGGGTTGGTAAAAATTTTGATTAACAGAATGCTGAATAACAAGGCCAAGATGTTTTTAGTTTCCTTTGTTGATACAAACAATAGCTAAGTCACTCTTGAAAAATTAAAGTTCCACAATACTGTGGCACTATGCAAGCCTATTTCAGTGATAATTCCGGTTACACTACTCTGTTTATCTACGACTTCCCCTTATGATTTGTTTTAAGGGGATTTCTTAAAAAAAAAAAAAAAAAACAAAACCAAAAACTTATGCTGGCAGTTCATAAATTATTGGGGTTGCTTCAATATTAGTGACACTACTTAATGTAGCTAATGAAGCCCTCATTTTTAAGTTAGCTTATTTTGAGTTAAATTCATTTACATTAAAATTTTACTTAAATCTTACATCATAAAACCAAAACTTCTCCAAATTGAAAAATCAACTTTTATTGATTTAAACTTTTACAAAAAAAGAATTTGATCATGTTAACATAAGGTAAGATTTTTACCAAGAATAATGGATCCCGTTCCAACCAAATGGAAAATTTCCCCTTCAAATTAAAAGCAAATGTTTTTAACAGACGGAATATACATAAACAGATGCTATGGAAGACTGCTTAGTTTAGCTTTCATTTTGCACTGAAAACTACCAGGAATTAAAATATATGTGATTAAAAAATAATCTTAAAGAGAACCTTAAAACTGAATCAATTCAACTATTCATATCCTCTAATAAGCTCCTCTTAATTTTTTTTACCGTTGCTATTTTGAATCAAAAGATCATAAGAAAAATATATTTTGGAAGTATGTTTCTTATAGTAACAGAGTTTAGCTAATTTCCTGTCAGTCTGCAAAATTGTAAGTGTAAAAAAGAAACAGAAAATGCAACCGTCTTCTAAAACTTATAAAATCTGGTTTAAAAGAGAAAAAGGTCCAAGTGAAACAGCAAGGAATAGCTGGTGCTATTACAGTTGCTTCTTTTTAATTGGTCCACATCAACTGTGACTCCTCACAACTTCACCAAGACAACAAAGTCAGGCAGTCAGTCCCACAGAGCCAAAGTCTGTGGGAACCTGCAGAGCTTCCTCCTCTCTCTGGGGATGACGACGATAAAAGGTGATCTGTTTTCCAGCAGTCCTGTAAGCGGAGCCATTGAGCTGGGCTGCACAACCAGACAACAGAACACAGGGAAAATTCAGATCAAAGCAAGGGCGCATGCCAGGGTAATATGCTATAAAGCCCTTTGCCAAAGCATTAAGGGGAAAAAAAGCAAGGAGGTGGAGAGAACCTGCTGGACCACCTTCTTATTACACAGGGAGGCAGGAGGAAACAAAATCTGCCTGTACTGAGGAGCTGAGAAAACAGTGTCCTAGAGATACCGGAGTATTTCTGTATATGTGTATATCAATATACAGACATATTACCAATTAACTAAAAAGCAGTGTTCTATATGTACTAGAGTATTCTCATGTACATACATAAGAGTATATGACCATTAACTAAACCCCCAAAACCAAGTTTTCTGGATATACAGATATATTGAGGATATAGACATATATTTTCAATTAACAAAACCCACTGGTTTTACAGAAAGAAACAAAGAAACGCTGTTTGAAAGAATGTCAGAGGCAGAACTGGGTGAAGATCTGATGAAGTAATATATCCCTTTTCCTCATACCCCTTTAAATGACCTCCGATTCTCTCATTTCAGAGGGGACACACACACCATCAGGTCTCCGGAAACAAAAGAGGCTCCTTAATTCTCCGGCCTGTGGAAGCACACACGCCCCCCACTCACAGATATGAGGCCAGCTCCTGACTTTCATTAACGAGTAAACCGAGGCGATAGGTCTCACCCCCGACCATAGCTTACACACAGTGACAAACGGGCACAGGACAGACGCCACAAAGAAAAGGGAGGAGCAGACGGGGACCAGGAAAACACTGCCACGCCGCGCCCCCCAAGGCGCATTCCCATCGCCAACAGGGAGGCAGACGTCCTCGCCATCCTCGTCCTTGCCTCCCTGCTCATCCCAGCAGCCTCCCACGCCCGGGGGCCCGACGCCCGGCACAGGTTAGCGGAGCGCTCGGGGCTCCGCGAACATTCCTTCTGTGACCTCCCGGTGACAGCCCCGCGCCTCCCTTTGTGCGGGACTCACCCTCTGGCTCGGGGCGGACCCTCCTGCGCACCCCTCCCGGCCTGGCCGCTGTCCCATCCCTCCCAGCTCCCGGCCGAGGCGCCGAGAGTGTGAGTGGGGGAGGCTGGCGCGGGCCCCACGGTGTCCTCAGCACCCCAAGCCCGAACCTGCCCCGTCCGTTAAGCCCCAAATCCGGGGCGACGGGCCTCTCTTGCTCACTTACTCTGTAGTGCCGGCAGCGGCGGCGGCGACCGTGGTGGGACCGTCAGCTCCGGGCGGTGAGCGGCGGGCGTCAGTCGGCAGCGAGCGGGGCTGAGGTGGCAGCGGCAGACTGCCCGCGGCGCCCCGGCGAGGGGCGGGCCCGGAGGGGGAGGGGCGGGCGCCGGGCCTCTCATTCATGCAGCGGGGGCGGGGTGAGGGACCCGGATGCCCGGGCAGTCCCGCCCACCTCCCTGAGGTCGCCCTGGCTTCGGAGTCTGTAGTGCGCAGGCGCGGCTCTCCGTGGTCCGACACCGCCCCACCAGCTGGGGATGTCTCAGGCTAGAGCGGTGGCCTTCTCCCTCTTGTGTTTAGTATTTTTGCATGTCCTATAAACATTTTTTTTAAATATTTATTTATTTATTTGGCTGCACCGGGTCTTAGTTGCAGCATGCGGGATCTTTCAGTTGCGGCATGTGGGGGTCTTTAGCTGAGGCATGCGAATTCTTAGTTGTGGCACGTGGGATCTAGTTCCCTGACCAGGGATCGAAACCAGGCTTCCCTGCCCCGCATTGGGAGCACGGGAGTCTTAGCCACTGGACCACCAGGGAAATCCCTATAAGCAATTTTTTAAGTGAAAGCTTGGAAAGCCACCTCCTTCCTAGCATCCAGCCCGCCAGCATCCTGGGGACACAGGAGTGGCCATTAGTCTGATGGGTAAGATACACACCGCCCCCTTCCTCCATCTGTGTCATGTGCAGCAGGTCCTCTCAGACCTCTGAGACCCAGAATCTGCCCAGATAGTGGAGAGGAGTGTGTGCAAGAAAGAGTGCATTACTTTGTTTATTTGCGTTGACCTAGTCTCTTCAGCCCCCAGCTCCCATTCCACAGAGCAGGCAAGAAATTGACCTTTGTTTTGGGGGGTTTAGCCCTTCCTGTAATACCAAGGCCTAGGGTCTAGCTAATGCAGCTCCAAGATCAGGGGAGACCCCTTGTCTTTGGCAGGCTGTGTATTTTGCAGAGACATCCTCCTGTTTCCAAACCCTTGGCCCTGCCACTCCTGGGCCATAGAAATCTTTGGTGCTACTGGGAGTCTGCAACAGACCTCACAGTCATCTCCTCTGAGGCTCCTCAGCTGAGTGTGTGGGCACTGCAGCTCAGGGAAATTACAGAAATGATTGCCCACTTTCTCTCAGTCCTATGTCCCCCTTTGGGGTTCTCCTTCCTTCTCCTATCCTCCAGCCCCCCTCAACATAAACCATAAACAGCTCAGGTGCTTAACTTTGGGAAGCAAAGGTCATTGTGGAAAGTGCCTGCAGGCAAGTTCCTTCTGCTTTGGCAAACCATAAATGTCCAAGGTAAGGGGAGAGGTAAAGACAAACATCCGAGAACATCTCGAGAAGTAACCCAATGGTCACTGTCCCCCAAGGCAAAAGATGGGTGGAGGCATGTGCTGGGTAGAGTGTGGCGAAAGAAAGGGTTCCTGTCAACATCTATCCCCCCACCGCTGACTCCAAGAACTTTGGGTTTCTTTTCCCTTCTCTCCCTTCCTTCCTAGCTCAGTTGGAGCAGGTACCAGGAGGGCCTTCTGAACTCGTTTGCTGATACCTCTTGCTCTGTCTAAATCAGGCCTCCTCATCTCTCTCCAGGTCTACTGCTGAAGTCTCAATCCCTTCTCATGAAAGTCAATTCTCATAATATGCAGATCTGCCCACGTTATTGTCTTTTTCTCTTTTCCTGCCCCAGTGGCTCTTCAGCCCTTATTTTCCAGCCATTTCCAGAGCAGCACCAGGGTGTTTCACCTTCAGTGCCTGTGTTCCTGCTGTTGCCTTGATTAGGGAAGCAACATTTATCTAGCAACACTCAAAAGTCACTTTTTAATGAAGTCTTCCTTCCTGCCCCCACCTTGTTGACAGACTTTCTTTTGGAATCCCCACCTGTGCCCTGTACCTATTTCTCTCTCAGCACCAGCCACACTTAGGGTTCCTACTCATTTGCATATTTTCTTCCCCAACCAGAATGTGAGCCCTTCCACAACAGGAACAGTGTCTTCTGGAGACCTAGCAGGTGACTGGCACACAATGGGTATGCAGTGGTTATTGGAGGTGGTGATGTTTCCTGGTGGATCAGGGAGGCTCTACATGGGACAAAAAAGCTGAACCCCCTTTCATTTCTCCTGCCTTCCCTCCTTCCTTCCCCTGCCCATGTTAGCTAGGAATTTGCTAATCCAAACAGGCTGTAGAGTAAAGGGTGGAGTGGCTCCAGCTTCTTGTCCTTTGTCCTTATGAAAATCAGGAGGGAGAGATACAGAAAGAGAAAGTTTAAGGATGTAAAGAGAAGGGGCCATGTTCAGTTGCTATTTTCAGGGAGACCCATCATATTAAAATTCTGTTGAGGCATCAGCTAGCCTAACTGCCGTTTGGGGTCTGGGAGAAAGTCTCCCCTTGGGACTGGACACGTGGAACCTGGACTCAGTTTCCACAATTCATAAGGCAGGATCCTGCCCTTCTGTCTCTAGCAGTGAATTGTTCCTTGTTCCCTTTGGGGAAGAAATCAGTTTTTGGTCTCCTGGTGTCTTCAGCTGGAGATTCACTGACTGATATGCGATCCTATCTGCCTAGTGGCGCAGAAGTTTCTATTGATGTTTCCCCCTCACACCTCCCAACCACCCCCGTACTACTCTAGACAAAATGCATATGGTGGGGTATGGGTGCACTAAGGGGGGTCTGGGCAGTTTAGGTGGGTACCCCCAAACATCAGGCATCCAGAACTTGAAGTAGTGGCTTTCTCAGCTAACATGTTCCCTTGTTCCACATGAGAGGGCAGTGGGCACAGGGGTGGAGCTTCAGAGGATATCCCTCTTTCTATCTCTCCTCTCCCTAGTCCTCTCACATCTTCTTCCTACATTATATTTCCTTTAAAACATTTTCCTTGTCCCCAGTCCATTTCTCAGAAAACTCTGCCCCTACCCACACGGTCAGAAGTCCTTCAAGACTCCTCTACCTTCTGGAAAAGAAATGACATCTAATTTTAAGTTAAATGTTTGTGCCTAATTTTGGAACAACAGCTTTATGGATGGTAGCTATAGTGGAATCAGGGGCTGATTTTAGTCATCTTGGATCTGGTGTTAAATACAAGTTTGTTAAATGACTGCCTGACTGATAAAGGCAAAAATCAGTCTTTCACATAGAAGCTAGAAATCCAAGGTTGCCCACAGCCTGACCCCTCTGCCTGTCCTTCCCACCTGGTGGGGCCTATCCATCTGTTGAGTGGTGGGCATTATCCCAGAAAAACATCCTTCATATTGACAAATTACTTGGCTGCTTAATTATCTAGAGCTCTGAATGGGAGTCCCACCATTTCTGTGAGAGCCTGAGGTGTGCTCTTCTGTTCCCTCAACCCCTCTGTCCGAGAATTTCAAAGAGTCTCCTGCTGGGACTCCTCCTGCTAGGTCTCTCCCAATGATCCTCATCTCCTCACAGACCATGTGAACCTCCAAGTGGGGTGTGATCCTGCCCATAGAGGGATGGAATTGCTTGTCAGTGCAGGATATGTGTGCATGATTGTGACACAGTGTGAATAGGGGAGGAAGTGTAGGTTCCTATGTGCATGGTAGTTTGGGTCAGGCTGTGTGTCCACTCTTGGAGGTGGGAGCCAGGGATTATTTCTTCAGCCACCAACAATCTGTGTTACCTTTCTGGCACATGCAGGCCCAAATACCCAAACAGAACTCAGAGCTTCTAAAAATATAAATGTGCAAAAATTGGGAGTGGACAAGGAGGCACAGTAAGAAGACCCTGAGCTTACCTCCTTCTACAGGTGCACCAAAATTACAACTATTTACAGAGCAACCACTGATGAGAAAAACTGGAAGGCTAGCGAAAAGATCTTATACAACTGAAGTCATGAAGAAGAAACCACAACAAGACAGGTAGGAGGGATGGAGATGTGGCATAGTCAAGACACATACCCCTGGGTGGGTAACCCACAAATGGGAGAATAATTATGATTGCAGAGGTTCTCCCCAAGGAGCAAGGGGTCTGAACCCCACATCAGGAGTCCCAGCCCAGGGGTCCTGCACCACGAAGACTAGCCCCCAGAATGTTTGGCTTGGAAGGCCAGAGGGCTTTGGGAAACAGATTCTCTACTCTTAAAGAGCACACACAAAATCTCACATGGTCAGGGACCCAGGGCAGAGGCAGTAATTTGAAAGGATACTAGGTCAACCCACCTGCTGATCTTGGAGAGCCTCCTGGAGAGGCAGGAGACAACTGAAACTCACCCTGGGGACACAGACTCTAGAGGCAGCCATTTTGGGGAGCTTGTTCTACCATGAGGATGCTGGTGCTGGCAAGTGCCATTTTGGAGTCCTCTGTCTAGCTTATTAGCACATGGGCACAGCCTTACCCACCAGCCTGTTTGCACATGTACTGGGAAACCTCAGGCTAAGCAGCTAGGCAGGCAGGGTCACAGCCCCACCCACCAGCAGGCCTGCTGCCTTAAGACTGTCTGAGCCCACAGCTGCCCCAGAAGGCCCAGGATCTGGCCCTGCCCACCAGTTCACCAGCACTAGCCACAGACTTCTGGGGCTCCACTGCTAGCCATTGGGACCCAGCCCTGCCCACCAGTAGGTCAACTCTGGGACACCCACAGCCCTGTAGCCAGAGACCTGGGGACTTGACTCTGCCCATCAGCAGGCTGACATCACCACCAGGACCCCCCAGGGCCCCAGGCACACCAACGAACAGGCTGACACCAGCTCCAAGACACCTTGGAACCCTCAGCCACACTGACCAGTGGGCCAACACCAACTGTGGGACACCCCAGACCCCACAACCAGCTGTGTCAGGATTGGGCACTGCCGACCAGCAGGCCAACATTAGATCCAGGACCCTCAGGCCCACAGCCGCCCTCCCTGGGACCCAGTTTCACTCGCTGGTGGATCAGCACTAGCCCTGGGAACCCTTGGGGCTGCATGGACAGTCGCCTTGTGACCCAGCCCCACCCACCAGCAGGCAGCAGCCTCTGCACAACGTAGGGCCTGGCAACCAACCAGACCATGCACCAGCCACACCTACCAGACTACCCATAGTAGTTAGCCTACCACAACAGAAGGGCCCACACACAGCCCACAGAGAGACAACACTAGAGCATATAGCTCTGCTGACTAGAGGAGTGTGCTGTTGGGATGCATAGGACGTCTCCTGCAAAAGGCCACTTCTCTAAGGTTGGGAAATGTTTCCAAATACATGGAGATAAGAATAGCAAATTAGGCAAAATTATGAGGCAGAACTAAATTCCAAATGAAGGAACAAGATAAAATCCCAGAAGAAGAACTAAGTGACGTGGAGATAAGCAATCTACTGGATAAAGAGCTCAAGGTAATGATTGTAAAGATGTTCAAAGAACTCGGGAGAAGAGTGGATGAACAGAGTGAGAGAATTTTTTTTAGTTTATTTTTTATTGAAGTATATTTGAATTACAGTGTTGTGTTAATTACTGCTATACAGCAAAGAGACTCAGTTATATATATATATATATATATATATATATATATATATATATATATATATTCTTCTTCATATTCTTTTCCATTATGGTTTATCACAGGATATTGAATATAGTTCCCTGTGCTACACAGTAGGACCTTCTTGTTTATCCATTCTATGTATACCAGTTTGCATCTGCTAATCCCAAACTCCCACTCCTACTCTCTCCAAACCCCTTCCTCCTTGGCAACCACCAGTCTATTCTCTATGTCCCTGATTTTGTTTCTGTTTCATAGATAGGTACATTTGTGTCCTATTTTATTTTTTTATTATTATTTAAAAAATAAATTTAGTTATTTATTTATTTTTGGCTGCGTTGGGTCTTTGTTGTTGCGTGTGGGCTTTCTCCAGTTGCAGTGAGTGAGGGCTACTCTTCGTTGCAGTGCGTGGGCTTCTCATTGCAGTGGCTTCTCTTGTTGTGGAGCGTGGGCTCTAGGCATGCGGGCTTCAGTAGTTGTGGCTTGCAGGCTCTAGAGCACAGGCTCCGTAGTTGTGGCCCATGGGCTTAGTTGCTCCACAGCATGTGGCATCTTTCTGGACCAGGGCTCAAACCCGTGTTCCCTGCATTGGCAGGTGGTTTCTTAACCACTGCACCACCAGGGAAGTCCCTGTGTCATATTTTAGATTCCACATATAAGTGATATCATATGGTATTTGTCTTTGTCTTTCTGACTTCCTTCACTTTGTATGATAATATCTTGTTTCATCCATGTTGCTGCAAATGGCATTATTTCATTCTTTTTTTATGGCTGAGTAGTATTCCATTGTATATATGTACCACATCTTCTTTATCTATTCATCTGTTGATGGACATTTAGGTTGTTTCCATGTCTTGGCTATTGTGAATAGTGCTGTGGTGAACATAGGGGTTCATGTATCTTTTTGAGTTATAGTTTTGTCTGGATATATGCCCAGGAGTGGGATTGCTGGATCATATGGTAATTCTATTTTTAGTTTTCTAAGGAACCTCCATACTGTTTTCAACAGTGGCTGCACCAACTTACATTCCCACCAACAGTGTAGGAGGGTTCCCTTTGAGAGAGAGAATTTTTAAGCAAATAGTTTGAAAATATAAAGATGAACCATATAGAGCTAAAGAATACAATAACTGAAATTAAAAATACTCTAGAAGGAAGCAACAGTAAATTAGATGATACAGAGGAATGGATCAGTGAACTGAAAGACACAGTAGTGGAAATCACTCAAGCTGAACAGAGAAAAGAAAAAACAATAAGAAATGAGGACAGTTTAAGAAACCTCTGGGACAACATCAAACATACTAATATTCACTTTATAGGGGTCCCAGAAGGAGAAGAGACATAAAAAGGGGCAGAGAACATATTTGAAGACATAATAGTTGTAAACTTCCCTAACCCAGTAAAGAAAATAAACATCCAGGACGAGGAAGTACAGAGACTCCCAAACAGGATCAACCCAAAGAGGACCATACTAAGGCATATTTTAATTAAAATGGAAAAAATTAAAGATGAAGAAAATATTAAAAGCAGCAAAGGAAAAGCAACTAGTTACATATAAGGAAACGCCCATAAGCCTATCAGCTGACTTTTCAGCAGAAACTCTGCAGGCCAGAAGGGAGTGGCACTATATATTTAAAGTGATGAAAGGAAAAAACCTACAACCAAGAATACTCTACTAGACAAGGCTTTCATTCAGATTTTATGGAGAGATCAAAATTTTTACAGGCAAGCAAAATCTAAAAGAGTTCAGCATCATTAAACTGGCTTTACAAGAAATGTTAAAGGGACTTCTCTAAGTGAACAAGAAAAGGCTACAACTAGAAATATAAAAATTATGAGAGAAAAATTGGTAAAACTTTGGTAAAGGGAAATATACAGTAAAGGTGGTAGATCAACCATTTATAAAGCTAGTAAAAAGGTTAAAAGACAAAAGGAGTAAAATCATCTATAGCTACAATAAGTAGTTAAGGGACACACAGAACAAAAAGATGTAAAATATGATGCCAAAAACAGTAAATGGAGGGGGGGAGCATAAAAATACAAGGTTGTTAAAGTGCATTTGACTTAAGAGATCAGCAACTTAAAATAGTCATGTATATGTATAGATTGTTATATATAAACCTCATGGTAACCACAAACCAAAAATCTATAATAGATACACACACATAAAAGAGAAAGGAATCCAAACATAACACTAAAAATAGTCATCAAATCACAAGGGAAGAGAGCAAAAAAAGAAGAAAGGAACAAAAAAGAACTACAAAAACAACCTGAAAATAATTAACAAAATGGCAGTAAGTATATACCAAATATAATTAATTTAAATGTAAATGGACTAAATGTCCAATCAAAAGACATAGAGTGGCTGAATGGATACAAAAATAAGACCCATATATATGCTGCCTACAAGAGACTCACTTCAGATCTAAAGACAGAGATTGAAAGTCAGGGGATGAAAAAAGGTGTTCCATGCAAACAGAAACAAAAAGAAAGTTGGGGTAGCAATACTTACATCGGACAAAATAGGCTTTCAAACAAAGACTGTAAAAAGAGACAAAGAAGGGCATTACATAATGATAAAGGGATCAATCCCAGGAGAAGATATAACAACTGTAAATATATTGACATATGCACCCACCATGGGACCATTTAAATATGTAAAGCAAATATTAACAGACATAAAGGGAGAAACTGTCAGTAAGAATAATAGTAGGGAACATATACACGCCTAGTTAAAGGACAGATCATGAGACAGAAAGTCAATGAGGTAACACTGACCTTAAATGACACATTAGAGCTGATCAACTTAATAGATGTTATAGAATATTCCATCAAAAATCAGCAGAATACACATTCTTTTCAAGTGCACAAGGAACATTCTACAGGGTAGATCACATGCTAGGCCACAAAACAAGTCAGTAAATTTAAGAACATTGAAATCATATCAAACATCCTTTCTGACCACAGTACTTTGAGACTAGGAATCAACTACTAGGAAAAAACTGCAAAATCCACAAACACTTGGAGGCTAAACAATATGCTACTAAACAACAAATGGGTCACTAAGGAAATCAAAGAAGAAACAAAAAAATACCTGGAGACAAATGAAAAATGAACACACAATGATCCATAACCTATGGATGCAGCAAAAGCAGTTCTAAGAGGGATATTTACAGCAATACAACCTCTACCTTAGGAAACAAGAAAAATCTCAAATAAACAACCCAACCATACATCTAAAGGAACTAGAAAAAGAAAAACAAACATAACCCAAAGTTAGTAAAAGGAAAGAAATCATAAAGATCAGAGCAGAAATAAGTGAAATAGAAACTAAAAAACGGTAGAGAAGATCAATGAAAATAGGAGCTGGTTCTTTCAAAAGATAAAATTCATAAGCCTTTAGCCAGACTCATTAAGAAAAAAGAGAGAGAGAGCCCAAATCAATAAAATCAGAAATAAAAAAGGAGAAGTCACAACCAACACCACAGAATTATGAAGGATCATAAGAGATTACATGAACAACTCTACCACAATAAAATGGACAATCTAGAAGAAATGGACACATTTCTAGACATGTACAATCTCCAAAGACTGAACCAGGAAGAAATAGAAGATATGAACGGACCAATTACTAGTATTGAAATTGAATCAGAAAAAAAAAAAAAAAAAACTCCCAGAAAACAATAGTTCAGGACTAGATGGCTTCACAGGTGAATTCTATCAATTTAGAGAAGAGTCAACACCTATCTTACTCAAACTATTCCAAAAAATTGCAGAAGAAATGCTTTTGAACTCATTCTATGAGGCCAGCATCACCCTGATACCAAAACCAGGCAAAGATATAACACAAACAAAAAGAAAATTACAGACCAACATCACTGATGTATATAGATGCCAAAATCTTCAACAAAATATTAGCAAACCAAACCCAACAATACATGAAAAAGATCATACACCATGAACAAGTGAGATTTATCCCAGGGATGCAAGGATGGTTCAATATCTGCAAATCAATCAGTGTAATACAACACATTAAAAAAAATGAAGACTAAAAATCATATGATCATCTCAGACACAAAGATGCACAAAAAGCTTTTGACAAAATTCAACATGCATTTATGATAAAAATTTTCAACAAAGTGGGTATAGAGGGAACATACCTTAATATAATAAAAGCTGTATATGACAAGCCCACAGCTAACATCATACTCAGTGGTAAAAAGCTGAAAGCATTTCCTTTAAGATCAGAAGCAAGACATGGATGCCCACTCTCACCATTTTGTTCAACATAGTATTGGAAGCCGGGGTCACAGCAATCAGAAAGAAAAAGAAATAAAGTAATTCAAATTGAAAAGGAAGAAGTTAAACTGTCGCTGTTGACAGATGACATGATAGTATACATAGAAAATCCTAAAGACACCACCAAAAAGACTATTTGAAGTCATCAGTGTATTTGGCAAAGTCGCAGGATACAAAATTAATACATAGAAATCTGTTGCATTTCTATACAGTCACAACAAACTCTCAGAAAGAGAAATTAAGAAAACAATCCCATTTGCAATTGCATAGAAGAGAATAAAATACTTAGGAATAACTCCAACTAAGGAGGTAAAGACCTGTACTTGGGAAACTATAAGACACCGATAACAGAAATTGAAGACAACACAAACAAATGGAAAGATACACCATGCTCATGGATTGGAAGAATCAACACTGTCAAAATGATGATAGTACCCAAGGCAATGTACATATTCAATACAATCCCAATCAAAATACCAATGATATTTTTCACAGAATTCGAACAAATAATTCTAAAATTTGTATGGAAACACAAAAGATCCCTAAATAGCAAAACAATCTGGAGAAAGAACAAAGCTGGAGGTATCACACTCATGATTTCACACTATACTAAAAAGCTACAGTAATCAAAACAGTATGGTACTCACCACAGAAATACAAAGGATCATAAGAGATTACTATGAGTCAATAAAATGGACATCCTAAGAAATGGACAAATTCTCAAACAGGTACAATTTCCCAAGACTGAACCAGGAAGAAATAGAAAATATGAACAGACCAATTGCAAGCACTGAAATTGAATCAGTAATTTAAAAACTCCCAACAAGCAATAGTCCAGGACCAGATGACTTCACAGGTGAATTCTACCAACCATTTAGAGTTAACACCTATCCTTCTGAAATCTATTCCAAAAAATTGCAGAGGAAGGAACACTTCCAAATTCATTCTATGAGGCCAGCATCACCCTCATAACAAAATCAGACAAAGATATCACACAAAAAAGAAAATTACAGGCCAATATCACTGCTGTACATAGATGCAAAAATCCTCACCAAAGTACTAGCATACCGAATCCAACAGTGTATCAAAAGGATCACACACCATAATCAAGTGGGATTTATCCCAGTGTTGCAAGGACTTTTCAATATCCACAAATCAATCAGTGTGATAAACCACATTAAAAATTGAAGAAAAAATATAAGATGATCATCTCAGTAGATGCAGAAAAAGCTTTTGATAAAATTCAACATCCATTTATGATAAAAACTCTCAAAAAAGTGGGTATAGAGGGAATCTACCTCAACATAATAAAGGCCATATATGACAAGCTCACAGCTAACATTATACTCAATAGTGAAAAGCTGAAAGCATTTCCTCTAAGATCAGGAACAAGACAAGGATGCCCACTGTGGCAACTTTTATTCTGCATAGTTTTGGAAGTCCTAGCGACAACAATCAGAGAAAAAGAAATAAAAGGAATCCAAATTGGAAAAGAAGAAGTAAAACTGTCACTATTTGCAGATGACATGATACTATACATGGAAAATCCTAAGGACACCACCAGAAAACTACTAGAGCTCATCAATGAATTTGGTAAATTTGCAGGAAACAAAATTAATATAAAGAAATCTGTTGCATTTCTATACACAACAATGAAATATCAGAAAGAGCAATTAAGGAAACAATCCCATTTACCACTGCATAAAAAAGAATAAAATACCTAGGAATAAACCTGCCTAAGGAGGCAAAAGACTTGTACTCAGAAAACTATGAGACACTGATGAAAGAAATTGAAGATGACACAAACAGATGGAAATATAGAATGTTTTCTTGGATTGGAAGAATCAATATTGTTAAAATGACCATACTACCCAAAGCAATCTACAGATTCAATGCAATCCCTATCAAATTACCAGTGGCACTTTTTAACAGACCTGGAGCAAAAAATATTTAATTTGTTGGGAAACACATAAAACCCCAAATAGCCAAAGCAATCTTGAGAAAGAGGAACACAGCTTGAGGAATCAGGCTCCCTGACTTCAGACTATAGTACAAAGCTACAGTAATCAAAACAATATGGTACTGGCACAAAAACAGACACATAGATCAGTGGAACAGGATAGAAAACCCACAAATAACCCCACACCCTTATGGTCAATTAAGCTATGACAAAGAAGGCAAGAATATACAATGGAGAAAAGACAGTCTCTTCAATAAGTGGTGCTGGGAAAACTGGACAGCTATATGTAAAAGAATGAAATTTAGAACATTCTCTAACATCATTTACAAAAATAAATTCAAAGTGGATTAAAGACCTAAATATAAGACCAGATATCCTAGAGAAAAACATAGGCAGAACACTCTTTGACATAAATCACAGCAATATTTTTTTAGATCTGTCCCAGAGTAATGGAAACAAAAATAAAAATAAACAAATGGGACCTAATTAAACCGAAAAGGTTTTTCAAGGCAAAGGAAACATAAACAAAATGAAAAGACAACCTACTGAATGGGAGAAAATATTTGCAAATGATGCGACTGACAAGGGATTAATTTCCAAAATATACAAACAGCTCATACAGCTCAATATAAAACAACAACAACAACAACCCAATCAAAAAATGGGCAGCAAACCCAATAGACATTTCTCCAAAGAAGCCATACAGATGGTCAAGAGGCACATGAAAAGATGCTCAACATCGCTAATTGTTAGAGAAATGCAAATCAAAACTACAATGAGGTATTACCTCACACCAGTCAGAATGGCCATCATTAAAAGCGACAAATAATAAATGGTGGAGAGGGTGTGGAGAAAAGAGAACTCTCCTACACTGCTGGTGGGAATGTACATTGGTGCAGCCACTAGGGAGAACAGTATGGAAGTTTCTTAAAAAACTAAAAATAGAGTAGTTCCCATATGATCCATCAATCCCACTCCTGGGCATATATCCAGAAAAGATGAAAACCTAATTCAAAAAGATACATGCACCCCAACGTTCATAGTGGCACTATTTACAATCTCTAAGACATAGAAGCAACCTAAAAGTCCATTGACAAATGAATAGATAAAGAAGATGTGGTATATATATATATATATATATATATATATATATATATATATATACACACACACAATGGAATATTACCATAAAAAGAATGAAATAATGTCATTTGAAGCAACATCAATGGAGCTGGAGATTATCATATTAAGTGAAATGGAACCTAGGAAAATGACACAAATGAACTTTTTTACAAACAGAAATAGACTCACAGACATAGAAAACAAACTTATGGTTATCAAAGGGGAAAGGCTGGGGAGGGATAAATTTGGAATTTGGGATCAACAGATACAGAGTACTATATATAAAATAAACAACAAGGACCTACTGTATAGCACAGATAACTATATTCAGTATCTTGTAATAACCTGTTATGGAAAAGAATCTGAAAATAATATAACTGAATCATTTTGCTGTACACCTGAAACATTGTAAATCAACTATAGTTCAACAACAACAAAGTAGCAGTATGGTTACTTTGGCACAAAAAACAGACATGCAGGTCAATGGAACAGAATAGAGAGCCCAGAAGTGAACCCACACTTATATGGGCGATAAGTCTACAACAAAGGAGGCAAGAATACACAGTAGGGAAAAGAAAGCCTCTTCAATCAATGGTGTAAAAATTGTGAAAATCGGACAGCTACATGCAAATCAAACTGGAATACTCTATCACACAATGCACAAAAATAAATTCAAAATTGATTAAAGAGTTAAATGTCAGACCTGAAACCATAAACCTTCTAGACGAAAACATAGGCAGTAAGCTATTTGACATTGGTTTAGTAATATTTTTTAGGATGTCTCCTCAGGCAAGGGAAACAAAAGCAAAAATCAGCAAATGAGAGTACATCAAACTAAAAAGCTACTGCACAGCAAAGGAAACTATCAACAAAATGAAAAGGCTGCCTACTGAATTGGAGAAGATATTTGCAAATCATATATCTGATAAGGGGTTAATGTCCAAAATACGCGAAGAACTCATACAACTCAACATCAAAAAAATGAACAACCAGTTAAAAAATAGGTATAAGACCTGAAATATTTTCCCAAAGAATACATACAAATAGCCAACAAGCACATGAAAAGATGATCAACATCAGTAACCATTGGGTAAATGCAAATCAAAACCACAGTGAGATATCACCTCATACCTGTCAGAATGGCTATTACCAAAAAGACAACAAATAACAAATGTTGGCAAGGATGTGGAGAAAAGGGAACACTTGTATACTGTTGGTGGGAATGTAAGTTGGTGTAGCCGCTATGGAAAACAGTACAGAGTTTCCTCAAAATATTAAAAATAGATCTGCCATATGATCTAGCAATTTCACTCCTGGGTATTTATCTGAAGAAAATAAAAACACTAATTAGAAAAAATATATGCACCCCTATGATCATTGCAGCATTATTTACAATAGTCAAGATATGGAAGCAACCTAAGTGTCCATAGATAGATGAATGTATAAAAAGATGTGGTTGTATATGTAATATGAATATTACTCAGCCATAAAAAAGAATGAAGTCTAGCCATTGTGACAATGTGGTTGGACCTAGAGAGTATTATGCTACGTGATATAAGTTAGACAGAGAAAGAATTACTGTATCATTTCTTAAAAAACAAAACAAAGGAACAAACATAAAACAACAGAAACAGAGTTATAGATACAGAGAACAAGCAGCTGTTTTCCAGAGGGGAGGTGGGTGAGGGAAGGAAAGAAGGTAAGGGAGATTAAGAGGTACAAACTTCCAGTTCCAAAATAAATGAGTCACAGTATGAAATGTACAGTGTGGGGAATATAGTCAATAACTATGTAATGTTTTTGTATAGTGACTTATCGTGACTAGACTTATTGTGGTGATCATTTTGAAATGTATATAAATATCGAATGACTATTTTCTGTAATAGGAACTAACATTATGGGTCAATTATACTTCAAAAACAAGCAAACAAACAAACTTATAGAAAAAGAGATCAGATTTGTGGTTACTAGAGGTGGGGTTGGAGGGAGGGTGAATTGGATGAAGGGAGCCAAAAAGCACAAACTTCCAGTTATAAGATAGAGAAGTACTAAGAATGTAATGTACAACATGATAAATATAATTAACTCTGTTGTGTGTTATTAGTGAAAGTTGTTAAGTACATCCTAAGAGTTATCACAAGGGAGAAAAATTTTAAATTTCTTTAGTTTTGTATCTGTATTAGATGGATGTTCACTAAACTTACTGTGGTAATCATTTCATGGTGTATATAAGTCAATCATGCTGTACACCTTAAACTTGTAGAGTGCGGCAATCATGCTGTACACCTTAAACTTGTAGAGTGCGGTATGTCCATTATATCTCGATGAAACAAAATAAAAATATAAATGTGCTCAGGATCTCCTGTGGGAGCTTCCTAGCTGAGGTCAGCCACAGACAGAGAAAATGGAGGCACTTTTTCCCAGGGGTGATGTGGCCTGCTCAGACTTGTTGTTGTGTTGAAGGATGCCTGTCAGTATGGATTCTCCCAAGAGCAGACCCTGCGATAGGGCTGGGATGCAGGTAATTGACTTGGGAGGTGATCCCAGGAAATAGAAGTGAAGAAATGGGGAAAGCAAGCTATGGAAGGGGGAGTAGTCAATACCAATTACTGCCATGAACAACTGGGGCTCCATCCTGCTGGGAACCCACTGAGAAACTTTGTGGAACAGCCTCAACACTGTCCTCCTAAATGATGAGGAAACTGGAGTAAATTACCCACTGACTTCCATCCCCACCTCTGCTTATAGATCACCATAAGGAAATCAAGTTATGTCTGCACAGAAGGTGAGCTGCCTAGCTCATCTCCTGCCTCTATCATGACCACCACCATTAAAACAGCACCATCACCACAATTTCTGCCCCTCCTGAGTTCTCCCACCCAACTGTGTCACTACCTTTTCTCTTTGCTGTGTTTTTAGGTCTGAGCTTGAAAGAGAAAGTGAAGCGGGAAGATACCTGCCTACAACCCATTCTAGGAAAAAGGAACTGTAGTGGTGTGCTTCATCCATTTTCAATGTATCCAGTCCACCCAAATAACTCTTAACCACTCTCACCTCATCCCAAAGCAAGGGACTGGAAAGAGGGAGAAGGCAAAAAAGCAGGCAGGCTTTCTGGAATGACTTCTGTCATCACAGAGTCATAGAAGCAGAGCTAGAAGGGATGAGCTCTGGCATTAGAAAGATGACAGTATATTTTGCTTCTCCCACTACTGCAACGCCTCCTCTAGGCAACCTTCCCTGGTTTATCTTGAATTTCTGCCCTTCTGACCTACATGATCATAATTGGGGCTCAGCCTTTCACGCCCTCAGAGGCAGACTAAGGCTATGACTGGGAGAAGAAGCTTGAACTCTGTAGAGGGGAGTATCCTCCATGGGGAGATACAGCTTCTATTGCAGGCCCCTGGCTCCCTTACCTGGAGCTCTCACTCACCTGTCTGTCACCCACAGGAGCTCACAAGGAGAGGAATGTTAGGAGGTAATAACTTCCTAATGTCACCAGGGTTGTTTGTTTGTTTTTTTTTCCAGGTTAAGATGCTGAATTGAACCCACACATCTAATTTTGCTCCCTCCTGAAACCCACTACAACTTATGTAAAAGGATTGTTTTTTAAAAAGATAGAAATGAGGACAGAGAGAACAGAAGATACAGGAGCATAAAAGAATTTTGGAAGATGGACAACAGATGAATGAGTGCTAATTGACTTAGCAGTCCCAAGAAAACTGACATCCAGCGAAAGCTAAGAACAGGCCTGCTTTCATGGCAAAATCCTTAAAAAAAAAAAAAAAAAGGAATTGGCAGTTTTAGATACCTCTGGAACTGCATAAGCCAAAAATCAGGAGAACTAGGTGAAAGGTAACTAAGAAGCAGTTAAAGTCCTAGTTCTTCTCTCACCCTCCATGCTCAGGGCTCCTCTCCCACCAGGCGGAGGGCTGGAGATTTAGTCTCTTGAGAGGGTAAAACAGAGGGTCTCTGGACTGGAGGCACCAAGCACAGCTGAGGACAAAGGTTTCATGTGTAGAACAGTGGCATAAAGTGAACATTTACTCACTGCAGGCTGAGATCCTCAGCTTTCTTTTCTATTTACTTCCAAATCACTAGCAGCTATTCTCCACCCCTCTTCTTTGGAACTCTGACTAGTCAAAAAAGAAAGAACTAAGGATACTGGCTTTCGTGTTTCCAATAAATGACCACCTATGTCTCCCAGCAGTAAATTCTGAGTTGACAAGCCTGACTCCTGCACTGAGGGCTCCCAATAAGCTTTTCAGGCCTTTACTCTTAAGAGCAGATGGCCAAATTTCATATCTTAGGTTCTTAGAAACAGAGGCTGAGATGAGGATTCAGGTGCACATGATTTATTGAGGGTGGGCTCTCTGGAGAAGCCTCCTCCTCCTCTCATTTCCCACCTCTTCTCCCTCAGAAGCAGCAGGGGAAGAAGCTGAGCAAGGATGTGGTCTCAGCTGGAGTCTAGCCTCAATCAGATCCCACAGAGAGCTCTGAAATGTGAATTGCACCACAGAGTTGATCTCTCCTTGAAGCAAGAGGGCTGTTTTGTACCCACATATGAATCGGTCACTGGCTGCAGGCTGCCAGAAAAGAGACCATAACCTCCCAGGAAAGGCAGCTTCTGGCTGAGGACATTCTCTAGCGAAGGGGACTGCTCTGATCCATTAACAACCAACATTCACAGCCGCCGGGGGTATGGGCAGGACACTAATAACATCCACTGCAGAATACCATATATCTGAGGAAATGGCTAACACGGAAAATAGGGAACAAATAATAAAACAAATCAAAACAAACAAACTAACAATCAAGATAAACAGAAAAAAGCCACTTGGAAGAAACCAAGACTTACTTTCAAGAATAACAGAGGATATTACAGCCATGAAACAAGAATAAGGTGATATTTTAAAAGACAAGAAACAAAAATATGCTTTTAAAACAAACAGAAAAATGATAGCAGAAATGAAAAACTCAATAGATTGTTTGGGAAGTAAAGTCTGGGTTGTCTCCCAGAAAAATAAAACCAAAATGCAAAACAATGAAAAATAGGAAAGAAAAGAGGAATGTAGGAGGAAGAGTCTAGAAGGTTTAACATCTGAATAACAGGCATTCCAGAAGGAGAGGGGGGAAATTATTAATGAAATAATTCAAGAAAAATTTCTGAAACTGAAAAGAACACAAATTTCCAGTTTGAAAGGGCCCACCATATACCTAGTTCAGTAGGAAAAAATAGTCCCACCAAGGCAGATACTTGTGAAATTTCAGAACCCTGGGGACAAAGAGCAGATTCCACAATCTTGAATAGAGAAAAAAAGAGTCATATACGAAGTCTCAAGAATAGAATGGCTTCAGACCACTCTTCACTGGAACTGTTCCAACACCACTGGAAGGTAGAATACTAGAGTAATAGCTTCAAGATTCTAAAAGAAAATGGTTTCCAATGTAGAATTTTATAACCAGGCAAACTATATCGATCAAGAAGCAAGTAGAATAACACAATTTCAGATATGCACAATCTCATGCTTCCTTTTCTAGTAAATAACTGAAGGATGTGTTCTACCAAACCAAGGTAGTAAACCAAAGAGGATACAGGAAGCAAGGGATCCAACACAGTGGGGAGGTTTGGGAATCCCCATGAGGTTGATATTGGGTGAACCAAGAGGATTGGAGGAGAGAGACTCAAGACATGGATATGTTAAGGACTGTCATCACCAAGATGACACTGCCATTGTGCAATCTTTATAATCAGTTTTCCTTAGAGGCACAGACCTTTGAGGTAAATTGGCTAAATGACACAGACCCCACTTATTGATGGAAAGAGAACTATACTAATACTGTTGCGGCTTGGCATTCAGTCCTGGCTTTGTCTTGAAGTTTTTGTGGGAGGGTCTCCTTCCCTCCCTGGACCTCAGGATCCTCCTCTGTAAGTGTCAAGGATAGACTATGTGAATTCCATGTGTCTTTAAGGCTATCTGTGCCTCTGTGAAATTTATTCTTCATAGTATACAGTTCTATGGGTTTTGAAAAATGCATAGTCATGTAACCACCTCCACAATTATGCTGCAGAATAGTTCCATCACACTAAAAAATGTTCTCATGCTACCCTTCTGTAGTCAACCTGCTCCTTTTAATCCCTTGAAACCACTGATCTATTCTCTCTCCTTACAGTTCTACCTTTTCTAGAATGTCATATAAATGGAATCATACAGTATGAAGCCTTTTGAGTCTGGCTTCTTTTATTTAACACAATGTATTTGGTTTGACATACTGACCAGCACTTACCACTGATCTTGTTTTTAGTTCTTCCCCAAAGCAGACTCTGAAACAAGAATTCAAATGCAAGAAGTGTGGGAAGTGATCCCAGAAAGTACCAGTTGGTGAATGAAGAACTGATATAGGGAAGGGGAGGAAGCCAATACAGGGTGTGTTTTTTCAAGTGAGATATCACTGTGGGCAACAAATTCTAACCTCTTGGGACTTTGGGATCCAGTGCAGAACACACACTACAGAGATGTCTGGTCCAAGGGGTGAAGAAGCTGGGATATTTATCCACCAACTCCCTGTTCATCATTGATTGAGGGTTGCTAGAAGCCTTAATTCTCCAGCACTTCTGGCTTGCCTGGTACATGGACCAAACATGTTCCTTCGGAGAGAAAAAAAAAAAAGCCCTAAGGCAGAATATAGGCAGTTACAGGTGTTCATAGTAAGCAGCATTTGGTGTGTAGAGGTGAGTGCCAAGGGGATGTATGGGGTGCCGACAGCATCAACTACACCCTGCCACCTCCAATGAAAGAGTGAAGCTCTCATATACCACAAAACAACTTCAGAGAAGGAGCCTTGGGGGATTCTGAAGTGGGAACCTGAGAAGACAGTCAGGACAATGAACCTAGGGTCCCATTGGAAGAATTCTAAGGATGGGGACCTTTTGCCTTGAGAGTAGAAGAGGGCCTCTGAGAGGTAGGACTATACTACCTGAGGACTGATGGACACCACCCCAAAATAGGGCTATGTTCCCACTGCTAAATCTCACCCAGGCCACCTACCCTCTCCTCCATTAGAGTCAATCCCCTGATGTGAACATTAGGGACTTTTCTCTAGACAGTTGATAAAACTGGCTTTTATTATTTACTTAGAACCCTTAGCTCTTT
Organism: Balaenoptera ricei; assembly: GCF_028023285.1. NCBI lineage: Eukaryota > Metazoa > Chordata > Mammalia > Artiodactyla > Balaenopteridae > Balaenoptera > Balaenoptera ricei. The sequence goes on from NC_082653.1 coordinate 31,234,157, forward strand.
TCTTCTAGCAAATTATTGGTGTAATGGATGTGCATCTCGGCAGAAAAATGCAGATGTGCAAGAATATCTTTCAATTTCCACAACCTAAATCGAACTCAATTTCTACTGCAATCTTCGTTTTGTGTTGGTGTCACCTTAATCTCAGTCAGTTGTTGCCCAAGTTTCCAGGATGCTTTCAGAAATCCAAAGTGTTGGCAGGTGGCTTCTGGTCTGTATCATCACTGTCCACGTCAGCATCATACAAGATATGCTCTTTCAACCTTGTCTTTGCTGGTCAGTTCACACAAGCCCTTGCTGGCCTAACACTCATCGTTGACTGAATGATTCCCAGCGGGCTAGGTGTCTCTCAGCCAACTCCTGTGCCCCTATTGATTCACAGGATATTCTAATGTTCTGTGATGGGCCAAAGGGACTTGGTGGATTCTCCAGACTTTCTGGGCTATTAAAAAATGTACACAACTCATTCTATTACTTCCATACTTTGCTGGCTCTTGGGAGTCCTCACAGGGCTGTCTCAACCTGCCATGTACAAACAGCCAACTCTACTGGCAGGTCTTACTGCCGTCCTGAGCTCTACCCAGGGTTCTCTCTGCACTTGGATTTCCCACACTGATCTGGGTTTCACTGAGGAAAGAAAATATATAGAGTCCCTTTTTTCAGACACTCACCATCACGTAATTCTCCTCACTACCAGTGTGGGGATTTATTCTGGTGTAGGTATGTATGAGTGAGAGCTTGCTCTCAAGTCAAATGCATTCTCTCAAACATGTTATATTGTCTACACATGTATTCCTCTAGGTTTCTTTCCAGTGGACTTTTAATTTTGAGATAATTGTAGGTTCACGTGAATCTGTAAGTAATAATACAGAAAAATCTTTGTATCCTTCACCCGTTTTCCCCCAATGGTTACATATTGCATAACTATTGACATTAATATGATATACCAATATTACTCAGTTTTCTGTTTATAAGCGTTTGTGTGTGTATGTATTTAGTTTTATGCAATTTATCACAGATGTAGATTCTTATAATCACTGCCATACTTGAGATTACAAAACTATGTGATCACAAAGCTCCCTTATGCTGTCCTTTTATAGCCACACCTACATTCTTTCCACCTCACTCCCCCCAAGCTGTCCCTAACTCTCAGCAACTACTAACAGATTCTCCATATGTGTACTTTTGTCATTTCAAGTATGTTATATAATGAAATCATACAATATGTAACCTTTGAGGTTTATTTACACAGCATATTCCCTGGAGATTCATCCAAGTTGTGTGTATCAATAGTTCGTTCCCTTTTATTACTGAGTACTATTCCATGGCATGGATGTTCCACAGTTTATTTAACCATATGCACATTGAAGGACATTCAAATTGTTTCCAGTTTTGACTATTATGAGTAGTCAAAACAATACAATAGTGATGAACATTTGTTTACAGTTTTTTGTGTGAATATAATTTCTCTGGGATAAATGCCCAGGTGTGCAATTGCTGAGTCATATGGAAGTTGCCAAATTGTTTTCCAGAGGAGCTGTACCATTTTGCATTCCCACCAGTAATGTATGAGTGATTCAGATTCTCTGTATTCTTGTTAGCATTTGGTGTTGTCACAACTTTTAATTTTAGCCATTCTGGTAGGTGTGTAGTGATATCTCATTGTAGTTTTACTTTGCATTTTCCTAATGGCTAATGATATTGAATTTTTTTTCATTTACTTATTTGCCATCTGTATATCTTCTTTGGTGAAATGTTTGGTCAGATCTTTTGTTCATTTTCGAATTGGATTTTGTGGGGTTTTCTTTGTTTTTGTTTTGTTTTTACTGTTGCGTTTTGAGAGTTCTTTATATATTCTAGATAGTAGTCTTTTTTGTTGGATATGTGATTTGAAAGTATTTTCTCCCAGTCTGTGGCTTTTCTTTTCATCCTCTTAAAGTGTCTGTCAAAAAGTTTTTAATTTTGATGAAGTCCAATTTATCAAAAATTTTCTTTTATGGATTGTGCTTTTGATGTCAAATTTAAGAACTCTTTACCCAGCCTTAGATCCTGAGATTTTCTCCTAAGTTTTTTCCTAAAAATTTTATTTTACGTTTAAGTCCATGACTCATGACTCATTTTGAGTTAATTTTTGTATAAGACGTGATATTTAGATTGAAGGTTTTGTTTTGTTTTGTTTTTTGCCTTTGGATGTCCAATTGTTCTAGCACCATTTGTAGAGAAGGCTATCCTCCTTCTGTTGAATTGCTTTTGCACCTTTGTAAGAAATCAGTTGGGTATATTTGTGTGTGATCTGTTTCTGGGTTTTCTATTCTGTTCCATTGATCTATGTGTCTATCCTTTTGTCATATTTTGTATGTATGATTTCAATCATTTTAAATTAGTTGAGGTTTGTTTTATGGCCCAGGATATGGTTTATCTTGGTGAATATTCTATGAATTCTTGAAAAGAATGTATGTGCTGCTATTACTGGTTGCAGTATTTTTTATATGCCAATTATTTCCTTTTGGTTGATGGTGTTGTTGATTTTTTCTACATCCTTATTCATTCTCTAATGATTTAATCATCTGCTGAGAATGGGGTTGAAGTCTCCACTTATAATTGTGGGTTTGCCTTTTTCTCCTGTCAACTCTATCAGCTTTTGCTTCATATATTTTGAGACTCTTTTTTGCATGCACACATTTAGGATCCTTGTGTTTTCCTGGTGGATAGGTCTTTTTTTCTTCTCTTTTCTTTTTTTTTTTTTTTGATCCTTTTATTCTTATGTAATGTTGCTCTTTGTCTCTAGCAGGAAAATTATTATCCCCATTTGCAGATGAGGAAACTGAAGTGTGAAAGAATTTAAAACTAGGTCTAAAAATGAAGGAAATAGAAAATCACCACTAGGCCAACCCTACAGTAGTAACAGTTGCAGGCAAGATCCATTGATGGTTGCTAAAGTTAGTGGATGAAAATTTGATGAGAAACAAAATCCAAAAGTATCTCCTCAGCATATTTATTAATTATAAAGGAAAAATATAAAAGTGGAGAATTCTGGCTGACACCACTTTAACCAAGGGATCAAGGTTATTAAGATCAGTAGTAATAACAATATTGACGTTACATACCCCCTGACGTGAAGGGTACACTATTGCTTCTCACCTCATTCTAATCATGATAAAACACCAGGTAAACCCAAATTGAGAGACAGTATACAGAGTCCCACAGAGATGCCTGGATTAGAACCCAGAGCCCATACTCTTTACACTCTAGTCAGGAGAGGTTTGGAAGCCAAGGATATGGGAGTGTCTCCTTTCTGAGTGGCATGTACTCACTTCACTGCTGACTGGACATACACTCACCTCACTGCTCGGGACTCACTACTTCAGTGTGCTCTGTGGCTAGAATCCACATCTCTTTGCCTGAGAGCTTTCTCCAAAGCATGAAGGTAGTTCTGTTTGTGCTGGCCAGAGACCAGAACACCCTCCCACCATTCCTACGTGGCCCTCAATCAATGACTGAGAGGAGTAGGTGCATAAACATCCCAATTCCCTTTTCCATCTGGCAGGGGTTGGGGGGGAGGGGTAACACTGCAGCATGTTCTACATTGGCTCCCAGAGTTCCTCTGTGGGATTGAGCCCTAATTGCCCACTGGTAGCTTATTGATAATGCACCTTTATTGGCTGCCTTCCCTACCCTATCTCATTTCCCCACTCCCCTGTTAATGTTTCCTGGCATCACCTCTCAATTAAACTACTTGAACCTAATTCCTTGTTTGAGAGTCTGCTTCTGGGAGAACCTCATCTAAGGCAATGGCTGAAGGGCACCAATATCCTTCAGTCACAGAGAGATTGCAACTAGCAAAGACATTATGCATGGGCAGTACCAAATAAGGCTGCCAGGAACAGCTATTCAGGTGGTGTACTATACAATTACTGGAGTTGTACAAATTTATGCTTATATTAGTTTCACATTGCTGCTGTAACAAAGTAGCCTAAAACAACACAAATTTGTTATCTTGCAGTTCTGGAGGTCAGAAGTTCAAAATGTGTTTCACTGCACTAAAATCAAGGTATTGGCAGCTCTGTGATCATTTTAGAGGCACTGTCTAGGAGAGGATCTATTTCCTTGACTTTTTCAACCTCTTGAGGCTTCCTGTATTCCTTGATTTGTGGCCCCTTTCTCCATCTTCAAAGTCAGCAGTGTAATACCTTAATATTTCTTTCTCTTTCTCTCCTCTGTTTCCACCATTACATCTCCTTCTCTGACTCTCCTGCCTCCCTCCTTGCTTTGTAAGGACCCTTGTGATTACATTGGACTCACCTGGATAATCCAGAATAATCTCCTTATCTCAAGTTCCTTAATTTAATTACATCACAAAGACCTTTATGCCATATAAGGTAACATATTCCCAGGTTCAGATTAGGACGTAGATTTCTTGGGGGGCCGTTATTCTGCCTATCACAGCATATATGGTTAAGGGTCCAGAATAAAGAGGGTGTGAGAGAGTGCACAGTGCAGAGAAAGCACAGTGCAGAGAAAGCACTGTGAGGGAGGGGAAGTTGGCAAAAAGGGTTATGATATAAAATGGAGAAATACATAGAGGAAGACATATTTCTGTTGTTTTATATGTATATACATATAATATATATTTATACAATTTATATGTAATATATATACAACAAATTATCAGTATATAAATAAATAAATAATATGTATATATATTATATATACACAGAGAAAGAGGAGAGAGAGAGAGAGAGAGAGAGAGAGAGAGAGAGTGTGTGTGTGTGTGTGTGTGTGCGCCTTAGGGGACTGAGGTGGAGGAAGTGAGCTGAGTGAAATAGTGATAGGGTCTGGAAGGAACAAGAGGAACTGTAAGAAGGAAATAGGTAGGGTGGGTCTACTTCTGAGGAACTAGCCCTGTCTGAGGTAAGGCTGCAGAGAGGTGAAGTCAGTGGATTTTACAGAGAGAAGTTTTTTGTTTTTTTTAAATTTGGGTATAGTTGCCTTATGATGTTGTGTTAGTTTTTGCTGTACAGCGAAGTGAATCAGCTATATGTATACATATATCCCTTCTTTTTTGGATTTCCTTCGCATTTAGTTCACCACAGAACACTGAAGATTTCCCTGTGCTATACAGTCTATTCTCATTCATTATCTGTTTTATACATAGTAGTGTATATGTGTCAATCCCAATCTCCCAATTCATCCCACCCCACCTTTCCTGCCTTGGTCTCCATACGTTTGTTCTCTACATCTGTGTCTCTATTTCTGCTTTGCATATAGGTTCATCTGTACCATTTTCCTGGATTCCACATCTAAGCGTTAATGTATGATATTTGTTTTTCTCTTTCTGACTTACTTCACTCTGTAAGATAGTTTCTAGGTCCATCCACGTCTCTGCAAATGGCACAATTTATTTCCTTTTATGGCTGAGTAATATTCCATTGTATATATGTACCACATCTTCTTTATCCATTCCTCTGTTGATGGACATTTAGGTTGCTTCCATGTCCTGGCTATTGTAAATAGTGCTGCAGTGAACAATGGGGTGCTGTATCTTATGGAATTATGGTTTTCTCCAGATATATGCCCAGGAATGGGATTGCTGGGTCATATGGTAGTTCTATTTTTAGTTTTTTAAGGAACCTCCATACTGTTCTCCATAGTGGCTATATCAATTTAAATTCCCATTATATTCCCATTATCAACATTATAAGAGAGTTCCCTTTTCTCTACACCCTCTCTAGCATTTATTGTTTGTAGATTTTTTGATGATGGCCATTCTGACCAGTGTGAGGTAATACCTCATTGCAGTTTTGATTTGCATTTCTCTAATAACTAACGATGTTGAGCATCTTTACATGTGCTTTTTGGCCATCTGCATGTCTTCTTTGGAGAAATGTCTATTTAGGTCTTCTGCCCATTTTTAATTGGGTTGTTTATTTTTTTCATATTGAGCTGCATGAGCTGTTTGTATATTTTGGAGATTAATCCCTTGTCAGTTGCTCGTTTACAAATATTTTCTTCCATTCTGAGGGTTGTCTTTTTGTCTTGTTATGGTTTCCCTTGCTGTGTAAAAGCTTTTAAGTTTAATTAGGTCCCATTTGTTTATTTTTGTTTTTATTTTCATTACTCTAGGAGGTGGATCAAAAAAGATCTTGCTGGGCTTCCCTGGTGGTGCAGTTGTTAAGAATCCGCCTGCCATTGCAGGGGATACGGGTTCGAGCCCTGGTCCAGGAAGATCCCACATGCTGCGGAGCAGCTAAGCCCTTGCACCACTACTACTGAGCCCGTGTGCCACAACTACTGAAGCTCACGCGCCTAGAACCTGTGCTCCGCAACAAGAGAAGCCACCGCAGTGAGAAGCCTGCGCACCACAATGAAGAGGAGCCCCCACTCACCTCAACTTGAGAAAGCCCGTGCGCAGCAACAAAGACCCAACACAGCCAAAATAAATAAATAAATAAATAAAATAAATTAAAAAAAAAAGATTTGCTGTGATTTATGTCAAAGAGTGTTCCACCTATATTTTGCTCTAAGAGTTTTATAGTGTCCCATCTTACATTTAGGTCTTTAATTCAGTTTGAGTTTATTATTGTGTATGGTGTTAGGGAATGTTCTAATTTCATTCTTTCACATGCAGCTGTCCAGTTTTCCCAGCACCACTTATTGAAGAGACTGTCTCTTCTTGCCTCCTTTGTCGTAGATTAGGTGACCATAGGTGCTTGGATTTTCTATCTCTGGGCTTTCTATCCTGTTCCATTGATCTATATTTCTGTTTTTGTGCCAGTACCATACTGTCTTGATTACTGGAGCTTTGTACTATAGTCTGAAGTCAGGGAGCCTGATTCCTCAAGCTCCGTTTTTCTTCCTCAGGATTGCTTTGGCTATTCGAGGTCTTCTGTGTTTCCAAACAAACTTTTTGTTCCAGTTCTGTAAAAAAATGCCACTGGTAATTTGATAGGGATTGCATTGAGTCTGTAGATTGCTTTGGGTAGTATCGTCATTTTAACAATACTGATTCTTCCAATCCAAGAAGACATTATATATTTCTATCTGTTTGTGTCATCTTCAATTTCTTTCATCAGTTTATTATAGTTTTCTGAGTACAAGTTTTTGCCTCCTTTGGTAGGTTTATTCCTAGATATTTTATTCTTTTTGTTGCAATGGTAAATGGGATTGTTTCCTTAATTTCTCTTTCTGATCTTTCATTGTTTCTTTGCATTAATTTTGTTTGCTGCAAATTTACCAAATTCATTGATTAACATGAGTAGTTTTCTGATGGCATCTTTAAGATTTTCTATGTATAGTATCATGTCATCTGCAAACAGTGACAGTTTTACTTCTTCTTTTCCAATTTGGATTCCCTTTTATTTATTTTTCTTCTCTGATTGCTGTGGCTAGGACATCCAAAACTATGTTGAATAATAGTGGCGAGAATGGACATCCTTGTATTGTTCCTGATCTTAGAGAAAATGCTTTCAGTTTTTCACCATTGAGAATGATGTTTGCTGTAGGTTTGTCATATATAACCTTTATTATATTGAGGTAGGTTCCCTCTATGCCCACTTTCTGGAGATTTTTTATTATAAATGGGTGCTGAATTTTGATAAAAGCTTTTTCTGCATCTATTGAGATGATCATATAGTTTTTATTCTTCAATTTGTTAATATGGTTTATCACATTGATTGATTTGCATATATTGAAGAATCCTTGCATCCCTGGGATAAATCCCACTTGATCATGGTGTATGATCCTTTTAATGTGTTGTTGGATTCTGTTTGCTAGCATTTTGTTGAGAATTTTTGCATCTATTTTCATCAGTGATATTGGTCTGTAATTTTCTTTTTTGTGTGATATCTTTGTCTGGTTTTGGTATCAGGGTGATAGTGGCCTCATAGAATGAGATTGGGAGTGTTCCTTCCTCTGTAATTTTTTGGAAGAGTTTGAGAAAGATGGGTGTTAGCTCTTCTCTACATGTTTGATAGAATTCTCCTGTGAAGCCATCTGGTCCTGGACTTTTGTTTGTTGGAAGATTTTAAATTACAGTTTCAATTTCATTACTTGTGATTGGTAAGTTTATATTTTCTATTTCTTCCTGGTTCAGTCTTGGAAGGTTGTACTTTTCTAAGAATTTGTCCATTTCATTGGCATATAGTTGCTTGCAGTAGTCTCTTATGATCTTTTGTATTTCTGTGGTGTCAGTTATTTCTCCTTTTTCATTTCTAGTTTTATTGATTTGAGCCCTCTCCCTTTTTTTCTTTATGAGTCTGGCTAAAGGTTTATCAATTTTGTTTATCTTCTCAAAGAACCAGCTTTTAGTTTCATTGATCTTTGCTATTGTTTTCTTCATCTCTATTTCATTTATTTCTGCTCTGATTTTTATAATTTCTTTCCTTCTACTAACTTTGGGTTTTGTTTGTTCTTCTTTCTCTAGTTGCTTTAGGTATAAAGTTAGGTTGTTTATTTGTGATTTTTGTTGTTTCTTGAGGTAGGATTATATTGCTGTAAACTTCCCTCTTAGAACTGCTTTTGCAGTTCCCATAGGTTTTGGGTTGTTGTGTTTTTGTTGTCATTTGTTTCTATGTATTTTTTGATTTCCTCAGTGATCTCTTCATTATTTAGTAGCATATTGTTTAGCCTCCATGTGTTTGTGTTTTTTTTTGTTGTTGTTGTTACAGTTTTTGTCCTGTAATTGATTTCTAATATAATAGCATTGTGGTCGGAAAAGATGCTTGATATGATTTCAGTTTTCTTAAATTTACCAAGGATTGATTTGTGACCCACGATTTGATCTATCCTGGAGAATGTTCCATGTGCACTTAAGAAGAAAGTGTATTCTGCTGCTTTAGGATGGAATGTCTTATAAATATCAATTAAGATTATCTGGTCTATTGTACATTTAAAGCTTGTGTTTCCTTATTAATTTTCTCTGTGGATGATCTGTCCATTGGTGTAAGTGGAGAGTTAAAGTCCCCCACTATTATTGTGTTACTGTCGATTTCCCCTTTTATGGCTATTAGCATTTGCCTTATGTATTGAGGTGCTCCTGTGTTGGGTGTATCAATATTTATTATTGTTATATCTTCTTCTTGGATTGATCCCTTGATCATTATGCAGTGTCCTTCCTTGTCTCTTGTAACAGTCTTTATTTTAAAGTCTATTTTGTCTGATACGAGTATTGTTACTCCAGCTTTCTTTTGATTTCTATTTGTATAGAATGTCTTTTTTCATCCCCTCACTTTCAGTCTGTATGTGTCCCTAGGTCTGAAGTGGGTCTCTTGTAGATAGCATGTATATGGGTCTTGTTTTTGTATCCATTGAGCCGGTCTGTGTCTCTTGGTTAGAGCATACAGTCTATCAACATTTAAGGTAATTATTGATCTGTATGTTCCTCTTACCATTTTCTTAATTGTTTTGGGTTTGTTTTTGTGGGTCTTTTGCTCGTCCTGTGTTTCCCACCAAAAGAAGTTCCTTTAGCATTTGTTGTAAAGCTGGATTGGTGGTGCTGAATTCTGTTAGCTTTTGCTTGTCTGTAAAGCTTTTGATTTCCTTGTTGAATCTGAATGAGATCCTTACTGGGTAGAGTAATCTTGGTTGTAGGTTTTCCCCTTTCATCACTTTAAATATATTCTGCCACTCCATTCTGGCCTGCAGAGTTTCTGCTGAAAAATCAGCTGATAACCTTATGGGGATTCCCTTGTATGTTATTTGTTGCTTTTCCCTTGTTGCTTTTAATATTTTTTTCTTTGAATTCAATTTTTGTTAGTTTGATTAATATGTGTCTTGTCATGTTTCTCCTTGGGTTTATCCTGTATGGGACTCTCTGTTCTTCCCGGACTTGGGTGGCTATTTCCTTTTCCATGTTAAGGAAGCTTTTGACTATAATCTCTTCAAATATTTTCTCAGACCTTTTCTCTTTCTCTTTCTCTTCTTCTTCTGGGACCCCTATAATTCAAATGTTGGTGTATTTAATGTTGTTCCAGAGGTCTCTGAGACTGTCCTCATTTCTTTTCATTCTTTTTTCTTTATTCTGCTCCTTGGCAGTTATTTCCACCATTCTGTCTTCCAGCTCACTTGTTCGTTCTTCTGCCTCAGTTATTCTACTATTGATTCCTTCTAGTGTATTTTTCATTTCAGTTACTGTGTATCACTCTTTGTTTGTTCTTTAGTTCTTCTAGAGTCCTTGTTAAACATACCTTGTATTTTCTCCATCCATGCCTCCATTCTATTTCCAAGATTTTGGATCATCTTTACTATCATTATCCTGAATTCTTTTTCAGGAAGATTGCCTATTTCCTCTTCATTTATTTGGTCTGGTAGGTTTTTGCCTTGCTCCTTCTTCTGTAACATATTTTTTTGTCATCCCATTTTTTGTTGATGTGTGGGGCTTTGTTCCTGTCTTGCTGGTTGTTTGGTATGAGGCATCCAGCACTGGAGTTTGCAGGCAGTTGGGTGGAGCCAGGTCTTTGTGCCTAGATGAGGACCTCCAGGAGAGTTCACACTGATTAATATTCCCTGGGGCCTGAAGTTCTCTGTTAGTGCAGAGGCTTGGACTTGGCTCTCTCACCACGGGGGCTCAGGCCTGATCCCTGGCTTGGAAACCAAGGCCCCACAAGCTGTGCAGCATGGCAAAAACAAAAAAATAAAAGACAAAGCCCAAGACAAATAACAAAAACAAATCCAAGCAAACAAAAAACAAACCAACAAGCAAATGACAACAACAAAAACCACAAGGAAAGCAAAAAAACCAGGAGACACCCAAACAAACAAGACAGCCCAGAAACCAAAACCAAAAATAAAAACAAAACTAACCTAAACAGAAAACAAAAATAAAACAAAATCAAAAAACAAACTAAAAGAAAAGCTAAGAGAACAAAAGTCAAGCACACAAAAATGACAAAAACGAAAACAAAAGAAATAAAAAAGAAGATAAAAACAAAATGAAACAAAATAAAAAAACACAAGAAAACAAAACAACACGAAAATAGCAAAAGAATGAACCAACAGAAAACAAAACAAACAAAAACTAAAAAAAGACAACAAACAAAAAAGAGCAGACAATAACAAAGAATAAAAAATAAAAATTAGAAAAATAAAAAGTATATTAGAGAAAATAAAAATAAAAATGAAACAATAAAACAAAACACAACAGTACAAAAAATTTTTAAAAATAAAAATTAAATATTAAAAACAAAAATTCTCTGGTGCCTCTGCTATCTGTGTCCTTGCCCCCACGGTGAGCTACATGCAACCCCTGCCTCCCCAGGAGCCCTCTAAGACCACTAGGTAGGTCTCTGGACCTGCTGCACCAGCCCCACCTCTGTGTGTGTTCCTTTCACCAGTGTCTGCTCCTGAAGCTGGCCCAGAGCACAGGCTTCCATGGGCATGCCCCGCAAGGGCCAGTGCAGCTGGAGGAGACATTGGAGGGGGGGTGGTGCCCCGCCCACCTGGACCCACATGATCAGAGGAGGCCCTGTCAGGGGCAGCCTGTGGAGGCTTTGGGGGGGGGCATGCTCAGGTCCACCAGGACCTGCATAGCCAGAGGAGGCTTTGGCAGAGGTGGGGCTCAGGCCTGGGACCCACACAGCCCTTGTAGAGACAGAAGTTTTAAAGGCCATCAAGAAGGTGCACAAGAGGTAAAAATAGAGGAAGGGCGTGTGGTTTGTGGCTCCAGGCAGATCAGATGATGGGTGGAGCCTTCCCCATGTGTCCAGAGTTGCAGAGAGAGAGGAAGAGGCAGGGCTCTGAGACCAGGGAGGGGAAAAAGAAAGAGAAACTAGGTTTGTTATGGGAAATAGGGCTGCAGTTTCATATTTGGAAGTGTCTGTGTGTGATGAGTAAGTGTAGGGTTTAGTAACAGGTTGAGGAAGAATTATACATTTATAACTGCTATAAAACATTTGTTCCCTATTAAAAATCTTCTGTGCAGCACTGGAGACAGAAACTGTGAGCAAATGGACTGTGAGTGAAACTGTGAGTGAATGGACTCAGGGAATTAGCTACAAAAGAAAGAGAAAGACAAGTGTATGTATGAGGGAGTGGATGAGTGGATGACAGAAGCAGAAAAGGCTTTTCTTGGCAGGAGATGATATGGAGTTTTCAGTATCCTTGGTACCTGCAAGTGGAGCATTGCCCAGCTTCCACCCTCCAGCCCATCTGGCCTGGGGAGCAGCTTTAAGCAGATGTTCCTCACTCTCCTCCTCCTTGGAGTCCTTTCCTCTTTTCTTCCTCCTTTTCCTCTTCCCATGTCTTCCTTTACCCTGGAGCTTGAGAGAACCAAGGCTGGAGGAGACAGTGATAGTGACTTCCTTCTCTTGCTTCCATCTTTTCTTTCTATCTTTGACCCAATTCAAAAAACAAAGATGAATAGAGGCCTACTGGGCCTGGAATCATGCAGGGCTTACAAGATGTGAGACTCCCATCACCAAGGGCAATTCTCCAGCAAAGGGACATCTGGGAGCCATTAGCAGCCAACACACACAGGAGCTGGGCCAGGGTGTACCCATCAGTAAAGGGGATCTGTGTGAGGCACCAACAGCATCCACAGAAAATAGGATGTGAAGTAGCAGATAATCTTACACTTGGCTCGAAGGAATGCACATTGGTATAAGACTTTGGAGAGCAATTTGATAATATCTTATAGAGTGGAAGACACATGTGCCCTATGACCCAGTACTCCCACTTCCAGTCATATACCCTAGACTTTGGAGAGCAATTTGATAATATCTTATAGAGTGGAATACACATGTGCCCTATGACCTAGTACTCCCACTTCCAGTCATATACCCACAAACAGTCATATAACGTTTGCATGTGGGAGAGTCTTGCAGAGAGAGGGAAAGTAGAGTGCTTCAGACTGAGTCTCAAGGAGCACTGCCATTTAGGCAATAGGAAGAAGATAGAAAACTCAATTATAGACTGGAGGAGGCAGGGATTTTGTGGTCTTGCTCATTGCAATGTCCTCAGCAACATGCCTGGCACATGAGGAACACTCCTGGGATGCACAGGAAGGGAAGGAAGAAGCGGTGAAGGAGACAGAGGTCAGAGAGAATAAAAAAAATGAGGACCCCTCACCCTGAAAGCCAGAGGAAGAGATTGTTAAAGGGGGGTGGACAGTGAGAAATAAAATATTGTCACCATATCAGAAAACAAAGAATGTCGCAGTCATCAGTGATTGCAGCCACCCTCAACGGTGAGCCCTGAGGGAGTTCAGGATGGAAACAAGGAATGCCAACCATCTAGCAGCCATCAGACTGTAGCCAGCACCGAAGGTGCAGGCTGAGGAAACTCAGGATGAGAAAACACAGGATACTGGCCCCAGATAGCTGAAGTCATATCAAAGGAATGACTTTAATGAGCCCAGACTCTTGCATCTTCCCACACATAGAAAAGTGCTAAATTCCCTAACTTGAGATATCTAGTTTTCTTTTATTAACAGTAGCCAGAGCTGTGTCATTAACCATCCTTTGGGCCCTCTGATGGAAAAGTAGAATCAAGTCTCAAATAATGCCTTTTAAATTATATCCTCTAGTATTATAGATGGAAAACAGTACTGTATCATACCTCTGTGAATGTATTAATAAAATACCTTATACCTGCTTTATGATACATAGTAGTGACTGTGCTTTACCATAGCTGTTTTAAATGACATTATTTTAGAATGTTTTCTTTCCAGATGATGATTAAGAAGCTAATAAAAAAATGGTGCCAGGTACCACAACAGTAACAGAACTTTGCTGTTTTCTGGAGTTCTGTTTTTTAATTTTTTTTTTTAATGGAGTGTACTAGATGTCTCTATAATTTTGTTTAGATGACTGCAGAAACTGGAAACAGCTACTGCTGCATAACATACTGCTATTGGTCTTTTTATATGAATAAATAAATCTATATATCTATATATAATTTGAATTTTTGGAAACTTTAGCTGTGCTGTCAATTTTGGAAAAATATCCCAGTTGTACCATGTTGGGTTGGCATTGTACAGAAATTAACAGCCATATTGGTCTAGAAATGTTAAACATAATTTTTTCCTTTTGTACAAGGGTAACGTACAATATTATGTAAGGTCTTATCCACCTGGGTTTGACTACAGAAAGTAATAAAGCATTCTCAAAAACAAACAAACAAACAAAAAATGAAACAGTAACCTTTTGTTCTGACTACATGGTGTTGTTGCAAAAACTCCTATATACCTTGGCTTCCCCCCCACCCCCACATCCTTCCTCTTTGGAACAGTTTTCTCAGAATTTATCTGACAGGCTGTCTCCCAGCCTTGAAGTCCTAAGAATGTCCCCTGAATAAAACATAACTCTCAACTTTTATGTCATGAATTTTTTTTAGTCGATAGTTATGGAGACCACAAAGGGCTGAGAGCAGACTTCTCTCCTTTGCCTGAACTCAACGAGGATCCAGAGCCTTGGTACCAGCAGAGGTCTCTTATGCCCACCTGCCTCCTCAGAGAGTCCAGACGAATTGGTGAGTCTTTCCTGGTTCTCGGATCTCCCAATTTTTGATTGATGATCCTGAGTTTTATATGGCAGTGTCTAACAGGTACCTGGCTCACCAGCTGAAAGATATTGGGGAGTGATTCCCCCCTAATTGAAAGATATTTGGGGAGCCTGGTTGAAAAACACTGGGAGAAAATGCCCCTTAATTGAAAGATATTAGGGGAGCCCAGTTGAAACACACTGGGGCTCAGTTTAGACACTGAGTTGTTTATCTTCAGCTGAAGGACTGGGAAGACTTTGCTCACTTAAACGACTGAGTAATTAAGGGGAAGACTGGCCTGTCATTTTTCCTTGAATTGGCTACACTAGCGATATTATTTTGACAAACTTACCTTTGAATGGGGGAATAAAAGCTTTCAAAACAGAAGAAAAAGGAACGACATATTGTCAGCCCCCAACTAATACCCCAGCCAGGTTTATGTACGTAAAAAATTTACAAGTACTTAATTGGAATTAAAGCAAATCTCGTCCTAAAAATGAGGGGGCTCTTTTACTGTATACACAGTTAAGTTTAAAAAGCCAGCTTGATAAGAATATCTTTTTAGAATTCTGACTTTAAACAAAGGCCTTCTAGGGAGAACTTGCATTTCTCTTCCTGTGTCTTTGAGAAGTGAATGTTCTACCTGATCTTCTTAGGGCGTTGTGTGTGTGTGTGTGTGTGTGTGTGTGTGTGTGTATGTGTTTTGAAAACTTGATCTCTGCCATACTATTTTTGGGAGTAAACCTTCTGGATCTTTTATTTAGGTGACATCCTCCCCTATTCTCTTATGGGAAATCTGCTTGTGTCTTAATGGTTTAATATATATCTCATTAAAAGCCAAATAATGGATCCTTTAAATTGGAGAAACGTCTAAATAGGTAAATTTTTAGAGAGCTCTCATTATAAACAGCTGTTTTATTGGTACCTATATTAAAAAATCAAAGGCAGAAAAAAGAAATATGTCTAATGGTTAACCTAAGAACGTCTTTACTTTAAAACAAGTAAGAAAAACCGGTTTGGGAAGATTTATTTGTGGTCTTTGCTTCCCCTCAATGGGTTTTACAGATGCTAATAAAAACATTAGAATAATGTTAACAGGAAAAAAAAAACTGTAAGGAATGTCTAGATACTTGTTGGAACAAGGTTGAAATTTTAAAAAGGACTTATCTCAAATGAATAAAGAAATCTTCAGATGGATATTTAAAACGGGATAAATAAAATGGACACGTATGCGATTAAAACACAAGGTTTTTTTTTTTTTTGATGTGGACCATTTCTAAAGTCTTTATTGAATTTGTTACAATATTGCTTCTGTTTTACGTTTGGTTTTTCGGCCGTGTGGCTTGTGGGATCTTAACTCCCCGACCAGGGATCGAACCTGCATCCCCTGCATTGGAAGGTGAAGTCTTAACCACTGGACCACCAGGGAAGTTCCCAAACACAAGGTTTTGATATTACACTACCTAAGATTAAATGGGCCAAAAAAGACCCCCTACTAGTCTCCAACAATAAAGCCAAACAAGTCCGCTCTGTTTACCCCAGTTTTAAAAAGATATATTTAAGGGGCTGGAAAAAATTTTTTTACACTGAGATACCTGATGAGCAATTACTTGGGGCAACAGTTAGGCCACAGGTCTGAGTTCCTTGGCTCAAACCCCCTCTGGGGCTCCCAGAGCATTTTATAGAAAAATAGATAAAATAGGGAATAAAAGTAAGAAAACTTCTTGAACTCCTCCTGTAAGATCAGAACTTGTTGATTGGATCCTAATGAAAGCTAAAGGTATAAAAGTTGATAGGATTGGGATAAAGTATCTAAAGATATATATATCTATATATCTATATATATATCTATATATATCTATATATAGATATATATAGATATATATATATAGGCTTTATATAAGATGGCTATCTCTCTTTTGTTTAATTATGTTGTGGGATAGACACATTTCACTGCGGAATGCTTCCCCTGCATGGTATTATGACAAGGCACATAGATCTGCCCCTCAGGAAGTATCAACTAAACATACTAAAGGAAACCAGTAGGGTTACCTGATCCATACAGATAAGTAAAAACTGGGAACTAACATTCAGGGTTTAATAAAAATAAAATTAGTGATTTTGCTCTGGGTTTAACTTGTAAACTCAGAAAGAAGTTCTTTGTTGAATGTCCTATACAAGATTTTGAAGGCGTGATAAATTAAACTCTAAAGTTCTAGAACATAGAACTTGTAAATTTCAGTCTAGTTAGAAATCTTCTCACTGATACATAGTTGGGCAAATCAATCTTTTAACATCGTCTAGGTGACAGACCTTTGGGGAACTTAAAGTAACTGTCTTTCTCCTGCAAATCTCTACAAACCAGAAATGTAAATACAGGCCACAGGGACCTGAGGCTGAACCTAATTAGCTTAATGAGGAAGAACCTGAAACCAAGGGAAAAAAAAATGACAAAGTGGCAGTTTTAAAATTCAAACTGCTGGGAATGCTCCCTCAGCCAAGCTTTACAAATAGTAAACCCTTAGTCTTCAGAGCAAGCAACTTTAATGTATTACAACTGTTTTTTGCAAAATAGTAAGTTTATATTGCAATACCTGATTCATAACTAAGTTTTTTTCTAAAGGGAAACCATGAGATCTCTAGTTTTGCCTGTTTATATGTCTGTGTACACATTATACATATGAAATATCTCTACCTCTGGAAAGTATTACCAAAATTGAATTTATAAAGAGCTCAACTTAATTTGAAAGTAGGTGGTTACAAATTAAAAAGAAACCAGCCAAAATGACTTTCAGGTTCATGTGAACTAGGAAATATTCAATATTAAGTTGATACCTGGTATTAAAGTTTTGTTGATCTAATTAATATATACATGCCTTTAGAGTCATCAACATTAAGTATAATACTTTATTGTATCTAGGTTTAATAGAAGTCAAATAAGACCTTATTATATCTGTTGCAAAGAAAATAATTTGATATGTTGAAACTTTAAGGTAAATGTAAATGAGATAAGAGCTTTTGGGTAAACTCTTTAAGAATAATTATATTTTAGAAATGTTTACTTAAAGTGATCTCTCCAGAAATTTGGTAACAAAGTTCTAGAGTTGTGCTAATTTAAGTGATGGAAATTTATTGAATATGTCGGTCATCCCCAAATAAAATAAGATACTGAGACAGCAATTACTGAACAGAGAAACTAAAGTATTTAGGACTATTAATAAATATGTTTGGTGTCACCCTGAGATGTTTTTAGAAATTGTCACTGGTTATTTATGTTCACCAATCTTCAGAATGCTAATGTAAAAGACAGTTCATAATTACTTATTTCATAGCTTTCACTAGAAATTAAGGTTTTTAAGAGTTGAGGATTCTAATTTAAACATGTAATTAAAGCTAATAGAAATAATAACAAAGCATTTCAGTATGCAGTAGGAAATTAGAATGTGTGTTTTCAGTAAAGAAGGTATGGGGAATGAAATTACATTTTATTGAGGGAAAAGAAAGAATGTCTTAGAGCTGGTTGTTTCCGATGGAAAAATAAGGGGCAAACTGATACGGATATAGAAAGTGATGAAAAGCTGTGGAAAGGAACTCTGAGGAAAAAAAGTTTCATGCATGGTCAGGATTAACTAAATTTAGATTGAAGTTAATTAAGTGAATGGATTTTGTTGTTAAGTAATCTAGTACAAGACTGGAATTTGATTTCTCTCTCTGTTAAGAGAATGAGGTTTCTTAGAGTGCTCCTTTTTTTTTTTTTCACACACACACACTGTATTTTATTTTTACAAGAGATAAATAGACTGACACCAAGCATTGTAAATGGATGACCACAACAAAATAGAGTGCTCCTTTTTGATAACAGATTGTGTGTGTTTCTTTGCCCTTAAGTGATCTGTATTTGTTTTTTTGAAATCTTTTCGTGACTTTGGTTAAATAAATAAGTATTCTTTCACAGTGACCTATAATCCTGTCATGTTTTAAAACTTTTTTTGATATTTTTGAGCCCTCATGAAGGGCTGGCAGGCAAAGGCCCCAGGAAAAGGTAGACTCATTTCCTTATAAATCATGTGGTTATGAGGGTGGTCGTTTCACATGTGGCCTTTTTGCAAAATCAGTTTAGCAGTTAGTTAGTACATTAGAGGGCTCATAAACTCTCCAGCTGCACTGACTCACAGCATGAGACATCTGTGAGGTGAGCTAGAAGGGTGGAGCTCTGAGGAGGAACCTGCCTGGTGGCCTGCCTATGTGGCGTCAGGTGGGAATGCAGCTTGGGGCCTAATTGTCACAAAAACCCGGACTTTAGAATCAGTCTGAGTTGAAATCTTGGTCCCAACACTTGCCAGCTGTGTAACCTTAGACAAGTAAGTAATCCTCCCTGAGCCTTTGTTTCCAGGTGAGGGCAACGGTGGTGGTTTCAAGGTGGAGGATTGGCCTGGGGAAATGCAGCTGGTTGCTCTGACAGATCCTTGAGGAGGGAAGTACCTGGGTGTGCCCACCAGTTTCTGGACTCTAATCCTCAAATTTTCTCAGAAATTTAGAGATTGGCATTTTGGCAAACTGTTGGGCAGTGTCTACTAAATTCACTGTATTAGTTTCCTAGGACTGCCATAACAAGGTACCACAAATTAGGGGACTTAAAGTAACCAAAATTTATTCTCTCATAGTTCTGGAAGCTACAAGTCCGAAATCAAGGTGCCAACAGGGCCACACTCTCTCCAAGGCTCTAGGGTGAGTCCTCCTGTGGGGGTCACCATTGCCCCCTTGCCTAAGGTGTGAACTTTTCTGTGGAGGCCAGGGGCAGGGCACACTAATTCATTTGTCAGTCCTGATAACATACAGAAGGGTTGGGAGCCCTCGTTGCAGGAAGAAAGGAGGGAGCATTATGGAGCCTAAGCTAATTGGGGAGGATATTTGGGGATCCTCACATCTCCTCTTGTCCCCTTGAGATGGCCCAGGGGCCTCAGCATCCTGGTGAGATCACCAGGTGTGGGTGGGAGCAGTGGACTCTGGCAAGTGCTGCCTCTTTTTGATCTGCCTCTCCCTGTTCCAGGGACTCACCCCTCCACCCATGTCCCTCTCACATTAGGCTAGAGGTATGGGGTATGGAGAAGCTGGAGGCAGGACTGGTGGGGACTGGTAGGAAAGACCTGAGGAGCAAGGTATCTGCCTGAAGGGGCTGCTTGGGGAGCTGACTCGGTGGATGCCAGGCAGGCTGGGAGTGCGGGGTTCTGTCTTGACTCCAAAAAATTCAGCCTCAGAATATGTGGGAATTTGGAGTGTCTGAACTTCTTACAAACGTGGTTGGGTGGTGCATAGGGCCATGCCCTTGGAACAATGTCTTTGAACCCTGGGCTGCCCATCTGCTCTCCTTTCTATCTGCATTTGTCCGGTTTCTAGAAATAGAGAGGATAGGATCTATATCTATATCCATATATGTTTATATATCTATAGCTATATCTAGTTAGCCCTCCATATCCACAGGTTTTGCATCCAAGGATTCAACCAATTGATCCTGGGTTGGTTGAATCTGCAGATGTGAAACCTACAGATATGGAGGGCTGACTGTATTCATTGTATTATACAATTTTATATAAGGGACTTAAGCATCCATGGGTTTTTGTATTCACGGGGGATCCTGGAACCAATCCCCTGTGGATACCGAGGGACGACTCTTTCTCTCTCTCTCTCATGTGTGTGTATATCTTAATATATAATATACAAATATAAATATATATGTATATTATATATATTGGCTCCCATGGTTATGGAGGCTGGTAAGTCCAAAATCTGCAGAATGGGCCACCAGGCTGGAGACCCAAAGAAGAGATGATGTTGCAGTTCAGGTCCAAAGACCATGTGCTGGCATAATTTCCTCTTGTTCAGGGAAGGTAAGGTTTCTTCTCTATTCAACTAATTGAATGAGGCCCATTCACATTATGGAAGGCAATCCACTTTACTCAAATCCACTGCTTTACTCAAAGCCCACTGATCTGAATGTTAATCTCAAAAGTACCCTCACAGAAATGTTCAGAATAATGCTTGTCCAAATATCTGGACACCCCACAGGCCAGCCAAACTGACAACATAAAATTAACCTCCTTACTAAAATGACTTCACCAAGCAATAGGAATTGTAGCTCCCAGCCACTGAGGACTTACCTTGTGTTGGCAACCTTGTGCTTACTTCCTTACACACCCATGTGATAAGTGTTATGCTTGTTTCACAGAGGAGTCAACTGAATCTTACTCAGTGTGAGCCAATGTTGGAACCCCAGCTGGATCTCTTTTCCCATCCAGTGACCCCTCCCCCACCTGTTGCCAGTACAGTGGCTAAAAGCTTGCATCTGAGACCTTCTCTGGGTGATTGCCTGTGGCTGATGTCCTTGTCCAGAACCTCCTGAGAAGTTTTGTCCCCCTCTCCCATCCCCACCCGCTATCCTCCAGGGGTGGACAATGACTGATTGACACAAGAGTATAAGAGACCGTCCTGCTTACCTCAAGGGGGGATAGCTCTGGCCCATTCACCATGCCCCCCAGAGCTCCACATGGGATCAGGCTGAGGTTAGACTCCAGCTGAGACCCCATTCTTTGCTGAGCATTTTCCCCTGTCCTGTCCTACTTCCCTTCCTCCCTTTCTCTTGAGATGATTTCCTCAGTAAATCATGTGCTCAGGAATCTCTATCTCAGCCTCTGATTGTAGGGAATGGGGTTTAAATTCCTGTTAGTGAGGAATTCAAAGCCAAGTCTAGCTAGCTTCAGCATTGGCCCACTGAACCCCTGCATTGTCCATAGCTGGGATGGTAAGCTGGCAGGCATGTATGCATCCTTGGGGGGCTGGGGTATTAGCCGAGGAGAAGAGAAGAGTCCTAGCTTTTAGGAAGGTCTTGGTGGCTTTGTCACTCCCTTGCTTGCTTGCTCGCCCCTAGCTGGTGTCTCATCTCCATAAAACACAGCACCAGCAACAAGTTGCCCAGTTATGTACCTTCACAGGGGCAAGTTGAAGGTTACACTTGACAGAGACTGTGGGTCTGGAGTCCCATCCTCAGGTCTTCTAAGAGCTGAGTCTCAGCTTTCAGGCAGCAACAGCAATGGACTCAAAATCCTGAGCTGCTTCTTGGGAGAGAGTATGAGCCAACCCAGGCAGGCAGGCCTCCTGGTCAGCAGGCTCCAGGCCTAGGCTGTGGTCTGAGGCCTCCATTTATAGCCCCCCTGCCTGTGGGAATGCTGAGTCACGACCCTGGGAAGGCTTCTGATGGATTTTTCCATAACTTGGAGGTTTGGAACTGTTCCAGTCACCACTGCTCCAGTTAGAATTTTGCTTCTGACTTTACCAGGTGGCCTCTAGCCTCTCCAAGAGACAGCTGCTTAAGGATAACGAATAGGTGAGATGAGAGAGTCTGGACCTGAGAGGGTGGAGCCAAAGCCTGGCAGAGGAATTGCTGGGGATGGCTGTGGAGTGGAGGATGGGCTCCTTGCTGGCCCCTAAAGAGCCTTCTACTCCATCTGGCTGGAGAAGACAAGAAAGGATGGGGCACCTGTTGGCAGAAGGCTTCTCCTAACAAAAAGAGGAGTGTTAGGCTGTTCTCTTTGGTTAAAGACCTTTACTACTGTCTTCTATGTGAAAGGATATAGTGTGGAAACTATGGTGTCGGGTAGACCTGATTAAAAACCTCTGTTCTATCATTATAGATTTTGTGATGCTGGGAAAGTCACTCAATATTTCAGAGCCTCAGTTTTCTCATCCAGAAAATGGGTGGCCATGCTTAGTGCACAGGGTTATTGTCTGGCATGGGGCAAGTCAGATGAAGGAAATAGCTCAGTAAGAGACAGAGATAGACTTGGTGGACTAGGAATGCTAAAGAAAAATTCAGCCAGCTTCACCAATTTGCTTCTAGAGCCACGGCAGTGGGCATAAGGCCCCTGCTTACCCATTCAAATGCTCAAGGCAGACATCATTAATTATAGCTGTACACCTTAATCCTGGATAGAGCCTCCAGGTAGCTTCTGTTAATTGATTGGAGGTGGCATTTGAGATGGAACCTACGTGTCATGCCTGGTCTCAGGACAAGATGGCCTTGACAGCCATCATGGAGGAGTCCTTGAATATATGAAGAGGAATTTAAAGGAAAGAAAAATTGCCTTCTTCTAACTTGAATGCCTGGGGATGGAGATGGTTTGTAATTGAGCAGCCTACAGGTTCTACCATTTTCAAGCAGCTTGAGCTACTGAGCAGAGGTCAGGCTTGGTGTAGACCTTCCAGATAACCAGCTTGGCAAGGCTGGCCTCACCAAAGATGTACTCTTAGACTGCCTCCCCACAGGAGCAGACGCTGAAACAAGGATTCAAGTTCAAGTAGCTTAACTGAGAAGTGATTCCAAGGCCTCTGGTAGGAGATTCAGGAAATGAGACAGGGAAGAGAAGGAAGCCAATGCGAGGTGCATTTTAAAGTAGGTTATTACTGTGGGTGACTGGAGCTTAATCCTACTGAGGAAGCCTGGGAGATAGTGCAGAGCACAAATCTGAGTTATGACATCTGAGGAGCGAGGGAGCAGGGGTATGTATACACCAACTGCCATCAGTCATTAGTTGAGGGCTACTGGGGTAGGATGTTAACTCCCTGTTTACAGATGGACAAGATGTCATCAAGTGGCCAGAGAAAACTCTCAGGCAAAAAAATTACAGGTACTGGCAGCTGGAAGTGGTAAATGCCAAAAGCAGTATCTACTATTCATGTGGACTGAAAATCCCAAGGAGCTCAAGTGAGTCTATTCATTGAAAATCAGGGCTGCCTAATCTTTCCTAGTATGGTGTTCTCTTTAAAATTCCAGCTACCTCACCCTGCCCCAACCTGCCCCACCCCTAGGGGCATAGGATACGTAGTCCCTGTTCTGGACTGAATGACCAGAACCCTGATGATTAAAATAGTAAACATTTATTTCATACTTACTATAGACTAGGTGCTTTGGTAATTGCTTTATAATCATGATCTAATTTAATTTTCATAATAACCCTGTGAAACAAGTACTATTATTATCTCTGAAGTTCAGAGAGGTTAAGTAGCTTGCCCAAATTCACACAAACAGTGTTATGGACTGAATGTTTCCGTCCCTTCAAAATTTATATGTTGAAATCCTAATCCCCTATGCAAAGGTATTAGAAGGTAGGGCCTTTGGAAGGTAATTAGGTCATGATGGTGAAGCCCTCATAAATGGGATTGGTTCCCTTATAAGAAGAGACAAAAGAGAAATTGCTTCCTCTGTCTGTTCTCCATTATGTGATAATACAAAAAGAAGATGGCCTTCTGTATACCAGCAAGTGGGCCCTTACAAGATACCAAATCTGCCAGCATCTTGATCTTGGACTTCCCAGCCTCCAGAACTGTGAGAAATAAATAATTGTTGTTTAAGTCATTCTGTCTATGGAGGGTTGGTGCTCAGGAGAATCTGGCAAGGGAGGAAAGGAGGTAATAGGTGCTAAAATTGTCCCCTGTTTCTCATC
This sequence comes from Balaenoptera ricei, assembly GCF_028023285.1. Taxonomy (NCBI): domain Eukaryota; kingdom Metazoa; phylum Chordata; class Mammalia; order Artiodactyla; family Balaenopteridae; genus Balaenoptera; species Balaenoptera ricei. Next base: position 31,258,126 of record NC_082653.1, read on the forward strand.
CTCTGCTGGTGGGTCCCTGTCACCAGAAAGGGCATGTCTAGCCTTGCACTCTTTTCCCCCATTTGGCCTTCCTGCCCCACCTTCCCTTCTGGTCCCCACTCAGAATCAGAGGTGAGGACTGACCTCCAGGGTTCCCAGCAAATTGTCTTCATGTTTCTTTCTGGTCTAGATCAAGTGAGGGAGGAGCTTTTATGGAGAAAAGGGCTAGAGGCTAAGCAGCCAGTGAATGCTTGAGGGATTTGCTTGAAGACCTGGGGTTTAGCAGATTCTGTGCTAGGATCACCATTGCCCTATGTAGCAGTGTGATTGCAAAAATTGCCCCAATTCTCCACCCCTCCCTAAATCTACATGCTTTATCATGTGATCTCATAGCCTCCTCCTACTAAGAGGTGGAGTCTCTTCCCACACCCCTTGATTCTGGTCTGGACTTGTGACTTGCTCTGGCCAGAAGAAGGTAGTGGAAGTGACGTCGAGCCCTTTCTGAGCCTAGGCCTCAAAGGGCATTGTCTGTTTTTGCTTGCTGTCTTGAATACACCATGACCATGATGACCATGTGAACAAGCTCAGACTAGTCTACTGGAGGACAAGAGACCACATGGAGCAGAGACAAGCTTCCTAGCTGAGGCCATCTTACACTAGCCACTAGCTTCACCCAGACATGTCTCAGAGTCCAGCCAAGATCAGCAAAGGCACCTATTCAACCCATAGCTGACTGTAGACCCGAGTGATCCCAGACAATGCAAGAGCTGCCCAGCTGACCCAGGACTCACGAACAATAATAAATACTTATTATTGTAAACCACTGAGTTTTGGAGGGATTTGTTACACCGCAGTAACTAACTGATACACCCAAATCTCAGGGGTCAATCCTCCTTCCTTTGCCCCAGATTAACACTCAGTCTGACCTAACACACAATAGCAGCCTCTAGCCTGACCAAGGCTTCCACAGAGCCTCCCTTATGGCCAGCTCTTGATTTGGCTTCGTCCATATCAGTGGGACTCCCCTGGCACTCTCCCATATTTTTACTATATTCTTCTTTGACGCTAATCTGTGTGTGTGCACTTGCGCATGTGTGTGGTGTGTGTGTGTGCACCTGTGAACTCTAAGGTACATTTCACATCTTGGGTTCAGTCTCCTCCTTTTGCTGAGGACTCCCCGAGGCCCAGGCTGTGCTTTGTCCCCAAGAGACTTTCCTTAGACAGGGACCTGGCCCCTCATTCCTGGAAAGTAGCTCCTGCCTAATGCTCAGCCTAGGTTGTGAGGATGCAGCTTTGTGGATTCAGGTCAACCTCATAAACTTTTCTGCCCTACCCTCCAGGGCAGCAAGTCCAGCAAGGCTGGTGCACTGCAACCCCCCACCTACAGAGCTAAAACTAGAATTCCTGGCTGGGCTGGCTTGCTCGGCAGCTGCCCTCAGCAGCTTTCCCTGCCCTTCCAGGGGCTTTCTCTGCCCTACGGCTTTCCCTTGTGAACTGGGCTGGTCCTGGGACAAGCTACCTCTGGCTAGCTGATCACCCTCTGGTGGGACTTGATGAACCAGCGTGACTTAGGACACCACCAGATCTAACATTCAGTCCTGGGCTCTTTCCACACAGCATTTACCTGTCAGGGGGCATCTGGTCTCAAACCACAGATACAGCTTTTAATGGCCTAAGCAGAAGAGGAATTTATTAGAAGATTAGAGGTAACTTATGGGATTGATCAGGAGGACTGACCATGGGAAGAATGTGGCTGGGCGTTGCTGCTGCTGGCACCACTGTCTCTGACTATGGCTGTGTTCTCAACTGTCTCAGCTTTCTGTGGCCTTATCCCAGACTCAGAGCTCTGGGAAATATCACTGAGAGGCTGAGATTGGATCTGGGTTGCACCCTTGTCACCAGAAAAGGCAAGTCCACAATATTGAATTTCTCCAAATGTAAGGAGGGGGGTTCAGATATTGGGCAGCCAAAAGAAGGGTGATAAGCACCCATACCACTCCATCCTCTTAGGGTCTGTTATAAGGAACTTGGTGCTCCAAATAGAGCCCAACTCCAACACTTTCTTTTCATTGTGCCACTAAAAAAATTGAAGTTTATTTTATACATAGGAAAATGCATATATCTTAAGGATTCAGCTCAATGAATTAAAAAAACCTGTTTATATACTTGTGTAACCACCACTCAGATCAAAACAGAGAACATTTCCCTCACTCCAGAAGGGTCCTTTGTGCCTCCCTGGTCAATCTTATCTTCCTCTCCAGAGGAAATAACCATTCTGATTTTAGTTTATTTTGCCTATTCTTGAACTTCATATAAAAAGAACCGTACAGTTTGTACTCTTTGTTTTGTTTTTGTTTTTGGCCTTGCCCTGCGGCACGTGGGGTCTTAGTTCCCCTATCAGGGATCAAACCCATGCCCCCTGCATTGGGAGCGTGGAGTCTTAACCACTGGACCGCCAGGGAAGTCCAAGTTTGTACTCTTTTGTGTAAGGTTTCTTTTGCTCAGCGTAATGCACTGTAGATTTATCCATGTTGCTGCATGTATTAGTAGTTGGTTCCTTTTTCTTGCTGAATAGTATTCCATTGTATGAGTAGGCCATAATTTGCTTATCCATTCTGTTGTTGATAGACATTTGGATTGTCTCTAGTTTTTGGTTCTTATGAATTAAACTGTGCACATTCATGTACAAGTCTTTCTGTGGTCAAGCATTATTTTCCCCCAGAGTTTTGATTTGCTGTCCTGCTTCACTGAGAAACTTCCCCACCAAATTAATGGGGAAGTTTCCCTCAGCTAGAAAGACAGATGAGTTTTTTCTCCCATGTAGTCACTATTCATATCCAAGATGGAACTTCTCATCCATGCCCCTAAATCTGCTCCTTCTGGAGTCTTCGCCATCTCATTGTGTTGCTGCAGCCAGAAACCTGACTGCTCTCTTTGCTCATATCTTTCAACCCAGCCATCAGCAACCCCATCATGTGTGCCATCAAAACACCTGACCACTTATTTCCTCCATGGCTACCAGCTGTTCTGGACTACCATCACCTGTTACCTGGAACACTGCCTTCACTCTAGTTTCTCTCTCCCACCCTCACCTCCCATCCTTGGGTGATTCTTACCACAGCAGCCAGAACAATCCTTCAGAGACTAAGTGAGAACATGTTCTGCCTTCGCCTGAAACCCTCCCATGGCTCCCACCCCACTCTAAGCAAAACCCACAGTTATTACAATGTAGATGTTGCAATAACAAAGCCCTCATGATCTCCCCATGCTGCTTCTCTCCCATCATCCCCCTCCTTTTCTCCTCTTCAGTCACACTGTGCTTATTCCTTTAATATGTCAAGGATGTTCCTGCCTGTGGACTTTTCATTGACTGTTCTCCCTGAACAGAGAGCTCTTCCCCTAGATTTCCACATGGTTCCCTCCCTTACTTTCCTTCAGACCTTTTAACTTTACCAGCTCTATTTTTCTCTACAGCTCTTACCACATCTGTTACAGTCTATTTACTGGTTTACGTGTTTGTTGTCTGTCTGTCTTCCCCATCAGCATGTCAGTTCCATAAGGGCAGGGACTTTGTCAGCTTGTACTTGTGTCCCTGGTGCATGAGCACCATCAGCCATGTCCTAGGCACCAATTAAGAGACACAGAGTGGCCTAGAGCACACATGAAAAGGGAGAATCAAGATAGGTGTCTTCCACCTTGAGCTCACTATTTGGGTGTTGGATACTTTAAGAAAGTGCTAAGAACATCCTTTGGGCTTTCTCTGCCCCCTCAGAGATTTAGCTCACTTTGGTCCAAGCCCCCGCAGTCTCACAGCCTATGTGAGGAGTCCAGTGCAGGCTCAGAGATTGGAAGAGGCTTTTGGAAGTGGTAAGATGGAACCAGGCCTGTGAGGGTAGGTGGAGTTGGGTAGGCAAAGGACAGCAAGACATCATGGGCTGGTGTGGGGTAGTGCTGCTTAGGTGAGATATGAGGGGTTAGCACCTTGGACAGAGTCTCTGAAAGTCTGCTCCCCAGGAAGGCCATCGCCATCACCACTCCTTGTGCTGACCCAGCAGGGTTTGGGGGGAGAGATCTGAACACTTTCCACCCATGGTAGTTATACCAATATCCATCATCAATCCCAGACTGGACTGTGGTTATTTTTAGGTTGTTTTTTCTTTAACGCTGAAGTATATCCGTGGAAGGGAACTTATTCTTCAATAAAAAAAACCGACAATATCTCTGGACAGACAAGAATGAAGCAGCCCTACCTAAGCCAATATCTGGGGAGACAAGAGTGAAGCTGACTTGCCTAAGCAAAGAAAGGTCTGACCTCTGCCAGGATATTCCAAGAGGCAGCAGAACCCCTGCATTGGAAACGCAGAGTCAACTACTGGACTGCCAGGGAAGTCCCCACCTCCAAAATCAGATTTTTAAAGGCTTTTACATACAGGACATATGGAAACAGTTTTGTGTGCTGTCCTTTATTAAATGCAAGTAGGGTCATGCTGTACACACTTTGTTGAAACTTGATTTTTTCTCCTTAATGATGTGTTTTGGACGTTCTTCCATGTCACCCTTTTGCTCTTGTCTTCTTTTCTCCACCTTATTCTTTTTACTGATGCTTAGTATTTAATATTACACATATTCGTGTTTTGGTTTAGTTAGTTATTGTCCTCTCAATGGGATTTCAGGGTTTTTTTTTTTTTTTTTCCAATTTTTCAGTGTTTTAGCCAATCTTGCTGTGAATACCCTTGTTTATGATTCCTGGGTACATAGCTAGATGCATAAGTGCTGGGTCAGAGGGGATGCACATTTTGAAGTTTAATAGATGTAATTTAGTCCCCTAACCCCCCATGTCTGGGGTATGGGTGGGGCACCCAGGCCAGAACTTAGGCTTTAACTTCCCTCTCCCTCACTTCAGTCACCCAATCCATCATCAAGCCATGTTAATTTTACCTCCTGAGTATTGCTAGCATTGTCTCTTTTCCTCCAACCTTGTTGCCACTGCCTTTGTTCCGATATTCATCATCTCTTGCTCTTGCCTGAGTTAATGCAATAGATCCTCACTCCCACTCCCCATCCCTAGTCTTGGTCATTCTATCTCCAACATAACCCACGTTATTCTGTAGTCAGAACTATCTTTCTTGATCCCCAATCCAATCATGCCCTCCTCTGACTTTACTCTTCAATGGCTTCCCATTACTCTTAGGATAATTTCTAAGCCCTGTGTTTTGGTCTACTTTCATCATGCCAGCTATGCCAACCTCTCCAGCACTGTTGAAACCACACTCCTTCTCGGATGGGACTCAAACCCAGCCAAAACTCAGATTGGGACTTGAACCCACAGGCTGGGACTTGAACCCAGCCAAAATTCAGATTAGGACTTGAACCCATGATCCCTGATTTAGGAGAGGACTTGAACCCATTATCTTTTAATTGAAACCACTCACCTGGTGTCAGGACTTACTGAAGCTCATGTTCTTCTGTCTCATTGCAGAAAGAATTCAGCGTGAGGCAAAGTGACAGGCAAAGAGTGAATTTATTAGCTTAGGACGCTAGTGAGAGATACAAGTGGGCTAGCAGGGGAGTGCAGCCCTGAGAACAAAGAGGGTTACATTTTTGTAATCAAAGAAAAAGTGGGGAGAGGAGGAGACCACATTCTTCCTCATTCTTGGGTGGACATCAAAGCTTACATCATTAGTTCCTCCTTTGACCGTATATGGTCTAACCAGGACTGTCATGGCACTATTTAAATCATATGTATATTAGCAGAAGTGTGGTGACATAGACTAAAATATGGTAATTCATTTCAAGTTTCCATATAATGTCCTCTTTCACCTAGTTTCTTTCCTCTTTCTCCTATGTTTCTGTCTTGGCTACATGCAGAAATGCTACTCTTCAGGACTATTAACTCCCTGACTTCATGCAACAAGATTCAGACCCCATATTTATTGTCTTGTGTTTTAACTATCAAGACTTGTGGCTTGAGTGTGCCTGGTACTTGAATGCACCTGGTCTTCCTTCAAGGTACTGTAGGTTGTTGCTAGGTTACTGGCTTCTTTTCTTGAGTGGTCATTAGGTTACAACAGTCTTCCAAACTCCCTTAAAATTCCCTTTCTGTCTTTAATCCCCTAGTTGGATTCCTCAACTAACTATTTAATTATCTTATTCTATCCCTACCATCATTCCTCCCTGGCATCTCACCTCACACCCAGGATTCCAGTGATGTTGATAGTTAAGACCCCTAATATGTCAGACTGTTTTACACCCTATGCCTTACTCAGTTTTCTCTGACTGCACTGCCTGTTCCACTTCCCTGTTCTCTTTTCTCCTCCTGTTCACCTGGTGAACACCCAGCTATCTTTTGGGGCTCATCTACCAGTCACCAATTCTGGGAAGCCTTTTCTTTCCCCTAAAGGAGGACAGACCACTTTCCTTTTAGCTCCTACTGATGTTGTTCAGGCTTTTGGTTTAGTCCTGTCACCGTTTAGTATCCAATTTATTTACCTCCCCATCTCCCCTCTAGACTCGGAGCTTCTTGAGGAGACTGAATAAACAATGATGACAGGCTGTCTACCTAGGGTAACATACATGAAAAAAGTGCACATATCCTAAGTGTGCAGCTTCCTGAAATTTTACAAATGGAAACCACTCATGTTACTAGCACTCAGTACTGGAATTAGGAATTAGAGAGGGAGACAGCCAAAGGGACTTATCTGTAATGTTTTCAATTCTTCACATGGAGAATGTGTTCTAATATAACCTGGATAATTAAAAATTAAATACAATTTTTTTACACATCCTCACACCCTTCCTGTTGGGACCTTCAGAGCTGTGTTAGGAGAGACATCAATCAATCAATCAAGCCACATTGAATGTGTATTTACTACTTCATCAGACAGATCAGGTTTGGCCACTTATAAGCTGTGTGATCTTGAACAAGTGACTTAACTTCTCTGACCCTTTGTTCTCTGTTGTCTTAACCTGGGTCCCCCTAAGTAGAACCTGAGACAAAGGCTTGGGAGCAGATAGTTTCCTTGGGGATGTGAACCTAGGTAGCAGGAAGGAGAGGGAAGAGGAGTGCAACAGGGAAGGTGGAAGAGCCAATACAAGATGTGTCACCAGGTTGGTCAATGCTATGAGTGTCTTGATGCCACCATGACATTTTGAGGAGCCTTCTGAAATGTGTCTCAGAACTCTCTGCTGAGGAACAAAAGGGAGAGGCATTTATCTATTGGCTCTTACCTCCCATTGGTCAAGGGAAACCCCACTGACTCATACTTCCCCACATTTCTGTACTGATCATGCATGAGAGCCAGGCAGGCTCCCTTGAGGTCTCATTCGGCTGTACTGGAGAATACTCAGGTTAGGTTGAAGACTTCCTGAAACAGGTCAGCTCAGCACTGACTGGAGGAAGAGGTTTGGCCAAAAGGTTTTTGAGGTGGTACACAAAGAGTGTTCGACACACTCATCTTTACAATGAGAAGGGAATGCTGCAAGGATTGGGTTGAATTCCACACCTAGATAATAAAGGACCTGGGTTGGGGACCTGAGAAGTGCAAGGGCTATGGCAGGCCTGCCCCTCTTACTCCAGAGTGTGGGGCTAAGGGAGGGCCAAGGCCCAGGGCAAGCCTGAAATGTTGCTGAGCAAAGAGAGGCTCTGCCATGTTGCTTCATCGGGGCTAGGCAGAGAGGCCCAAGCAAGACAGTGGGGAAGGCAGTGGGTTCTAGGAGACAAAGAGGAATCCCCTGGTGGGATCCCCTGGGCCAGGAGTGAAGGGAAGTGTGTCCTAATAGGTGCCTGAGGCCTTGCTCCTATGAGGGGAAGGAAACTGATGAAGCCACAATATGGAGCAGAAAAGGTACACTGGAAATCCAGACCGCAGTCCTTAGCCTGGTGTCAGGCCCCTATAGGTCCTACGTGATAAGAGTGGGTTGTCTTCTTTTACAACATTATACATGGTGATAATCCACCATATATCTAGCTTTGATCCCTCTCAGGGATATAAATCAATTTGAAAGCAACCCCTGCCTTTTATGTATATTACAGGCTAGACCAGGGGTTCTTAATTTAGGGTCCTTGGATAAAATTTAGGGGATCCATGAAACATAGCTAGAAAAAAATTACATCTATATTTTGCTCTAAATTAAATCAAAAGTTTCCTTTATTTATGGGTGTAGGCAACAAATTACACAGTTGAGTCTTTGTTCCCAAGAGAAGCCACAAATATTTTCATGTCACAGTACAGTTATAAATATTTTGAAAGATCATTTATACTTCAACATTACAGTAGTTATTAGACACTGTTCCCCCCACCACTAGATCTTGTTGTATAATATATCAAGGATGAAGCACGTATTATATATTTTAAAATATTTTGATAAAAGTATTTCAATATAATTGGCTTCCTTTGTAATCTGATGTATTTTATTTTATACATTTCATCAGACAAAATGTTCAAGAGTCCCTGTACTAGACCATGAAAGGCCAATATTCACCTGTATGCTGGGAGCCCTCTTGGCAGCACCAATGGCAGACATAACTAATCAATCACAGCAATCTTTCCAGCAGATGCCTCTGCAGTCATCTTCTACTGACTGATCCGTGCAGACATATGAGGCCAAGTTTATCTGTTCTTCCTGGCCTGTAATGAACTATATGAGCCAATGAGGAATAAAGTAAGGCAAGATAAAGATATGATTAAGTGCTTCTTTGGCAAGCACAGCAAATTAGAGCAAAGTTTGAGACTAAAAGTGCAAAAGGCATTAGAACGACAAGAAACACTATCATGGAAGACTCCATAGTGAGGTATTGAAGGAAGGACATAATTTTTGAGAGATGGAGAAAGGAGGACGAAATGGTATTCAGGGTGTATGTGGAGGGGTAAGGGTGAGAGGTTCAAGGATGGAAAGAGCAAGAAATATCAGGGGACACTGTGGAGACCAGGCTTTGGAGAAATTGTGGTAAATGAAACTGAGGTATCAACTTCATTAGGAAGGCTTTGAATACCTGGATGAGGAGTTTGGTCTGGGAAGTTCCTGAGAGTCAGTGAGCAGGTGACAAATGGTATAACAGTTTGCTTTCACTGTGTAAGCCAGAATTTAGTGGCTTAACACCACAATGTTTCTCACTAATCTATCCATCGGCTAGGTGGTTCTTCTGCTCTGGGCTGGCTTAGCTGATTATGGTGGTTCCCTCATGCATATTAGGTCAGCTAATGAGTTGGCTAGGGTCTGCTTGATTCAGGATGGCCTCATCATATGGTTGGCATTTGGCTAGCTATTGGCTGGGCCAATGGGGTTCCTGGGCCACATGGTTTCTCATCCATCAGAAGGCTAGCCTGGGTTTGTTCACGTGGTGGCTGGACAGATTTCCAGGGGAAGTGGAAATGCACATGGCCTCTTGAAGCCTACTCAGAATTGGCACTTTGTCACTTCTACCGTGTTCTATTGACCAAAGCAATTCACAAGGCCAGCCTAGATTCAAGGAGTGGGGAAATAGATTCTGCCTCTTGATGGGAGGAGATACAAAGTCACATTGCAAAGGATGTGGATACAGGAAGAGAATAATTGTGGCCATGTTTGCAATTAATTTATCACAGAGGGTTTGAGGGTGGTTGGTAGAACATGAAACAGTAAGAGAAGAGCCCCAAGGGCAGGGAGGCTGGCTGGAAAGCAATCACAGTAGTGACTGGGAAGAGAAGGATAGGATGTTTGCCCAGACTCTAAGATGGGGTAGACCTGGATGGGGGACAATAGAGGAAATGGGGAGGAAAGAAGTCTCTGAATTTGGGGCCTGACTGGGCCAGGCAAGGGAGAAAACCATTCACCGAGCTAGGATGTCAGCAGGTGGCTGCTGGTGAAAGACCTGTCTGATTTGGAGCCCTACTCTGGAAGGGCCTTGGAGGTTTTGGGAGATGCCAGCTTAGGTGTGCATTGGGTCCTGCTATCTATAGGCTGGGAGATCTTGTTAAGCCCTTTAACATTTCCTGACCTTGGTGTTCCCCTCTATAGAGTAGGAAGAAGAATTCTAACCTTGTAGGGCTGTTAGATGATAAATTGAGAGGCACAGTATGTGGAAGCATTTTGTAAACTCTTTTGGATGAACACTTATTACTGGTTTTTTGGCTTGGTTTTTTTTTTAATTTAAGAGATGTTAGCCGCCTAGGGATGGTGGCTAGGAGGGACCTAGGGATGGTGGCTAGGAGGGACCTAGTGGAAACCCACCTCAGAGATGGGACTCACTCGAACCCAGTCGCACCTCAGATGGAACTTGAACCCTCAGTCTTCCAACTGAAACTGCACAACTTGTCTCAGGGCTTAATGAAGCTCAGGTTCTTTATGTCTCGGCAAAGAAGGAATTCAGTGAGAGGCAAAGGTAAGAAGTAGATAGATTTATTAATACCCTTTGTAAAGAGGTTGCAAGAAAATGGGGAGTGAGAGGATGGTCATATCCCAGATCTCGAGCAAGTTCCTGGGACGGGTTGCCAAGTGAGAGTCCTTGGCTTCTCACAGGAAAGAATTCAAGAGTGAGCCATAGCAAAGTGAAAGCAAAGAAACACATTCCATAGGTAGAGCATGGTCTGTCTCAAAAGGTGAGAGCGGCCCTGGGAGATACACACTCTAAAGAGTATGAGCCCTCTCAGAAGGTGAGAGTGGCCCAGAAATATGGGATGGATAGTTTTTATGGGCTGGGTAATATCATAGGCAAAGAGTGGGAGGATTATTCCAACTATTTTGGGGAAGGGACAGGAATTTCCAGGATCTGGGCCAGTGCACACTTTTTACCCTTTTATGGCCTTGGAACTGTCATGGTGCTGGTAGGTGTGTCATTTAGCATGATAATATATTACAATGAGCGCATAATGAGCCTCAAGATCTCCTGGAGGTGGAATCTTCCACCATTTTGGGCCTACTTGGTTCTAACCAGTTTTTATCATATTCTCAATGGCTCTGTCATTCTTTTAAAGGTTGTTGCCTGCTCCTTTCCCTCCTGTCTCACTAGGAGGGAGCATGAAGGGGGAAGAGGAAGACTCAGGGTTTGAGGGAAAGAGCTGCTATTAGGGGGTGGGAGAAAAAGAAGGACCCAGAGGGAGAGAGCATGGCCTGTCCAGAGTCCCTACAACTTGGGGTTGGGGAAGCCTCAGGATAGCCACATTGTGGGGCATTCACTCATGGCTGTCCTGTGCTTGCTCAGATGTTGGCCTCAGAGAGTTGGGAGTCAAAGTGGGGAGAGTGTGGTGGGAGAAGTTAGTCTCCATGCTTAATCTTCCAAAGGCAAACTCCTGGGTGGTCTGGACCGAGGTCAGTATGGCTCCCCCCTTTTCTCTCCCCCCTTATGCCTGCTGCTCTGAAAAGTCCAGCGGCATCACTGCTTCCAGATATGACCTCCAGATGTGGCCTGGAGCAGTTCCAGGCAGATTAAGGATGCAGAGGCAGTAGCACCTCAGATGGGACTCGAACCTATGGAGCCTACCCAATGCTCTCCATCCCCTGCCTTCCTTCCACCTGGTCAGGGTACCAGGTACCTAGAGGCACCAGTGGATGGATAAATAAACACCAATTATGAATAAACCTGAGCCAGACAGATGCATCTTTATTCATGTTGGAAAGAGCTTATAACTGGGGGAGTGGAAAACTCTCAAATGTTTCCCTTCTGAGCACTCCCTGTGGCTCTTGGAGGAGGAAGTGAGTTGTTTCTTTGGCTGGGGAGCCGCCAGGGCACTGGGCTCAGGGCCAGCCAGGGCCTGGAAGGAGCTGCTGAAATCTTCCCTCTTAATGGGGACAGCCTGGGCCCTGCTGTCTCACCAGGATGGAGCCCCAGTTAGGGGGAAAATGCAGCTCTTTCATTAGTAGCAGACCATGCTACCAAGCCAGGTGGTGCTGCTAGAAGTGAGTTCTCTGGTTGCCTGGACAAGTGGGTATCAGAGTGTACCATGTGCTTGAATTCCCTAAAGCTCTTATTCAAATGCAGATTCTGATTCAGTCCTTGTGGGGTGAGACCTGGGATTCTGCATTTCTGACTAGCTCTCAGGTGATTCTGAAGCTGCTGGAGTGTAGACTATATTTTGAGTAACAAGGGTCTAGACTGGACATCTAAAACATGTCTAAACTTTTTGACACTTCTTTTTTTCTGTAGGTTTTCCTGATTTTTCTTTTTTTTTTTTTTGGTTTTGTTTTTTTAAGTTCACAAAGTACTAAAGAGTAGACAGTGAAAAATCTCCTACTTCTGTCCGCAGCAACCAGGTTTATTCATAACTGATATTTATTTATCCATCCACTGGTGCCTCTAGGTACCTGGTACCCTGACCAGGTGGAAGGAAGGCAGGGAATGCAGAGCATTGGGTAGGCTCCATTAGAGAAGGAGGGAGGAAGAAAAGCCAGGAGGTTGGCTACTGCCTCTGCATCCTTAATTTGCCTGGAACTGCTCCAGGCCACACCTGGAGGTCACATCTGGATCCCTTCCCATGGCCAACCAGTGTTGTTGGTTTTTGCGTATGTCCTTCCAGAGATATTTTATGAATATTCAAGCAAGTATATATATTTTCTTCTCTCTACTTGCCCTGTTTTGGATATTACCTGATATATACTGTTTTGGTCTACGGCCATAGCACCCTGAACACGCCCGATCTTGTCTGATATATACTGTTTTGCATTTTGCTTTTTTTACTTAACAACATACCTTGGACATCACTCTAGTTTCTCCTTTCTTCTTTTAAAGTCACACAATTTCATTATATGCCATAGCTGACTGGGCAAATCCCTTTTGACCGACACTTGATTATGTCCAATCTTTTGCCCTTGCTGCTAGTGGTGCAATGAAAACCTTAGTATCCTATTACTTCTCCCGGGTGTGAGTCTATCTGGAAGATAAAGATCTGCAAGTGGAAATGTAGGGTCAAAGGATACATGCATTTGTAATTTTGATGAATATTGTCAAACTGACCTCCCCAGAGGAGCTGTGCTAACAATGTGAGAGAGGGCCTATTTCTCTTATTCTCTCAATGCCACATGTTAACAAACTTTCTGATATTTGCCAATTTGGTGTATAAAAAATAACCGTTCTTTTTGTTTGTTTGTTTTTGGCAGCTCCACGAGGCTTGCAGGAACTCACAGCAGTGAAAGCGCCGAGTTCTAACCACTGGACCACAAGGGAAGTCCCGATAACTGCTCTTTTTGAAGCTCTCTCCTCCTTTAGTTTCCATGGTTCTCTTCAACTATATTTGTCATAGAATCATTGCATTCATCTTCTATGGGCCAGGTACCTTATCAGGTGCTGGAAATCCAAAGGAAAACAACATATGAATAATCCCTATGCTTTCCTCTAGTAGGAAAGACAATTAATTAGTCAATAATTCCTGATAAGCATGAGGAGTGCTATGATAAGGGGGTGACTTCTTAAGACAGTGCTACTCAAACTTTAATGTGCTCATGCATCAACCTGAGGATCTTGTTGATATACAGATTCTGACTCAGCAGGTCTGGGGCAGGGTCTGAGATGGTGCAGTTCTAACAAGCTCCCAGGTGAAGCTGAGACTGCTGGTCCCAGGACCATATTTTGAGTAGCAAGGGCCTACAAAGCATTTTCTGTAAAAGAACCAGACAGTAAATATTTTCCGCTTTGTGGGACACACGGTCTGTCTTGCAGCTATTCAACTCTGCCTTTGAAAGCAGCCGTAGACAATATGTAAAGGAATGGACATGGCTGTGTTCCGATAAAAATTTATTTCCAAAATAGACAGTGAGCTGGATTTGGCCAGCAGGCCGTGGTTTGCTGATCCCCATTCTAGAACACCGCAGGCATCCAATAGTTGCTTGTTGAAGCAATGAGTGAAGGGTGTTATTTGAGTAGTATCAGGCGCCTGAGCCCCTGGGACCAGTGGTGCCTGGAGGAATGCTGTATTGGTTAGAGTCCTACCAGGAAAACTAATACCAGGCTTTAAACCGAGGTAATTAAATGCAAGGAATTGGCTACACAGTTAATGGAAGAGCTGAGAAGTCTACCAGGGGCAACTCAGAGATTAGCAACAGCAGGAAGCTGCTACCACCTTGGAGAAGAGGAGAAAGGGGGAGATGGTATTATTGAGGTTCAGGTCAGCCAGTGGGAGCTGGAGCCGTGGAGAAGACCCAGCCATGGTTGGAGACCCTGGGAAGAAATACCGTTGGAATCTTCCTTCTTCTTGCCTTCCTATCTTCTCTCCATTGGCCAAACCCAGCTGTGATCCAATCTATACAGGAGGCTGTAGGGGCCAACCCCTCTCATATGGAATAGAGCAGGAGAAGTCAAGCATGGTCCGAGGCCAATAAGTCAAGGTCCAGTGAAAGGGACACTTAGAATGAGACTTGAACTGCAGGTAGTTGACCAGACAAACAGGAGAGGAAGTGTGGATGTTTCAGGCACAGAAAGCAGGCATAGGGCGTGTAGGGGTGAGTGTGTGGAATGAGACCACTCCTTTAAGTGGGATGAGATTTATGCTTTAGAACAGAGGTTGGAAATATCTTTGTCACATAGTTTTTTTCTTTTTGTTTAAAAAACATGTAAAAATGTAGAAACCATTTTTAGCTCACAGGTTGTGCAAAAACAGGCCACAGGCAGCCTTTGGCCCATAGTAGTTTGATGGCCTGTTTCAGAAAGATCCACTTTAGAAGGATGGATTGGGGAGGACATGAAGCTGAGAGAGGAGACAGAGAGGCCAGAAAGGAAGCTGCTGAAGATGCTGGGCAGGAGATGGTGGGAGCCCAAATGGGGATCATGGTGGTGGAGAGAAGGGATGAGTTAGAGATGTAAAATGGACAGAATGTAGAGTAGCTGGTCTGAACAGAGGGGCTGGGCCGGGTCTGGAGAAATTTTCAAACTGACACATAGAATATTCTCCTGATTGTCTTGGAACCCCCCCCACCCCTCTTGCTTTAGGGAGTGAGAAGAAATCCTGTCATGCTGGCAGTGTACTTCCCTGTGCACCCCCACCCCACCCCACCCCACCTACTCTCTTTAGGTAGAACAGTGGAAGAGCAGGTTGTGCTGCCTCTTAGTAAGCCAGGAGTTGGCTGCCCAGCTGTTGGTGACTCATTGGTGGCTCATTTCAGAATATGGGTACTAAGCATCCCCTGTCTTCAGTTTCAGGCCTTGGCTGCCATTCCTGAATGACAGGGGGCATCCCACTAACATTCTGTGACACCTCCCTGTGACATTTGGGTCCAGAGTAGAGATGAGAGCTGGGAAGTCCCTTACCCAGTCCTAGGTCAGACACCTGCCGGTAGCCTCTGCCATCATCTTGATCACAGGATGATTGTAGTACAGACAGGGCTGAGATGTTGTCTTAGTTAGGGCTCCCCCAAAAGAAGAGATAAGAATTTGAGTGCAAGCAGTTCATTGCACTGGGAGGGAGTAGGGAAGTGAGACAGGGGAGGAAAGCAGCCCATACAGAATGTGTTGTGGAGCCAGTTACAACTGTGGGCAACTGGAACTTAAACCTGTTGGGGAGCTCTGGCTTTCAGGGTAGAATACATGCCACAGATTATCCTGTCTGAAGGGCGAGGGAACAAGGGTATTTATCCACCAATTCCTGCGAGTCACAGATGGAGGGCTTCTCCAAGGGATGTTAATTCCCTGGCACTTGTAGCCTGCTACCTGGCTTTCTGCAGCTCGGGAATGAAAGCTCTCCAGTGCAGACTTGCAGTTGGGAGGCATCTGGAGCTTCTTGAGGTGGTAAGATCCCAAAGAAGTGAGCAGGGTACCTATCAAACCTGCTATAGATGGCTATCCTCTCCACTCAACACATGGGGAAACTCAGAAGCAAAGTGACACCCCCAAATCATACAACAGGTTTGTGACAAATGGGAGCCTGGAACTCAGAGCTTGTGGGTCCAGTGTCTTCCACTAGTTTTTAAGCCAGTCCCTGTTGTCATGGGACTTCTGGGCAGGAGAGGCCTTGCCTCGGTGTCTCATAGGTTGACTTGTTCCACCTGCCCACCTGCTGCATTCACTCCTCTGAATACTCCCCACTTCCCAAGTCTACCCAGAGCCCAGAGCCATGTCTGGAGGAAGGAGGAGCCTGCAGGACATGCACATACGGCAATACTTGGCTTCCTTACCAAGGGCCTATATGTGGCTTGCAAAGCCTGGGAAGGGGTAAGCAGGAGACAGACTGGGGTCAGGAGTTGGGAGGTAGTCCACTGGTCAAGCTGTGGGGGCAGGGTGTGCTGAGGAGAGGCAGACACAGGACAGGACAGAGTCAGTGTGGAGGGCACTCAAGGGGACTGCAAAGTGGACTGGGCAGGTTTGAGCCCGGTGTTCCTTGTCCTGGTCACTTGGGACCTGGGACACTTTGCATAACTGGGAGCAGATGTCTCAGGCTTCAGCACTGAAGGCTGCATGGTTCAGAATAAAGCATAATCCAGTCATTCAGTTGTTCATTCCCTTGAGGATCACTTACAGGGCCCTGTATATCCTAGCTATGGTGCCAGTCACCTTGGGGGACTTTTGAAGGAATCAGGCTATTGGCTACTTTCAGAACCTGTTGCATCCTGCAGGGGGAGTAGGACAGTTTTCTTCCACCTGAACTCTCCATTCTACCTTGAGTCCTGAGTTAGATGGTAAAAGACAGCACAGCCTTCAGAGAGCCCATAGTCTGAGCAGGGGGACATACTCCAAAATCCAGGTGTCACTCCCTGCTCAGGGAGGCTTAGAAAATAGTTTTGTTCCTGAAGTCTTTGAGACCCAATTAGGGGTGGGGGGTGACTGGAAGCTCCACCTGACTGGCCCAGCAGAACCCCCATGAAATCTATCCCATTCCTAAACCCAGACTGTGATAGATAATCAGCACAGATGGCTGTAACATTTCCCTCCCTTTGCAATGTGGCTTTGCAGCTTCTCCCATAAGGAATCTATTCCTCATCCCTTGAATCTGGGCTGGTGCATTAGTCAGAGTTCTGTAGAGAAAAAGAACCAACAGGAGATTGATCTCTCTCTCTTTCTCTCTCTCATTCCCTCTCTCTCCATATCTATCTATCTATCTATCTATCTATCTATCTATCTATCATCTATCATCTATCCATCTATAGAGAGAGAGATTGAGGAGAGATTTTAAGTAATTGGCTCACACTCTTGTGGAGACTTGGTGAGTCCAAAAATCTGCTGGGTAGGCTGCAAGCTGGAAACTCAGGGAAGAGTTGCATTTGAGGCCCAAGGCACTCTGCTGGCAGAATTCCTTCTTGCTTGTGGAGTAGGGCATGGGGGAGAAGTAAGGAAGAGTAGGGGGGTAGGGCAAGGGGTTAGCTTTCAACTGATTGGATAAGGCCCACCCTCACTGTAGAGAGCAATCTGCTTCTCTCAAGGCCCACTGACTTAAATGTTAATCTCATCCAAAAAAATACCTTCACAGAAACATCCAGAATAATGTTTGACCAACTATCTGGACACAGTGACCCAGCCAATTTGACACAAAAATTAACCATCATAGCTGGTCTGTCACTTGCTTTGGGCCATAGAATGTGGTAAAAGTGATGGTGTGTTAAGTCCTGAGCCTAGGCCTCAAGAGGTTTTGCTCAATTCCACTCACTCTCTTGGAATTCTGCCCAGCTGCCAGGGAACAATCTCGGGCTGGCCGCTGGAGGATAAGAGACCAAGTAGAAGAGAGATGATTCATGCCAGCTGATGCCAGGTCCCACCCAACCTAGCAGCTGACTGCATACGTACGTGGGAGCCGAGCCAAGAGCAAATTGCCCAGCAGAGCCCAGCCCAAAGTGCTGACCCACAGAACTGTGAGCTAAATAGTTATGTTTTAGGCCACGAAGTTTTGGAGTGGTTTGCTACACAGGAAAATCTAACTGATACACAGTCCAACTTCTGCAGTGTCCCCGTACCCCTCCACCCCAGGTATTCTATCAGCTTGTCACCTGGGCTGATGGAGAAGACACAGACAGACAGAGGGCCTATTTCAGGTTTTGTAAGGCCCTGTGGGTGTCTGTATCATTGATGGCATGTGTGTAGATACTCTTCCACCCTGATATTTAAATGTATCTCTGCCCAAGCACATTCTAGCCTGTCAGGCTCCCACAATAATGTGTCAGAGCAGAAGGAGATGCTGAGAGTCGAGGGATGAGGCCAAGGGCTGGGTCCTGGAGACCACCTCTGTGGACCTGGGGGTGTTTCAGGGATTCATTGTAGGATGGAGCACAGGAAAAGAACTTGGGAGGCAGCAAACTTTGGTCAAGTTCTGCTTCAGTTGTTCATCAAGTCTGTGTCCTGGGGCAAGTTGCCTCACTATTCAGAGTCTCAGTTTCTCCAAGAGCAGAGTTAGGTTTCGTGGAGCCTGGAGCAGTTACAAGTTGGGAACCCTCTTTAAGCAGAAGAATATAAAACTATGATTACAAAATTGCAGGACTTTGGAAGGGGCTCAGGCAAGTGAGCTTAAGCTTCATTAGCTTTGTGGTGAATTGCTTCTGGCTTCCTCACTGGCGGAATAGGAAAGTTAATAATAGCGATTGAAAAGGATTATTTTGAAGGTCAAATGAGTACACCATGCACAGTGGGCATCCTAGTGGGTGGAATCTAGCAGGAAGCCAGCGTTGCAAGAAATGATTCAAAGGTGGAAAAGGTTCATGTAGTGGCTGGTTGGTGGGCTTCTGGGGGAGAGATGGAGCAGCATGAGGAAGAAGAGTAGAGGGAGAAGGATGGTGTGGTATCTATACTCTCGCGAGGCCCATGGGCTGCCCGTCAGGTGTACAGAAAGGGTCTACAGGCAGATGCAGGAGCTGATTTCATGAGGGTCTTTGTGAGGTTCTGGGGCCTAAGTACGGTTGGGACAGGGTTCTGAACCCAAAGTTGGGAGAAGCATGTGTTTTTTCCTAGAGTAAGAGGCTGATTTACTGAGGGCATGCTCTCAGAGAAGAATAAAAGAGAGGGAGGGAAGCAGGACAGGGCAGGGGAAGATGCTCAACAAGGAGAGAGTCTTAGCTGGAGTCTAGCCTCACCCTGATCCCATAGGGAACTCTGGGGGTGTGAATGGACAGAGAGTTGTCCCACTCTGAGGGAAGCAGGGCAGGCTTTTACCCCCTGTGCCAATCAGTTGTTGGGAGGAGGGTAGGGAGTATAACCCCCCAGGGTCAAACATCAGTCAAGGGCAATTCTCAGGAGAAGGGAACAGCCTTTGCAGCAGTTGCTGGACACTTACACTGGCCTGCGAAAGGGGATCTGGGAAGGGCACCAATAGAATCTATCTCAAGGGTCCTCTCCAAAGTTCTGCAGGATACTCAGACCTACCATGGTATGGGGTTGGCAATCTGGGGAGTGAAGGGGATGAAGAGATGGAACTTAGGAGAAACCAGTTATGATCTTTAGAGCACTATGACAGAGGCAGTGGACAGGTGCTGCCCCCACGTGGCTTCTAAGGACTTGGCTTTTTAGTGCTAGGCTCATGTGGGATAGTCTGTGGAATTTCAGAAGTAACTGGGGCAAGTTGAGGGGCCCTGGAGCACCCGTGGTCTGCAGGTGAGGGTAAAAGTCCATGAAATGTGTGTTTTTCCTATTAATACAGTCTCATTTGTGTGCCTGGGCTGGTGAGGCCTGGAGGAACTCTGGTCACATATGGAAAAGAGCTTTGTCAACTCTAAAGTACTGGATGATTCCCAAGGCCATGAACATGATCAGTTGGGAGGTAGTTCCCTGCCCTGTGGAAAGACCAGAGATTCACCCCAACCCTGGCAATGGTCCACTGGTTAGTTCATAAAGAAGGGGAGATAGGCAGGAGGGTATAACAGCTTGGTGCAACTGGGGTCATACACCTTCCTGTGTCCTATAATCAAAGGCAAGGTTATTTATCTTTGGTGAGGTGGGTCTTAGGAAAAAGGAACTAGAACTGGCATATGGTGTAGGTAGGAGGTAAAATGGGACAACCACTTTGGAAAACAGTTTGGTAGCTTCTTATGAAGTTAACATACACTTTTTATATGACCTAGCAATTCTGCTGCTAGATATTTACCAAAGAGAAGTGAAAACATACTGTATTAATTATCTACTCCTGTGTACTAAATTATGCCAAAACTTAGCAGCTTAAAAGAACAATAAACATTTATCATCTTCCAGTTTCTATGGATCAGAAATCCAGGAACAGCTTTGTTGGCTGGTTCTGGATGGAGGTCTTTCATCAAGTTGCAGTCAATATTGTGGCTGGCCAATAGGAATGCTTGATGGAACTGGAAGATTTGTTCCCAAGATGACTCACTCACACACTTGGCAAGTTAGTGCTGAATGTCAGTGAGAGGCTTCAGTTCTTTTCCACATGGACCTCCTGTAGGGCTGCTTGAGTGTTCTTATCACATGGCAGCTAGCTTCCCTGAGAACAAGTGATCCAAAAGAGCAAGGCAGAAGCTGCAATGTCTTTTATGACCTAGCCTTGGAAGACACACTGACACTTCTGTAATAGCCTACTGACTACTTGGCCAGCTCTATCCAATGTTGGAGAGATGACACAAGGTCTTGAATACCAAGAGGGGACCATCACTGGGGGCCATCTTGGAGGCTGGTGACCACAGGCATTGACGCAGTCATGCCTCCTCTGTTCCGTAAAGAGCAACACATACACCTTTGGCACCCTGAGATTCTAGTATGAATCTTGAGTATCCCTGGGGTGGGTATGTATGGGAGCTTCGGTTCCAGTGGAGCCATATCAGCAACAAGAGCAGCAGCAGAAGAAGAAAAAGACAGCAGTGCTCAGCAAGAGGCTGTGCAGAGGAGCTGGAGTGGAATGTATGAGTCTGAGTGAACGTGACCTTGTCTCAGGAGGCAGCTCCAGTGTGCAGTGTGGTTTGGTGCAGGTTGATTAGACCTAATGGGAGGGAACAGAGGGATCACCTGGTCTCCATTTTAAAATATGCATTGAAATAAGGTTCCAGGACTCTCAAGGTAGCCTCTCAGCTGGTGTGTCAGGTTTAAGCGAAGAATGGATATAGGAGCACTTTGATGAAGAGGCATCTCCAAACCTGAGGGCTTGTCTTTTCCTTATCCTGGAGTCTCCCCAGCAGGGCAGGAGATGTATGAAGGGTTTCTCATCTGTGCCACAAAGCCAGGGTGATGTCAGTCCCCAAATCGTTGTTCCATGAGGCCTCTCCTGACTTACAGGTTGGGGAGAAGGACTCATCCTCTACCAGTTAAGGACCTCTATTATCCAGCCATGTGCTCTAATAAACAGGTAACTCCAACAGAGTTGCAGAGAGTTCTGATTGCTGGGCTTTTCCCTAGGAAGCTGGGTCCTAGGCTGAATATATAAGTTCTTGGACCCCAATCTTTCTCCCCCTACCCGACCAGCTCAGCTTCTAGCCTGGAAGCCTTGTGAAGGTGGCTTTGTGTCCCCCTCCCCATCTTTATGGGTTGTGTAAGGGGATGGAGGCAGGAAAGTAAGATATAACCTCCAGTCCTTAAGGGCAGCCTGTGCTTCCATAATGAATTTCAGACCTCAACAAATAAATTTTGAATAAATACAGAAGCTTAGGGACCCCAAAGACAAGAGGATCCCTTTTTTCATCATTAGAGCTTGCATTGCTTAAGGGTATGAGTGAAGAGAAGAGAATGGTAGAGAAAAAGAGGCACTAGCCTTTTAAAGGAGAAGCCAGGGTTTGCAGAGCAATGTAAATTAGCATGCAAATGGATCTATAAAAGCAGACTTGGGACCTGGGACAGTGGACTTGGATGAACCAAGGGGTTCCTGTGCCAATTTGCCCAGCCCTGAATCTTGGTTCCCTGCTGGATGTGAGAAGGGGTGGTACAGCTCCAGAATTTCTATAAAGGAGACACTGGGGTCAGGGCGCAATCTGTCTGGGAAAATGGGAGACTGTAGAGAGTCACTGAACTGACCCGAGAACTACACACTTTTTATTGATTGTATGTTTACTAGAGGGTGGCTTTGACTCTCAATTTTCTACCTCTATTCTATTAACGTGACAGCAGGAATCAATGTTACTTTAATAACTCCCCTACCCAATTCTTTGGCTACCTCTTTCTAACCTGATCATCTATTTTGGAATTTTGTAAACAATTCCTCCTTTTGTGTTTTTTTATCAACTAGGTTTAGCTGTTCTCATTATGCATTATGGAATTTGACATCTTTTCATGTATTTGCCTGGTTCTAAGGTTATTCCAGTGACCAATGCAAACCTCTTCCTGGAGCTCCAGAGTCAAGTAGGCCAGGGTCTCCTAGACAACCCCTGGGTGTCTCCCAGGGACCTCAAAGTGAGCATATCTGAGATGAAATCCATAGTTCTCCAAAATTCAGTTATTTTGAGTAGTCCCTGTCCCCACCCCATGTCACAGTAAAATGGTGGCCCCATCCAACTAGTGCATAAGCCAGAAGGCTGAGATCAGTCTGGACACCTCCCTTACTCTCATGCCCCCTGAAGCAATCCATCTCTAAATCCTGAGTCTTCTTGTTCGACACCTTGACTATTTCCATAGCCCTTAACTGGTCTCCCTGCACCCTGTCTTACTATCCTCCCACCATTCCATTGTCAATACCAATCTGCACACAGATGTCAGGGTTCTTTGCATCCCCCACCCTGAGGCACTAGTTTACCTGTGTAACACTGGGAAAGTTGCTGCCCCTCTCTGAGCCTCAGCTCCCCATTTGTCAAAGGAGAAGTTGGTCTAGAGACTTGCCAAGGACCAGCACAGATTAATTTCTAGGGTATCACGGCACTGAGGGGCTGGCTGCATTCTGGTTAGAGAGTAACCCCATGGTGGTGGTGGGGGGGGGCAACCTAGGGTCCAGGAACTACAGTGTAAACAATACTTGGAGCCTAAGGCTTTCCAGGATTTTGCAGCCTCCCAGCCACTTCCTGCCACCAAGAGGGAAGAAATATTGTAAGCCACTTCTTCTGAAATTCATATGTCTGTTCCAATTGCTCTCCCCCTCTCCTCACACACCAAAAATATGTGCTTGCTCCTTTCCCATTCCAGAACTTCAAACCCAACCCAGTCTAACCCGGGTTCTCACCACTGTGAACTTTCATATATTAATTATTAACAAAACTTTTAATTTTGAAATTATAGATTCACAGAGAGTTGCAAATATAGTACCCCTTACCCAGTTTCCCCCAATGGTTACATCTTACCTAACTATAGTGCAGTATCAAAACTGGGAAATTGACATTGATACACTGTGTGTACAGTTCTATGTTATCTTATCACTTGTGTAGATTTGTGTAATCACCACCACTGTCAAGATACAGAACTATTCCATCACTGCAAAGATCCCCCATCTGCTACTCCTTTATAGTCAAACTCATTCCTCTCCCCACCATCCTTAACCCTTTGCAAGCACTAATGTGTGCTTCACCTCCATATTTTTGTCATTTTGAGAATGTTATATAAATGGAAGCATGTGGTATGTCACCTTTTGCATTTTTTCTTCCCACACAGAGTCATGCCCTTGAGATCCATCCAGGTTGTTGCATGTATCAATAGTTTCATTTTTTGAGTAGTAATCCATGTTTGGATTACCACAGTCTGTTCAACCATTCACTTGCTTTAGGACATTTTGATTGTTTCCAGTTTTTGCTATTATAAATAAAGCTGCAATGAATGATTGCTGACATATTTTTGGGTGGACATAACTATTTCTCTGGGATAAATGCCCAGGAATGCAATTGCTTGGTTGTATGCTAAGTGTATATTTCATTTTTTATGAAACTGCCAAACTGATTTTTAGAGTGGATCTACCACTTTATATTCCCACTAGCAATGTACAAGAGATCCAGATTCTCTGCATCCTCCCAAGTATTTGGTGTTGTCACTATTTTTTATTTTAGCTGTTCTGATAGGTGTGTAATGATATCCATCATGGTCTTAATTTGCAATTCTCTAAAGGCTAATGATGTTGAGCATCTTTACATGTGCTTATTTGCCGTAATGTATATCCTCTTCGGTGAAATGTCTTTCATGTCTTTTGCTATTTTCTTTTTTTTTTCTTTAATAGATCTTTATTGGAGTATAATTGCTTCACAATACTGTATTAGTTTCTGTTGCACAACAAAGCGAATCAGCCACATGCATACATATGTCCCCATATCCCCTCCCTCTTGAGCCTCCCTCTCATCCTCCCTATCCCACCCCTCTAGGTCATCGCAAAGCACTGAGCCAATCTCCCTGTGCCATGCGGCTGCTTCCCACTAGCTAACTATTTTACATTTGGTAGTGTATATATGTAAATGCCACTCTCTCACTTCATCCCAGCTTACCCTTACCCCTCCCCTTGTCCTCAAGTCCATTCTCTACATCTGCATCTTTATTCCTGTCCTGCCCCTAGGTTCTTCAGAACCTTTTTTTTTTTTTTTTTAGATTCCATATATATGTGTCAGCATACTGTATTTGTTTTTCTCTTTATGACTTACTTCATTCTGTATGACAGTCTCTAGGTCCACCCACCTCCCTGCAAATAACTCAATTTCATTTCTTTTTATGGCTGAGTAATATTCCATTGTATATATGTGCCACATCTTCTTTATCCATTCATCTGTCGATGGACACTTAGGTTGCTTCCATGTCCTGGCTATTGTAAATAGCGCTGCAATGAACATTATGGTACATGACTCTTTTTTTTTTTTTTTTTTTTTTTTTTTTAATTTTTTTGGCCGTGCCACACGGCATGCAGGATCCTAGCTCCCCGACCAGGGATTGAACCCACGCCCCCTGCAGTGGGAGCGTGGCGTCTTAACCACTGGACTGCCGGGGAAGGCCCTCATGACTCTTTTTGAATTATGGTTTTCTCAGGGTATATGCCCAGTACTGGGATTGCTGGGTCATATGGTAGTTCTATTTTTAGTTTTTTAAGGAACCACCATACTGTTTTCCATAGTGGTTGTATCAATTTACATTCCCACCAACAGTGCAGGAGGGTTCCCTTTTCACCACACCCTTTCCAGCATTTATTGTTTGTAGATTTTTTGATGATGGCCATTCTGACCAGTGTGAGATGATACCTCATTGTAGTTTTGATTTGCGTTTCTCTAATAATTACTGATGTTGAGCATCTTTTCATGTGCCTCTTGGCCAGCTGTATCTCTTTCTTGGTGAAATGTCTGTTTAGGTCTTCTGCCTATTTTTTAACTGGATTGTTTGTTTTCTTGATATTGAGCTGCATGAGCTGCTTGTATATTTTGGAGATTAATCCTTTGTCAGTTGCTTCATTTACAAATATTTTCACCCATTCTAAGGGTTGTCTTTTCGTCTTGTTTATGGTTTCCTTTGCTGTACAAAAGCTTTTAAGTTTAATTAAGTCCCATTTGTTTCTTTTTGTTTTTATTTCCATTACTCTAGGAGGTGGGTCAAAAAAGATCTTGCTGTGGTTTATGTCAAAGAGTGTTTTCCCTCCCTATGTTTTCCTCTAAGAGGTTTACAGTGTCTGGTCTTACATTTAACTCTTTAATCCATTTGGAGTTTATTTTTGTGTATGGTGTTAGGTAGTGTTCTAATTTCATTCTTTTACATGTAGCTCTCCAATTATCCCAGCACCTCTTATTGAAGAGGTTGTCTTTTCTCCATTGTATGTTCTTGCCTCCTTTGTCATAAATTAGGTGCCCATATGTACGTGGGCTTATCTCTGGGCATTCTATCCTGTACCACTGATCTATATTTCTTTTTGTACAAGTACCATACTGTCTTGATTACTGGAGCTTTGTGGTATAGTTTGAAGTCGGGGAGCCTGATTCCTCCAACTCTGTTTTTCTTTCTCAAGATTGCTTTGGCTATTTGGGGTCTTTTGTGTTTCCATACGAATTGTAAAGTTTTTTGTTCTAATTCTGTGACGAATGCGATTGGTAGCTTGATAGGGGTTGCATTGAATCTTTAGATTGCTTTGGGTAGTATAGTCATTTTCAAAATATTGATTCTTCCAATCCAAGAATATGGTATATTTCTCCACCTGTTTATGTCATCTTTGATATCTTTCATCAGTGTTTTATAGTTTTCTGAGTACAACTCTTACACCTCCTTAGGCAGGTTTATTCCTAGGTATTTTATTCTTTTTGTTGCAATGGTAAATGGGAGTGTTTCCTTAATTTCTCTGTCTGATTTTTCATTGTTGGTGTATAGGAATGCCAGAGATTTCTGTGCATTAGTTTTGTATCCTGCAACCTTACCAAATTCATTGATTAGTTCTGATAGTTTTCTGGTGGCATCTTTAGGATTTTCTATGTATAGTATCTTGTCATCAGCAAACAATGACACTTTTACTTCTTCTTTTCCAATTTGTATTATTTTATTTCTTTTTCTTCTCTGATTGCTATGGCTAGGACTTCCAAAACTATGTTGAATAAGAGAGGCAAGGGTGGACATCCATGTCTTTTTCCTGATCTTAGTGGAAATGCTTTCAGTTTTTCAACATTGAGTATGCTACTTGCTGTGGTTTTGTCATATATGGCCTTTATTATGTTGAGGTAGGTCCCTCTATGCCCATTTTCTGGAGAGTTTTTATCATAAATGGGTTTTGAATTTTGTCAAAAGTTTTTTCTGCATCTATTGAGATGATCATATGGTTTTTATTCCTTAATTTGTTAATGTGGTGTATCACATTGATTGATTTGCATATATTGAAGAATCCTTGTATCACTGGGATAAATCCCACTTGATCATGGTGTATGATCCTTTTAATGTGCGGTTGGAGTCTGTTTGCTAGTATTTTGTTCAGGTTTTTTGCATCTATGTTCATCAGTGATATTGGTCTATAATTTTCTTTTTTTCTGTTTTTTTCTGGTTTTGGTATCAGGGTGATGGTGGCTTCGTGGAATGAATTTGGGAGTGTTTCTCCCTCTGCAATTTTTTAGAAGAGTTTGAGAAGGATGGGTGGTAGCTCTTCTCTAAATGTTTGATAGAATTCACCTGTGAAGCCATCTGGTACTGGACTTTTGTTTGTTGGAAGATATTTTTTGTGTGTGTGTGTGTGTTAACCATAACATTTTATTTATTTATTTACCTACGGCTGTGTTGGGCCCCTGCCTCTGTGCGAGGGCTTTCTCTAGTTGTGGCAAGCGGGGGCCACTCTTCATCGTGGTGCACGGGCCTCTCACTATCGCGGCCTCTCTTGTTGCAGAGCACAGGCTCCAGACACGCAGGCTCAGTAGTTGTGGCTCACAGGCTTAGTTGCTCTGCGGCATGTGCAATCTTCCCAGACCAGGGCTCGAACCCACATCCCCTGCACCGGCAGGCAGACTCTCAACTGCTGTGTCACCAGGGAAACCCTGTTGGAAGATTTTAAATTATGGTTTCAATTTTATTACTTGTGATAGGTCTGTTTATATTTTCTAATACTTCCTGGTTCAGTATTGGAAAATTGTACCTTTCCAAGAATTTGTCCATTTCTTCCAGGTTGTCCATTTTATTGGCATAGAGTTGCTTGTAGTAGTCTCTTAGGATGCTTTTTATTTCTGCGGTGTCTGTTGTAACTTCCCACTTTTCATTTCTAATTTTATTGATTTGCGTCCTCTCCCTTTTTTTTTCTTGATGGGACTGGCTAAGGGTTTATCAATTTTTTTTATCTTCTCAAAGAACCAGCTTTTAGTTTTATTGATCTTTGCTATTGTTTTCTTCATTCCTATTTCATTTATTTCTGCTCTGATCTTTAGGATTTCTTTCCTTCTACTGACTTTGGGTTTTCTTTGTTCTTCTTTCTCTAGTTGTTTTAAGTGTAGTGTTAGATTGTTTATTTGAGATTTTTTTTTTTTTGTTTCTTGAGGTGAGATTGTATTGCTATAAACTACCCTCTTATAACTGCTTTTGCTGCATCCCATAGGTTTTGGTCATTGTGTTTTCACTGTCATTTGTTTCTATGTATTTTTTAAAATTTCTTCTTTGATTTCTTCAGTGATCTCTTGGTTATTTAGTAGCACACTGTTTAGCTTCCATGTATTTGTGATTTTTTGGGTTTTTTTCCTGTAATTGATTTCCAGTCTGAAAACATTGTGTTCAGAAAAGATGCTTGATACGATTTCAGTATTCTTTAATTTTCTGAGGCTTGATTTGTGACCCAAGATGTGATCTATCCTGGAGAATGTTCCATGTGCACTTGAGAAGAAAGTGTATTCTGCCACTTTTGGGTGGAATGTTCTGTAAATATCAATTAGATCTATATGGTTTATTGTGTCATTTAAAGCTTGTGTTTCCTTATTTATTTTCTGTTTGGATGATCTGTCCATTGGTGTATGTGGGGTGTTAAAGTCCCCTACTATTATTGTGTTACTGTCAATTTCTCTTTTCATGGTTGTTAGCATTTCCCTTATGTATTGAGGTGCTCTTATGTTGGGTGCATAAACATTTATAAGTGCTATATCTTCTTCTTGGATTGATTGTTTGATCATTATCTAGTGTCCCTCCTCATCTCTTGTAACAGTCTTTATTTTAAGTCTATTTTATATGATACGAGTATGGCTACTCTAGCTTTCTTTTGATTTCCATTTGCAGGAAATATCTTTTTCCATTCCCTCACTTTCAGTCTGTATGTGTCCCTAGGTCTGAAGTGGGTCTGTTGCAGACAGCATATATATGGGTCTTGTTTTTGTATCCATTCAGCCAGTGTGTGTCTTTTGGCTGGAGCATTTAATCCATTTACATTCAAGGTTATTATCGATATGTATGTTCCTCTTACCATTTTCTCAATTGTTTTGGGTTTATGTTTGTGGGTCTTTTTCTCCTCTTGTGTTTCCCGCTTAGCGAAGTTTCTTTACCATTTGTTGTAAAGCGGGTTTGGTGACCCACAACCAGTCCCTCCCATCAGGAAACTTGCACAAGCCTTGTAGATAGCCTCATCCACAGAGGGCAGACAGCAGAAGCAAGAAGAACTACAATCCTGCAGCCTGTGGAACAAAAACCACATGCACAGAAAGATAGACAAGATGAAAAGGCAGAGGGCTATGTACCAGATGAAGGAACAAGATAAAACCCCAGAAAAACAACTAAATGAAGTGGAGATAGGCAACCTTCCAGAAAAAGAATTCAGAATAATGATAATGAAGATGATCCAGGAACTCGGGAAAAAAATGGAGACAAAGATCGAGAAGATGCAAGAAATGTTTAACAAAGACCTAGAAGAATTAAAGAACAAAAAAACAGAGATGAACAATACAATAACTGAAATGAAAATACTAGTAGGAATCAATAGCAGAATAACTGAGGTAGAAGAACGGATAAGTGACCTGGAAGACACAGTGGTGGAATTCACTGCTGCAGAACAGAATAAAGAAAAAAGAATGAAAAGAAATAAAGACAGCCTAAGAGACATCTGAGACAATATTAAACGCAACAACATTCGCATTATAGGGGTCCCAGAAGGAGAAGAGAGAGAGAAAGGACCCGAGAAAATATTTGAAGGGATTATAGTCAAAAACTTCCCTAACATGGGAAAGGAAATAGCCACCCAAGTCCAAGAAGTGCAGAGAGTCCCATACAGGATAAACCCAAGGAGAAACACACTGAGACACATAGTAATCAAATAGACAAAAATTAAAGACAAAGAAAAATTATTGAAAGCAGCAAGGGAAAAACAACAAATAGCATACAAGGGAACTCCCATAAGGTTAACAGCTGATTTCTCAGCAGACACTCTACAAGCCAGAAGGGAGTGGCATGATATACTTAAAGTGATGAAAGGGAAGAAACTACAACCAATATTACTCCACCTGGCAAGGATCTCATTCAGATTCGATGGAGAAATCAAAAGCTTTACAGACAAGCAAACGTTAAGAGAATTCAGCACCACCAAACCAGCTCTACAACAAATGCTAGAGGAACTTCTCTAAGTGGGAAACACAAGAGAAGAAAAGGACCTACAAAAACAAACCCAAAACAATTAAGAAAATGGTAACAGGAACATACATATCGATAATTACCTTAAACGTGAATGGATTAAATGCTCCAACCAAAAGAAACAGGCTTACTGAATGGATACAAAAACAAGACCCATATATATGCTGTCTACAAGAGACCCACTTGAGACCTAGGGACACATACAGACTGAAAGTGAGGGGATGGAAAAAGATATTTGATGCAAATGGAAATCAAAAGAAACCTGGAGTAGCAATACTCATATGAGATAAAATAGATTTTTAAATAAAGAATGTTACAAGAAAGAAGGAAGGACAGTACATAATGATCAAAGGATCAATCCAAGAAGAAGATATAACAATTATAAATATATATGCACCAAACATAGGAGCACCTCAATACATAAGGCAAATGCTAACAGCTATAAAAGAGGAAATCAACAGTAACACAATAATAGTGGGGGACCTCACTTACACCAATGGACAGATCATCCAGACAGAAAATTAATAAGGAAACACAAGCTTTAAATGACACAATACACCAGGTAGATTTAATTGACATTTATAGCATATTCCATCCAAAAACAACAGATTACACTTTCTTCTCAAGTGCACATGGAACATTTTCCAGGATTGATCACATTTTGGGTCACAAATCAAGCCTCAGTAAATTTTAAGAAAATTGAAGTCATATCAAGCCTCTTTTCTGATGACAACGCTGTGAGATTAGAAATCAACAGGGAAAAAAACGTAAAAAAACCAAACACATGGAGGCTAAACAATACATTACTAAATAACCAAGAGATCACTGAAGAAATCAAAGAGGAAATCAAAAAATACCTAGAGAAAAATGACAATGATAACACGACGATCCAAAACCTATGGGGTGCAGCAAAAGCAGTTCCAGATGGATGTTTATAGCTATTCAAGTCTACCTCAAGAAACAAGAAAAATCTCAAATAAACAATCTAATCTTACACCTAAAGGAACTAGAGGAAGAAGAACAAACAAAACCCAAAGTTAGCAGAAGGAAAGAAATCATAAAGATCAGAGCAGAAATAAATGAAATAGAAACAAAGAAAACAATAGCAAGGATCAATAAAATGAAAAGCTGGTTCTTTGAGAAGATAAACAAAATTGATAAGCCATTAGCCAGACTCATCAAGAAAAAGAGGGAGAGGACTCAAATCAATAAAATTAGAAATGAAAAAGGAGAAGTTACAACAGACACCGCAGAAATACAAAGCATCCTAAGAGACTACTACAAGCAATTCTATGCCAATAAAATGAACAACCTGGAAGAAATGGACAAATTCTTAGAAAGGTATAACCTTCCAAGACTGAAGCAGGAAGAAATAGAAATTATGAACAGACCGATCACAAGTAATGAAATTGAACTGTGATTAAAAATCTTCCAACAAACAAAAGTCCAGGACCAGATGGCTTCACAGGTGAATTCTATCAAACATTTAGAGAAGAGCTAACACCCATCTTTCTCAAACTCTTCCAAAAAACTGCAGAGGAAGGAACACTCCCAAACTCATTCTATGAGGCCACCATCACCCTGATACCAAAACCAGACAAAGATACTACAAAAAAAGAAAATTATAGACCAGTATCACTCATGAATATAGATGCAAAAGTCCTCAACAAAATACTAGCAAACAGAATCTAACAACATATTAAAAGGATCATACACCATGATCAAGTGGGATTTATCCCAGGAATGCAAGGATTCTTCAATATATGCAAATCAATCAATGTGATACACCATATTAACAAATTAAGGAATAAAAACCATATGATTCTCTCAATAGATGCAGAGAAAGCTTTTGACAAAACTCAACACCCATTTTTGATAAAAACTCTCCAGAAAGTGGGCATAGAGGGAACCTACCTCAACATAATAAAGGCCATATATGACAAACCCACAGCAAACATCATTCTCAATGGTGAAAGACTGAAAGCATTTCCTCTAAGATCAGGAACAAGACAAGGATGTCCACTTTCACCACTATTATTCAACATAGTTGTGGAAGTCCTAGCCACGGCAATCAGAGAAGAAAAAGAAATAAAAGGAATACAAATTGGAAAAGAAGAAGTAAAACTGTCACTGTTTGCAGCTGACATGATGCTATACATAGAGAATCCTAAAGATGCCACCAGAAAGCTACTAGAGGTAATCAATGAATTTGGTAAAGTTGCAGGATATAAAATTAATGCACAGAAATCTCTTGCATTCCTATATACTAATGATGAAAATTCTGAAAGAGAAATTAAGGAAACACTCCCATTTACCATTGCAACAAAACGAATAAAATAACCTAGGAATAACCCTACCTAGGGAGACAAAAGACCTGTATGCAGAAAACTATAAGACACTGATGAAAGAAATTAAAGATGATACCAACAGATGGAGAGATATACCATGTTCTTGGGTTGGAAGAATCAATATTGTGAAAATGACTAGAGTATCCAAAGCAATCTACAGATTCAATGCAATCCCTATCAAATTACCATTGGCATTTTTTATAGAACTAGAACAAAAAATCTTAAAATTTGTATGGAGACAGAAAAGACCCTGAATAGCCGAAGCAGTCTTGAGGGAAAAAAACGGAGCTGGAGGAATCAGACTCCCTGACTTCAGACTATACTACAAAGCTACAGTCATCAAGACAATATGGTACTGGCATGAAAACAGAAATATAGATCAATGGAACAAGATAGAAAGCCCAGAAATAAACCCATGCACCTATGGTCAACTAGTCTGTGACAAAGGAGGCAAGGATATACAATGGAGAAAAGACAGTCTCTTCAATAAGTGGTGTTGGGAAAACTGGACAGCTACATGTAAAAGAATGAAATTAGTACACTCCCTAACACCATACACAAAAATAATTTCAAAATGGATTAGTGACTGGACACTATAAAACTCTTAGAGGAAAACATAGGAAGAACACTCTTGGACATAAATCACAGCAAGATCTTTTATGATCCACCTCCTAGAGTAATGGAAATAAAAACAAAAATAAACAAATGGGACCTAATGAAACTTAAAAGCTTTTGCACAGCAAAGGAAAACCTAAACAAGACGAAAAGACAACCCTCAGAATGGGAGAAAATGTTTGCAAATGAAGCGACTGACAAAGGATTAATCTCCAAAGTTTCAAAGCAGCTCATGCAGCTTAATATCAGGAAAACAAACAACCCAATCCAAAAATGGGCAGAAGACCTAAATAGACATTTCTCCAAAGAAGATATACAGATTGCCAACAAACACATGAAAGGATGGTCAACATCACTAATTATTAGAGAAATGCAAATCAAAACCACAATGAGGTATCACCTCACACAGGTCAGAATGCCCATCATCAAAAAATCTACAAACAATAAATGCTGGAGAGCGTGTGGAGAAAAGGGAACCCTCTTGCACTGTTGGTGGGAATGTAAATTGATACAACCACTATGGAAAACAGTATGGTGGTTCCTTAAAAAACTAAAAATAGAACTACCATATGACCCAGCAATCCGACTATTGGGCATATACCCAGAGAAAACCATAATTCCAAAAGACACATGCACCCCAATGTTCATTACAGCACTATTTACAGTAGCCAGGTCATGGAAGCAACCTAAATGCCCATCGACAGACGAATGGATAAAGAAGATGTGGTACATATATACAATGGAATATTACTCAGCCATAAAAAGGAACGAAGTTGGGTCATTTGTAGAGACGTGGGTGGATCTAGAGACTGTCATACAGAGTGAAGTAAGTCAGAAAGAGAAAAACAAATGTCGTATATTAATGCATATATGTGGAACCTAGAAAAATGGTACAGATGAACTGTTCTGCAGGGCAGAAATTGAGACACAGATGTAGAGGACAAACATATGGACACCAAGGGGAGAAAGCAGCGGGAGGCGGGGGTAGTGGTGTGATGAATTGGGAGATTGGGATTGACATGTATACAGTAATGTGTATAAAATGGATGACTAATGAGAACCTGCTGTATAAAAAAATAAATAAAATAAAATTCAAAAATTCAAAAAAAAAAAGCTGGTTTGGTGGTGCTGAATTTTCTTAGCTTTTGCTCGTCTGAAAAGCTTTTGACTTCTCTATCAAATCTGAATGAGATCCTTGCTGGGTAGAGTAATCTTGGTTGTAGGTTTCCCCCTTTCATTGCTTTAAGTATATCCTGCCAGGCCTTTCTGGCCTGCAGAGTTTCCACTGAAAAATCAGCTGATAACCTTATGGGGATTCCTTTGTATGTTATTTCTTGTTTTT
Organism: Balaenoptera ricei; assembly: GCF_028023285.1. NCBI lineage: Eukaryota > Metazoa > Chordata > Mammalia > Artiodactyla > Balaenopteridae > Balaenoptera > Balaenoptera ricei. Next base: position 31,292,180 of record NC_082653.1, read on the forward strand.
CCATTGCTGCTTTTAATATTTTTTCTTTGAATTTAATTTTTGTTAGTTTGATTAATATGTGTCTTGGTGTGTTTTTCCTAGGGCTTATCCTGTATGGAGCTCTCTGTGCTTCCTGGACTTGGGTGACTATTTCCTTTCCCATGCTAGGGAAGTTTTCAAGTATAATCTCTTCAAATATTTTCTCAGACCCTTTCTTTTTCTCTTCTTCTTCTGGGACCCCTATAATTTGAATGTTGGTGCGTTTAGTATTGTCCCAGAGGTGTCTGAGATTGTCTTCGATTCTTTTCATTCTTTTTTCTTTATTCTGCTCCTTGGCAGTTATTTCCACCATTATGTCTTCCAGCTCACTTGTTCGTTCTTCTGCCTCAGTTATTGTTACTGATTCCTTCTAGTGTATTTTTCATTTCAGTTATTGTGTTGTTCATCTCTGTTTTTTGTTTTTTGTTCTTTAGTTCTTCTAGATCTTTGTTAAACATTTCTTGTATTTTCTCCATCTGTGCCTCCATTCTATTTCTGAGATTCTGGATCATCTTTGCTATCATTACTCTGAATTCTTTTTCAGGTAGATTGCCTATTTCCTCTTCATTTATTTGGTCTTGTAGGTTTTTACCTTGCTCCTTCATCTGTGCCATATTTTTTTTGCCATCTTATTGTTTTTTTTTTTTTTTTAATGTGTGGGATTTTGTTCCTGTCTTGTTGGTTGGCCTGAGGCTTCCAACACTGGAGTTTGTAGGCTATTGGGTAGAGCTGGGTCTTGGTGCTGAGGTGAGGAACTCCGTGAGACCTCACTCTGATGAATATTCCTTGGGGTCTGAGGTTCTCTGTTAGTCCAGTGGTTCAGACTCAGAGCTCCCACTGCAGGAGCTTCACCCCGACCCCAGGCTCATGAACCAAGATCCTGCAAGCTGCCTGGGGTGGCAAAAAAAAAAAAAAAAGAAAAAAAAAGAGAACAATAACAAAGTAAAAAATAAAATTAGACTAGGAAACTAACAGATATGTTAGGAAGAATATAAAAATTAAAATATGGATGAATCAATAACCAGAAGGTACATCAGTACCACAATAGTAAAAAAGAGGAGGAAGGAAAAGAAAAAAAAAGGTGTGTGTGGGGGGAAAGGCCTTGGCTGTGGAGGGTGAGGCCTAAGCAAGGGTGAGGTTTGGGCTGTGGGTGGGACCAATTCTTAGGACCCACAGGGCTGGAAAAGGTCATGGGGTCTGTGGGGGGTGGGGCTTAGGCTCAAGGAACAGAAGGGGCCCAGGCGTGCCTCCCACCCCTGGTCTTAGAGGGCAGGGGACCTCACCTGGGAGCCAGCAGGCTTCCTGGGTTCGAGTGGGCAGGGCAAATGCCCTCCTGTCCTCTCCTGCTCCTCCAGTCTGGGAGGGCCCCTCCTGCCTGACTCTCCTGATCTCCCCTCAGTCTCCCTCCAATGCCCCCAAGGACACATGTGGCCTGGAGGGGGTTTGGAGGGCAGGGGACTGGCCTGGGAGCTCAGCAGTCTCCCTGGGCCGAGTGGGCAGGGCAATAGCCCTCTGCTCCTCTCCTGCTCCTCCTGGATGGCTCCTCCAGCCTGCCTCTCCTGATCTCCCCAGCCTCCTTCTTATGCCCCCGGACCCACACAGCATGGATGGGGCTTTGGAGGGGTGGGGTACCAGCTTGGGAGCTCAGCAGGCTCCCTGGCCAGAGTGGGCCAGACGATTGCCCTCCACTCCTCTCCAGCTCTTCCCAGAGAGTCCCTCTCACCTGCCTCTCCTGATCTCCCCAGCCTCAGGGGTGCCAATCCTGTCTGGCCTCCACTTCTCCTCCCCCCTCAGTCCCCCTACATCCTACCCGTTCACTTTGGGGTTCCTCCCATCTCCTTGGACGTCAGAGTCCCTCACCAGTGGCTGGCATGCATCCTAGTTGTGGGGAGATGCTAACTCCACATCTTCCCACACCACCATCTTGACTCCGCCTCTCTTTTGCTATTTTCTAATTCAATTGTTTGTTTTTTCAACTGTTGAGGTTTTAAAAAATATTTATTTATTTTTATTTATTTGGCTGCGCCGGGTCTTAGTTGTTGCAAACGGGATCTTCATTGCCGTGTGTGGGATCTTTGTTGTGGCATGTGGGACTTTTTTTTTTTTTTTTAGTTGCAGCATGCACGTGGGATCTAGTTCCCTGACGAGGGATCAAACCTGGGCCCCCTGCATTGGGAGCATGGAGACTTAACCACTGGACCACCAGGGAAGTCCTTTAACTGTTGAGTTTTGAGCAATTTTTATAGATTCTGGTGTGTATCCTTTGTTACATCCTTTGCAGAGAAAAAAATCTTGATGAAGTCCAGTTTATTGATTTAATGGATTATGATTTTAGTGACATATCTAAGAACTCTTTGGTCATCCGCCCTAGGTTCTGATGATTTTCTCCTCGAAAAGTTTTATAGTTCTACATTTAAATCTGTGATCCATTTTGAGGTACTCTTTTGTATTAAGTGTGAGATTCAGGTCTAGGTTCATACTTTTGCCCATGAATATCCAATTGCTCTAGCACCATGTGTTGACAAGACTCCACTGAATACCTCAGATCACTTGGCAGTGCTTATGTGGGGCTATTTCTGGCTTCTCTATTCTGTTCCATTGATCTATGTGTCTATCTCTCCACCAATAACAGACTCTCTTTATTACTGTAGCTGTACAGCAGGCCTTAATATTGAGTAGAATTGATTCTTCTCACTTTATTATTCTTTTTCAAAATTGTTATTTCCTTTCCATATAAATTTGAGGATAATCTTGTCTACATAAAAAACATCTTGCTAGGATTTTGATAGGAATTGTATTAAACTCATATATCAATTTGGGGACAATTGACTTCTTTACTATAGTGAATTTTCCAGTCCATGAACACATTCTCTCTCTCCACTTATTTAGTTTTTCTTGATTTCCTCTTTAGTCAATGTTTTGTAGTTTTTAAAATTCAAGCCCTGTACATGTTTTTTTTTTAAATTTATATGTAAAAATCTCATTTTTTCCCCAGCAGTTGTAAATGGTATTGTATTTTTCAGCTTTATTGAGGTATGATTGACAAATAAAAATGGTATGTATTTAGGTTGTACAACATTTGTTAAAGGTGTACAACATGATGTTTTAATAATACATATACATTGTGACATAATTACCACAATCAAGTTAATTAACACATCCAGCATCTCATGTAGTTACTTTTTTTTGTGTGTGGTGGGAACATTTAGAATATACTCTCAACAAATTTCAAGTATACGATACAGTATTACTACCGATAATCACCATGCTGTAAATTAGATCCCCAGAACTTATTAAACTTATTACTGAAAATTTGTATCCTTTGACCAACATCTTCCCAAATCGCCTATCCCTACCCCTTGTAGCCCCTGACAAACACCTTTCTACTCTCTGGTTCTATGAGTTTGACTTTTTAAAACTCTACTTGTTAAGTTAGATAGTACAGTATTTGTCTTTCTCTGTCTGACTTATTTCACTTAGCATAAAGTCTTCTAGTTTCATTCATGTTGCAAATGGTAGGATTTCTTTCATTTTTATGGCTGACTAATATCCCATTGTTTATAAATACCACATTTTCTTTATCCATTCATTTGTCAATGGACATTTAGGTTATTTCTGTATCTTGACTATGTAAATAGTGCTGCAATGAACACGGGAGTCCAGTTATCTCTTCGAGATACAGATTTCACATCCTTTGGATATATACTCAGAAGTGAGATTGCTGGATCGTATGGTAGTTCAATTTTTAACTTTTTGAGGAAACTCCACACTGTTTTACATAGTGGCTATAACAATTTTCATTCTCATCAACAGTGCACAAAGTTTCCATTTTCCCCACACCCTTGCCAATACTTGTTATCTCTTGTCTTTATTATTTTTTTTATAATAGCCTTCTTAATAGGTGTGAGGTGATATCTCATTGTGATTTTGATTTGCATTTTCCTGATGATTAGTGATGAGTACATTTTCATATACCTGTTGGTCATTTGTATAACTTTTTTGGGAAAATGTCTCTCCAGGCCCTTTTGCCCTTTTTAAAAAATTGGGTTGTTTTTGTTTTGATATTGCATTGTATGAATTCCTTATGTACTTTGGATATTAACTTCTTATCAGATATATGGTTTGCAAATATTTTCTCCCATTCTGTATGTTGCCTTTCATTTTACTGATTGTTTCCTTTGCTGTGCAGAAGATTTTTAGTCTGATGTAGTCCCACTTGTTTATTTTTGCTTTTGTTGCCATATCCAAAAAATCATTGCCAAGACCAATGTCAAGGAGATTTCTTCCCTATTTTTTCTTCTAGGAGTTTTATGGTTGCAGGCCTTACATTTAAGTCTTTGATCTATTTTGAGTTAATTTTTATGTATGGCATAAGATAAGGGTCCAATTTTATTCTTATGCATGTGGATATCCAGTTTTCCCAACACTATTTATTGAAGAAACTATCATTTCCCCATTGTGTATTCCTGGCGTCCTTGTCAAAGATTAGTTGACTGCATATGAGTGGGTTTATTTCTGGGCTCTTTATTCTGTTCCATTCGTCTATGTATCTGTTTTTATGCCAGTACTATACTGTTTTGATTACTACAGCTCCGTTTGAAATCAGAGAGTGTGATGCCGCCAGCTTTGTTCTTCTTTCTCAAGATTGCTTTGCTATTTGGGATCTTTCATGGTTCGAAACAAATTTTAGGATTGTTTTTCTATTTCTGTGAAAAATGCCATTGGAATTATGATAGAGATTGCTTCAAATCTGTAGACTGTTTTGGGTAGAATGGTCGTTTTAACAATGAACATAGGATGTCTTTCCACTTACTTGTGTCTTCTTCAGTTTCTTTCATTGATGTCATAGTTTTCAGTGTACAGATCTTCCACTTCCTTGGTTAAACTTATTCCTAAGTATTTTATTCTTTTTGATGCTATTGTTAATGAGATTGTTTTCTTAATTGTGTTTTTGAATAGTTCATTGTTAGGGTATAGAAATGCAACTAATTTTTATATATTGCTTTTGTATCATAGAACTTAACTGAATTCATTAAATGGTATTGCATTTAAATTTTGTTTTCCACATGTCCATTGCTAATATATAGAAATATGATTGACAGCCACACACAGAAGAGTGAAACTGTACCACTCTCGTACACCATACATAAAAATTAACTCAAAATGGATTAAAGACTTGAATGTAAGACCTGAAACCATAAAACTTCTAGAAGAAAACATAGGAAGTAAGCTCCTTGACATAAGTCTTGGTGATGTTTTCTGAATCTGACACCAAAAGTAAATGCAACAAAAGCAAGAACAAACAAGTGGGACTACATCAAACTAAAAAGCTTCTGCACAGCATAGGAAACCATCAACAAAATAAAAAGGCAACTTACTGAATGGGAGAAAATATTTGCAATATCTGATAAGGGGTTAATATCCAAAATATATGAAGAATTTGTATTGCCTAAAAGCAAAAAAGCCCAAACAATCTTGTTGAAAAATGGGCAGAGGACCTGAATAGACATTTTTCCAAAGAAGACATACAGATGGCCAACAAGCACATGAAAAGATGCTCAAAATCATTAATCACCAGGAAAATGCAAATCAAAACCACAATGAGATATCACCTCACACCTGTTACATTGGTTATTATCAAAAAGACAAGAAATAACAAGTGTTGGCAAGGATACAGGAAAAAGGAAACCCTTGTGCACTGTTGGTGGGAATGTAAATTGGTATAGCCACTATGGAAAATACTAGGGAGGCGCCTCAAAAAATTAAAAATAGAACTATCGGGCTTCCCTGGTGGTGCAGTGGTTGAGAATCTGCCTGCCAATGCAGGGAACACGGGTTCGAGCCCTGGTCTGGGAAGATCCCACATGCCACGGAACAACTGGGCCCGTGAGCCACAATTACTGAGCCTGCGCGTCTGGAGCCTGTGCTCCGCAACAAGAGAGGCCGCGATAGTGAGAGGCCCACGCACCACGATGAAGAGTGGCCCCCGCTTGCCACAACTAGAGAAAGCCCTTGCACAGAAATGAAGACCCAACACAGCCATACATAAATAAAATAAATTAAAAAAAAATAGAACTATCATAGGATCCAACAATTCCAAGTTCATTTTCTTTGAATAAATCCAATTTATTTATTCAAAGAAAATGAAAACACTAACTTTAAAAGATATATGTACCTCCATGTTTGTTGCAGCACTATTTACAATAACCAATATATGGAAACAACCTAAGTGCCCATCTATAAATGATGGATAAGGCAATTGCGGTATTTATAGACAATGGAATATTATTCAGCCATAAAACAGAATGATGCAAATCAAAACTACAGTGAGGCATCACCTCACACCAGTCAGAATGGCCATCATCAAAAAATCTACAAACAATGAATGCTGGAGAGGGTATGGAGAAAAGAGAACCCTCTTGCACTGTTGGTGGGAATGTAAATTGATACAGCCACTGTGGAGAACAGTATGGAGGTTCCTTAAAAAACTAAAATTAGAACTACCATATGACGCAGCAATCCCACTACTGGGCATATATCCTGAGGAAATCATAATTCAAAAAGAGACATGTACCACAATGTTCGTTGCAGAACTATTTACAGTGCCAGGGCATGGAAGCAATCTAAGTGTCCATCGACAGATGAATGGATAAAGAATATGTGGCACATATACATAATGGAATATTACTCAACCATAAAAAGAAACGAAATTGAACTATTTGTAGTGAGGTGCATGGACCTAGAGTCTGTCATCTGTCATACAGAGTGAAGTAAGTCAGAAAGAGAAAAGCATATATATATATATATATATATATATATATATGGAATCTAAAAAAAAAAAAAGGTTCTGAAGAACCTAGGGGCAGGACAGGAATAAAGACGCAGATGTAGAGAATGTGCTTGAGGACACGGGAAGGGGGAAGGGTAAACTAGGACGAAGTGAGAGAGTGGCATTGACATATATACACTACCAAATGTAAAATAGATAGCTAGTGGGAAGCAGCTGCATAACACAGGGAGATCAGCTCGGTGCTTTGTGACCACCTAGAGGGGTGGGATAGGGAGTGTTGGAGGAAGACGCAAGAGGGAAGGGATATGGGGATATATGTATACGTGTGGCTGATTCAATTTGTTGTGCAGCGGAGATTGGCACAGCATTGTGGGGCAATTATACTCCAACAAAGATGTTAAAAAAAAACATCAAAAAATGAATTCCTGCCATTTGCAACAACATGGATGGACCCCAAGGGCATTATGCTAGGTGAAATAAGTCAGATAGAGAAAGACAAATACTGTATTATTTCTCTTATATGTGGAATGTTAAAAAAAAAAAAAGCAAAACAAAACAAAAACAAAAAACCAAACTGAAAGATATGGAGAATAGATTGGTAATGTCCAGAGGTGGGGAGTAGGTGATAGGAGCAGTGGGTGAAGGGGGTCAAAAGGTAAAAAAAAGACATGGTTTCCAACCTGGGTTTCCTTCCGAGGGACGTTGGGAATGGTGGGGATGTTGAGCAGAGGGGGCTCTGGATTCTCCACATCTGTTCCAACCAGAGCAGTTCTACTTGTATCTTTTTTATATATTGAGAATAAGCTTTTGTTTCAAGAAAGGATTCTGAATTACAAATAGAAATAGAAAGCCATTGGGGAAAACTTGTTATTTTGGCACTCAGGGACCCCCACAATCTGGTCTTAATTTTTTCTAGTATTTCCTCACTACTCTTTTTCACAGAATTTTGCTTAGGTCTGACTAATTTAATCATTATTTTTTGGCAATCCTTCTTATATCTCATCTCTATCCATTTAGTTAAGCAATTCTAGTAATGAATACTGATTCTGTATCAGCCACTATGCTACACACTTTATCACATTATAAAACATTATCTCATCTATTATTAACAATAACTTTATGATGTAGGTGCTAACAATTATTACCGTTTTACAGATAAGGCTTAGAGAAATTAAGAAACTTGGTTAGAGCCACACAGCTAATAAGTGGCAGAGCTCAAGGAAAAGGACTTGAGCCCAGGCTTATCTGACTTCAAAGTCCCATGATTATATGTGTTGCCTGACAGCTTTCTCTTCTCCTATACAATACTGCTTTTTTTTTTTTTTTTGGTCTACCTCTTCCAAGAAATCTTCTCTGACTTCTATATCCCATAATACCTTCGCTTCCATGAACTTCTCAAGAATTACTACCTATTCCATTCATTTGTTAATTACCACATACACATATACTGTCTGCTATATTTTTAGGGGCAAATGTTTTGTTTTTCCAATACATTCTCTTAGGGCATGGAGATTAAAAAGAAAGAAATATGATTGATTTTTGTATGTTGATCTTGTATCCTGTGACCTTGCTGAACTCACTTGTTAGTTCCGGAAATTTGTTTTGTTTTTGTTTTGTTTTTTGTAGATCCCTTGGGATTTTCTACATAGGTAATCATGTAATCTGCAAATAGAGGACAGTTTTATTTCTTTCTTTCCAATCTGTATGCATTTTATTTCCTTTCCTTGCCTTTTTGTGCTGGTTAGATCTTCCAGTACTATGTACAACAGCACCGGTGAGAGCAGACATCTTTGCCTTCTTCCTCATCTTAGTGGAAAAGCTTTGTTTTTCACCATTAAGCATGATATTTACATTTATATTCATGAAGGATATTGATCCATAGTGTTCTTTTTTGTACTTTGTCTTCTTTTGGTATTAGGTTAATACTAGCTCCATAAAATGAATTGGGAAATGTTCCTTCCCCTTCTATTTTCTGGAAGAGATTGTCTGAAATTGATGTTAATTCTTCTTTAAACATTGGCTAGAACTCTACAGTGAAAACCCTCTGGGTCTGGAGATTTCTGGGAGTTTTAAAATTGTGAATTCAATTGCCTTAACAGTTAAAGGGCTACTCAAATTATCCATTTCATATTGAGTGAATTGTGGTAGTTTGTGGTTTTCAAGGAATTTGCTGATTTCATCTAAGTTGTCAAATTTATGTGTAGATTTCATGTTTTTTTTTTTTTAGATTTCATATATATGTATTAGCATACAGTATTTGTTTTTCTCTTTCTGACTTACTTCACTCAGTATGACAGACTCTAGGTCCATCCACCTCACTACAAATAACTCAGTTTCATTTCTCTTTATGGCTGAGTAATATTCCACTGTATATATGTGCCACACCTTCTTTATCCATTCATCTGTCGATGGACACTTAGGTTGCTTCCATGTCCTGGCTATTGTAAATAGAGCTGCAATGAACATTGTGGTACATGACTCTTTTTGAATTATGGTTTTCTCAGGGTATATGCCCAGTAGTGGGATTGCTGGGTTGTATGGTAGTTCTATTTTTAGTTTTTTAAGGAACCTCCATACTGTTCTCCATAGTGGCTGTATCAATTTACATTCCCACCAACAGTGCAAGAGGGTTCCCTTTTCTCCACACCCTCTCCAGCATTCACTGTTTGTAGATTTTTTGATGATGGCCATTCTGACTGGTGTGAGATGATATTTCATTGTAGTTTTGATTTGCATTTCTCTAATGATTACTGATGTTGAGCATTCTTTCATGTGTTTGTTGGCAATCTGTATATCTTCTTTGGAGAAATGTCTATTTAGATCTTTTGCCCATTTTTGGATTGGGTTCTTTGTTTTTTTGATATTGAGCTGCTGGTGCTGCTTGTAAATCTTGGAGATTAATCCTTTGTCAGTTGCTTCATTTGCAAATATTTTCTCCCATTCTGAGGGTTGTCTTTTCGTCTGTTTATGGTTTCCTTTGCTGTGCAAAAGCTTTTACATTTCATTAGGTCCCATTTGTTTACTTTTGTTTTTATTTCCATTTCTCTAGGAGCTGGGTCAAAAAGGATCTTGCTGTGATTTACATCATAGTGTGTTCTGCCTATGTTTTCCTCTAAGAGTTTGATAGTGTCTGGCCTTACATTTAGGCCTTGAATCCATTTTGAGTTTATTTTTGTGTATGGTGTTAGGGAGTATTCTAATTTCATTCTTTTACATGTAGCTGTCCAGTTTTCCCAGCACCACTTATTGAAGAGGCTGTCTTTTCTCCACTCTATATTCTTGCCTCCTTTATCAAAGATAAGGTGACCATATGTGTGTGGGTTTATCTCTGGGTTTTCTATCCTGTTGCATTGATCTATATTTCTGTTTTTGTGCCAGTACCATACTGTCTTGATTACTGTAGCTTTGTAGTATAGTCTGAAGTCAGGGAGCCTGATACCTCCAGCTCCGCTTTTCTTTCTTAAGATTGCTTTGGCTATTCAGGGTCTTTTGTATTTCCATACAAACTGTGAAATATTTTGTTCTAGTTCTGTGAAAAATGCCAGTGGTAGTTTGATAGGGATTGCATTGAATCTGTAGATTGCTTTGGGTATTAGAGTCATTTTCACAATGCTGATTCTTCCAATCCAAGAACATGGTATATCTCTCCATCTATTTGTATGATCTTTAATTTCTTTCATCAGGGCCTTATAATTTTCTGCATACAGGTCTTTTGTCTCCTTAGGTAGGTTTATTCCTAGATATTTTATTCTTTTTGCTGCAATAGTAAATGGGAGTGTTTTCTTAATTTCACTTTCAGAGTTTTCATCATTAGTGTATAGGAATGCAAGAGATTTTTATGCATTAATTTTGTATCCTGCTACTTTACCAAATTCATTGATTAGCTCTAGTAGTTTTCTGGTAGCATCTTTAGGATTCTCTATGTATAGTATCATGTCATCTGCAAACAGTGACAGCTTTAATTCTTCTTTTCCGATTTGGATTCCTTTTATTTCTTTTTCTTCTCTGATTGCTGTGGCTAACACTTCCAAAACTATGTTGAATAATAGTGGTGAGAGTGGGCAACCTTGTCTTGTTCCTGATCTTAGTGGAAATGGTTTCAGTTTTTCACCATTGAGGATGATGTTGGCTGTGGGTTTGTCATATATGGCCTTTATTATGTTGAGGAAGTTCCCTCTATGCCTCATGTCTGGAGGGTTTTTATATAAATCGGTGTTGAATTTTGTCAAAAGCTTTCTCTGTGTCTATTGAGATGATCATATGGTTTTTCTCCTTCAATTTGTTAATATGGTGTATCATATTGATTGATTTGCATATATTGAAGAATCCTTGCATTCCTGGGATAAACCCCACTTGATCATGGTGTATGATCCTTTTAATGTGCTGTTGGATTCTGTTTGCTAGTATTTTGTTGAGGATTTTTGTATCTATGTTCATCAGTGATATAGGCCTGTAGTTTTCTTTCTTTGTGACATCTTTGTCTGGTTTTGGTATCAGGGTGATGGTGGCCTCGTAGAATGAGTTTGGGAGTGCTCCTCCCTCTGCTATATTTTGGAAGAGTTTGAGAAAGATAGGTGGTAGCTCTTCTCTAAATGTTTGATAGAATTCACCTGTGAAGCCATCTGGTCCTGCACTTTTGTTTGTTGGAAGATTTTTAATCACAGTTCAATTTCATTACTTGTGATTGGTCTGTTCATAATTTCTATTTCTTCCTGCTTCAGTCTTGGAAGGTTATACCTTTCTAAGAATTTGTCCATTTTTCCCAGGTTGTCCATTTTACTGGCATAGAGTTGCTTGTAGTAATCTCTCATGATCCTTTGTATTTCTGCATTGTCAGTTGTTACTTCTCCTTTTTCATTTCTAATTCTATTGATTTGAGTCTTCTCCCTTTTTTCTTGATGAGTCTGGCTAATGGTTTATCAATTTTTTTTATCTTCTCAAACAACCAGCTTTTAGTTTTATTGATTTTTGGTATCATTTCCGTCATTTGTTTTTCAGTTATTTCTGATCTGATCTTTATGATTTATTTCCTTCTGCTAACCTTGGGGTTTTTGTGTTCTTCTTTCTCTAATTGCTTTAAGTGTAAGGTTAGGTTGTTTATTTGAGATGTTTCTTGTTTCTTAAGGTAGCATTGTATTGCTATAAACTTCCCTCTTAGAACTGCTTTTGCTGCATCCCATAGGTTTTTGGTTGTCGTGCTTTCATTGTCATTTTTTTCTAGGTATTTTTTAATTTCCTCTTTGATTTCTTCAGTGATCTCTTGGTTATTAAGCAGTGTGTTGTTTAGCCTCCATGTGTTTGTATGTTTTACCGACTTTTTCCTGTAATTGATATCTAGTCTCAAAGCATTGTGGTTGGAAAGGATACTTGATACGATTTCAATTTTCTTAAATTTATCAAGGCCTGATTTGTGACCCAAGATATGATCTATTCTGGAGAATGTTCCATGAGCACTTGAGAAGAATGTGTATTCTGTTGTTTTTGGATGGAATGTCCTATAAATATCAATTAAACCCATCTTGTTTAATGTATCATTTAAAGCTTGTGTTTCCTTATTTATTTTCATTTGGATGATCTGGCCATTGGTGAAAGTGGGGTGTTAAAGTCCCCTACTATGATTGTGTTACTCTCGATTTCCCCTTTTATGGCTGTTAGTATTTGCCTTATGTATTGAGGTGCTCCTATGTTGGGTGCATAAATATTTACAATTGTTATATCTTCTTCTTGGATCAATCCCTTGATCATTATGTAGTGTCCTTCTTTGTCTCTTGTAATAGTCTTTGTTTTAAAGACTATTTTGTCTCATATGAGAATTGTTACTCCAGCTTTCTTTTGATTTCCATTTGCATCAAATATCCTTTTCTATCCCCTCACTTTCAGTCTATATGTGTCCCTAGGTCTGAGGTGGGTCTCTTGTAGACAGCATATTTTTGTGTCTTGTTTTTGTATCCATTCAGCCAGTCTATCTCTTTTGGTTGGAGCATTTAATCCATTTACATTTTAGGTAATTATCGATATGTATGTTCCTATTACCATTTTCCTAATTGTTTTGGGTTTGTTATGGTAGGTCTTTTCCTTCTCTTGTGTTTCCTGCCTAGAGAAGTTCCTTTAGCATTTGTTGTAAAGCTGGTTTGGTGGTGCTGAATTCTGTTAGCTTTTGCTTGTCTGTAAAGGTTTTAATTTCTCCATCGAATCTGAATGAGATCCTTGCTAGGTAGAGTAATCTTGGTTGTAGGTTTTTCTCCTTCATCACTTTAAATATGTCCTGCCGCTCGCTTCTGGCTTGCAGAGTTTCTGCTGAAAGATCAGCTGTTAACCTTATGGGGATTCCCTTGTGTGTTTTTTGTTGTTTTTCCCTTGCTGCTTTTAATATTTTTTCCTTGTATTTAATTTTTGATAGTTTGATTATTATGTGTCTTGGCGTGTTTCTCCTTGGATTTATCCTGTATGGGACTCTGTGCTTCCTGAACTTGATTAACTATTTCCTTTCTCATATTAGGGAAGTTTTCAACTTTAATCTCTTCAAATATTTTCTCAGTCCCTTTCTTTTTCTCTTCTTCTTCTGGGACCCCTATAATTCGAATGTTGGTGCATTTAATGTTGTCCCAGAGGTCTCTGAGACTGTACTCAATTCTTTTCATTCTTTTTTCTTTATTCTGCTCTGCAGTAGTTATTTCCATTATTTTATCTTCCAGGTCACTTATCGGTTCTTCTGCCTCAATTATTCTGCTACTGATCCCTCCTAGAGAATTTTTAATTTCATTTATTATGTTGTTCATCACTGGTTGTTTGCTCTTTAGTTCTTTTAGGTCCTTTTTAAAAGTTTCTTGTATTTTCTCCATTCTATTTCCGAGATTTTGGATCATCTTTACAATCAGTATTCTGAATTCTTTTTCAGGTAGACTGCCTATTTCCTCTTCATTTGTTAGGTCTGGTAGGTTTTTGCCATGCTCCTTCATCTGCTGTGTGTTTCTCTGTCTTCCCATTTTGCTTCACTTACTGTGTTTGGGGTCTCCTTTTTGCAGGCTGCAAGTTCGTAGTTCCCATTATTTTTGGTATCTGTCCCCAGTGGCTAAGGTTGGTTCAGTGGGTTGTGTAGGCTTCCTGGTGGAGGGGACTAGTGCCTGTGTTCTGGTGGATCTTGTCTTTCTAGTGGGAAGGTCCATGTCTGGTGCTGTGTTTTGGGGTGTTTGTGGCCTTATTATGATTTTAGGCAGCCTCCCTACTAATGGATGGGGTTGTGTTCCTGTCTTGCTAGTTGTTTGGCATAGGGTGTCCAGCACTGTAGCTTGCTGGTCATTGAGTGGAGCTGGGTCTTGGCATTGAGATGGAGATCTCTGGGAGATTTTCGCCATTTGATATTACATGGAGCTGGGAGGTCTCTTGTGGACCAGTGTCCTGAACTTGGCTCTCCCACCTCAGAGGCACAGCCCTGATGCCTGGCTGGAGCACCAAGAGGCTGTCATCCACATGGCTCAGAATAAAGGGAGAAAAACAAGAAAGAAAGAAAGAAAGAATAAGATGAAATAAAATAAAAGTAAAATAAAATAGTTATTAAAATAAAAATAAAACATAATTATTAAAAAATTTTTAAGAAGTAATAGAAAAAAAAGAAAGAAGTGAGCAACCAAACCAAAAAACAAATCCACCAATGATTACAAGTGCTAAAAACTATACTAAAAACAAAAAACAAACAAACAACAAAAAACGGAGAGACAGAACCCTAGGACAAATGGTAAAAGCAAAGTTATACAGACAAAATCACACACAGAAGCATACACATACACACTCACAAAAAGAGAAGAAGGGAAAAGAAAAATATATCATTGCTCCCAAAGACCACCTCCTCAATTTGGGATGATTCATTGTCTATTCAAGTATTCCACAGATGCAGGGTACATCAAGTTGATTGTGGGGATTTAATCTGCTGCTCCTGAGGCTGCTGGGAGAAATTTCCCTTTCTGTTCTTTGTTCGCACAGCTCCTGGGGCTCAGCTCTGGTTTTGGCCCCGCCTCTGGGTGTAGGTTGCTTGAGGGCGTCTGTTCTTCACTCAGACAGGATGGGGTTAAAGGAGCAGCTGCTTTGGGGGCTCTGGCTCACTCAAGCCGGGGGGAGGGAGGGGTACAGAGTTCGGGGCGATCCTGCGGCGGCAGAGGCCAGCATGACGTTGCACCAGCCTGAGGCACACTGTGCATTCTCTCGGGGAAGTTGTCCCTGGATCACAGGACCCTGGCAGTGGCAGGCTGCACAGGCTCCCGGGAGGGGCGGTGTGGAGAGTGACCTGTGCTCGCACACAGGCTTCTTGGTGGCTGCAGCAGAAGCCTTAGCATCTCATGCCCATCTCTGGTGTCCGCTCTGATAGCCACAGCTTGTGCCGGTCTCTGGAGCTCATTTAGGTGGTGCTCTGAATCCCCTCTCCTCGTGCACCCCGAAAGAATGGTCTCTTGCCTCTTAGGCAGTTCCAGACTTTTTCCTGGACTCCCTCCCTGCTAGCTGTGGTGCACTAGCCTGCTTCAGGCTGTGTTCATGCAGCCAACCCCAGTCCTCTCCCTGGGATCCGACCTATGAAGCCCGAGCTTCAGCTCCCAGCCCCCACCCATCCCGGCGGGTGAGCAGACAAGCTTCTCGGGCTGGTGAGTGCTGGGCGGCACCAATCCTCTGTGCGGGAATCTCTCCGCTTTGCCCTCCGCACCCCTGTTGCTGCTCTCTCCTCCATGGCTCCGAAGCTTCCCCCCTCAGCCACCCGCAGTCTCCGCCTGTGAAGGGGTTTTCTAGTGTGTGGAAACTTTTCCTCCTTCACAGCTCCCTCCCACTGGTGCACGTCCCGCCCCTATTCTTTTGTCTCTGTTGTTTCTTTTCTCTTTTGCCCTACCCAGGTACGTGGGGAGTTTCTTGCCTTTTGGGAGGTCTGAGGTCTTCTGCCAGTGTTCACAGTCTGTAGTGATATCACCTGTTTCTTTCCTGATATTAGTAATTTCTGTTTCTCCATCTTATCAAGGAACCAACCTTTTGTTTTATTGCTTTTATGTTTTGTTTTATTGTTTTCCTGTTTTCAATTTCATTGATATCTGCTCTTACCTTTATTATTTCCTGCTTTATGCTGGATTTGGGTTTATTTTGCAATTTTTCTAGTGTCTCTTTTCTAAATAACCATTTAGTTCTACAAATTCCCTCTCAACATTGTTTTAGGTGTGTCCCACAAATTTTGCTGTTATAGTTTCCTTTTTGTTTTAGTTCATTCTATTTTTAAAATTTCCTTGAGAGTCCTCTTTGATCCATGGATTAATTTGAAGTTTGTTGTTTAATTTCCAAGTGTTGGAGATTTTCCAGTTACCTTTCTGTTATTGATTCCATTGTGATCAGAGAACACAGTATGATTCAATTCTTTTAAATTTGTTGAGGTTTATTTTATGGTCCAGGATATGGTCTATCTAGGTATATGTTCTCTGGGTGCTTGAAAAGAATGTGTATTTTGCTATTGTTGAGTGAAGTGTTCTAAAAGTGTCAATTAGATCCTGTTGCTTGATGGTATGGTTGAGCTCTTCTATATCCTTGCTGATTTTCTGTCTAATTGTTCTATCAATTATTGAGAGAGGGATATTGAAGACTCCAACTATGATAGTGGATTTGCCTATTTCTTCTTTCAATTCTATCAATTTTTGCTTCACATATTTTGCAAGTCTGTCATTTGTGCACACACATTAGGACTGCTATATCTTCTTGGAGATTGGCCATTTTATCATTATATAATGTCCTTGGTCATTTTCTTTTCTCTGAAGTCTAGTTCCCTGATATATATTAACCAAAAGGAAGCAGCAGTGGCTATATTTAGCCACTGCTGCTTCCTTTTGGTTAATGTTTGCATGTTATAACCTATTACATCTTTTTACTTTCAATCTACCTATATTATTATATATGAAGTGAGTTTCGTGTGGACAACATGAGTCATGCTTTTAAATCCCCTCTGTCATTCTCAGTGTTTTTTTTAAAAAAAGAAATTAATTTATTTATTTTTGGCTGTGTCGGGTCTCTGTCACCGTGTGCGGGCTCTCTCTAGTTGCCGCGAGTGGAGGCCACTCCTTGTTGTGGTGTGCGGGCCTCTCACTGTCGTGGCTTCTCCTGTTGCAGAGCATGGGCTCTAGGCACACAGGCTTCAGTAGTTGCAGTGCACAGGCTCAACAGTTGTGGCTTGCGGGCTCTAGAGCTGCTTGCATGTTGTGGCTTGTGGGCTCTGTAGCTGTGGTGCACGGGCCCAGCTGCTCCGCAGCATGGGGATCCTCCCGGGCCAGGGCTCAAACCCATGTCCCCTGCATTGCAGACAGATTATCAACCACTGCGCCACCAGGGATGCCCCATTCTCTGTGTTTTAATTGGTGTGTTTTGATAATTAATATTTAATGTAATTATTGATATGTTAGGGCTTAAATCTGCCATTGTATTTTTAAAATTTTCTGTTCTCTTTGTATTTTTTCCCTTCTTATGTGTTACTTGAGTATTTCCTTCCATTTTGATTTATTTACAGTGTTTTTTTGGGTGTATCTCTTTGGGTAGTTTTTAAAGTGGTTGTTCTAGATGTATTTCTATCTATGTATATACATTTATATCTATCCATATCCATATCTGTATTTATATCTATATCTATTCCACTGTGGTCAAAGAACCCACCTTGTGTGATTTCAAATCTTTTAAATAACTTAACACAGTCTACAGGTATTGATGCTTTCCCAGTTTGAGTGAAGTATAAAACCTTACCTTCCTTATATCCCATTACCTTCCTTCATTTATGATATAATTGTCTTAAATATTTACTCCACATTCATCAAGAACCACATTAGGGTGTTATACATTTTTTTAAATAAATTTATTTTATTTATTTATTTTTGGCTGCATTGTGTCTTTGTTGCTGTGCGCAGGCTTTCTCTAGTTGTGGCAAGTGGGGGCTGCTCTTTGTTGCAGTGGGCACGCTTCTCATTGCAGTGGCTTCTCTTGCTGTGGAGCTCGGGCTCTAGCGCATGCGGGCTTCAGTAGTTGTGGCACGCAGGCTCAGCAGTTGTGGCTCGTGGATTCTAGAGCGCAGGCTCAGTAGTTTTGGCTCACGGGCTTAGTTGCTCTGTGGCATGTGAGATCTTCCCGGACCCGGGCTCAAACCCATGTCCCCTGCATTGGCGGGCGGATTCTTAACCACTGTGCCACCAGGGAAACCCGGTGTTATAAATTTTGCTTTAACTGTCAAACATAATTTAGAAAACTCAAGAGGAGAAGAAAAATTTATTGTATTTACCCATAGTTTTGTGCTTTACATTGTTCCTTCTTCTTTACTCTTGTTTACTGCTGTTCTAAGATTCCTTGCAACACTTTCTGTCACTTCCACCACACTCTTTTGGGGAAAAAAAGAGAGGGAAGAATTAGATGTGACACTAAGATTTCTAGCTAAAATCTGGAGAAGATGCAGGAAGAATGCTGAGAAGCCAGGGAGGGGAACCAACCTTTGGAAAAAGAGGATGAGATTTTGAGATTTTGGGCCTTGATACTCAAAGGCCCTTCTCCAGACCGTTCTTCATGATACAATAAAACCCAGGTGCAAGTTTTATTTGAGCCCTTCAATTTCAGATCAAATAAGCAGCAGATTAATGTTACATGAAAAACACTAGTCAAATGGCAGCACATTGCAATTTTCAAACAATAAGGGGCTAGATTCAACTTTTGGGAGAAAGAAATGGAAGTCACATACTTATTGAAAAATTGAGATCTCTCCTAGACTCAGGCCTCCTTGGTTCTCTTTATCACTCTCTAGGTTTGATGATCAGAAGACCTAAGGCTCAAGTTGTAAGACAAGCCTCCTCATAATCACTTGAATGAGCTGTCTGAGGTTGTAAGGTGCAGGATAGCTTAATTCCAAGTCACCCAATCCATTCTGGCCAATCAGGGGTAACTGTGAATGGTTTGATGGCACCTTCTTTTCAGAGACTAAAAGCCCCAGGTGGGCAGGAGTCTTTGATTTGTTCACTGAAGAATCCCAAGTGTCTCCTAGGGTGCCTGGTGCATAGTAGATTCTCAATAAATATTGAATACACAAAGGACTGCAATGCATTGGGGAGACAGTCTGAGGCCAGGGCTGGAGTTCCCATCAAGGCCAAGTTATTATAGTATAGGTGTTCAGTTTTAGGGCTGAAACCTGTCTGGCTTAGTTAGGGCCTGCCTATTGGGACAAAGGTTTCTTGGAGGGCATCTCACCCCTCCCAACCTGGGAAGCCCTCATGGGGTCAGTGGAACAGCCCCTGGATGGAGTTTTTAAAACAAGGTCTTAGCCAGCTAGAACCCGGCTTTTTCTTTTCTTTTCTGGCTTATTTTATTTTATTTATTTTTCTTCCAGTTTTGGAGATATAATTGACATACAGCACCGTATATGTTTAAAGTGTACAGCTTAATAATTTGACTTACCTACATCATGAAATGATTATCACAATAAGTTTAGTGTACATCCATAATCTTGTATAGACAGAAAAAAGAAATAGAAAAAATTTTTCCTTGCGATGAGAACTCAGAATTTACTCTCTTAACAACTTTCATATATAACATACCACAGTGTTAATTATACTAATCATGTTGTACATTATATTCATAGTGCTTATTTATCTTATAACTGGAAGTCTGTGCCTTTTGATTACCTTCATCCAATTCCCTCCACCCCCAGTCTCTGATAACCACAAATCACACCTATTTTTCTATGAGTTTTTTTGTTTGTTTGTTGACCTACATTATTTTCTGGTGCCCAGTATAGTGATTTAATATGTCTGTATTTTCTTTCTTTCTTTTTGTGTTTTTTGGCTGCACCACATGGCTTATGGGATCTCAGTTCCCCAGCCAGAGATTGAACCTGGGCCACAGTAGTGAAAGCCCAGAATCCTAACCACTAGCCCACCAGGGAACTCCTCTATGCATTTCAAAATGATCACCATGATAAGTTTAGTTAAGGTAAGTCACCATACAAAGATATTACATATTTTTGACTATATTCCCCTCTCTCTACATTTCACATCCATGACTTACTTTTTTTGCAACTGGAAGTTTGTACCTATTAATCTCCCTCACTTATTTCTCTCTCTCCCTTTCTTTCCTTGGGCAACCACCTGTTTGTTCTCTAGATCTATGACTCTGTTTCTGTTTTGCTGCATTTGTTCATTTGTTTTGTTTTTTAGATTCAGATATAAGTGAAATCATACAGTATTTGTCTTTCTCTGTCTGATTTATTTCACTTAGCATAATACCCTAGGGGTCCATCCATGTTGTCACAATGCCAAGATTTCATTCTTTATTATGGCTGAGTAATATCTATCTATCTATCAATTATCTATCTATCATCTATCTATCTATCTATCTATCTATCATCATCATCATCTATCTATCATCATATATATATACCTCTCTCACATCTTCTTTATCCACCCATCAATTGATGGGTACTTAGGTTGCTTCCATATCTTGGCTATTGTAAATTGTGCAATGAACATTGGGGTGCACACATTTTTTCAAATTAGTTTTTTTTCCTTTGGATAAATATTCAGGAGTAGAAATGCTAGATCATATGGTAGTTCTATTTTCAATTTTTTGAGGAACCTCCATACTGTTTTCCATAGTGGCTTCACCAATTTACATTCCACCAACAGTGCAGGAGTGTTCCCTTTCTCCACATCCTCGCCAACTCTTTTTTTTTTAAAGCACCCATTTAAAAAATTATTTATTTATTTATTTATTTTGGGGTGCGTTGGGTCTTCGATGCTGCACGTGGGCTTTTTGTTGTGGTGTGCAGCTTCTCATTGCGGGGCTTCTCTTGTTGCGGAGCACAGGCTCTAGGCATGCAGGCGTCAGTAGTTGTGGCTCGCAGGCTCAGTAGTGTCTCATGGGCTTAGTTGCTCCGCGGCATGTGGGATCTTCCTGGACCAGGGCTTGAACTCACGTCCACTGCATTGGTAGGTGGATTCTTAACCACTGCACCACCAGGGAATTCCCTTGCCAACTCTTGTTATTTGTTGTCTTTTTGATAATAGCCATTCTGACAGGTCGAGGTGATATCAATATACTTTTGACTTGCATTTTCCCGATGATTGGTGATATTGAGCATCTTTTCATGTGCCTATTGGTTATCCATATGTCTTCTTTGGGAAAATGTCTATTCAGGTCCTCTGTCCAGTTTTTAATTGGGCTATTTTTAATTTTGATGTTGAATTGTATGAGTTCTTCGTGTATTTTGGATATTAACCCCTTATCAGGTATATAATTTGCAAATATATTCTCCCATTCAGTAGGCAGCATTTTCATTTTGTTGGTAGTTTCCTTTGTTGTGCAAAAGCTTATTAGTGTGCTGTAGTCTCATTTTTTATTGCTTTTGTTTCCCTTGCCTGAGGAGACATATCCTAAAAAATATTGCTAGACTGATGTCAGTGAGCATACTGCTATGTTTTCCTCTAGAATTTTTAAGGTTTCAGGTCTTAAATTTAAGTATTTAATTCATTTTGAGTTTATTTTTGTATATGGTGTGAGAAAGTACTCCAGTTTGATTCTTTTGTATGTAGCTGTCCAGTTTTCACAACACCATTTGTTAAAGAGGCTATCTTTTCCCCACTGTATATTCTTGCCTCTTTCATCATAGATTAATTGACCATGTAAATGTGGGTTCATTTCTGGGATCTCTATCCTGTTCCATTGATCTATGTGTCTGTTTTTTTGTGCCAGTACTATACTGCTTTGATTACTATAGCTTTGTAGTATAGTTTGAAATCATGAGTGTGGTACCTCTGGCTTTGTTCTTTCTCAAAATAATTTTGGTATTCAGGGTCTTTTGTGTTTCCATACAAATTTTAGAATTATTTGTTCTAGTTCTGTGAAAAATATCATTGGTATTCTGATAGGGATTGCATTGAATATGTAGATTGCCTTGGGTACTATTGTCATTTTAACAGTATTAATTCTTCCAATTCATGAGCATGGTATATCTTTCCATTTGTTTGTGTCATCTTCAATTTCTTTTATCAGTGTCTTATAGTTTTACAAGTACAGGTTTTTACCTCCTTTGTTGGATTCATTACTAAGTATTTTATTTTTTTGATGCAGTTGCAATTGGGATTGTCTTCTTAATTTCTCTTTCTGATAGTTCATTGTTAGGGTATAGAAATGCAACAAATTTCTGTATATTAATTTTGCATCCAGCAACTTTGTGAAATTCACTGATGAGTTCTTGTAGTTATTTGATTGTGTTTTTAGGATTTTCTGTGTATAGTATCATGTCATCTGTCAATAGTACTTCTTCCTTTCCAATTTGTACTTCTTTTCTTTCTTTTTATGTCTGATTGCTGTGACCATGGCTTCCAATACTATGTTGAATAAAATAGTGAGAGTGGACATCTTTGTTTGTTTCTGATCTAACAGGAAATACTTTCAGGTTTTACCAATGATGTTAGCTGTGGGCTTGTCATATACAGCTTTTATTATATTGAAGTATGTTCCCTCTATACCCACTTTGTTGAGAGTTTTCTTCATAAATGGGTGTTGAATTTTGTCAAAAGCTTTTTGTGCATCTATTGAGATGATCATATGGTTTTTATTCTTCAATTTGTTAATGTGTGTACATCACATTGATTGATTTGCAGATATCGAACCATACTTGCATCCCTGGGATGAATCCCACTTGTTCATGCTGTATGATGTTTTTGATGTATTGTTGCATTTGGTTTGCTAATATTTTGTTGAGGATTTTTGCATCTATGTTCATTAGTGATATTGGCCTTTAATTTTCTTTTTTGAGATATTTTTATCTGGCTTTGGTATCAGGGTGATGCTGGCCTCATAGAATGAGTTTAGAAGCATTTTTTTCCTCTGCAGTTTTTTTGAAATTGTTTCAGAAGAATACTGTTAACTCTTCTTTAAATGTTTGGTAAGAGGGAAGAGATATGGGGATATATGTATATGTATAACTGGTTCACTTTGTTGTAAAGCAGAAACTAACACACCATTGTAAAGCAATTATACTCCAATAAAGATGTTAAAATAAATAAATAAATAAATAAATAAATAAATAAATAAATGTTTGGTAGAATTTACCTGTGAAACCATCTGGTTCTGGACTTCTGTTTGTTAGGAGTTTTTAAAATTACTGATTCAGTTTCATTCCTGGTAATCAGTCTATTCATATTTTCTATTTCTTCCTGGTTCAGTCTTGAGAGGTTGTACATGTCTATAAACTTTTTCATTTCTTCTAGGTTGTCCACTTTATGGAGTAAAATTATTCATAGTAATCACTTTGATCCTTTGTAATTCTGTGATGTTGGTTGTAACTTCTCTTTTTTCATTTCTGATTTTATTGATTTGGGCCCTCTGTCTTTTTTTCTTGATCAGCCTGGCTAAAGTTTTGTCAATTTTGTTTATCATTTCAAAGAACCAGCTCTTAGTTTTATTGATCTTTTCTTTTTGTTTCTATTTCCATTATTTCTGCTCTGATGTTTATTATTTTTTTCCTTCTACTAATTTTGGGTTATGTTGTTCTTTCTCTAGTTCTTTTAAGTGTAATGTTAATTTGTTTATTTGAGTTTTTCTTGTTTCCTGAGGTAGGCTTGTGTCTCTATAAATGTTCCTCTTAGAACTGCCTTTCCTGCATCCTGCATAGATTTTAGATTGTTTTGTTTTTATTTTTTGTCTCCAGGCATTTTAGAATTTCTTCTTTGATTTCTTTCTGCAGTTTTTTCCCCTTGTAGTTGCTTTCTAGTCTCATAGCATTGTAGTCAGAAAAGATATTTGATATGATTTCAATTTCCTTAAATTTACTGAGGCTGTTTTGTGGCCTAGCATGTGATCTGTCCTGGAGAATGTTCCATGTGCACTTGAAAAGAATGTGTGGTCTTCCTGGTGCTTCAGAAAGAACTGCCTGACCTATGCTGGGGGCTCTCTGGAGTACCCTCAAATTCTAAAGTTTCTTGGCACTTGGACGCATTATGGAATTGCTGATCAAGTTGAATCATTTCCAGGGTTCAAAGAAGTTTAAGGAAGATGTCTTCATCAGATCAGATCAGGGCTGAAACTGAATCAAAGCACCTGTGTGGACCGGCTCTGCTTGCAGCCCACAGCCATGCATCCCCCCTTGAGAGCTCTCTCTCGTGCAGTGACTGTAGCAGCGGCATGTTCTGCACATCGCGTAGCATGCACCCAGTCTGCCCTGCCGCTTCTGCCACCCTTGCCACTGTCTTGTCCTCAGGCGCCTGCCGCAGCTGAGTCGTGGTGCTCCAGCCGGGTGTCAGGCCTGAGCCTCTGAGGTGGGAGAGCTGAGTTCAGGACATTGGACAACCAAAGACCTCCCAGCCCCACATAATATCAATCGGCGAGAGCTCTCCCAGAGATCTCCATCTCAATGCTAAGATCCAGCTTCCCTCAACTACCAGCAACCTCCAGTGCTGGACACTCCATGCCAAACAACTAGCAAGACAGGAACACAACCCCACCCATTAGAAGACAGGCTGCCTAAAATCATAATAAGTTCATAGAACCCCAAAACACACCACCAGACACGGTCCTGCTCACCAGAAAGACAAGATCCAGCCTCATCCACCAGAACACAGGCACCAGTCTCCTCCACCAGGAAGCCTACACAACCAACTGAACCAACCTTAGCCACTGGGGGCAGACACCAAAAACAATGGGAACTACGAACCTGCAGCCTGCGAAAAGGAGACCCCAAACACAGTAAGTTAAGCAAAATGAGAAGACAGAGAAATGCACAACAGATGAAGGAACAAAGTAAAAACCCACCAGACCAACAAATGAAGAGGAAATGAGCAGTCTACCTGAAAAAGAATTCAGAATAATGATAGTAAAGATATCCAAGATCTTGGAAATAGAATGGAGAAAATACAAGCTACATTTAACAAGGGCCTAGAAGAACTAAAGAGTAAACAATGATGAACAACACAATAAATGAAATTAAAAATTCTCTAGAAGGAATCAATAGCAGAATAACTGAGGCAGAAGAACGGATAAGTGACCGGGAAGATAAAATAGTGGAAATAACTACCACAGAGCAGAATAAAGAAAAAAGAAAGAAAAGAATTGAGGACAGTCTCAGAGACCTCTGGGACAACATTAAACACACCAACATTTGAATTATAGGGGTCCCAGAAGAAGAAGAGAAAAAGGAAGGGACTGGGAAAATATTTGAAAAGATTATAGTTGAAAACTTCCCTAATATGGGAAAGTAAAGAGTCAATCAAGTCCAGGAAGCACAGAAAGTCCCATACAGGATAAATCCAAGGAGAAACATGCCAAGGCACATATTAATCAAGCTATCAAAAATTAAATACAAAGAAGAAATACTAAAAGCAGCAAGAGAAAAGCAAAAAATAATGTACAAGGGAATCCCCATAAGGTTAACAGCTGATCTTTCAGCAGAAATTCTGCAAGCCAGAAATGAGTGGCAGGACATATTTAAAGTGATGAAAGGGAAAAACCTACAGCCAAGATTACTCTACTCAGCAAGGATCTCATTCAGATTCAACGGAGAAATTAAAACTTTTACAGACCAGCAAAAGCTAAGAGAATTCAGCACCACCAAACCAGCTTTACAACAAATGCTAAAGGAACTTCTCTAGGCAGGAAACACAAGAGAAGGAAAAGACCTACAAAAATAAACCCAGAACAATTAAGAAAATGGTAATAGGAACATACATATCAATAACTACCTTAAATGTAAATGGATTAAATGCTGCAACCAAAAGATATAAACTGGCTGAATGGATACAAAAACAAGACCTGTATATATACTGTCTACAAGAGACCCACTTCAGACCTAGGGACACATATACACTAAAAGTGAGGGGATGGAAAATGATACTCCAAGCAAATGGAAATCAAAAGAAAGCTGGAGGGCTTCCCTGGTGGCGCAGTGGTTGGGAGTCCGCCTGCCGATGCGGGGGGCGCGGGTTCGGGCCCTGGTCTGGGAGGATCCCGCATGTCGCGGAGCGGCTGGGCCCGTGGGCCACGGCTGCTGGGCCTGCGCGTCTGGAGCCTGTGCTCCGCAACAAGAGAGACGCCGTGGTGGTGAGGGGCCCGCGCGCCGCGGTGGGGGGTGGCCCCCGCTTGCCGCGGCTGGAGGGGGCCCTCGCACAGAGGCGAAGACCCAGCACAGCCAGTAAATAAATAAATAAATAAATAAGTTTAAAAAAGAAAAGATGACTACTATCTAAAAAAAAAAACAAAAAAAAAAAAAAAAAAAAAAAAGAAAGCTGGAGTAGCAATTTTCATATCAGACAAAATAGACTTTAAAATAAAGACTATTACAAGAGACAAAGAAGGATGATCACATAATGATCAAGGGATTAATCCAAGAAGATATAACAATTGTAAATATTTATGCACCCAACATAGGAGCACCTCAATACATAAGGCAAAAATTAACAGCCATAAAAGGGGAAATTGACAGTAACACAATCATAGTAGTGGACTTTAACACCCCACTTTCACCAACGGACAGATCATCCAAAGTGAAAATAAATAAGGAAACACAAGCTTTAAATGATACATTAAACAAGGTGGACTTAATTGATATTTATAGGATATTCCATCCCAAAACAACAGAATACACTTTCTTCTCAAGTGCTCATGGAACATTCTCCAGGATAGATCATATCTTGGGTCACAAATCAAGCCTTGGTAAATTTAAGAAAATTGAAATCGTATCAGGTATCTTTTCCAACCACAACGCTATGAGACTAGATATCAATTACAGGGAACAAAGCCTGTAAAAAATACAAACACATGGAGGCTAAACAATACACTACTAAATAACCAAGAGATCACTGAAGAAATCAAAGAAGAAATCAAAAAATACCTAGAAACAAATGACAATGAAAACACGACACCAAAAACCTATGGGATGCAGCAAAAGCATTTCTAAGAGGGAAGTTTATAGCAATACAATCCTACCTCAAGAAACAAGAAGCATCTCATATAAACAACCTAACCTTGCACCTAAAGCAATCAGAGAAAGAAGAAGAACAACAACAAAAAAATCAAAGTTAACAGAGGGAAAGAAATAATAAAGATCAGATCAGAAATAAATGAAAAAGAAATGAAGGACACAATAGCAAAGATCAATAAAACTAAAAGCTGGTTCTTTGAGAAGATAAACGAAATTGATAAACCATTACCCAGACTCATCAAGAAAATAAAAGGAAAAGACTCAAATCAATAGAATTAGAAATGAAAAAGGAGAAGTAACAATTGACACTGCGGAAATACAAAGTATCATGAGAGATTACTACAAACAACTATATGCCAATAAAATGGACAACCTGGAAAAAATGGACAAATTCTTAGAAAGCACAAGCACTGAAATTGAAACTGTGATTAAAAATCTTCCAAAAAACAAAAGCCCAGGACCAGATGGCTTCACAGGAGAATTCTATCAAACATGTAGCGAAGAGTTAACACCCATCCTTCTCAAACTATTCCAAAATATAGCAGAGGGAGGAACATTCCTAAACTCATTCTATGAGGCCACCATCACCCTGATACCAAAAACAGACAAAGATGTCACACAAAAAGAAAACTACAGACCAATATCACTGATGAACATAGAAGCAAAAATCCTCAAAAAATACTAGCAAACAGAACCCAGCAACACATTAAAAGGGTCATACATCATGATCAAGGGGGGTTTATCCCAGGAATGCAAGGATTCTTCAATATATGCAAATCAATCAATGTGATACACCATATTAACAAATTGAAGGATTAAAATCCATATGATAACAGGACAGAAAGCCCAGAGATAAACCCATGCACATATGGTCACCTTATCTTTGATAAAGGAGGCAAGAATATACAATGGAGAAAAGACAACCTCTTCAATAAGTAGTGCTGGGAAAACTGGACAGCTACATGCAAAAGAATGAAATTAGAACACTCCCTTAACAACATACACAAAAATAAACTCAAAATGGATTAAAGACCTAAATGCAAGGCCAGACACTATCAAACTCTTAGAGGAAAACATAGGCAGAACACTCTATGACAGAAATCACAGCAAGATACCTTTTGACCCACTTCCCAGAGAAATGGAAATCAAAACAAAAATAAACAAATGGGACCTAATGAAACTTAAAAGCTTTTGCACAGCAAAGGAAACCATAAACAAGACGAAAAGACAACCCTCAGAACGGGAGAAAATATTTGCAAATGAAGCACCTGACAAAGGGTTAATCTCCAAAATATACAAGCAGCTCATGCAGCTCAATATCAAAAAAACAAACAACGCAATCCAAAAATGAGCAGAAGACCTAAATAGACATTTCTCCAAAGAAGATATACAGATTGCCAACAAACGCATGAAGGGATGCTCAACATCACTAATCATTAGCGAAATGCAAATCAAAACTACAATGAGGTATCACTTCACACCCGCCAGAATGGCCATCATTAAAAAATGTACAAACAGTAAATGCTGGAGAGGGTGTGGAGAAAAGGGAACCCTCTTGCACTGTTGGTGGGAATGTAAGTTGATACATCCACTATTGAGAACAGCATGGAGGTTCCTTAAAAAACTAAAAATAGAACTACCATACGACCCAGCAATCCCACTACTGGACATATACCCTGAGAAAACTATAATTCAAAAAGAGTCAGGTACCACTATGTTCATTGCAACACTATTTACAATAGTCAGGACATGGAAGCAATGTAAGTGTCCATCAACAGATGAATGGATAAAGAAGATGTGGCACATATATACAATGGAATATTACTCAGCCATAAAAAGAAACGAAACTGAGTTATTTGTAGTGAGGTGGATGGACCTAGAGTGTGTCATACTGAGTGAAGTAAGACAGAAAGAGAAAAACAAATACTGTATGCTAACACAGATATATGGAATCTAAAAAAAAAAAAAAGGGTTCTGAAGAACCTAGGGGCAGGACAGGAATAAAGACACAGATGTAGAGAATGGACTTGAGGACACGGGGAGGGGGAAGGGTAAGCTGGGACGAAGTGAGAGAGTGACATTGACATATATACACTATCAAATATAAAATAGATAGCTAGTGGGAAGCAGCTGCATAGCACAGGGAGATCAGCTCCATGCTTTGTGACCACCTAGAAGGATGGGATAAGGAGGGTGGGAGGGAGACGCAAGAGGGAGGGGATATGGGGATATATGTATATGTATAGCTTATTCTCTTTGTTATACAGCAGAAACTAACACAGCATTATAAAGCAATTATACTCCAATAAAGATGTTAAAAAAAAAAGAATGTGTATTCTCTTGCTTTTGGATAGAATGTTCTGTAATATTTATTAAGCCCATATTCTCTAAAGTGTCATTTAAGGTCAGTGTTTCCTGCTCTCTGGTGAGCAGGGCCAAGTTTCAGGGTTCCTGTGGGACACAGGAGGGTTTATGGCAGCTGGCCTGCTGGTGAGTGGTGTTGTGTCCCATATAGCTAGCTGCTTGGCCTGGGGGGTCCTAGGACTGATGCTTACTGGCTCATGGGCAAGGCCAGGTCCCAGCCCTAATAAGCTAGAGGGATAACTCCAAAATGGTGCTTGTCAACACCAGTGTCCTTGTGGTTGGATGAGCTCCCCAAAATGGCTGCCACCAGCTATGGAGATTTTGTGTGTGCCTTTTTAAGAGTGGAATCTCTGTTTTCCATAGCTTTTTGGACACACTGACCTTCAAAGCCAAACGTTCGGGGGCTCTTCTTCCTGTTGCAGGATCCCTAGGCTGCAGAGCCCACTGTGGGCCTTGGACACCTCTCCTTGAGGAGAATCACTGCAATTGTGATTACCCTTCTGTTTGTGGATTGCCTACCTGGAGATGTGAGTCTTAACTATAGCGCATCTCCATTCCTCCTACTTGACTTGTTGTGGCTCCTTCTTTATGTCTTCAGTTGTAGAAGATCTTTTCTTATAATCTTCAGGTCATTCTCATTGATAGTGCTCTGTAAATAGTTGTTTTTCTGGTGTGTCCTTGGGAGGAGGTGAGCTCAGGGTCTTCCTATTTTGCCCTCTTAGCCTTTTCTCCTGCCTTTCTTTCCCTGAGGAGGAGCTGTGCAGGTTGGCCAGGCTGTGGGGCTCACAGCTGCCCCTTGGTGGCCAGCACAGCCCCCCGCTCACTCACTGATGTCGCATCCTCCAAGTCTCAGTCAGGTGGCAACTGTACATCTTAAGGTCAGTTCCCTTCCGTCCCCAGGTCCCAGATGGTGAGGGAACAGGAATGAGGACTCACAAGCTATCCTGCTTTGCCCTCCTTTCTGCTGCATCTTCATCAGGAAGACCTTAGGGGAGGGCTGGGCTGTGTCTCCCTTCAGCTTCCTTGAAGATCCATGCCAGATCCCTAGCTCCCCTGCTCTCCAAGGCTATTTTTATATGTTCCAGATAGATTCCAAGAGTACCAAGTTGGGAAATGACCTCCCTCAGGCCCCTTTTGTCTGGCCTAACCCTCACTCTGTTGCCTCCTCCACTCTACATTTTTTTTGCAGCCTGTAGATTCTATCACGGGGACTCCCACCAGCCCCCTGCCTGTTCAAAGTGTGTAGTGTTCTGACGCTCACAAGGGCCTGTGTCTTCTGTTCCAGGCAGGCACTTGCAGAAGGGGGGTAACTCTGGGGCTCCCCCACTGCTGTCTCCCTCTCTCCGCAAGGCCTCATGCCCCTCAGCAAGTCTTTCCCAGAAGAGCCCTTTGGATATCATCACCCAGCAATTGTTAACTGGTGCTCACCCACATTCCAGGGCAACTATAGTAGATGGAGAGGGCCCAAGCCCCCCATATTCTGAATCAATGATGGGAATTTATTCCCCCAACATGTTCTGACATGGCTTGACAGGAAGCCCAGGATGAGCTGCCTCCATGGTGTGGGCACCTGAGGTAGGTGGGGTGGGTGTGTGGGGCAAGATAGCTCTTTTCATTCCAGGCTACAGGGTGGGGTCATCACATATTCAGGCCCATCTGCTTTGTCTGCAGCCCCTTCCTAATCCTCAGGAAAGAAGATGTGGAGCAGGCTCTCTCCAGCTCTTGTGAAAGAGTTTTCACTTCTTTTTCTTTTCCCTCCCTCCTCCCTCCCTCTCTCATGTCCCCAACCTGACCCATGCACCTGATTTGCAAAGCATCTGACCCCTGTTTTGGCCATGAAAATAGTTTACAATAGGAAAAGAAAACTATCTGTCTCCACCACACCTAGGTGCCTCTTACCTGCCAAGGAAAGATATACAGTGAAGACGTGAAGATTATCTGTCAGTTGATGGGGTTTTACCTAATAAGTTGGCTCTTTTTTTTTTTTTTACTGTTTTCTGGGGTATCTTTATGTACAGGAGGCAAAACAGAGATTCTGGGTCAGCTCTCTACCCCCAGCGCTGACTGCCTGGGGGCCTCTGACTTGAAGGGATGAGATGGTTTCTGCCCTCGGGGGATACAAACAGGCTGAGCCTTAGCATAGAACCGGGTACTCCCCAAGGGCCCAATATTGAGTATTGGGTAGAGAAGAGCAAAAAGCACCCTGTCAGAGAGGTAGTGAGAGGATCAATGAGTTACAGAAGCTTCAGAAGGGCACATGGTGAGGCCATGAGAATGGGCAAAGAGAGCATGGGATCTCCCAGCTGCTTTGCGCTGGGGCCTGGTGTCTCATGAATGGGGCTCTAAGGGTTAAATCACTTTTGAGACTGAGATGCCCAAGCTCAGGGAGCGTTGAGGGGACAGCCCTCACCTAGTCGGAGGGCCCAACTGAAGCAAATTCCAAAGGCCAGAAATGGGGACTGATGCTGGGCCCAGAGACTCTGGGACAAAAGCAGACTTCTTAGGCATAGGAAGCCCAGGGGATTCAAAGAACTGGGTGGAAGCATCCAATTGGCAAAACCCTTAGTTTTAGAAAAGGGAATGAAAAAAAATCTCATTTAATTTCTGTGCTAAGTCAGTGGTGATTTTCTCAGTGATAGATGGGAGATTCAGATACTGGACGTTCAGTTGTTATCAACCTTTATTGTGCTTAGTGGGCTCCCAAAGCCACCAGGGGCTGGGTGGGTATGTGGTATTTCTGTTGTAAAAAAGCATTCTTTTAGCTAAAAGTCACAAACATTTTATGGTTTAAGTGATAAAATGGTGAGGATGGGACCTTTGTTTTTGGCAAAGCCATAAAAAATTAGCCTGGTCCCCAGGAAAAAAAAATGTGTCAAAAGCTAAGAGCATGACCTAATCCCTCCATAGTTAGGCAGGAAATAGGAGATGAGGCAAATGTTTGGCAAGAGAGATTCCCCTGGGTTCCTGAAGGAGGAACCGCTTAGAGGAGTGGCAACAACAACAACAACAAGTGGCAGGAGGCCGGGCCTCAGGATCCATTGGATTCTCACAGACTTTGTCCCAGCTGCTGCGAAAACCCTCTCCTAGTGTCTGGGTCCGCATGAGGATAGGCCATCCCCTGTTCTTACTGTGGAAAGAGCAGGAGAGAGGCTGGAAGGGGACAGGAATAAACTGGATACAGGACTGAAGTGGACACTGTTGGTGCCTCATCAAGGTCCCATTACAGGTCGGTGTACAATCTGTAGGTGTGGTTCATGTTGCTTGCTACTGGCTCACCGCTGTCTTCTTTATTCCCTGCAGAATTACCCTAAGCCCAAAGGGAGCTCCATGTTTGGTAGGATATATGCCCCTCCCTTGGCAGCCCGCAGCCAATGCCTGACATGTAGAAGCCCCGCCCCCTTGGCACCAGGTGAGTCTTACATTATCACTTAAACCAAAAGGGGTTTGTGACTTTTCAGAAGCTGACACCACATTTCTGCCTAGCAGTGGGGGTGGCAGAGACCCTTTTCACTGTAGATATGAGGGAAGGAGAGCCGTTGACGTGCTCCTGGGGCCTCTCCTGCCCTTGGCCCCTGCCTACCCACCCAAGCTCAGAGTCTGCCTCGTCTTTGCTCTGTATTCCACGATTGGGAGCCAGAGAAAGGATGGAAGCAAGTCCACTGACTCTCTTTTGCCCCCTCGTGGATCTGGTGAGAACTTTGGTGATTCCCAAATCGTATTTTTCTTTTTTCCTGAGCTTTTTTTTTTTAAATTAAAAAAAAATTATACAATTTTTAAAGGTTACACTCCATTTACACTTATTAGAAAATATTGGCTGTATTCCCCGTGTTGTGCAATACATCCTTGTAACCTATCTTACACCTCATAGTTTGTACCTCCTACTGCCTCACCCCTACATTGTACACACCCCCGTCCCCACTGATAACAACTAGTTTGTTCTCTGTATCTGTGCTTCTGCTTCTTTTTTTTGTTATGTTCACTAGTTGTATTTTTTAGATTTCACATATAAGTGATATCATACAATCTTTCTCTGACTTATTTCACTTAGCATAATGCCCTCCAAGTCCATCCATGTTGCTTCAAATGGCAAATTTCTTTCTTTTTATGGATGAGTGGTATTCCATTGTGTGTGTGTGTGCCACATCTTTTTTATCTATTAATCTGTTGTTGGACACTTATGTTGCTTCCATATCTTGGTAATTGAACATTGGGGTGCATGTAGTCTTGAATTAATGTTTTTTTTTAAATTATTATTTATTCATTTGGCTGTGTTGAGTCTTCGTTTCTGTGCGAGGGCTTCCTCCAGCTGCGGCAAGAAGGGGCCACTGTTCATCGAGGTGCGCGGGCCTCTGACCATCGCGGCCCCTCCCGTTACGGAGCACAGGCTCCAGACACGCAGGCTCAGCAGTTGTGGCTCACGGGCCCAGTCGCTCCGTGGCATGTGGGATCCTCCCAGACCAGGGCCCGAACCCGTGTCCCCTGCATTAGCAGGCAGACTCTCAACCACTGCGCCACCAGGGAAGCCTTGTTTTTGTTTTTTTCAGATTAATATACCCAGGAGTGGAATTGCTGGATCATATGGTAGTTCTATTTTTAGCTTTTGGAGGAAACTCCCTACTGTTTTTCACAGTGGCTGCACCAGTTTACATTCCCAGCAACAGTGCACAAGGGTTCCCTTTTCTCCACATCCTCACCAACATTTATTATTTGTGTTCTTTTTGATAATAGCTGTTCTGACAGGTGTGAGGTGATATCTCATTGTCACCTTAATATGCATTTCTCTGATGATTAGCTATGTTGAGCATCTTTTCATGTGACTGTTGGCCATCTGTATATCTTCTTTGGAAAAATGTGTATTCAGGTCTTCTGCCAATTTTTTAATTTAGTTGATAGTTTTTTTTGATGTTGTACAAGCTGTTTATATATTTTGGATATTTACCCCTTATTGGTCATAGCATTTGCAAAATATTTTCTTCCATTCAGTAGGTTGTCTTTTCCTTTTTAATATATAAATTTATTTATTTATATTTTTGGCTGCATTTGGTCTTCTGTTGCTGCGCGAGGGCTTTCTCTAGTTGAGGCGAGGGTGGTGGCTTCTGTTGTTGGGGAGCATGGGCTCTAGGCGCACGGGCTTCAGTAGTTGTGGCGCACGGGCTTAGTTGCTCCATGGCATGTGGGATCTTTCCGGACCAGGGATTGAACCCCGGTCCCTTGCATTGACAGATGGATTCTTAACCACCATGCCACCAGGGAAGTCCCTGTCTTTTCATTTTGTCGATGGTTTCCTTTGCTGTGCAAAAGCTTTTAAGTTTAATTAGGTCCCATTTGTTTATTTTTGCTTTAATTTCCTTTACTTTAGGAGACAAATTAAAAAAAAACTATTGCTGCAATTTATGTCAAAGAGTGTTCTGCCTAAGTTTTCCTCTAGGAGTTTTATAGTATCCGGTCTAACATTTAGACCTTTAATCCATTTTGAGTTCATTTTTGTATATGGTGTTAGAGAATGTTCTAATTTCATTCTTTTACATGTATCTGTCCAGTTTTCCTAGCACCACTTATTGAACAGACTTATTTTCACCACTGTATATTCTTGCCTCCTTTGTTGTAGATTAACTGACCAAAAGTATGTGGGTTTATTTCTGGGCTATCTACATTTTTTTAAATTTAGGAGAGCTAGGAGAGGGAATCAGGGTGATAATTTGTAGCTGGCAAAATTGAGGGTAGTGTTTCAAGCAAAGGGTTTGGTGGGTTTAATAGGGGAATGTATGGTAATTTGGCTCAGAAAACCTTGGGTCCCATGATGGTTAGGCATGGAAGCTGGCTTGAAGGGACTGATTGATTCTGTGAGTGACTTCTGTAGTCTTGAGCCAGGTATCACCTCTTTGGATCACAGATTTCTCTTCTGTCAAGTGGAGAGAATAAGCTCAACTCCTGTAACCTGGAGGTCATACATGAATTTAGTGTAATTACAGATTTGAGAGAGTTTTGCTGTCTCAACAGTGGCTTATGAATTT
Source organism: Balaenoptera ricei (assembly GCF_028023285.1). Lineage (NCBI taxonomy): Eukaryota > Metazoa > Chordata > Mammalia > Artiodactyla > Balaenopteridae > Balaenoptera > Balaenoptera ricei. Next base: position 31,327,326 of record NC_082653.1, read on the forward strand.
CCATCATATGTCCCATCTTAACTATGTAATTTTGTATTTGAGTATCTATTTTCTTTTTTGTATGTACTGTGACCGCTTCCTACTGGTCTTCCAGCTTCCATGTTGCACATTGCAACCAGGACTCTCTTACTCAAAACCATTTGGCTATGACAATAAAAAGTTTTCAAGAGTCTCCCACTGCACCAAAAGTCCGAACTATGGTCTATGACCCCTAAAGCCCTGCATGACTTAGAGCCTACCTATTTCTCCAGTCTCACCCCATACCTCTCTCCTCCTTGCTCACTCTGCTCCCACACCTTCTTCCTTCAGTTCCTTGACCAGCCAAGCTCTTTTCCATCTAAGGGTGTTTTCACTTGCTATTCCCTCTGCCTGGAACATCTCTCCCCACCCCCCGACCTCTCTCTCTCTCTTTCTGGTATGTGTTGCCAGCTCCTTTTCACTTCTTTATATCTCAGTTTAATTATTATCTCATAAGAGGAGACTTCCGTGACTATACCCAGTTTCCCTTTGTTTATTTCCTTCATAGTAATTACCACAATTTAAAATTACCTGCTATTCTTCTAACTGGTATATATCAGTTAGGAATATGTTTGGCTGCAAGTAAGAAAAAAAACCCCAATGATGGACTTAACAAATTGGGGTTTATTTTAGCTACCTAAGAAGAAATCCAAAGGTAAGCAATTGCTGGTACTGTTTTAGTGACTCAACAGTACCATCAGGCACCCAAGATCTGTCTATATTTCTTCTCCATTACCCTTAGCATTTTGCTGTTTCTCCCCTCATTTGTTACCTCAAGGTCACAAGATGGCTACCCCAGATGCAGGCATCACACCTAAGATTGTAAGAAACAAAGAAGGATGGTGCTAGCCATGTCTCCTTCTATGGGAGCAAAAGTTTTCCTAGGAGTCTCAGAGCAGATTTTCCTTCACATCTCATTATCCATAACTGAGTCAATAGCTCTATCTTCAAGGGAGTTTGGAAAAACAGGGAACATATGATGGTTAATTTTATGTGTCAATTTTACTGGGCTATAGGGTGCTCAGATATTGGCCAAACATTATTCTGGGTGTTTCTGTGAGGTTGTTTTTGGATGTGATTAATATTTACATTGGTTGACTGAGTGAAGCAGATTGCCCTCCCTAATGTGGGTGGGCTTTATCCAATCAGTTGATGACCTGAATAGAACAAAAAGGCTGACCCTCCCTCAAGTAAGAGAGAATTCTTCCTGGCTGACTTCTTTCAGACTGGGACATCAACTTTTTCTTTTCTTCAGACTTGAACTGGAACATCAGCTCTTTTGGGATCTTGAGCCTCCTAGCCTTTGAATGGGAACTACACCATCAGCTCTCCTGGGTCTCTAGCTTGCTTACTTACCCTGCAGATCTTGGGACTTGCCTTCCTCCATAATGATGTGAGCCAATTACTTATAAGGAATAAATACGTAAATGAGTAAATAAGTAAATAAATAATTCCTATTGATTCTGTTTCTCTGGAGAACCCTGACTAATGCAGAATAATATTGTCATGATTGGTTCAAAGCAGTGCTGTCCAATAGAAATATAATGTGTCACATGTATAATTTAAAATCTTCTAGTAGCCACATTAAAAACATAAGGAGATGAAATTATTTTTAATAATATATTTTATTTAAGCCAATCTTTTCAAAATATTATCACTTTGACAGGAAACTAATATACAAATGAATAAGGAGATATTTTACTTTTTCTGGCATTCAATCTTCAAAATCTGCTGTGCAGATTTATACTTACAGCACATCTCAATTCAGACGAGCCACATTTCAAGTGCTCAATAGCTACATGTGGCTAGGGCTTACCATATTGGCCAGTGTAGGTTTAGACCATCAAGATACATTATCTAAGGCTGGGCATATTGCTACCCCAAGGAAAGTTGGGAGCATTGTTAGGATATTGGGCATGAAACTAAAAGATGAACTTCGGATATTCAATATGTATTTGTTGATTTAATAAACACAAATTATCCCATGATTTCCATACCCCTAGGCAATGGTAACTTCCTCTCTATCTTCCACATTTTGCTGAACGTAACAAAGGTAAGATACACACACACACACACACACACTGCTGTCAAGATGGACTGGATTTATAGTCCCACCTGAAACAACTAAAAAACTTGAAAAAATATGAAACAATGGCTCTAAAGACATTGAACATTAGACAATAAAGGACAGTGATCCCTGAGAAAGAGGAAAGAAATTAGTGACCCAGATTATTGTCTAAAGAGAGTGTCCAGGCTGCAATTCAGGACACTAGAACTTGCCCAACGAAGCCTAAAAGAAGACCTGAAAGTATCAAACCATTTCTAACCAATTTAACTATATCCAAGAACAAAACTCAAGAAATTTCCAGATGTGCAAAAAATCTGGGGAGATGACTCATTAAGGGGGGAAAAAATAAAACCAACCCAGAAAAACACAGATAATAGAATTAGTGGACAAGGAAATTAAAATAATTATTGTGATTGTTTTCCATAGTTAAAGAAACTAGAGGCAAGGTTGAACATGATAAGTAGGGACATAAAAGATATTAAAGAAATGCAAATAAAATTTCTAGAGATGAATACTACAATGTCTGAGATGAAAAAGTCACCAGATATGATTAATGGTAGATTAGATACTGAAGAAGAAAATTTTAGTAAAATTGAAGACATAGAAATAAAAACTATCCAAAATGAAACAAACAGGGGGAAAAAGGACTGAAATTAAATAAATAGAGCATGAGTGAACTGTGGGACAACTTTAATCAGCCAAATATATGTATAATTGGAATCCCTGAAGGAGATGACTGAGAAGAGGGAGTTGAAAAGATATTTGAAGAAATAATGGCCAAAATGTTTAAAAATATGACAAGCCTCAGATCCAAGAGCACAATAAACCCCAAGCAAAAGAACCATGAATAAAGCTACACTAAGCATACCACAATCATATTCCTTTTTTAAATAAATTTATTTATTTATTTATATTTTTAATTTTTGGCTGCGTTGGGTCTTCATTGCTGTGTGGGGGCTTTCTTTGGTTGTGGCGAGCTGGGGCTATTCTTCACTGTGGTGCATGGGCTTCTCATTGTGGTGGCTTCTCTTGTTGCAGAGCACAGCTCTAGGCATGCGGGCATCAGTAGTTGTGGCTCGTGGGCTCAGTAGTTCTGGCTCATGAGCTCTAGAACGCAGGCTCAGTAGTTGTGGCGCACGGGCTTAGTTGCTCCACGGCATGTGGGATCTTCCCGGACCAGGGCTCGAACCCATGTCCACTGCATTGGCAGGCAGATTCTCAACCACTGCACCACCAGGGAAGTCCCCACAAGCATATTTCTTAGAAGCAGTGATGAAGATAAAATCTTAAAAGCAGTTAAAAGAAAAAAAAGATACATAGCATATGGAGAAACAAAGATAAAGTTTAAAGCAGATTTCTTGTTAGAAACAGTGCAAGGTAGAAGACAGTAGATTAACATCTTTAAAGTACTGAAAACTTACCAACCTAGAATTCTTTTCCCAGAAAAAAAACATATTTGAAAAGTAAAGACAAAATACTTTTTCAGATATGCAAAAGCTGAAAGAACTTTTCACCATCAGACCTGCACTACAAGAAATATTAAGGGAAGTCTTTCAGGCAAAAGGAAAATGGTGCCAGATAAAAACCTACACAAAGGCATGAAGAGCACTGGAGGTGACAACTACATGAGTAAATACAAAGACTTTAAAAAATATTATTTAAACCTTTCCCTTTAAAAGATAATTGACTGCTTAAAGCAAAACAAATAACAATGATTGTGGGATTTATTACATATATAGAACTAAATGTATGACATTTCCAAAACATTGAAGAGGGGGGACTACTTCCCAACTAATTCTCTGAGGTCAGTATCATTCTGATACCCAACCAGGGACTGATATTACAAGAAAAGAAATGTTCAGACCAATATCCTCATGGACATGTATGTAAAATTCGTGTTAAAATTTCAGCAAAGCAAATCCAACAATATGTAAAAACAGTAATAGATCATAACCAAATGGGATATTTAATAGGAATGCAAGGTTAGTTTAACATTAGATTGTCAATTAATCTATGACAAAGGAGGCAAGAATATATGATGGAGAAAAGACAGTCTCTTCAATAAGTGGTGCTGGGAAAACTGGACAGCTATATGTAAAAGAATGAAATTTAGAACATTCCCTAACACCATACACAAAAATAAACTCAAAATGGATTAAAGACCTAAATGTAAGGCCAGACACTATAAAACTCTTAGAGGAAAACATAGGCAGAACACTCTTTGACATAAATCGCAGCAATATCTTTTTGGATCCACCTCCTAGAGTAATGAAAATAAAAACAAAAATAAACAAATGGGACCTAATGAAACTTAAAAGCTTTTGCATAGCAAAGGAAACCATAAACAAAATGAAAAGACAACCTGCAGAATAGGAGAAAATATTTGCAAAGGAAATACCAACAAGGGATTAATCTCCAAATACAAACAGCTCATGCAGCTCTATATATTAAAAAAACCCCAATCAAAAAGTAGACAGAAGATCTAAATAGACATTTCTCCAAAGAAAACATACAGATGGCCAAAAAGCCCATGAAAAAATGCTCAACATCACTAATTATTAGAGAAATGCAAATCAAAACTACAGTGAGGAATTACCTCACACCAGTCAGAATGACCGTCATCAAAAAGTCTACAAACAATAAATGCTTGAGAGGGTGTGGAGAAAAGGGAACCCTCCTGCACTGTTGGTGGAATGTACATTGGTGCAGCCACTATGGAGAACAGTATGGAGGTTCCTCAAAAAACTAAAAATAGAACTACCACATGACCCAGCAATTCCACTACTGGGCATATATCCAGAGAAGATCATAATTCAGAAAGATACATGCAGGGACTTCCCTGGCAGTCCAGTGGTTAAGACTGCCTTCCAATGCAGGGGGTGCTGGTTCAATCCCTGGTCAGAATCCCACATGTCTCGGGGCCAAAAAACCAAAACATAAAACAGAAGCGATATTGTAACAATTCAATGAAGACTTTAAAAATGGTCCACATTAAAAAAAAAGATACTTGCACCCCAATGTTCATTGTAGCACTATTTACAATAGCCAAGACATGGAAGCAACCTAAACGTTCATTGACAGAGGAATGGATTTATTACTCAACCATAAAAAGAATGAAATAATGCCATTTGCAGCAACATGGATGGACCTAGAGATTATCATACTAAGTGAAGTAAGTCGTACAAAGACAAGTATAATATGCTATCACTCATATGTGGAATATAGATAAAATTTATACAAACGAACTTATTTACAAAACAGAAACAGACTTACAGATATCCCAAACAAACTTATGGTTACCAAAGGGGAAACATGGAGTAGGGGGAGGGATAAATCAGGAGCTTGGGATTAACATCCGCACACTACTGTATACAGTAAGTCCCCTACATATGAACCTTCAAGTTGTGAACTTTCAAAGATGCAAATGTGCGTTGAAGACCTGATGGAATTGGAGGCCCAGAGAAAGGGTGAAGAGAGACAAGAGGAAAAAGAAGTAACTGAGAACTGAAGAGATTCATGACACAGGAAATGGCAAGGGGATTTTCTTTATTTGAGGAGGCAACTGTTAAGTTCTGAGGCACAGGACCTGAATGTAGAGTGGTACATGAAGGTTGCAGCAGCTGTTCAGAGTGCAATCCAGTGCTACCGTGTCATCTATGATGAGAAAAAAAGAACTACTACCCATATATCACTGGATCATTTTTTCAAGAGGGTAGATAGAATTGAATCCAGCAAGGAACCAGAACCTGTGCCATCAGTGTCAGGCGTGAATAAAGTTGCAGCTTGCCCTCCATCTCCTATTGCTGATGATCCTTCAGCTCTACCATCTCCCACTTCCTCTCCCTCCTCCAGTCAGTAACTTTTCTTGCCTGTTCACTCGATGCCAGATGCTGTGTGCCAGCTGTTGTACTGTACTGTACTACTGTACTTTTCAAGGTACTGTACTGTAAGATTAAAAAGGTTTTCTTTACTTTTTGTGTTTGTTTTTTATGTATTATTTGTGTAAAAAGTATTATAAACCTATTACAGTACAGTATCACAGAGCCGATTGTGTTAGTTAGGTACCTAGTCTAACTTTGTTGGACTTACAAACAAACTGGACTTACGAATGCACTCTCAGAATGGAACTTGTTTGTATGTAGGGGAATTACTGTTTAAGATAGATAACCAACAGGGACCTACTGTATAGCACAGGGAACTCTACTTAATATTCCGTGATAACATTTATGAGAAAAGAATCTGAAAAGAATGAATATATGTATATGTTGTATATACATATATGTATATATGTATATAACTGAATCACTTTGCTATACACCTGAAACTAACACAACATTGTAAATCAACTACACTCCAATAAAATTAAAAAAATTAGATTGTCAACTAATGTAGTTCACTATATAAATAGACTAAAAAAGAAGAAATATATGACCATTCCAATAGATGAGTAAAAAACGTTTGACAAAACCCAACATCTATTTCTGATAATAACTCTCAGAAAACTAGAAGTAGAAGGGAAATTCCTCAACCTGATAAAGTGCATCTATGAAAAACTTTCAACTAATATCATACTTTGTTTTAAATAATAAATACTTATAATAAATATTTTCTCCCTAAGCTCAGGAACAAGACAAGGATGTGTTCTTTATTTCTCCTTGACATTGTGTTGGAGGTCCTATTCAGTGCAACAAGGCAAGAAAAAAAGACATACAGATTGCATAGAAGTAAGGCTGTCTTTATTTGCAGATGTTAAGTCATCAAGTTATCTGATTGTTTACTTAGAAAATCTTATGGAATCTACAAAAAAGCTACTATAATTAATAAGTGAATTTATCAATTTTGTAATATATTAGATCAACATAAAAATCAATTTTATTTCTCTACTAGCAATGAACAAGAAGAAATTGAAATGAACAGAAACAAAACCACTTACAATAGCATCAGGAATATGCAATGCTTAATGGCTAAATCTGATAAACGATGTGCAGGACTTGTACACTGAAAATTACTAATAAGAATTAGTGGAGAGACATGCTGTATTCCTGACTTGGAAGACTTGATATTGTTAACATGTCACTTCTCTCCAAATTGGCCTGTAGATTCAGTACAATCCCAATAAAAATCCCAGAGGAGTTTTTAAAAATAGAAATTGGCAAGCTTATTCTAAAATTCATACAGAAATGCAACAGTCCTAGAATAACTGAAACCACTTTGTAAAAGAAAAACAAAGTTAGAGGACTTACACTACTTGACTTTAAGACATAAACTGACATTAATCAAGACAGTGTGGGATTGGCAATAAGATAGGAAAACAGATCACTGGAATATTATAGAGTCCAGAAGTAGACTTACACATATCTGGTAAGTTGCTTTCTGACAAAGGTACAAAGGCAATTCACTGGAGAAAGGATGGTATTTTCAAAAAATATTGCATGACCAGTTGGATATCCATATGCAGAAAAATGAACTTTGATTCATACATGGCAACATAAAAAAATGAACTCAAAAGTGATGATAGCCCTAAATTTAAAATTTTAAATTATAAAATGATTAGAATAAAACATAAGAGAAAAAATTTGTGACTTCATGTTAGGCAAAAAATTTCTCAGAAAAAAACACCAAAGCACAATCTGTTAAAAAATTTGATAAGTTATACTTCATCAACATTAATAACTACTGCTCTTTGAAAGACACTGTTAACAGAATGAAGGCAAGCCAAAGATTGGAAGAAGAATATTTGCAAATTCCATAACTGATAAAAGACTTGTATTCAGAATATAATTTTAAAAACTCTTAAAACTCGATAATAAGAAAACCAAGAACTCAACAAAAAATGAGAAAAGATATGAACTGATACTTCACCAAAGAAGAGATACAGATGGCAAATAAATGCATAAAAAGATGCTCAACACTCAACCTCATTAGTCATTAGGGAAGTGGAAATTAAACCACAATGAAATCTCACTGTATATCTATTAGAATGACTGAAATAAAGAGAAAGACCATACCAAGTATTGTTGAGGGTGAAGATCAACTGAAACTCTCATACAGTGCTGTTGGGGATGAAAATGGTAAAACCACTTTGAAAAAGAGTTTGGCAGTACCTTAAAAGTTAAATAGTACTTCCCTGGTGGTCCAGTGGTTAAGACTTCGTGCTCCCAATGCAGGGGGCACAGGCTCGATTCCTGCTTGGGGAAATAAGATCCCGCATGCTGCAGTGTGCAACCTAAAAAAAAAAAAAAATCTGAAAAAAAAAGATTAAACATATACCTACCATATGATTAAGCCATTTCATTCCTAGGTATTTACTCAAGAGAAATGAAATGTTCATACAAAGACTTGTATGTGAATGTTCATAGTATCTTTATTTGTAATAGGCAAAAATTACAAACAACCCAAATGTCCATAAACAGATGAATGGGCAAACAAATTGTTGTATAAAATGGGATACTGCTCTGGAATAAAAATAAATTATTGATACCTGAAACAACATGGATGAATCTCAAAATAATTTTGCTGAGTGAAAGAAGCCATATTAAAAAGGGCATTTAAACTGGTCCAAGGTGACAAAGCTATGACAGATGGAGAAGGAGGTGAGGTATGCATCTTGAAGGAATAGCCTTGGGGGTCATGTGTGGAGTTAAGCCTTTAAGGGCAGGTCCTGTAAGATACGATCCTCTTAATGGCAGCTGGGCAGGACAATAGTAGATCAAGTCCAAGTATAGATTTTGATCCATTCAGAGTGATAATAAACATGATTTGTTTGCTCACTTTCTGGCTTCATGTCTCTTACCATGAGGACCTAACAAGACTGAGCTAGAGCAGTAATTCTTACACTTGGCTGTACACTAGAACCACTTGGGAACATTTGGAAATTATTTTGCTGTCTGCAGAGATTCTGATGTAATTGGTCTGGGCTGCAGCTTAGGCATCAGATTTTTAAAAGCTCCCCAAGGGAACAACAGTGTTTGAGACCATGGCTCTGGAGGATGGTTAGAAAAACTATGCCTGGACCCTGAAGGAAAGAAAAAGAAACAGTTAAGAAGACCCTAAAATCTAGCAAACACTGTTGGCCCTTGACATGGCAGAGAAGGAAAGAACCTAAGAAGCAGGTTAAAATGTTCAAACCCAGCTGGTGGCCTGCTCCTCAACAAACTTTCATATGATATTTTGAGCATCCATTGGTAATCCTTATTCTAATTATTTCACTGGGGGTTGCAGGATTGTTATTTACTTATTCTATCAGTCCTTTGACATTTGTTTATTATTAGTTGAATTCTTCTTTACTTTCTCTTTTGTTTTGAGTATCACTATGAATTCATGGATTTTTTTTAAAAAAGAATGTTTTATAATCAATTATAGTTATTCTTTTTGATGTTCAAAATGTTCCAAATTGGTCAATGGAAAAACCCTTCAAGCTAACACCTTTACCTTTTCAACATGACCCCATGGATTTTTGAGCACTTCCTTGCTTTCTGCACTAGGAGATGCCATGTCCAGTGGGAACAGAGCATTTATGTGATGTGAAATTAATACCCCATCACTTTTTTAATTGTTATGGGAGAAGCATTCCTATACATTAGAAAGATCTGGTGGTCACCATCGGTATTCACTTTCTAGGGCTGTCTAACAAATTACCACAAACTGGATGGCTTGAAACAACAGAAATTTATTCTCTCATAATTCTGGAAGCTAAAAGTCTGGCATCAGGAGGGTTGGTTTGTTCTGGAGGCTTTGAGTGAGAATAAGTTCTGTGCCTTCCTCTAATTTCTGGTGGTTGCCAGCAATCCTTGACATTCCTTGTCTTATAGATACCTCACTCCTATCTCTACCTCTGTCATCACATGGTGTTCTTTCTGTGTGTCTCTGTGTTTTTGTGTCCAAATTCTCTTCCATTTTATAAGGATACCAGTCATGGATTAGGCCCAATCTAATCCAATATGACCTCATTTTAGCATGATTACATCTGTAAAAATATTTTCCCAAATAACATCACATTAACAGGTACTGGAGATTAGGATTTCAACACATTTTTGGGGGGGGGCACAGTTCAACTCACACCACCTTAACTAGTGATCAAACTTAACATCATTTGTAGTCAGACAACTGAACATTGTGAGTGAGTCTCCTGAAATAATGCAATACGATGTCATAGTACCATCTTTGAAGTACTCTTGCTAAAACTGTTTAGCCCAGATCTAATTAGGCCTATTGAATTAACTTCTAGATTATAAGAAATATAGAGGGTAGAAAAATAAGGTAAATGACACCATGATGAAGGAGTCTAACAAGCCTGGAATGGGGACATTCTGTTAAGACAACTAGTCTGGTGTCCTCAAAAAGCCAATGTCACAGGTGAAATAAGGTGGTGTGTGTGTGTGCTCAGCACTGTCCAATAAAGTGAACCACAAATGTGAGTCACGTATATAATTTAAAATTTTCTAGTAGTCACACTGAAAAAGTAAAAAGAAACATGTAAAATTAATATTAATAATCAATTATTACCAATTATTAGTATTAATTAACAATAAATAAGTATTTATTCCAATGTAGTAGTTTTCTACTGCTGCTATATCAAATTCAGTTCCTTAAAACAACACAAATTTATTATCCTACAGTTCTATAGGCCAGAAGTTGAGTATCACTGGACTAAAATTAAGGTGTAAGTAGGCTCTCTGGAGATTCTAGGGAGAATCCATTTCTTGCTCACTTGGGTTGTTGGCAGAATTTAGTACCTGCTGTTAAAAGACTGGGGTCCTAGTTTTCTTGCTGGCTGTGAACTGAGGGCCATTCTCAGTCTCTAGAGGCCACTGAATTTCTTGACGTCTGGCCCTCCTTCTTTATCTTTGAAGCCATCACTATTCATGTTGAATCACCCTTACTCAGTTGGGAAAGGTTCTTTGCTTTTAAGGATTCGTGTGATTAGATTAGACCCACTTGGCTAACCCAGCATAATTTTTCCATCTCAAGATCTTTAACTTTAATCACATCTGCAAAGTCCCTTTTGCCATGTAAGGTTCCAGAAATTAGAACATGGCCATCTTTGGGGGGCGTTATTCTGCCTGCTGTACTAATATATCTCAAAATGTTATCAATTCTACATACATATAGAATATGTATATATAAAATATAAAAAGAAATTTATTAATGAGATATTTTACTTTTATTTTTAAAAATTAATTAATTAATTTATTTTTGACTGTGTTGGGTCTTCGTTTCTGTGCGAGGGCTTTCTCTAGTTGCGGCAAGCGGGGGCCACTCTTCATCGCGGTGCACGGGCCTCTCTCACTATCGCGGCCTCTCTTGTTGCGGAGCACAGGCTCCAGACGCGCAGGCTCAGTAGTTGTGGCTCACGGGCCTAGTTGCTCCGCGGCATGTGGGATCTTCCCAGACCAGGGCTCGAATCCGTGTCCCCTGCATTGGCAGGCAGATTCTCAACCACTGCGCCACCAGGGAAGCCCACCAAGTTTTTCTTAAAAGTGCATTCTTGCATCATAACAACATAAAGACATTATGTTTTTTTATGTATTTATAAATATATTTTACTTCAAATCTATCAATAGTGTATGTAGCTTATAACACATTTTGGGAAATGCTAGTTTATATGGCAATATTGTGTTATTTTGGATGGTTTTGGATTGATTAAAATAAAGTTAGAATGAAATTAGGAGCCCAATATAATGATTAAAATAGAGATCCTCTTGTATAGTATTCTTTAAAATGGTACCCATTGAGTCTCGAATAAAACGGAAGATAAATAGAATTTTAAGAGTTATGTACGACAGATTTTCTATTTGAATAAAAACTATTATTTTCAAAAGTGTAAAAAATTGTATGACTGTATGTAGTTTGTATAAAAAATATAAAATATGTAAACTCATAGAGACAGAGAGTAAATTAGAGGTTTCCAGGAGCTAAGGGGAGGGGTAAACAGGGAATTATTGTTTAATGGGTACAAAGTTTCTTTTTGGGTGATAAAAAAGTTCTGGAAATAGATAGTGATGATGGTTGTTCAACATTATGAATATACTTAATATCACTGAATTGTACCTTTAAAAATGACTAAAATGGTAAATTTCATATTATATAAATTTTACCATTTAAATTTAATTTTACCACAATCAAATTTTTAAAAATAGGCAAATAATTGAATAGACATTTCACCAAAGACGATATACAAATGGCCAATAAGCACATGAAAAGATGTTCAACATCATTAGCCATCAGAGAAATGCACATCAAAACTATGAGATACCACTTCACACATATACAGGTGGCTGTAATAAAAAAAGATAGACAATAACATGTGTTTATGAGGATGTACAGAAATTAGAATCTTTATACACTGCTGGTGGGAGTGTAAATTAGTGCAGCTACTTTGGAAAACAGTCTGGCAGTTCCTCAGATGATTAAACATAGAGTTATCATATGATCTAGCAATTCTTACTCCTAAATACATATTCAAGAGAAATGAAAATGTACGAACATACAAAGACTTGTACATGAATATCCACATCAACATTATTCATAATAGTTATTCACATTGAGTTGTGAATGTCCATCAACTGATGACAGGATAAGAAAAATGTGATATAGCCATACAATGGAATATTATTTAGCCATTAAAAGGAATGAAAACTAATACATGCTACAGTATGGATGAACCTTGAAAACATTGTACTATTTATATATAAAGAAGTCATATACAAAAGACCTCATAGAGTATAATTTCATTTACATGAAGTACCCAGACTAGACAAATCTATAGAGACAGACTGTAGATCAGTGGTTGTGTAGGGCTGGGTGAGGGATGAGGAGATAGAGGGGTGATGGCTAAGGCATACAGAATTCTTTTTGGAGGAATGAAATGTTCTAAAATCGATTATGGTGATGGTTGCACAAATCTGTGAATATACTAAAAGCCATTGACTTGTACACCTTAAGTGGGGAATTATATGGTATGCAAATTAAATACCTTAATAAAGCTGGGTTTTGTTTTTGTTTTTGTTTTTGTTTTTAAAGCTGAGTATTGTGTATTCTGAGAAGAGAAATGGGTACCTTGGTAACTATCAATGATGCCTGGAATTCCTAAGGGGATAAGGAATGTTTTGATGAGGCATTGTAAACTTGTGGTTTTAGTGTGCGCAGAAATACGTGTGACTTTGATTTACATTTTGAGTATCTGTGAGGCAAGAAAGTCTCAGAATTCCTTACCCCAAAGGGGGGTGACCTTGGATAAGGAATTGTTGCTGCCATTGGTCAGACCAAATAGCAAGACCACTGGCAATGGTCCAAGAGTCTGTAAAAAGTGTGTAGATAGGGCCAATTGTTGGCCAAAGTATCCAGTGCTAAGATGACTACCTGAAGTTTGGCCAACTGTGCTGACCCTTGAATCCTGTCCCTTATCAGGGTTATCCTGGTTAAGGTATGAAAAGCAGCAATTTTCCATTAATCTCTGTTTTGTGTGATGGTGGGATGGTGTCTGTAAGATATATGGACTACCTTTCCTATTTATTCTCTCGATTCCAGGGGCTGCCCAGGTAGCCAAGGGGTGACCTCATTCAGCATCATGGCTTTTGGCAAGGGACTGAGGACAGGGGCGACCACTGCCTCCTGCAAGTAGAACTCACCAGAGGGCCCCGATTTAGCTCTATTCCGTAGGTACCATTTCTGTTTTTGCAAGAAGGCCTCAGTAATTTATGCTGAGCTTTTGGGGAGCTGCTTCCATGACCCAAGGCATAATGGGCAGCTGGGTATGGAGGGTCACAGGCTCAGGATCTGTGAGATCCTCTGTTTCCAGAAGAGTTCTGTATGCAGCCAGCACTTGCCATTCTAATGGTATATGGGGCTAGGGAAGGCAATGCGTCAAAAACCCATGGACAATTCATGACTGTTGTGGTTGGTCCAGAGACTTTGGGAGGCATGAGAAAGCCTCTATAGTGAAGGAGTTTTGGGGGGAGGGGTATGAAGAGGAGTGCCTGTTGTAATGCAATTTGGACATGTTCTAGAGCTTTTTGTTGTAGGCTCCCCATTCAAGGTGGGCTGATTTGTGAATAACAGTATACAGGGGCTTAAGAAAAATTTGTAAATGATGAATATGTTGCTTCCAGAATCCAAAAAGACATAAAAGATATTGGGCTTCTTTTAATGTTGTAGGTGTAACAGAGTCAATAGCTGTTTCTTAACAGTGTCAGGGACAAAGTGACCCTTGGCTGACCAGATAAATTCAGGTGATGGGTCTTGTACTATGTGTGGGGCAATGGCCTATTCCCTTAGTTGTGAATTCCTTTGTATTTTTATGTCCTGAATGAGTGTGTCAAATGAATTTCCTTGGAGGAGGAGGATGTCACCAGTATGATATCATGCCTGTGCTCCTGGAAAAAATTGGATGTGGTTAAGATCTTGCCTGGAAAGATTGGGTGTGATGGCAGAGCTGTGGAGGTACCCCCTCAGAGCCAGGTAAAGGTGAATTGTTTCTCTCTGAAGGGGAAGAAGCTGTTGAGATAGGTACTGAACAGAACACATTAGCCAAATCTCTAATTGCAAAATATTTTCTAGTTGCTGATTGGATTTAGTCAGTAATTTATATATTGGATATGGGGGTCTTGTTGGGCAAGACCATAGTATTAAGATTATGGTAATCCACTGTGAGGGACCATTAATTCTTTCTAGGTTTATGAACAGGCTGTTAAATGGAAAAACAGTGTGGAGAATCACCCCTTCTCTAAAAAAGTCTTGTATAATGGGTTATAAAAATTTTTATTTATTTATTTTTGGCTGCATTGGGTCTTTGTTTCTGCGCACGGGCTTTCTCTAGTTGCGGTGAGCAGGGGCTACTCTTCGTTGCGGTGCGTGGACTCAACTGCAGTGGCTTCTCTTGTTGCAGAGCACCGGCTCTAGGCATGTGGGCTGCAGTAGTTGTGGCACGTGGGCTCAGTAGTTGTGGCACCTGGGCTTAGTTGCTCCACGGCATGTGGGATCTTCCCAGACTATGGCTCGAAACCATGTCCCCTGCATTGGCAGGCAGATTCTTAACCATTGTGCCACCAGGAAGATGGAAGTCTATTGGGTTCCATTTTGCCAAGCTGATTGTTAAGTGCCAAAAACTTAATTTAATTGTATCAGCCATTGGGTGAGAGCATCCATGCCCACTATGGAATATTTTAGGGCAGTGGGTGCTATGACTGTAGAAAATTTAGTCAAGGCAATGGTTAAGGTGAGGCATACCTGTTTCTCCTCATTTTATGTTTAGTGACTACCCCCTAAGATTATAGAGGGTATCTCATTTAAATTTAGTGTGATTCCCTGGTGTAAGTATAATTTGAACTCCGGTCTTAAGGCATAAAAGTTTGCCAGTTGGTGATTTTCAGCAGATGTGAAAGTTAATTCAGAACCCATGTTGCAGACTTGCAAAAACCTATTAGCGCCCTTATATCTTTTTACTGTATATATTCTTTTTTTTCTAATCATTTTTATTTCATGTTAAATTCTTTAAAACTATTTTCAACTATGAAACATTTTCAATATACATAAAAGTATAAAAATAATATAACAAATACCTTTGTACTCACCACTGAGATTAATAGAAGTCAACTTTTGTCATATTTGCCTTAGAGCTTTTCTTTTTTAATAAATTTATTTATTTTATTTTATTATTTATTTTTGGCCGCATTGGGTCTTCGTTGCTGCGTGCGGGCTTTCTCTAGTTGTGGCAAGCGGGGGCTACTCTTCGTTGCGGTGTGCGGGCTTCTTATTGCGGTGGCTTCCCTTGCTGTGGAGCACGGGCTCTAGGCTCGCAGACTTCAGTAGTTGTGGCACACGGGCTCAGTAGTTGTGGCTCACGGGCTCTAGAGCACAGGCTCCGTAGTTGTGGCACATGGGCTTAGTTGCTCCGTGGCATGTGGGATCTTCCTGGACCAGGGCTCGAACCCATGTCCCCTGCATTGGCAGGCGGATTCTTAACCACTGCACCACCAGGGAAGCCTGCCTTAGAGCTTTTTACAATAAAAAAACTAAAAGTCATCCTCTTCTCCCTCCCTTTCTCTTTCCCTCCTTAGGGGTTACCATTATCCTGAAATTCCTGTGTCATATCCATGCATGTTTTACTTTTACATTTACTTTTTACATTTACTTAAATGTACTACATTTAAATAATATATATGTGAAATTTTTACGTAAAGTATTTTACATTATATGAATCGTTTTGCAACTTGAAACAATGAAAAATGTAAAGCATCTAATTGTCCCTCAGCAAACAAAAAGGTAAGCAAACTATGATTTAATCATACTATAGAATGTTTAATAGTAGTTAGCAATGAATGAACTAGTCTATTTTAGCAACATGATAAATGAAAAAGGCAAGTTGTATGTATTCTTTTAGCAAATTTTGGAGTTCCAGTCAGATCATTTCCAGTTTGGACTTAGGTTTTTGTTTTCTCCCCCTGTAGCCAGGTATCTTGAGGGGGAGGTGGTTAGTGACTATACTTTGGGGCAGATCTCCTCTACTCTTCTCATGTTTATAAGTTTCTTCCTCTAGAGAGCCTCAAATTAGCATCTTCAGGTTAGAGGCCTCCTCCCTGGCAACTGTCACCTTATTGGCTAGGGAACCACAGCCTAAGCAGGGAGCAGAGTTGTGTTGATAAGACATCACACTCAGTTGATGCCAGAGTCATTTTTGGCCCCTTTTACAGTTGTTCAGTAGGGTCATGGTATCCTCTAGCCCTTTAAGAAGGGCAGGGATAAAGCATTTGAGGCACTTTTCACGAGGGTTTGTGCCTTGGGGTGCCATGGTGTCTTCTCCATCACCTTTTGCACTGACAGCAGCAGGAGAAGCACTTGAAGCTCATAGGTCCTAGTGAGCCACCTGCTTTTAGGAATATGGTCCTCAGCAGGCCACATAGTGACTGTCCTCTTTCACATGAGCGAGCATCACTGGGTCTGACTATTGCACAGGGCATTGGTCACACAACCAACAGTTACAGTGTAAGAGTCATTCCCCTGAGCCTAGTGTAAGCTGTGGCTTTTGCTGGAATTGAGACATACAATTCAATGAGACACATGTCTAGGTCCAGGCCAAGGTACACAACCCAGGACCATTTTAAGGAGGACCCCAATCTCATACCTCTGTCCCTAAATGCAAACGATTGAAACTTCCCAACATAGGCTGGTAAAATCTATAGCTGGTGCTCATTAGGACTCAGCAAATGCAGCACAAACACCATAGCTCAAAACACAAGCTAAAAAACAAGCAGCAGAGCCAGTTAACATGCCAAAACAAGAGAAGAGAGACCTCCTGTAGTTGTGGTCATCACTTATACACCCTGCTTGCTATGCTATGCTGGGGTTCATCCTGACTCCCTGGGTTGACAACACATGTTGAAATATTGAGGAATGATGTGTCATGATGTCTGCAACTGGCTTTGAAAAGCTTCATCCTGAAGGGGAGCCATTGAGGGCTTTAGGCAGAGGAGGGACAGGTTGATTTGGGCCAGAGAAAAATCACTAGTGGAGGGGAGCAATGTGCTGCAGTGAGGAGGAAGGGATGGAAGTGGGAGAAGTGTGGTGGGATGAGTTCCAGGTAACCATTTGAACAGTCCAAGAAGAGCTGAAGAAGCTCCCACTCTGTGGTGGTGGGAGATGGGGAGGGAGGCAGTACTGCGGAGGGAATGAGGGCAAGACTCACTCATTTTGGGGAACATAGTGCTAGTGGCTCAAAAAAAAAAATGTAGCTCGGAGCCAGACTACTTGGGTTCAGGCAGCAACTGGGCACGTTATTTAACCTCTGTGTGCCTCAGTTTCCTTATTTGTAAATGGGATGTACTCATTTACAAGGGCTGCCATAACAAAGTACCACAAACTGGGTGGCTTAAGCAACATAAATTGATTTTCTCACAGTTCTGAAGGCTAGAAGTCTGAGTTCAAGGTGTCAGTAGGCTTGGTTTCTTCTGAGGCCTCTCTTCTTGGCTTGTAGATGGCCATCTCCTCCCTTCTCTTCATATGGTCCTCCCTCCATATGTGTCTGTCAAAATTTATTCTTCTTATAAGGACACCAGTCATATTGGTTTAAGGCCTGCCCTAATGACCTCATTTTAATTTTTTAATTTTTTTTTTTGATGTGGACCATTTTTAAAGTCTTTATTGAATTTGTTACAATATTGTGTCTGCTTTATGTTTTGGTTTTTTGGCCCTGAGGCAGGTGGGATCTTAGCTCCCCCAACCAGGGACTGAACCCGCACCCCCTGCCTAGGAAGGCGAAGTCTTAACCACTGGACCTCCAGGGAAGTCACCTCATTTTAACTTAATTACCTCTTTAAAGACCCTATCTTCAAACACAGTCACATTATGAGCTTATTGGAGGTTAGGACTTCAAATGTGAATTTTGGGGAGACACAACTCAGCCCATACAGGAGGATAATAACAGAATTTACTTCACAGACTTGTGAGAATTAATTGAATTAGAACATGTAAAGTGCTCAGAACAGTGATGAAAAATGTTTTCTATTGCTAAAGATGACATATTAAATGACGTGGAAATGAGGCAGCCATTTCACAGATGCCCCAAAGCTCCTGCCCCCTCCGGAAGTGGCTCCTTTGAGTCCTAATAGTTCTCAGAGCCCAGAACTTTCAGAAGCATTCCCCGTTTGCTTTGGGTGTCTCTGAGATTGTAGCTCTCAATGGTCAAAATCCTCTTTAATCCCCCTTTTCCCACAGGACAGCCTGACAGGGTAGTCCCTTGAAAGCAACTAAGCCTATGGTTCTCAAAGTGTGGTTTCCAGACCATCAGCATCACCTGGAAACTTGCTAGAAAGGCAAATTCTTGGGCCCACCCCAGACCTACTGAGTCAGAATCTCTGTGTTTTAATAATCCCTCCAGATGAGAACCCTCCAGTGTCGCTCCAAGAGCTTGTTTGAAGGGATCAAATCTGTTGAAATACCACTTGGGGGCAGCACAGGACTGTGAGGTAAGCACAAGCTCATTAAAAACAACCCACTTTTGCTTTTAATGCAGAAGCCCCCCCTGCCTTTCCTGCCTCCAGTCTTGCCCCAAGCCCCACTCAGTTCCCCCCACAAGGCCAGAGAAACCTCTAGAAGCCTCAAACCTGATTGTGACACTGGTTCAGAATTCTTCAGCAGCTCCCTATGGCACTAAAGGCCTTTTAACTTCCCAGTAGCATCTCCTGTCTCCTGCATCTTGCTCATCCTCATGTTCTCTTTGTATCTTCCCTGGAGTCGGACTGACCTGGGTTTGAATTTCGGCTCTGCCATTTACCATCTGGGTGTGGCTTGGGCAAGACACATCATTCTGAGCCTCAGTTTCCTCATTGGTGAAATGGGGGCAATTAATAAGACTTTTCTCATAGAGCTATTATTAGAGAGAGCTTATTTATAAAGGAATTCTGGCCTAGGGTCTCACAAACAGGGCTCAGTATGCAACATCTCTGCTTCCCCTCATGTACTGCCAAGCACAACGTACAGTCAGACTCCGCAGGCTTCATGCCAGGTGCAGTGGATGCTATCTGAGCCCCACTCATTTCCCCAATGTTATGACTGCCACCAGCCAGCACCTGTATCTCTTTGTCTGGGGCTTTTATTGGCTGCTGGTACCCACTGTGGTGCCAGAACCATAAAACTTTGTACAATGGAGGTAATACTAGTGCCTACCTCATAGCACTGCTAGGAGAGCCTTGTTAGTGCCCTGCATAGAATTTTGCTGTTGGGGAGACATAGCACTTGTCCTTCTCTTGCCCATCTCTGTACTCCCCTACCCACAGGAGTGGCCGTGTAAGCATATCAGGTAGTGAATGAGGGATGGGAAACCTGAAGGGGTCTGGCTCGCTGGTGGCTCCTTGCTCTACCATTCCTGGCTTCCTGCCCTTGAGCCACCCAGGATGGCTCCTGTCTACCCCCTTTCAGACACCTAAGATGCCTGAGTTGTGTCATAGGATGTAAGAGGACCCCAGGCACTGGGGGCTGCCAAATAACCCTGGCACCCTTGGCAGGGCAGTTGGTGCTGTGTGCGCTCTCAAAATCTGGACCATCTCAGGCTGAAGACCTGGAGGTGATGCAGCCCCTCAGCCCACAGCCTGCAGGGCCAAGGGCACACGACCTTCTCCAACAGTCACTGATATCAGGATGCCACTCTTTTCTGTGGCTGCCTCCTGGGGTTTGTTTTGACTTTGGTCTTCATGTTCTTGGTGGAGCTACCCTGGATGCAGTAGGCATGCATCTACCTGGCCTACAAGGGACTCCAAAAGCATACTCCCCACCCCCAGCCTAAATATCTCCCCTACCAGCCTGTCATATTCTGACTCTGCATGAAAACCTATGGATAAGCATTGCCCTCTTCAAGGTACTTTGAAAATGTTAGCAGACTGCACTCAGGACCAGCTGTATAATTTGTGGAGCCCTGTGTAAAATGCAAATGCATGGGTTCTTGTTCAAAAATTATGAAGAATTTCAAGACAGTGACAGTGCAGCATTAAGCCACGTGTGGGGCTTTGTGTGACTCTACAGATTACATACACACGAAGCTGCCTCTGACTGCAGCCCTTACTTCTTAGCATGATGGAGCTTGTCAGCAGCTTTACTTGAACCAAGGAGGAGCCCTGGAGCTGCTCAGAGAAAAAGTCAAAATGTGTCCTTTACTCAGCTCAGGATGCCTATTGTCTCAGAGATACTTGAATCAAGTGTTCTCTGCCCACCTAGCCTTTCTCACTGGGCTGCCTCCCAGGCTCCTGGAGTCCTGGTCGCATATAGGGCCTTTTCTGCCTCTGGCCTGGCTGATCCCCAGGCAGGTCCTTACTCACCTGTCTCTACTGCTGTGTTTGCCTTGCCTGCTCTGGGATGTGGGTCTGATCCCTTGAGTTCCCATTCTTCTGTCCTGGCCACCAGATCTCTGGATTTAGATCTTAGCAGCCCCTGGAGAGTACCCCCAGACAGATTCCCCATGCATAGGGCTCTTTTAGGCTCTCTCTAGGCCTACTCCCCCAGCTTCTTCCAGCCCAAGAGGCTGATCTGTGTGACTACTCCAGTGGGCTGCCTTTACTCTGGCTTCTGGTTGGGTGTGACTAATCCTGTCAGCAGTAGGAAATTGCAGGGAGGGAGAAATGAGAGAGGTGGAACATTTATTCCCCCGGCTCCCTCCTGGAGCCTCCCGGGCCCTGGCTGTGTCCCTCTCCTAGGTCACAACTTCTTGTCAGGCAGCCATCTCCACGTAGCCCTCTCTGCCTCCAGGTTTTAAACCTCCTGGCTAACACCTCCCTCCCCTTGGCCTGTCAGAACCGGGGTGGTCGTAGAATCCAGCTGTCTCTACTGTTCCTTCCCTTGAGATTTTCCCATATGCTGCCTAAACTTTTGTAAACAGTCCCTTTATTAAACTCTCCCAGAATTATCCTAATTTGAATTTGCATCTATTTCCTTCTGGGACCCTGACTGATACTGAAACTGAGTGCCCCTAAAATGGAGTTCCTCTGCCCAGTTTATGGTTAACCTCTCTATCCAAAACTTTATTCTCTTTCTTGTCCTGCACCTGTTCCTCTCAAGATTGAGGAGCATCAAAGAAAAGGGTGGATTGAAACCAAGCAGGATCCCTCGGGGCCCTCCCATATATAAAAGCCTTTCCATGACCCCCGTGTCTTGTCTCTAGGAAAAAGGCTTCAGCCTCCTAGGCCTTCTCTAAGTTCCAAAGGGCATAATTAGGGGAGGAAGGGAATGCAGAAACAAAGGAAAAGCAGCCAAGAAACAATAGTGCAGCGACAAAGCAGAGTCCTAGTTCCTTCTCAAGGGATATACAGAACAATCTGATACTTGCCTTTGAGTTGTTCTGCAGCAACTACGACCCCCCGCCCCCCCACCCCGGCCCCCGGACAGGTGGAGGAGGTAACTACATGCTGAGACCCCAGGCTGGTTGGAACCGGAAGGTTGATGACTGAGATTGCTGGAACACCATCCTGTTACCTCACCACCAACCAATCAGAAGAAAGTCATGTACCCTGCAGCCTTCGAGAATTTCGGGTCTTTTGAGCTTGAGCCGCCCATACAGTAAGTCTCCTACATATGAACCAGTGGTGTTCTGAGAGCGCGTTTGTAAGACCAATTTGTGCATAAGTCCAGCAAAGCTAGCCTAGGTACCCAATTAACACAATCAGCTATATAGTACTGTACTATAATAGGTTTATAATACTTTTCACACACAAACAGCTCAATATCAAAAAAACAAACAACCCAATCCAAAAATGGGCAGAAGACCTAAATAGACATTTCTACAAAGAAGATATATAGATTGCCAACAAACACATGAAAGAATGCTCAACATCATTAATCATTAGAGAAATGCAAATCAAAACTACAATGAGATATCATCTCACACTGGTCAGAATGGCCATCATCAAAAAATCTAGAAACAATAAATGCTGGAGAGGGTGTGGAGAAAAGGGAACCCTCTTGCACTGTTGGTGGGAATGTAAATTGATACAGCCACTATGGAGAACAGTATGGAGGTTCCTTAAAAAACTAAAAATAGAACTACCATACGACCCAGCAATCCCACTACTGGGCATATACCCTGAGAAAACCGTAATTCAAAAAGAGTCATGTACCACAATGTTCATTGCAGCTCTATTTACAATAGCCAGGACATGGAAGCAACGTAAGTGTCCATCGACAGATGAATGGATAAAGAAGATGTGGCACATATATACAATGGAATATTACTCAGCCTAAAAAGAAATGAAATGGAGGTATTTGTAGTGGATGGACCTAGAGTCTACTCTGTAGTGAAGGATGGACCTTCACTACAGAGTGAAGTAAGTCAGAAAGAGAAAAACAAATACCGTATGCTAACACATATATATGGAATCTAAAAAAAAAAAAAAAAAAGGTCATGAAGAACCTAGGGGCAAGACGGGAATAAAGACACAGACTTAGTAGAGAATGACTTGAGGACATGGGGAGGGGGATGGGTAAGCTGGGACAAAGTGAGAGAGTGGCATGGACATATATACACTACCAAATGTAATATAGATAACTAGTGGGAAGCAGCCACATAGCACAGGGAGATCAGCTCTGTGCTTTGTGACCACCTAGAGGGGTGGAATAGGGAGGGTGGGAGGGAGGGAGATGCAAGAGGGAAGAGATATGGGAACATATGTATATGTATAACTGATTCACTTTGTTATAAAGCAGAAACTAACACACCATTGTAACGTAATTATACTCCAATAAAGATGTTAAAAAAAAAAGAACACAAAAAAAGAAAACACTTTTAATCTTACGGAACAGTACCTTGAAAAGTACAATAGTACAGTACAACAGCTGGCACACAGGGGCTGGCATCAAGTGAACAGGCAAGAAGAGTTACTGACTGGAGGAGGGAGAGGAGGTGAGAGATGGTAGAGCTGAAGGATGGTCAGCAATAGGAGATACCAGCTACATCACCGTTGCTACATCTTAACAGTACCAGCTACATCACTGCTGCTCTTACCCTTGCTTCCGGACATTCTGGGCTTGAAATAAAGATACTGTACTACTGTACTCTATACAGTACTGTACAGTAAAGTACACAAAAGCACAACCACTCGCAGAGGATGCATGCACGTGGCAGTGTATGCCAGACATGTGAACTAACTTACATGATTGGACACAGGAATGCACGTTTGCTTCTTTGAAAGTTCGCAGCCTTGAAGGTTTGTAAGTAGGGGACTTACTGTACTCCTTGCTTGGTGTGTGCAATAAATGCTATACTTTCCTCACCACAACCCGGTGTCAGTAAATTGGCTTTGTTGTATGGCAGGCGAGTTGACCCAATTTCGGTTTGGTAACAGTACAAGGATCTTTGTTCTCTGTTGTACCCCCTATCTATCTTTGTAGCACCCAATCCCTAGAAACAGCCAAGTCAAGGGGTGAGTACCCAGGAACTCAGTTACTTGGAAAGTGCCCAAGGAGAAGTGGGGACTCTCCCTCATGTTGCCCCAGACATGTCTACCATACCTTCCTTCTGTAGCTAATTGGGAACCAGGGCCCTAGACGTCGTGTCTTTCCCTTCTTCAGCTTCAGGGTCTAATGGAGGCAAGATGGGTCCCTCAACCAGAGTACCCTACCCCCGAACAGGTCCCCTTTGATCAGGCAACCAGGTAACCAGACAAGCAGAGAATTAGAAAACAAGGCCACCAGATAAACAGACAACCAGGCAAGCAGAAAAGTAGGCAGCATTCTCTGAGGTGCATATCTGCTGGTTTTGCTGTTCCACTTCCTTTCTACCTTTTCCTAGTAGAAGATTTTCCCTTGGGGAGCCTCTCTACCCTCACTCTCAGCCCCCTAGCTCACCTTTGACCTAGGCCTAAGCCAGTTAGCCAGTCAGGCTTAACCAAAGCTGATCCAGGACCTGAGTAACCAGAAAGAGTTTCTTTCTTGTTGGATCTGCTAAGAGGCAGTGAGATCTGGAGCTGCGGCCACCCTTTTAAATCCAGCGTGGGAGCCAACCTGGGGGAAGGCAAGGCTGCGAGACAGTCATTGTTTGAGCCCTGATTAAGCCATTCCTGAAGGTAGCTACCCTGGAACCTTTCAGTTATATGAATCAATGAATTCCCTTTTTGCTTAAAGCCAGTTTATATAGAGCGTTCATTCCCTTGTGTGTGATAAGAAATATACACCCTTGAACAACAAGGGCGTAAATCCAAGTATAATTTACAGTTGTTCTGAGGTTTCTTCACATCCTCGGAGTCAACCAACTGCACATCATGTTGACCTGTAGTATTTACTATTGAAAAATATCCATGTATAAGTGGACCCACACAGTTCAAACCCACGTTGTTCAAGGGTCAACTGTACGTCTAATCTTTGTTCCTGGCACAGAGCTCCTAAAACCTCTGTAATTTCCTAAGTGATGAGTGTCTGTTGTTATTAATAACAAGCCCTTTCTATCACACTTGAGTTTATGTTAATGAGGTAACTTAGGGTAGGGTCCCCACAGGGTCTCTGGATAGGGAATGTTTCCTGACGTCACCTAGTGTACCTCTTCAACTGATTGTTCATTTCTATCCTTTATAATAACCTAGTAATCGTAAGTGTTCCCCTGAGTTAGTGAGCCATTGTAGCAAATTATAAGAACTGAGGAGGCAGTTATGGGAACTCCCTATTTATAGCCAAAATCCATCAGAAGTATGGGAGGCCTAGAGTTGCAATAGGCGTCTGAGGTAGAGAGTAGTCTTCCCCTCCCCACCCCAGCTTTACTGAGATATAATTAACATAAAACACTGTGTAAGTTTAAGGTATACAATGTGATGATTTGATGCAAAATGATTACCACCATTTGTAGCCAACACCTCCATCCTGTTATATAGTTTTTTTTGTTAATTGGAGTATAATTGCTTTACAATGTTGTGTTAGCTTTTGCTGTACAGTGAAGTGAATCAGCTATATGTTTACCTATATCCCCTCCCTCTTGGACCTCCCTCTCACTCCCCCCATCCCACCCATCTAGGTCATCACAGAGCACTGAGCTGAGCTTCCTGTGTTTTATAGCTTGTTCCCACTAGCTATCTATTATTTACAATAGCCAGGACATGGAAACAACCTAAATGACCAACAACAGATGAATGGATAAAGAAGATGTGGTACGTATATATAATGGAATATTACTCAGCCATAAAAAGGAACATAATTGGGTCATTTATAGAGATGTGGATGGACCTAGAGTCTGTCATACAGAGTGAAGTAAGTCAGAAAGAGAAAACCAAATATCATATATTAATGCATCTATGTGGAATCTAGAAAAATGGCACAGATGAACCTATTTGCAGGGCAGGAATAGAGACGCAGATGTAGAGAACGGACATGTGGACATGGTGGGGAAGGGGAGTGTGGGACAAATTGGGGGGTTAGGATGGACCTATATACACTACCATCCTGTCACATAGTTATCTTTTTTTTGTGTGTGGTGAGAACACTTAAGGTCTACTCTCTTAGCAACTTTTAAGCATACACTACAATATTATTAGCTATAATCGCCATGCTGTACATCTGGTCCCCAGAGCTTATTCACCTTACAACTGGAAGTCTGTACCCTTTGACAAACATCTCCCCATTTCTCCCACACCCCAGCCCCTGGCAATCACCATTCTACTCCCTTTTTCTCTGAGTTTGGCTTATTTGTCCTTCTCTGTCTGACTTATCTCACTTTGCATAATTAATGCCTTTAAGTTTCATCCAAGTTATTGCAAATGGCGGGATTTCCTTCTTTCTCATGGCTGAGTAATATTCATTGTATATATATGAACAATATCTTCTTTATCCATTTATCCATTGACAGGTAATTAAGGTTGGTTCCATATCTTTACTGTTGTAAGTAATACTGCAATGAATATAGGGGTGCAGATATCTCTTTGAGATCCTATTTTCATTTCTTTTGGATATATAATCCAGAAGTGAGATTGCTGGATCCCACGGTAGTTCCATTTTTGAGGAACCTCCATACTGTTTTCCATAGGGGCTGTACCAACTTACATTCTGAAGTAGGGAGGGCAGTCTTAACCTGTGGGGTCTGATGTTATCTGTAGGTAGAGAGTGTCAGAATTGAGTTAAATTATAGGACAACCAGTTGGTGAAAAAACCCACACATCTTGTGTCTGAAGTGTTCTTTTTTGGGGGGAGTGGGGTTGGATATTAGCTTCCCGGCCAGGGATTGAACCTGGACCACCGCAGTAAAAGCGCCAAGTCCTAACCACTGGACCGCCAGGGAATTCCCTGGTGTCTGAACTGTTCTGTGTGAGAATGTAGAGAAAGTTTTCCCAGATCTTGCAAAGGAAAGAGCCCTGGATGGGATGACGGTCACTGAAACTTTGCTCCACTGGCCTGCTGTTGAGTGTGAGAAAGATCAGGACAAAACTACACACATGAGAAGAGGCCTCTCCATGCTTGTGGGAGTCTCTTGGGAGGCTTGGGCTCAAACCTGGGTCTGCTTTTAATGAGTTGGGTCAATGGACATGTCCCTTCTGCTCTCAGGGCCTTGGGCTTCTCACGGGTAGCCAAGGGGGAGAACTTCCTTCCCTGCTTTGCCAGTGCATGGGCCTGAGTGTATCATTCCTTGGGAGCTGCTGGTGGGGTGTGGAGGCCAGGAGCAGCTGATCCAAACCTGGCTCTCAGATCATGAGGCCTTGTTCCATCTGGGAGAGGAGCCAGGGCCCTCCTGCCCCCATTCTTCATTGAGAAAACTTGGGCTCCCAGCCAGGGTGAGAGCCTCATGCTGTGGCAGCTGAGCCTTCTTCTTTGCTTCTGGCCTTTCTCTCCTCTGCGCTCTTTCCCCAAATCCTGTCCTGAATCAGTGCTCAGGGAAACTGAGCACAGGATGTTAAGAATGACTTTATCAGGAAAGCCCATCTGCTCTCACAACTCAGCCTTTAATCATTGGGAATTGCCTGTCCCACATGACAGAGCAGTGGTTCTCAAAGTTTGGACTCCACACCAGCAGCAAGAGTAACACCTGGGAACTTGTTAGGAATGCAGGTTCTCAGGTCTCATCCCAGGCCTACAGAATCAGGTACTCTGGGGGTGCAGCCCAGCAACGTATGTTTGAAGGAGCCCTCCAGGTCATGCTCCCTCCAAGTGTGAGAACTACTTGGATCTCTTCTAGAACTAGCTTGGAGCTGTTGCTCATATAAAAGATTCAGGAGGGGATGGTCTGGTACTTGCCTAGATCCCTTTTAGCTGCCGATACGCCGTTCCTCAGCTACTATGAATGAGGTTGGCTGCTAAGGCCTCCAGCTGGCCCTTCTCTTGAGCATTGCCTTGTGCTAAATCACTATGCCCAGAAATGCCTGAGAGATTATGTACTCACCCATTGTATGTGGGCCACAGCCAATGACTGATGGATGGGGTATAACAGGCTGACCGCTTGTCTTAAGATGGGACACTCTGGTGTGAATTACTCTCTGGAGCCCCTCTGTGCATTAGGTCAAGTCTAGACTTTAATTGCTCCAAGTTGCTGCTTATCCCAAATCCCAGGCTCTTGTTGGTACAATAGGTATGAATTACCACACAAGACCCTGCTGTAAAAAGAAAATGTCACTTGGTTTGCTTTGGAAAACTAAAAATAAACCTAGCTCCGAAGCCCTGTCTGCCAAGATGGCTATGCTTGGTACCCTCCTTTGAATGCTGGTTTGCAGTCAGCCAGGAGGTCCTCTTGAAGTCCGGGAAGCTGGGGAGGGCCCTGGATCACAGGCCCTGGTGGTCACAACTGTGATGGGTCCATTTTCCTCTTGGTCTTAAAGAATCAACTCATCTACCCTTGATCCAGACATCACAGGGACATGTTTCATAGGGAGCCCAGGAAGTACAAAAAAATTGTCAATGATATTCCTCCCCAAAGTCTCCTTCCTGAGAGGAGAGAGAAGGAAAATGTTTACTTTTTGTCCTCAATAGAAAAAAAAAAGGCAAGACATGAATTAATTTCCACAATTAGTTTCTGGGAGTTTCAGAGCAGATGGCAAGTGTGTGTGTGTGTGTGTATGTGTGTGTGTGTGTGTGTGTGTATGTGTGTGTAGGGGTATGTTTGCATATTGTGTACACAGAGATGTGTTTGCATGTGTGAGACTGGGACTTGGGTTCCAGTACTGAGAGATAGTAACCAAGGCCAGAGACCTTATCACTCCCTGAGAAGGTGTCCATCTCTCCCTTAGTCCCAATTTTCTGCCTCAGGCCTCACAAATGATCTCATCTGCTACCCTCTTGGAGCCTATTGGGAGCAACAGAAGGTGGCACTGGACAGGACAGTGGGATGACCTGTCTAAGTTCTAGCCACCTCCCTGTTTTGGCACTTCAGGGGTATGGGGTTCTGACTCCTGTTGTTTGCTGTTTTTGCTGTTTGGGAGCCACAACAGTAAAACCTGGGTAATTATGGTAATATAGTAAAACATTTACAGCATTTTTCCCCTTGGGAGCTGTGATTATGGGTGGTTTCTGTTTGATGTATTTGTGTTTATTTGCATTTTTGAAACTTTCTACAATTGACATGAATTATGTGTATAATAATTAAAAATGAAACCATAAGAATAATTATAAACACCTATTCTTTGAGTGTCAGCTTCCTCTCCACCCACATCATCAATGGAAAGCTTGTATTTCCTCAACTTTGTATTATGAAAATTTCTTGGCATACATACAGAAAAAAATGGAAAGAACAGTATGACAAACACCTATATAAATTTTCAATATACCCCACCACCTAGATTCAATATATTTTCATATTTGATATATTTATATATATTAAAACATATACTTTTTTCCTGAAGCATTCTGAAGGCAATGAAAACATTCTAAAACAATTTGTAAGTAAATTGCAGATATCATGATATTTCACTTATAAACACTTTTGAATGCATCTACTAAGAGTAAAGATTCCTGAGAATCCAGGTCAGTTTCTTGTGGAAGGTCCTGCAATCCAGCTTAGTCACTGTCGGCCCTCTCTCCTGGGCCACTTTCCTCCACGGAATATTTCCCTGCATGGCTTCACCTGCCCAGACTGTCTGCAGATTCAGGGTCTATTGCAAACCCCACCTCCCTGACATTATCACTTACTCTCCTCTTTTGTTATATCACTGTTCATTCTACATTTCGTGAGTAGAACAGTTCAGACCAAGACACAGTCCTGCTCTCAGGGAGCCTGCAGTGCAGGTGTTGGGGGCACGGAACAGGTAACTCTGCAGTATGGGGGGCTGAGGGAGGCACTGGGACTCGGCGCTCTTGGAAGTAGAGGAGGTGTGCCTCCCTGAGGCTGGGGGTGGCCAGAAAAGGCATTTCAGAGAGGCAGATGGTATCTGACCCGGGAGCTGAAGGGTACACGGGAGCAAGTGGAGCCGGGGCAGATCAGGATTGGTAGAAGGTGCCTCGGTTAGATTTTCATGTCAGGAAAATTTCTCTGCCCACATAAATTTCTCTGCTCTAAGAAATATTGTTTGAACAAATGAACCACTGAATGGAGAATGGATTGGAGAAAAACAGGGACTATTTGGGAGCTATGGCAGTAATCTAGAAGACAATCACAGTGTAACTTGAGTAGATGGATATTAGGGTTCTTAAGGGGTTACAATCAGCAGAGTTTGGTTATTGAGTATATGTGGGAGGATGAGCAGGGAGATAAGTCAAAACTGGATAAAGCAGCCGAATTTCTGGCTTGAGCAACTGGACCAACACTGGTGCCTTCAATCAGTCAGGTAATTTGAAAAAAGAAATAAGATTTTATGGCTGGATGGGGGAAATGAGCTTCCTTTCTCACGTGTTTTGTTTGAATTTCCTGAGGCTTATCCAAGTGGAGACATCTGATAGTTGGGAGTTTATATGAAAGGTCAGGGGACTCATCTAGACCCAGGATACAGACTTGTGGGGCTTCACTGTATGCATGGCAAATGACACCAGACCTAGGAAATGAGTGTGGCTTGAGAGGAGAAGTGAGCTGAGCCCCAAACCTGGAGGAACTGTCACATTTAAGAGTTAGTCAGAATAAGACTGAGGTGTGGCCAGAGAAGTGAGAGGAAAGCCAGGACCCGGTGCCAAAGAAACCAACAACACTACCAAAGGAGGATGAAATGGTTAGTGAGCCAAATGATCCCAAGAGGGTAAGACAGATGAGGATGTACAAAGGTCCACGGAAGACGATATCATTGAAGGACAGTATCAATAGAGTGATAAGGGCAGAAAGATTCCAGGGACTTGGGTGATAAGCAGAACCCAAGGCAGGGAGATACCAATGAGGGTATGCTTTGTGAGCAAAAGGAAGGAATTGGAAGCAGTGGATGGGTGGATGGAGGAAGGGAAATCTCTTTGAAATGGGGTCTCCCATTCTCCATTGTTCCTCAGTATCCAGCTAGTGGGAGCAAAGCTGTGATGGGACCTAGGAATGGAGGAGGATGGTGGTAACTGCCAAATAAACACACCATCCAGGGAAACCAGCCAAGGCTGGGCCCAGAATCTCTGGAACGGAACCCATCTTCCGTCTGCAACAGGAAATGGTGTTGGGAGCTGAGTTTACTGTGGAATTTCCGAGCAGTGAGGATGTTCCTGGTGAATTCTTTTTATTTATTTATTTATTCATTCATGAAAAAGAGTTGGAATTAAGTCATCAGCCACCCCCCACCCCCCAAAAAAACCCCATTCCCTCCCACAGAGGAAGTGCTTAATTTAGCCTTATGTTCCAGTCAAAAAATATCCTTGACGTTTGGAAGTTTCTGCTGGTTGTTTGTCACCCTTGAATATGGCAGGATGTTAAATGCATATGGCAAGATTGGACTCTTTGTGCCTTGATTTCAGCTGCGGTCCTAAGAGAATAGGTGGCACCATCCCAACCTCCACACCAAGAGGAAGTCCTGTTCGACCATCTATGCAGGATGTGGAAAGAGTGTCTCTAAAACCAGCTTTAGGAACCTTAGATGACCCTTCCCTCTCTGGCCCATAAAAGAGGTTGGCGAGACAGAGAAAGAGAGTTGAAATGAGTGCTATGGGTCTATCTCCCTTGGGCTGAGGTAGGGGGTGCTCTCATTTACCTAGAGTCAAATGAGAGGGTCTTCGATTGCACCACTTAGAAAACTTGATATGTGCCCCTGGAGCTTGCAGGACATAGCAGACTGGCATCTGATTCACCGAAGA
Organism: Balaenoptera ricei; assembly: GCF_028023285.1. NCBI lineage: Eukaryota > Metazoa > Chordata > Mammalia > Artiodactyla > Balaenopteridae > Balaenoptera > Balaenoptera ricei. The sequence continues at coordinate 31,359,046 of NC_082653.1, forward strand.
AAGTTGATCTGTGAAAGACTGTGCCTCGAACTGACTGTCTGAGATCTAAATGGAAATGTGACTGTGTTTGGGAAGTAACTGCAGCCTGTGAGGTGGTGGGTCAAAGGAACTAGTCTTTTTGTACCAGATGTAGCCACACACAAGAGGCAAAGAGGATTGTTTAGGTCCTTCCCCAAGGGCTACCTGGCATAACAGGGTGATTCCAGCATAAGGATCCTCAAGGTAAACCATCCCAGAACATGGGTATTTAAAGGAGGTGGCTTTGAAAAGACATTCTAAGCAAGTGTTAAGACTGGGACCCCAAGGCTTTCTCAAGCATTTATAGGAAGGGTTCTTGGCTGTACAATGAACATCTGTCTTGCAGCAAAGATCAGAATATAGCTGTTGCCTTCACATCTGTGATATTGTGATTTATCATGGAAAGTATATATTTGGTCTTTCTCCCTGGTTTCTGGTTATAAAGCTTTGAAAACCCTTGGGATTTCTTAAGTGATAAGAGCAATAAAAGTGTCTTGATATTCATAACAAACCCCTTTCAACCTCACCTGAGTTTATGTTAATGAGGTGACTTTTGGAAAGCCCCTAAGGATGGAGGAGCTGGTTTCCAGGGCAACCAACTTTCAGTCCCATCCCCCCTGACTTCCAGAGAGGGGAGAGGGGCTGGAGATTGAGTTCAATCACTAATAGCCAATGATTTATCCAATCACCTGTGGAGATGGGGAGAGTGGCATGCCTGGATAGGGCATGGAAGCTCCTCACCCTTTCTCCATACCTTGCACTACGCACCTCTTCTGTCTGGCTGTTCTGGAGTTATATCTTTTTATAATAAACCAGTAATATAGTAAATAAAATATTTCCATGCATTCTGCAAGCAAGAACTTAATCAGATCAAAGAAAGGGGTTGTGAGAACCTCTGATCTATAGCCAGTCAGTCAGAAGCACAGGTGACAACCTGGACTTGCAGCAGTTGGTATCTGAAGTGGGAAGGGGGCAGTGTTGTGGGACTGAGCCCTTAACCTGTGGGATCTGACGTTATCTCCAGGTAGATAGTGTCAGAATTGAGTTGAATTGTAGGACACTCAGTGAGTGTCCCCCACGAATTGAAGAATTGCTGGGTGGTGTTGAAATAAACACACACATTGAAAAATCCAAGTCTATTGTTTCATAGGCCTTAGGGAGCTGCCATTAAGCTAAATAACGGAGGATGTCAGAATACAGAGGCCAACGAATAAAAGTTAAGAGTTTTCAAATGTAAAAATAAAAAAGAGAAAGATAAAACGTTGTTATTTGGGTAAGTTTAACATCAAATTGAGTGTGGATAAATATACACCTGAAGGCTTCTAAAGGTTTGATGGGACTGGACTGCTAAAGAAACTCCAAGCCTTATCTGCAACCCGTAAAGCAACACCAGACCTGCTGCACCAGTCAGAAGCCAGTTGTGAAAGGTATGCAGAACCCAGGGAGGGCACATGCTTCAAAGTCCGTTTCATTATTTATTTATTTAGGCCACTCTGTGCAGCATGCAGGATCTTAGTTCCCTGACCAGGGATTGAACTCATGCCCCCTGCATTGGGAACATAGAGTCCTAACCACTGGACCGCCAGGGAAGTCCCAAAGCCCATTTTAAAATGGAGAAAAATTAATCTCCAAGTGGCAATTCCAAGGCCAAAGAGGAAAAGTGCAGAGCCAAGTGAGCCAGCCGAGAAACTCAGGGCAGAAATTTCACAACTCCTGTCCACCAAGTGCGGCTTGATCATAGCTTAGACCACTGACTGCTGAGCAGGTTTCCCATTCTCCCATTTTTCAAATGAGAGTTTTTGTTGCAATTATCCTATCTCTACTTCAGCACTGTATACATCACCATGTGTGGTGGGGCTGGATGATTTGTCTTTTATTTTATAGGTCACTGAATGGAGAGAAATTTATCCAGATCTGATGGGGAAAGCAGCACATATCCCCTAGACCTGGACTTTGAGCTGGAATCATTCATTGGATAGGACTTCAGGGTCATCTTCCTTGGGGAGGGGCAAAGGTTTTTCCATGTATGGGCAGAAGGGTTTACATGGCCAAAGTGGTGGGCACTTAGAAAGATTACTACATTGTACCCCATATTCTCTATTTTCCTTTTATTTTATGGCAGTAGAAGTAGAAGTTTTTGCTAGGCACTTGATTGCTCATCTAAGACCCCACTTCCCAGATTCCCCAGCAGCTAGATGTGGCCATGTATCCAGGCCAATGGGATATTTGTGGAAGTGATGCATATCATTCTCTGGCTGTACTGTTAAAACGAAGTTTACTTGTGTTCATTCTAGTTTAATCTTCAATTCTGAGATGATATTTTATTTCAAATTCTCTCTTGAGCGCTCTCAGCTTATTTCTAAGTTTTTCCATTCTGATTTATGTTGCTATTCCTATCTTATATGATCTTCTCATTATCTTTTAGCTCATTTTGGTATAGTACATTACATTTTGAAATCTGCTTTGTGGCCACGTCCTTCTGGCTCATGTTCATTATCTGTAGGGATGTTACTTTGCTCCTTATCCTCTCTTTTTAAAGTAATAACACTGTATGGGATTTGGCCTTGATAATTTTCTATTGCTTATTTCTATGTGGAGTTAGTTTTCCTGAACTTTTTGAAGGAGGCTGGCCAGGACTTCCTGTACCAGGTGAATAGAAGCAGTGACTGTGGGTTTTCTTGTCTTATTCTAGAATTTTAAGGGTAAAAATTTAATGTTTCTCCATTAAATATGATTTTTTAAAAAGGATTTTGGTAAATATCTTTTACCAGGTTTAGGTAGTTCCATTCTGTTTATTTATTTATTTTTTAACATCTTTATTGGAGTATAATTGTTTTACAATGGTGTGTTAGTTTCTGCTGAATAACAAAGTGAATCAACCACATGTATACTTATATCCCCATATCTCCTCCTTCTTGCGTCTCCCTTCCACCCTCCCTATCCCACCTCTCTAGGTGGTCACAAAGCACCGAGCTGATCTCCCTGTGCTATGTGGCTGCTTCCCACTAGCTATCTATTTTACATTTGGTAGTGTATATATGTCAATGCCACTCTCTCACTTCATCCCAGCTTATCCTTCCCCCTCCCCTTGTCCTCGAGTCCATTCTCTACATCCACGTCTTTATTCCTGTCCTGCCCCTAGGTTCTTCAGAACCATTTTTTTTCTTTTTTTAGATTCCATATATATGTGTTAGTATATGGTATTTGTTTTTCTCTTTCTGACTTACTTCACCCTGTAGGACAGACTCTAGATCCATCCACCTCACTACAAATAACTCAATTTCGTTTCTTTTTATGGCTGAGTAATATTCCATTATTTATATGTGCCACATCTTCTTTACCCATTCATCTGTCGATGGACACTTAGGTTGCTTCCATGTCCTGGCTATTATAAATAGTGCTGCAATGAACATTGTGGTGCATGACTCTTTTTGAATTAAGGTTTTCTCAGGGTATATGCCCAGTAGTGGGATTGCTGGGTCATATGGTAGTTCTAGTTTTCGTTTTTTAAGGAACCTCCACACTGTCCTCCATAGTGGCTGTATCAATTTACATTCCCACCAACAGTGCAAGAGGGTTCCCTTTTCTCCACACCCTCTCCAGCATTTATTGGCTGTAGATTTTTTGATGATGGCCATTCTGACCAGTGTGAGGTGATACCTCATCGTAGTTTTGATTTGCATTTATCTAATGATTAGTGATGTTGAGTATCCTTTCATGTGCTTGTTGGCAATCTGTATATCTTCTTTGTAGAAATGTCTGTTTAGGTCTTCTGCCCGTTTTTGGATTGGGTTTTTTTTTTAAATTTATTTATATTTATTTTTGGCTGTGTTGGGTCTTCGTTTCTGTGCGAGGGCTTTCTCTAGTTGTGGCGAGTGGGGGCCACTCTTCATCGTGGTGCGCGGGCCTCTCACTGTCGCGGCCTCTCTTGTTGCGGAGCACAGGCTCCAGACGTGCAGGCTCAGTAGTTGTGGCTCACGGGCCTAGTTGCTCCACAGCATGTGGGATCTTCCCAGACCGGCGCATGAACCCGTGTCCCCTGCACTGGCAGGCAGATTCTCAACCACTGCGCCACCAGGGAAGCCACCTGTTTTTTTGATATTGAGCAGCATTACTATACACTAACGAAGAAAAATCTGAAAGAGAAATTAAGGAAACACTCTCATTTACCATTGCAACAAAAAGAATAAAATACCCAGGAATAAACCTACCTAAGGAGACAAAAGACCTGTATGCAGAAAACTATAAGACACTGATGAAAGAAATTAAAGATGTTACAAACAGATGGAGAGATAAACCATGTTCTTGGGTTGGAAGAATCAACATTCTGTTTTTAGATAACTAAGAATTTTTATTTTTAATGGGTGTGAATTAAATTTCTTTAAATTTGAGATAATCTTATGCATTTTAAAAATTTAGTAACGTGGTGAATATTTAATACATTTTAATGTTTAACCATTTCTGAATTCTGGAGGTAAATCTAACTAGGGTATGATGTATTGTTGCTTTAAATACTTTGCTGGATACAGTTTGTAGAATTTTATTTTGAATTTTTATATCTATGCTTATGAGAGATATTGGTCTGTGATATTTCTTTCTCATTTCATTCTTGTTTGATTTGGGCATCAAGGATTTTCTAACCTCATAAAATGAATTGGGGCATGTTCTCTTCTTATTTTCTGGAACAATTTGCATGAGATTGGAATGATCTGTCCCTTGAATGCTTTGAAGAAACTGCCTATAGGGCTTCCCTGGTGGCGCAGTGGTTGAGAGTCTGCCTGCCAATGCAGGGGACACGGGTTTGAGTCCTGGTCTGGGAAGATCCCACATGCCGCGGAGCAACTGGGCCCGTGAGCCACAACTACTGAGCCTGCGCATCTGGAGCCTGTGCTCCGCAACAAGAGAGGCCGCAATAGTGAGAGGCCCGCGCACTGCAATGAAGAGTGGCCCCAGCTTGCCGCAATTAGAGAAAGCCCTCACACAGAAACGAAGACCCAACACAGCTAAAAATAAATAAATTAATTAAAAAAATAAAAAAATAAAAAAGTGCTTAAAAAAAAAAAAAGAAACTGCCTATAAAATCATCAGAGACTATTTTCTAATGGGTAGATTTTTAAACTTTTGACTACATTTTTCAAATGGTTATCAAATTATTTAGCTTTTCTATTTCTTCTTGAGTCAGTTTTGGATAGATATAAAATGAGAATGTCACCCATTTCATCTAAGTTTTCAACCATGTTTACTAACAAAAAGTTCTTCATAGTTTATATGAAGTTATACATAGTTGTTTATAGTTTAAATTTCTGTTTTTTCTATCATTATGCACCTTTTTTCATTTTTAATATTAAGTTGTGCCTTTTTCTTATATATTGTATATGTATTTAATTCCTTAATTTTATTATTTCATTCCTTCTTCTTTCTTCAGATTTATTCTATTATTCTTTTCCTCTTGTCTAATGTTGGCTGATTAACTCAACAATTTTCAACCTTTCTATATGTGGAATCTAAGAAACACAACAAACTAGTGAATATAACAAAAAAGAAACAGACTCACAGATACAGAGAAAAAATTAGTGGTTACCAGTGGGGAGAGGAAAGGGAGGAGGGGCAATATAGGGGCAGGGGATTAAAAGGTACAAAACTATTATGTGTATTAAATAAACTATAAGGATATATTGTACAACACAGGGAATATAGCCAATATTTTATAATAACTACAAATGAAGCATAAACTTTAAAAATTGTGAAACACTGTATTGTACACCTGTAACTTATATAATATTGTGCATCAACTATACTTCTACTAAAAAAAACCAATTTTCAGCCTTTCCTCTTTTCTAATATTATCATTTATGGTTATATATCAATCTTATGCCATGTTTCCTAGAAGTAGAGCCTAAGATAGGGATTCTTGTGTACACAGTTTATTGAGAGAAGGCTCTAAGAATAACGGAGCTGAGGGAAACTGGATAAAGTAGAGGAATGAGGTAAGCAAGGATGTGGGCTCAGCTGGTCTACTTGGGCCTGATATATGGGGAGCTCTAGAGCACGCCTGGCCATAGAACTGTTACCACCTTGAAGCAAGTGGGCTGGACATTTGTACTCCTACTTGAGTCAGTGATTGTCTACAGACTGCTGGTGGGAGTGGTAGATGGGGGCATAATCTCCCAGGTGAGATAGCTCCCATGAACTGAGTGAGGGCAATTCACTGGATAAGGGGCAGACCTGAGCTGCTAGCAGGATACTCATAGATGCTGGAGATGGACACGTTGACCTGTTAAAGGGGCACCACCAACAGCAGCTACTACATCCAATAATGTATAGGTAACATTTTTATTATTTCATATTTGTACCACTATATGATTTTATACTAAATTTATTTTATCTATAACTGATTTAGAAACGAGTTGAAAATAATTTATAAATGTGGTTTTTAGTTATCTCTTTGTCAGATTTATAAATTAATTGCTTTGTATTAAGAGAACATTTATGATACTCATTCTTTGCCATTAGTTGTGAAATGCTTTATTCTGTGGTCAATTTTTTTGTAAATATTGTATATGTGCTTGAGAAGAATGGTGCTTTTTTACCTCTTGTTGGGTGCTAGGTTCTACATATGCCTTAGAGCCAGCTTACTAATACTATTCTTCAAATCATCTATATTCCTTAAAAATGTTTAATCTACTTTTTTCTCAATCATTGAAAGAAGTTTGTTAAAAATTTACCCTAAGATGATTGATTTGTCAATTTCTTCTTATAATGCTATCAAATTTTGTTTCATCATATTGCATCAATTCTAAGATGTACCTTTTTTTTCACATTTTAACATTTCTGTTATTGGGATGCATTTCACAATTGAAGGTAGGTTGTGATCGCTTTTGGCCAGGTGGAAGTCATGATGAAGTTGTCATTGCCTGAACATGGATGAATTTGGGCATCATTATTCCTATTGCCATCATTTCACTTGAGTGACGTGCATGTTGGCACATCATGTGTGGAAGTTAATGTCCATTTTACATTGCCTAACAATATTATATTAACTCAGCATTGAAATAAAAAGTTGTGTACATTCTATGTGCAGAAAGAGAGCAGCAGACAAAAGCATCTAAATGATGCTGAAGCAATTATCATAATTCTTTTTTTTTTTTTGCAGAACAACAACCAGGGATTTTATGAAATAAAATGAAGATATCCATAAGCAGATGAAGCTGTGTTATGACTAAAAAGCTTGCCTGTCACTCACCAAGCAATGTAATGAAAGGCAGGAGAAATTCCCAAACCCCTCAAATTGGATGAAAGACGTTTCAAAACAGTGAGAAGCTGGTATGACTGAAGTGTCATGTGGAAATTATTGCTAAAGCTTTGAAAATTAGTTTCCCAGAAGCTTTCTGCTTTGAACAGAAGCTGTTTAATTTCTGGTTATGTGATTCAGTTGGGAAAAAAAGATGAAACTATGAATTTAGGCAAATAGAGAATGATGACAATATCACACATTCTTTAAATACCTCAAAACTGTATTGTCAATTCTAAAAGTACTAAAGAAATTAATATCATAAGCATAGGTTACCAAAACAAGGAAATCATTGTGATGTTATATGTAGCTGCTGCTAAGCAAAAGATACCAATATACTTAATGTGAATAAGGTGTTTAGATATGTAAATTTCCAAAATAGAATACTTCAGAGAGTAAAAGAGAGAGTTATGGACTCCTCTTTAAGGATAGCAAGTAAACTGGGTCACCCTAATTTTAAATTATAAAGCAATTTCTGAGGATATTATCTCCAAAGATGCATAAAATAATGGAAGGATGCTGGCTGGACCAATGGAGGATGAGCTAAAAGCCATCTAGAATAGATATAGAGGAGCCTTGGGCAACCAATCCACTTAGTACTTTAGTCTTGATGCATTTTGTGGGCATTTATTTGAACAGTGATATAATAAGCTTAAGAGATGAAAACAATGAAAATATAGATGAGAGGGCCAGAGACTGAGAGAACACAGTGAGAAGTTCTAATATATATTTAATCAGAGTTCCTGAAGTTGAAGACCGAGATAGAAGATGGGGACAGAGGCAATATTTGAAGAGACAATAGCTGAAAAATTTCTGAAACTACTGAAAGATATCTATCCACTGATTTAAGAAGCTTAGTTCCAAACAGTCTACATAAAAAGAAATCTTCACTTAGATACATCATAGTGATGCTACAGAGAACCAAAGACACAGAGAAAAATCTTAAGAGCAGCCAGAGAGAAAAAGAAAAGAGAAAGATTACTTTTAGTTAGCTGGCAATAGAAGTGAGAAGAAAGTGGAATGATATTTTCAATGTGTTGGGGAAAAAAACCCCATAGAATTCTATACCCAGCTAAAACATCTTTCAAGAAAGGTGAAACAAAGTCACTTCCACAAAACAGAACATCTAAATTATGAGTTTATCCCCAGCAGAACTTTACTAAAGATTGTTCAGTCAGTACCTTAGGTAGAAGGAAAATGAACTCAGATGAAAGGGTTGAGATGCAAAAAATAGATGAAGAGAAAAAAAGTAAATGTGCTCATGTGTTTTTCCATTGTATTCACTTCCCAATATCATATGCACTCTCTTGTTATGGCTTTCCCACTTGCCCAATTCTTAGGAGCTTCTGAAATGGAAAATAAAACCACTGCTACCAAATGCGTTTAGGGGGTTGAGAGAAAGTCATTTCAAGGCCAGAGTATTTGCTGCCATCAGAAAGATTATGACTACCTTTATTTTGAAATTTGTGATGGAAACCAGAGAGAGAAAAATATGGCTTAAAGGAAACACATTATGGAATCATTTCAAGGCTTTTTTACTGTTTAAAAAATGAAATCTTAAAGGAGCTCTCAATTCAATGATAAAACAAACAACCCAATAAAAAATGGGCAAAGGATTTGAACAGACACTTCACAAAAGAAAATGTAGAGATGATAAAAATGCACATTAGAAGATACTCAACATCTTTAGTCATTATGGAAATGCAAATTAAAACTACAATGATCTGTAACTAAATACCTACCCTATGACCCAGCAATCCAACTTCTAGGGATTTATGCAATACTGGATAAATCTGTTCACACATAAATATATATGGAAATGTTTTATTCATAATCTCCCAAACAAGAAATAACCAAAATGTCCATCAACTAGTGAGTGGATATACTGTGATATAGACATATAATGGAATACTACTCAGCAATAAAAAGGAATGAACTACGAATATACACAACATGGATGAATGTTATATGCATTAGGCTAAGGAAAAAAAGCCAGTCTCAAAGGCTACCTGCTGTATGATTCCATTTTTTTTCCAGAAGAGGCAAAACTATAGGGACAGAAAACAGATCAGTGGATTCCAGAGGCGGGACAAGGGGAAGGGTTTGACTACCAAAGGGTGTGGGGAAACTGTTTTATCTGTTGATTGTGGTGGAAATAACATAACTGTAGTGAGTTTTGCAAATCTTGCAAAACTGCACATGAAAAAGAGTGAGCATTCCTATATGGAATTTATAACCTTAAAAAAAAGAGGAAAAAATGCAGGCCTCCTTAGGGTATTTTACAATCTCCCTCTCTTTGACATGGAAATAAATGCTGTTCATCTCTCTCTCTCTCTCTCTCTCTCTCTCTCTCTCTCAAACACACACACACACACCCCACAACCCCCCCAAAACATTGGTCGTTGTCCTGTCAAATTTCCAGAATCACTTCCACTGGCCTTCTCTCTTCTTTTAGCAGCTGACTTTCCCACCTACTGTACCAAGCAGAATTGGATTAGATGAACACATCTGACCTTTCTCTCCTCCACCTCAAGTTGTTTCTTCTATTCATGTGAGGGCATTTGCATTCTAGTATGAAAAATACTTTTATTTATTTATTTAAAAAAAATTTTTGGCCGTGCCACACAGCATGCGGGATCATAGTTCCCTGACCAGGAATCGAACCTGCACCCCCTGCATTGGAAGCGCATAGTTTTAACCGCTTGACCACCAGGGAAGTCCAAAAAATAATTTTTAAAATAATTAAAAAGTAGAATAAGCTCCGATAAAAGTATAATGACTTGGTGGTATGACCAGACACTGGCATGCTTTGGTGTTTCAAGATTACATGAGGTCTAATTAACCATTTAAGGCTAAATGGAAGAAGTCAATCTGAAAAGGTTACATACTGTATGATTCCAACTATATAACATTCTGGAAAAGGCAAAACTATGGAGACAGTAAAACGATCAGTGGTTGCCAGGGGCTTGGGAGGAGAGAGAGGTGAATTGGTGGAGCACAGGGAATTTTTAGGGCAGTGAGACTATTTTTCTGTATGATACCGTAATGGTAGATGCATGTCATTATACATCGGTCAAGCCCATAAAATGTACAACACCAAGAGTGAACCCTAATGTAAACTATGGGCTTCAGTTAATAATGATGCATCGATATTGGCTCATCAATTATAATAAATGTACCACCATAATGCAAGATGTTAAAAACTGGGAAGATTACGAGAAAGGGTGAGGGGGTATATAAGAACTCTGTACTTTTTGGTTAACTTTTTCTGTAAACTTAAAACTGTTTTAGAAACTCTATTAATTTTTTAAAAAGTGATGCAGAAGAGTTGAACTTTAGTTGTGAAGTCTTAGGAATAACCAATTTTACTTCGCTTGAAATTTATTCATTGGTTCTAAGACACACATTAAAAAAATCTCTGAATCAGGACACATCTTAAAATAGATGGCATTTTAGATTTGATGAAATATGGTTTGATGAAATATATATGTCTAAATACATCTAAAGGAGTTCTTTCAATACATTTGATAAAATAAAATCTAAGATTAGAACATATTGTTTCGTAGTTTAATTGGTGCCGTTTTTCTTTTTAAACAACTTACAACTGATGGTGGCTCAGATTAGGTGAAATATAGTATAAGTGTACACTATAAAAATTGGCTAAATGATGCATATTTAATTTATCTATTGTTGACTCCGGTGGTGGGATTAAGAATTGTAATGCTTTATTTCTTGTATTTAAAAATGCTGAAGCAACTGGCATAAAATGTTAACAATGATTAAATCTGAGAAGTAGGAGCATGGTGTTATGTCTTTTTTGGCTATTTTATTTTCCATATTTAAAAATTTTAAACAACAAAACAGAAATAACTGAAAAAATAAAGTTGAAGAACAGCAGCTCAGAAACTTATTTGCTCTGAAGTATTGGGCAACTGGGGGATAGTAGCACTTGAGGGAGAAAAAAGTTGGGCAGGCAGACAGAAATATTACATGATTCCACTTATATGAGATATCTAATAATAGTTAAGTTCATAGAAACAGGAGAATAGTGGTTACCAGGGACTAAGGTGAGAGTGGGAGGGTTGGGGAGGGGAGAAGGGAAGTTTTTATTGAACTGTTTGGGATGATGAAAAAGTTCTGGAAATGCATAGTGGTGTGGTTATACAACATTGTAAATATACTTAATGCCACTGAATTGTACACTTAAAAATGGTTAAAATGGTACATTTTATGTTATGTATATTTTCTCACACACACACACTAGTTGCACGGGGGAAATCAAGTGTTTTATTTTGGGTATGTTGAGTTTGAGATGCTCAAGGTAGTTGGACAAAAATCCAGGCATGGGAGAAGTGATCATGGGCTATAGATGCAGATTTAGCAGACACCATGTTGGAGCCATGGGGCTAGAAAGAGTGTAGGGAAGGGAAGGTGGTCAGTTCCAAGACTAGAGCCTTCCAGCACTCAGGAGGCACATCCAGTGAAGTAGGAGGAAAACCAGGGGAGGGTGAGACCAAAGAAGCCAAGAGCTGAAAATCTCAGCTGGAGGCAGTAGTCAGCAATCTTGAATATTTCTGAGAGATTGAGTGAGGACCACAGGATTTGGGAATGAGGGAGTCGTTGGGGTTTCAGCAGAGTGCAAAGGAAGGAAAGCAGACTAAAGTGGGTTGAGAAGGGAGGAAGTGGTGATGGGAATCATCCATAATACCTTGAAGAAGTTTTGCTTTGAATATTAGGTGAGGAATGTGGTGGTAGCTGGGGGCAGATACAGAGGTCTAGGAAAGCCCTTCATCCCCCCCTCCTTTTTTTTTAAAGATGAGAAACGCTGGAAGATGTCTGTATGCTTGTGGGAATGGTCCACTATTCCCATAAGAGAGAAAGTGAGGGAAGAAGTAGGAGATGAGGGAGAACTAAAGGAGGAGGGACACAAGTGATGTGAATGGTTTTTGATGTGTGCAGGACCTCCTCTGTGTCTGAGCAGGCTGGGCAAAGAGAGTGGGCCCTGAGCGGGGTTGGTCTGATGATTTAGTGGTGGGAAGAGGATGGCATCTGCTTCCTCAATGAAGAGTGAAGTGATGAAGAGGTTTGTGTCTGTTTCTTCACTAGGTGGGCTGGGCACACGAGGGGGTGTTGGAGGTTTGAAGACAGAGGAGAAGGTGTGAACCAGTCATAGCAGAGAGTGGGAGAGGCAATATGCACAGGAAGTGCAGTGTGCCCAGCAGGCAATGCAGAGTGCCCTGTGGCCCTGGATGTAAAGGGAGACCAGTGTCTAGCCTGAGTGACTTTCCCAGCAGCACTAGCTATCCAAGTTCTCTGGGGTGTGTACAGACAGTGCAGGCAGGTGCAGCTAACTCAATCAGTTATTCTCAAAGTGTGCTTCATGAATCAGCAGAATGAGACTCACCTGGGAACTTCTTAAAAATGCAAAACCTATTGGTGATCAGGCACCACCCCAAACCTATTGAATCGGAAACTCTGGGGTAGAGCCCAGCCATCTGTGTTTTTCACAGGCTTTCCAGGTGATTCTGAAAGTTTGAGAAGCTCTGAACTAGAGTGAAGGAACTTGAGGGCACTGGGGATGATCTGCAACTTGTAGGTGAGAATGGCTACCGTTCTCTGGGGCAGAAGTTCCTAGTGCTGTGAGTTCCGGAGTGTCTTCTCTCTTAACGAGTGACAGATCTATAAACAAACCCTGGGAATTGCCAAGAACAGAATGCTGTTTAAGGGAGCTCTGATCTTTCTGATGAAAGATTATTTCACAAGGCAAACACATCCTTCAAATGTACTTTTTATTTTTCTGAGTCTGAATTTGAATGTTTTGTGTATCTTGATCTTTGCTCCTGCCACAGTGTTTTGAAAGGACCCTAGACTCTCCTTTCTCTCTCCAGATCATGTCTTCCAGGGTTGTCACAGGGACCTGCTCCACCTTTCCACATGGCTCAATTCCAGGGTTCAAGTCTGTGGGGAAACAATGATGAACTGGCCATTCTCCTATGTGTGAGGCCTTTTCCTCCTCCACTAAATAAAGACAAGGATGAGTCAGTCTCTGCCAACCTCCAGGATCTCCCAGTCCTCCCAGTGACTCAGAGGATGGTCTGTTTGATGGGTAAGTGCTCCTCCCAGGAAGTTGGCAGCCCCAGCCTCCACCTACCTGAGTCACCAGCCCTGGGTGCTCCTATTAAGATACAGAGACCTGGGGAGGCAGGCCAAGAAAGATCAGGGATAAGTGGACCAGGAAAGAGGATAGGACATGAAGGGCTAAAATGCAGGAGGCTAAATTTGTTCATTTTCTGGTGGCCCTGGGTGGACCAACAAAGGGCTCAGTGTCCCTATTTGAAAATGGGAGAAATTGAGTATCCTACAATATTAATATACTCAGCAGTGGCCCAAAAGGAGAGAAGATGAGTCCTCCAGGAATATATCTGGCTGGAGACAGACACACTTTGGAACTTTTCTGTGCAAAAGGGAGGGAGCCCTGGAGATGGTTTATCCTCGAGGATTTCTAGGACAAGCTATAGCCTGATCAGGGCCTGCAGGAGGGTGGGGAGGCCTGCATGGGAGGAGGGGCAGGAGGTCAGATGTGGGGAGGCAGGCCTGATGCAAGGGAGCTTGGCAAGTAGGGGCACCTTTGGGGGCACAGAGCAGCTGGTGGAAACACAGCAGCCCAAGACTTTGGTTTTGGTACTGCCTACGATGCTGGCTCTGGTTTTCTTCTCTCTGTCTCCTTCACTGCCTCTCTGTCCATCTTTGTTTTTCTGTATCCATTCCTCCCCTCTCTCCTACAACACAGAGAGTAGTGAAGGTTCCCCTCCCCATGGGTTGAGTGTTTTCTTTCCTGTTTAGATGGTGACTGGCATCTGCTTATGGAGGCAGCAATCAACCCATCCTGTTTACTTGTCACCAACACAGTGCGTTGTGGTCAGCAACGCTGTCTGCCACAGCCCTGCAGGGTGGGGTGGGGGCCAGGATGCTGACACACACAGGCACACACACTCAGCCGTGACCAGGTCAGTCTGCCCCACCTGAGCTATGAGGTCCTGGGCTGTCCCACTCTGATGTCTGGGATGTTGTGAGACAGTCACCTGGACTGAGCTTGGCACAGACTCAGGGCTCAGAAAATATCTCCTGACTGAAGTTGAGTGCACAGTGCACAGCTCTTCGGAGTGTGGGGGAGGTCTTAGAAGCCAGAAGGGCAGCACCCAGAGGGGATAATGTTAGAAGGCATCTTGCTCAGAGCTCCTACTTCTATATGAGGGCATTAGGACCAGAGACGGCAAAGAGCTTGGAGAATGGTTTACCCTTAACCACGTCCCCTCTCTGCTCTGCCTCTCTTGACTAGTTCATGTGATTTGAGACACACATCTTTGTTTTTCTTGGTTTCCCCAAATCCTGTGCAGTGGCTACTATACAGGGTTAGGCTGGAGATTGACAGGGTTTCTAGGGGTTGGTGGTACGAGTGGGGAAAGGGCGGGAGTAAGGCTAGACGTGTAGGGGACAGATGGTGGTGGAGGCATGGAGGAATCGAGGCCAAGAATTTGGTGCTCTGTTTTCAAGGTGATTGCCTAGGACCCAACCGCTAAGCTCTGAGCACAAGAGCCCAAGTAGACAAAGATGGTCAAACAAAAAAAATCCAAGGAAAAAATAAAACCCACATAAGCTTAGAGTCTAGGTGGATGCCCTTTGATGCTTTGCAGAATTCCTGAGGTCATCTGGAACTTGCCAGGGTCTACGTCCTGGCCTGATTGCATCCAACTATGACGGTGAAGAACCAGACAGACATGGGTTCAGGGGCACAACTCCATCACTCATTACTGTGTGACTGGGGCCCATGCTTCCACTAAGAAATGACTCATTGTCTGAAATTCAGATTGAAATGGGTGTCCTAAATTTTTATTTGCTAAATCTGGCAACCCTTCCAAACCCTCCAAAAGTCGGCCCCCACCTCCAGCCCGAGGCCATTGGTAGCAGACCCTGAATTACTTTGAAGTCTGGGATTTCATCTAAAAAACTCACATAAAATTTAAGTTCATCTCCATGTTTCTATCCTTGTTTTGATATAAAACAGGTATTAAACTATTGGGTTAGAAAGCAAATATATTTCACTTATTTACACCTGGTTATGGAGTTGTTAAGGCCTTCTCATCTCAATGGCCAACTTTCCAGGTGGACAGAAGGAGGCCCTGGGCTGCACGCGGGGCCCTGGGATTCTTTGCACCAGGTACCAGTGAACTAGGAAAGGAAGAGCAGGAGGGTGGGACTTTCACAAGGTCATGTTTGTTCAATTTAAAGGACTTCATTTTTGTCTTCTTATTTTACCTTTTTGATTGGTGTTCAATTGTCTCTTCTTTCACAAAATGGGAATCATTTTAGTTAAAAAAAATTAAATTCCCTTACTTGGTAAAGTAAAGGGTAGGCAGGCAAGCAGAGCCAGAGCCTCCAGAAAAGCAGGGAGGAGGCAAGAAGGCACAAACCCCCCGAAAACAGCAGAGGGTGTTTTCAGAGCAGTGGCTACACACTGGAATAATCAGGATGCCCAAGTGGCACCCCAGACCCCTGCATCAGAACCTTTAGGGGTGGGACCCAGGTGTCAGTGCTTTTTAAAGCTTCCTAGGTTATTCCATTATTCAGCTAAGGTTGATACCTTTGCTTTGGACCTTTGTTACTCAAAGTCTGGTCTGAGGATTAGAGGAATCAGCTTCACCTGGGAGCTGGTTAGAAATGCAGAATCTCAGGCCCCACCCCAGACCTGCTGAATCAGAACATGCATTTAACAGAGTCCCCCAGTGCTTTGTACGCAGTCTGAGAGAACCTGCTTTAGTGGATCTGTCAGGAGCCTCATCTTTTTATTTTTTTAATTAAAAATTTTTTTTTATTTTTAAAATCTTTATTGGAGTATAATTGCTTTACAATGGTGTATTAGTCTGTGCTTTATAACAAAGTGAATCAGCTATACATATACATATATCCCTATATCTCCTCCCTCTTGTGTCTTCCTCCCACCCTTCCTACCCCACCACTCTAGGTGGTCACAAAGCACCAAGCTGATCTCCCTGTGCTATGTGGCTGCTTCCCACTAGCTATCTATTTTACATTTGGTAGTGTATATATGTCCATGTCACCCTCTCACTTCGTCCCAGCTTACCCTTCCCCCTCCCTGTGTCCTCAAGTACATTCTCTATGTCTGTGTCTTTATTCCTGTCCTGCCCCTAGGTTCTTCAGAACCAATTTTTTTTTTTAGATTCCACATATATGTGTTAGCATACGGTATTTGTTTTTCTCTTTCTGACTTAACTTCACTCTGTATGACAGACTCTAGGTCCAGCCACCTCACTACAAATAACTCAATTTCGTTTCTTTTTATGGCTGACTAATATTTCATTGTATATATGTGCCACATCTTCTTTACCCATTCATCCGTCGATGGACACTTAGGTTGCTTCCATATCCTGGCTATTGTAAATAGAGCTGCAATGAACATTGTGGTACATGATTCTTTTTGAATTATGGTTTCCTCAGGGTATATGCCCAGTAGTGGGATTGCTGGGTCGTATGGTAGTTCTATTTTTAGTTTTTTAAGGAACCTCCACACTGTTCTCCATAGTGGCTGTATCAATTTACATTCCCACCAACAGTGCAAGAGGATTCCCTTTTCTCCACACCCTCTCCAGCATTTATTGGTTGTAGATTTTTTGATGGTGGCCATTCTGACCAGTGTGAGATGATACCTCATTGTAGTTTTGATTTGCATTTCTCTAATGATTAGTGATGTTGAGTATCCTTTCATGTGTTTGTTGGCAATCTGTATATCTTCTTTGTAGAAATGTCTATTTAGGCCTTCTGCCCATTTTTGGATTGGGTTGTTTGTTTTTTTGATATTGAGCTGCCATGAGCTGCTTGGAAATTTTGGAGATTAATCCTTTGCCAGTTGCTTCATTTGCAAATATTTTCTCCCATTCTGAGAGTTGTCTTTTCGTCTTGTTTATGTTTTCCTTTGCTGTGCAAAAGCTTTTAAGTTTCATTAGGTCCCATTTGTTTATTTTTGTTTTTATTTTCATTTCTCTAGGAGGTGGGTCAAAAAGGATCTTGCTATGATTTATGTCATAGAGTGTTCTGCCTATATTTTCCTCTAAGAGTTTTATAGTGTCTGGCCTTACATTTAGGTCTTTAATCCATTTTGAGTTTATGTTTGTGTATGGTGTTAGGGAGTGTTCTAATTTCATTCTTTTACATGTAGTTGTCCAGTTTTCCCAGCACCACTTATTGAAGAGGCTGTCTTTTCTCCATTGTATATTCTTGCCTCCTTTATCAAAAATAAGGTGGCCATATGTGCGTGAGTTTATCTCTGGGCTTTCTATCCTGTTCCATTGATCTATATTTCTGTTTTTGTGCCAGTACCATACTGTCTTGATTACTGTAGCTTTGTAGTATAGTCTGAAGTTAGGGAGCCTGATTCCTCCAGCTCTGTTTTTCTTTCTCAAGATTGCTTTCAGGAGCCTCATCTTGATGGGGTGGTCTTAGCTGCAGCTGGCCTCCTTTAATGGGAACCTGAAGGCCACAGGTGCTGGTCCCTCCATTGGAGTCTGCTCAGTATCTCCCGCTGCTGGGTGTACAAAGTTGAAGACTTACTTACAGCAATGGAGCTTGTATCCTTTGCCTGTGTCTGTTAGTGTATTTTCATTAGTGCATCATTATTCCATCAGAACAAATGTACAGTGACCAAGGATGTTGGCTGAAGATCAGGGAATCCTGTCCTGGAGGAGAAACCTAAGGACTCTAGTCAGGGTGTGTGGCGAGGACAAGATAAAGTATACAGTTTGGCCTTGACTTCAGATGCAATATTCATATACTGCATGCCTGGTTTTGAGCCAAGTACTCTCTTGTTTTCTAACTCTTTCGTCAATCAGATGGAATTGACATAACTTGTAAAAGGCTGGGGGTGGGGAACGATGATACTCTTTATTTGTCCTTCTATATCAGCAGCTATTCCCACAACAGTGCTGTGCAACAACCGTGAAACCTCGGTGGCATACAACAACTAGTATTTATTTCTCATGTGTATGTGGGTTGACTGAGGTGACTGTTGATCTCATGTATCTATAAGTTGGCTGGGTGCTGGCTTATCCAGGCTTGCATCAGACAGGCGCCTCAAGATAAATGGCCTTAGGGAGTTTGGCTCTAAGTGCTGGGTTGAGCTCTGGTCTGCTTCTTGTGTCTTCATTTTGTGGCCCCAGAATGAAGGGCAGTAGTTATCCAGGGGAGCATTTCTAATGGAGATGTTGAAAGCATAAGAAGGAAGTAGAAACATGCAGGAACTCTTAAGACTGAGGCTCACAACTGACACGCTACCACTTCTACCCCATTTCATTGATCAGAGAAAGTCATACGGTCAAGCCCAATATCAGTGGGTGGGAAAATATACTCCACCTCCCTGAGTCCATGGCAATAATATGGGAGCACAATACTACACAGGGAAGTGAAGAATTATGGCCCATACGTCAACTCACTGCATCCTCCAACCAGAAACTATACTGCCTTGGGAATATGTGACCCATCCCTTCTAGAACTTTATAAACTCCCCCATGGAAGAGGCTGCTGGCTGTTCACCAAAAATCACTTTCCTACCCTTCCTGGGCTCCCAGCTAGAACACATTTCCCAGCCTTCCTTGTATTTAGGTGTGACTATGTGACTTGTTTTGGCTAATGGTATGTGAGTTGAAGTAATGTCATTTTTCAAGCTAAGGCTTTCCTCTGCTGCTGGCGTTGTGCAGATGACTATAAGGCTGTAATGGTTGCTGAAGACACAAGTTGAAATGAGCCTAGATCCCTGAATCACTATGTGGAGGAAGGCCATTATGAAATGGGAACACTTCTTTATCATGTGGGTAAGATATACATTTCTATTATGTTCGAACCACTGTATTTTTGGGTCTCCTTGCTAAAGCAGGCAGCATTATTGTTACTAATACACTTCTTAAAGTCCTTCTTCAAGGGCTCTGTTCTCATAACACAGGGAGACCCAACTCCCTGTGATGGTGGGTGTGGAAGTACTTTGTAAATTGTGAAGTTCTCCACACACATGAAGTCTATGATTAACGCTTTACTAATGTTTCAACTCAAAATGCAGTGTAAGTCAGCTGTACTGACGTGGCAGAGACTGATGTTAATAATTACTGATATCTAGAGGGGGCCTGATGGTTTAGACATCAGTTTTCACGTCCTTTATTCTTTTAAATTTTCACCATAACCCTGAGAGACAGGCTTTTATCACTACCCCCATTTAAAGGATGACAAAAGGGAGTCTGGCAAACTTGCTAAAGGCCTCACAGCTGGTCAGGTGCCTGAGCCTGACCTTCTTCCTTTTGTCATTCTGGGAGAAACCAATGAGGAGCTGTCTTACCTCCAGGTCACTTTGCACCAATCAGCCTCCAAAGTCTCCCTTGGGGGGACAGGAAAACAGGTTATACCCAAGGCTGATGCTGGTGGCTTGATTTGTAAGGAGCATTTAAAGTTCCAGGCCCTAGTTAAAACTGCCTACCCAAGGAATCTGTTCTTGAAGATAAGAGATAGGTATTTCTTGGGGCTTCTGCTTTGTGGTAGATTATCTGCAAAGATGGCTCCTAAGGATTCCTTCTATTCCTGTATGCACATTTGTTATGGGTTGAATTATGTCCCTCCCAATAGACATCTTGGATATGTTGGAGATATATTGGAGTCCTAATCCACAGGACCTCAGAATGCGACCTTATTTGGAGATAGGGTCTTCACAGAGGTAATCAAGTTAAAATGAAGTCATCAGGGTGGGCGCTAGTCCATTGGTGTCTTTATAAGGGGGAATTTGGGCACAGAGATAGGCATAGGCACACTGGAAGAACTCATGTGAAGACAAAGGAATGAAGGCAGAGACTGGGGCATTGCATCTACAAGCCCAGGAACACCAAACCATCAGAAGCTAGGAGAGAGGAATGGAACAGATTCTCTTTCTCTCATAAAAGGAATCAACCCCCCTGACACCTTGGTCTCAGACTTCCAACCTCCACAACTATGAGACAATACATTGATTAAGACACCCAGTTTGTGGGACTTTGTTGCAGCAGCCCTAGTAAACTAATATAACACCCCACTTCCTCCCATCAAGAGGTAGAGTCAGTTTATCCTCCCCTTGAATCTGAGCTGGATTTGTGACTTTCTTTAGCTAATAGAATGTGACAGAAATAATGAATTGGTAGTTCTAGGCCTAGGTCTTTTTTTTTTTAAATTTATTTTTTATTTATTTATGGCTGTGTTGGGTCTTCGTTTCTGTGAGAGGGCTTTCTCTAGTTGTGGCAAGCGGGGACCACTCTTCATCGCGGTGCACGGGCCTCCCACTATCGTGGCTTCTCTTGTTGCGGAGCACAGGCTCCAGACGCGCAGGCTCAGTAATTGCGGCTCATGGGCCCAGTTGCTCCGCGGCATGTGGGATCTTCCCAGACCAGGGCACGAACCCGTGTCCCCTGCATTGGCAGGCAGACTCTCAGCCACTGCGCCACCAGGGAAGCCCCAAGGCCTAGGTCTTAAGATGCCTGGCAGCTTCCATTTTCACCCTCTGGGAAGCCAGGCTGCCATGTTGTTAGTATATTCTGTTGGAGAGGTCACACGGAGAGAGAAGCCATTTGGATTGTTCCAGCTCCAGACAAGCTTCCAGTTGATGTCCCTAGTCAACACTGAATGCAGCAGAAGAACAATCTAGCTGGGCCCAGTGCACCCAAAGAATTGTAAGGAAGAAATCATTGTTCTTTTAAGCCACTGAGTTTTGGGGGTGGTTTGTTACACAGCAATAGACAACTGAAACGTGCACCTTCATTTTTTTGGCAGGTACTCCAGCACTTCTGCCACTGTTGTTCCTAAAGCCAGGTGCCACCAGTACCATTCTCCTCCTGAATGGATTCTGGGTGATGCCTGTCTCCAAACCTTGCTCACTTCCATATGAAAATTTGCAATAGTGCATCTGGTTGGCAGGAGTTGGATGATGCCAGGAGATTGGGAAAGAGTGTTTCTGGCTTTGAAAGTAGGTGGTGCAGGAAAGTTTCCCAAACATAGAAGAATGTTCAAAAGGTAGTGGGCACCCCTGAAACATAATGAAAGTCTTCAATAATGGCCAATATTTTTTTGTGAACCTACTGTGTGCTTGACACACAGTTTGGGGTCCATTCATCTTCTAATGGTAAACAGTGCCCTGACTTCACCCTTCCTCACTCTCCATCCCTGTGGTTTAGATGGGATCAACCCCAGGGTTGGGCTTGTGATTCAGGCCCCAACAATGACATGTGACCCAGTCAGAGCCAACTTGGTGTAACCTTTGCTTTTTGCTGGGACAGCTGAAAGAAATGAGGACTTGGGCTGTGAGGATGGAGCCTAGAGCTGCTGGCAGCCATCCTGCTGCTGCAAAGAACAGAGATGAGAGATGAGAAGAGGAAGACCAAGTCTTGATATTTTTTGAGCTTCTTGGTAGTGGATCAGTCATACCATTGGAGTCTTCTGTTATGTGAGCCTGCACATCTCCTATTTGCTTACAACAAGTCAATTTAAATAGTTTCCCATCATTTGTAATTTGTCAAGTCCACCTTTTTCTTTTTTTTAAAAGAGTGTAAGATTTTTTTTTAATGAATTTATTTTATTTATTTTATTTTTGGCTGTGTTGGGTCTTTTGTTGCTGCGCGCGGGCTTTTCTCTAGCTGTGGTGAGCAGGGGCTACTCTTCGTTGCGGTGCGTGGGCTTCTCATTATGGTGGCTTCTCTTGTTGCAGAGCACGGGCTCTAGGCATGCGAGTTTCAGTAGTTGCGGCTCATGGGCTCTAGAGGGCAGGCTCAGTAGTTGTGGCACATGGGCTTAGTTGCTTCGTGGCATGTGGGATCTTCCAGGACCAGGGCTTGAACCCGTGTCCCCTGCATTGGCAGGTGGATTCTTAACCACTGCGCCACCAGGGAAGCCCTGTCAAATCCATCTTAATCTTGTTTAATACAAGTCTTTGGAGTAGAGACCATTTTACAGATGAGAAAAGTGAAACACAGATTAACTTCCTCAAGGCCACATGGAGGCAGAATCCAAACCCAAGAAAGCTAATCCTGAGAGCCCACTTATAAACATTCTGCTCTCCTTGGTGACAGGGAAGGATTCACAAAGGAGGGTGTGACATTTAACCTGACATTTAACTCCAAGGGGACACAGGGGTTTGTTAGGAGCAGGGAGAAAGGCTTCTAGGTGGAGGGAATAGCTTGGGCAATGACAAGGACTTTGCGTTAAGAAGAAACCTCACCTGAAATTCACCTTGTCCCTGGCCTGCAGTCTGTACTCAAGAGTGTCCCTCTTTCAGGGGAGCATCAAACTCCATTTCTGCAGGAACACCTCTGTCTTCCTGGTCTCTGGACCCATGTGTACCTATGCTCTGCACTGGTGCCTGGTGGGTTCCCTGTGGGGTCCAGGTTAGGTGGGGCACCCTCCTCAGCCTGAAAGACAGTTCAGGCAGGGACCCAGCTTCCACAGAAGGCTTGCCCCCGTTGGACTGGATCTCTATCAGCCCCAGGAGGCCCTGGAGATGCTCACAGGTTAAACAGAATGAAATTGTCAGAGACCACTGCCCCCTACCCCCCCTTAAAGTAGAACAATGAAAGACTACTGGGGAGCAGAATCTCAAATAGAAAAAGAATAAACAAATAACCTCCAAATCTTTGATTTTTTTTTAAGGAAAAAAATGACCCTCATACTTACAGTTGCTTCGGGTTTTATTAAATTCAGGACGAGGCAGTAGGTACCAGTGAAAGATATTTCTTACAGAGGCCACCTCCGCTCAAGGTCGTGGCTGTGAAGGGACAGGCTCCAGCGATTTGAATGCCCCCTTTCCCCATTGCAGTTGAAGGTTCGAGACTAATGCGAGGAGGTATGGGAGGGGGTGGTGGTGGCTGGGTGCGGCAGTAGTGTTGCAGAGAAAATGAGGTTGGAGGTGGCCCCCTGGGGACGAGCCCTCTGACCCCAACTGAGATCCAGTGGAGGGTCTGCCGGAGTGAAGGCAGCTCCGGGAGGACAGAGAGGCACCCCTTCCTTTCAACAGGAGGGTTTCGAGTTCTGCGGGTAAACTGAGGCCTGCGTCC
The DNA here is from genome assembly GCF_028023285.1 of Balaenoptera ricei. NCBI lineage: Eukaryota > Metazoa > Chordata > Mammalia > Artiodactyla > Balaenopteridae > Balaenoptera > Balaenoptera ricei. Next base: position 31,382,479 of record NC_082653.1, read on the forward strand.
TTGCTCTGCTCGTCGCCTGGCAGGCAGCTTCGGCTCCACGTTACGCCCAAGCACAGGGCGCGGAAGGCTGGGCTGCCTGCTTTTCTTTTGGGAACAGGTGGGGACGTTCGGCGCCCAGCCTGAGGAGGGGGCCGTGGAACCCAGGTGGGGAGCGTGGGCCCGGGTCCCTCCGCAAGGAGAGTCACTGAGGTTCTCTGCCAACGCAGCCTTCAGCCTCCCCACCCGCGGCGGGAGGGTCGGGGGAGGAGCTCGGCGCGTCCCCGCCCCGAGGCGGAGCGGGGGCCGGGCCTGAACAGACTCGGGGGGGCGGTGGGCCGGGGACGCTAGGCGGAGCGGGGCCCCACACAGGCCGCGGCGGCTGGCTCGGGCCCCTACGGTCCCGGCGGCGGCTGGAGGAGGAAGCCAGGCGGCTGAAGAGAAGGGGAGGCGGAGGAGGCCGAGGTGGAGAGCCGCTCGTCACAAACTCACTTCCCCGGCTCAGCAGGGAAAGGTACCACGCGCGGCTGCTCCCGGCTCCCCGACCCCCGGCCGCCGGCCCCGCTCGAGCGCAGGCTGGAGCTGCGTCCGCCGCGGGAGGGTGAGGGGCCCGCTGCGGCCCCGAGGGCTCGTCCGGCCCGGGGCTCCGGCAGCCGGAGCGGCGCTCGGGCGGGAGGGCCAGGTTGCCCGACATTCCCGGAGGCCGGCGAGGGCGGTGGGCGCCGCGCCCCTTCGCTCGCGTCGTGGGAGGCGGCGGTCAGGCCGGGTGGCGGTGGTCCCGAGGTGGGGGGCTGTGGGAGGGTGGAAGGCAGGCAGGACCCTGGGGCTGCGTGCAGCTGGGGAGCGCCCGCGGCGCCCGGCGGGCGCGCTCCGTGGGCGCAGACAAAGCCGGGCGCGGACGCCCCGCGACGGCTTGGGCCGCCCAGAGCATGGGCACTGGGGAGGGAAGAGGAGGCGCCGGGGCGACGGCTGGGACACGGGGAGAGGCTGGGCCGCCCTCCCAAAGGGCGTCCAGGTGGTCTTCTCGGGGTGTCCCCCGGACAATGTGGGGAGCAGCTCTCTCCGAAGAGCCAACTAGGGGCTCACGGGCTGCGCTGGGCTAGGCGAGAGTCAGGCTCGGAAAGGGGTAGGGAGTGTCGAATGCTCAATTTGGGGGAGGGACTCACCCACTGCCCAGGGGTGGGGGCTGGGGCTCTGGTAGAGCCGGTGAGGGGCCTGGGGACCCCCTCGGAGCTTGCACCAGGAAGCGGGGTATGGCCTGATAAGAGAAGCGCCGTGGCTGGCACCTGTGGTGAGATGTGCCCACAGGTTGGTTGAACAGTCTGCCTGTGGTGGCACATCCCGTGCCAATCCGCGGAGGGGGTGGGTAACTTGTCCGTGTTTGGAGCAGGCAGCAAAACGGCAAGTGTCTAGGGGGGTCACTGGAATGGGTAGGCGTGCATCTGAAAGTGTGTGTAGTGAAGGCCCCACATCTGCGTTTTGCATCTTTGCCCCCCTCCCTTTTCCTCTTGTTAGCTGGGCTCCTGCCACAGGCTAATGCCTAACTAGGGTTCCAAGATGGTCTGCTCCCTGTCCCCCATTCTTCAAGTTACTTCCCCTCGCTCCAGTATTAAAAGTGGCTACTTTTCCCCTGGATCATTCACAACAGTGTAAGAACATGCTTTGCCACACCTCCCCTCCATTTTATGGCCCCCCTTTTTTCCTTCATCCCTCATTCTCCCCTAGCTACAGACACACTTCTCCATTTCCCTTCACAGCAAAACTTCTGCAGAGAGCTGTCTGTACTTGTGGTCCCTGGGTTCTTCAGCTCACTTGACCTGGCTTTGGTCCCAGCAATTCACTGAAACTACCCAAGTAAAGGTCTCCTGTGATTTACACTCCCCCACAAGTAGGTCTTCCTTGACCTCCCTTGGTCTTGATCATTCTCTCCCATATCCTTTCTTGGCTTCTCCTGGTTTTCTTCCTTACCAACCCCCCTTTACCCCAACCAAAGCCCTTCCTTACTTGTCTTTAAGGACAACTCCTTCACTCACTCTGAATGTTGGAGGATCCCTGGGCTCTGTTCTCAGCCCGCTCCTCTCCCCTGAGTCCCTTCTATTTACATACCCCTCAAGCTCTCATTTTTTCTTATAAGTTTTAAAATCAAACATTAATTTACAAACACAGGTCTTAAATGTATATCATTTTCATTCTCATGATTTTAAGTAGCAAATTTTATCTCCAGTCCAAACCTCTCTATCCAGCCACCCATCTGATGACTTATGGCATCGTGGGTATGAAAAAGTTAATATGGGTGAAACAGAACCCTGACTGCGCTCCCCAAGCATGACTCTCTGCAGGCCTTCCCATCTCAGTAAAGGGTCCATAACCCACCCACCATTAAAGACAGGAAACCAGGTGGCATCATCTCCTCCCTTTTCCTCCCCCTCCACATCTAGTGCTACAGCAAGTGCTTTTGGTTCTTTTTGCCAAATCTATCTCAGGCCTATTCTTCATGCTCTGACTCCACTGCTGCTGCCCTAGGCTACTGCCCCAGGCCAAGCCACCTTTTATATCTTGCCTGAATATTGTAGTAGCTTTTGCCTGCTTTCCCTAAGTCTGCAATTGCCTCCTCAAATCCATTTTAACAGAGCAGCAAGAACAATTTAGAAAAATATTGAGTAGTCTCATTCCTCTAAGACCCTCAATAGCTCCCTATTGCACTTGGAATGAAATTTCAAAGCTTTCCCCTGGCCTTTCAGATCTTCCAAGGTCTGGTCACTGCTGACCTCCCCCAGCCTTATCCTAACACTGTCCCCTTTTCATCTTCCTGACAGCCACACCTGAATCACTTCTGCCCCTTGAACACCTAAGCTTTTTCCTGCCCTGTGTTCCTTGCCTGTGCTGTTTTCTCTGCCTGGAATGTTCTTCCAAGGTTTTCTACTGGGCTGGCTATGCTCCTTCTTATTTTTCAGGTCTCAGCTTAAATATGCCTTCCTCATATGCCTTCCCAGTCTTGGTAGAAGCCCATCATTCCCTGTAATTCATCGTAGCACCTGGTTTACTTTCTTCATTGTATTTATCACAGTTCATAACCATTTGTTGCAGTTGTCTGTTTACTTTTTCTGGCTTTCTAAGGGCTGGAACCTTGACTGAATGGCCCACTGCTGTATCTAGAGCATTTAGCACAGTCCCTGGCATGTAGCTGATACTCAGGAAATCTTGAGCCAGGTGGAAAGGTCAAGGCAGTGCAGGAGCCCCCTGTAAACCTCAGGTGATCCTAAGGATTTTTATTTTCTTTCCATGAAAGCAGTTGTGCAAATCACTGCAAGAATCTGACGGGGTCAGTGGGAAAAAGGGAAGGCTCAAAGGCAGGCCTGTATGCCTAGTGGGAGATTGGGTGGGTCTGAGGGGGTGTGGAGTTGATGTGGGTTGCTGTGGGTGGGGGAGAAATGATTTCCTTTGCTCTCTTTGGTGGAAATCCAGACTGGGTCAACAGAGGAGTGTGTGCCTGTGTGCTTGTGTGTGTTTTCTAACTCATGAGATGGGGATGGCCTGGGCAGCCAGGGCTTTATTTTACCCAATCTCTTGGGTGAGTGCTGGGTGCCTAGCTCTCAGGGCAGGGAGTTGAAGGGGAGGCAGAAGCTGGAGTTGGGGGTCTCTGTAGACCCTTGTCTTTCCACACACAGCTCTCCTTTTTGCACAGAGGAGCCAACTGAGAATTGAGCTGTTTGGCTAGTGCTCTCAGAATGGAGGGCTAAGAAATGAGGGACCTCAGATCTGGGAGAGGGAAGCTTGGCCCTGGACAGCGGGACTGGTGATGGACCAAGGTAACATTGGGAGGTGAGTGCTGGAACTAGGGGATAGGGGTTCAGATCAGGGCTGGGCTGGCATGCCTAGGAAAAGCTTTGAGCTGGGATAGATGGAAGAAAGGAGGGTATCCTGGGTGGGAGAAATCAGGCAGAGGCCAAGAGGCTAGGCCAGGGCCCTGGTGTACTCACTGCGTGCCAGGTAGTGTTCTAAGGACTTTGCAAATATTAGCTCCTTTGATCCTCTTTTCTTTTTAATAAATTTATTTATTTATTTATCTTTTTATTTTTGGCTGCATTGGGTCTTTGTTGCTGCACATGGGCTTTTTCTAGTTGCAGCGAGTGGGGGCTACTCTTCACTGTGGTGGCTTCTCTTGTTGCGGAACACGGGCTCTAGGTGCGTGGGCTTCATTAGTTGTGGCACATGGGTTCAGTAGTTGTGGCTCGTGGGCTCTAGAGCGCAGGCTCAGTAGTTATGGCACACAGGCTTAGTTGCTCCGCGGCATGTGGGATCTTCCCGGACCAGGGCTTGAACCCGTGTCCCCTGAATTGGCAGGCAGATTCTTAACCACTGTGCCACCAGGGAAGTGCTCCTTGAATCCTCTTAACAGCTCTGTGAGGTAAGTCTTATTCCTATTTTCCAGACTGGAAGACTGAGGCACAGTCATACAGCTCGGTAGTGACAGAGCAAGGATTTGAACTTAGGCAGCCTGGCTCCAGAATAAATGCTCTAAGACACTCTACTCTGTCACTTCTTTCATGCCTCTCAGATATGCGCCAGCTGAAGTCTTCTTAACAAATGTTTTTTCCTGACCTGCAGAGGTGCCTGGCCTCGGGGCTGGGGAGGTAGGAAAGAAGTCACACCCTGTAAGGTAGAAAGGGTCCTCACTCAGAGTGGGCAGCTGAGTCTCTCTGTTTCTTCCAGGAGGGGCTCTGGGCCCAGGCCAGGTAGTTGGGTGTCATGCACACTGTGATTTCCGAGAGCTAGGGAGGACACCTACTTCTCGTACAAAAACAGCTCCCTGCTTGAGATGCCACCATTGGAGTGTCACTTCTCTGGGTTCAGCATTGCCACATTGCCCTCTTCATCTGCCTCTGGAGAGCCCAGAGAGGTCAGGTAGGAACGCTGCAGATAAACTGGCCTGTTTTGTATTCCATCTAGGATGTTGTGAGGTGGAGCTTCAGACTTGGCCTTGGGAAACCTGGATGGGGGTCTGAGTAGGACTGGACTGAAGGTGGGAGCAGAGCTGGGGGAACAGAGAAATGGGAACTGAAAAGAGCTTAATCCACTTCAGTATTGGCCCTGTCCTTACCCCTTTTTGTCTGTCTGTAAAATGAGATTAGAGAGACTTTTCTTTTGCTCCCCAGAGGTTGTAGAAGCCAGGAACTCCTTGAGGTTACAGAAGCCAGGAACTCCTTGAGGTTACATGCTTGAGCACCTTCTTGCAGACCCAGGGTAAAGAGCGAGGACTCCCCATGGGATGCCCGTCTGTAGGAACTGGGCCAGGAAGGAGGGAGTGGGGAGGAGGGTGTGGCAGCCTTGTCCTTTGAGGCTTTCCTGTTTGGTCATGAGGACACCTCTGGGCAGGTGACTTGGCCTCCCAGGGGCCTGGCTAATAGGCTGAGAAAGGGTTTGGAGTCTCTTTGCTGCAAATTCTGACCCCAGGGTTTAGGGGATCTGCTCATCTATCTCAGATCCTCCCAGCCCTCCAGGAAAAGAGGGAGGCAGACTCAGTGGCATTCTCTTCTGCATTTTGGGAAACTGAGGCCCAGAGCAAGCACATTGCTGCTGGAAGCTCACTAGGCCCATGTTTCTGAGGAGTGCTCCTTCTCTGGAGTATGCAGGAGGCTTGTCCACACTGCTTGAGTCCTTGTCTGCTGAGTTGAGGTGAAGGCTGTGGCAGAGCCTGAGTTCAGCAGGCTAGAGCTGAGGGTGGACTTTCCAACAACTGGACACTGTGCCTTGTTACCTCTGGTTGGCACCTGGCATCTTCTATGCCCCACTCTGGTGCTTGGGGCCACTGGGAACACAGGACAGGGTCCCCACTCACCAGGAAATAAGAATGAGCCATGCCAGATATGATGTAATGAGGTGCAGTTCAGACCAGCTTCTTGGAGGAGGTGGTGCTTTTAGAGCGCCCTGAAGTCTTGGGTAGCTTTGACCGACACAGGAGGGGATGGCATTCCTGAGGTGGAAGGGGAGTCCAGGCCTGGACAAGTCAGTCAAATCATTGATTGTCAAGCCACTGAGTCTAGACTTGATTCACTAGGCCCTGGGGAACCATCAAAGCTTATAGGCCATAGGTGCAAGGAATTGATTAGAGCAGTGGTCTATAAAATTACTTCCCAAACTCTAGCATACATGTGGACAGCTTGTTAAAATTCAGGTTCCAATTCAGCAGGTCTGGGGTGGGGCCTGAGACTCTGCATTTCTAACAAGCTCCTGGGTGGTGTGATGCTGCTGGCCAATGGGTTATCTTTGTGTAGTGAGGGTTGAGACTGGGGACTTTGGGCCAGGCAGGTACAGGGATGGGCACAGATCAGGTGAGACCCGAAACAGATAAAGGGGACTGTCCTGGCTCCTATGAACTGTGTTGGGGGAGGCGTATAGACTGCTTATATGGGGGCAGGGCAGAGGGGAGCATGTGGAGGGTATGGGATGCAGGGGCTACTCTTTTGGGGGGGTGGGGCTGGGTGAGGTGCTTCTGGGGACTTGGGTCTCAGGCTGGGAGCACAGGCCTGATTTCTAGGGTGCCTGACTTTGAGGAGCTCCCAAAACCATGAGAAAGTGTCTTAGGCGACTGCCCCTGGGCAGGGTGACATGCAGGCGGCATGTAGGGCATCTTATCTTTCCCCACAGCCAAGCCCGGCCCTGTGGTTAGCCAATCTGGGGTGAGCACTCTTCCTCCAGCCAGGGTTGGGCCAAGGAGATTGGGGAAACAGCTGACGCCAGACTTAGACATGCCATCTTCTCCTGAAAGCCCCTAAAGTCCCCCCAGCTGCTGAGCTCTCACCCCCAGCGAGCATCCTTGACCCCCGCCTGGCCTGCGTGAGTCCTTGTAGCTGCCCTGATGGTTGCATGAGCTGCTGTTGGGGTCTTATTCCACTCAGGCCACCTCCCCAGTGCACCTGGAAGTGGGGAGGCCTGGATGCTTCATTCTGCTCTGCCCCTGGCTGAGACACTACAGGCAAGTGTCTGCTCTGCTCTGAGGACTCAGTTTCCTGTAAATTGAGGGATTCAGTCCCCTCTCTGGGGAGCAGGGGAGAGAGTTGCAGGGTTTGTTGAGTAGAGCACTGCATGTTCCCAGAATGGCAGCTTAATACATTTTAATTTTGGTTTGCTATTGAAACTTGCGTGCTGATGATGGAGTAGAATGAGCAATTTGCCCAGAAGAGCTGTCCAGCTTGATTTGGGGATCTCCCAAGACCCCTTGTTCTCTGGGCTTTGCAGAGCCTGACGGGTGGTATCTGAGACCACTGGTCAGATGAGGTCCCTCTAGACCCTAGCAGGAGGGTAGGCAGTCACCTCACTCAAAGAAAGGTGGGAAGGGCAGACACTAAAGGCAGAGGTTCTGTTGCCGTGGGCAGTGCCAAGAGGGGCTTTCAGGCTAAGCTCTCAAAATGTCACTCATAACTCCTAAAAGGATAACCCCCCCCACTACCCCTCTTGATTCCTACCCATGTGCCCCCTGCTGTGCCAGGCTGTCCTGAGGGGGTGGGAGGAGGTGGCATTTCTCAAAGACTGTTCTGAGAAACCTCAAGGGTTCAGGGGACAAACAAGGGTAGAAACTGGAAAATCCACTCCACTGTCCTATGGGAGATTCAGAATGCATTTAAGAGAATTAAAGGCTTTGACAAGTCCTGTAGAAAAGAAACTGGTGTTTTCTAAACTGATTTGATCATAGACAATTTTTTTTTTTTGAAGACATCTTAATAATGACCAACTGACCAATAGAACACCTGGTGGGAAGGGCTGATATGGGAGGATGCTGCTCCATGAGAGACTACAAACACGGGTGATGGGTGGGTCCAGAAGTGCCAGGGAGGGAAGGTAGGGTGGAACAATAGCTTCCTGGGGGAGGTGGACTTGGTGGGATGGGTACATTTGGAGAGTTAGTGGAAGAAAAGGGTACTGTAGAGGGAGGGATGGCCTGGAGGGGACTGGGGCCCAGGACCAGACCTGGGTTCTAGTGGCAGCAGCTTTGCTTCACTGTGGGTGAGCAAGGGACCCAATAGTAACCAGGCCTGGGTCTTCGGGATTCTGGGAGGGCCTCCTATCCCATCCTTCCCTCCCATCTTCTTGCCCTGCAAGTTCTTTCCCAGCCTCTCATCTCAGAGAGTGAGGTTGTGATCCCTGGGCAAGAAGGTAAAACCTCTCTGTGTCTCACTATCCTCATTTGTACCGTGGGGATAATGTTACCTCTCTCATAGGGTTGTTGTGACACCCAGATTCTTGTTGGCTGCTCTTAATGTGATTGACATGGCTGCAGGCAGTGTCTCCAGGAAGGACCCAGGGAAGGGGACACTCGTCAGGGATTTGAGAGGCACAAAGGTCAGCAGAGAGCATGTAAGGCTCAGGATAGGGTCTTGATTAGAACAGAGGGGTGATTTTCCAGAACAGCAAGAAAAGAGTGAGGACTGACTTCCTGGGGGAGTGGCTAGCAGGGTGGGGATATCTGGGCAGAGTGAGGAGATTTCACAGGCCACCCTGGGCCCTGTGGGCCTAGTCTGGGTATGGGAGTCGTGGGGTCCAGTGGGTGTATGTAGGAGACAGGGGGGCTGAGGGCAGGGAGGAGGTGTCAGGGACCTGCCTTCATTCATTAGGCCACTGGGAGCCATTGAAGGTTTTTGAGCAGGGCAGTGGTTTGATCAGATCAGTGGTTTAGTGAGAAAAGTGGCAGGGTGTGATGGTGGGTTGGGGGTACAGGACCCCTCCCCCCTCATTGGGCTTCCTTAGAGAATTGCTGTGTGCTTTCATGTCTCAAGCATGGGGAGGGGCGAGTTGCTCATATGACACTCAGATTATCAGAGCTCTGAGTCATTTTCCCAAAAGTTTAGGAATCTCACTCTTGTCACCTTCCTGGAAGGGGTGTCTAAAGTGTAGGACAGGGAGTGTCCCCGGGCTCGTGCTCCTCCTGCCTCCCCTGTCGCTGGGAGAGAAGGTCAGTGAGGCCACCTTGCCTTGCCCCTCACCACACCTCATATCCTCTGAGGTGTGAGGACTCTTTGTTCAGCAGCTCAGGTGGAAGTGATGGGGTGCAGCATTTCAAACAGCGACCCAGAAGTTGCTGTAATGGTGTGATGTGGGTAACAGGCCTATGTGGTGACAACAGCCCTCAGGGAGGCCCTGGTAGGGGGTGCTCAGTGAGCTTTCTTACCCAGTTCAGCTGCACTTTCTTCTTCCTTTGGCCCTGTCTCTTTCTTCCTCAAATAGGCAGGAGCCCAAGGCTTGTCTTGCTCTCTCTAAATCAGGGGTCAGTAGGATGGAGGATGAAGAAAAGCATTTGGGTTCAATCAGACCAGGGTGGCTTGGCTGTTGTGCGGCGGGGGTAAGTCCAGTACCCCTGACCCTCAGTCCAGATTCCTTTATCATCTAGCTGCTTCTTGCGGGAGGGTGTTAAGGAAGGTGTGATTTAAGACCAAGAGAAGCAGCACTTGGAAATGAGTTGTAATTTATTAGGAAACAGAACAAAGAACCCAGCCACCCTCTGCAGCCTTGTGCCAGGCCCTGGTAGACCCATAATTCCTGTCCTCCGCATGTGGCCCACGGGGCATGAGCTATTTCACAAATGGGAACTCTGGCAGTGCCAGCAAATGGCATGACTGGGTCTCAAGCCCAGGTTCTAGGACATCTGGTTTCATGCCTTTTCCTCAAGTCACAGACCCCTCAGAGCCCGTCTCCAAACCTTCAACCATGCCTTCCTACCCACAACCAGACCTCTTCCCCAAGCCAGCCCAGCCCAGCTCCCCCAAACTCCTGACTCTAGGGAGAAGACACTGATGGGTGCTCCTAGTGGACTAGCAAATAACTAGACCTTGAGTCAGCTAAGTAGGAGACACGCAGGACCACCAGTGGGCAAACATTCATAGGAAAGATTTTTAAATGAGGCCTTTAAATGTTAAACAAACATATCTCTTTTATCTTTTCTATTTTGGAAAATTAAAAATCATATACAATTAATGCAAAACTTTTGAGTTAATCTGAGAAAGTAACTCAAGAAAAGGTGATAAACTTGATTCATTCCTTGGTTTTAAAAAAAGAGTAAAGCCTGAGCCTTAGTATCTTACTGAGTATATTTTGGAGTGCCTTATGTTAGATGACAGGTTGTGGAAACTCTCTGAAACTCAGTTTCTTCCTCTGTAGAAGGGGGATAGTGACATGAAGATCAACCGAAATATTCCACGTGAAATGCTTAGCATTGCCCTCTGTACCTTGGACGTACTCAGTGAAAAATAGTGGTAACGATGATAGAATTATAAGGACAGGCATTTCTTGATTCCAAAAGCTGGTCAGTTATTAAGTCTCTCTTTGAACTCAATAAAAGAACTTGAAGAATATGTTTATTGTCTAAGCTCAGCGTCTTAACCCTATAGGTGTTCTATGGATTGAATCATGGGGCCCATGGGTGCATTTTGAAATGAACACCATTGGCTTTTCAGACCTAGTTCCAGCTCTTTCTGAGGTTGGCAGGGGTGGGGGAGGGTGGTGTTCTGCTTCAGGGTTGAACTTTATGAAGAGCCCTTTATTGGGTGATCCTGTGTCAGGAGATCCTGTGCTAGGACTTGTTAGGAGAGCATAGTTAAACCACCTTGGAGTTACCAGGAGGGGAAAATCTTGGGCCAGATGACCAGGAGGTGACTGTTTAGAGGGAATTATCATTTAGTTGCTCTTAGAATTTTCTTTTGTGCTGCCAGAAGCCATTAGACCACTATCCTTGTCACTCTTTATGGAGGATAAAATCAAGGGCAAAGGGCTGTGGTCTGGCAAGCCTTAAGCCAGTCCCTGTGGGGCAGGGAGACTAGGGTGGCTGGCCTGCAGCCCACCTGACTAACGCCCTGGCCAGGAGGCAGGTGATCTCCCGGCGGCAGCCCCAGTTTTGGCAGTGTAGCTGGGTTAAGCTGCCAGGCTTGGGGATACCTCCTGCTAGCCCCGGGTGCCTAGCACAATGTGTGCAGTGTCAGTGTGTGGGGACGGGTAAGACAGAAGTGCCAGGCTGAGGGCTGTCCTTAGGCCTGCTGCCCCGGGAGGCTGAGTGAGGGCCTGAGAGGTGAGCAAGTGCTGGGTAGAGAGAGATGAGCTGAGCATTGTCAAGCCCTGCTTTACCCCTCACTCTGTCTGGGTGGCCTCCATCACACCTGTGAACCTTTCTGATGTTTCCTCATCTATAAAATGGGCACCAGGGTGTTTGGGAGGATTAAATGATGCCATGAATGGAAAGTGCCCAGCATGGGACCTGGCACATGAAGGGCTTAATAAATAGAGATTTGCTATGGGGTTTATCTGTTGGCTGGATTTTGGGGGGATGTTTTCTTTTTTCCATGTTGTGATCATGCATGCCACCTTTGCTCTGTGATAAACCATGCTGAATGGGGGTTGGGGGTGGGGGATGAGCATAGAAGAGGGAGTTTTGCAGGAAGAGAGTTTATAATGGAGGGGACCCTCTTCCCACAAGTACTGCCTGAACCCAGCAAAAGCCTTGGACAGCCCAGCCTTGCTGTCAGGGCTGCGGTCTGCCCTGTGGGCCAGGAGCACGAGTCCTGGGCTGGGCAGAGTGGGGACCCACCCGTGGCTCAGGAGAGAGGATTGGCCTGCAGGGGACCCCCCTCCCTGACCCCCCTCCCCCAGGGGCTGGAGCCGAAGCACAGACGGGCTTTGTGCAGAGTCACGAGGGGCCAGCAAGGGGAAACTGCACTGGCTGAGCTGTCTCACAAGCCTCATTTCTTGTCAGTGGTTTTGAAAGAGTCAGGGGAAAGTGCTGACTGTGCTGTCCTCCTTCCCTCCAGAACTGTGAGGGCTGTGGCTCCTGGCGGGGAGAGGGGAGAAGCCCGCCGGGAGGCTACCTCTTCATCTGCCAGCTCACACCTCCCAGGCTTCAAATGCCCCATCTGCTGAATGGGTGGATCTCCATGTGGGGACACTAACCCAGGTCAGGGGCTGGTCAGGGCCATGCCTGCATGTGATGCCCTATGCAGTGGGGCTGGGAGAGGGGCCCTGGGCTGTGTGTTTGGAGGCAGGCTCAGCCCTTCGATGGGAGACGGCCTGGAGAAGCTTTCCCAACTCTTGTGATAGCCCTAAGGAGAGAACTGGGCTCTGGAGTCAGACCACCGGGGCCCTCCTCCCACCTGTGGGTCTTGCACCAATTTTTTGTCTTTCCTACCTCACAAGCTTGTTGTGAAGGGGAAAGGAGATGACCACTTGACACAGAACTTGTAAGGGTTGGTCCTGGTGTCATGACTGGTCACCCAAGTCATCCTGACCCCATCCTTGCTCTTACCCACATATTTTGTCATTCAGCAAGTCCCTAGGAGGTCACCACAGCACTTTTGCCCTCTGGTCCTCTCCTGCCTGTCACTTCCTCTGTTCTGGTGTCCCCTTGTCAGAGAGGCTTCCCTGACCTCCCTACCCAGAGCAGCTGCCTCTCCCCTTACCTGCTTTGCTTTGTGGCACCTGTCACCCCTGATCCTCCAAGGGGAGGCATCTGGCTGTTTCAGTATCTCGAGTGCCTGGTACAGAGTAGCACTCACTCAACTTTTTTTTGTTGTTGTTGTTCTTGTTGTTTTTATTGTGGTAAAATATACATAACATAAAATTTATCATTTTAACCATTTTTAAGTATAGAGCTCAGTGGTATTAAATATATTCACATTGTTGTGCTACCATCACCACCATCCATCTTCAGAACTATTTTTCATCTTCCAAAACTGAAATTCTGTATCCTTTAAACAGTAACTACCCATTTCCTCCCTCCCCTGCCCCTGACAACCACCATTCGACTTTCTGTCTCTGTGAATTTGACTACTTCTGTCTCTGTGAATTTGACTATTCTAGGTACCTCATGTAAGTGGAATCATACAGTATTTGTCCTTTTGTGACTGGTTTATTTCACTTAGCATCATGTCTTCAAGGTTCATCCATGTTGTAGCATGTGTCAGAATTTCCTTTTCAAAGCTGAATAATATTCCATTATATGCATGTACCACATTTTGTTTATTCATCCATCGATGGACACTTGAGTGGATTCTACCTTTTGGCTATTGTGAATAATGCTGCTATGAAGGAGCGGGAAGCTGCCTTGAGGGAGATAAAGCATAAATCTCTCTGAAAACTTCTGAGTGGTAGCCTAATACCCATTAGAGAGCAGACCAGGTGTGATGGCAATACCCATTTTGCAGATGAGAAAACAGAGTCTTCCCTCAGAGTTAGACCCCATCCCTGCACCCTGGGTCCTCTCTGAGGGAGCAGTCCCTGTGAGCAGAGGTGCATTACAGGTGTTCAATGCAGAGTGCTTTGGGAGTTGGGCAGCAGCTGGGGAGGGAGGACAGAGGGAGACCCTCAGCCTAGGCTGGAAGGTGGGGAGTGGACCTTGGGTACTGCCTGGCCTTTCTGGTCTCTCTGCCTCCTCTACTCCTGTACAGGCAGATCCCAGATGTTCTGGGCTGGCCTGGAATCTGCATTTGGAATCTGCTGTAGAGAAGTGATTCTTAACCTTGGCTATATGTTAGCATCATGTAGAGTCCTTAAAAAATTTCCATGCTTGAACTCCACCCGGAAGAGTCTGATTTAGATGACCCAATCTCCGGGCTTGGTATTGGTCTTTTGTAAAAATCTCCAGGTGAGTCTAATGCACAGGCTGGGAAGGCATTCCTGTCTCCTGGGCCTTGTATGCTGTAGGGCCTGGGCCAGGCTCTCTGCTCACTCAACCCCAGCCCTGAGTTTTAGAAAAGAGGGAGCTGGGACCCTGAGTAGGATGGGGAGTTTACCTTGGGGTCTCTACTCTGAGGGGTCTCCAAGGAGAGAGAACTGCTGACTGTTAGTTACCTGGTGCTGTGTAACAAACTACCCCAAAACTTAGTAGTTTAAAATGGCAATAAACAGTTATTATCCTCATAGTTTCTGTGGGTCAGGAATTTGGAAGCAGTTTAGTTGTTTCTGGTTTGAGATCTCTTAGGAGGTTGCAGTCAAGGTGTTGGCTGGGAGTGCAGTCATCAGAAGGCTTCACTGGGGCTGGTGGATTTGCTTCCAGGGTGGTTCAGTCACATGCTTAGCAGGATGGTTTGGCTGATGGTAGGACTCAGTTCCTTGCCTCTCAGTGGGCTTATGTGGGTTTCTTCACAACATGGTGATTAGCTTCCCCTCTTGTAAGCAGTCTAAGAGAGCAAGGTGGAAGCCACAGTGTGTATTACGCCCTAGTTTTGAAAGTCACACTCCATATTTCTACAATATCCTATTGGCTATACAGATCAGCTTGGGAGGGGACTGTAAGGCATGAGTACCATGAGGGGAGGATCATTGAGGGCCATCTTGGAGGCTGGTGACCATACAGTTTGTCCTGTTTTTGCAGTTTCAGCCTCACAGACCTTGCCTGGGAGGAGCAAGTGCCCCCAGTAAGTGGTGTGGCCCTTCTCTCTTACTTGTCTATTCCTCCCTGTCATCAGACCATAGCAGTGCCACTGTGGGGTGGTGTAGTTCTGAGGCCTGGAGGTCTTGCTTTGGAGTCATCATGCAGGAGGGTCTGTGACCTCTCTACTGGCTGGATTTCCCATCCCTACCCATGTCTGATGTCCTGGCCCAGCCATCCCTGTGGTGACCCCACTAGTGTGCAGACTTAGGCCTGTAGGAAAACTAATATAAAAACCATTGCTGCTACATGCCTGGCTCTGGGCTAAGCATTCTGCATTGTCACACTCAACCCTGTGAGGCAGGGACTCTTCATCCCCATTCTAATGATGAAGAAACTGAGGCTCAGGTCACTCATCTAAAAAGTTGTGGAGCCTCAAACCACTGGTATTCAAAAACAAGGGCCTGTATGAAAACCATGGTGCAATAAAGTATTCCCAAGGGAGGAGGCTATTTAGCAAGCTGAGTCATCAAGGGAAACATAAGGAAAGTGTGTGTGTGTGTGTGTGTGTGTGTGTGTGTGTGTGTGTGTGTGAGAGAGAGAGAGAGAGAGAGGGAGAGAAAGACAAAGGGAGGTGGGGAGAGAGGGAAAGGGAGAGAGAGAGAGGAAGAAAGGTGTCTTCCTGGGGTTCCCCAGGGGCCATGGTGACTTGGGTGCCTCAGAACAGGGCTGGTATGGTCTTGAGGCTGGTGTTCTCTCTCCAGATTCAGCCTTTCCCAGGGTAGTGAGTGACTGTGAGTACCATCTCCCATCAGCCCTCCCCTGCTCATGGCCTGATTTGATGTCACCAAGGGCAGTCTCACACCAACGTAGTCACTGGCATAGTAACCAGTTCTGTGGTCTCTTACATTTCTGTGGTTGATGACTTCCTAGGGGGGGTGGGTTTAGAGTTTGGGTGTCACATCCTGCTCAGAGGGAGGGAATCCAGGCCATGAGGTCTCATCCTAAGGATTGCTAAAGGGAGCCACAGTGAAACCTGTGCCTTTAGGACTTTGCTGAGGAAAAGAAAACTGGCTAATAGGGTCTGGGGTCAGGGCTGGCCTCATTCAAGGTAGGGGTGACTGTTCCCATTCTACAGATGGGGTAACTGAAGCTCAGGTGCTAATGGACTCACCCAAGGGAATGCTGGTTAGGGACAAAAGCTGCTGTCTGGGCAATTTCATCTTCTCCAGGAGTGGCAGCCATCATGTCAGACCCCTGACCTCTCTCTGGGCTGAGGGAGCGTGGGCTGTGCCTGCCTCTGGAAGACCTGGGATCTGAGGGGAAGAATGTGGGCCTTGCTTGCAGAGAGGTGACCTGGCCAGTTAGGACCTCTGTGTGCAGACACACACAAAGATGGGAAACCAGGGCATGCATGGATCAGAGATGGAAGCTGAGCTGGTAGTGCTGGCCCAGATTTTGAGAGGTTCATAGGAGATGTTTAGATGACTAGTACCTGATCTGATCTATTGTCAGAGCATGACCCATTCATTTTTGCTGAAGGTGGATGGGATCTCTAAGATGGAGTTTGGGATAAAGCTCTTTGGGTGTGAGTATAGGGGCAGGAATGCAGTCCTGGACTCTGCCCTGGTCCATCTCCACCTCTGTTTCTCTCTCTACTGCCAGCTGAGCTTTATGCCCATCAGAAAGACCCAACCCTTTCTCTGACTTCTGTCCATGCTTTCTTCCCCTCCTCCACCCCCACTCAGGTAGTCTCCAGTTTCTGTCTCTGCAGGCAGCTATAAGCTGGGGTCCTGAAACAATTCACTCAGGTCTGTCCCACCTTGCAGAGCATCAAGGGGAACAGAAGCCAGCCAGAGCACTCACCTCTCCAGAAATACCTTCCCCTCCTGCCCACCAGTGCCTTTGTGGGCCATGCCTTTGGCTCTGACCTCCCCTCCCTCAAACACTGAGTTTAGGGCTGTCTTTTTCCATGCAATACAGGCTCCCCACTTCTCTTCTGAAAAAGGCTTACAAAGCCTTTTAAAATTGTGTTTTTAGGGACTTTACACATCTGGTTGCAGGGAAGAGGTGTTGGTAATAAAGACATTGTGCTTGGAGAAAAGTCTAAGTGCCAGGAAGGAAGATGGGGCCCCTAGAGCCCCTTCCTCATGTCGGCCTGTGAGGGCCAGAGGACACTGCTGGCTGGAGGGCTCTGCAGAATGAGGCCCCGTGCCTTGTCTCTTTTACTGATTGAGCTTAGGGTTGGCTAACGGCCACTGTATCTGATGCTTACTCCCCACCACTTCCCTGGCCAAGACTGGTGGGATGGTCAGGCTGAGTCAGGGTTGGGGGTCAGTCAAACACAGGTTGTGGGATAGTATGATTGATGTCAATATCAAGGTCCACTCTGATATTAGGGTTGGGGCCAAGGTTGAGGCTGGAGTCTAAGCTCAGGTGAAGACTTGGGTTCTTCTACACATGAAATGGAGCTCTGGGTCCTAGGAGAGGTGGCTCCCTCCTCCGTACTAGTCTCTTTGGGGATTATCCTCCCTCTCCCTCCCACTCTGAGGTGGCCCTGGCAGGCGGCCACACCTTTTACCTGTGCTATCATTTAATTCTCCCAGCAGTCCCACCAGGTAGCTGTACCCCCATTTTACAGATGGGAAAGTTTAAAGACTGAAGGAGGCAGGCAGTTAAGCATCAGATGGGGCTTAGATAACTATGTCCAGGAGGCGGGGTACAGATGCTGTGTCCTTGGGGTGAGTTCAGAGGTATTGGCCAGGTGGGGCCCAGAGAAGGGAAGACACTGGTCTGGGGTCACCTGCCAAGAGAGACTGAGCTGGGGCCCGAATCCAGGTCTCTGGGCTCCCAGGCCAATGTTCTCTCCCTTCCCCCTGTGTCTTCTGGGCTGACAGGCTGCTCCTGCCCTGTCCCCACCTTTATACACCCCAACCTACCTTCCGTGGCTGGCCAGGCCTGGCCCAGAAATCCTACTTCTTTCACTTCCTGGCTGGCTGGCCTGGGTGAGGAGGACTGGGAGGGTCTGGCTGGGAGGAGTTCAGGCTCAGTCTCTCCTTGGGTTTTAGGGGTGGGAGGAGCCTCATGGGCAGACACAGAGCCCCTTTGTCTGGGCCGCTGTGCAAAGCAGCTGGTCTGGGATTTCTGGGCGTTTTTTACATTTGAAGAATAATTGCATTGTCTGGGGGGTCCTCGAGAATCCAAATCCGCACCCCCCACTCCCCTCCACCCCGCCCCCAAACTGCCAGGCAGTCCAGAGAGATTCCTCAGGACCAGTACCCCAGCTTCCCTCCCCCTCCCTTCCTCCTGTTAGAAGCCTGAGGCAGAGAGGGATTCCTTCAGGGAAACTGAGGTTGGGTTGCTGCCCTAGGGCACTAGGAGTATCTGTTGGGAGGTGACACTTGTAAGTCCCTGATGGGGAAGGTGCAGGTGGCCCCCAAAGCCCTGGACAGAGCTCACATGAGCAAATGTGTGGCTTAGAGGAGAGAAGCCTGCTCATTGGAAAGGGTGGGCCCATTTTTTTTTAATTAATTAATTTCTTTTGGTCGCACCATGCGGCATGTGGGATTTTATTAGTTCGCTGACCAGGGATCCAACTCATGCCCCTTGCATTGGAAGCACAGAGTCTTAACCACTGGACTGCTAGGGAAGTCCCGGGGTGGGCCCATTTTGCAGTGCTTCAGCTGTTGGAGTCTGGACCCTAAGGTCCAGGTGGGCTAAATGCCTTGGCCATACTCTTCTCTGGGAAATGGTCATTCATCCGGGAGTGACCTTGAGGAAAGGACAGGGAGACAGACATATTTGGGAGTAGGCTGTGTTCAGAAGGGAGCCAAGGATGGGCAGACTTCTTTTGTTTCTTCTGAGGGGCAACTCTGGAAGGGTATGGGGCACCTGGGAGGCTGGGCCCCTTGTGGCATTGTTTTTGTTGTAGTGGTCACTGTTAAGGAGGGAAGTGACCTGCTGATTGCCTGATGAGCTGAAGTGGACTCCAACACTGAGGAGGAAGGGGTGTCCTGCACCAACCTGGGCCACTGACTCTCCTTGTGATTCACTCCCTGGGCCTCCTAGTCTTCATCCATCCTTCTTTGGTGACCCTGCCATGGGACAGGGCCTTTCTTCCCTCTTCTTTCCCTGCTGCCTTCTTTCCAATTTGGCTTCTTGGGCAGGTTCAGTCAGGGCAGTGTTGGCTCTGGCCTGCAGGGGGAGGTGGTGGCCTGCAGGCCAGAGAAGTGGGGGTGGGGGTGGGGATGGAGCGAGGTGGGGTAAGGGTGGGAGGCAGTGGGGCATTTGGGCATGTTGAATGGGGGTGGACCTGATTTCTTGAAGCTACTAGGCATGGCCTGCCTGGGGACACGGCGGCCCTAGCCTCCCACCCCTATTTTGCCTTGGAAACAGGAGCAAGTAGGCAAATGTCTGTTGCCCTGTGCCTCCCTCCTCCCTACTCCCCCTCCCTGCCTGGCTGAGCCAACACTTTTTTCTTCTCTCCTTTATCTGCTCAAAAAAGTACAGGGTGTTCTGTTTCTCCTGTGCATACAGATCAAGGAGGGGGATGTTATTTATTTATTTATTTAATTTACTGAAGGCAAGAGAAGGACAGGGAGGCACCAAGGAGCATTAAGTGATTCTTCTTAGGCATTTTCTCATAAGATTAAAAAAATTCCAAAGGAAGAGATGACACAAACCAACAGAAAACAAATGTGCTCCCCCCCCATCCTGAGATAAGAGGGCCCAAAAGTCCAGTTCAGCATTTAGCTGAGGGCCCAGCACACAGTAGGTGTTGCTACATACAGTTTTCTCTTTCCATTCAGTTTGGACCCCAGGGTACATTGGCTCCATGGGCCATTATGGGGGACCATGAGGCAGACGACTCATTTTTGCCATCTGTGGACTGTGCATGTGGCTTCTCTGGCTTCTTGCGGGGGCCCCAGGGGTTGACAGGCTCATCTGGGACAAAGCCTGTGGAGAGACAGAACTATGGGGTTAGCAGTGAGGGCCAGGGGAATAGGTGACCTATATGGTCCCTGTTTACTTGCTCCCACCATGGCACCATATGTGTGATGTCTATTTGAGTTGAAGGTCTCTAATATGTTGGGAACTTGTGGTCCTTTCTGTGTTCATCTTAAAGGCAGACTGCCTGCCTGCATTTCCCACAATCCATTCCTGAAGCCTGTACCAAAGGCAGTCTATTCATAATTTAGCTACAGAACTTTACAGATGATTTTCCCACACAAGGCTCTTAAAAATGCTGACAATCTCTTGACATCCATATAGGGCCTTATTTAACTGTCACAATAATGCAGTTAGGACAAGCTGGGCCACTTCAGAGAGAAGGAAAGGGAGGCTGGGAAGCCAGGAAGTTCAGGTAGCCTCCTGGGAATGCACCACTGCCCCAAGCATTCCTTACCTCTACCGAAGGCTGCAGTTTATCCTAATCCCCGGGTTTTCATAGGTGGTGCTCCAGGGAGCCTGGGAGGTTCTGCCATGAGACCTTAGGGACCTCAGAGGGTAGCGGGAACTCCAGTTTCAACCCAGTTACACCCTGGTCTCCACAGGCGCTTTTCGAGAAGGGGTTCCACCAGTAAGGTCTGAAAACCACTGTAGCGATCCCACCCCTTTACTGTGTAAAAGTGGTTGTTTTGGGGAGGGCGGCCTCAGGCTGGGGGTGGGGCTGGAGGCCCAGAGAGCAGCGCACAGGCAGAGCCCCCTAGTCCTGGGGAACTGGGGCGTGGGGGCGAGGTGGGCAGTCTCGACTCTGGCTTAGCATAGCAGGGTGCCCAGCTGTGGAGGCCGTTAGCAGCAGCTCTGAGCTCCCTGTGTGTTTACAAACCTGACGCAGAGCACGCTCCTTGCCTGCACCGCGGGGCGGACTCTTCCTCCCTGCTGGCCTCTGGTGCAGGCAGCCACACCCTCACCTCTAATTTTAGTCCTCTAGTCCTCCGCCAGAACCTGGGGGAGGGAGGGGAAGGTGGCAGAGGGGGAGAGGAGGAACGGTAAGGGGGAGGGGAGGAAAGGGCTTACGCCAGCTCTGACCTCCATGCTCCCAGGAGGCCGAACAGGACATCACTGGGACGGGGGTGGGGGGTGGGGTGGACCGCAGAAGGACAGAAGGACATAGGAGGGAGGAATGGGAAAGCCGGGACACAGGCTCTCCTAGAAGAAGGCAGGGATCCAGGCTGTGTGGGGAGCCCCGGCCTCTGAGGTTCTCTGGGCCTCGGGCGCCACCTTCCGGCCCTCTAGGGAACCAGTCCCGCACCGAGTCGGCCGCCTGGGGGTGGGGGGTGGGGTGTGGTTTGGAGGGGATTTGGGGTGACATTCCTGTCCGTGCCCAGGTGTGGCATCGGCAGGTGAAGTGGGCGGGGGAGGTGCAAGGAGCAGCTTCTCAGACTGAGAATATTTAGAAAAAGACCGCTTTTAAAATCTGTGATAAAAAGATGTTAGAGGTGGGGTGGAAACCTAAGTGGTCAGACCTTGAGGCGTGTGAAGGAGGAAGTTAGCGCACAGTTTTTATTTTATTTTTTATAGTGAACCAGGAATGAATATCTGAATAGTTATTGAGATGTATATGCATACGTATATATAGTGAGTGGCACAAATCCTAAGTATACAACTATGTACATTGTTAACCACCATTCATATAAAGATACATATTCCTTCCACCCCAGAAAGTTCCCTTCTGACCCATTTCACTCATTCCCCTCCTCCCAATCTCTCTTCTGTCATCACAGATTCATTTTACCTCTTCATGAATTTCACATAAATGGAGTCATACCATATGGTGCTCTTTTGTCTCTGGCTTCTTTTGTTCAATGTAATGTTGCTGAGAGTAGTTTAGTTCTGTTTATTGCTGAAGAATATTCCCTTGTATGAATATGCTACAAATAGCACAATATATTTATCTATTCTTCTGTTGATGGACCTTTGGGGTATTTGTTTTTGGTTATCATGAATAAAGCTGCTATGAGCATTCTATGTCTATTTGGTGGAGTATACCCTGTTTCTCTTGGGTGTATTCTTAGGAGTGGGATTGCTGTGTCATAGGAAGGGTTTTACTTAGCTTTATTAGGTATGGGTGACAGCTTTTTATATGCCCCCTGTCCACTGCCCAGCAGCTACTTTCCACTCACATTCACTCCCCTGTTGTTAGGTCCTGGATACTATGGATAGTATGGATAACTAACTGGACAGTATGCAACTTCTGCCGCTGAAACCTTAGGCAGCTTGGGTCAGGAAAGGAATGGGGACAGGATCAGATATGAGCGGCCCCTTGGGATGGCCCACAGATACCTTCAAACCCTTGTAGTCACTCCAGGAATAGAAGGGTAGCCTCTCCCAGCCCTGGGGCCAGATTCAGGGACCCCCTTGGCCTCCCGTCAGCTCCCTAGGCTGGCGTCTCTGAGCAAGCTGGCTTAGCGTAACTGTCAATTTGATGTCTGGCCTCTGGTGCCATGGGTCCTCACGGTCCACTGTTTCCTGGGCTCTTTGCTGCTTTGTGGTGACTGAGGGGCTGGGTGGCCTGGGAAAAAAAACTGGAGACCTACCCGGAATAGCAGAGGTTCATTCGATACCAGCCTCGTGGCACTTTCTGGGGGGAGGGTGGGACTGTGTCCTGCCTACCAAATTGCCACCTCATTGAGGCTGTGAAAGACTAGCTGAAAGCAAGAGGAGAGAGAAGACAGGGCAAGGGAGAGTGAGGCAAGGGCCAGGGAAGGGAGGGAGAGCAGAGGGTCTAGTGCAGTGTGTGCAAGTATCCTGGGGTTGGCTCCAGCACACTGAGGTCTGTACAAGTATCCTGGGGTCCATGAGAGCATCCTGAGGTCATTGTGAGCTGGACCACAGCAGTGGTACTGGGCTGTGCTGGGCTGTGCTAGGCTGTGTTGGTCCAAGGTTAGCAGCACCAGGATCAGTTTCTCCTGATTTTGACCTTGGTGATACAAGACCAAGACTCTTGTCTTGCTGACTCTTGTCTCATCCTTGGGGAAGAGGTGGTGCCTAATAGGTTTGAGATGGGATTGATGGATTTCAGGGGTTTGAGGTGGGCTGTCAGTTCTCCTTTTTGATGATGGGGGCCCATGGTGCATCCTGCCTTCCTGTTTCCTTCCCTGTGGCTCCCTCCCTCCTTCCCCACATCCTTTGGAGTTGGCTCTTCTTGCCCAGGTCCTCGGAAGGGATTGAGAGGGCTCAGGGTCCCCCCTTGAAGGCAGAGCCTGTGAGCATCTCTTGGGGCAGGTGGGAAGTGAAGGCAGAGCAGGTGAGCTGTGACCCCCTGCCCCCTGCAGGTTCCTAGGAGGCGAGTGTGGACGGTATGCAAAGTTGTGAATCCAGTGGTGACAGTGCGGATGACCCTCTCAGTCGTGGCCTGCGGAGAAGGGGACAGCCTCGTGTGGTGGTGATCGGCGCCGGCTTGGCTGGCCTGGCTGCTGCCAAAGCACTTCTGGAGCAGGGCTTTACGGATGTCACTGTGCTTGAGGCTTCCAGCCGCATTGGAGGCCGCGTACAGAGCGTGAAACTTGGTAAGTGCCTCAGTTCACCTCAGTCCAGTCATCTCCTAAGGTCACTTCTTATCTCCCAGTGCCCTGGCCTAGCCTGAAATCTCGTTATTTTATCTTCTTCTGGGGGTTAGTGTTCTATCATGCATGCTGCCTGGGCATTTTCCCTTCCTTTGCCCCCCTCAGCACTCTTCTGAGGTGGGCAGGATGGGGCTCTGGCCTCTATTTTTGGAACATGACCTAGAATTCACAGTGTTTAGGAGGGAAAGGACACCCAGAACCAAACTTCGCAGTGGGTAGACTGGTTTCTATTTCACAAGAAGGGGAATTATGCAAGTTTCTATTAGTTGTTAACTTTTGAGTATGAATTAGTGTATCATGACTGAGAGCTAGCCCTGGGACAATAGGAGCTAAGGGCAGTGGAGGTGGAAGAAGACTTTGGGCCTCCTTGTGAGTGATGGGCAGGTCTTAGGATTGTCCAGGAATAGGGTCTGTCCAGGTTGCAGAGAAATGAGGCCTCTGGAGAAAGCAGCCAGATAAGAGACATACCCTAGGGGTGGGCAGGTTTTGCCAGGGGTCCTAGAGGGTGGGAAATTGCCTGAAATGCAGGTAGAAGTCAGGGGGGTTTCCCAACCAGGGGGTCTGACCATGAAAATGGCCCACTGGGACCACTCATGGTGGCCTGGAGTGTGTGGGCTACACTGACCCTCCAGAGGATTTTGTGTCTGTTGCTACATGGGCAGCAAGGCCAAGCAGATTCTGTGTGCTTACTTTTGATGAATGGGGCAAATGGCTCAGAGAAGTAGGTGGTCAGACTTAGAATAAGCAGAGGTTGAGGAGCAACCTTCTCTTTTCTTTCAAAAACTTTGATCACATTAAAAGTCTTCCCTTAGAGTATTTCCTGGAAGGTGTATGTGAAGTTATACATACTGTCTTCCCTGGGCACACACAGGAGTATGTGTTGGCAGTGAGGATGAAAGTGCAGTCCAAGGCATGTGCAAACCTGGGGACAGCCAGCTGGGAAGCCCTGAGACTCTTTGCTCAACACCTGATTGGCTGACTAGGAGCCTTAGGGATGGGATGGCTCCATTTGTGGTTCTTGAATCTTGATAAGACATTCAGGGTCTGACATAAAAGCAGAAGACGGGAGGACAAACAGCCCAGTTTCAGTGGTAGTTGACAGCCAAGACGTGCTGTGCAGGGAAGTGATGGTAGAAGGGAGGGAGGTGGAAGGGATGGGGCTGCAGGAGGCTGAGGGTATGCACATGGCAGGAAGCCTTCCTCAGAGGGGAGGGAGCTTGGGTGGGCCTCAGGTGATGAGGGGAGTTGGATAGGTAGTGAAAAGAAGGAAGGGGGTAATTGCACACATGGAATTGCACACATGATGTATGTGAAGAATCAGATCAAGGCAGACCCTGCCAGGATACGGGAGAGCAAATCCAGGCAAGGGCGTATGTGTGTGTGTTGTGTGTGCAGACACCCAGGGCTGAAAGCCCAGGCTGCAGTTGGACCTGCAGCAGTGTGAGATGCTAGCTGTGAATCCCGGTGGTAAGGGCAGCGGCGATGACCAGAAGCCCCAAGGACACCGTGAGGTAGATGTGGAGATGGTGCCTGGTACCCTTTGGATGCAGGATGTAACAAGGATGACAAAGGTGAGAGGCCTGTGGGAGAGGGCAGGAAACATCCTCAGACTGAGGCGTACTCTGGGCCACCCCACCTCCTTGTAAAGCTTGGGGGATGGGGTGGAGCACTGACCTTGCTGCTGACCTTGAGCTGATTACCTCGTTCCTGCTTATGCCTGGATACCCCATGCCTGGACATCACTGCCCGGTGACTATGACTTGGAGCTCCCTGGTGTACCCTGGGGAGGGTACAGGCCCCTTTTGCTCCTATTGGGAGCTCAAACCAGGCAAAACACCTTGGGGAGCCTGAGGCTCTAAAGGAGAATTAGTAATAAATGTCCCCAGTGCCCCCCCCCCCCCCCAGGAACCCCATGGAGGAAGAAGGGCACTGGGTTTCTAGCTTTTCGTGCCTTCTGGTCTGCCCACTTTCCCTGGACAAAGGGACCCACACATTCTTGCCTCTGATTCCAGAGTCACCAGGAAATTCTGTCTTGCTGGCTGTGGCTTGAGGTTGATTGTGTTTTCTCTTGCTCTGTGTTTGGCACATAGATGCACACAGGGCTTTTTTTTTTTTTTTTTAAGTAACTGATGGTTTAATTAGAAGCAGCCCAGGAAAGAGAAGACACAAAAAAGAGAAATGCCCAGTTCCTGGGGTGAGGGGTGAGTGTTGTCTGTTATAGTGTATTAGATAACTATTGCTGCATAACAGACAACCCTAAAATGTAGTGGCTTAAAACAACACCATTTTATTTGCTGATATTCTGTGGCTCCAGAAATTTGGGTTTCTTTTCATGGTGGTCACAGTCTAAGAGGGTGAGAGTGGAAGCCACAAGGTGTCTTGAGGCCTAGGCTCTGAAACCACAAACATTGCTTTCATTGCATTCTATTAATCAAAGCAAGTCACAAGCCCAGCCCAGAGTCAAGGGGTGCAGAAAGACTCCATCTCTTGATGGCAGGACTGGCAAAGTCACGTTGCAAAGGGCCATGTGTGTAAGAATAAGAGGGATTATTGTGACCATCTTGGCAAAAAAGTTACCACACATGATGTCTTGAATCAGGCCTCCAAAAATAAAACAAAACACCAAAAAATGTTCCTTTCTGTTTTCCTTTCATTGTTTCAGCTTCCCTGGGAGCTAGGCAAGGGAGGAGACAAATGTATCACAGCATGCAGCATGAGAAAAGGAAACTGAGGCCCAGAAGAGGAAATAGGCACAGGCACAGTGACAACTTGCCTCAGAGCATCTGATACCTTGGCTATGGATGGGGTGGTAAAATGAGCCACCAGCCCTGTCCCAACTTGGGCCCAGGAGTTTCCCTCTGCCTCAGTCAGACTCTTAGGGTTCTGCCACCTGTGCCATAGGATGAGAAAGCTTAGTTTTCTCCAGAAGTCTGTTTTAGACTGCCTTGGGGAGGAGTCTTCCAAACTGGAATGTTTGCCCTCTTTCTTCTGCCCCAGACTGAGTTGGGAGGTGACCATTTTCCATCTGGCAGAGTGGCTTAGACTCTTGGGCCACTGGATTTTGAGGAATTGGAATAAGGCCAAATGGGGACCTTGGGTCTGGAAGGCTGGGCCTCCTCACTGGGTATTTCAAGCACCCTTGCTCCCCTCACTGGGCCCATTGTACCCACTGGTACCCATAGAAGTTCTCCTGATGGGGAGGAGAGGTCTGTTGTCTGGTGTTATCTTAGGAGAGTCTTCTAATTATTCCAGTGAGATGACTTGGTGTCAGATCATAGAGTTATTCAGGGTGGAAGTTAGCTATAAAGTGGAATCCATTTTGTGCCACACATGGCTTCTACTGAGATATTTTCACTGAAGATTTTGGTTCGTTGCTAGAGCGGGACCTAATCCCCTTCCTTTCCCCTGTTGTTGGGGATGGAAGGATCCTCTTGGAGGAAGGAGGGTGAGGCAGTGTTCTGGCCCTCTTCCTTGCCCCTATAAGAGCCTATTGTCGCCATCAGGACACGCCACCTTTGAGCTGGGAGCCACGTGGATCCATGGCTCCCACGGGAATCCCATCTATCATCTAGCAGAAGCCAATGGCCTTCTGGAAGAGACAACTGATGGAGAGCGCAGTGTGGGCCGCATCAGCCTCTACTCCAAGAATGGCGTGGCCTGCTACCTCACCAACCGTGGCTGCAGGATCCCCAAGGATGTGGTTGAGGAATTCAGTGATTTATACAACGAGGTGAGGTATTAGGGGGATAGTTGGGCCCAAGGGTTTGTGGGGCAGGGAGTGCCCTGGCAGTGTGTGTGTGTGTGTGTGTGTGTGTGTGTGTGTGTGTATGTATCAGACTTGAGGGGGCTGGGTGACCTGCTTGGGTCTTCTACGATCCTGGTCATGTCTACACATTCTCTGGGCCCTGCATTTGGAAAATCAGGACAATTTGAGGGTAGAATGAAGACAATGAGTGGAGCAGTACTAGGTAAGAGATTATTGATACTCATGATTAAATATTTCCCCAGAAAGTCCTTAAACATCTTTTATTAGATTACTAGGTAAGTGGGTATGATTATTGTTGTTATTGCTCTTGGATACTCTTTTAAATGGTAATTTTAAAATACTTCATTTTCTAATTGTTCCCGGTGTATAGAATTATAACTGCATCTTTTTTTTTTTAAATTGAAGTGTAGTTGATTTACAGTATTATATTAGTTTCAGGTGTGCAGCATAGTGATTCAACATTTTTATACATTATACTTCATTTAAAGTTATTACAAAATAATGGTTATATTTCCCTGCTGTGTGCAATATATCCTTGTTGCTTATTTATTTTATACATAGTAGTTTGTATCTCTTAATCCCATACCCCTGTATTGCCCCTCCCCCCTTCCTTCTCTCCACTGGTAACCACTAGTTTGTTCTCTATATCTGAGTCTATTTCTGTTTTGTTCTGTTCATTCGTTTTATTTTTTAGATTCCACATATAAGTGATAACAGAGTATTTGTCTTTCTCTGTCTCACTTATTTCACTAAACCTCTGGGTCCATTCATGTTGTTGCAAATGGCAGATTTTCATTCTTTTTTATGGCTGAGTAAAATTCCATTGTGTGTGTATATATATTATATATATATATACATAACTATAACTATATAACTATATATTTTATATCTATCTACCTATCTATCTAACATCTTCTTTATCCATTTATCTGTTGATGGGCACTTAGGCTGCTCCCATAGCTTGCCTATTGTAAACAATGTTGCAGTGAACTTTGGGGTATAAGTATCTCTTCAAATTAGTGTTTTCTTTTTCTGTGGATATATACCCAGGAATGGAATTGCTGGGTTATATAGTAGTTATATTTTTAATTTTTTGAGGAACAACCCTACTGTTTTCCACAGTGGCTGCACCAATTTACATTCCCAGCAATAGTGCACAAGGGTTTCCTTTTCTCCACATCCTCACCAACATTTATTATTTGTGTTCTTTTTTTTTTTTTTTAAACATCTTTATTGGAGTATACTTGCTTTACAATGGTGTGTTAGTTTCTGCTTTATAACAAAGTGAATCAGTTATACATATACATATGTTCCCATATCTCTTCCCTCTTGCATCTCCTTCCCTCCCACCCTCCCTATCCCACCCCTCTAGGTGGTCACAAAGCATCGAGCTGATCTCCCTGTGCTATGTGGTTGCTTCCCACTAGCTATCTATTTTACATTTGGTAGTGTATATTTGTCTATGCCACTCTCTCACCCTGTCACATCTTACCCCTCCCCCTCCCCATATCCTCAAGTCCATTCTCTAGTAGGTCTGTGTCTTTATTCCCGTCTTGCCACTAGGTTCTTCATGACCTTTATTTTCCCTTAGATTCCATATATATGTGTTAGCATACTGTATTTGTTTTTCTCTTTCTGACTTACTTCACTCTGTATGACAGACTCTGACTCCATCCACCTCACTACAAATACCTCCATTTCATTTCTTTTTAGGCTGAGTAATATTCCATTGTATATATGTGCCACATCTTCTTTATCCATTCATCTGTCGATGGACACTTAGGTTGCTTCCATGTCCTGGCTATTGTAAATAGAGCTGCAATGAACATTGTGGTACATGACTCTTTTTTTTTTTTTTTTTTTTTTAATTTATTTATTTATTTATTTATTTTTGGCTGCATTGGGTCTTCGTTGCTGTGCACGGGCTTTCTCTAGTTGCGGCAAGCGGGGGCCACTCTTCATCACGGTGCGCGGGCCTGTCACTGTCGCGGCCTCTCTGGTTGCGGAGCACAGGCTCCAGACGCGCAGGCTCAGTAGTTGTGGCTCACGGGCCTAGTTGCTCCGTGGCATGTGGGATCTTCCCGGACCAGGGCTCGAACCCGTGTCCCCTGCATTGGCAGGCGGGCTCTCAACCACTGCGCCACCAGGGAAGCCCATGACTCTTTTTGAATTACGGTTTTCTCAGGGTATATGCCCAGTAGTGGGATTGCTGGGTCGTATGGTAGTTCTATTTTTAGTTTTTTAAGGAACCTCCATACTGTTCTCCATAGTGGCTGTATCAATTTACATTCCCACCAACAGTGCAAGAGGGTTCCCTTTTCTCCACACCCTCTCCAGCATTTATGGTTTCTAGATTTTTTGATGATGGCCATTCTGACCGGTGTGAGATGATATCTCATTGTAGTTTTGATTTGCATTTCTCTAATGATTAATGATGTTGAGCATTCTTTCCTGTGTCTGTTGGCAATCTGTATATCTTCTTTGGAGAAATGTCTATTTAGGTCTTCTGCCCATTTTTGGATTGGGTTGTTTGTTTTTTTGTTACTGAGCTGCATGAGCTGCTTGTAAATCTTGGAGATTAATCCTTTGTCAGTTGCTTCATTTGCAAATATTTTCTCCCATTCTGAGGGTTGTCTTTTGGTCTTGTTTATGGTTTCCTTTGCTGTGCAAAAGCTTTTAAGTTTCATTAGGTCCCATTTGTTTATTTGTGTTTTTATTTCCATTTCTCTAGGAGCTGGGTCAAAAAGGATCTTGCTGTGATTTATGTCATAGAGTGTTCTGCCTATGTTTTCCTCTAAGAGTTTGATAGTGTCAAGCCTTACACTTAGGTCTTGAATCCATTTTGAGTTTATGTTTGTGTATGGTGTCAGGGAGTGTTCTAATTTCATACTTTTACATGTATCTGTCCAATTTTCCCAGCACCACTTATTAAAGAGGCTGTCTTTTCTCCACTGTATATGCTTGCCTCCTTTATCAAAGATAAGGTGACCATATGTGTGTGGGTTTATCTCTGGGCTTTCTATCCTGTTCCATTGATCTATATTTCTGTTTTTGTGCCAGTACCATACTGTCTTGATTATTGTAGCTTTGTAATATAGTCTGAAGTCAAGGAGCCTGATTCCTCCAGCTCCATTTTTCGTTCTCAAGATTGCTTTGGCTATTTGGGGTCTTTTGTGTTTCCATACAAATTGTGAAATTTTTTGTTTTAGTTCTGTGAAAAATGCCAGTGGTAGTTTGATAGGGATTGCATTGAATCTGTAGATTGCTTTGGGTAGTAGTCATTTTCACAATGTTGATTCTTCCAATCCAAGAACATGGTATATCTCTCCATCTATTTGTATGCTCTTTAATTTCTTTCATCAGGGCCTTATAATTTTCTGCATACAGGTCTTTTGTCTCCTTAGGTAGGTTTATTCCTAGATATTTTATTCTTTTTGTTGCAATGGTAAACGGGAGTGTTTTCTTAATTTCACTTTCAGATTTTTCGTCATTAGTGTATAGAAATGCAAGAGATTTCTGTGCATTAATTTTGTATCCTGCTACTTTACCAAATTCATTGATTAGCTCTAGTAGTTTTCTGGTAGCATCTTTAGGATTCTCTATGTATAGTATCATGTCATCTGCAAACAGTGACAGCTTTACTTCTTCTTTTCCGATTTGAATTCCTTTTATTTCTTTTTCTTCTCTGATTGCTGTGGCTAACACTTCCAAAACTATGTTGAATAATAGTGGTGAGAGTGGGCAACCTTGTCTTGTTCCTGATCTTAGTGGAAATGGTTTCACTTTTTCACAATTGAGGACGATGTTGGCTGTGGGTTTGTCATATATGGCCTTTATTATGTTGAGAAAAGTTCCCTCTATGCCTGCTTTCTGCAGGGCTTTTATCATAAATGGGTGTTGAATTTTGTCGAAAGCTTTCTCTGTGTCTATTGAGATGATCATATGGTTTTTCTCCTTCAATTTGTTAATATGGTGTATCACGTTGATTGATTTGTGTATATTGAAGAATCCTTGCATTCCTGGAATAAACCCCACTTGATCATGGTGTATGATCCTTTTAATGTGCTGTTGGATTCTGTTTGCTAGTATTTTGTTGAGGATTTTTGCATCTATGTTCATCCGTGATATTGGCCTGTAGTTTTCTTTCTTTGTGACATCTTTGTCTGATTTTGGTATCAGGGTGATGGTGGCCTCGTAGAATGAGTTTGGGAGTGTTCCTTCCTCTGCAATATTTTGGAAGAGTTTGAGAAGGATAGGTGTTAGCTCTTCTCTAAATGTTTGATAGAATTCACCTGTGAAGCCATCTGGTCCTGGGCTTTTGTTTGTTGGAAGATTTTTAATGACAGTTTCAATTGCAGTGCTTGTGATTGGTCTGTTCATATTTTCTATTTCTTCCTGGTTCAGTCTTGGCAGGTTGTGCATTTCTAAGAATCTGTCCATTTCTTCCAGGTTGTCCATTTTATTGGCATAAAGTTGCTTGTAGTAATCTCTCATGATCGTTTGTATTTCTGCAGTGTCAGTGGTTACTTCTCCTTTTTCATTTCTAATTCTATTGATTTGAGTATTTTCCCTTTTTTTCTTGATGAGTCTGGCTAATGGTTTATCAATTTTGTTTATCTTCTCAAAGAACCAGCTTTTAGTTTTATTGATCTTCGCTATTGTCTCCTTCATTTCTTTTTCATTTATTTCTGATCTGATCTTTATGATTTCTTTCCTTCTGCTAGCTTTGGGGGTTTTTTGTTCTTTTTTCTCTAATTGATTCAGGTGCAAGGTTAGGTTGTTTATTCGATGTTTCTTGTTTCTTAAGGTAGCATTGTATTGCTATAAACTTCCCTCTTAGAACTGCTGCATCCCATAGGTTTTGGGTCGTCGTGTTTTCATTGTCCTTTGTTTCTAGGTATTTTTTGATTTCCCCTTTGATTTCTTCAGTGATCACTTCGTTATTAAGTAGTGTATTGTGTAGCCTCCATGTGTTTGTATTTTTTACAGATCTTTTCCTGTAATTGATATCTAGTCTCATAGCGTTGTGGTCAGAAATGATACTTGATACGATTTCAATTTTCTTAAATTTACCAAGGCTTGATTTGTGACCCAAGATATGATCTATCCTGGAGAATGTTCCATGAGCACTTGAGAAAAATGTGTATTCTATTGTTTTTGGGTGGAATGTCCTATAAATATCAATTAAGTCCATCTTGTTTAATGTATCATTTAAAGCTTGTGTTTCCTTATTTATTTTCATTTTGGATGATCTGTCCATTGGTGAAAGTGGGGTGTTAAAGTCCCCTACTATGATTGTGTTGCTGTCGATTTCCCCTTTTACGGCTGTTAGTATTTGCCTTATGTATTGAGGTGCTCCTATGTTGGGTGCATAAATATTTACAATTGTTATACTTTCCTCTTGGATCGATCCCTTGATCATTATATAGTGTCCTTCTTTGTCTCTTGTAATAGTCTTTATTTTAAAGTCTATTTTGTCTGATATGAGAATTGCTACTCCAGCTTTCTTTTGATTTCCATCTGCATGGAATATCTTTTTCCATCCCCTCACTTTCAGTCTGTATGTGTCTCTAGGTGTGAAGTGGGTCCCTTGTAGACAGCATATATATGGGTCTTGTTTTTGTATCCATTCAGGCAGTCTGTGTCTTTTGGTGGGAGCATTTAATCCATTTACATTTAAGGTAATTATCGATATGTATGTTCCTATTCCCATTTTCTTAAATGTTTTGGGTTTGTTATTGTAGGTGTTTTCCTTCTCTTGTGTTTCTTGCCTAGAGAAGTTCCTTTAGCCTTTGTTGTAAAGCTGGTTTGGTGGTGCTGAACTCTCTCAGCTTTTGCTTGTCTGTAAAGGTTTTAATTTCTCCATCAAATCTGAATGAGATCCTTGCTGGGTAGAGTAACCTTGGTTGTAGGTTTTTCTCCTTCATCACTTTAAGTATATCCTGCCACTCCCTTCTGGCTTGCAGAGTTTCTGCTGAAAGATCAGCTCTTAACCTTATGGGGATTCCCTTGTGTGTTATTTGTTGTTTTTCCCTTGCTGCTTTTAATATGTTTTCTTTATATTTAATTTTTGACAGTTTGATTAATATGTGTCTTGGTGTGTTTCTCCTTGGATTTATCTTGTATGGGACTCTCTGTGCTTCCAGGTCTTGATTAACTATTTCCTTTCCCATATTAGGGAAGTTTTTGACTATAATCCCTTCAAATATTTTCTCAGTCCCTTTCTTTTTCTCTTCTTCTTCTGGGACCCCTATAATTCGAATGTTGGTGTGTTTAATGTTGTCCCAGAGGTTTCTGAGACTGTCCTCAGTTCTTTTCATTCTTTTATCTTTATTCTGCTCTGCAGTAGTTATTTCCACCATTTTATCTTCCAGGTCACTTATCCGTTCTTCTGCCTCAGTTATTCTGCTATTGATCCCATCTAGAGTATTTTTAATTTCATTTATTGTGTTTTTCATCATTGCTTGGTTCCTCTTTAGTTCTTCTACGTCCTTGTTAAATGTTTCTTGCATTTTGTCTATTATATTTCCAAGATTTTGGATCATCCTTACTATTATTATTCTGAATTCTTTTTCAGGGGTAGACTACCTATTTCCTCTTCATTTGTTAGGTCTGGTGTGTTTTGACCCTGCTCCTTCATCTGCTGTGTGTTTTTCTGTCTTCTCATTTTGCTTATCTTACTGTGTTTGGGGTCTCCTTTTCACAGGCTGCAGGTTTGTAGTTCCCGTTGTTTTTGGTATCTGTCCCCAGTGGCTAAGGTTGGTTCAGTGGGTTGTGTAGGCTTCCTGGTGGAGGGAACTAGTGCCTGTGTTCTGGTGGATGAGGCTGGCTCTTGTCTTTCTGGTGGGCACGTCTACGTCTGGTGGTGTGTTTTGGGGTGTCTGTGGCCTTATTATGATTTTAGGCAGCCTCTCTGCTAATGGATGGGGCTGTGTTCCTGTCTTGCTAGTTGTTTGGCATAGGGTGTCCAGCACTGTAGCTTGCTGGTCGTTGAGTGAAGCTGGGTCTTGATGTTGAGATGGAGATCTCTGAGAGATTTTTGCCATTTGGTATTACGTGGAGCTGGGAGGTCTCTTGTGGACCAGTGTCCTGAACTTCCTCTCCCACCTCAGAGGCACAGCCCTGATGCCTGGCTGGAGCACCAAGAGCCTTTCATCCACATGGCTCAGAGTAAAAGGGAGAAAAAATAGAAAGAAAGAAAGAGGATAAAATATAATGAACTAAAATAAAGCTATTATAAAGCAAAGCTATACAGACAAAATCTCACCCAGAAGCATACACATATACACTCACAAAAAAAGGAAAAGGGGAAAAATTAATATATCCTGCTCCCAAAGTCCACCTCCTAAATTTGGGATGATTCATTGTCTATTCAGGTATTCAACAGATGCAGGCACATCAAGTTGTTTGTGGAGTTTTAATCTGCTGCTTCTGAGGCTGCTGGGAGAGATTTCCCTTTTTCTTCTTTGTTCACACAGCTCCCGGGGTTCAGCTTTGGATTTGGACCCGCCTCTGCATGTAGGTCGCCTGAGGACATCTGTTCCCCGCCCAGACAGAACGGGGTTAAAGGAGCAGATGCTTCGGGGGCTCTGGCTCACTCGGGCGGGGGAGAGGGAAGGATACGGATGCGGGGCGAGCCTGCGGTGGCAGAGGCCAGCGTGACGTTGCACCAGCCCGAGGCGCGCCTTGCGTTCTCCAGGGGAAGTTGTCCCCGGATCACGGGAGCCTGGCCGTGGCGGGCTGCACCGGCTCCTGGGAGGGGCGGTGTGGAGAGTGACCTGTGCTCGCACACAGGCTTTTTGGTGGTGGCAGCAGCAGCCTTAGCATCTCATGCCCGTCTCTGGGGTCCGCGCTGATAGCCGCAGCTCGCGCCCGTCTCGAGTTCGTTTAGGCGGCGCTCTGAATCCCCTCTCCTTGCGCGCCGCGAAACAGAGAGGCAGGAAAAAGTCTCTTGCCTCTTCGGCAGCTGCAGACTTTTTCCCGGACTCCCTCCCGGCTAGCTGTGGTGCGCTAACCCCTTCAGGCTGTGTTCATGCCGCCAACCTCAGTCCTCTCCCTGCGATCCGACCGAAGCCTGAGCCTCAGCTGCCAGCCCCCGCCCGCCCTGGTGGGTGAGCAGACAATCCTCTCGGGCTGGTGAGTGCTGGTCGGCACCGATCCTCTGTGCTGGAATCTCTCCGCTTTTCCCTCTGCGCCCCTGTTGCTGTGGGGTCTGCGCTGATAGCCGCGGCTTGCGCCCGTCTCTGGAGTTCATTTAGGCGGCGCTCTGAATCCCCTCTCCTCGCGCACCAGGAAACAAAGAGGGAAGAAAAATTCTCTTGCCTCTTCGGCAGCTGCAGACTTTTTCCCGGACTCCCTCCCGGCTAGCTGTGGCGCGCTAACCCCTTCAGGCTGTGTTCATGCCGCCAACCCCAGTCCTCTCCCTGCGATCCGACCGAAGCCCGAGCCTCAGCTCCTAGACCCCGCCCGCCCCGGCGGGTGAGCAGACAGGCGTCTCGGGCTGGTGAGTGCTGCTCGGCGCCGAGCCTCTGTGCGGGAATGTCTCCGCTTTGCCCTCCGCACCCCTGTGGCTGTGCTCTCCTCTGTGGCTCCGAAGCTTCCCCCCTCTGCCACCCGCAGTCTCCGCCCATGAAGGGGCTTCCTAGTGTGTGGAAACCTTTCCTCCTTCATGTCTCCCACCCACTGGTGCAGGTCCCGTCCCTATTCTTTTGTCTGTGTTATTTCTTTTTTCTTTTGCCCTACCCAAGTAGGTGGGGAGTTTCTTGCCTTTTGGGAGGTCTGACGTCTTCTGCCAGGGTTCAGTGGGTGTTCTGTAGGAGCAGTTCCACGTGTAGATGTATTTCTAATGTATCTGTGGGAAGGAAGGTGATCTCCGCGTCTTACTCTTCCGCCATCTTGCCCTATTCCCCATTTGTGTTCTTTTTGATGATACCTGTTCTGACAGGTGTGAGGTGATATCTCATTGTCATTTTAATTTGCATTTCTCTGATGATTAGCTACGTTGAGCATCTTTTCATGTGCCTGTTGGCCATCTGTATATCTTCTTTGGAAAAATGTGTATTCAGATCTTCTGCCCATTTTTTAATCGAGTTGATAGTTTTTTTGATATTGAGTTGTATGAGCTGTTTATATATTTTGGATATTTACCCCTTATTGGTCATATCATTTGCAAATACTTTCTTCCATTCAGTAGGCTGGCTTTTTGTTTTGTTAATGGTTTCCTTTGCTGTGCAAAAACTTTTAGGTTAAATTAAATTAAATTTGTTTTTGCTTTTGTTTCTTTTGCCTTAGGAGGCTGATTGAAAAAAAATATTGCTACAATTTATGTCAAAGAGTGTTCTGCCTATGCTCTTCTAGGATTTTCATTGTTTCCATTGTTACATTTAGGTCTTTAATCCATTTTGAGTTTATTTTTGTATATGGTGTGAGAAAGTGTTCTAATTTCACTCTTTCACATGTGGCTGTTCACTTTTCCCAACACCATTTATTGAAGAGACTGTTTTTTTCCCATGTATATTCTGCCTCCTTTTT
Organism: Balaenoptera ricei; assembly: GCF_028023285.1. Taxonomy (NCBI): domain Eukaryota; kingdom Metazoa; phylum Chordata; class Mammalia; order Artiodactyla; family Balaenopteridae; genus Balaenoptera; species Balaenoptera ricei. Next base: position 31,418,666 of record NC_082653.1, read on the forward strand.
CAAAGATTAATTGTGTGTGGGTTTATTTCTGGGCTCTCTGTTCTGTTCCATTGATCTATGTGTCTCTTTTTGTGCCAGTACCATGCTGTTTTGATTACTGTAGCTTTGTAGTATAGTCTGCAGTCAGGGAGTGTGATACCTCCAGCTTTGTTCTTTTTTCTCAAATTGCATTGACAATTTGGGATCTTTTGTGGTTCCATATAAAATTTAAGATTATTTTTTCTAGTTATGTGCAAAATGTCATGGGTATTTATAACTGATTTTTATTTATTGATTTTAGCTACCTTGCTAAATTATTATTTTAACTCTAATACTATATCTATTAATATACCACATTAATTTATGTTCTAATGGTATTTTGGAATTTTATGTATATAATCCTATATCAAAAAATGAGAATTTTGCTTTTTCCTTTCTAATCCTCAGACCAGTGTTGTCCAATAGAATTTTCCACGATAATGGAGATGTTTTAGACATCTATCCAGTATGGCAGTCACTAGCCACATGTGGCCTTTGAGCTCTTGAAATGTAGCTAGGAATACTGAGAAACTAAATGCTTAATTTAATTTTAAATTGCTATAGAGATCTAGTGGCTATTGTATTGGACAGCATAACTTAAAACTATTAATTTTTTTTTCTTGCCTTACTGCACTGTCAATCTCCAGTACAGTGTTGGATAGAAGTGTCAATGGCACACATCCTTGTCTTATTCAGGTTTTAAAAAAGAATGTTAATATTTTTAGTAACTTTCAGTGGTGCTGAAAAGAACTGCAAAGAACAAGCAAGGTAACATGTAGATCTTGCCTTCTGATAGCTTGTCATTTATAGTGTAATGACCCTTCACTTCAGGTCAGTAAATTGGTCAACAGCCACCTATTGTACATTTTCTATGTCTCTTGGGCATGGGAAAGGAGAAATGACTCTTGCTTTGGGGTCATCCCTGCTCAATGGAGGGCAGGCACACTCACTGTCTTATGTGTGTGCACCCACATAGTATGTTATGTACAATTCTATAGTGTTATGTGTTCTCACTTCTAATATTATTATTAAGCAGGTAAGAATTAGTATTCTTCAAAGTAGACCTTCTTGGTCTACTGGGAATCAGTCACGTCCTGATTCCCATGTTATTGTGAGTGCTTCAAGCATGGATGCCTCTTGAGAATGACTTTCAGGGTCCATGACTTACTTGTTCTTTTAAATGTCCCTCAAAGTAGATAATCATCAACTTCTGCTTGTGGGTTTGATTTTTGAAAGCCAAGAGTGTGAGTCATGGAAAGTAGGATGAATAAAGGTGGGTTATCGCTCTGGGTAGTGCTGCTTTGGGTCAGAAGGAAGAGGTGTTAACCATGAAGTCAAAAGAGAGATTTCCTTATGTAGCTGTTAGACAATGCTGGAGGCCATTCTGAAGAGGTGTGCTCTAAGAATGTGAAGCCTTGCCTGAGGGTGGTTTCATAATAAATATGTAGCCTCCCTCCCAAGGTGATGACTTTGAAGGGCTACTCATTTGAATGTATTATATTTGTTAACAAATAAATGAGTTTGTTCAGTAGTTATCATATAGAGCTTAATCTCTGTAGCAAGATTACCTTGACTCAAATATTGGGTTGACCAAACAGTTCATTCGTTTTTTTCCATAAGATGGCTCTAGTAGTACTTTGTTGTCTTTAAATTCATTCAAAACAATTTTGTTAGATTGTATTGTGACAGCTGTCATATCAGCATGCATTTAAAAAAAACTTATCAAAATTGGTGAATTTTTATGTAGCCATTTTAATATTGAAGATGGAAGAAAAAAAAGCAACATTTTTGCCATATTATGCTTTATTATTTCAAGAAAGGTGAAAATGCAACTGAAACACAAAAAAAGATTTGTGCAGTATATGGAAAAGGTGCTGTGACTGATTGAACGTGTCAAAAGTGGTTTGTGAAGTTTCATGCTGGAGATTTCTTGCTGGACAATGCTCCGTGGTCGGGTAGACCAGTTGAAGCTGATAGCGATCAAATCGAGACATTAATTGAGAATGATCAACGTTATACCACACGAGAGATAGCCGACATACTCAAAATATCCAAATCAAGTGCTGAAAATCGTTTGCACCAGCTTGGTTATGTGAATTGCTTTGATGTTTGGGTTCCACAGAAGTTAAGCAAAAAAACCTTCTTGACTGTATTTCTGCATGTGATTCTGTACTTAAACGTAATGAAAATGGTCCGTTTTTAAAACAAATTGTGATGGACGATGAAAAGTGGATACTGTACAATAATGTGGAACGGAAGAGATTGTGGGGGAAGGGAAATGAACCACCACCAACCACACCAAAGGCCGATCTTCATCCAAAGAAAATGATGTGTATATGGTGGGATTGGAAGGGAGCCCTCTATTATGAGCTCCTTCTGGAAAACCAAATGATTAATTCCAACAAGTACTGCTCCCAATTAGAAAGCAGCAATCGAGGAAAAGTGTCTGGAATTAGTCAACAGAAAATGCATAATCTTCCATCAGGATAATGCAGGACCTCATGTTTCTTTGATGACCAGGAAAAAACTGTTACAGCTTGGCTGGGAAGTTCTGATTCATCCGCCGTATTCACCAGACATTGCACCTTTGGATTTCCATTTATTTCGGTCTTTACAAAATTCTCTTAATGGAAAAAATTTCAATTCCCTGGAAGACTGTAAAAGGCACCTGGAACAGTTCTTTGCTCAAAAAGATAAAAAGTTTTGGGAAGGTGGAATTATGAAGGTGCCTGAAAAATGGCAGAAGGTAGTGGGACAAGATGGTGAATATGTTGCTCAATAAAGTTCTTGGTGAAATTGAAAAAATGTGTCTTTTATTTTTATTTAAAAACCGAAGGTACTTTTTGGCCAACCCAATACCAGTTCTACCATTTATTAGCTGTATAATCGTGAGCAAGTTATTGAGCCTCTCTGAGCCTTACTTTCCTCACCTGTAAAGTGGACACAGTTATACCTACTTCATAGTGTCATGACGGTTAAATGAGATCCAATGAAAAGTGCTTAATGAGAATTGGGGTGAGTATTATTAGCTGTTACAGACCTGTCCCATTTCCCTTGCATCACATTGGAAAGATGTCATTTAACCCAGGACAGGAGACTGAACATGACGAATGCATGTTCAGTTAAGGCTGTCCTAGTCAGTGGTTGACACAAAGAATCACATAGATGGACTAAATTTGTTTGTCCTCAGTTGGGCATTTTGGCCTTTAGTTAACATAAGCTGACTAGCCACTGTGTTGCTTATCACTGAAGGGAAAAACCCGGGGTGGGGAGGAGGCAAGTTGAAAGCCTGACTCCTTGGCAGTGGAACTGGGTGAGGAATTTGCTGAGGACTCCAGTTAAGGCCAAACGCCCAGCATCTTGTGACTGTAGGGAGAAGAAAAAGGAATAATTTGTCATTTTCTTCTTTATATTTTATATTCAAAGACATGTTTAATTCATGTTTCTATCTTATGTGGAGGCTTTTCCCTTGAGTGGAGTGGTGGGGGGTGGGCCATGCCACCTTCCTTCCTCTACTCAGCAGCCCCAGGGCCGGGTTGCAGGGCAGACATATTCCTATGAATGTGTGTTGACCAAATTCAGATTCACTTTAGGAGGGGAAACACGCCATTAATCAGCATCAGCCACAGATGTTTGGCCAAGGAGCCCAAACTTGCCAGTGTCCTGGGAGGGAGAGTGGGCATGTGATCATGCTCACAACCCTTCAGTGATGCCAGGCTCTTTTAAAAAAAAAAAAAAAAAAAATTATTTTTGGCTGCATTGGGTCTTCGTTGCTGCTCACGGGCTTTTCTCTAGTTGTGGTGAGCGGGGGCTACTCTTCCTTGCGGTGCGCGGGTTTCATTGTGGTGGCTTCTCTTTTTGCAGAGCATGGGCTCCAGGCGCGCGGGCTTCAGTAGTTGCGGCGTGCGGGCTTCAGTAGTTGCAGCGTGTAGGTTCAGTAGTTGTGGCTCGTGGGCTTAATTGCTCCGCTGCATGTGGCATCTTCCTGGACCAGGGCTTGAACCCATGTCCCCTGCATTGGCAGGTGGATTCTTAACCACTGCGCCACCAGGGAAATCTGCCAGGGTCTTAGATAAAGTCCAGGGTCCTTGGCATGACTGTTAGTCCTTCGTGCCCTGGCCCCTGCTTGCCTTTCCAAAGTCCTCTCTTGCAACTGTCTTTCTCCTCGCTGCCCACTTCAGCAAGACAGAGACACTTTGCATCTTACACTCTCCCTCTCCCCTGTCTTTGAATATGCCGTTCCTTCTGCCTGAAATACTTTTCCTCTCCTTTCCACTGCCTACTTGGCTATCTCCTGACTGTCCAAGGTTGTCTGAGTTGATCTCACAACCCCTGGGTTCTTTCTTGTCACAGCACATCATATAGAAACAGCCCAGTTATGATATCTCTCCAACTTGAGTGAGGACAGGAGCTTGGTTCCATGTCCGTCTTCCTCACCATTACAACTTGTGTTGGGCACAGAGGCCAGTAAATGTTTGTTGAGTGAGTGTTGGGGCTCAGACCTTGCCCTTTGGGGATCCCAGCCTGACCCAGGACTGGCTTACTTTCCTCAGGGAGACCTGCCCAGTGTTTGGTGGGAGTTTTGTATCAGGCAGGCAGGGGAGGCAATAGGCCCCCACTCCAAGGGACTGTTCATTGCTTTTTGTTGATGACGTGTGGTTTGGAGTTCTTGCCAAAATATGCCCGTGAAATATACTTCCATTCCTCGGTGCAGTGGGGCCACCTTCCTCTCCACATGCCCTGCCCCAACATGGCCATCTTCCTTAAATGCGTCTGGGTCCTGCAGTAAAGAGGGCACTTTGTGTGGATCTGAGTATGAATAGGGAGGGTCTCCCGAAAGATCAGATTTCAGGGCCCCTTCTGCTCCCTCTCCCCCAAAACACCCAGGCCACAGCTCCAGACTGCCCTCTTGCGATAGGGTGAAGCAGATACACTTGAGCAGGAATGTCAGGGGAAGGGTTTGTGCATTTGGTTCTTGGAAAAGGGAAATGTGTGTAGACCTGGGTTCTTCAGTGGGCAGTACGCTCAGCCATGTAGAGCACATGAAGTGGCAGTTCCTTCCCCACAGACTGTATAGGCACCAGACATTTCACTTTGTTCTAAGCAGGGGCTCAGCAAGAGAGCCTCTGGGACCCATCCCACCTCCTGTGTGTGGAGGCAAGGAAGCTGACTGCCCAGGTTCAGCCCCAAACCTCAATTTTGTTGGTTCAGCCTCAGTGCAGCACTGAGCACCATGTTGATTTACTAAAGGAGAGGCCCCATGGGCTCAGCACATCCGGGAATACCTTGGAGGTGGTGACTACTGAATTGGAGCTCTTAGGTCTGAGATGGAGGTGGGATGAGTGAATGTGTTTTCAGTCTCCTGGGGTCTCTTTGTAGGTCTATAACTTGACCCAAGAGTTCTTCCGGCACGGTAAACCAGTCAATGCTGAGAGTCAGAACAGCGTGGGGGTGTTCACCCGAGAGGAGGTGCGCAACCGCATTAGGGGCGACCCTGATGATCCAGAGGCCACCAAGCGCCTGAAGCTCGCCATGATCCAGCAGTACCTGAAGGTATCTTTGCCATCTCGGAGATCTGTTGAGTACAAATGCCAGAGTGAGGAAGACTGACCCTGGGGAATCTGGGTCCGAGGAGGGCGGCACTGCCCTAAAGTCCTGCTCCTACCCCTGCCCAGCCTTGGCGGTCACCTGGCTCCCCTCTGGCTCTTCCCACAGGTGGAGAGCTGTGAGAGTAGCTCGCACAGCATGGACGAGGTGTCCCTGAGCGCCTTTGGGGAGTGGACTGAGATTCCTGGTGCCCACCACATCATCCCCTCGGGCTTCATGCGGGTTGTGGAGCTGCTGGCTGAGGGCATCCCGGCCCACATCATCCAGCTGGGGAAACCTGTCCGTTGTGTTCACTGGGACCAGGCCTCTTCCCGTCCTCGGGGCCCTGAGATTGAGCCCCGGGGTGAGGGTAACCATAATCATGACACTGGGGAGGGCAACCAGGGTGGAGAGGAGCCCCAGGGGGAGAGGCAGGATGAGGATGAGCAGTGGCCGGTGGTGGTGGAGTGCGAGGACTGTGAGGTGATCCCAGCGGACCACGTGATCGTGACCGTGTCGCTGGGCGTGCTCAAGACGCAGCATGCCAGCTTCTTCCGGCCAGGCCTGCCCGCCGAGAAGGTGGCTGCCATCCACCGACTGGGCATCGGCACCACCGACAAGATCTTTCTAGAATTCGAGGAGCCCTTCTGGGGCCCCGAGTGCAACAGCCTACAGTTTGTGTGGGAGGACGAGGCGGAGAGCCACACGCTTACTTACCCACCCGAGCTCTGGTACCGCAAGATCTGTGGCTTCGATGTCCTCTACCCGCCTGAGCGCTACGGCCACGTGCTGAGTGGCTGGATCTGTGGGGAGGAGGCCCTTGTCATGGAGAAGTGTGATGACGAGGCAGTGGCCGAGATCTGCACAGAGATGCTGCGGCAGTTCACAGGTGCGTCCCTGTCCCTGCCCCGCTGCCTGCTCCATGGGCCTCACTGCGTCTGCCCTCCTCCGCTAGACCCTCTGAGTCTCCTGAACCGTGTGCTAGCATCCTCATCCCTAGGTTGTGACACTGAGGTGGTGTGCCCACTGGGAGAGATGCGGTAGGGCACTGCATCTTGGCCTTGGCCTCCTAAATTGCAGGCTCTCCCCCTGTTTGGAACTTGAGACACTCAAAACCACAGACTCTGTATTTCTTCTCTGTTTCTAAGGGCTGTTGGTGAAAAAAACAGATTTCACCGCAAAACCTCAGATTGCCGATTTCCTACTCATGTTGTCTTGCTAAGAGATGGATTTGTGGTTTTTTTCTGTCTGATTTTTAGTTGAACATCTTTCCTCCACTATCCCAGAAGAGCCTCACAAGAACCCCTGAAGTTGGAAGGGGGAACATTATTATCTGGACTTTTTTCAGATAGGAAAATTAAGGCCCACAGAGAGGAGGTGTTTTGCTGGGGGTCACAACGAGGCATTGAGGGGTACACAGCTTGAACCCCAGCCTCCATCCCTCCCTCCTCCATCCTCCATGTTTATCCGTAGTAGCCTGGCCTTTCTGGAGCCCTAGAGGTAGAGTGGGAGTTGTCTTCTCAGGGGTGTCTTCTGTGTGCAGCCATTTCATATTCTCCCTCCCCTTGGCTCTTCTTACTCCCCAACAGGGAACCCCAACATTCCAAAGCCTCGGCGAATTCTGCGCTCGGCCTGGGGCAGCAACCCCTACTTCCGGGGATCCTATTCATATACACAGGTGGGCTCGAGTGGGGCAGATGTGGAGAAGCTGGCCAAGCCCCTGCCATACACGGAGAGCTCCAAGACAGCGGTGAGTGTGAGTGTGCTGGGTATGTGAGGGGGTGCAGAGTGAGGGGATCTGTGAGGGGTGCAATGGGCATTTTGTATGTGTGTTTGGTCCAGGGGAGGAGTGGGAGGGTAGTGTTCACTGAGGAGTGCCAAGGTAAGATAGATGGAGTAGCTCCCATAATGAAGGAGAAAACAAGAAAATGTGCACTTAACATCTGGAAGAACAGAGTCAAATAGAGATGTGTTAAACTCTTTCTTGAGGTTATAAAAACTGAGCCATTTAATGCTGTGCTGTCCAATATGGTAGCCATTAGCTTTAAAGTAATAAATACAACATTTTGTTCGTCAGTTGCACTAGCCACCTTTCAAGTTTGAGAGCCACCTGTCACTCATGGTTACCACGTTAGAGTGTGTCACTATAGAGCATTTCTGTCATCGTGGAAGGTTCTTTTGGACAGCACTGACCGAGTATGTTTTGTTTATTTTCCCCGATATGTTTTAGAAAATAAAATTGAGAATACTGACCCTCCCCCAAATTACATCAACTATGTAATAATATACACAGAAAAATAATAAATTGAAAAGAAATTATCTCTATATATTTCTGTTCCCATGAAGTAAATTTTGAGTTTCCCCCACCAAGCATACACATACAATAAATGTTAAAATCCCAACAGAATTATATTTAAAATAATTCTTTGGTGTAATTGGTGAAGAAGATTGTAGTCAACCAATATGTGTTGTACCTGCCCTGGCTGTGCTCAGGGGGAGAGAGGAAAAGGCCTTCACTGCTGCTACAGCCATCCTCCTGAAAAGCACACCTTCTCTTGTCACCTGCATCAGTTAGGACTAGTGCATATAACAAAAAGCAAAACAAAACAAACTGTGGTTTAAACAAGATGGAACTTTACTTAGGTCACATAAAAGGAAATCCGGAGGTAGGTGTCAGGGCCCAGTATCAATAGCACCTGGCTCCATCTTCCAGGTCACCTCGTGGTCCAAGAGGGCTGTGGAGGCTGCTGCTCTCACTCTCATGTCTGTGACAGGCTGATGGGTAAAAGAACGGAACCCCTGGGCTGAGTCAGTGTTTCCAAGCAACAGTGCACTTGAAGTTGATTGGCTAGAACTTAGTCACATGACTCCACCAGCTGCTAGTGGGATACTAGGTTGGGATACATCTTTTTTTTTTTTTTTTTTTCTGGATGGCAATGGACCCAGTTAAAAGACAGGATTTTTGTTACTGAGGAGAAAGAGAATGGATGTGGGAGTAGGGAGCTTGCCCTCTGCCACAATACGTGCCCCCCTTTCAGCTTAACCACCTCTGTGGGCTCTTTGTTGATGGGTTAAAACCTCACTACTCAAGGTGGGTGGTCCATGGACAAGAAGCACTGGCATCATGTGGGAGCATGTTAGATGTGCAGACTCTCAGCCCACCCCAGACCTGATGAATTAAAAACTGCATCCTACCACGGTCCCCAGCTGGTACCTTTGCACATTCAGTTTGGGATGTACTGGAATAAAATCCAGACTCAAGCTTGGAATGCAAGCATTTGTTCTGTGCTTGGACCCCACCTAAACAGCCTCCTTTCTTAAGGTTAAGCCCTGGCTATACCAAAATTCTCTCTGTCTCCTAGACCAGGCCTGTTTTGGTGCATTTTTGCCCCCATTTTTCCTTCTTCCTGAAACGTCCTTTGCCTGTTTATTTATCCAGCATCTTCTGAGAAGAAGCCCAAAGGTCCTGTCCTCTGGGAAGCTTTGTGTGATCTCCCTGACAGTGGGCCTCTTTTGTGGGCTCTCAGCACCTCGCCCAAACACCCATCACGTCACGTATGACGCCATTTAGTAATTGGGTTTCGTGTCTGGCTTCCCCACCAGCAAGGAAGCTCCTCAAAGCAGCTGCCTGGTCACCTTTTATCTTCCAAGTGCCCAGAACAGTCCCTGGAACCTAATAGGGGCTCCATAAAGGTTTGTTAAATTACTGCCTAACTTTATTGAGGGCTTATATTCTTTCAGGTTCTGAGTCCTTTAAATACATTATTTCACTTAATTCTTACACCCACTCTCAGAAGTAGAGGGTATAAACCCATTTTGGAGATGAGAAAATCAAAGCTTAGGGAGGTTAAATCATTCCCTGAGTTCACTAGTAAGAGGCACAGTGAGTCTCTGAAATTGTAGAGCCAGGACTCATGAAAGCCTCAGAGCAGAAAGGACTGAGGCCTGGATGTTTGGGGAAGAAGCAGGGGAAGATGGGCAGGGGGATGGGCAACTCCTCATCCTGTGGAAATAGCAGTACCTGCATCTCAGATGCCTGCTTATTCCTCTCTGACTTGTAGTATGGATGGGGGGTTCTGAGGCAGACAGGTAGCCTTTCTTGCTCCTCCACCTTCACTTCCCTGTCCCCCTGCCCAGCCCATGCAGGTGCTGTTCTCAGGTGAGGCCACCCACCGCAAGTACTATTCCACCACCCATGGTGCTCTGCTCTCTGGCCAGCGCGAGGCTGCCCGTCTCATTGAGATGTACCGAGACCTCTTCCAGCAGGGAACCTGAGGGCCTCCTTGCTGCCGAGCGTGTTCCTTAAAGAACCACTAACTTGTGACTGTCAGCCCTGCCCCTTGCTGTTTGTGTACTCCTCATTTCCTAATCCTCTGGAGAATGGATTTGTATCTTTTGTAGAGCTAGACATCTAAATGGCTTCAGACCTGGCCCTGTAGCTTTTCCTTTTCTCCTTGCTGGGTGGTGACCAGGGTGGGGTCTGTTGATTTACCTCTGTGCTCTGACCTCTGACCTCCCCATGCCTCCCCTCATCTCCGAACTTGTTATTGTAAGTGCCTTCAATACTCTACATTTTGGGATAATAAAAGAGGCTTGCCCTTCCTGTGCTCCTCAGCTTCTCTCTTCCGTTTTTCTTAGACTCGTGTGTATATGTGTGTGTGTGTGTGTGTGTGTGTGTGTACGTGTGTGTATGTGTGTCTGTGTTTATCTGTCATATCCTCTTTGAGTGAAGGGATGGTGGGGGGCGCTGTGGTCTGGCTATACCCCCAGAAAGGAAGGTGCCTGCCTTTAGTGGAAGGGGCATCCCCTCACCCCAATCTGTTTGTGGTTGTTTCCCTTCCTGCCCGTGAGACCCCTCTGGAGTAAGGGCCCCTCACTGCCCAGCCTCAGCTCCTTCAGGACAGGCCTGGGTCTGCCTGTTGGCCATTTGCCAGACTTCTCAGAGCCTGATTGGGTAACATGGCCACATGGAGTGAAGGTGAGTTTTATGGGAGGGGACACCTGTTGTGGCTCCATGCCAAGCTCAGATGTGTTAATTATTAATCAGTGTCACCTGGCCACAGGGCCCTGGGTCTGGCCCTTGGCTTAGCTGCTGTTGACTTCTGGGAAGGTGGATAGTCCAGCCATTTTTTTGCTGAGTGAAAACACACACACACTCACATATACTCCCCTTATATACCCCCACACACATACATCACTCCCACACAGATACACTACCCCACACCCTTACACCTATACACAACTACACCTACACACATGCATAAAACCTTAAAGAACATTTAGTCATTTTCTTACTCCAGATTTCTAGTGACAGAATTTGAATTCTATAGGGTTGAGGGGTTGGGTGGTGGAGGAAGTGATGAAAAGTCAGGTGCACCCCCTGGTCTAACTCTGTATGAACTTAGGTTGGGTCCACTCTTCAGAAGTTTAGGGCAGTGCCCTTGATACGACTCTACATCCTTTCCCCCCTCACCTCAGGCTGTGATGGACATGTCTAACACATAGATATACCTCTACACGCCTCCCTGCACCTGCCTGCACATCCCTACATGCACACCCTCCTACATGCATATACACCCCTACACACACACCTACATGGACATATCTAATAGGCATCCTTGCTTTGCCAGGGTTGACCCACCAGATATCCCTCATGGAGTTTATGTCAGGGATTCATGTTCACCTGATGCATAACTTGAAAAACTGTAAGTATATATTTAAAAAATTTTTTTGAATAGAGGATCTATCAATGTAGTTCAAGCTCTAAAGTCATAAAAGGATACACTGAACAACCTCCTCCCACGCCTGTCCCCAATACCATCGCCACTTCCAATGGCCCCATGTTATTAGTATCTTGTGTATCCGTTTTTAGATATGTCACTGTAAATGTATACCGTTCTCTCTCCTTTTTATGCTAAAGTGACAAAGTATTCATCCTGTTCTGTATTTTGCTTGTTTTAGTTAACATAATGTATCTTGGAGATCTTTCCATAACAATACTTAAATGGACAATGTCAATTTGCATCTTACTTTGGTCAGAGAGTGTCTGTCTCCTTCCTGGCCAGAGTTACTTTGCAGGAAGCACCTTCTATTAACTTCACCTTTGGAGGCACTGATCCAGTCTTGGACCCTCCCCGTGTCCTGGATTTTCCCCACCAACTGTGCTGGGGAAAGTGGTGACAGAAGTGGCCCATCACATAAGTATGGGGGATGAAAGTAATACGTAGTCTCTGGATCACAGGTGTAGGAATTTTGAAGAACTCTATGAGGGTGAAGGGCTGGAAATGTTTATTTGGTGATTGCATGTTGGGGAGATTCAGGTGTGCGCAAGTCAGGAGGGTAGTCGTCAGTGCTGGAGGTAGTCTCTTAATTTGACATGGATGCCAGCTCAGGCTGGGAAGGATGATTCATCCCATCGGGGAAGCAAAACTTCCAGAGAGTTAAGTAATCCAAGTAATGCACCTAAGATCACTCAGGTAGGTGGTGATGCTGAGACTTGATCCAAGGTCTGTTTGGTGCTACAGTGCAGGCTTATTCTAGTTATTATGTGATAAAAAGAAGAGGCTGGTGCCATCAAAAAAAAAAATCTTAGGCCATTACCAGACAGAGTGGAACAGGGTACAACCACACTGGGAAACTGTGGTGGCAGATTCTACTAAAGCAGGCCATGTGCCTGCCAACATTTCCACTCCTGGGTATATACCGAAGAGAAATGAGTGCATATGCCCACCAGAAATATGTACCAGAGACTAGATGTACCAGGGACACAGGCTGAGTTCCTTCCTGTGATTAGGTTTCTGAAACAGCCGTGGCATTGATTGAAACTCAAATGACTCTTAGTGGTGTCTAATATGGCATGCTCAGGCCAACACCTGGGCCTATGCCTGCTATACAATTTCTGTCACATGTGGGAGGTCACCTGAGAGGAAAGTTCTTTCCTGGCACTGGATTCTGTGTAGAATTTGTTGCATGGTTTCTTGTGCTGTGGGCATTAGTGAATCCATGGGCAAGGTGTTCAGTTGTGGCTTTGTGGAAGCCTCAGAAATGTTCCTTCAGGGGGCCTGGGTTACTTGGCAAATACTGTCTCTTTCCACTTTTGCTGCTCTGGAACAGGTGAGCAGTATTAGCTCCCCCTTCATGGGAGCCACTTGGAATGTCTGCCCTACCTACAAACAAAGGTAGGAGTGAAGTGCCTTTGGTTTGAGTCACTCTGCATTTGCTCGGGGCTGTCAGGATGAGCCCACAGGTGATCCCAAGGTGCAGAGTGAGGTGGGCTGCTGGTTCAGTTCTAGAGAACTGCCTGTCTAATTAATGGTCTGCCAAACATAATGGTATATTCACATGAAAGCCGTGTTTTCTCATAATGACCAGCTGGTGTCCCTTCTTCCATGCTTGGCCCTTTTAGCCTGTTCTCCACACAGCAGCCAGTGTAATCCTTTAAACTATATGAATCCAGTTATGTGCTTCCCTGGTTTCCAGTGATTCCCATCATACTGAGCATAAAAGGTGATTTCCAATGTCCTGTGTGATCTGTTCTGTGGCCCCCACTTCCTTCCATGGCCCCCTTCTGTTGGCCCTAGCTGTCCCCTTTATCTGGAATGCTTGCCCCCAGGTAGTACAAGTCTCTTTCCCTCACTGCATTCAGTTCTCTAATCAGCTGTCACTTCTCTAGGAAAACTTCCCTAAGCACCCCATTTCACAGCACTCCCAGCACTCTATGTCTCTCCCCTTGCCTGTTTCTTCATAGCCCTTCTCTTTCCATGATGTCATATTTTTTTTTTGTTTATTTGTCCATCTGTCCCCCCCACCCCTTCCCCAGGATGTAGGTTACATTGTCCAAAATAGTGCCTGGTGTAGTGGGTTATCAATGAATATTTGCAGAATGAATGAACAAGTGAATGAAGAAGCTGAGCTGAATGGTGTCATCCCCCAGACCGACCCTTGGTGCTGGCCAGCAGTCCTTGTGGGCTTCCCTTGTCAGCTCCCCTTCAACTCTGACACCTCCCCTCCCCCACCAACTGTCAACAGGCACCATGGTCTCCTGCTTCACGGACAAAATAGAAGCCACCTGGAGGCAACTTCCTCGACAAATCTACAAACTGCTAGCCTTCACACCTGTCCTTTTAGACCAGGGGTCCCCAACCCCTGGGCCAAGGACCGGTACCGATCTGCGGCCTGTTAGGAACCGGGCTGCACAGCAGGAGGTGAGTGGCAGGTGAGTGAGTGAAGCTTCATTTGCCGCTCCCCATTGTTTGCATTACCGCCTGAACCATCCCCCCTGCTCCCCCAGTCTGTGGAAAAATTGTCTTCCATGAAACCGGTCCGTGGTGCCAAAAATGTTGGGGACTGCTGTTTTAGACCTTTCCCAGGCACAATGGAAGTGTGTGACCCATCACTTGTGCATCCCATGCCCCAAACTCAGGGACTTTGCTTGTCCTTTCCTATCCCCATTCTGTCCACTCCATGCTTGCCACCCACCTTTCAGTGTCTTCACATCTTTCCCATCACCAACCCTCATCTTACTCCCACTTTTCCTTGCCTCTCTTTCAGCCAAGCATCACGTTAGCATTTCCTACACTTGCTCTCTCTGCATTCTTACTATCCTCACCCTAGCAGTGGTTGGTGGGGGTCCTCAGGCCACAGAGGGAGACACAGGAAGGACTGGGCTGGCTCTCCTTTCCATGGCTGGGAGAGGTGAGGAGAACCTCTAGGTCTGTGGAAGGACAACCTCATGGGCTGAACCACATCCTTTGGCGCCATCTGCTGGCTATTTTGGAATGCAACCCTCTTGCTGCACAGGGAACATTTGTGTCCTGGATTCTGTGAGCTTTCCTGAATAAAAAAAAAAAATTCGATAAATCATAGAAAGTACCTTTAATTAATGCTGAATAAGTTAATAAAGTAAGATTGTAACTTATTCTAGAACACCGTTTATTTTTCATTCTTTTTTTTTTTTTTTTTTTAATATTTATTTAGTTATTTATTTTTGGCTGTTTTGGGTCTTCATTTCTGTGCGAGGGCTTTCTCTAGTTGCGGCGAGTGGGGGCCACTCTTCATCGCGGTGCGCGGGCCTCTCACTGTCGCGGCCTCTCTTGTTGCGGAGCACAGGCTCCAGATGCGCAGGCTCAGTAATTGTAGCTCACGGGCTTAGTTGCTCCGCGGCATGTGGGATCTTCCCAGACCAGGGCTCGAACCCGTGTGCCCTGCATTGGCAGGCAGATTCTCAACCACTGTGCCACCAGGGAAGCCCTATTTTTCATTCTTAACCTTTTTTAAAAAGGGGCCTTGTTGGCCCCCAAGATATTTTCTTTTTTATTCATTCATTCATTCGTTCATTCATTATTTTGTTCATCCAGCAGACTTTTGTGTGCCAGCTTCTGTGCTAGAAAGGTTTAATTATGCTTCAGTAAATAAGTTTATTAAGTAAATAAATAAGTATGAACTTATTCCCCAAGTGAATCTGGACTGTATGATTTCAATTCTTTTAAGTTTGTTGAGGTTTTTTTTTATGGCCCAGGATATGGTATATCTTGGTATATGATCTATGGTGCTTGCAAAGGATGTGCAGTGTGCTGTTGTTGGGTGGAATGTTCTATAGATGTTGATCAGATCCTGCTGGCTGACAGTGTTGTTGATTTCCTCTATATCCTTGCTGATTTTCTGTCTAGTTCTTTTGATTGTTGAGAGAATAGTTGAAGTGTCCAATTATAATTGTGTATTTCTTTATCCTTTCAACTCTATCAGTTTTTTGTATTAATAGACTTTTTTAAGAACAGTTTTAGATGTACAGAAAAAGTGAGTATATAGACCCCACCTCCATTTTCCCTATTATTAACATTTTACAGGACTTCCCTGGTTGTCCAGTGGCTAAGACTCCACGCTCCCAATGCAGGGGTCCCGGGTTCGATCCCTGGTCAGGGAACTAGATCCCACATACTGCAGCTAAGAGTTTGCATGCTGCAACTAAAGACCCCGCATGCCACACTAAAGACCCTGCATGCCACAACTAAAGACCCTGCATATCGCAACTAAAGATTCTGCATGCCGCAACTAAAAGATCCCGCATGCCGCAACTAAAAAAGATCTCGCATGCTGCAACTAAAAGATCCTGCATGCTGCAGTGAAGATCCCACGTGCTGCAACTAGGACCTGCGCAGCCAAATAAATAAATAGATAAAATATTAAAAAAAAATCCAGCTACAGAAAAAAATCTTACATTAATATGGTGCATTTGTTATAATCAATGAACCAATATTGGTATATTATTACTAAATAAAGTCCATAGGTTAAATGAATAAACTAATGTCTTTTTCTGTTCCAGAATTCCATCCAGGATGCCACATTACATTTAGCCATCATGTTTCGTTAAGTTCCTCTTGGTTGTGATGTTTTCTCAGACTCTCCTTGTCTTTGATGATCTTAACAGTTTTGAGGAGTATAGTCAGGTATATTGTAGGATGGACCTCTATTAGAATTTTTCTGATGTTTTTCTCATGACTAGACTGGGGTTATAGGTTTCTGGAGGAAAACCACAGATTAAAGTGCCATTTTCATCTCATCATATGACCTTGATCACTTTGCTGAGATAGACTTTGTCAGGTTTCTGTACTATAAAGTTATCTCCACGCCCCCCCCCCCACCCCCAACCTCCCACCCCCCGCCATCGTACTGTCCTCTTTGGAAGGAAGTCGCTTTGCAGCCCACACTTAAGGAGTTATGCTCCCCTCCTTTAGAGTAGAGTATCTACATAATTTATTTGGAATTCTTCTACGTATGAAAATTGTCCCTTCTCTTCCCTTACCTCTCTCTATTTATTAACTTATTCAATCATTTATTTATATCAGAATGGACTCATGGATATTTATTTTATACTTTGGATTATAATCTAATACTACTTTATACTGTTGTTAAATTGTTCCCACTTTGGTCGCTGGGAGCTCTTTCATTTGGCTCCCATGTCCCTTTGACATGCCCCCATCAATGTGTGGGTTTTTTTTCCTTTTTGGGCACTTCCTTACTTTCTGGCACTATAAGATTCTCCAGGCTTATCTTGTATATTTCCTGCTTCTGTCATTGAAACAGCCGTTTCTCCAGGGAACCCTGATTCCTTTTAATAGAGCTTGTTCTAGCTCAGGGCAAAAGCTAGATTGGTGTTGCCACTTGTGGTTGTTAATGGCAAAAGTGACCTCAGTTCTTCATTTCTCCCTGCTTTGCTGTGTGATCTTGCATCTCCTCCCACTAAAGAGGTTGTTATTGGCTGAATTATGTCCCCTCAAATTCATGTGTTGAAGTCCTAACCCAGCTCCCTATAATGGATTAAAAATTATTCAGCAAATATTCAATCGCTTTCCTCTTCCTCTGGGAGCAGAATATATTTTCCTGCCCCATTGACTTTGGGCTTGGCCATCTGACTTGTTTTGGCCAACAGAAAATGAACAGACATGATGTGGTATGAGCAGAAGCTTCCAGCATGCTTGCACAGTTGGTTTTGGCCTCTCGTTTACTTGCCATTTGTCATAAGAAGAACAGGTCCCTGATAGCTGATGTTTCAAGGAGAATATGGAGAAAGGGGAATAGATGTGAGCCTACAGAAGCCTGGAACCAAACCTACTGCCTGCAGACAGACACATAAACAAGAAAAACAAATGCTTGCTCTTATAACCTGTGAATTTAAGGGTGGCTTGTTTTGCAGCATTATCATGGCAATAGTTGACTGTTACACCTCACTATGGGGGAGTCATCTAGCCCAAGAGGGATATTTCTAGGCACTAGTGATAGAGTGAGCAATGGCCCATAGACTGGGAAGCCACCCACGGTACAGGGTGGTACAGTTCCAGCAAAGGGGCCTGGCAGGAATGGGCCAAGGGATTCAGATTCCTGGAGGGTTCATTTCATGGCTTGACTCTGGCTTAAGGAGCTGGAAGAGATAGAAGCCAGTGGCATTTTTTAAGTTCCATTCTACCAGACTGAGGAAGGATCTTCTAACTGCCACTGCCCAGTTCTCAGCTCATGAGGAAGAACTTTGTTCTAAAAATTCAGAGTTGCTGCTACTCCTCTTCCACCAAATGGAGCACCTGAGAAACTACAATGTTTCCCTCTGCTCTCAAGGTCCCTTCTGACCCAGACCCACAAGCTTGGACAGTATTAAAGTCTTTGCTGAAGGTAGAGAGTTCCTGCAGGGAATCAAGAGGATGGGTGATCATTACTGTGTTCTCGGCTGCTCAGAAAACAATTCTTGGCAGTAGGACAGTCCTCGCTAATCTGATCATACCAGGTCTCCTCCTAAGTTAGGACTTTGCACCTGCTGTTCCCTCTGCCTGGAATGCTTTCCCCCAGCAATCTGCATGGTTTACATCATTACCATCTTCAGGCCTTTTCTCACACATCACCTTCTACCTGAGACCTTCCCTAGGTACTCAAACTGAAAGTGCCACATCCTGTAGCCTCAACACTTCCTGTTCCCTTTCCCTGTTATATTTCTTTTGCTTATCACCATTTACTATATGTTTTGTTGTTATTACCTATCACTCCTGTCTCTCCTGAAATGAGAACTCCATGGAGACTGACTTTTTTTTTTTAAATGGATGTATCCCCATTGACTGGGCACATAGTAGGTG
Source organism: Balaenoptera ricei (assembly GCF_028023285.1). Taxonomy (NCBI): domain Eukaryota; kingdom Metazoa; phylum Chordata; class Mammalia; order Artiodactyla; family Balaenopteridae; genus Balaenoptera; species Balaenoptera ricei. Next base: position 31,436,887 of record NC_082653.1, read on the forward strand.
GTCAGTAAATATTATAAAATGCATGCATTGTTTATTGACCATCACCTGGCCATTTGTTATTGGTTGAGAGGCATCAGAGGGCACCTGGGCCCATCTGAGCAGGTGCATTTCCCACCTGGGGTTGGAGGAATACCAAATGCCTAATCTGTAAGAGGCCCAGGCATTTGGCACTTGTAGGCTTGTCTACTAGGGTGACTATTCCCTAAGAGCTTGGACATAAAAGCTCTCAAGACTGGCTTCTGAGGGTTCCACTCTGAGATTGGACACATGATAAATGAGATTAGAGACAAGTAAAGCAAACTTAGAGGTACAGAGTGAGACAAAAGGCTGGGATTGAAGCATGAGATGGGAGGATGGAGAGGGATATATGATGGAAACAGAGGCACAATGCACTGGGAGATGGAACCCTGGCCTGGGGACCGATCTCCATGCCTGGTGCACTAAATAAGTGACTCTTCCCTTTAACTTCCTGGCTTGGCCTCTGAACTCACTAGTGGCTTTCAGACCACAGTTTGGCTTCCCATCAGGTTCATTTATTATCATGAGGACATTGGCTTGTGTGATAGTTAAATTATAGTTCCCATTAAAAATGAGCACATTGGCTTTGAGCTTATGATCTTCATGTCCTAGTGAGTTAGGCCATCTGTGTCAGCTTATATGAGACTGTGGAACACCTTGGAACACCGACCAGACCCATTTTCTAGACCTGTAATACTGAGGACCTGTCCCTTGGCTGGGGGCAAGTTCATTGAGCAAATAATACCTCATTGAGCCTTTTGGGGCACAGCCAGCCAGATATTTTGTTGTGTCCCCTTTTACTTTTTATTAGTCTCTTTCAAAATCCCACACATTTGGTCAGTTAGGGAAAATGTCCTTGAGGTAGAGGGCTTCCAAAAAAAAACCCCTTGTGTTATGTTTGTGGTGAGAGGGGGAACTCTTAGCTTATGCTGTTTCAGATTAGATAACTGACACAGGCTTGCAGTGTGGTGACTCGCCTTTGTGACAGACACTGAAAGCTGCCTGCCTGATATCCATTGCTTCCTCCTGCTGCCAGAATCGTGATTTTGTTCAGAACAGCAGTGTTTCCAACGGGAGGCAATGATCCACCTTGCCCTAAAGCAGGGTCAACAAACTTTTCGACAAATTTTTTTTTTTTTTTTAATTTAGGCTTTGTGGGCCAAGAGATAACTTTCATACAATACACCTGTCATGAAATATTCTCTTGACTTTTTTTTCTCCAACCATTTAAAAATGTAAAACCCATTCTTAGTTCATAGGCTGTACAAAGTCAGGTGGTGGGCTAAATTTGGCCCACTTTGCAGACCTCTGCTCTAAACCAATCACTCCATCTTGTTTTTTATTTTACCAGTCTCCCTTGCAGGGTGGGCATGGCACCCACTTCTGGCCCTTAAGACCTACGTGGAGGTGTCTGGGGAAGGGTGGTTTGGGGCAAACTTTATTATCTTGATAAAAGGAGGCAGATTCCATAGCCCAGACCCTTCTCCTTTTTTCTCCTGCTTGAATATGAACGTGAGTTATGGTGCCATTGGTCATGGTGAAGCAACAAGGAGGATAAAAACCGACACACTGAAGACTATGAAGCAAAGACAGAGCTTGTGTGTGTGACTTACACTGCCAGAAACTACCTACTTCATAAATTGTCAGGTGAGAAAAATAATGACCAATGTTTAAGCAGCTTCCTTATTACTTGCAGCTGCATTTTTAATTGATCCAGTGTGCTAGAGATGTCCTTCATTATGTGCTCCACCCCTCCCCCATCTAGGAGAATTACTCTACCCACAGACACCGGTACCCAGACAGCTGTGTTTTGTATCACATGCTCCATCTCATTCCCATCTGCCTGCTCAGCTGTTCAGACCTGACCTCAAATTAGTCAATCCATAGACTGGCTAGTGAACCACGATCTTTGTGGCTGGTCTCAGGAATGAGAGCTGAGACTCCTATGGTTTCTGGCAGGACAGAAAAAGGTGGATGCAAACAGCATGATGGAGTCACATGAATGGCGAACTCCTGGAAGGAATGGCCACAAATGTCATGGGTGAGGTACTCCTCCAGTGCATCCTTCCCTCCTGCTCCTGGCTCTAAAAGCTCAGCCTGTTGTGGCCCCAGTTCCTGCATTTCTTCTTGGTTCCAAATTCACCCTGGAATTCCTGCTTCATTCTTCTCCAGAAAAGAGCAATTAGAGAATGTAGGCCAGGGGCTTGTTCAGCACCCCCTTTGTTTCCCTGCTTCCACCAAGGGGTGGATGGGGGAAGGGAAGAAACGCCAGCCCAGACCTGCAGGAGAGCTGAGCACAGCCCCACTTCCCAAAGGTACCACCCCCAGCACCACCTGGGTCCACTGGGCTCCCCAGAGAGCTATTCTGAGCTGAGAGGCTACGGGACGGATTTAGCCTTTACAAGCATCTGGTTTTGTGCTTCGCTGAACCACAGAAGAAGAAAAAAAAGGAAATTCTTTTGCAAGTGGACAGTGAACATGTAACCTCCTGGGGATATGACAGGATGGGAATAGAAACAGGGTCAGGAGGGCACTGAGGAGTCAGGGATCTGACAGGTCACCAAGGTCCCAGACCTTTCCCCAGGACCTGTCAGTGCCTGGAGCAGGAGGGACTAAGGGACTAGGTTGTAGTGGTGGTACTGGTGGTAGTGGTGGTAGTGGTGGTGAGGGGCCTGCAGGGGAGAGTGGGGCTCCAGGTGGGTGGGGTGGGTGGGCTGCAGGGCACCTGGAGCAGGAGGACTTCTTTCTGCAGAAGTCCAGGGTGTAGCTGGCTCTCTGGCTGGTGAAGAATACAGGTTCTAGCCCGTTGAGGACTGGTGGAACCAGCTGGGGGGAGGGTCTTGCAAAGATGGTGATGTCAGCCAGCCATCAGGTTGGCACCGGGGCAGTGTCCCAGGCAAGGGTAATGGGGCAACTCCATCAATCTAGGATTTAATGAACACTTATACCTAGTCTGGAGCAGCCCTGGGTCAGACAGTCCACTTCCTCATAGTGGATGAAGACATGGATTCTATCAGTGGACTCTAAGCCAGGATGAGCTTGATGTGAGCTACTGGAGAGGCTGAGGGCTACTCAGGGCTTAATTCTGAACAGGGGGTCTGGGAAGAAGGTCTTGGGAAGATAATGGTGAGTGGAGAGGGCGGGCAGGCTCAGGGCCTCTGGGAGCCTGAAGCCTCAGCATCAGTGGCCTTGTCATGCCTGCATGGAGTAGAGGACATGGCTTTGCAGGAGGCTGTTGGGCTTGTATTTGAGGTGTCTGGGGTCATCCAGAGGAGGGTGAACACACATTTAGAGCTAGAGTAGACCCTTGGGATCCATTTATGTACAAGTGGTCATTTAGATGATTTGGAGTGGATGAGATTGGGTAGCAAGTTGAGATAAGAAGAAAAAAAACCCTGGGGGACACTTAAGGGCATAGAGAGGCACCTGCACAGGAAGGGGGGAGAGAGAGAGAGAGAGAGAGAGAGAGGGAGGGAGGGAGAGAGAGAGAGAGAGAGGGAGGGAGGGGGGGGAGAGAGAGGGGGAGAGAGAGAGAGAGAGGGAGGGAGGGAGAGAGAGAGAGAGAGGGAGAGAGAGAGAAAGAGGGAGAGAGAGAGAGAGGGAGGGAGAGAGAGAAAGAGAGAGAGGGAAGGAGGGAGAGAGGGGGTGGAGAGAGAGGGGGAGAGAGAGGGACGGAGGGAGGGAGGGAGGGAGAGAGAGAGAAAGAGAGAGAGAGAGAGAGTGGGAGAGAAAGAGAGAGAGAGAGGGAGAGAGAAGATCCCAGGGGTGTGGTTCAGGCAGGACGAGGAATATTTCAGGAAGCAGGGAGCAGCCACCAGTGTGGACTACGGCAGAGACGGGGGCGGGGAGGAGATTGGGGAAATGAAAGGTCCCAGGTGACTTGCAAAAGCAGCCCTGGGGGATGCTGGGACAGAGGTCCTGGAAGGAGTGTGGGAAGCAAGCAAGATGGGTGGCAAGAGCCCAGCTGGAGAGGGAGGGTAGACTGGAGCTGGGGCCTTGTGAGGGAAGTGGGAATGCAGCTTTCTAAGGAATTGCATGTGTGTGGGGGGAATTGGGCAAATACCAGTGCCCTTGGAGGCTTGCTTCTGTTTCTGTCACATTTCACAAGACCATCCTCCTTCCCACTCACGGAATCCTTCAGGCTTCACTCCATCCCTGGAGGATTGTGTAAAGGAACTCCTAGTCCCATTTTGATGGGTACTGAGAGTCTTCCCCGCTCCCCCAGTCACCTTGACATTTCACAGGGGCCTCCTGCAGTCTAGGGCCCCATTTTTCATATGCACCTCAGGGACAGTCTCTTTAATCAGTTGTATGGGCTGGGCTGGGGTACCTGAGGACCTTCTCCCAGATGTCGCAGAATCACTTGCAAGAGGCTACCTTCTCTAGAAGGGCTGTTGCTATTCCCTCCATTCCTCTTGGCCACTCCAGGACTCTTTGCCATGTCCTGAGAACAAGGTCAGCAGCTCAGTGCTTTACTGATGATTAGAACTGTGATGCTGGATGCCTCTGCTGTGGCACAGCCTCTCTGGGGCTCTGTAGCCCCACCCCCCTCTCCTGAAGGCTCCTTCCCTGGTGTGGAGGGCACAGGAGGAGGCAGCTGTGTGCAGAGAGTCCCGTGTGCAGGAGACACGAGCTGAGGCTTAAAGGTCAGATATGTTTTGCTGATTGATCATCAAGCCTAGAGAAGGTACTGGGCAAGCTGCTGACCCCACCTGCCTCTACACCCATTGTTATCCAGGACAGGGAGGCCCCCTAAAATCCTTCTGATGAAGGCTCCCTCCCTACATTTCTCCCTTGTCCTCACTGTTGACCTCCTGTGGGCTCAGCTGCCCTGGCATGTGGGAAACCCTCTCAGAGACCCTCCCCTGCTGTTGAACCCCTGCTGGGGAGCCCAGAGTTCAATCCTCTGACACTAGGGTCTGCCTCCTTGCTGACCTTTGCTTTGACGGATGGCCCCCACCTCTGTGAGAAGACTGTGGGGGCTGTGCCCAGTGTCCCCAGCTTTAGGGCAGCCAGTGTGCTGCAAGATGAAGCCCTCTTTGGGGTGTGCAACATGCTCCCAGTACCTGCTTTTAACTGCCCCTCCTGTTCCTTGTGGGGGTTACCAGGCCTGAAAGTCCAGTACCTGCTGTAGACCCACAGTGTGAAATTTCTGCTCCCAAGCCCAGATATTGGCTGTCTTTTTACCTTGTAATATTGGGATGAGGGGTCTGAAATTGTGGTGATCTTTTAAACAGACTACCTCCCTACTACAGGATGGAAGCTTTTGGCTCAAAATACTGGCTCATGTTGACCCCAGCAGTTGGTTCTTCCAGTTTCAGAACACCTCCACTCCAGACAGCCCAGGGTATTATCTAACCAGCTCTCCTTCCAAGGGTCCATTGGGCTACAGTCATCATTCCCATGCTGGTTGGATGTATGTGGTTGATATTATCTAGCTGAAGACTGAACTACCTGTAGTCTCTTGGGAACATGACAAGTGTTCGACATTTTACTCAAAGCTAATAAGCATGGTTCCTAGGTAGGTGTTCTCTCACCATGTATACCTGTCTACTTGGGCTTGTACATTTTTTCATGTAAAGTAATGTTTCACCCATTTAACTGATGGCCACCTTCCAGACTGAGGCCCTCAGAGCATCACAGATATATCTGGTGAGACTGAAAAAAGCGAAACTTTGTGCTTATAATTACTGTTTGTTCCCAAGACCAATCATGTGAGTTTTAAAAGCCAACAAAATGCCCGAATCTTTTGGTTATGCTGAAAGTCCCAAAGGACAGCAGCCATCAGTTAAAGAGACAGGTTGAAACTAGAAAGGTGAACACAGACCCAATTTATCCTCTTGTGGGCCTTTAGTACTTGAAGGATTTTAGAAAAACAAAAAGTAGTTCTTTATGGGTTGTAAGCTGAAGATGAACAGTTTGCACAGTTTGGACAAAATAGAAGTACTCTGACCAATAAATATGTCTAAAAATGACAAAGTTCTCCCCATTTGATGGTTCCAGAGCCCAGCAAGAAGTGATGGGCACAGGCACAAGGAGCTATATACAGTGTAAACAGTAAGGCCCTTGGGGAGACAAAGTGAGGGGCAGGGCGGAGCCTCAGTAGGGCAAAGTGGGCCCACAGGTTAATACAACAGGCTTGTAGGACAGTCATCCAATCTGCCACCAAAGCTTGTGGGTGGCAATGGCAGGCCACTGGATTCCTTCAGTCTACAGTAAGGATAACTTGTGTCCATTGAGAAGCTTTGGCCCCACTGACTTTTTCCGGAGGGGAGGCATTGGGGGCAGCCAGGCAGGGCCTCTGTGCCCTTTCCTCCCCAAGAGGAGGGACAGGGCTGCCTGGCCATACTTGGGGCCATCTACCCAGGGTTCAAGTCATGGATGGGGCAGTGTTTCTCAAACAGGGATTGGAAGCAAATGGCCCCAAGGAGCCCTCAGCCTCTCCCTTGAAAGGAGGAGCTGGGGGCATCTGTGTCCAGGAGGGGGAGCCCATAACTTTCCACCCTTCAAGGGCTTCACCCACACCTCAGTTCCTCAAGGATTCTGGAGAGCAGTCTCCCTGATCAGTTTCTGGGTCCTTGATTCTCACCAGCCTCTTGAACAAAGCCAGCCTCCATCTCCACACCCTTCTCCCATCCCCAGCACACTCCTCGGCCTAACTCAGGGGTCCTTAAATATCAGTCTCCCGGAGATGGCTAGAGTTTGCCAGTTCGTAGGCCTGGCAGGTGGTGCCCTCAGCTGCATCACTGGGGACGCCTAAGGACACAGCTTCCACCTCCAAGTGCAGGGCGCACGCAGCCTCTCTGGCGTGCTTCTTTTGCGACAGGCTGCAGACCTTGGCATGCAGCTGGGTGGTGGGTCTCTGGAACGGCACGAGAAGCCTCCACTTGCGAAAGGCGCAGGGCGGCTTTCGACGGCCGACGACTGGAGCCTGCGCCTTGGGTGTGCCTGGGGAACCGGGGGCTGAGGGCGCGGTGAGGGCCAGCAGGGCCCCGGAGGGTGCGGCGCCTGGGCCAGGAGCGTAGTCAGGGCGCGGGCCGCCATTCGAGGCTTGCCAGTGGTGACCGTAGATGCTCCAGAGGGGGCGGTGGTGCTGGCGACTACGATGGCATTGGCAGCGCAGGAGGCGGAGGAAGGCCCGCTTGAACTCCCGGCTGGAGCAAGGGTAGATGAGCGGGTTCACGCAACTGTTGAAGTAGCCCAGCCAGAAGATAACCTTGAAGACGCCCTCTGAGGGCTTCAGCTGTGGGAAAAGGGAGCCTGTGGGAAGCAGAGACCCAGGCTGGTTAGATGCTCAGGGAGAGGGAGTCCCAGGCAGCGCCTGGTGCAAAGGGGCCACCCTCTCCGCACTACTCCCCCTCCCCCCACCCCTTTCAGGGGCCCTGGCCATTCATCAACCAGTGGCTCTCAAGATATCTCTCCTCAATGAGTCCCTGATATAATTTGAGGGTGTCCATGAACTTGAATGAGGAAAAATAGTCATCTTCAGTTTTACTCACGTTTACCTGAAATTGAGCATTTCCAGCGAGTGTAAGCAACAAACCTGAGTAGAATTAGACAAAACGATATGAAATCACTGTTTTGTAGCTCAAAACTGGTGCAATATTGGCAGTTTACCCCCTAATATTAGCAGTTGCTACAGATATTTTGGAATATTGTCTACGCTCCTCACTATTTGGAAGTGTCAGTCACTAGATCACACCACTAGATCTTGTTATTTAAAGCCTTCACATGGAAGCACATTGGAGACTAAATCACAGATTTCAGTTAAATGAAGTCGATTTCATCTGCAATCCTTTGTATTTTATTTTTTGCATTTGAAAGAGTAACTCTGAGAAAGGCTCCATACACTTTGCCAGATGGCCAAGTAGTCCCTAGTATAAAAAGGGTAAGAACTCCTGAATTAAATGTTGACCCAGGCTTGCCCTGAGCCAGGCACTGTGCTGGGCTCTCATCAAACACCTGAGGCCCTGCTCTCCCGGTAGCAATGTGGATCACATATCATGGGAATGCAGGTGGGATGATGGTGGTGCTCAGTATATTGGGGTGGGGGGCTTCCAGGGTCTCAGGATGGACAGGAGCCAGGCAGGATGAGGAAGGGCAGAGGGTATCAGGAGTGGAAGGGACAGGTGGGCAAGAGGATAACAAGTTTGGGGCATGGGAATGTCCTGTAGGATATGCTCAGAAAACTTCATTTGAGACAAATGGTGAAGGGCCTTAAATGCTGGGAAGTTTGGCTTTTATTTTGTGGGTAGTTAGGAGCCATGGATATTTTTGAGCAGGCAAGAGATAGTACCTAGAATTAAGCCTCAATAAACACAATGCCCATGAGCTGTCGGAATGCAGGATAGTGGGGCTGTCCCAGTGGAAGTGGGAAGTGGTCAGGAAGGCTTCTGGGATGGCTTTGAAAGGGAGCAGAGTGCCAGGCAGGAGGAGGTGGGGGCACTGGGGTCTGAGCTGTGCCAGGAAGACCCTCCTCCCTGCATACCTTTCCCCTGTCTTCCCCACCATAGACCTCAAGGAGTCATGTCTCCAAAGGCACCTAACAAAATGCAAAGACATCATCCAGGAGGCAGAGGCCACTTTGTCACCCTCACTATCCTCAACATCAGCAGGGGTTGGGGGTAGGCGGCAGGAGCGTCCCATGCCAGGCAAAAGCTTCAGGTGTCTGCCAGGCTGAGGAGACAAGGGGTAGTGGTCCTTGACAAATCATGGGACCTGCTTTCTTTTCTCCTTGCCCTCAAAGAAATAAGAGCAGTGCCCCCTACTGAGGGAGCAGAGGCACCATGCCCCCCTCTTTGACCTGGGGACCCTTGCATATCACCCGCCTCCCACCCAGTGGGATCCCTGATGCTAAGAGACACTGTGGAGGAAGAGGAGTGTCAGGCAGTATTGTATGGCACAGCATTTTCAAACCCTGGTCACGCAGCCTTGAGCAAGTTATTTGGCCATCTAAGTCTCACTCTTCTTTTCTGTGAGATATACACAACAATTTCTCTGGAAGGGATTTTGTGACGCTTCATAAATTTCAGGGCACAAGACTTCGCAGGTTTGTAGTAAATACTGGAGTCTGTTCACTCCCCCTTTCCCTACTTCTGTGGCTTTTGAGAGAGGAGACCTCAGCCCTGGGAAGGGACCCCCTTCCCAGCTCTGGAGAGTGGCCAGAAACAGTAGCCGAGACCTGGTGGGTTTGGGGGAGGCTGGGGCATAAATCAGAATGTGTTAAGGAGATAATTTCCCTTGGGAGAAGAATTGGGCAGTTGTCCCTGGAATGTGGGGGCCACCAGCATTGACCTTAGCCTCCAGAAAGACAGCCTCTGAACAGCATCCCTCAACGGCTGCAAAATAAGACAGAGTGCTGAAAATAACTTTCTGACTCAGGCTAGAATTCTTTTATATTTAGCCCAGGATGACAAATCAGGGGACTATGCTTTAAGCAGTAAGCCAAAAGCCAGCCAAAGGGCTTTGTTATTGGTGTGGTTTTGATTCGGATTGGTGGGCAACATGGCATATAGTAGTGTGGCCTGGGCCTTGTTTGAAGCATTAAAATTCTAATTCATGCTCAACCAACCTATGCAGAAGCCTGCTGCCAGCTGGGAATTCCTTACACACAAAGGAGCTGGGATACAAACTCAGCCTTTCAGCCCCAAGTTTTTCCTACTGTGTCCTGCTGAGGGTTCTGTCTTACTTTGGGCTCTTCCAGAAGCAGACCTGAGACAAGGATTCAAATGCAAGTTGTTAATTTGGAAGGTAAATGAAACACCAGTAGTGAAGTGTGATAAAAAGAGGGAAGAGAAGGAAGCCAATGAAAGGAGAGTTAACAAGTTAGTCACTGCTGTGGGCAACTGAGGTGCAATCTCACTGGGAGCTCTGGGGGACTGGAGAACAGGACCAGTAAGGTGAGGGAGGTGGGGTATCTATACTCCCATTACCATAAGCCAGTGTTTGGGTTGCTCCCTCAGGGTGTTAATTTTCCATACTTCCTGCTTGCTGTGTGGGTGGACAGTGACGATTTTGTTGTTCAGAGAAAGCTGCAGGCGAAGATATGGAGGCAGCTACTGGGGCGGAAAGTGACCCATGTTCAGGGGGGATGGGTGGGGCACTGACAGCAGCCACCACAATTTTGTTTCATTGCTGTCTGCCCTCTGTGCACAGACATCTTGCCTGGAAAATACAGACGTCTGTGCCTTGGGCTCCAGCTTTCACAGACAGGAGCTCCTAAGAGACTTTTACTCTGTTCCTTTCACATATGGCAGTCCTGAGCCTCACACCTACTTCTGCCCAGAGTGCTGCAGTCTACCCCCTACACCTCCTTGCACCCTGCCTCACTCTTTGCTGCCTGCCTGCCCCAACATTCTCTCTTCTGCCCACAGCCTCTTTCAAGGATCTCTGGGTTGGGGGAGGGGGGCTTGTGGGCACTTCCCTCCCCTTTGCCATGGATGAGGTGGGTAACTGTCCTGAGACTCCCGAGGGTGCTCACTGGCATTATCCCTGCAGCACTGCCCTGCTGTCAGGGCATCAGTGGACAAGCCCCTTCTCAGCCACTCCCAACTTTCTCCTCCTCCAGCCACTCTGAGTTATGGCCTCTTAGGTCGACCACTTGGTTTCACCTCTCTTGCCTTCTCAGTCCTCTCCAGCTGCCCAGCACAAGCCTCTGCCAGCCCCGGAAGCCCAGCTACAGGAAAGCCTCAATGGGTACATGGAGGCTCGGAGGCAAGGCCTCTGTCTCTCAGTACCTGGCACTCCCCTTCTCGGTCCTGAGCTGGCTCCCTCTCCTACTCCCCACATTGTCCACAGCCGTTCTTGAAGGCATAAAGCACAGCTGTGCTAACTCATCTTGGCAGTTGTCACTGGAAACAGGTGCTCATGGGACCCTCCTGTCTCTGCCTCCCGCCATCCAGGCGCCCAGCACCACCCCCTTGTTCTCCTTTCTCTTGCAATTCCCGCTTCTCTTCCGTCTTCATGTGCATCAGCTAAGTTGCCACACTGACTGCTCACTGCCCTCTGGCCACAGCGGGCTCCCCGTCTTGTCTCTGTGCTTTTGCACAGGATCATCCTGGACTGCCCTTCCTCCTTCCTCCACCTGGTAGTGCTGGCTCCAGTGGCATCTCCTCCTGGGAGCCTTTGTCACACCACCCCCTCCCGACCCAGCAGAGTTAGTTGTATTCCCCCCTCCTCTAGCACATCTATTCACTTCTCAATGCCAAGAACACTGTGGGTAACTACCGGTTTCCCATCTATCTGATCCTTAAATGGAGAGCTCCCCACACCATCCTTGGCACATCGTAGGCGCTCCACACATTCTGACCCCCCTCTTTCTGTCACACTCTGCGTCCCCTCCATTACCAGCTCCTGTTGGTCCTGAATCCCCCACTTTGCTCCATCCCCTGTTACCACCCTGGTCCCAGCTACTATCATCATCTACCTACAGTGCCCTTCCAAGTGGGCTCTCTGTTCCTGCCCCTGTGCCCCCCATAGTACCCTGTTCTCCACATAGTAGCTGGGGGGGGGTGTCCTTTTAAAACATAAGGCTGAGCAGTTCATTTCTTCACTTAAACCTATATTCCACTGCTGACTGCAGCTTTCTGTCCTCTCTCTCTTTCTCATCGGAACTTTGACCTGCCAGCCCCTTGGATTTCTCCTATCATCTCTGCTTAGCTGAGACTTCTCCTCATTTGCACCCCAGCCATTCTTTCCTCAGTCCTTCCATGCGCATGTCCTTCTGGATTTGGGTTGTATTTATCCAGCCAGATCCTAACTCTGGAGAGATTCACCCACACTCTGAACACGCTTAGGGTCTCCAACCTCAGCTCTGTGTCCTGGCTTCAAGCAATCTTGCCACCCATCCTCAGCCCACTCCCCCCGCCACCGATTCCTGCACTAGCTCCTTTGAGCCTTTACTCCTCTCCACAGGCCCTGCAGTCTGCCCCTTCGCCTTCTCCAAAGCAGTTGATCTCACTTCCTGTTTCACAGAGTAAACAAGACAAAGAAGTTGGGCACTCACTCAAACCTTCTTCACCTGTCTTCCTCCTTGGTAAGAAAGGAGTCTCTCCTCCCACCCAAGGTTCATGTCCCTACTTGTGTTGTAGAGCTCTCGACCCATCAGTCACTTGTGAGCTTGCCTCTGTCACAGCTGCACCCTCTTTGCTGGTTCTCTGGCTATGACTTCATTCTCTCCACCCTTTCTATCCACACGTGCCGCCTCCTCTTCCCCACCTGCTTTTCACTCCACTGCTTTGCCCCACTGCCCCACTCCACCCCAGCCCTCCCACATGCAGATACAGCTCTTATCCATCCTGGACACTTCTCATCTCACCCGGGGCTTCTGGGGCACCATTCTCTTGGATTTTCTACTCCTTGTCAATTGCCTTTGCTCCTTCTTCCTCATGTCCCCACTGCTACGTGTAGGAGTGCCCTTATAAGAAGAGTCTTGTAATCTCTTCTCTTTGCATTCTCCTGGCAATTTCAGCCAGGCTCACTGACTTTTGGCTGGTAATGCCCACAGTTCTATCTCCAGCTCAGTTTGCTCTCCCAAATTCTAGACTCATAGATCCCAGACTCAATTCTTCCCAGACATTTCCACTTGGATGTCTACTGGCATCTCACACTTATCCTGCCCTCATAAAGCTTACATGTCATAGGGCAAGACCAGAAATACATATGATAAACAAGGAAAATGCAAACGTATCAGATAATAAAACATGCTAATAAAAAACAAAGTAGGGAAGGAAGATACCTAGTGTGTATTTATGTATGTGTGTGTGTGTGGCTGGGGGTGGTGGTATAAATTTTGGGTAAAGTGGCCAGAGAAGGCCTGCTGAGAATGTGACGTTTGAGTAAAGAGCGGAATGAGGCATGTGGACATTTTGGGGAAAAGCATTCCAGGTAGAGGAAACAGTGCAAAGGGCCTGAGGGGGCCCTGGTATGTTTGCAGAACAATGACAAGGCTAATGTGGATAGAATGGAGTGATTGAGTGCACAGCAGAAGGGGATGAGGTTGAAACTCAACCACTACCCTCCTCCCTGCGCCCTCCTACCCTGTCTGAGACACAATCACCTCTCCCCTTGAGTAATTCAGCAGCCTCCCGACTGTCTCTTGCATGTACCCTTGCAGCCTGAAATCTACCCTCAACCTGGCAGCTAGAACGATCCTTTAAAAATATTGGGTTGGCCAAAAGTTTAGTTCAGTGTTTTCCGTAAGATGGCTCGAGTAGCGCTTAGTTGTCTTTAACTTCATTCACAACAATTTTGTTAGATTGTATTGTGACAGCTGTCATATCAGCATGCATTTAAAAAAAACTTATCAAAATTGGTGAATTTTTGTGTAGCTATTTTAATATTGAAGATGGAAGAAAAAAAGCATCATTTACAGCGTATTATGCTTTATTATTTCAAGAAAGGTAAAAATGCAACTGAAATGCAAAGAAAGATTTGTGCAGTGTATGGAAAAGGTACTGTGACTGATCGAACGTGTCAAAAGTGGTTTGTGAAGTTTCATGCTGGAGATTTCTTGCTGGACGATGCTCCATGGTCAGGTAGACCAGTTGAAGCTGACAGGGATCAAATTGAGACATTAACTGAGAACCATCAACATTATACCACGCGGGAGATAGCTGACATACTCAAAATATCCAAATCAAGTGTTGAAAATCATTTGCACAAGCTTGGTTATATGAATCACTTTGATGTTTGGGTTCCACAGAAATTAAGCGAAAAAACCTTCTTGACTGTATTTCCACATGCGATTCTCTACTTAAACATAACGAAAAGTTTCCGTTTTTAAAACAAATTGTGACGGGCGATGAAAAGTGGATACTGTACGATAATGTGGAAAGGATGAGATGGTGGGGCAAGCGAAATGAACCACCACCAACCACACCAAAGGCCGGTCTTCATCCAAAGAAGATGATGTTGTGTATATGGTGGAATTGGAAGAGAGTCCTCTGTTATGAGCTCCTTCTGGAAAACCAAGCGATTAATTCCAACAAGTACTGCTCCCAATTAGACCAACTGAAAGCAGCACTCAACAAAAACCGTCTGGAATTAGTCAACAGAAAATGCATAATCTTCCATCAGGGTAACACAAGACCGCACGTTTCTTTGATGACCAGGCAAAAACTGTTACAGCTTGGGTGGGAAGTTCTGATCCATCGACCGTATTCACCAGACATTGCACCTTTGGATTTCCATTTTTTTCAGTCTTTACAAAATTCTCTTAATGGAAAAAATTTCAGTTCCCTGGAAGACTGTAAAGGAACAGTTCTTTGCTCAAAAAGCCAAAAAGTTTTGGGAAGATGGAATTATGAAGTTGTCTGAAAAATTTCAGAAGGTAGTGGAACAAAACAGTGAATATGTTGTTCAATAAAGTTCTGGGTGAAAATAAAGAATGTGTCTTTTATTTGTACTTTAAAACCGAAGGAACTTTTTGGCCAACCCAATAGAACTAGATCATGTCACTCCTCAAGCTCAAAACCCTCTAAGGGCTGCCATTCCCCCTCACAGCTTGACATGTGGTCCTCTGACCCCCTGACACCCTCTCCTACTCCCCCCCACTCTGTTCCAGCCACACTACCCTCCTTTTGCTTCTTGGACATGCCAGACACACTCCCACCTTGGGCCTTTGCATTTGCTTTTCCCCAGAATCTTCTTCCTCCAGAAATCCACATGGCTCCCTGACCTCCCATCTAAAATTGCAGTGTGCCTGGAAACAACCCAAGGGCCCACCAACAGATGACTGGTTTAAGACGATGTGGTATATATAAACAATGGAATATTACTCAGCCATAAAAAGAATGAAATATTGCCACTTGCAGCAACATGGATGGACCTAGAGATTGTCATACTAAGTGAAGTAAGTCAGAGAAAGACAAATATTATATGATATGACTTACATGTGGAATCTAAAAAATAATACAAATGAATCTATATACAAAACAGAAACAGACTCACAGACATAGAAAACAAACTTATAGTTACCAAAGGGGAGAGGGAGGGAGGGAGGGACAAATTAGGAGTGTGAGATTAACAGACACAAACTACTATACATAAAATAGATAAGCAACAATAATTTACTGTATAGCACATGAGACTGTATTCAGTATCTCATAATAATCTATAAAGGAAAATAATCTAAAAAAAAAAACTGAATCACTTTGCTGTACAACTGAAAACAACACGATATTATAAATCAACTACAATAAAAAAAATTGCAGTGTCCCCCACCCCATACTCCCTATCTCCCTCAACTGGCTCTATCTGTGGCCCTTATCACCTTCTCTTGTACTATTTGAGTTATTCTTCATTTTGTCTATCACCTTTCTCCCTGCAGTAGGAGTCCATGGGGCAGGAATAGTGTCTGTTTTGCTTGGTGCTGCACTCCCATTGCCCAGAAGACCTCATGAACACATTGAACATAGTAGGGGCTCAACACTTGCTGAGTTTGCTGAATGAGTCCCTCTTTTCTACCCTATATGTCACCATGTCTGGTACATTTAATTTTCTCTCTAGTGGGGTCCCTCCCTTCACCTCATTCCTGAAGCCTTTGCTGACTCTGGCATCTCATTTTGTTTACATGGCTGTGACAGCCCCCAGTGGTCCCTTGTCTCCTCTACTCTGCACACAGCTGCTGGAGACTTATTGTAAAAAAAAATGGTTTCTCTCCTTTCCCCTCTGAAAACCGTTGGTGGCTTCTAATGGCTCTGAGGAATAAACCCAAATTTTCTTGTGTTGCATTCAAGTCTTTTCAGAATCCTAAGCTGTCTTCAGCTTACCTCCCTCCCAAATTGGCCACACGAAGCAACAAGCATGTCTTCCCACAGAGGCTGGGCTCCTTCTGCCTTCCTGCGTGGCTCTAACTGCTCCCACGGTGCTTTCTGCTTCCTCCCACCCATCCCTCCAGCCCAGGTCAGGTGTCCTCCCCCACCAAGCCTGGGTTAGGTGCCCTTTTATGCACGCCTGCATCTTAACAAATAAAATTTATTACTGCTCTATCTACTCTCCTAGACTCTAGGTTTCTTGAGGGCAGGGATGGGATTAATTATTCTTTTCATCCCAGCCTCTAACACACGTGCCTGATCCAGAGCAGGGGTCGTAAAGTAGCTGTTGAGTGAGTGGATAAATGCTGTTTGGGTAGATGTAGGTAGCCTCTAAAGTGATGAGGAAGGAAATGGGAGCTCACGCTTGCTTTCTGAGTGTTCAGTACCTACCAGGCTCCATGCTGGGCCCTGTATGTAGCACTTCTCATTTAATTCTCATGGCATTAGCATCCCACTTTGTAGCGATTCTAGTTATCTCCGGAGGGCAAGTGGCAGCATCAGGATTTGAACCTGCATCAGTCTAGCCCTAAAGTGCTTGTTCTTTCCATGACATCATGCAAAGATAGAAAAAAAACTTCCCCTGGTCTTCCAGGGGTCCTGGGGTCAGGATCCACAAAGACTCACTTAATACCTTCCAGCAGCTGCTCCACAAGCAGCATGCCCATCCCTACCTCTGGACTTTCATACATTTGGCCTGGTCTGGAGGATGGCCCTCTTCCTTTCTCCATAGCAGGTCTCTCCAGTTCTTCAGACTTGGGCATAGAACCACCTCTCCAGGAGCAGTTCTGTGATTAATTCCACTCCTGGGGTCTGCGGAGGTGAGAGTGGTTTCTGGAGTGTGTGTGCCTTGAGCACTTCTGATTCTGCCTCCACCAAGTGGCACTCATTGGCCTTCTCTATGGCCTTTAGGGTGGCCTGTGGGGGCTGCCATATTGAATTCGGCTCCTGTGCATGCATGCCCGTCCAGAACACTCAGAAAGGCTGGGCTGTTGCCTGCTCGCTGCATCTCAGGAAACAGACCCCAGCCTCCTGGGAGGAGCCCCAGAAAGCCACTTGGCCATCTCCTTCCCCTTCTTCAGATCTTTGCTCAAAAGTCACCTTTAAGTTTTGAAGTTGATGCTATTAGTGCCCCACCCAGGTTCCCCTGGTCCCCAGCTGCTGTGAGTGTTGGCTGCTAATGGCTTATAGTTGGCTGCTAATGGAGAATTGCCCTTGACCAATGGGAGCTGCTTCAACTGGGAGATGACACCTTCCCACCAAGGTGGCAGCCCACAGCCAGTGATAGACTGAGCGGGGATGGAAAAGGCCAGACTCCTTATCTCGAGGTGGCACCATTCTCTGCTGTCGTTCTTGTTCCAGGGTTCAGGCTGAGGCCAGACTTTGAGACCACATCCTGGGTTTAGCTCTTTTCTGACTTATCCTGCTTCCCTCCCTCCCAGGTACCTCCTGAGAGCTTCCCTCAGTCCATCACTTGCATAAGAACTCCTGTCTCAGGCTCTATGTACAGGGACGTGACCCAGGACACTCTTTGCATGGATGTATCTTCAAGCTCTCTTGATTGGTCCTAAACCTATAATCCAGGGATTAGCTCTTGGTCACTGTTTCAACTCTTCCACCCACTGCTGAGAAAGGCAGGGCATGAATTTACATGTTCATGTCCATTCCTCTCCACTCAACAGGCAGGCTGGAGAATGGGAGTGAACACATTGACCTACCTATGAGGAGAGGTGGTCAGGATGTAGGTAGGAGATGACTGCAAACACAACTCTTGCCTGCTTCTCTCTGCTCCTCGGCCTTTTCTTGCATGTATCCATCAAGCTTGCTCCCACCTGCCTTCCCCTATTCCCTGTTTTGGGGTGCCTCTGTCAGGAGTCTAACCTAATGTCCAGGGATGCTGAACATCCACTAGTCAGAAGAGGCAGGGCCTCTCCTGTGTCAGCAGGTTACCCCACTCTTTGGCATGTTGGCTGGGCTAGCCTGGCCTGCACACTGTTGGGGAAACTAAGGCAGGCTGAGATTGGCGGCGGAGGTCTGCAGCCTTATCACAGGCCAGTCCCCTCTCCTAAGTGAGAGCAATGTCCAGGCCCAGGAGATGCTGCTGAGATGCTGGTTAAGGCTGGAACTGGCCAATCTGGCCAAGCCTCGCTGAGGAGTGACAGTGCTGAAGCCAAGGGGGGACTGTGTGATTAACAGCATTCTTTTGGCATCACCAGAAGGGAACTTGTTCTTGGTAGAATGTCAGAATTCACAGCCAGTCTTGTTCATAGCTTGCAGCCAACCATGGACTATTAGGCTTCACTCCAGCCTTTCCCCTTTCCCACCTCCTCCCTCACCAGTGACTTTTCTATCCACAAGCAGCCATTTTCTCTAGCCAGAAAGAAATAGAGGGATTAAAAATACCATGTACCATATTCAGGTCTTTCCCTGCCAACAGGGCTAGCAGAGATGGAATTCCCAGTCCTAGACTCCCTTTCTCTCTCCTAGTTCTTTCAGCTGCTCACTCAGTGCTTCTGACTCTAGAACTCAATTGCGCCTTCCCCAAGAGAGGCTGGGAAGCAGCGGACCTCTTTGCAATATTTTAAAGGGTCGGCCTCCCTCATAAGGCACACTTGAGCTGAGACCTGAAGACCCTCTGAGGGAGTGAGTCATGCATCTACCTGAAGAAAGAGAATTCCAGACAGAGGAGAGGGCATGTGCAAAGGCCCTGAGGCAGCAGGGTACCGCACAAGTTCAAGGACAACCAAGTTAGGACTGCTGGAACAGAGAAGGGGAGGAAGAGATGGTAAGAGATAAGGCCATTTTGAAGCAGAGACAATCATGGAAGGCTGTCAGGAAGAGGTGACCTGAATAGGGTCCAGGTCTCAGATGGATTATAAAGACATGGAGTTGAGGCTATTGTGGGGTAGCTGTGCCAAGCCAAATCTCTTGAATTCCTTGCATTGCCAATCTTCCATGGTGAGAGGTAACTGGTGGGTCCTCTGGCTTGAGATAGACAAGGAATAGATCAGAAGTCCCTCTGTGCCCCGTGTTTGCCTCAGGATCCTTGAGCTCTGTGGGGCTGGCCTAGAACTACTGGTCTGGCCCTGGACATCCTTCTGCAGCTGTGCGGATTGGCAGGGAGGGGCAGTTCCTAGAGCCACAGAGGCTGCCCGGTGGGGCCCAAGGCAGGGAGATGAGTCACAGACCTGTTCAGTGTCCTACACTGGACCCCACCCATTCCCCTTCAGCTCTTCTCCCTCCCCTTCTCCCCCCTCTCTCTCTCCACCTTCCCTCTCTCCCTCTTTTCCACTCTTGTTGTCACTTCTTAACTCATTCCCTGATCTGTGGCCTTGGAGTGGTCACACCCCAAGCTCTGCGTGCCCAAGGCTGAAGTCCCTGCCAAATGGCCCTTGTGCTCGACTGAACATGACCCTGATCTGAGCATGAACCTTTCAGTTCTCAGACCACAATGACAAATGGCTCATGAGTTGGAGCAGATCAGTGCTTTTGCCAGAGGAGAGAAGTTCCCAGACAGTGGTCACTCTGTCCAGGAGTCCCAGCACTGAGTTGCTGGGACATTGACCACTAGGTCCCAATGCTGGCTCTCAGGGGCCCAGGCCAATGTTCTGCTGGGTCACCATCTGCAAAGGAGGGCAGGCAAATCCTCTAGCATTCAAGGAGAACTTTTTGGTGGGCATATAGCTCATGAAGCAGGATGGGGCAGGGTTCAGGTGGGGTCAGAGGTGGGCTCAGGAACTCAGAGACTTTCCCATGAGGAGTAGGCTCAAGGGCTCTGGCGGTCTGGGAGGACCAAGCCACGCAGGAAGTGGTCATGTCCTATGGCAATGCTCAGGGCCCTCATGGCCAGGATCTGGGGCAGAAGTGAGCCTGGAACTGAGCCTGGGGGGAGGTAAGCAGGTGCTGAGGCATTTGGTGAGATTTAAAGCTTAAAGCATGGCTGCCAACTGACCCTTAACCCTGGCTTCAGTTTGACCTCTGATCTCTGACCCAGGCAGGAAGTAACAGGACTCTAGGGCCAAGGGCACCCATTGGCCAACCCCCAAACAGTGATGTCTATAATGTGTGACAGATTTAAAAATCACTTTTAACATGGTACTAAAAAACCTATTGGTCCCCTTAGGAAAGATTGCTAGGAAATTGACTCTTCTTTTGATAAAGGAGAGAGCATCGAGCAGCTCTCCTGATTTTCCTGTATGGACTCTATTTCAAGTGACCAAATAGCTAGTGGTGAATTCTTTTTAGAATTTTAGTCTACAAATGCAGAAGGAATGATAGAATTTGGATATCACCACTTTCAGTCCCAGTGATATAATGGGTCCAGGCCATGGTCAATGGCTGCTAAAACTAGCAGGTGAAAGGCTGATGGAACATTTTATAATGAATGAATCAGGCTGACTGCATCTGAACCCCTGATCAATCTTAACATCACAAAAGAAAAGAAATCTTGTCCCAAACACTGAACTTGAATCTGTTCAAGCCAGTTTACAGGAAGTACAAGGAACAGGGGACACATTAAATGGCACTAATAGGGACGCAAACTCCAAAATGTGGGCAACTCCTTGGGGACAAACAATCTGGTTTCTTCACCAAATAAGCTGAAAGGGAAAAGGTGGGGGTAGGGGAATCTTATTAATCAAAGAAACTGAGGAGACAAATCAAGTGCATGCAATGTATGTACTTTCTTTTGGACCCTGATTCAAACAAATAAACGAAAATTTTGTGAGGAAATCAGCAACATTTGAACACTAAGATATTTGGTACTATTAAACAACTATTTTTATGTGTTATCATGGATTTTGGTTATTTTTTAAAAGTTCTTCTAGAAATATACATTGAAGAATTTACAGATGAACTGATATGGTGTCTGGGATTTTCTTCAAAATAATAAGCAGTGGTGGAAAGTGGGCGGGGGGTTGAAATGAATGAAGATCAGCCTTGGGTTGATACTTGTTGAAGCTGGGGCCATCATACCGTTCTGTCTACTTATGTGTTTGAAACTATCCATGATTTTTAAAAACGGAAAATAAAACCCCTAGCTCATTGCTTGTTCATAATAATCACTCAATAAATGTTAGCTGTTATGTTTAAAAACTTTTTAAGGTCATATAAAAGGGGGGGTCACCCCCAATGCATTGCGAGTAAAGGGGGTCTCTGCTTACACAGAGGCTGTTATACTAAGTGAAATAAGCCAGTCACAGAAGGACTGCATGACTCCACTTCCATGAGGTATCTAAAATAGTCAAATTCAAAGAAAGAGTGGAATGGTGGGTGCCAGGGGCTGAGGGGAGGGGGAAATGGGGAGTTGCTAATCAATAGGCATAAAGTTTTAGTTAAGCAAGATGAATAAATTCTACAGATCTGCTGTACAACCTTGTGCCTAGAGTTAACAATACTGCATGCTTAAAAATTTGTTAAAAGGGTAGATCTCTTGTTGTGTTCTTACCACAGGAATAATAATAATAATAAAGATAGAGGGCTGTGCTTTGTCAACCAGATCCTCGGCACGGAAGGATGTGAAAAGGTTCTGCCACTTCTTCCTTCTATACACACACTGACCAAGCATCTACTATGTGCCAGGTGCCACGAAGGCACAGATAGGAGATGTAATGCCAGCCTCTTCTTCAGGCTTTTGGGCCAGGGAACAGTAATGCCATTCCTGAGAACTTGCTGCAGTGCACCCCCTGCCTCTCTCCCTGAGTCTGTGGACCCTGCACCACCTCAGGGAGCCTGTGGAGATGGGTCCTTCGGCACTTGGCCAGCACTCTGAGACGCAAATGCTGAATCTACCCTCCACACCTGGCTGCCAAAGTGTGCTTTCCAGCCTGGACACCAATTCCTCAGATGGCAGCCTCCTCCTGCCTCCTCCCTCCTTCTCTCCCGCTCTCTCTCTCATTAAGGCATAAGATACTGACAGTCAAGTTTATAAAGTGTGTACATTTTAAGAGTACAGACTGATGACTTTACATATATATTCACCAATGTAGTCACTGCCTAGATCGAGTCACAGACAGGGAAATGGAGGTGTGGGGGATGACCCCTAGTCCCTCTCTGAGCCCCTCAGGATTTTAGGTGCCCTGTGCTTGTGTCCCATTCTTTCCTGCCCAGCAACTTGGGCCCCAATGGCCCCACAGGTGAGCATACCTTGTCTGTATCTCTCTCTGCTGCAGCTCTGGCTTGACTAAAACATTTCAGGTGATAGATGGCTGTTCACGGTCCCCTGTGCCAGTGTACCCCTGGGACCCTGGGCCCACTTCCTAAAGCTTTCGATATCCTCTGGGCGATTGGGGCTGCTCACTGGCCATGTCACTGCTGTGGCTGAGGCTCCTGCTTCCACTTGGCTTTGTGTGTGGAGATGTGGGTGAAGGGCACCCTGGGTCTGCTCAACAACCCCAGGTTGTGGCCCTACTTGGCACCTTCATTTCCATGGCCTGTGGCCCTTGCTGGCACACAGTGCTTTTTCTCAATCCTCCCACGTTTGCTGCTCCTCACCTGCTCCACCTGGTGTGGGAACCAGGGCCTGCAAGGAGGGAGGTACCACCTTCTCCTGTCTGCCCCCTTCTCTGCCTCCTTCTGGGTTCTTTCAAAGTGGGTACTCCCCAGGGCTCCTTCCCCAGCCCATCTCTTCTCTTTGTCCATCCATCCTCTTTCTGGGAGACTGTTCCCCACACTCCTGCTTCTGCAACCATATCCATCCTTGGTCCCCTTATCTAAGTTCCCAACATCCTCTTCCCCCAAGCACATACTGGCACCTCCTACCAAAATATGCCAGCCCCTTGGATTCCACATTCACCCCCAAAAGTTGCTGCTCAGAATGTTCCCTGTTCCTCCAAAGATGCCTCCCTCCTCCCAGGCCTGGCTCCAGAGCTCCTGGGGGGGGGGGTTGCTCCTGGCCCCCCTTCTTCCTGCACAACCCTCAGGCCACTCCTGCTTGTACCACAGGCTCTGTCCTCCTGTTCTCTCTGCTGTCCTGCCCTCCAAGCCACATCATGGCAGATCAGAATATTCTGTTTCCCTGCTTGGCCTCTGTCCTGCTTGCTCATTATTGCCAGATTCCACTAAATTCAGCTCCACTGTGGCCCTGGGCTTTGTTCTAGAACTTGGTGAGGTGCCATGGGAAGCTGGGCACAGTGCAGACCGGCAGGAAGGGAGAGGCAAGGATAGCCCCAGGGTTCCCATACGAGGTGTGAGGAGCAGCAGAGATGAGGGGTTGAGGAAGAGCAGTGTCTGCCAGCAAGGGCAGAGGCCATGGAGATTTAGGGATGACTTTTTGGAAGAGGGAGACGTGATCTCGACCTCAAAAAACAGTAGCCTTTTGCAGTGTTGGTTGTAACAGTGAAAAATTAGAAAAACTGAACACAGCAGGAGACTGCGTCAACACACCATGGCATACTCTCAAACAGAATACTATACTGTTGCTAAAATAACCAGAACGGATAAATCTCAACGACAAAACATTGGGTGAAAAGGGCAAACTGAAGATGTATGTGCACAGCTGGTGCAATTTATATAAGTCCAAAGGACACACAAAACAATACTATTTATTATTATGGATTCAGGTGTTTGTAGTAAGAGTATAAACATGTGTGTGGGAGTGATAAACACCAGATTTACCTCTGTGGAGAGAGGGAGAAAATGAGGAAGGGACAGGAGGAGGGAACTTAGTTGTTCTGTTTATCTGAAAAGAGAGAGAGGAAGTGATCTGAGGCAAATATGGCGAAATGTTATCATCTGTTCAATGTGGGTGATTACAGGTACATGGGAGGTCCTGGCTTGGGCTGGCTGGTTGCACCTGTGGGTGAAGTGACTCAGGCCAAATGCAACCCCATAGATGCTGTTCCCTTTCTTCTCCCTGTGCTGACTGAGCCCCAAGGCTTCCAGGAGGGGCCTCAAGGCGTGGGAGGAAGGTCCTGAGAACAGCTGCCCACCTCCCAGGACTAGAGGAAAGCCTGTGAAAGAAATAGCAAAGTTCTCCAGAAGTGCTAGGACTCTGTAATTTAAGAAACTGCAATGAACAATATTAACTTTCCATTTGATAAGATGCCCTTTTCCTTTCTTTCTCACCCCCACACAGACCCCCACCCCCCACCCCAAGAGGAGATTTCAGAAATGAGAGCCCATGGCATTCACAGATACCAGCTGGGGAGGGCCTCCCAGGGGGGCCCAGCTTCCAAACTGAGAGAAAGCAGGTGGCTTCTGGTGTCTGCTGATGTTCACGTAGACTGGCCAGGGATTGCTGCCCATGAATGAATGTAGGCCCTGGTGGTGGAGGGAGGGAGATATGTAGACAAGCACATACACTGCTCGCCACATACTAAGGGAGCAGATGCCCACACAGATTTCCACTGACCTTTTATATTTAGTGGAGTTGGGAGTGTAAAACAAGCCCAGGGCTTGTAATGGCAGTGAAGAAGGGGGAAGGCCAGAAAAGTTAGAAGCTCATAAAACAAATCCTGCAAGCATGAAGAGCCTATTTGTCTCCCACAAAGCAGCACGCGCACGTGTCAAAGAGACCAGGCAGGTTACTAAGTAAACCTTCCATGCTCAGGTGGACAGTCACCCTCCATTGGGAAGGGCCATCCAAGTCTGGGTGCCAGGAAGGGATGGTCACAGGCTCAGGGAGGAAGAGAAGGGGCTGGTGGGAGAGGGGTCACTCACCCAGTGGCAGGACGAAGAAAAAGGGGAACCAGCAGAGCACGAAGACACCCACGACGATGGCCAGCGTCTTGGCTGCCTTCTTCTCACGGGAGAACTTGAGCAGACGCACCGACAGTGAGCTGCGGAAGGTGTGGCCCTTGGCGCTGCGCATCCCACCGTGGGCTCCGTCTGAGCCAGTGCTTGCGCCGCGACAGTGGATGCGCAGCACCACCTCTGAGGCCTTGCCCCGCTCGCGCTTGACTCCCGCCTCCAGGCTGCGCGTGGTGCTTCGCGCTACCACATACACGCGGCAGTACATGACCACAATGATGGCCATAGGCAGGTAGAAAGAGCACAGGGAGGAGAAAACAGCGTATCCCGCCTCCTCCGTGATGCCACAGAAGCGCTCGTCAGGGGGCACCGGCTCCTTCCAGCCCAGCAGCGGCCCCACAGACACCACGAG
Organism: Balaenoptera ricei; assembly: GCF_028023285.1. Classification (NCBI taxonomy): domain Eukaryota; kingdom Metazoa; phylum Chordata; class Mammalia; order Artiodactyla; family Balaenopteridae; genus Balaenoptera; species Balaenoptera ricei. Next base: position 31,461,817 of record NC_082653.1, read on the forward strand.
GGCTACAGCCCAGAGCAGCGCCAGGATGGCGGCCGCCTTGCGCTCGGTCATGATGGCTGGGTACTTGAGCGAGTGGCGCACGCCCACATACCGGTCCACCGAGATTGTGCAGAGGCTGAGGATGGAGGCCGTGCAGCACAGCACATCCACGGCGGCCCACACGTCGCAGAAGGCCCGGCCGAAGGCCCAGAAGCCCAGAACCTCCATGGTGGCCGAGAAGGGGAGCACCGTGGTGCTCAGCAGCAGGTCGGCCACGGCCAGGTTCACAATGAAATAGTTTGTGACCGTCTGCAGGTGGCGGTTGCAGGCCACGGAGAGGATGACCATCAGGTTGCCCGCCACGGCCATGAGGATGAAGGCGGCCAGGAAGACGCCCACGCCCACGCCCTGCGCACTCACCACCAGCCCCCCGACGGCCGCCGTGCCGTTCACCTCGCCGCCGGCGCCGGTGCCCCCGGGCTCCCCAGTGGAGCTCCGGTTGTCCTCGCTGCTGCCCGCGCCCACCACGCCGCTGCCGCTGCCACCGCCTGCGGTCACCCGCACGCCGTCCACCGCCCGGCCCTCCGAGGCAGCCGCGCCGCCCGCGCCACCCCCGCCACCGCCCGCGCTGGAGCTCCCGGCGCTGCTGTCGGAGCAGGGTCCCTCGAAACTGACGTTCAGGAGATAGCGGAAAGCCATCTCAACGCGCGGCCGTCGGGGGCCGGGCCTGGGCGCAGGACGAGCGACTGGTAGGGCTGGGGGCTCCGGCACCAGCCCCGCGCGCTGGTCCTGTCGGGCTCCTGCCTCAGTTCCTGTGACGTGGAGCACTGCTGCCCGCGAGCGGAGCGGGCGGCCGCGGAGTGGGACCGAAGAGCCGGGGCTGGCGACGCGCGCCGCTCTCGCAGCGTGCCCAGGCGAGCGGGCAAATCGGTGGCTCACGGCCGGGTGGTGCGGGCGGCGACCACTGAGGCGCTAGCTACTGGGCGCGGGGCCGGGACGGAGGAAGGGCAGCGCCGGGGATGAGGAGGGGGCGCCGGCACCGAGGGACCCGGCGCCACACTTGCCGGAAGAAGGGGATCTGCGCTCTCGGCGAGCTGGCGTTCCGGGGTCCCAAGGGGCGGTGGCGCTGGCTCGCGCTCCGACCCCGTGAAAGCCACCCCCGCCGCGCCGCGGGTGCTCACGCCCGCCCTCTCCCCTCGCGGTCCGCTCCCTTCCACCTCCCGCGCCCCTCCCCGGCCTCCTCCCTCTTACCACTCAGCTAAGTCTCCCTCCCGCCCTTTCCCCAGCGTCTCGGTCACTGCTGGTGCCCTTGGGCGCGCCGAGTGTAGAAGGTGCGATTCCCGGGTCCCCGGACTCCCAGCTCCCGCCGCCAGAGAGCAGCAAGCTCCTGGGATCTGCAGCCTGCTGACTGGACCGCGCCATGCCGCGGCGGGTCTCCTCCAGGGAGAGCCCGGATGGATCTGCTGCACCTCCTTCCTTCTCTCAGGGGACTGGACAAAGGAGGGTCTCAAACACCTCTGTCCAGTGCCGTGGCGTGGAGAGCTCCAGAGGGTGTCGGAAGCTTTGCGGGCCTGTGATGGGCGAAGGAACAAGAGACTACTTACATGGTTACAGCCTTCAGACCCTGCCCAGGACACATCGGTCTGCATACACCAACTTCTGCACTGTTACTTTACTCCATATCGGATGTCGAAATAAAACTTCCCATTGCTACACTAAATAAGTGGCCTCGTTCTAGGGAGGGAGGGTTTAAGTGCTGGAGGGTGGGAAAGGCCACTTGGCGGGATGGTTAAAGGAGGTGGGGCAGACAGTCTGGCTCCAAATCTAGGCTCCACCCTATGTTAGCTGTTTGACCTCTTTGTGTCTTAGTTTCTCATCTGTAAAATGAAGATAAGAGTAGTGTCTACCTACCGGCGTGAAGATTTAATGAATTAATATCTGTTAGGGCCCCAGAGCAGTGCCTGTATTTGTTAGCTGAGTGGGACTACGCAGGGCAGGATTTGAACAGGTAGGACAGAGGACAGAGGGAATGTGGAGCTGGTATGAACCCGGGCCACAGGTGGAGGGGTGGGTTTGAGGAGCCTCTTGTTGACTAACAAAACTGGGTAGGGAGAAACAAAAAGAGACCATTCCTTTGGCCAACATAAAAATACTAACCAGGCTGCTGTCATGTGTCAAGCTATGTTGGACACTCTGGGTGGCAGGGGAGGGGGGAATTGCAGGGAGAATAATGCCACCAATTAAGTGCAGGATGAGGAAGTCTTGAGCCATGCCAGGGAGATGAGGACCTGTTTAGAGAGGTATCTGGGAGGGGGCAGAGAACTCATGGCCTCAGTGCCCACTAGCTGTGAATGACATCTCAGGATGTATGAGAGTCCTAGATGAGAGGTGCTTTGGAGAAGAGCAGAAAAATGGGAGAAATGGGAGAGACGGGTAACCGCCCCTCCCCATCCCCTCCCCAGCCTAGGAAGCCAAAGCTGTTACAGTCATAGCTTAGAAACAGCTCTTCCAAGGCCTTCAGCTTCCCATTACATCTTCCATCTTTTACTTGGGTCTTTGGGAGCTTACTGTGAAGAGTTGAAATGAAAGCAAGTTGTCTTATGAGGATTATTTGGCAGCTGATCTAAAGCAGAACTGTGGGTTTGGGCTTCCTCTCTGAAGGGGAGGGGCAGAGGGCTCTGGAAGGACAGGCCAGGAGCTTCTCACATGGGAGTGTCAGATGGCAGGCTCTGTGTCTGTGACTGGCTGCCATCTCACAGTGTAAGACAGGGATAACCCTCGTGGAGTACATCTGATTCTGGGCTTGGTCAGTTTTCAAGGATGACTGGGAATAGGAGACAAAGTTAAATCTAAGCTGGCCCTGGGGTGGTAGGGGGCTACCTGACAGGTGTCACATAGAGATCTGTGCCTGATTCTGGTCTAGAGAACCAGCATAAGGCTGGCTGGAGGTATACTTGCCAGCAGGGTGAGGAGAAATTGTGGGATAGTGTGCCTGGAAGGAGATGGGGCAGCTTTACCACATCTCAGATCTAGGTCTACAAGAGGGCTTTGGAGGTTCTAGAGCTCTAGGGGGAAGAAACAGGGAAAGGCAGGAGGTGTGAAATTGTGAGTTTTCTCTACCAGTTTATTATGCTCAAATCTGGGAAGGGATCAAATTGCTGGACCTGTGAGCCCTGGAGACCTGGCTGGCCCTTGGTTTCTTTGTGATCCAGCAGCACGGCTTCTAGTTTAAGAAGGAAAACTAAGCACCTGTGTTTATCTCCTCTCCTTTATGAGATCCCTTTAGAGTGAGAGTAAAGAAAAAGGAAAGGTTTATCCCACAACTGAGAAGTTAACTCCTAGACTGGTAAACTGGGACTTTAGCCCTTAAAGAGGAGGTTTAAAGGAACCCTACAAGAGGTCATGAGAGGTTTGAGGAGATTTGGACTCTCATGGAAATGGTGCAGGATGGTTGTTTCTTTCAGTCAGGGTGTTGAGTGGGAGAGAATGCAGGCATTCCTGACAGATATCCTGTTTGTGGGGGCCAGCCAGTCAACCCACAGTTCATTCCTACCACACCAAGCCTGGACAACTTTTATTTATTCATTCAACACAAATTAACTAAGCACTAGCTATATGCTTAGAACTTTTCCTGGCACTGGGGATATGATGTTGTATAAAGTAAAATCCCTGCCATCCTGGGGCTTACATTCAAATTGTAGAAAGTGCTACTCAGAAGAGTGAAGAGGAGATCTTTCCCATGGACAAAAAGTTTTCTTTGGGTTTGGTATCTGGGTCCTGGAGACTCTTTTCAATTAAATTCTCAAAGAAAATCCAAATGCAAAGGAACTGTTTTCCAATTCTTCCCTGCCTCAGAATAGCAGTGGAGGCTGAAAGGGTGTAAATTCATGTATGTCACTGGAAAACTTGGCTAATGCTGCCACTTCCTGGGATCAGTTCCTATGAAGAACATGGGCATCCTTTCTATTCTTCAGCTGCAAATGGATCTCTACCTCTGGCCTGACCTTTAAGCTTACAATGGCCTGACCCTACCTCTGGCTACAATCTGACCCACAACCCTGACTGACCCCAAACTTAAGCCTCCCAATCCCCCTAATAGTGCCAGTCACCCTAGATGCCTACTATGGTCAACAGGGGTACTGGGTAGAGGGGTGAGGGCTCAGTGCTACCCTCTTCCACCATGAGGACAGTAGAGTTTGGTGCTGGCTACATCTCAGTGGTTGTGGGTTACGGAGTATGTGGGGAAAAGATATTGCTGAGTATGTGGGGAAAAGATATTGAAAAGATAAGCAGAAAGGAGATATGTACTTGGTAATTCATCTTTGCAGCCTCATTCCTATGTCAACAGAAGCTACAGGGGACGAGAGGCCCATTATTTGATTATTTATGCTAATACTTGCCTAAAATTACTGGAGTTGGAAGTTAGTGACTATATTTCTCATCATAGTAGAAATGGTAGAGGCTGGGGATGGCCACCAGTGGAATGATATTCCTCGTTGAAGCCTGGCAAGCAGCCTACTGCTCTGGGGACCCTTGGTGTGGCTGTTTGCTTTGCAGCTGTGTTTGCTTCTGCCCCGAAGAGATATTCTTTTGTTTCTTTTTATTTTCTTCAGGAGAGTAAATAAGCTGGGAAGCAGGATATTGGACAAAGCCACAATGTGTGGCTCCACTATTTCCTACAGCCCTGGAATTCTCCAGGGCCCTGGAGACCTCTTCTAGATTGTCTACATCCACCTGCCCAAAGAAAAAAGGGATTCCTTTTGTGGAGGATTATGTAGACATTTTAGGAGTCAAGCACAGCACTCGTGTCTAAGCTCATGCCCCCACTTAGACGCAAGGGAGAAATGTGGGTCAGCCAAGTGTTCAAGAATAGGGAATGGACTTGATGACCATTCAGCCTGCAGGACATTATGCTGCAGGAAAGCAAGAGTCCCAGGAAGACTCCATTTGAGCATTAATGAGGCAATTCCTGATGGGTGGATTGTGAAAAGAGCAGGTAGATTGGCTGATCTGAACCCCTGGCTAATATTCTACCCAGGCCCAGTGGACACTCTTCATGTGGCTATTCCTTCTAGACCAGGCCCAAAGTACACATTTCCAGTATGGCTTACTAAAAAAACATTAGAGTTGAGAATGCCATTTGGGAATGTGCTGGTGACAATGCTAATTCCAATTCACTCAGCTCTGGGAATGCAAAGGGAGAATTAAGGTGGTCAGTGGGAACTCAGCTAGCATTGCTTTAACCTCCCTGGAGAATAAGCAACCCCTCTCTAGTAGAGTCCACCCAGTGCCAAGGGGAATCTCTTCCCTTCCTTTATTAGTGCCCAAAATCCCACCCTTACAATCTAGGTCTTCTAACTCCAAGAACCAGTGTTTCTCATTACTTCACAAATTCTTTGTACCTCCTAGTAGAGGTGACATATAAGGTTACCATCTCCTCCAGCCCCTGAGATCTGATTACCCATTGTGGGATGTGGAACTGGGAGGAGTGGGGAAGAAGTTCCGTAGGGATATTCTGTGGTAATGAAAAGAAATATGAGAAAATTCTAGGTGTAAACTTGGCTAACCGGACCCCCAAACGGAGCAGCAAATGCAGATGAGGGAGATTTCCTAAAACAGAATCAAAATAGGCCAGTCAGCTCTGAGGAAGTGACATGTAATCAACTTGAGAGGCCTGGCAGGGTTGCATGACTCCAATCCCGATTAAGGAGGCTGAGGCAACTCCTGCTAGGATATCAACCTTCCAGCTCACAAATAAGATGGCACAGAGCCATTTTCCATTTCCTTTCTCCTGGGGCAAGAGTCAGTCTCTGGAGAAGACTGTGAAGAAAGGAGGATTTCCCTTGACAATGATTCCTTGGAGGAAAGGAAGGATGGAGGAAGCAAAAAATCCCAAGTGTCCCAGGAAAAAAATTAGGAAGTGAGGCTGGTTCTCCCCACTTTAGTGTTCTCCATGCCTTATCTCTTGGGCTTCTACCAGTTCTCCCTTCCTCTGTCCTCTGTGGGTTAGTCACTTAATCTCTCTGATGCTTCGTTTCCCCATAAGTGTAAAATAGTGATAATAACTCTGACCCACATGAGGATTGTTTGCAAAAATCCCATTTACCTCCTCCTCTGGGTCCCCAGTATCTTTGATTTATTCCTCTGTTGATTAGTGTTTTATAATTTCATTGTTTACCTGTGGTAGCTGGAGATAGTGAAAGTATGAATCAACAAATGAAGAAATGAATAAATGCACAAAAGCATGAAGGACTGTGCACCTTCGAGTGTCACTGATGGTTAGAGTATATGTCTCAGTCCCAGAGTTCCAGCCTTTTGCAATAGATGACTGGGGAGGGTTTTCACACATTCTAGGGAGCCTGGTCTGTTAAGGCAGGTGTGAGTACCTTTCTCCTAGGAGGAATGCTTCTGAGAGGCATCAACAGGGATGAGGGTGACCATCTATATTTATAGTTAATATACCTTGGATGTTTAGGGGTAAGAATATATTAGGTGCATTTTCCTTTCTTGGAGCACCTTCATTGACCTAAATTGAGGGACTTTTATTTGTCTTGGGTTTTTTTTTGTTTGTAAAATGGGATGATGTTTTACCAGTGTGGATTCTGTTTACAATATTGACACGTCCTTATTAACAAAGGTGGTCAGTTGGGAAGTGGGCCATCTAGCTCTTTGATCTGCAGGGCTGTAACAGTCAGGTTTTCCAGAGAAACAGAACCAATAGGAGAGAGGTATACATATCTGTAAATAAATAAATAAATAAATTTAGAAGTCTTTATTTAAGCTTTATTTTTATTTCAAGGAATTGGCTCACTCAATTGTAGTGTGTTGGCAAGTCCAAAATCTGTATTTAAGGCAGGCTGGAAATAAAGAGTTTAACTTGCAGTCTTGAGTCTGAAATCTGTAGGGCAGGCCAGCAGGCTGGAGACTCAGGTAGATGTTTTTTTGAGGGGAAGGTGCTTTTCATTTTTTATTTTTTTATTTGTTCTGAGGGGAAGGTGTTTTTTTATTTGTTTGTTTATTTATTTATTTTTAATTAAAAAAATTTATACCTATCTTACATCCTTAAACCTATCTTACAACCAATAATTTGTACCTCCCATTCCCCACCCCTATAATGCCCCTCCCTGCCCCTCCCCACTGGTAACCACTAGTTTGTTCTCCATATCTGTGAGTCTGCTTTTTTTTTGTTATATTCACTAGTTCACTGTATTTTTTAGATTCCAAACACAAGTGATATCATACAGTATTTGTCTTTCTCTGTCTGACTTATTTCCCTTAGCCTAATGCCCTCCAAGTCCATCCAAGTTGCTGAAAATGGCAAAATTTCATTCATTTTTATGGCTGAATGGTATTCCATTGTGTATATATATATATGTGTGTGTATATGTGAGATTATATATATATATATATAATCTCACATCTTTTTTAGGCATTCATCTGTTGATGGACTTGCCATATCTTGGCAATTGTAAATAATGCTACTGTGAACATTGGGATCCATGTATCTTTTTGAACTAGCATTTTTGGTTTCTTTTTGGATATTTACCCAGGAGTGGAATTGCTGGGGCATATGGTATTTCTATTTTTAGCTTTTTAAGAAACCTCCATCCTGTTTTCCACAGTGACTGCACCAATTTACGTTCCCACGAACAGTGTATGAGGGTTCCCTTTTCTCCAACATCCTCACCAGCATTTGTTATTTGTGTTCTTTTTGATGAAAGCCATTCTGACAGGTGTGAGATGATATCTCATTGTGGTTTTGATTTTCACTGATGATTAGTGATGCTGAGCATCTTTTCATGTGCCTGTTGGTCATCTGCATTTCCTCTTTGGAGAAATGTCTATTCAGTTCTTCTGCCCATTTTTAAATGGAGTTGTTTTTTCTTTTGATGTTGAGTTGTATGAGCTGTTTATATATGTTGAATATTAATTCCATATCAGTCATATCATTTGCAAATACTTTCTCCCATTCAGTATGTTGTCTTTTCGTTTTGTTGATGGTTTCCTTTGTGGTGCAAAAGCTTTTAAGTTTAATTAGGTCCCATTTGTGTACTTTTGCTTTTATTTCCTTTACTTTGGGAGATTGATCCATAAAAATATTGCTGTGATTTATGTCAAAGAGTGTTCTGCCTATGTTATCCTCTAGAAGTTTTATACTATCCGGTCTTATATTTAGGACTTTAATACATTTTGAGTTTATTTTTGTATATGGTGTTGGAGAATGTTCTAATTTAATTCTTTTACATGTAGCTGTCCAGTTTTCCCAGCACCACTTACTGAAGAGACTGTCTTTTCTCCGTTGTGTATTCTTGCCTCCTTTGTCATAGATTAATTGGCCCTAGGTGTGTGGGTTTATTTCTGGGCCCTCTATTCTTTTCCATTGATCTATGTGTCTGTTTTTGTGCCAGTACCATACTGTTTTGATTACTGTAGCTTTGTAGTATAGTCTAAAGTCAGGGCTCATGATTCCTCCAGCTCCGTTCTTCTTTCTGAAGATTGCTTAGTTATTGGGGGAGGGGGTCTTTTATGTTGCTGTACAAATTTAAAAATTATTTGTTCTAGTTCTGTGAAAAATGCCATTGGCATTTTGATAGGGATTGCAATGAATCTGTAGGTTACCTTAGGTACTATGGTCATTTTAACAATATTGATTCTTCCAATCCAAGAAAATGGTATATGTTTCCATCTGTTTTGTCATCTTCAATTTCTTTTGTCAGCATCTTATAGTTTTTGGAGTACAGGTCTTTTGCCTCCTTAGGTAGATTTATTCCCAGGTATTTTATTCTTTTTGATGTGATGGTAAATGGGCTTGTTTCCTTAATTTCTCTTTATGGTACTATGTTGTTAGTGTATAGAAATGCAACAGATTTCTGTGTATTAATTTTATATCCTGTAACTTTACTGAATTTATTGATGAGCTCCAGTAGTTTTCTGGTGGGGTCTTTAGGATTTTCTATGTACAGTACCATGTCATCTGCAAACAGTGATAGTTTTACTTCTTCCTTTCCAATTTGGATTACTTTTATTTCTTTTACTTTTCTGATTGCTGTGGCTAGGACTTCCAAAAGTATGTTGAATAAATGTGGCAAGAGTGGACATCCTTGCCTTGTTCCTGATTTTAGAGGAAATGCTTTCAGCTTTTCATCATTGCATATGATGTTACCTGTGGGTTTGTCATATATATGGCCTTTATTATGTTGAGGTATGTTTCCTCTTTACCTGCTTTCCAGAGAGTTTTTATCATAAATGGATGTTGAATTTTATCAAAAGGTTTTCCTGCATCTAATGAGATGATCATGTATATGGTTTTTACTCTTCAGTTTGTTAATGTGGTGTATCACATTGATTGGTTTGTAGATATTGAAAATTCTTGCATCCCTGGATTAAATCCCACTTGATCATGGTGTATAATCCTTTTACTGTATTGTTGGATTTGGTTTGCTAGTATTTTGCTGAGGGTTTTTGCATCTATGTTCATCAGTGATATTCGCCTCTAATTTTCTTTTTTTGTCTGCTTTTGGTATCAGGGTGATGCTGGTCTTATAGAGTGAGCTCAGAAGTATTCCTTCCTCTGCAATTTTTTTGGAATGGTTTCAGAAGGATAGGTGTTAACTCTTCTCTAAATATTTGGTAGACTTCACCTGTGAAGCCATTTGTTAGGAGTTTTAAAACTACTGATTCAATTTCATTCCTGGTAATCAGTCTGATCATATTTTCTATTTTTCTCTGGTTCAGTCTTGCGAGATTGTACCTTTGTAAGAATTTGTCCATTTCTTCTAGGTTGTCTATTTTATTGGCGTATAGTTGTTTTAGTAGTCTCTTATGATCCTTTGTATTTCTGTAGTGTCATTTGTAACTTATCCTTTTTCATTTCTAATTTTATTGATTTGATCCCTCCCCCTTTTTCTCTTGATGAGTCTGGCTAAAGGTTTATCAATTTTGTTTATCTTTTCAAAAACCAGCTTTTAGTTTCATTGATCTTTTCTATTGTTTTTTTTTAAGTCTCTATTTCATTTATTTCTGCTCTGATCTTTATTATTCCTTTCCTTCTACTAACTTTGGGTTTTGTTTGTTCTTTTTTCTCAAGTTGCTTTAGGTGTAAGGTTAGGGTGTTTATTTGAGATTTTTCTTGTTTCTTGACATAAGATAGTATTGCTATAAACTTCCCTCTTGGAACTGCTTTTGCTGCATCCCATAGGTGTTTTGGTTTTCATTTTTCTCTAGGTACTTATTGATTTCCTCTTTAATTTCTTCAGTGATCCATTGGTTGTTTTGGCCATCCATATGTTTTGGCCTCCACATATTTGTGTTTTTCACAGTTTTTTTCTTGTAGTTGATTTCTAGCCTCATAGTGTTGTGGTTGGAAAAGATGCTTGATAGGATTTTAATTTCCTAAATATACTGAGGATTGTTTTGTGGCCTTGCATGTGATCTATCCTGGAGACTGTTCCATGTGCACTTGAAAAGAATGTGTAGTCTGCTGCATTCGTATGGAATGCTCTATATAGATATCAATTAAGTCCATTTGGTCTAATGTATTAAGGCCTGTGTTTTCTTATTGATTTTCTGTCTGGATGATCTGTCCATTGGTGTAAGTGTGGTGTTAAAGTCCCCTACTGTTATTGTGTTACTGTCAATCTCTCCTTTTATGTCTGTTAATATTTGCCTTATATATTTATGTGGTCCTATGTCAGGTGTATATGTATTTACAATGTTATAACTTCTTCATTTTATCCCTTGATCAGTATGTAGTGTGCTTCTTTGTCTCTCTCTTTTTTTTAAACATCTTTTTTGGAGTATAATTGCTTTACAATGGTGTGTTAGTTTCTGCTTTATAACAAAGTGAATCAGTTATACATATACATATGTTCCTATATCTCTTCCCTCTTGCATTTCCCTCCCTCCCACCCTCCCTATCCAACCCTTCTACCTGGTCACAAAGCACCAAGCTGATCTCCCTGTGCTATGCGGTTGCTTCCCACTAGCTATCTATTTTATGTTTGGTAGTGTATATATGTCCATGCCACTCTCTCACTTTGTCACAGCTTACCCTTCCCCCTCCCCATATGCTCAAGTCCATTCTCTAGTAGGTCTGTGTCTTTATTCCTGTCTTGACACTAGGTTCTTCATGACCTTTTTTTTCCTCCTTAGATTCCATATATATGTGTTAGCATACTGCATTTGTTTTTTTCTTTCTGACTTACTTCACTCTGTACGACAGACTCTAACTCCATCCACCTCACTACAAATAACTCAATTTCGCTTCTTTTTATGGCTGAGTAATATTCCATTGTATATATGTGCCACATCTTCTTTATCCATTCATCCGATGATGGACACTTAGGTTGCTTCCATGTCCTGGCTATTGTAAATAGAGCTGCAATGAACATTTTGGTACATGACTCTTTTTGAATTATGGTTTTCTCAGGGTATATGCCCAGTATTGGGATTGCTGGGTCGTATAGTAGTTCTATTTTTAGTTTTTAAAGGAACCTCCATACTGTTCTCCATAGTGGCTGTATCAATTTGCATTCCCACCAACAGTGCAAGAGGGTTCCCTTTTCTCCACACTCTCTCCAGCATTTATTGTTTGTAGATTTTTTGATGATGACCATTCTGACCGGTGTGAGATGATATCTCATTGTAGTTTTGATTTTCATTTCTCTAATGATTAATGATGTTGAGCATTCTTTCATGTATTTGTTGGCAATCTGTATATCTTATCTTCTTTGGAGAAATGTCTATTTAGGTCTTCTGCCCATTTTTGGACTGGGATTTTTGTTTTTTTGATATTGAGCTCCATGAGCTGCTTGTAAATTTTGGAGATTAATCCCTTGTCAGTTGCTTCATTTGCAAACATTTTCTCCCATTCTGAGGGTTGTCTTTTCATCTTGTTTATGGTTTCCTTTGCTGTGCAAAAGCTGTTAAGTTTCATTAGGTCCCATTTGTTTATTTTTGTTTTTATTTCCATTTCTCTAGGAGCTGGGTCAAAAAGGATCTTGCTGTGATTTATGTCATAGAGTGTTCTGCCTATGTTTTCCTCTAAGAGTTTGATGGTGTCTGGCCTTACATTTAGGTCTTTAATCCATTTTGAGTTTATTTTTGTGTATGGTGTTAGGGAGTGTTCTAATTTCACTCTTTTACGTGTACCTGTCCAGTTTTCCCAGCACCACTTATTGAAGAGGCTGTCTTTTCTCCACTCTATATTCTTGCCTCCTTTATCAAAGATAAGGTGACCATATGTGCGTGGCTTTATCTCTGGGCTTTCTATCCTGTTCCTTTGACCTATATTTCTGCTTTTGTGCCAGTATCATGCTGTCTTGATTACTGTAGCTTTGTAGTATAGACTGAAGTCAGGGAGCCTGAGTCCTCCAGCTCCGTTTTTCTTTCTCAAGATTGCTTTGGGTATTTGGGGTCTTTTGTGTTTCCATAGATATTGTGAAATATTTTGTTCTAGTTCTGTGAAAAATGCCAGTGGTAGTTTGATAGGGATTGCATTGAATCTGTAGGTTGCTTTGGGTAGTAGAGTCATTTTCACAATGTTGATTCTTCCAATCCAAGAACATGGTATATCTCTCCATCTATTTATATCACCTGTGATTTCTTTCATCAGTGTCTTATAATTTTCTGCATACAGGTCTTTTGTCTCCTTAGGTAGGTTTATTCCTAAATATTTTATTCTTTTTGTTGCAATGGTAAATGGGAGTGTTTTCTTAATTTCACTTTCAGATTTTTCATCATTATTGTATAGGAATGCAAGAGGTTTCTGTGCATTAATTTTGTATCCTGCTACTTTACCAAATTCATTGATTAGCTCTAGTTGTTTTCTGGTAGCATCTTTAGGGTTCTTTGTCTCTTGTAACAGTTTTTATTTTAAAGTCTATTTAGCTTTTGTAAGTATTGCTGCTCCAGTTTTCTTTTGATTTCCATTTGCATGGAATATCTTTTTCCATCCCTTTACTTTCAGTCTGTATGTGTCTCTAGAGCTGAAGTGAGTCTCTTATAGGCAGTATATATACAGGCCTTGTTTTTGTATCTATTCAGCCACTCTGTGTCTTTTGGTTGGAGCATTCACTCCATTTACATTTAAGGAGACTCTCCCAGACCAGCAAGTGGGTCTGACCCTGACTCCTGTCAAATTACTGCTTTTGCCCTGAGTCCCAGTGTGCATGAGATTTTGTGTGTGCCCTATAAGAGTGAAGTCTCTATTTTCCCCAGTCCTGTGGGGCTTCCAAAACTAAGCCCTGCTGGCCTTGTTTTCTCAGTGCAGGACCCCCAGGCTGGGGAGCCTGATGTGGGGCTCAGAACTTTCACTCTTGTGTGAGAACCTCTGCAATATAATTATTCTCCAGTTTGTGCGTCACCCACCGAGGGTATGGAACTTAATTATATCATGAATTTGCCCCTCCTACCTGTCTCATTGTGCTTCGTTTTCTATGTCTTTAGTCATAGAAGAGCTTTTCTGGTAGGTTCCAGTCCTTTTCATCTGTGATTGCTTTGTAGATAATTGTGATTTTGGTGTGCTCATGAAAAGAGCAGAGCTCAGGGTCTTTCTACTCTGCCATCTTGGCTGCTCTCCCCTATGTTACATTATTCAGGCAGAATTTCTTTTCTCTGGGAAACCTCAGTTTATTCTCCTAATACCGTCAATTGATTGGATGAAGCCCACCCACATTATTGAGGGTAGTATCCTTTATTTTAAGTAAACTGATTGTAGATGTTAATCTCATCTAAAACATACCTTCACTGCAACATATAGGTTAGTGTTTGAGCAAACAACAGGGAACCATAACCTAGCTTTTATACTTTTGCGTAATTGAATTATGGTCCAATAGATTTTTATTAGAAATGTTTTACCTATGACTTTTAGGAGACTTTACCCTGCTTTTTGGACCTGTTTTTGACCTTCAGATTTATAGTAGAAAGAGGAATCCAAGTCAGTCTAATCAGCTTTTGTCATCCATGATTCAGTATCTCAGGTTCTGACCAACATGTATAAAATTGATATAGGTCAGGAAACCCTGGGTCATATGTACCCAAAAGAATTCTAAATTCTTCTGTGACTAGTTGCTGGTCTTGTCTGGGTTTCGGAAAATCCTTAATTATAATTATTAATTCAGCTCTGGTCAAAGGTTTAAATTCTACAGCTGTCTGCATAGCTAGCTTATGGAAGGGCTATACCTTTAGAGGTAACTGATATTTAAAGATCTTTGGAGTTGTTGGGAAAGTGTAAGGGTTGGATAGGGGAAGAGCAGGGAAGCATCAGTGGAGGTGTGAAGGCTGAACATTTGGGAGGAGAAGGTGGAAGAGGTAGGACTGGATCTAGGGAATTAACTGGAGGAAAAGGAGGGGGAAGATTTGTTATAAAAATGAGTCTAGTTTTTTGTTGCCTAAGTTTGTCCTATTGCTTGTTAGTGTGGCCAAAGAATCTTTTAGTGAAGCAATTTTAAAATCAGAATTTCCTTTGGAAGCCTCGGCATACTGATCAAAATATCTTATTCCCTTTGTTTTCTAAAGCACCTCTAAAATGAACAATTTTGTTCAAGTCACATGTTTCCTAGAGTGGCAATTGCAGGTCCAAATGATCCCTGGTGAAGTTTATACATTTAGAGAGAGAATTAGGATTCTAATGAGAATACATATAAGAAACAGGAGTTTTTCCTGGAGGAGGAGAGGACTTTGGTGACCCCATGAGAGCTGGCAATGGTGGATAGAAATGTGATGTTTGGACACCTTGTGTCTTGGGCCCTCAGCTTGACAGTTGGCTGTCTCCAAATGCAGAGCTGACAATTTACTCCCTACAGAAAGCCAGGGAGAATACTCTCTCTGGGAAAAGTGTTGGGATGAAAGAAGAATGTTACCCAGTTTTACTGGTGACCTACAGCCAGTATGAATGAGAACCACAAAGTCACCTATGAGGTCTATGAGGCTGGCTTGATCAACAAGCCTAAAGGGGGCCTATGTCTGTGTTTTTCCTTGTGCTTCTTCTTGTGACAGAAAACAACTTTAACAGCACCACTCAAAATGGAAGCACAAAAGAGAACCAAAAAGATGAAAAGGAATGTCCTAATTCCACTGATGATGCAAACAAATGGGAACCAATAACAAAACCTGGGTGCTAAACTGGTAATAAACATCTGAGGACTCAATACAAAGGTATGGAGTTCAAGCCCAGCGCTGATTTACCAGGTTGGCATGGATCTGACAAGCCATGAGCAGCAAGACACAAGGGGTTCATGTATTATTATCTACAGATAATGCATTTGGCCAAAGATCAGTCTGCAGTGTTGGGTAATACAGACTGTATCTCGTTGGGACCTCCAGGAAAACTGTGGAAATAAAAGACCGCCCAAATGATAAAAAAAAAAAAAGCCATTTATTCAGAGCCTGCTATAGCAAGGGAGTCAGCCACAATCACTTGCATTTGTCAGGGGACTCAAAGGCAGGCAGGGAGTAGGAAAGAATTATAGTAAAAAAAATAAAAAAATAAAAAAATAAAGGTAAGGCTTCAGGTGAGCTGTGATTAGAGGTTGTTGGCATGAGGACACTGGAGGGGGCCTGACTAGAAGAGAGGCATTTTATGTGATTGGTTTGGGGAACATACTTGCCTTTTTTTAGTTGGTCCTGAGTTGGAAGCAGGTACAACACATAAGGAAGTTGGAAGTAATTGACCAATTCCTTACCATTCTGGGCTGATTGCTGCAGGGGTTTGGCTTCCTAGGCTGGTTGCTACAGATTGTGGGTCAGAGTTCTATTGTCATATACGGCCATTGTCTGTTTGTATATTCAGTCTCTGAGGAGACATTGGTTTCTTACCCAAAAAGTGCACAGTCTGGGTAAGGAAAAAAGATGTACATTCAAGGACAAGACTGTTTGTGCCTTGAATAAAGGGGATCCATCTGAAACCAGGCTGAATGGTTAGGCTGTAGGTGGAGTGAGGGTTGGGTTGTAATCAGGAGAGGGGTTGGGCTGTGGGCAGGCAGAGCAAGGGGGTTGGCCAGAGATGGTAGGTTACTGATTTAAGTCTGACTCAATAATGCTGGCCCCATCTCTGACCAGCTATAACTTAAGCTCTTTCTGCTTTCCTCACATCTCCTTTGGCATTAAGAGACCTTCCCCCAACTGCACCTGGTATCTTTGGGGGGTACTTTTAGGTATATTCTAAGGTTGGGGAGGAAGTGGCATGGCTTTGATAATAGGGGGGCTGGGCAAAGTTACATGCTGTGGTCTTTCCCTGCTGTGTGAGAAAAGCATTTTCACACCCGCACAAAGATGTTTTGACAATCACATCCTCTAACAAACCAGAATTGCCCCTGTGCCATTAAGAAGTAAGAAGCTATGGTGCTGCAAACCTCTCAGGTTGGTAGGGGTGAGGAGATGGTGAGAATATTAGGGGTCTTGTTACTTTCATTGTGCTGTTTAATGCATTTCCTTCTCCTTAAAAGATTGGCTCTGGCATAACTATAATTCATAATCTCCAGTTATTACTAATCTAGAGTGACTGAATGGGGACCACAAGATTCTTCTGACAAAACCTCACTTACTTTTTTTTAAAAAATAGATCTTTATTGGAGTATAATTGCTTCACAATACTGTGTTAGTTTCTGTTGTACACCAAAGTGAATCAGCCATATGTCCCCATATCCCCTCCCTCTTGAGCCTCCCTCGCATCCTCCCTAGCCCACCCCTCTATGTCATCACAAAGCACCTAGCCGATCTCCCTGTGCTATGCTGCTGCTTCCTACCAGCCAACTATTTTACATTTGGTAGTGTATATATGTTGATGCTACTCTCACTTCGCCCCAGCTTCGCCCTCCCACACCGTGTCGTCAAGTCCATTCTCTATGTCTACATCTTTATTCCTGCCCTGCAACTAGGTTCATCAGTACCAGTTTTTTTTTTTTTTTAGATTCCATATATATGCTTTAGCATATGGTATTTGTTTTTCTCGTTCTGACTTACTTCACTCTGTATGACAGACTCTAGGTCCATTCACCTCACTACAAATAACTCAATTTCGTTTCTTTTTATGGCTGAGAAATATTCCATTGTATATATATGCCACATCTTCTTTATCCATTCATCTGTCGATGGAAGGTTGGTTCCATGTCCTGGCTATTGTAAATAGTGCTGCAATGAACATTGTGGTACATAACTCTTTTAGAATTATGGTTTCCTCAGGGTATATGCACAGTAGTGGGATTGCTGCCTCATATGGTAGTTCTATTTTTAGTTTTTTAAGGAACCTCCATACTGTTTTCCATAGTGGTTTTATCAATTTACATTCCCTTTAACAGTGCAGGAGGATTCCCTTTTCACCACACCCTTTCCGGCATTTATTGTTTCCAGATTTTTGATAATGGTCATTCTGACCGGTGTGAGGTGATACCTCATTGTAGTTTTGATTTGCATTTCTCTAATAATTAGTGATGTTGAGCGTCTTTTCATGTGCCTCTTGGCCATCTGTATGCCTTCTCTGGTGAAATGTCTATTTAGGTCTTCTGCCCATTTTTAAATTGGATTGTTTGTGTTTTTGATATTGAGCTCCATGGGCTGTTTGTATATTTTGGAGATTAATCCTTTGTCCGTTGTTTCATTTGCAAATATTTTCTCCCATTCTGAGGGTTGTCTTTTTGTCTTGTTTATGGTTTCCTTTGCTGTGCAAAAGCTTTTAAGTTTCATTAGGTCCCATTTGTTCATTTTTGTTTTTATTTTCATTATTCTAGGAGGTGGGTCAAAAAAGACCTTGCTGTGGTTTATGTCAAAGAGTGTTTTTCCTGTTTTCCTCTAAAAGTTTTTATAGTGTCTGGTCTTACATTTAGGTCTTTAATCCATTTGGAGTTTATTTTTGTGTATGGTGTTAAGTAGTGTTTTTTTTAAAATTTTATTTATTTATTTATTTATTGATTTATACAGCAGGTTCTTATTCGTTATCTCTTTTATACATATTAATGTATATATGTCAATCCCAATCTCCCAATTCATCCCGCCACCACCCCACCCCTGGCTTTCCCCTCTTCATGTCCATACGTTTGTTCTCTACATCTGTGTCTCTATTTCTGCCTCGCAAACTGGTTCATCTGTACCATTTTTCTATATTCCACATTTATGCGTTAACATATGATATTTGTTTTGCACTTCTGACTTACTTCACTCTGTATGACGGTCTGTAGGTCCATCCATGCCTCTACAAATGACCCAATTTCATTCCTTTTTATGGCTCGGTAATATTCCATTGTATATATGTACCACATCTTCTTTATCCATTCATCTGTCGATGGGCATTTAGGTTGCTTCCATGACCTGGCTATTGTAAACAGTGCTGCAATGAACATTGGGGTGCATGTGTCTTTTTGAATTATGGTTTTCTCTGGGTATATGCCCAGTAGTGGAATTGCTGGGTCATATGATAGTTCTATTTTTAGTTCTTTAAGGAACCTCCATACTGTTCTCCATAGTGGGTGTATCAATTTACGTTCCCACCAACAGTGCAAAGGGTTCCCTTTTCTCCACACCCTCTCCAGCATTTGTTGTGTGTAGATTTTCTGATGTTGCCCATTCTAACTGGTGTAAGGTGATACCTCATTGTAGTTTTGATTTGCATTTCTCTAATAATTAGTGATGTTGAGCAGCTTTTCATGTGCTTCTTGGCCATCTGTATGTCTTCTTTGGAGAAATGTCTACTTAGGACTTCTGCCTATTTTTTGATTGGGTTTTTTTTTTTAATATTGAGCTGCATGAGCTGCTTGGAAATTTTGGAGATTAATCCTTTGTCCATTGATTCATGTGAAAATATTTTCTTCCATTCTGAGGGGTGTCTTTTCATCTTGTTTGTAGTTTCCTTTGCTTTGCAAAAGCTTTTAAGTTTCATTAGGTCACATTTGTTTATTTTTGTTTTTATTTCCATTACTCTAGGAGGTGGATCAAAAAAGATCTTGCTGTGATTTATGTCAAAGAGTGTTCTTCCTATCTTTTCCTCTAAGGGTTTTATAGTGTCCAGTCTTACATTTAGGTCTGTAATCCATTTTGAGTTTATTGTTTTGCATGGTGTTAGGGAGTGTTCTAATTTCATTCTTTTACATGTAGCTGTTCAGTTTTCCCAGCACCACTTAGTGAAGAGACTGTCTTTTCTCCATTGTATATCCTTGCTTCCTTTGTCAGAGATTAGTTGACCATAGGTGTGTAGGTTTATCTCTGGGCTTTCTATCCTGTTCCTTTGACCTATATTTCTGCTTTTGTGCCAGTATCATACTGTCTTGATTACTGCAGCTTTGTAGTATAGTCTGAAGTCAGGGAGCCTGATTCCTCCAGCTCCATTTTTCGTTCTCAAGATTGCTTTGGCTATTTGGCGTCTTTTGTGTTTCCATACAAATTGTGAAATTTTTTGTTCTAGTTCTGTGAAGAATGCCAGTGGTAGTCTGATAGGGATTGCATTGAATCTGTAGATTGCTTTGGGTAGTAGAGTCATTTTCACAATGTTGATTCTTCCAATCCAAGAACATGGTATATCTCTCAATCTATTTGTATGATCTTTAATTTCTTTCATCAGTGTCTTATAATTTTCTGCATACAGGTCTTTTGTCTCCTTAGGTAGGTTTATTCCTAGATATTTTATTCTTTTTGCTGCAGTGGTAAATGGGAGTGTTTTCTTAATTTCACTTTCAGATTTTTCATCATTAGTGTATAGGAATGCAAGAGATTTCTGTGCATTAATTTTGTATCGTGAAACTTTACCAAATCCATTGATTAGCTCTAGTAGTTTTCTGGTGGCATCTTTAGGATTCTCTATGTATAGTATCATGTCATCTGCAAATAGTAGACAGTTTTACTTCTTCTTTTCCAATCTGTATTCCTTTTATTTCTTTTTCTTTTCTGATTGCCATGGCTAGGACTTCCAAATCTATGTTGAATAAGAGTGGCAAAAGTGGATATCCTTGTCTTGTTACTGATCTTAGTGGAACTGCTTTCACTTTTTCACCATTGAGAATGATGTTTGCTGTGGGTTTGTCACATATGGCCTTTATTATGTTGAGGTAGATACCCTCTATGCCCACTTTCTGGAGAGTTTTTTATTGTAAATGGGTGTTGAATTTTGTCAAAAGCTTTTTCTGCATCTATTGAGATGATCATACGGTTTTTATTCTTTAATTTGTTAATATGGTGTATAACATGGACTGTTTTGCATATATTGAAGAATCCTTGCATCCTTGGGAAAAATCCCACTTGATCATGGTGTATGATCCTTTTAATGTGCTGTTGGATTCTGTTTCCTAGGATTTTGTTCAGGATTTTTGCATCTATATTCATCAGTGAGATTGGTCTGTAATTTTCTTTTTTTGTTGCATCTTTGTCTGGTTTTGGTATCAGGGTGATGGTGGCCTCATAGGAGGAGTTTGGGAGTGTTCCTTCCTCTGCAGTTTTTTGGAATAGTAGGTGTTAGCTCTTCTCTAAATGTTTGATAGAATTCGCCTGTGAAGCCCTCTGGTCCTGGACTTTTGTTTGTTGGAAGATTTTTTTTTTAACATCTTTATTGGAGTATAATTGCTTTACAATGGTGTGTTAGTTTCTGCTTTATAACAAAGTGAATCAGTTATACATATACATATGTTTCTGTATCTCTTCCCTCTTACATCTCCCTCCCTCCCACCCTCCTTATCCCACCCCTCTAGGTGGTCACAAACCACCGAGCTGATCTCCCTGTGCTATGGGGCTGCTTCTCACTAGCTATCTATTTTACGTTTGGTAGTGTATATATGTCCATGCCACTCTCTCACTTTGTCAGAGCTTACCCTTCCCCCTCCCCATATCCTCAAGTCCATTCTCTAGTAGGTCTGTGTCTTTGTTCCCGTCTTACCCCTAGGTTCTTCATGACCTCTTTTTTGTCCCCCTTAGATTCCATATATAGGTGTTAGCGTATGGTATTTATTTTTCCCTTTCTGACTTACTTCACTCTGTATGACAGATTCTAGGTCTATACACCTCACTACAAATAACTCCATTTCGTTTCTTTTTATGGCTGAGTAATATTCCATTGTATATATGTGCCACATCTTCTGTATCTATTCATCTGTTGATGGACACTTAGGTTGCTTCCATGTCCTGGCTATTGTAAATAGAGCTGCAATGAACATTTTGGTACATGACTCTTTTATAATTATGGTTTTCTCACGGTATATGCCCAGTAGTGGGATTGCTGGGTCGTATGGTAGTCCTATTTTTAGTTTTTTAAAGAACCTCCATACTGTACTCCATAGTGGCTGTATCAATTTACATTCCCACCAACAGTGCAAGAGGGTTCCCTTTTCTCCACACCCTCTCCAGCATTTATTGTTTCTAGATTTTTCGATGATGGCCATTGTCACCGGTGTGAGATGATATCTCATTGTAGTTTTGATTTTCATTTCTCTAATGATTAATGATGTTGAGCATTCTTTCATGTGTTTGTTGGCAATCTGTATATCTTCTTTGTAGAAATGTCTATTTAGGTCTTCTGCCCATTTTTGGATTGGGTTGTTTGTTTTTTTGTTATTGAGCTCCATGAGCTGCTTGTAAATTTTGGAGATTAATCCCTTGTCAGTTGCCTCATTTGCAAACATTTTCTCCCATTCTGAGGGTTGTCTTTTCATCTTGTTTATGGTTTCCTTTGCTGTGCAAAAGCTGTTAAGTTTCATTAGGTCCCATTTGTTTATTTTTGTTTTTATTTCCATTTCTCTAGGAGCTGGGTCAAAAAGGATCTTGCTGTGATTTATGTCATAGAGTGTTCTGCCTATGTTTTCCTCTAAGAGTTTGATGGTGTCTGGCCTTACATTTAGGTCTTTAATCCATTTTGAGTTTATTTTTGTGTATGGTGTTAGGGAGCGTTCTAATTTCATACTTTTACATGTACCTGTCCAGTTTTCCCAGCACCACTTATTGAAGAGGCTGCCTTTTCTCCATTGTATATTCTTGCCTCCTTTATCAAAGATAAGGTGACCATATGTGCGTGGATTTATCTCTGGGCTTCCTATCCTGTTCCATTGATCTATATTTCTGTTTTTGTGCCAGTACCATACTGTCTTGATTACTGTAGCTTTGTAGTATAGTCTGAAGACAGGGAGTCTGATTCCTCCAGCTCCATTTTTCATTCTCAAGGTTGCTTTGGCTATTCGGGGTCTTTTGTGTTTCCATAGAAATTGTGAAATTTTTTGTTCTAGTTCTGTGAAAAATGCCAGTGGTAGTTTGATAAGGATTGCATTGAATCTGTAGATTGCTTTGGGTAGTAGAGTCATTTTCACAAAATTGATTCTTCCAATGCAAGAACGTGGTGTATCTCTCCATCTATTTGTATGATCTTTAATTTCTTTCATCAGTGTCTTATAATTTTCTGCATACAGGTCTTTTGTCTCCTTAGGTAGGTTTATTCCTAGATATTTTATTCTTTTTGTTGCAATGGTAAATGGAAGTGTTTTCTTAATTTCACTTTCAGAGTTTTCATCATTAGTGTATAGGAATGCAAGAGATTTCTGTGCATTAATTTTGTATCGTGAAATTTTACCAAATTCATTGGTTAGCTCTAGTAGTTTTCTGGTAGCTTCTTGAGGATTCGCTATGTATAGTACTGTGTCATCTGCGAACAGTGACAGCTTTACTTCTTCTTTTCCGATTTGGATTCCTTTTTTTTTTCTTTTTCTTCTCTGATTGCTGTGGCTAAAACTTCCAAAACTATGTTGAATAATAGTGGTGAGAGTGGGCAGCCTTGTCTTGTTCCTGATCTTAGTGCAACTGCTTTCAGTTTTTCACCATTGAGGACGATGTTGGCTGTGGGTTTGTCATATATGGCCTTTATTATGTTGAGGAAAGTTCCCTCTATGCCTATTTTCTGCAGGGTTTTTATCATAAATGGATGTTGAATTTTGTCAAAAGCTTTCTCTGCATCTTTTGAGATGATCATATGGTTTTTCTCTTTCAATTTGTCAATATGGTGTATCACGTTGATTGATTTGCATATATTGAAGAATCCTTGCATGCCTGGAATAAACCCCACTTGATCATGGTGTATGATCCTTTTAATTTGCTGTTGGATTCTGTTTGCTAGTATTCTGTTGCAGATTTTTGCATCTATGTTCATCAGTGATATTGGCCTGTAGTTTTCTTTCTTTGTGACATCTTTGTCTGGTTTTGGTATCAGGGTGATGGTGGCCTCGTAGAATGAGTTTAGGAGTGTTCCACCCTCTGCTATATTTTGGAAGAGTTTGAGAAGGATAGGTGTTAGCTCTTCTCTAAATGTTTGATAGAATTCGCCTGTGAAGCCATCTGGTCCTGGGCTTTTGTTTGTTGGAAGATTTTTAATGACAGTTTCAATTTCAGTGCTTGTGATTGGTCTGTTCATATTTTCTATTTCTTCCTGGTTCAGTCTCGGCAGGTTGTGCATTTCTAAGAATTTGTCCATTTCTTCCAGGTTGTCCATTTTATTGGCATAAAGTTGCTTGTAGTAATCTCTCATGATCCTTTGTATTTCTGCATTGTCAGTTGTTACTTATCCTTTTCATTTCTAATTCTATTGATTTGAGTCTTCTCCCTTTTTTTCTTGATGAGTCTGGCTAATGGTTTATCAATTTTTTTTATATTCTCAAAGGACCAGCTTTTAGTTTTATTGATCTTTGCTATCGTTTCCTTCATTTCTTTTTCATTTATTTCTGATCTGATCTTTATAATTTCTTTCCTTCTGCTAACTTTGGGGTTTTTTGGTTCTTTCTCTAATTGCCTTAGGTGCAAGGTTAGGTTGTTTATTTGATATGTTTCCTGTTTCTTAAGGTATGAGTGTATTGCTATAAACTTCCCTCTTAGAACTGCTTTTGCTGTATCCCATAGGTTTTGGGTCGTTGTGTCTCCATTGTCATTTGTTTCTAGGTATTTTTTGATTTCCCCTTTGATTTCTTCAGTGATCACTTGGTTATTAAGTAGTGTATTGTGTAGCCTCCATGTGTTTGTATTTTTTACAGATCTTTTCCTGTAATTGATATCTAGTCTCATAGCGTTGTGGTTGGAAATGATGCTTGATATGATTTCAATTTTCTTAAATTTACCAAGGCTTGATTTGTGACCCAAGATATGATCTATCCTGGAGAATGTTCCATGAGCACTTGAGAAAAATGTGTATTCTGTTGTTTTGGGGTGGAATGTCCTATAAATATCAATTAAGTCCATCTTGTTTAATGTATCATTTAAAGCTTGTGTTTCCTTGTTTATTTTCATTTTGGATGATCTGTCCATTGGTGAAAGTGGGGTGTTAAAGTCACCTACTGTGATTGTGTTACTGTCGATTTCCCCTTTTTATGGCTGTTAGCATTTGCCTCATGTATTGAGGTGCTCCTATGTTGGGTGCGTAAATATTTACAATTTTTATATCTTCTTCTTGGATCGATCCCTTGATCATTATGTAGTGTCCTTCTTTGCCTCTTGTAATAGTCTTTATTTTAAAGTCTATTTTGTCTGATATGAGAATTGCTACTCCAGCTTTCTTTTGATTTCCATCTGCATGGAATATCTTTTTCCATCCCCTCACTTTCAGTCTGTATGTGTCCCTAGGTCTGAAGTGGGTCTCTGTAGACAGCATATATATGGGTCTTGTTTTTGTATCCATTCAGCCAGTCTGTGTCTTTTGGTGGGAGCATTTAATCCATTTACATTTAAGGTAATTATCGATATGTATGTTCCTATTCCCATTTTCTTAGTTGTTTTGGGTTTGTTATTGTAGGTGTTTTCCTTCTCTTGTGTTTCTTGCCTAGAGAAGTTCCTTTAGCCTTTGTTGTAAAGCTGGTTTGGTGGTGATGAACTCTCTCAGCTTTTGCTTGTCTGTAAAGGTTTTAATTTCTTCATCAAATCTGAATGAGATCCTTGCTGGGTAGAGTATTCTTGGTTGTAGGTTTTTCTCCTTCATCACTTTGAATATGTCCTGCCACTCCCTTCTGGCTTGCAGAGTTTCTGCTGAAAGGTCAGCTGTTAACCTTATGGGGATTCCCTTGTGTGTTATTTGTTGTTTTTCTCTTGCTGCTTTTAATATGTCTTCTTTGTATTTAGTTTTTGATAGTTTGATTAGTATGTGTCTTGGTGTGTTTCTCCTTGGATTTATCCTGTATAGGACTCTCTGTGCTTCCTGGACTTGATTAACTATTTCCTTTCCCGTATTAGGGAAGTTTTTGACTATAATCCCTTCAAATATTTTCTCAGTCCCTTTCTTTTTCTCTTCTTCTTCTGGGACCCCTATAATACGAATGTTGGTGCGTTTTATGTTGTCCCAGAGGTCTCTGAGACTGTCCTCAGTTCTTTTCATTACTTTTTCTTTATTCTGCTCTGCAGTAGTGACTTCCACTACTCTCTCTTCCAGGTCACTTATCGGTTCTTCTGCCTCAGTTATTCTGCTATTGATCCCTTCTAGAGTATTTTTAATTTCATTTATTGTGTTGTTAATCATTGCTTGTTTCCTCTTTAGTTCTTCTAGGTCCTTGTTAAATGTTTCTTGCATTTTCTCTATTGTATTTCCAAGACTTTGGATCATCTTTACTATCATTATTCTGAATTCTTTTCAGGTAGACTGTCTATTTCCTCTTCATTTGTTAGGTCTGGTGGGTTCTTACCTTGCTCCTTCATCTGCTGTGTGTTTTTCTGTCTTCTCATTTTGCTTATGTTACTGTGTTTTTGGGGTCTCCTTTTCACAGGCTGCACGTTCATAGTTCCCGTTGTTTTTGGTGTCTGTCCCCAGTGGCTAAGGTTGGTTCAGTGGGTTGTGTAGGCTTCCTGGTGGAGGGAACTAGTGCCTGTGTTCTGGTGGATGAGGCTGGCTCTTGTCTTTCTGGTGGGCAGGTCCACGTCTGGTGGTGTGTTTTGGGGTGTCTGTGGACTTATTATGATTTTAGGCAGCCTCTCTGCTAATGGATGGGGCTGTGTTCCTGTCTTGCTAGTTGTTTGGCATAGGGTGTCCAGCACTGTAGCTTGCTGGTCGTTGAGTGAAGCTGGGTTTTGGTGTTGAGATGAAGATCTCTGGGATATTTTCGCTGTTTGATATTACGTGGAGCTGGAAGGTCTCTTGTGGACCAGTGTCCTGAAGTTGGCTCTCCCACTTCAGAGGCACAGCACTTACTCCTGGCTGGAGCACCGAAAGCCTTTCATCCACACGGCTCAGAATAAAAGGGAGATAAAATAGAAAGAAAGAGGATAAAATAAAATAAAATAAAGTAAGATAAAATAAAATAAGTTATTAAAATAAAAAATAATTATTAAGAAAAAAAATTTATAAAGTAAAAAAAAAAACCAAAAACAAAAACGTATGGACAGAACCCTAGGACAAATGGTGAAAGCAAAGCTCTACAGACAAAATCTCACACAGAAGCATACACATACACATGCACAAAAAGAGGAAAAGGGGAAAAAAATAATACATCTTGTTCCCAACGTCCACCTCCTCAATTTGGGATGATTCGTTGTCTATTCAGGTATTCCACAGATGCAGGGTACATCAAGTTGATTGTGGAGCTTTAATCTGCTGCTTCTGAGGCTGCTGGGAGAAATTTCCCTTTCTCTTCTTTGTTCGCACAGCTCCGAGGGTTCAGCTGTGGATTTGGCCCCACCTCTGCGTGTAGGTCGTCTGAGAGCGTCTCTTCTTCGCTCAGACTGGACAGGGTTAAAGGGGCAGCTGATTCGGGGGCTCTGGCTCACTCAGGCCGGGGGGAGGAAGGGTATGGAATGCGGAGTGAGCCTGCGGCGGCAGAGACCAGCATGACGTTGCACCAGCCTGATGTGCTCTGTGCGTTCTCCCGCGGAAGTTGTCCCTGGATCGCGGGACCCTGGCTGTGGTGGGCTGCACAGGCTCCCAGGAGGGGAGGTGTGGATGGTGACCTGTGCTCGCACACACGCTTTTTGGTGGTGGCAGCAGCAGCCTTAGCGTCCCAGGCCCGTTTCTGGGGTCTGCACTGATAGCCGCAGCTCGCGCCCGTCTCTGGAGCTCCTTTAAGCGGCGCTCTTAATCCCCTCTTCTCGTGCACCGGGAAACAAAGAGGGAAGAAAAAGTCTCTTGCCTCTTCGGCAGCTCCAGACATTTTCCCGGACTCCCTCCCGGCTAGCCATGGCGCACTAGCCCCCTTCAGTCTGTGTTCACACCGTCAACCCCAGTCCTCTCCCTGCGATCCAACCGAAGCCCGAGCCTCAGATCCCAGCCCCCGCCTGCCCCAGCGGGTGAGCAGACAAGTCTCTCAGGCTGGTGAGTGCTGGTCAGCACCGATCCTCCATGTGGGAATCTCTCTGCTTGCCCTCCGCACCTCTGTTGCTGTGCTCTCCTCCGCGGCTCCGAAGCTTCCCCCTCCACCACCCGCAGTCTCCACCCACGAAGGGGCTTCCTAGTATGTGGAAACCTTTCCTCCTTCCCAACTCCCTCCCACTGGTGCAGGTCCCATCCCTATTCTTTTGTCTCTGTTATTTCTTTTTTGTTATGCCCTACCCAGGTACGTGGGGAGTTTCTTGCCTTTTGGGAGGTCTGAGGTCTTCTGCCAGTGTTCAGTGGGTGTTCTATAGGAGCAGTTACACGTGTAGATGTATTTCTGATGTATCTGTGGGGAGGAAGGTGATCTCCGCGTCTTACTTTTCCGCCATCTTCTCTTCAGCCTGTTGGAAGATTTTTAATTACAGTTTCAATTTTATTAGTTGTGATAGGTTTGTTTATATTTTCTAATTCTTCTTGGTTCAGTCTTGGAAAATTGTACTTTTCCAAGAATTTGTCCATTTCTTCGTGGTTGTTCACTTTATTGGCATATAACTGTAGTAGTCTATTATAATCCTTTGTATTTCTGTGGTGTCTGTTCTGATTTCTCCTTTTTCATTTCTAAGTTTATTCATATGTGTCCTCTCCCTTTTTTTTGTTGTTGTTTTTTTGGTGAGTCTTGCTAACAGTTTATCCATTTTTTTATCTTCTCAAAGAACCAACCTTTAGTTTATTGATCTTTGCTATTTTCTTCATTTCTATTTCATTTATTTCTGCTCGATCTTTATGAATTCTTTCCTTCTCCTGACCCTAGGTTTCCTTCATTCTTCTTTATCTAGTTGCTTTAGATGTAAGGTTAGGTTTTTTATTTGAGATTTTTCTTGTTTCTTGAGGTGAGATTGAATTACTATAAACTTCCCTCTTATACCTGCTTTTGCTGCATCCCATAGGTTTGGGGTCGTCATGTTTTCTTTTACCTTTTTAAAAAAATTAATTAATAAATTTAGTTTTGTTTGTGTTGGGTCTTCATTTTTGTGCGCGGGCTTTCTCTAGTTGTGGCAAGTGAAGGCTCCTCTTCGTTGTGGTGCATGAGCTTCTCATTGCAGTGGCTTCTCTTGTTGCAGGACACAGGCTCTATGTGCATGGGCTTCAGTAGTTGTGGCACACAGGCTCAGTAGTTGTGGCTCGTGGACTCTAGAGCACAGGTGACCATGGGCTTAGTTGCTCTGGGACATGTGGGATCTTCCTGGACCAGGGCTTGAACCTGTGTCCCCCTGCATTGGCAGGTGAATTCTTAACCACTGTGCCAGCAGGGAAGTCCCAGGTCATCATGTTTTCAATGTCATTTATTTCTATGTATTTTTTAATTTCTCCTTTGATTTCTTCAGTGATCTCTTGGTTATTTAGTAGTGCACTGTTTAGCCTCCATGTATTTGTGTTTTTTACAGTTTTTTTTTTTACCTGTAATTGATTTCTAATATCATAGCACTGTGGTTAGAAAAGATGCCTGATACCATTTCAATTTTCTTAAATTTTCTGAGGTTTGATTTGTGACTCAAGATGTGATGTATCCTGGAGACTAATCTCTTCAAATATTTTCTCAGATGCTTTCTTTTTCGCTTCTTCTTCTGGGACCCCTATAATTCCATGTGCACTTGAGAAGAAAGTATATTCTTCCACTTTTGGGAGGAATGTCCTATAAATATCAATTAAATCTATCTGGTCTATTGTGTCATTTAATACTTGTGTTTCCTCATTTATTTTCTTTTTGGATGATCTGTCCATTGGTGTAAGTGGGGTGTTAAAGTCCCCTACTATTATTGTGTTACTGTCAATTTCCCCTTTCATGGTTGTTAGCATTTGCCTTATGTATTGAGTTGCTCCTGTGTTGGGTGCGTATTTATAATTGTTACATCTTCTTCTTGGATTGATTCCTTGATCATTATGTAGTGTCCTTCCTTATGTCTTGTAACAGTCTTTATTTCAAAGTCTATTTTATCTGATATGAGTATTGTTACTCCAGTTTTCTTTTGATTTCCATTTGCATGGAATATCATTTTCCATCCCTTCACTTTCAGTCTGTATGTGTCCCTGGGTCTGAAGTGGGTCTCTTGTAGACAGCATATATAAGGGTCTTGTTTTTGTATCCATTCAGCCAGACTGTGTCATTTGGTTGGGGCATTTAATCCATTTACATTCAAGACTATTATCATTATGTATGTTCCTATTACCATTTTCTTAATTGTTTTGGGTTTGTTTTTGTGGATCTCTTTTTTCTATTGTTTTTCCTGCCTAGAGAAGTTCCTTTAGCATTTGTGGTAAGGCTGGTTTGGTGGTACTGAATTCTCTTAGCTTTGGCTTCTCTGTAAACTTTTGATTTCTCTGTCAAATCTGAATGAGATCCTTGCTGGGTAGAGAAATCTTTCATCACTTCAAGTATATCCTACCACTTCCTTCTGGTCTGCAGAGTTTATGCTGAAAAATCAGCTGATAACCTTATGGGGATTCCTTTGTATGTTATTTTTTGCTTTTCCCTTGCTGCTTTTAATATTTTTTCTTTGAATTTAATTTTTGTTAGTTTGATTAATATGTGTCTTGGTGTGCCTCTCCTAGGGTTTAACCTGTATGAGACTCTGTGCTTCCTGGACTTGGGTGGCTATCTCCTTTCCCATGTTAGGGAAGTTTTCCACTATGCTCTCTTCAAATATTTTCTCAGACCCTTTCTTTTTCTCTTCTTCTTCTGGAACCCATATAATTTGAATGTTGGTGCATTTAGTGTTGTCCCAGAGGTCTCTGAGATTGTCTTCAATTCTTTTCGGTCTTTTTTCTTTATTCTGCTCCTCGGCAGTTATTTCCACCATTCTGTCTTCCAGCTCACTTCTTCGTTTTTCTGCCTCAGTTATTTTGTTATTGCTTCCTTCTACGGTACTTTTCATTTCAGTTATTGTGTTGTTCATCTCTGTTTGTTTGTTCTTTAGTCTTTGTAGATCTTTGTTAAACA
Organism: Balaenoptera ricei; assembly: GCF_028023285.1. NCBI lineage: Eukaryota > Metazoa > Chordata > Mammalia > Artiodactyla > Balaenopteridae > Balaenoptera > Balaenoptera ricei. The sequence goes on from NC_082653.1 coordinate 31,492,029, forward strand.
TTTCTTGTATTTTCTCAGTCCATGCCTCCATTCTATTTCTGAGATTCTGGATCATCTTTACTATCATTACTTTGAATTCTTTTTCAGGTAGGTTGCTTGTTTCCTGTTCATTTATTTGGTCATGTAAGTTTTTACCTTGCTCCTTCATCTGTAACATATTTTTTTGTTGTCTCACTTTTTTTTTTTTTTTTTTTTTGATGTGTAGGATTTTGTTCCTGTCTTACTGGTTGTTTGGCCTGAGGCTTCCAGCACTGGAGTTTGTAGGTTGTTGGGTAAAGCTAGTTCTTGGTGCTGAGATGAGGACTTCTAGGAGACCTCACTCCAACGAATATTCCCTGTGGTCTGAGGTTCTCTGTTAGTCCAGTGATTAGGACTTAGAGATCCCACCGTAGGAGCTCAGGTCCCACCCCTTGTTCGTGTACCTAGATCCCACAAGCCACATGGGGTGGCAGAAAAATTAAGGAGAAGAAAAATAACAAACAGTAAAATTAAAATATGATTAGAAAACTAAGATATATTAGAAAAAATAAAAAAATAAACATATAGACAAAACAGCAACCAGAATGTAAAACAGAACCACAGTAGCAAAAAAGAGGAGAAAAAAAACCCCCTAGCAAATACTTACTGACGTAATGAATAAATAAATAGTAGCTGGTTTCCATTTTAATTCCATGAAACAGTTTAAGCCAGCACGTGACCCCCTCTCAGTGCATCAGCATCTAAATCATTAAGGCTGAATTGAATGGGAGCAATTGGTTATTGTGGCAAGTTAAAGTAGACATGGTACGTAAGTACAATTTTTTCCAAGAGTTCCTGTGGGTGTGAAGAAGCTGGGTAAGCAGCATTTGGCAAAGAAATGATTTTCCCTTGTATGGTCACACCTTGGCTGCACTTCTTGCTTAGGTCTAGTTTTATAATTTTTTAAAATTACAGCTTTATTGATGTAGTCATATACCATACAATTCACCCACTTAAAGAGTACAATTCAGTGGTTTTTTATTAGATTCACAGATGTGAACAACTATCATCAAAGTCATTTTTAGAACATTTTCATTACTTACTGTCCCTCCTCCACCAAAATAAAATCCCTACCCATAAGCAGTCACTCCCCATTCCCTCACACTTACCCTCTCCAGTCTTAGGCAATCACTAATTTACTTTTTATCTCCATAGGTTTGCCTATTCTGGACACTTCATACAAATGGAATAGTATATGTCTTTTGTGACTGGCTTTTTTCACCTTGCTTAATATTTTCAAGATTCATCTATGTTGTAGTATGTTTCAGTACTTCATTCCTATTTATGGATGAATATTACTCCATTCTATTTAAAGTAGCTGATTTAAAGTCTTTGTCTAGTTAGTTCATCATCTGGGTTTCTCAGGGATAGGTTCTATTGATTGCCCTTTTTTTGTGTATGGGTCATATTCTCTAGATTTTTTGCATGTTTCCTAAATTTTTGCTGAAATCTGTATATCTAAAAATACAGTCTGAAAAAAAATACAGTATGGCAAGTCTGGAAATCAGATTCTTCCCCCTCCTCCCCATCAGGGTTTGCTGTTGTTGCTGTTATTTTTTAATAAATTTATTTATTTAATTTATTTTTGGGTGTGTTGGGTCTTCATTGCTGTGCACAGGCTTTCTCTAGTTGCAGTGAGTGGGGGCTACTCTTTGTTGTGGTGTGCGGGCTTATTGCAGTGGCTTCTCTTGTGGAGCATGGGCTGTAGGGTACCGGGGCTTCAGTAGTTGTGGCTCGTGGGCCGGCTCAGTAGTTGTGGTGCACAGGTTTAGTTGCTCCATGGCATGTGAGATCTTCCTGGACCAGGACTCGAACCCATGTCCCCTGCATTGGCAGGCAGATTCTTAACCATTGTGCCACCAGGGAAGCCCGTTGTTGCTGTTTTTTTGTAGACATTTTTGTTTTTTGTTTGTTTAATGACTTTTCTGAACTAATTCTGTAAAGTCTGTGTTGTTTGCCATGTGTGGCCACTGAAATGTCTGCTTGGTAGCTTAGTTGTCAGATAATGAATAAACAGAGATTTCCTTAGATAAGTCTCCCATTCTTGGCCAAGGGGATCTGTGTTCATATTGAGGCACAAACTTAACACTCAGCCAGGCAACTGATACCCCTTCCTCCTTCTTTTGCCTTCACTTGCTTGTGTATTGCCTCAAAGTCAGCCAGAGATGAGAGTTGAGGGCCTTCTCAGGCCTTTTCTGAGCATGTGCACAGCCCTATGCATGCAAGTGGTCTTCTAGATTCCCAGGAATATGTCAGAGATTTTCAAAGTCCCTATGGATATCTCACTCTTAATGTTTTCCTTTTAAATTTTTGGTTAGTCTAATGTTTGATCCAACTGCTGTCCACCACTATACATAGCATGGAGTTAAGCATTTGCCTTTAATCTTTTTTCATATTTGGAAAGCACTGAATCAGGTAAAATACAAACATCCTTGCAAGTCTGCAGATCTTCCAAGGAATCATCAAACCAGTCAAATTATGGAAATTCTTAAGGATTGTAGTTTTGAAAGCGCTCCAGCTCTGTAGTGCTCTTGGTGGCTGCCAGGCAGCTACTTTTCACTGAGAATGTGGGTTGTTATTTTTTTAAGACTACTGTGGAGCTGGAGAGTGCGGAATGGGATGAGGGCAAGTTAAAATGCAACAAAGCTCACTGTTCTTAATAAGATTCACTTGTTTTTCTTTGAATAAATAACTCTATTAACAATAAACTCTGGTTAATTTCCAGAGTTGTAAAAAAGCTAATTCTGATGAATTTTGCTTTTATGGAGGAGACAATTATCAGAGATCCTTACTCTGCCATTTTTGCTCATGCCATCTCCTCATGATGTTGTTTAACATATTCATCTGGACGTTTTTAGATTTTGTTTTGTTTTATTTTTCTGTGTTTCTGTTTTCTTTGCTTGTCTTTATTTCTTTAGCAAGTACATTTCATAGGTTGTGTTGTATATTTCCTACTGCATCACATTAGGAATTCTGTAATATCCTGTCATATATTTAGGATGTTAAGAATAAACTGTGGGTTTAGGTGTTGTCAGCCCAGTCTCTTTGTTATAAAGCTTCCTCACAGACTTCACACAATGGTTTGTGTAGCCATTTGTTGCCTAGATTCATTATTTCTTTAGAGGTTGTGAAACTGTGATTTTTCTACATCTGTCATTCCTTCTGCATTTATTAGCTGTGATTCATCTATGAAGAGCTTTCTGTCATCATTTTTTGGTTATTCTGGAATATAATTATGCATGAAAAGAAGGATAGAAATTTGATTCTTTTTTTATTTGTTATTATGATAAAAAGACACATAACAAAATTTACCACCTTAACCATTTTAAGTGTATATTTCAGTGGTATTAAGTATAGTCACATTATTGTGAAACAGAGATCCAGAACTTTTTAAACTTGCAAATCTGAAACTTTATACCCATTAAACAACCACCACCCCCCCCCCCTCCCCTCAGCCCCTGGTAACCACCGTTCTACTTTCAGTTTCTATGAATTTGACTATTTTGTATACCTCATATAGGTAGAATCATACAGTATTTGTCTTTCAATGACTGTCTTATTTCACTTAACATAATGTCCTCAAGTTTCATCAATGTGGCATGTGACAGGAGTTTCTTCTTTTCTGAGGGTATAATATTCCATTGTATGCATATACTACATTTTGTTTATCCACTCATCTGTTGATGGATATTTGTGTTGCTTCTGATTCTTAATTATTATAAATAGTGCTGCTATGAACTTGGGTGTGCAAATATCCCTTCAAGATCCTGCTTTTGGATATATACCCAGAAGTGGGATTGCTGGATCATATGGTAGTTTTATTTTTAATTTTTTGAGAAACCTCTGTACTGTTTTCCATAGTGGTTGCACCATTTTACAGTCCTACCAACAGTGCTCAAGGGTTCTAATCTCACCACATCCTCACCAACCCTTGTTGTTTTCTAGGTTTTTAAATACTAGTCATCCTAATGGGTATAAGGTGATATCTCATTGTGGTTTTGATTTTCGTTTTTCATTTGCTTGTTGGCCATTTGTATATCTTCTTTGGAGGAATGCCTGTTTAGGTCCTTTGATCATATTTTAATCAGATAATTTACTTTTTTGTTATTGAGTTGCAGAAGTTCTTTACATAGATATTCTGGATACTAACCCCTAATCAGATATATGATTTGCAAATATTTTCTCCCGTTCAATGGGCTGCCTTTTTACTCTGTTGGTTGTGTCTTTTGATGCACAAAAGTTTTAAAGATTCATGTATTCCTGTTTGTCTATTTTTGCTTTTGTTGCCTGTGCTTTTTGTGTCATATCCAAGAAATCACTGTCAAAATCCAATGTCAGGAAGATTTCCCCCTATGTTTTCTTCCAGGAGTTTTATAGTTTTGGGTCTTATGTTTAGGTCTTTAATCTATTTTGAGTTAATTTTTGTATATAGTGTTAAATAAGGGTGCAACTTCATTCTTTTGCATATGGCTATTCAGTTTTTTCCCAACACCATTTGTTGAAGAGACTGTCCTTCTCCCACTGAGTGGTCTTGGAACCCTTATTGAAGATCATTTGATCATATGTGAGGGTTTATTTCTGGGGTCTATATTCTATTTCATTGGTCTATTTATTTGTCTTTATGTGAAGCTTGATTATTTTCCTTTATTAACTTTCAGAATAATGAGTTGGTATCCTATCAATTCTATTAGTCCTTCAAAAAATTCTTAAGTACTCATGGATTTTTATGTTTTTGGTGTGTTTCAATTTACTGCAGTCCTTGTTCTCTCTTGGACAATGTGAAGATTCTCTCCTAAAGCTGTGAAGAGCCTTTAAGTTAGCTCCTATGCCAGCTTATTACTATGGATCTTTCAGTCACAAAAATATATTCCAAGATCATCATGTACATTTCCTGCTCTAGACCTGGGCTCAGCTGTTTCTCCAAGGAACCCTGGTTTGCTTTAATTTTAGAGATCACAATATAGGTGCTAACCACTTGTTCTGATTATCTATTGCTGTGTAACAAATTACCCCAAGGATGAAGTTTAAAATAGTAACAAGAATTTATTTTTTTTCAGTAAGGGTTCTGGCAATTGACCTGGACTCTGGTAGTTTCCGCTTGGAGGGGTGGGGATCTCTCATGTGGTTGCAGTTAGTTCCTGTGTCTGGGGTCTTAACTACTCATTCACTTAGATGTCTGGACTAGAATAACTTCTAGGGGTAGGAATGGCTGAGATTCCTTGGGCATCTCTCTCACCACCCTTTCTGTGCTCTTTACATCTGGCAGCCTCAGCATATCTGGACTTCTTATATGGTAATGAAGACTCCCAGAGCAAGTGTTGCAAGAGAAATGAGCAGAAACAATATGGTATTTTCTAACTTAGCCTTGGAAGTAGTGAAGCATTACTTCCATTGTATTCTATTTATAGAGGCAGTCACATCACCTACCCAGGTTCAAAGGGAGAGGACATAAACTCTACATCTTGATGAAAGGAATGTCAAGGAATTTGCAGACACTTGTGTACAAGTCTTAAGACCATCATACTGCCTTTCCAGTAGACAGAGTTTGAAGAAACATATCTATATTTTAGAAAGAGTAATTAATCATAAGTTTAATATAGCATTTCCAATTCAATTTAAAATTACAGGGGTTTTACTTAACTTTATTTGATTTTATATTTGTACCTCTTTTATCGTATGCTGAAAATCAGTTTGATTCTTTATAACCTTAACATAATTACTAATTTGCTTTATCCTAATACATATATGTATGTGTGTTTACGTGTATGTGTGAGTATATTTCAAAATAACAGTACCAACTATAGTAGATGGAATAATGCTACCCCCAAAAGATGTCTATGACCTAGTCCCTAGAACCCATAAATTTTTAAATATTTTAAGGCAAGGGGAAATAAGGTTTTCGGAAAGAAATTAAGGTTTCAGAATTAAATTTACTAATCAGCTGACCTTAAAACAAGAAGAACATCTTGGGTTATCCAGGTGGGTCTAATGCAATCATGAGGGCCCTTAAGTGATGAAGAGGAAGACAGAAGAGTCACAACCAGAGAGACAGCATCATGAGAAAGATTAGACTGGCCATTGCTGGCTTTGAAGATGGAAGAGGGCCATGAGTCAAGCAATGTGGGCAACATCTAGAAGCTGGAAAATGCAAGAAAACAGATTCTCCCTAGAATCTTCAGAAAGGAGTGCAGCCCTACCAACACATTGATTTTAATCCAGTGAGGCACATTCTGGACACCTGACCTCCAAAATTGTAAGATAATAAATTTGCATTGTTTTAAGCTACTGAATTTGTGGTAATTTGTTATAGCAGCAATAGGAAGAAAATACGATTTTTTTGTGCCTGAAGCAAGGGGCTGCTGAAACAAATACCTAAAAATGTGCAAGTGGTTTTGAAAGTGGGCAGTGGCTGGAGGCTGGAAGAATTTTTAGGAGCCTGAATCTAGGAAAAAACCTAGATTGTTGAATAGATTGTTAATAGAAATATGGATGTTAATAGCTTTGTTAGTGATAACTCAGAAGGAAGTGAGAGGCATGGTAGAGAAAACCTCAGTTGCATTAGAGGGTACATAAATCATCATGAACAGAATGTTTTTTGTTTGTTTTTGTTTGAGAAGGAAGGATTTATTACTTGCAGCAAGTAAGGAGAACACTGAGGGTCTTTCCCAGAGCAATGTCTCCATGAACAGATAGAATAATATCCATGTTGATAGAAACACAGATATTAAAAGTACTGCTGGTGAGGGCTTAGATGGAAATGAGAAACATGTTATTGGAAACTGGTGGAAAGGGGATTAGCTGAAAGCTTACTGAATTGTGTTCTGCAGTTACATGGAAAGCAAAACTTGCAAATGATGAATTTAGATATTTAGCTGAGCTTTCTAAGCAAGGTGTTAAATATGTGGTCTTATTTCTTCTTGCTTCTTATAGCAAAATGTGAAGGAAAGAGATAGGTTGAAGAAAGAACTGTTAAAAGAAAAGGAACCAGAACTTGATGATCTGGGAAGTTCTCAGCTTATCCAGATTGCAAAAGAAGCTAAATTAGGAGATTCAATGTCAGGAAAGCACACTCTAGAGAGAAATCTAAGGGTATGGATGGACAACTTTTGTTAGTGCCTTGAAAATATCAAAGTTCAGAATTTCTGATCATACAGAGAGCTCTTTGTAGGTGCGTGACTCATGGATCCCTCACCTGTCTCAGCCAAAGCCAGGAATAGAGATGGGATCATTCAGGAAATTTCTGTAGGGGAACCTCTTGTCTAATGGAGTGAATCCCTGAGATATGTGCAGGAAATCCACAAGGCTCTTGAGAACTTATGCCAGCAGAAACACTGACAACTTGGCTTAAATGGTACAGAGAAAGGAGAAAATTAAAGAAAGCTGCTGGACCCCTAAAATTCTATAGGAAAGAAACAAGCAGATAAAACTATTCAGCTGCAAATCCAAGACCTTTCATAAAAGAGAGAGCAGGACTCCAAGGGTGGAGGCTTGAGCTAGAGAGGGTTATTCCCAGACCATGGAACCAAATGGAATTTGCTTGGCTGGATATTGAAATTGCTTGGGACTTGTTCTCCTTTTTTCCTTCCACTTTATTCTTCTTTGAACAAAATATCTATAATTGGTTTTCCCACCATTGTTCTTTGGGAGCAGATAACTTATTTCTGGAGTTTCATAGGCTCACAGATGGAGAGGAATTTTGTCTAAGATGGATGATAGCCAGAACCTTACCTACACCTGACTTAGATGATGAGATTTGAGATTTTTGAACTAATGATATTTAGATGAGATTTTGGACTTCATGCTGTAATGAATTGAGACTTTGGGGACCTTGGGATAGAGCGAATGTATTTTTCATGTGGGATAGTTGTGAATATTTGGGGGCCAGTGGGCAGATGTCCGTGCAAAGATGTCCACTTCGAATCCCTAGAACCTGTAAATATGTTTTATCATATGGCAAGAGAAAATTAAGTCTGCAGAGGAGAATTAACTCTGTTAATCAACTGAACTTAAAACAAGAAGAGTATCCTGGATTATCCAAGTGAGCCAAAATAGTCACAAGGGTCTTTAAATGGGGACGAAGAAGGCAGAAGAGTTGGAACCAGAGAGATGGCAGAAAAATTAGACTGGACATTGCTGGCTTTGAAGATGGAAGGGGCCCACAAAGCCAAGGAATATGGGCAACCTCTGGAAGCTGGAAAAGACAAGAAAACAGATTCTCTCCTAGAACCTTCAGAAGTGAACACAACCTGCTGACACCTTGATTTTAATCCAGTGAGACTCATTTCAGACTTCTGACCTCCAGAAGTATAAGATTATATATTTGTGTTGTTTTAAATAACTAAATCTGTGGTTATTTGTTACAGCAGCAATAAAAAACCAAGACACCAACTTTATTGCTACGAAAAAGACTACTGCGTATAGTTTAAGATTTCTTTGTGGTTCATTTTGTCTTTAGAATATGACTCACTAGGGATGCATCGTCAAAATACTATGTTTCTAAATCAGTTGAAATAATTTGCCTCTGTATGGTTATTCCACCAACTTTGTATACAGTCAGTTCATTTGCTTCAGTTTACTTTTTTACTTGTAGAGATGCTTTTTTTCTTTTTGAATTAACTTACTTATTAGAAAAATGAAACATTTACATGATTCCAAATTTCCATTTCACCTGCCAAGTTCTCCCTTTTTCCTTATTATTAACTATTAAACAATTAGTTTTTGGTTTACCTTCTTGTTTGGTTACCCCAAAATTTATATGTTGAAAAACCCTAATCCCCAATGTGGTGGTATTTGGTGGTAGAGCCTTTAGGAGGCAATATGGATTAATGCTGTTATAAGAAGAGACATGAAGGAGCTTGCTTCCTCTTACTCATTCAGTCATGTGAGAATATAGCAAGAATGCAGCTGTCTACAAATCAGGAAGTGCGCTCTCGCCAGACACTGGCTCTGCCAGTGCTTTGATCTTAGACTTTCCAGCACCCAAAATTATGAGAAATACATGTTTGTTGCTTAAGCCACCCATTCTATGATTGTTTTTTTTTAGATTTTTTTTATGTGGACCACTTTCAAAGTCTTTATTGAATTTGGTACAATATTGCTTCTGTTTTATGTTTTGCTTTTTTGGCCCCGAGGCATGTGGGATCTTAGCTCTTCGGCCAGGGAAGGAACCTGCACACCCTCCATTGGAAGGTGAAGTCTTAACCACTGGACCACCAAGGAAGTCCCTCTATGGTATTTTTGTTACAGCAACCCGAACTGACTAAGACACCTAACTTTTAGACACATTCTCTGTCTCTCTCTCTCCCTCCCTTCCTCCCTCTCTCTTTCTTTTCTTATATATAGATAACAAACTATACACATTGTCTTACTCCTTGATTCTTTTTTGAACTTAAAATATTTGGGAGATCACTTTTTAATTGTATATAGAGAGTTCCTTGTTGCTTTTTATAGTGGCATTTTAGTCCATTGCATAGATGAACTGTAACTAATTTAACCACTTCCGTATGTTTTGATATTTAGATCGTTTCTAGTCTTTCACTGTACAAAGAATGCTGCTGCCATGACCAGCTTTATTCACACACATTTTTATATTTTTGTTAGTTCAGCATTGGGATAGATTCCTAGAAGTGAGATTGCTGCACCAAAGAGTATATACATATGTGAATTTTCCTAGGTATTGTCAAATGAGAGAGCTTTTAAAAATAAGTAGTTATTAGAGATTATTTGTGTGATATCAAAGTCTAGAGTGTGACTTAGGAATAGTTGATGGAAGACGAGTGGAGAGGAAAGTGTCACAGTTAAGACCAGGGTTTTGAATGGGGTCATAGTTGTGGATGTTGAAATCACAGGAACTGGAAATGAGAAGAAGACTGTCATTAGGTGCTATGATTGTTAGGAAATGGGAAGAGTGACTATGAGGTTGATGGATGGCAGCAGTGAGAAACAGGAAAAGGTGACAAAGCCGTATGACATGAATCTCAAAGTGTCTGGAGTTTCAATAAGCCAGTGGGGAGACCTGGGTTAGGAAGCAAGAGGACTACTGTCAGTTGTTTTGGGCTGCTATAACAAATTACCAAAGACTGGTTACAACAAACATTTATTTCTTATAGTTCTGGATAAGTCTAAGATCAAGGTGTCAACAGATCTGTTGTTTGGTGAGGGTCCACTTCCTGGTTTGCAGTTGGCCATCTTCTCATATCCTCACATGGTGGGGAGCAGAGAGAGAAAGCGAGCTGTTTTATGTCTCTTCTTATAAGGGCACTAATCCAATTCATGAGAGCTCTTTCCTCATGACCTAATTACCTCCAAAGGCCCCACCTCCTAATACTATCACATTGGGGGTTAAAACTTTGACATAGGAATTTGGAGGTGAGGGAGACAAACATTTAGTCCATAGCAATTAGCCAAGCCTGAGATTCTGGGGATGTGAAAGATGAAACAGAAAACCACTAGAGAGGGTCTCAGGGAAGGAGTGTCATAGGGGTCAGCTAGATTAAAGCAAGAGGTGAGTGGAATGTCCTGAGAATTCCTCTCTTGTAGTGCGGGAGTGCTTCTCACGGAGTGGGAGGACACAGTAGAAGTGTTTAGGAAGGCAGGGAAAGGTGGTGGTTTACATCACAAAAGGTAGTCACAGAGAGTTATTAGCTGAGAATTTGGGAGTTTTGGGAGGACTAATGGTAACTGATATGATTAAGGATGTGTGGCATTGAGACATGGTTTACTGCCTACCCAACATCCATTCCTCACTGTACTTTCGCCCACCCGATTCCTCCTTTCTAAAAGAACCTTGTGGTGGTTTAGCTCTCTATCTTCAAGCTTTGTATTTGTCCCTTCCCTAGCCCTAGGTAGTGGGTCCTAATTGGTTAAAGCCATACAAAAATCCTGTTTTTGTACCTAATGTTTAGCTTAGGTATAGGCATGAAATGAAATTCTGTCTAATGGAAAGCAAAAGGATGTCTTCTGGGAATTATTTTCTAATTCTTTATAAAAGACACAGGAAAAGATAACCACTTTTTCGCTAGAAATGATTATTTCTGGTACAATGCTTGGAAGTCCTGCAGTCATCTTGGGTCCACAAAGACTCGCATTAACAAGATAATTTGTTGGAACTGGTGGAACAAAAAGATGGAAGGATTCTGGGTTCTTGATGACTTGTGTGGGCTGGTGAGTCAACAAGCCCTGAAGCTGCCATTCTGTTGTGGGAAATAGTTCATGTCCTTATATTCTACTTTGAGTTGGGCTATCTGTTTTTTTGCTGTAATAATTGACACCATGAGGCTGGAGAAAGTTAGAAAATATACTTATTTGTCATACATATTACCATCCCAAACAGTATAGGGATTTACCACTAAAAACATAAAGAAATATATAGATAGGTACGTGTGTGTGTTTGTGTGTGTATATACACTTGTATATAGATAATCTCTAGAAGGATTAAGAAACTGGGAACAATGTTTACCTCTGCAGAGAGAAATGCCTCAGGGGCAGGGTTGGAAGGAAGACCTACTTTTCACTGTTTGTCTTTTTCCTTCCTCAATTTTGCATCCTCTTTGTGCATTATCTATTCAAGCAAGACAAAAGTTCAATAGCAGCGTTAAAGTATGCATTGAAAATAGTCAAGAACCTAAATGACATTGTAGAAAATAAAATTAGTGATGGAGAGGGCAACTTAGGAAAATCTCCTAGAATGCCATGCAACAGGTCAAAGAGATGAAACTGATGAGAGAGAGGATGACAACTCTGAAGAGACAGCATGGAGCCCATCACAAAAATGAAATGGAAGCAATAATCAAAGGCATAAATAATACTTCCTGAGATGAGAAATGATGAAAATCAAAAGAACTGAACTGTGTTTCAATAAAAAATAATAACAAAGAGCCTGATATTTTAATGTGTCCTGGTGAAGATTTCATATTTCAGATATATTGAGAAAAGAAATTCAGTCTGGACTCAGATTTCTCCCTGATAAAGAAAGTGGGGTAAATGCTGCAGTATCATTTCTTAAGAGGATGTTAAGTCTATCACTGTCTTGGAAGAAAGATACATGCTTGGGAAATGCTAGAAACTACATACTTCCTTTTGAAGTTTACAAAGTCCCATAATTTAGTAAAAAATAAATGGTTTCTCTTTGTTTATTCAATATTTCCCATTAAAAAATATTATGCCTCTGTTAATATCCATAGATAATTCCCACTACTTTGGGAATTACTTAGGAACAGAGCTCCAGGATTGTGACCCAATAATTCTTGGCTCCACTAAGTTGTTGTTCATGTATAAAGGTAACAGGAATGTATTTTTTATAGCTTAAATATGCAAAGTCTTAGAAAATGCATTATTCCATAGCCCCCTCCTTCAAGGACACTGCCATCATGAACTCTAGAGCCACATTATTGTGCAGAGTATATTTAGAGATGGGAATGACCAGAGACAGTGGGGTGTGGTGGAGAGTGTATCAGACCAAGAGTCAGCAAATTGGATGTTAAACACAACCCAGTAAATTGTCAGTTACTTGTTATGTGAGCTTCAGCTCGTTACCAACTTTCAGGGTCTCGATTCCATCATCTGAAAAATGAGAATAATTCTACTTCCTTAGGCTGCTGGAGGATTAAATAGGATAAAAATATGAAATTAAACTTAAAAGGATGATAAAAATACATGTAGAATTTAGTTCCCCAAGAAGTAGACCCTGAGACAAGGATTTGAGTACAAATAGTTTATTTGGGAGGTGATCCCAGAGAACACTGGTTGAGTGGAGAAGTGAGACAGATGGGAAGGAAACCAGTAAAGGTGAGTTATCAAACCAGTTATCACTGTGGCATTTGAGGCTTAATTCCCATGGGCAGCTCTTGATGACTGTGAAGAACACGAACCTCACTGTTACCCCATCAGTGAGGTGAGGGAGGCAGGACTTTTTAACTGACAGAATTAAATTCAAGATATGACTTATTTTTTTTCACTCATATATATCCCCATTTTCATCCAGAAACGTCCTTTTAGAGGCAGATGTCTCCTGAGGAGAATGCTGTGCTGGGGAGGTCTGCATAAATAAAACTTATGGATGACAGCCAAGCCTCTTCTTAAAAAGTAGATTCCATCTTTTCCCCCAGCAAAACACTCAGAAGAACTGCTCGTATGGAGCAAAACCAACTGGCTTGAATTACTTGCCACTCTGAGGCAACCCTCTTGGGACAATTATGTTTTAAAAACATCTTATCTCAGAATCTTCTCTTCCCCTAGATGTCAACCCTTTCTAACCCAGTTTCCATCTCCTGGGTGCCAACCCCTTGGGTCAGGGCCAGGGCTCCTTCAGCCTTTGCTGGTTTGGCTAACTGCCCAGATATCTCCTTCTTTCTCCCTAACCTTTATAGGATCTTCCAAAGTCCCTTCTCAGCTGGAGAAGGTGATCTTGCCAACAGAATACAATCCGCTGGCCTAAGAATTGTCATGAGTGAGGGGGTCAAGAGTGACACACAGGCCCTCCCATGCATGAATTTCTGTCTCCCTTCCTTTCCCTAAGCCTGAAATCTTGAAGCTGTACTCATGCCTGGGAAACAATTGAGGACCTTGATTTTATCCATTGTCTTTTTTTTTTTTTTTGGTTCACAGGAGGTGAAAGCCCTAGAAAAACTCAAAAATAGTGCCTAAAACAACCCACTGCACATTCTCAAAAACACCAGTGATCGTCTGGTGGCTTTATTTTTTTTGATAGCATGCAACAGAGCTGCCTGCATTTTTTTCCACTAAACTGAGTGACTTTTTGATGGATTTGACTGGTTGTTTTGGCATTGCATAGGCAGGAACTTGAGCTGGGGCTCCACAGAGGCGGCAAAATCAGACATGAATAATAATCATAATAAACCTTCACAACATTTGAGTTTCCAAAGAGCTTTCCCATGTATTTACCTTGTTCTATCCTAAAGTGCCCTGTGACATAGGCAGGGATGGTGGTATGGCTCCCATTTTCCTCATGGAGGGCATAGAAGCCCAGAAATGGGTGCTGGCTTGTCTCTGGCCCTGACCAGACCTGGACTCCTCATCCAAGGCTCTTTCTCTCTCTCTCTTTTTTTTAAAACATCTTTATTGGAGTAGAATTGCTTTACAATGGTGTGTTAGTTTCTGCTTTATAACAAATTAAATCAGCTATACATATACATATATCCACATATCTCCTCCCTCTTGCGTCTCCCTCCCACCCTCCCTATCCCAGCTCTCTAGGTGGTCACAAAGCACCGAGCTGATTTCCCTGTGCTATGCGGCTGCTTCCCACTAGCTATCTATTTTACATTTGGTAGTATATATAAGTCCATGCCACTCTCTCACTTCGTCCCAGCTGACCCTTCCCCCTCCCCATATCTTCAAGTCCATTCTCAATGTCTGCGTCTTTATTCCTGTCCTGCCCCTAGGTTTTTCATAACCTTTATTTTCCTTTTTTAGATTCTATATATATGTGTTAGCATACGGTATTTGTTTTTCTCTTTCTGACTTACTTCATTCTGTATGACAGACTCTAGGTCCATCCACCTCACTACAAATAAATCAATTTTGTTTCCTTTTATGGCTGAGTAATATTCCATTGTATATATGTGCCACATCTTCTTTATCCATTCATCTGTCGATGGACACTTAGGTTGCTTCCATGTCCTGGCTATTGTAAATAGAGCTGCAACGAATATTGTAGTACATAACTCTTTTTGAATTATGGCTTTCTCAGGGCATATGCCCAGTAGTGGGATTGCTGGGTTGTATGGTAGTTCTATTTTAGTTTTTTAAGAAACCTCCATACTGTTCTCCATAGTGGCTGTATCAATTTACATTCCCACCAACAGTGCAAGAGGGTTCCCTTTTCTCCACACCCTCTCCAGCATTTGTTGCTTGTAGATTTTCTGATGAAGCCCATTCTAACGTGTGTGAGGTGATACCTCATTGTAGTTTTGACTTGCATTTCTCTAATGATTAGTGATGTTGAGCATCTTATCATGTGTTTGTTGGCAATCTGTATATCTTCCTTGGAGAAATGTCTATTTAGGTCTTCTGCCCATTTTTGGATTGGATTGTTTGTTTTCTGGATATTGAGCTGCATGAGCTGCTTGCATATATTAGAGATTAATCCTTTGTCAGTTGCTTCATTTGCAAATATTTTCTCCCATTCTGAGGGTTCTCTTTTCATCTTGTTTATGGTTTCCTTTGCTGTGCAAAAGATTTTAAGTTTCATTAGGTCCCATTTGTTTATTTTTGTTTTTATTTCCATTTCTCTAGAAGGTGGGTCAAAAGGGATCTTTCTCGGATTTATGTCATAGAGTGTTCTGCCTATGTTTTCCTCTAAGAGTTTGTTAGTGTCTGGCCGTACATTTAGGTCTTTAATCCATTTTGATTTTATTTTTGTGTATGGTGTTAGGGAGTGTTCTAATTTCATTCTTTTACATGTAGCTGTGCAGTTTTCCCAGCACCACTTATTGAAGAGGCTGTCTTTTCTCCATTGTATAGTCTTGCCTCCTTTATCAAAAACAAGGTGACCATATGTGCGTGAGTTTATCTCTGGGCTTTCTCTCCTGTTCTATTGATCTATATTTCTGTTTTTGTGCCAGTACCATAGTGTCTTGATTACTGTAGTTTTGTAGTACCGTCTGAAGTCAGGGAGTCTGATTCCTCCAGCTCCGTTTTTCTTTCTCAAGATTGCTTTGGCTATTCGGAATCTTTTGTGTTTCCATACAAATTGTGAATTTTTTTGTTCTAGTTCCGTGAAAAAAGCCATTAGTAGTGTGATAAGGATTGCATTGAATCTGTAGATTGCTTTGTGTAGTATAGTCATTTTCACAATGTTGATTCTTCCAATCCAAGAACATGGTACATTTCTCCATCTGTTTGTATCATCTTTAATTTCTTTCATCAGTGTCTTATAGTTTCTGCATACAGATATTTTGTCTCCTTAGGTAGATTTATTCCCAGGTATTTTATTCTTTTTGTTGCAATGGTAAACGGGAGTGATTTCTTAATTTCTCTTTCAGATTTTTCATCATTAGTGTATAGGAATTCAAGAGATTTCTGTGCATTAACTTTGTATCCTGCTACTTTACCAAATTCATTGATTAGCTCTAGTAGTTTTCCAGATTCTCTATGTATAGTATCATGTCATCTGCAAACAGTGACAGTTTTACTTCTTGTTTTCTGATTTGGATTCCTTTTATTTCTTTTTCTTCTCTGATTGCTGTGGTTAAAACTTCTAAAACTATGTTGAATAATAGTGGTGAGAGTGGGCGACCTTGTCTTGTTCCTGATCTTAGTGGAAATGGTTTCAGTTTTTCACCATTGAGAACGTTGTTGGCTCTGGGTTTGTCATATATGGCCTTTATTATGTTGAGGTAAGTTCTCTCTATGCCTACTTTCTGGAGGGTTTTTACCATAAATGGGTGTTGAATTTTGTCAAAAGCTTTTTCTGTATCTATTGAGATGATTATATGGTTTTTATCCTTCAATTTGTTAATATGGTGTATCACATTGATTGATTTGCATATATTGAAGAATCCTTGCATTCCTGGATAAACCCCACTTGAACATAGTGTATGGTCCTTTTAATGTGCTGTTGGATTCTGTTTGCTAGTATTTTGTTGAGGATTTTTGCATCTATGTTCATCAGTGATATTGACCTGTAGTTTTCTTTCTTTGTGACATCTTTGTCTGGTTTTGGTATCAGGATGATGGTGGCCTTGTAGAATGACTTTGGGGGTGTTCCTCCCTCTGCTATGTTTTGGAAGAGTTTGAGAAGGATAGGTATTAACTCTTCCCTAAATATTTGATAGAATTCATCTGTGAAGCCATCTGGTCCTGGACTTTTGTTTGTTGGAAGATTTTTAATCACAGTCTCAATTTCAGTGCTTGTGATTGGTCTGTTTATATTTTCTATTTCTTCCTTGTTCAGTCTCAGAAGGTTGTACTTTTCTAAGAATTTGTCCATTTCTTCCAGGTTGTCCATTTTATTGGCATATAGTTGCCTGTAGTAATCTCACAGGCTCCTTTGTATTTCTGCCGTGTCATTTGTTACTTCTCCTTTTTCATTTCTAAATCTATTGATTTGAGTCTTCTCCCTTTTTTTCTTGATGAGTCTGGCTAATGGTTTATCAATTTTTTTTATTTTCTCAAAGAACCAGCTTTTAGTTTTATTGATCTTTGCTATTGTCTTCTTCATTTCTTTTTCATTTATTTCTGATCTGATCTTTATGATTTCTTTCCTTCTGCTAACTTCAGGGTTTGTTTTTTTTTCTTTCTTTCTTTAGTTGCTTTAGTGTAAGGTTAGTTTGTTTATTCAAGATGTTTCTTGTTTCTTGCGGTAGGATTGTATTGCTATAAACTTCCCTCTTAGAAATGCTTTTGCTGCATCCCATAGGTTTTGGGTCGTCGTGTTTTCATTGTCATTTGTTTCTAGGTATTTTTTGATTTCCTCTTTGATTTCTTCAGTGATCTCTTGGTTATCAGGTAGTGTACTGTTTAGCCTCCATATGTTTGTATTTTTTACAGACTGTTTTCCTGTAATTGATACCTAGTCTCATAACGTTGTGGTCAGAAAAGGTACTTGATATGATTTCAATATTCTTAAATTTACCAAGGCTTAATTTGTGACCCAAGATATGATCTATTCTGGAGAATGTTCCATGAGTACTTGAGAAGAAAGTGTATTCTGTTGTTTTTGGATTGAATGTGCTATAAGTATCAATTAAGTCCATCGTGTTTAATGTATCATTTAAAGTTTGTGTTTCCTTATTTATTTTCATTTTGGATGACCTATCCATTGATGAAAATGGGGTGCTAAAGTCCCCTACTATGATTGTGTTACTGTCAATTTCCCCTTTTATGGCTGTTAGCATTTGCCTTATGTATTGAAGTGTTCCTATGTTGGGTGCATAAATATTTACAATTGTTATATCTTCTTCTTGGATTGATCCCTTCATCATCATGTAATGTCCTTCTTTCTCTCTTGTAATAGTCTTTATTCTAAGGTCTATTTTGTCTGATATGAGAATTGGAATATCTTTTACCATCACCTCACTTTCAGTCTGTATGTGACCCTAGGTCTGAAGTGAGTCTCTTGTAGACAGCATATATATGGGTCTAGTTTTTGTATCCATTCAGCCAGTCTATGTCTTTTGGTTGGAGCATTTAATCCATTTACATTAAAGGTAATTATCAATACGTATGTTCCTATTACCATTTTCTTAATTGTTTTGGGTTTGTTATTGTAGGTCTTTTCCTTCTCTTGTGTTTCCTGCTTAGAGAAGGTCCTTTAGCATTCGTTGTAAAGCTAGTTTGGTGGTGCTGAATTCTCTTAGCTTTTGCTTGTCTGTAAAGGTTTTAATTTCTCCGTCAAATCTGAATGAGATCCTTGCTGGGTAGCATAATATTGGTTGTAGGTTTTTCCCTTTCATCACTTTAAATATGTCCTGCCAGTCCCTTCTGGCTTGCAGAGTTTCTGCTGAAAGATCAGCTGTTAACCTTAGGGGGATTCCCTTGTATATTATTTTTTTTTTCCCTTGTTGCTTTTAATATTTTTTCTTTGTATTTGATTTTTGATAGTTTGATTAATATGTGTCTTGGCATGTTTCTCCTTGGATTTATCTTTTATGAGATTCTCTGTGCTTCCTGGACTTGACTGACTATTTCCTTTCCCATAATAGGGAAGTTTTCACCTATAATCACTTCAAATATTTTCTAAAAGTCCCTTTCTTTTTCTCATCTTCTTCTGGGATCCCTATAGTTTGAATGTTGGTGCATTTAATGTTGTCCCAGAGGTCTCTGAGACTGTCCTCCATTCTTTTCATTTTTTTTCCCTTTATTCTGCTCTGCAGTAGTTATTTCCACTATTTTATCTTCCAGGTCACTTTTCCATTCTTCTGCCTCAGTTATTCTGCTACTGATTCCTTGTAGAGAATTTTACATTTCATTTATTGTGTTGTTCATCATTGTTTGTTTGCTCTTTAGTTCTTCTATGTCCTTGTTAAACGTTTCTTGTATTTTCTCCATTGTATTTTGAAGATTTTAGATAATCTTTACTATTCATTACTCTGAATTCTTTTTCAGGTAGACTGCCTATTTCCTCTTCATTTGTTTGGTCTGGTGGGTTTTTATGTTGCTCCTTCATCTGCTGAGTGTTTCTCTGTCTTCTCATTTTGCTTAACTTACTGTGTTTGGGGTCTCCTTTTTGCAGGCTGCAGGTTCGTAGTTCTCGTTGTTTTTGGTGTGTGCTCCCAGTGGCTAAGGTTGTTTCAGTGGGTTGTGTAGGCTTCCTGGTGGAGGGGACTAGTGCCTGTGTTCTGGTGGATGAGGCTGGATCTTATCTTTCTGGTGGGCAGGACCGCATCTGGTGGTGTGTTTTGGGGTGTCTGTGACCTTATTATGATTTTAGGCAGCCTCTCTGCTAATGGGTGGGGTTGTGTTCCTGTCTTGCTAGTTATTTGGCATAGGGTGTCCAGCACTGTAGCTTGCTGGTCGTTGAGTGGAGCTGGGTCTTAGCGTTGAGATGGAGATCTCTGGGATAGCTTTCACTGCTTGATATTACATGGAGCTGGGAGTTCTCTGGTGGAGCAATGTCCTGAACTTGGCTCTCCCACCTCAGAGGCACAGGCCTGACACCTGGCTGGAGCACCAAGACCCTGTCAGCCACGTGGCTGCCCCACCTTCTAATTGGAATTACCAGTACCCAGGACTTCACTTTCTAGGTAACAAGAGACCTCCAAACTCCAGAACTCCACACTCCAGAGACCCTCCTTTCGACATGACAAGGCTCTTTTCACATTGAGAGAGAGACGGGGAGAGAGAGAGGGAGAGAAGCAGAAGGTGCTTGGTGGGACCTACATGGCAAGAGGCTGGGACAGAGACTCTTTTTAACATTTGCTTGGGTAGGCCCAGATAAGGTTCAGGGAATCAGGTTCTGAAGAGGGAAGTAAGCATAGGGGCATTAAATGCCAGTCTGAGACTGAAACCCTGATGAGATTTGAGTGAGTCCTAGGACTTGCCAGGGACTGAAGACATCAGGGCACATTAACAAACCTGCAGGACACTTTGCCTGTTTATATCCCAGAGTTGGTGCCAGGAGGGCACACATGATCTTCAGGATCCCTTCTGGGCTCCCTGCTCTGTCATGCCAACCTTTTTAACAGATCACATTGGCCTCCGGGCACATTTCTGTTCCTTTGGCCCCAGGTCACTCGCCCTGGCTTCATCTTGCTGGTCTCTCCCTTCCCTGGTCCACCCTTGCCCCACTTTCTCCTTCCTGGGATCCAGCTCTCTTTGCTCATGAAAGTAAAAAACTGCTTGCCAGAGGACACCTCTCCACGTCTCTCTCTTCTCAGGAGAAATGCATTTGTTTTTAAAGGAGCCTTCTTGGAACAGTACTCCCACTCACCTTGGCCTATGCTGTCCCTTTCATTGCAGGAGCCCTCAAATCCCGCCTCCCCCAAGAAGGCTTTCTTGATTGCTCTGGTCCACCCAGATCCTGGGCTTCTGTGACCTTCTGGGAAGTTGGGTTGATGGGGGGTGTGGACCCCAACTTCTTTCTATGTTAGGGCTTTCCTTCCTCCACCTTTTATCCACCCATCTTCCTGTATTCCTTCTACCCCTCCTGCTATTCCTGTCATCATACACACACATGGGGTGTACAGTGTCCTCATGATCACTCCCTACTCCCCTAACCAAAACCTTCTAGGGAACTGATATGACCTTCCCACAGGTTTTTCAGATCTTAAGTTGGTGGGATGGAGCTCTCATGGTGGAATTTCAAGCCTCAGTAGGGGCAGGGTTGGCTGAGGGGTTGAGTTTATGTGGGAGCTTCTGAAATTTACCAGAGGGTGGTTGGTCCCAAGTTTGTGACATACACTGAATTGACTAATTTTTTGTCACTTCGACATCTTGTCTCTAACTCATCTCCTAGTAGACAGGGAGCCTCTTCCCTGTTTGGAAGGACTTCACAGGACTATCTAAATGGGATGTTGTTGAGTGTGGAGTGAGTTGGAGGAAGGGAGCGGATGTGGGCAATAGAGAGGTTGCTGCTCCTGTCTGCGACTCGCACCGGCCTCTGGGTGCCTCTTCTTCTTAGGGGATGGAAGTTCCTCCTGGCCTCCCCTGCTCAAGGCTCCAGTGCTCCTGGGCTGCAGGCCCCACCCCGCCCCCACACGCTTAGGGTGCAGCTGCCATGTGAGGTCAGCACTGGGCATCCAGCTGGGAAGCGAGGGAAGGCAGTATTGACCACTGTGGCCTGACACAGGACACAGACTCCATGGCGCCCCTGGGGATGTGTCCTTGTCCCCCTGGGGGTCATGGGGATTCTGAACCCCCCTTATCCCATCCCAGTTCCCTTTTGAAGGGCCTGACAAAGGCGAGGTCCTCCTCCCCTCTGCCTCGTTATGCCAAATGTGAATTATATGTCATTTATGGCATTTTCTTTCAGTGAAAAACACATAGTTTGACCAATTAAAGCCTCTTTTGGACTAAGCCCCTGACAGAATGGGAAATGCAACTGAAAAGGGTGTCCTGTTCCTATGGTTTCTCGTCTCTCTCTCTTCTGCATTTCCCCCCCTACCTTCTTGGTCATGGTTCAGATTTAGAGGGAAGCAACAATGTGAACAAACCTTGTCCATTCTGGTCTCCTGGTGGCTGTAGGGATCCAGCTCCCAGCTGTGCAATCAGGGCTCCAGAGCCAAGGCCAGGCCCGGGAGACAGAAATGTACTCAGAGAAGTCTGGGTGGGTCCCCAAGTCTGGGAAAGGAAAGAGGGAAAGGGGCTGCCTGGAGCCAAGGGGTTGGGGAGGGCCAAGGGCTATAACGGAGCCCCACAGTAGGTGCAGGAGGAAGGGGCCTGCTAGGGGGAGCAGGGAAAGCAGGATGGAGAGGACAGTGTGGTCTGGGGTACCCCTCACTTGTGGAGCCTAGTGGAGTGAGGGACTGTGAGCATAAGCTAAGGAGCACTGAGACAGCTCAATAGTGCCAGTGACCCTGGAGACAGTGTCTCTGTGGGTCCTGGAGGTGTGGAGGCAAAAGACGAAACATATGGCAGATGTGATGTGGTGAAGGTAGCCAATGGGTCACTTTGTAAGACCCTCTGGTGTGTCTCAGAATCACTGAGCAAGCAAGGTGCGAGGGGGTGTCCTTCATGAGCAGGTGGGGCCAAGCAAGAGCAGCATATGCACCTTCTTGTCAAAGGGACCCCACTTGTACCCATAGGCTAGAAGAAAACTGGGGAAACGGAGTCACAGGAGAGTGGAAGGACAGAATGAAAGTAAATTTGTTGGGTAGCTATATATCTGGCATGGTATAAGGTACTTCACACACACCTCATTTTATTTCAGCAAGAACTCACTCATCTGTTCATTCATGTATTTATTTGGTCATTCAACAAATATTTACTGAGAGTCTTCCATATATTAAGTACTTTTCTAGGCAGCAGGAATATAAGTCAAATGAAACCTGGCCCATCCTTTTGAGAGTTCACTCTGAGAGTCCCAAGGTGAAGACACTAATGGGAGAGGCCCCTCTGTCAGACTGGGTAGTCATGGATGGCTTCTTGAAGGAGGTAATCTTTGAGCTAAGTTTGAAGAATTTAATTAAAAGGAAAATTAAAGTGTGGTAGTGGGAAATGGTCACTGTGTTCCATGCAGAGGAAGGAACTTGTGTGCAGGCACAGAGGTTTGAAGCAGTGACACTTTTGAGGAAGCATAAATGGTTCCATGTAACTGAGGTCAAAGTTTTGAGATAGGTTCAGAGGCAGGGGTGGGAGGGCCTTTTGGAGGCCAGCGGCTGTAATAAGGTCTGAACACAACAGTGAGCCTTTACAATCCTTGTTTATTAATTATTATTACTTATTTGGTGAGTGACATGACAAGATTACCATTTTACATATTCCATTCTGACATTAGCATCAGAGGGAGTAGGTTGGACTTACGGAGACCTGTTGAGAACTGTGGGTATGGATTTGGGGGAGAAGTGACAAGGCCTGGATTAGGACAGTGGGTTTGGAGATGGAGAGAAGTGAATGGTTCTGGGGTTAGTGGGGGAGTTGTATTAATGGAATATGATTGAATGTGGAGGGTGAGTTCATGGCAACAGCTTTTAGCTTGTGCAATTGGTTTGTGACCCCTGCTATCGGACCTTGCTATCAGTATGAGGAATTTATCAGAGAAAGACGCAGAAGTGGTTCCTCTTCCCATGGGAATTTCAGTCTTGGAGGGAAGAGAGTGAATAAGAAATGATGAGAGTGGTGTATGCTACCAAGGGGCAAGGAAATGGCCACTAATGGGGTTTTGGGCATCTGGCTACACTTTTGGAAGGTTCTGACTAGTGAAGGATCTCTAGGAAGACCAAGGAAACCAGATGGGAGAGGGATGAGGTTTGAGACAGAGGGTAGAAAGCAAGACTTAGAGCGATTCTTCCTTTCACAGATGGCAGAGCCACTGAATAGACATCGCTGGCTGAAGGCTGGCATACTTTACAGAGAACACAGGTGGAGGAGCAGGACTGCAGGTTTGGACACACTGAATTTTGGGCGTCCATAGGACTTCCACATGGTGATGTCCAGAGAGTGGTCAGATGGGTAAGTGTGGATTCATCAGAGGGCTCACGACTGAATATTCAGATTTGGGTCCATTATGTAGTAGTTTGGGTCCATTATGTAGTAGTTGAGGCCATGGGACAGGGTCATCTAATGAAAAGAATGAAGGGAAAAGAATGAGTAATGGAAATCATTGACTTTCCTTCTTATCTCGCTTTTTCTTGCTCTTTCTCTCTCTTTTTGATAAAGCAGTACAATTTAATTCTAATTAACAAACTTTTTTGGAAGATAAAATATGCAATACAAAAGGGTATGCAGTGAATGGCAAGTCCCCCTCACTCCTGATCTCTAGCAACCCAGGCCCCATTTCCAGAGGCATACCAGTTTCCTCTGTATTCTGGAAAAGTTCTAAGCCTGTAAAGCAATTTTATATAAATGTTAGCACGCTGTGTTTACCTTTCTATATCATTCTTTCAAAAATTATCTAAATATCTTGGAAATCATTCCTTATTAGTATTAAAAATCTACCTCATTCTTTTATACAATTTTATAATATTCCATCATATGCATATACCATAATTTAATTAACCAGTTCCTTACAAGTGGGAATTCAGTAGTTTCCAGGCTTTTGCTATATAAACAGTGCTGAAAAAATATCCTTGTTTATACAAACATAATTTAGGGATTAAATTTGGCTGAATGTAAGAGAAAACTCAAACTATAGAGATTTAAACAATATAAAAATTTATTTTTCTCATGTCATGAAAAATCTGGGTAGGCAAATGCTGGCATTGGTTTAGTGTCTCAATAATATCACAGCAAAGTCTCCATGTCCTTCTCCATGTTACAAGATGGCTGCTCCAAATCCAGCCATCACATACACATTCCAGACAGGAGGCAGGCTGGAAGGAAGACAACAGAGGGGAGAAGGGTACATTGTCAGCTGAATCTGTTTTTCTTTTAAGGGAATTTCCTGGAAGCTTTCCAAAATTTTTTTGCTTATATCTCATGGGCCAGATCTGTGTCAAGCAACCATCCCTATCTTAAGGGACCTGGGAAATGTCCTTTAGTTTGGATTGTTGCTCTATCAACAAAGTTAGGTTCTGTTGTA
Source organism: Balaenoptera ricei (assembly GCF_028023285.1). Classification (NCBI taxonomy): domain Eukaryota; kingdom Metazoa; phylum Chordata; class Mammalia; order Artiodactyla; family Balaenopteridae; genus Balaenoptera; species Balaenoptera ricei. The sequence goes on from NC_082653.1 coordinate 31,516,687, forward strand.
AAGAAGGAGAGAATGGGCATTGGGAATGTGTCTAGTAGATTTTTTCTCTAGTACCAATTCTTATAAATGGAATTGCTGGGTTAAATCCTCTTATACATTTAAAATTTTGATTGTGCCAAATTGCCCTCCAAAGGGGCTTACCAATTACACTTCTACAGTGCACAAAATTGCCTCTTTCCCTACATCATTGCCCACTGACTGTTGCCAAACTCTTCATGTTTTGCTAACCTGATGGGTGAAAAATGATCTCATTTTAATTTGCGTTTCCTTTATTGTGAGTGAGGTTGAGCATCTTTTTATGTGCTTAAAAACACTGGCATTTGTTGAAGAAAATCCCATGAGAAAGAATGAGAAGCAGTGGCTGGGGAAGGAGCAGAAAACCAGGAGAGGCTGGGGTTGAAGAAGAAGAGGGAAAAACTTTAAGGAGGTTAAGGAGGGTGTAAGAGATACTGTCAGATGTTGCAAAGAGGCAAGATAAGGACAGAGGAATGCCCACTTGGTTTGGGATCCCAGAAAGAGTAGGTTTGGCTGGAGTGGAAACCTGGTGAGCCTCCTCTCCTGTGAAGAATTACATTTTCTGTTATTTAAATGAGGAAATGAATTCGAAGGGGGTAAATAACTTTCCCAAGGTCACAGACCTTGTAAGGGGGGAGCTGGGATTTGAATCCGGGTGTGTTGGACCCCTAGAGTGAATTTCACAGAGGCTGTGGTGGAGGGAGAACTTTTGTTGCCTTGCAGACCGGGAAGGGGCCTTTGAGATTATAGATCCATCTGCCTCATTTAACAAATGAGGGAACTGAAAACTGTTAAGGTGAAGAGACTTGCTAGAAAGTGTAAGAGCTTTGCAAGAACTCAGATCCTGCTCTGATTCATGGCATTTTGTGAGATCACTCCTTTCTCCAGCAGGGGGTGCTAATCAGTAGCTTGGGCTAGGTAGAACTCACCTGTCAGTCAGCATCTTGGACAAAGCAACTTACCTGGGTCCTGAGGGGAGTCCCCAGCCCCATGACGAAAGAGACATGGGTCCAACTTATGTCCTCAAAAAAGGTCAGGCTATTGGCAATTTCTGAGTCCTGTTGGTAGCCCTTTGAGAGTAGCCTGAGAGCTTAAAGCAGACCCTGTGCCCTTCTGAGAACTGCTGTTCCATCTTCTCATGACAGTTCCTCTAAATTTCCCCCACCTGGGGTCACTAACATATGGATTATTATCTATCCTAGGCTCTCAGTGAAGACAACAAGATGGCCATACCTCTAGCCTGTTTGAAGGTTTATTTACCCATTTATTTTAAACATGTTTACAATTCAGCTTAAAATAACTGATTGTTGTTCTAATAAAATATGGATTATCACCCAGATAATCCCTGTTGAGGAGTTTGTTTAGGGTGGCAATGTGCCCAGCTTCTGAAGACAAATCGTGGTTGGTTAAGCCAATCATGTAAATATGTCCCTTTTTTAAAGATACTTTCCCAGAAATCCTTGCAACTGGATGGTGGAGGGGGGCCATGTGACATAGTTCTGGCCAATGACTGTAAGAGTCAGAGATGAGCATACTCTGGCATTGAATGTTTTACCTTCTTCTTGTCTTTAATGTGGATAAGGTGCCTAGAGCAGAGGCAGCCATCTTGTAACAGGTAGTGACAATAAGACATCAAACAACCTGGGGATGGAGCAGCTTCTGCTATTTATATAGGTCCTTGATGACTTTGTTACCAAGCCTAGACTTTGTTATATGAAATAATGAAATGTTTTTATTGTTTAAGCCACCGTTACTCAGATTTCTGAGTATTGGTAACTAAAAACATTCCTGTAATACTCTCAGGTTCTTTAAATTGATACTAAGGCTCACTCATCATTCAGTGAATTACATTCACCACTTAATATATCTTGGAGATTTATTTATATCATTACACCCAGTTCTGCCTAATTCTCTTCTTTTACAGGTATAATATTGCATTACAATAGATATACTACAATTTACTGCCCTTTATCCCTATTGGTTAAATTTAGATTGCTTTCAGTCTGTTTTTTGCTTCTATAAAGCAGAGCTGTGATGAACATCTTGAACATATGTATTGGCCACTTTTGTCAGTATATCCGGAAGTTAATTTGCTAACAGTGGAATTGCTGGCTCAAATGCTATACTAGTTGTAACATTTGGTGGTGTTGCCAAATTGTCAGTTTACACACCCATTAATAGTGCACATATATGCCTGTGTCCCCAAAATCTCATCAAATGGCCCCTGTTAAATGTTTGTACTCCTCACAATACAATTAGTTTTAGAAAGGTATCTTAATGTTTTAATTTGCATTTACTTATTTATGATTAAGGCAGAGCACTTTTTCTTATGTATATTGGACATCTGCATTTCTTCTTTTGTAGCCTCCTGTTTTCACCCTTTCCTCCATTTTTTCCTATGGGGTTGTTAGGACATTTCTGGTTGGTACAACTTTTTTGTTTTGGTGAATTCAGAAAAATCAGCTCTTTGACAAATCTGTTGCAAATTTTACCCCCAGTTTGCTGTTGATCTTTTGACTTTCGTGGTATTTTTCCTCCCTCAAGAAATTTTAATTTTTATGTAGTTGTATGTATCAATCATTTCCTTTATGGTATCTGGGTTTTTATCTTGTTTAGAAAGGACTTTGCACTCCAGGATTATAAATACATTTACTATTTTTTCCTTCTAATAATTTTATAGTTTCTTTTTTTACACTTAAAATTTGCTATTGGTCTAAAGAATAAGATAAAGATTTGCTTTTTTTTTTTTTCCAATTAGGCCCCTGTGCTGCTGATTCTGAGGAGCCAGACTTGTATTTGGGTACCTGGATAAGTCATGGTTATCTTCCTATTCCCTTCAGATCAAGACAGTTTTTAGAAATTTAAAGACATTAGGAAAGACAAGGTTGTAACCCAGGGGAGTGACTTCCTGTGGGAATTTCCAGCACTAGGGCAGGCAGGGTGGGGGAAGAAGTTGGGGAGTGATGGGTCCATCCTGAATCCATAACCTTCGGGGTGATAACCCTGTTTTGAGGGGTATGCCTGAGAAGCCTCCTAGAGGGGTTCAAATATGAGGAACTCTGAAGATTTCCTTCTCAAAAAAAGGCTGGCCAGAACTGTTAGTGAGGAAACATCAGGTAGTCTTGCAGGGGATCTTCTAAGCTCTCTGATAGATACAAACATAGTTTTCATTCCCCAGGTGGCCAGAACCGACTCTTTTTACTATATCTTGGTCTTTGCTTCTTTTCCTTTCATACCCCGCCTCCCTCAGTCAGTTACTAACTGGTCTTAGGCTTCCGCCTGTTCCTCATGCTCTGCCAGTCCAACTTGAGAGCCTTCCCACTAAAAATCCCAAGAAAGGGATTTTCTGAGCAGGAGGGCATGTGGGGGCAGAAGATCAGAGTTCTTGGCACAAAGGAAATTGGAGTCATCCACAGATTTTTATGGCAAATACTCTCTACAATTCCCAGGAGCATAGGTTTTGCAGATGGATTTGCTTGGAAACCATCTTTAAGATTCTTTGAGAGGCTAAAATACAAGGGAGTGATAATACTAGTATTGACAAAGGTTCAGAGCGACTAGGCCTCTTATACATTGCTCTTGGGAGTGTACAACTCCCTCGTGCATTGGGAAATCATACATTGGAAAACTAGTAGTGTCCACTAAAGCTATACATACACATACCTTAGGACACAGCAATTCCACTCCTAGGTACATACACACTGGAAATGAGTACATATGTTCACTAAAAGACATGTGCTAGAGATATCGATAGCAGTCATGTTTGTAATAGTCCCAAACTGGAAATAATTCAGATGTCAATTGATAAAAGAATGAATACATAAATTGTGGTGGAATCACACAGTGGAATAAAATTTGACAAAAAAAAAAAAAAAAAAAAAGAACAAACTAGTATTATGGTCTGAATTGTGTACCCTTCCCCAAATTCATATGTTGATATCCTAACCCCCAGTACTTCATGTGAATGTATTTGGAGATAAAGTCTTTAAAGAGGCAATTAAGTTGAAATGAGGTCATTTGGGTGATCCCTAATCCAATATAACTGGTGTTCTTATAAGAAGAGGAAATCAGGGCACTGACAACCACAGAGGGAAGACCATGTGAAGAAAGGGAGAAGACAGTCATCCACAAGTCAAGGAGAGAGGCCTCAGAAGAAACCAACCCTGCTGACATTTCAATCTAAGACTTCCAGCCTTCAGAACTGTGAGAAAATAAATTTCTATTCTTTTTTATTTTATTTTATTTATTTATATTTGGCTGCATTGGGTCTTTGTTGCTGTGTGCAGGCTTTCTCTAGTTGCGGTGAGCGGGGGTTACTCTTCACTGCGGTGCGCAGGCTTCTCATTGCTGTGGCTTCTCTTGTTGCAGAGCATGGGCTCTGGGCGCATGGGCTTCAGTAGTTGAGGTGCATGGACTTCAGTAGTTGTGACGCATGGGCTTTGTTGCTCCGCGGCATGTGGGATCTTCCCAGACCACGGCTTGAACCCATGTCCCCTGCTTTGGCAAGTGGATTCTTAATCACTGTTCCACCAGGGAAGCCCTAAATTTCTATTCTTTAAACCACCCAGTCTGTGATACTTTGGCAGCCCTAGTGAACTAATACAATACGTCACCACGTGAATGAACCTCATAGACATTATGTTGAGTGAATGAAACAAGATGATGTCAAGCATACATACTGTATGATTCCATTTATATGGAATTTAAGAACAGGCAAAACTAATTGGTTAGGTTTCAGGGGTGAGTATTGACTGGGAAGGGCACAAGGAGCCTTCTGATGTACTGGAAATGTTCTACATATTGAACCGGGCAGTAGTTACATGGTTATATACCTATGTAAAAATTCATCATGCTGTATACATAAGATTCTTAAGATTTGTGCACTTTATTATTTGTATGCTGTATCTACTAAAAGTGAAAAAAAAATTCTTGAGAAGAGACATAAGCATTTTGGAATCTGTATCACCTTTCCATATGCCTTTCCCAACAAAGTGATGAGGATGCAGGCCAAGTAGCACTATCCAAGTCAGCTCCTTCTGAAACGGAGACAAAAATAACCATGCTTCAAGTTTGTTCTTTCCTTTTTTTTCCAAATGGGAAGGCACAGGCTTTTTGCACATTCCCAGCCAGAGGGGATCTTTCCCAAACTTTCCATAGAGATTCTCCTTTGAGCAGACACCAAACATGGACGTTTTCCACCAGGGAAAAACATGCTGGGGAGTTACAAGCCTCTGAAAACAGAGGGTAGGGAAGGAAATAATGGCAGATCCCCCCTCCCTCACTTGGCCTCTCCCCAGTCCTCCTGGAGCCATACTAGATTGGCTGTATATTGTCACCACGAGGGCACTAATCAGAGACTGTGAGAATGCTTCCAGAAAACAGAGGCAGGATAGTGGACTGGGTCAGATAGCAGACAGGATCCAGTCCACTATGAGCACTGGGCCTTTCCCACCTGGTGGGAGGAAAGGTTTTGATTCTTCATCCCCCATACAAATGGAAGGAAGTCATAGATATTAAAAAATAGAGTTTAAAGCAATATATAAGATGTGAACAGTGGATGGAGCATCCCAATTCTGTGTGGGTCTGTCCATCCATCAGATAGATGTAGAGAGGAAGGAGCCTGGTTTCCTGGTTGTACCATTTCTCCCCTCTCTCCTGGCTCCTCATTCCTACTGTCATCTCCTCTTTGTCCAGCCTTTTCATTTTCCTCCTCACCATCTGAAATCCTTGGGAACAAATTTTTAGGGCAGGCACTGTGGCAACTTTGCCAGGAAGGTGTTATTTTTCAGGTGAGGACACCAACTTTAGGGGAGTGAAGTGACTAGTTTGAGATCATGCACCTAATAGATGTCAGAGCCAGGGTTTGCATTCAAGCTGGTGGGACCCAGCATATGGGCTCTGGCCACAGGGCTCAGTTGCCTTAGGTTTCCTTTTCTTGAGAAGGACATTGTTGGACTGTTATATTCTATACTGTCTCTCAATATAAGTAAATTTTAATGAAATATTTTTTTTAAAATGGCAATTAATACAAAATCCATGATGAGTAAAATATAAGCATTCTGAATAAAGACAGGATGAGTATTACTGATTTTTCATTTTACTTCAGGCTCTAATGTGGCAGGCACTGTGTTGACTTATTCCTCAGGTCCTCATTTCCATGCCCTGCCCCCAGTATACGATGGTGTTTCCAAAACCCAGTCTCGGGCCTGTTGCTCTCCTTTGCCTACTCTCTTGTCCTTGGAACCTTCAAATGGTTAATATTGTATGCCCTCACTTTTCATCTCAATGTAAGTGACTCCAAATTCTACATGCCCAGCTCTGGGCATACTACTTCTCTTGGGTGTTTTTTTTTTTTTTAAACAACAGAAATTTATTTTCACAAAGTTTTGGAGGCTGAAAGTAAGAAATCAAGGTGTCAGCAGGGCCTCACTTTTTCCCAGGGCTGTAGGGGGAGAATCCTTTTGTCTCTTTAAGCTTCTAGTGGCTTCAGGAATTTTGGGTCTTGTAGTTCCACTGACCTGTTGGAAATTAACCACTGACCTGTTGGAAATTAACCTGCTGACCTAAGTCAACTTGTCCTCAACTAAACTCCCCCATCCTGTCCTCAGGTCTCTTTTTGACTGTCCTGTCTGTCAGTGTCAGCAGCAGCCTCTGATCACCTGGCTCCTCACTAATCTCCATTTTCTACATCCAGTCTGCTATCAATCCTTGTTGGTGGTTATTCTCAAATGCCTCCTACAGCTGCCCTTTCTCACCTGATAGTCCAGATAGGCTATACCTTGAAGTGGCCACTTGCTGGGTGTGGGAAGGTACAGAAGTGAGAACATGAGCAAAATCGTGTGTCTGAGGACCACAGCTGTAGTGAGGGGTGTAGGGAGAAAGGGGTGGGCTCACGTAGAGCTGTGTAGACAGGGCAAGTTGAGGTTGGAGACAGAACTAAGCTCCATGCTGTTGAAATATCTCCTCAATCTTTACTTCTGTATGTGAACATTGAAAACCTACTAGCTTCACTTGCTAGGTGCTAGGGAGACAAAGATTGAAAATCAATTCAGTGCTTGAGAAGCTCACAGCCTGGTGGGAGAGACAGACCCACAAATAAACCTCACAGGAGCATGCAATTTTAGGGCACTGAGGAGGGAGCAACAAACTGAAGCTGAAAAGATGGGCTGGGAGATTTGCCCAGAGGAGGAGATACTGAGCTGAACTTCAATGTTGAGTAGAGTGAGGGAGATGACTGATGTCATTGGTGTTGATGGTAGTCATTATGAAGGGGGAGAAAATGATGAAACTCACCAAGGTGATAATGATGCACATGGAGACTCCAACAAAAGGATGGAGGTGATGGGGCTGAGGAAGGTCCCACTTTGGTACCTCTGATATAATATATTGGGCAGTGATATCAGCCATCTCAAACCAGTCCAAGGAGTCTCATTGCCTGATTTCAGGTGTCCTCTCACAGTCATGGCTTATGATTCAAGATATAGCTTATCTGTGCCTTTTTCCTTCTTGAATGAAGAAGCATTCAGAACCCAAACATTCACTTGGCTTGTGAGCAGAACATAAATATAATAATATTTTCTGGCTATTCACTTAGAGGGACTTGGCTGCTCTGGGATCATAAAGAGCGATTCTTGAAACTGGCCTTGACTTGATTTGTGTGTGTGTTGCCAAGATAAAGCTTTTTTTTTTAAAAAAAGAAAATTGAAGTATATTTGATTTACAATATTGTGTTAGTTTCAGGTGTACAGCATAGTAATTCCATTTTTTTTCCTGACTACATTCCATTATAGGTTATTACAAGATATTGAATACAATTCCCTGTGCTATACAGTAAATCCTTGTTGCTTATCTATTTTATGTATAGTAGTTTGTATCTGTTAATACCATACTCCTAATTTGTCCCTCCCCTTCTCTCTCCCGTTTGGTAACTGTGAATTTTTTTTCTATGTCTGTTAGTCTGTTTCTCTTTTGTATATAGATTCATTGGTATTATTTTTTAGATTCCACATATAAATGGTATCATATAGTATTTGTCTTTCTCTGTGACTTACTTCACTAAGTATATAATCTCTAGGTCCATCCATGTTGCTGCAAATGGCAATATATCATTCCTTTTTTGCAGCTGAGTAATATTCCAATGTGTATATCTTCGTTATCCAGTTGTCTGTTGATGGGCACTTGGGTTGTTTCCATGTGTCTTTGCTATTATCAATAGTGCTGCTATGAACATTTGGGTGCATGTATCTTTTTGAATTAGAGTTTTCATCTTTTCTGGATACATACCGAGGAGTGGTATTGCTGGACCATATGGTAGTTCTATTTTTAGTTTTTTAAGGAGACTTCATAGTAGCTACACCAATTTACATTCCCACCAACAGTGTAGGAGGCTTCCCTTTTCTCCACACCATCTCCAGAATTTATGATTTGTAGACTTTTTGATGATAACCATTCTGACCAATGTGAGGTGATACTTCATTGTAGTTTTGATTTGCATTTCTCTAACTAGTGATGTTGAACACCTTTTCATGTGCCTATTAGCCATCTGTACATCTTCTTTGGAAAAATGCCTATTTAGCTCTTCTGCCCATTTTCTGATTGGGTTTTTTTTTTTTTTCGAAATTGAGTTGTATGAGCTGTTTGTACATTTTGGATATTAACCCCTTGTTTGTCACATTGTTTGCAAATATTTTCTCCCATTCAGTAGGTTGTATTTCATTTTGTTGATGGTTTCCTTTGCTGTGCAAAAACTTATAAGTTTGATTATGTCCCACTTGTTTATTTTTGTTTTAATTTCTTTTGCCTTGGGAGACTGATCTAAGAAAATGATTTTAATCTGAATAAAAAGTCACTAAGAATTGAGGAAAGGGAATTTTCACACTAATTACTAATCAGCTGGCATAGATGTTGGACATCAGATCCCCATTCTGCCTTTCCCTGTTGCAGAGTCTCTGATTCTGCATCCACAGCCTCATGGGCCAGGGTCCCAGGGTGCATATATATTGTGTCCAGAGAGCTTGTGGAAGATTAAAATGGGGGCTGTACTTCCTACACTCTTCCAATTCTAGAATCACTGATCTTGGAATGTGGTTACCCCAGAGGGGCTTTGGTGAAGCCCCATTGGCCTGTCACAAGCTTGAAGACTTACCATTAACACATCATTTCCTTGGCTTAAATCTTGCATCTCCAGATACAAGAGGAGAAGGAACATATTAAGACACTATTACTCCAAAACACCCCAGCATAAGAGTTTAACAGCTCACTGTCTCCTGGACCACTGTATTTCTTCTTAAACATCTTTATTGGAGTATAATTGCTTTACAATGGTGTGTTAGTTTCTGCTTTATAACAAAGTGAATCCTCTATACATATACATATATCCCCATATCTCCTCCCTCTTGTGCCTGCCTCCCACCCTCCCTATCCCACCCCTCTAGGTGATCTCCCTGTGCTTTGCGTCTGCTTCCCACTAGCTATCTATTTTACATTTGGTAGTATATATAAGTGCATGCCACTCTCTCATTTCATCCCAGCTTACCCTTCCCCCTCCCTGTGTCCTCAAGTCCATTCTCTACGTCTGCATCTTTATTCCTGTCCTGCCCCTGGTTCTTCATAACCATTTTTTTTTGGTTCCATATATATGTGTTAGCATATGGTATTTGTTTTTCTCTTTCTGACTTACTTCACTCTGTATGACAGACTCTAGGTCCATCCACCTCACTACGAATAACTCAATTCTGTTTCTATTTATGGCTGAGTAATATTCCATTGTATATGTGCCACATCTTCTTTATCCATTCATCTGTCAGTGGACACTTAGGTAGCTTCAGTGTCTTGGCTATTGTAAATAGAGCTGTAATGAACATTGTGGTACATGACTCTTTTTGAATTATGTTTTTCTCAGGGTATATGACCAGTAGTGGAATTGCAGGGTCGTATGGTAGTTATATTTTTAGTTTTTTAAGAAACCTCCATACTGTTCTTCATAGTGGCTGTATCAATTTACACTCCCACCAACAGTGCAGGAGGGTTCCCTTTTCTCCACACCCTCTCCAGCATTTATAGTTCGTAGATTTTTTGATGATGGCCATTAGGACTGGTGTGAGGTGATACCTCATTGTAGTTTTGATTTGCATTTCTCTAATGATTAGTGATGTTGAGCATTCTTTCATGTGTTTGTTGGCAATCTGTATATCTTCTTTGGAGAAATGTCTACGTAGGTCTTCTACCCGTTTTTGGATTGGGTTTTTGTTTTTTGGATATTGAGCTGCATGAGCTGCTTATAAATTTTGGAGATTAATCCTTTGCCTCTTGCTTCATTTGCAAATATTTTCTCCCATTCTGAGGGTTCTCTTTTTGTTTTGTTTATGGCTCTCTTTGCTGTGTGAAAGCTTTTAAGTTTCATTAGGTCCCACTTGTTTATTTTTGTTTTTATTTCCATTTCTCTAGGAGCTGGGTCAAAAAGGAACTTGCTGTGATTTATGTCATAGAGTGTTCTGCCTATGTTTTCCTCTAAGAGTTTGATAGTGTCTGGCCTTACATTTAGGTCTTTAATCCATTTTGATTTTATTTTTGTGTATGGTGTTAGGGAGTGTTCTAATTTCATTCTTCTAAATGTAGCTGTCCAGTTTTCCCAGCACCATTTATTGAAGAAGCTGTCTTTTCTCCATTGTATATTCTTGCCTCCTTTATCAAAAATAAGGTGACCATATGTGTGTGAGTTTACCTCTGGGCTTTCTATCCTGTTCTATTGATCTATATTTCTGTTTTTGTGCCAGTACCATACTGTCTTGATTACTGTAGCTTTGTAATATAGTCTGAAGTCAGGGAGTCTGATTCCTCCAGCTCTGTTTTTCTTTCTCAAGATTGCTTTGGCTATTCAGGGTCTTTTGTGTTTCCATAAAAATTGTGAAATTTTTTGTTCTAGTTCTGTGAAATATGCCATTGGTAGTTTGATAGGGATTGCATTGAATCTGTAGGTTGCTTTGGGTAGAAGAGTAATTTTCACAATGTTGATTCTTCCAATCCAAGAACATGGTACATCTCTCCATCTGTTTGTATCACCTTTAATTTCTTTCGTCAGTGTCTTATAGTTTTCTGCATACAGGTATTTTGTCTCCTTACATAGGTTTATTCCTAGGTATTTTATTCTTTTTGTGGCAGTGATAAATGGGAGTGTTTCTTTAATTTCTCTTTCAGATTTTTCATCATTAGTGTATAGTAATTGAAGAGGTTTCTGTGCATTAACTTTGTATCCTGCTACTTTACCAAATTCATTGATTAGCTCTAGTAGTTTTCCGGATTCTCTATGTATAGTATCATGTCATCTGCAAACAGTGACAGCTTTACTTCTTCTTTTCCGATTTGGATTCCTTTTATTTCTTTTTCTTCTCTGATTGCTGTGGCTAAAACTTCTAAAACTATGTTGAATAATAGTGGTGAGAGTGGGCAACCTTGTCTTGTTTTTGATCTTAGTGGAAATGGTTTCAGTTTTTCACCACTGAGAATGATGTTGGCTGTGGGTTTGTCATATATGGCCTTTGTTATGTTGAGGTAAGTTCTCTCTATGCCTACTTTCTGCAGGGTTTTTATCATAAATGGGTGTTGAATTTTGTCAAAAATATTTTCTGCACCTATTGAGATGATCATATGGTTTTTATCCTTCAATTTGTTAATATGGTGTATCACATTGATTGATTTGCATGTGTTGAAGAATCCTTGCATTCCTGGGATAAACCCCACTTGATCATGGTGTATGATCCTTTTAATGTGCTGTTGGATTCTGTTTGCTAGTATTTTGTTGCAGGGTTTTGCATCTATGTTCATCAGTGATACTGGCCTATAGTTTTCTTTCTTTAGGACATCTTTGTCTGGTTTTGGTATCAGGATGATGGTGGCCTTGTAGAATGACTTTGGGAGTGTTCCTCCCTCTGCTATACTTTGGAAGAGTTTGAGAAGGATAGGTGTTAGCTCTTCTCTAAATGTTTGATGGATTTCACCTGTGAAGCCATCTGGTCCTGAGCTTTTGTTTGTTGGAAGATTTTTAATCACAGTCTCATTTTCAGTGCTTGTGATTGGTCTGTTTACATTTTCTATTTCTTCCTGGTTCAGTCTCAGAAGGTTGTGCTTTTCTAAGAATTTTTCCGTTTCTTAGAGGTTGTCCATTTTATTGGCATAGAGTTGCTTGTAGTTATCACACATGATCCTTTGTATTTCTGCAGTGTCAGTTGTTACTTCTCCTTTTTCATTTCTAATTCTATTGATTTGAGTCCTCTCCCTTTTTTTCTTGATGAGTCTGGCTAATGGTTTATAAATTTTGTTTATCTTCTCAAAGAACAAGCTTTTAGTTTTATTGTCTTTGCTATTGTTTTCTTCATTTCTTTTTCATTTATTTCTGATCTGATCTTTATGATTTCTTGCCTTCTGCTAACTTTGGGTTTTTTTTGTTCTTCTTTCTCTAATTGATTTAGGTGTAAGGTTAGGTTGTTTATTTGAGATGTTTCTTGTTTCTTGAGGTAGAATTGTTGCTATAAGCTTCCCTCTTAGAACTGCTTTTGGTGTATCCCATAGGTTTTGGGTCGTTGTGTTTTCATTGTCATTTGTTTCTAGGTATTTTTTTTAATTCCTCTTCAATTTCTTCAGTGATTTCTTCGTTATCAAGTAGTGTATTGTTTGGCCTCCATGTGTTTGTATTTTTTATAGATTTTTTTCCTGTAATTGATATCTAGTCTCAAAGCGTTGTGGTTGGAAAAGATAGTTGATATGATTTCAATTTTCTTAAATTTATCAAGGCTTGATTTGTGACCCAAGATATGATCTATTCTGGAGAATGTTCCATTAGCACTTGAGAGGGAAGTGTGTTCTATTGATTCTGGATGGAATGTCCTTATAAATATCAATTAAGTCCATCTTGTTTAATGTATCATTTAAAGCTTGTGTTTCCTTATTTATTTCCATTTTGGATGATCTGTGTATTGGTGAAAGTGGGGTGTTAAATTTCCCTACTATTATTGTGTTACTGTCAACTTCCCCTTTTATGGCTTTTAGCATTTGCGTTATGTATTAAGGTGCTCCTATGTTGGGTGCATAAATATTTACAATTGTTATATCTTCTTCTTGGATTGATCCCTTCATCATTATGTAGTGTCCTTCTTTCTCTCTTGTAATAGTCTTTATTTTAAGGTTTATTTTGTCTGATATGAGAATTGGAATATCTTTTACCATCACCTCACTTTCAGTCTGTATGTGACCCTAGGTTTGAAGTGAATCTCTTGTAGACAGCATATATATGGGTCTAGTTTTTGTATCCATTCAGCCAGTCTATGTCTTTTGGTTGGAGCATTTAATCTATTTACATTTAAGGTAATTATCAATACATATGTTCTTATTACCATTTTCTTAATTGTTTTGGGTTTGTTATTGCAGGTCTTTTCCTTCTCTTGTGTTTCCTGCCTAGAGAAGTTCCTTTAGCATTTGTTGTAAAGCTGGTTTCATGGTGCTGAATTCTCTTAGCTTTTGCTTGTCTGTAAAGGTTTTAATTTCTCCATGGAATCTGAATGAGATCCTTGCTGGGTAGAATAATCTTGGTTGTAGGTTTTTCCCTTTCATCACTTTAAATATGTCCTGCCAGTCTCTTCTGGCTTGCAGAGTTTCTGCTGAAAGATCAGCTGTTAACCTTATGGGGATTCCCTTGTATGTTATTTGTTGTTTTCCTCTTGCTGCTTTCAATATTTTTTCTTTGTATTTGATTTTTGATAGTTTGATTAATATGTGTCTTGGCATGTTTCTCCTTGGATTTATCCTGTATGGTACTCTCTGTGCTTCGTGGACTTGACTGACTATTTCCTTTCCCATATAAGGGAAGTTTTCAACTATACTCTCTTCAAATATTTTCTCAGTCCCTTTCTTTTTCTCTTCTTCCTTTGGGACCCCTATAATTCGAATGTTGGTGCATTTAATGTTGTCCCAGAAGTCTCTGAGACTGTGTTCAATTCTTTTCATTCTTTTTCCTCTATTCTGCTCTGCAGTAGTTATTTCCACTATTTTATCTTCCAGGTCACTTTCCTATTCTTCTGCCTCCGTTATTCTGCTATTGATTCCTTCTAGAGAATTTTAAATTTCATTTATTGTGTTGTTCATCATTGTTTGTTTGCTCTTTAGTTCTTCTAAGTCCTTGTTAAATGGTTCGTGTATTTTCTCCAGTCTATTTCCAAGATTTTGGATCACATTTACTATGAGTACTTGACTTCTGTTTCAGGTAGACTGCCTATTTCCTTTTCATTTATTTGGTCTGGTGGGTTTTTATGTTGTTCCTTCATCTGCTGTGTGTTTCTCTGTCTTCTCATTTTGCTTAACTTACTGTGTTTGGGAATCTGCTTTTTGCAGGCTGCAGGTTCATAGTTCCCATTTTTTTTTTTTTTTGGTGTCTGCCCCCAGTGGCTAAGGTTGTTTCAGTAGGTTGTGTAGGCTTCCTGGTGGAAGGGACTAGTGCCTGTGTTCTGGTGGATGAGGCTGGATCTTGTCTTTCTGGTGGGCAGGACCGCATCCGGTGGTGTGTTTTGGGGTGTCTGTGAACTTATTATGATTTTAGGCAGCCTCTCTTCTAATGGGTGTGGTTGTGTTCCTGTCTTGCTAGTTGTGTGGCATAGTGTGTCCAGTAATGTAGCTTGCTGGTCGTTGAGTGGAGCTGGGTCTTAGCATTGAGAAGGAGATCTCTGGGAGAACTTTCACTGCTTGATATTATGTGGAGCCAGGAGTTCTCTGGTGGAGCAATGTCCTGAACTTGGCTCTCCCACCTCAGAGACACAGGCCTGACACCCGGTCGGAGCATGAAGACCCTCTCTGCCTCACAGCTCAGAAGAAAAGGGAGAAAAAAAGAAAGAAAGAAAGAAAGAAAGAAAAAAATAAAATAAAATTAAATAAATTTATTAAAATAAACAATAAAAAATAATTATTTAACGTTAAAAAAATTAAAAAGCAATAAAAAAAGAAAGAAAGAAAGAAAGAGAGCCACCAAACCAAAAACCAATACCAAACAAAGACCAAATCCACCAATGATAACAAGTGCTAAAAGCTATAGTAAAAAACAAAACAAAACAAAACATGACATACAGAACCATTGGAGAAATGGTAAAAGCAAAGCTATACAGACAAAATCACACAAAGAAGCATACACATACACACTCACAAAAAGTGAAAAAGGAAAAAAAAGATATATAGCTGCTCCCCAAGTCCACCACCTCAATTTTGGGATGATTCGTTGTCTATTCAGGTATTCCAGAGATGCAGCATACATCAAGTTGATTGTGGAGATTTAATCCACTGCTCCTGAGGCTGCTGGGAGAGATTTCCCTTTCTGTTCTTTGTTCTCACAACTTCTGGGGTTCAGCTTTGGATTTGGCCCCGCCTCTGTGTGTAGGTCGCCTGAGGGCATCTTTTCTTCGCTCAGACAGGACTGGGTTAAAGAAGCAGCTGATTAGGGGGCTCTGGCTCACTCAGGCTGGGGGGATGGAGGGGTACGGAGTGCGGGGTGATCCTTCAGTGGCAGAGGCTGGTGTGACGTTGCAAAAGCCTGAGGCGTGCCATGTGGTCTCCCGGGGAAGTTGTCCCTGGATCAGGGGACGCTGGTAGTGGCGGGCTGCACAGACTCCCGGCAGGGGAGGTATGGATAGTGACCTGTGCTTGCACACAGGCTTCTTGGTGGCTGAAACAGCAGCCTTAGCATTTCATGCCCGTCTCTGGTGTCTGTGCTGATAGCCGCAGCTCACACCCATCTCTGGAGCTCGTTTAGGCGGTGCTCTGAATCCCTTCTCCTCACGCACCCTGAAACAATGGCCTCTTGCCTCTTAGGCAGTTCCAGACTTTTCCCTGGACTCCCTGCCGGCTAGCTGTGATGCACTAACCCCCTTCAGGCTGTGTTCACTTAGCTAACTCCAGTCCTCTCCCTGGGGTCTGACCTCTGAAGCCCAAGCCTCAGGTCTCAGTCCCCACCCACCCTGGCGGGTGAGCAGACAAGCCTCTCGGGCTGGTGAGTGCTGGTCAGCTCCAATCCTCTCTGTGGGAATCTCTCCGCTTTGCCCTCTGCACCCCGTTGCTGCACTCTCCTCCGAAGCTTCCCCCCCGCCACCCGCCGTCTCCACCAGTGAAGAGGCTTCCTAGTGTGTGGAAACTTCCTCCTTCACAGCTCCCTCCCAGTTGTGCAGGTCCCATCCCTATTCTTTTGTCTCTGTTTTTTCTTTTTTCTTTTGCCCTACCCAGGTATGTGGGGAGTTTCTTGTCTTTTGGGAGGTCTGAGGTCTTCTGCCAGCGTTCAGTAGGTGTTCTGTAAGAGTTTTTGACATGTAGATGTATTTCTGATGTATTTGTGGGGAGGAAGGTGATCTCCACGTCTTACTCCTCCACCATCTTGAAGGTCTGGACCACTGTATTTTAACGGTGGGCGTGGGGTGGGGAGGGGAGACCTGCTTAGAGTCTGTATTAATTCTCAAGGAACAAATTTGGGTGAGACCAATTCTCAATGAACACGATTTGATGATGATATATGGCAGAAGGGTTGGTAGCTTTTGGACCTCCAAAGCCTGAGAATAAAATCTGCAGGTGATGAGAGGTAGGGAAAAGCCTTAAAGGTGGGACAGAACCTTGGGTTGAGCAAAGTTTGGAAATGAACAAAAGTGGTCACAGTTTGCTTGAAGGCATCGGTTGGGGGACGCTGCAGGGGGAAACAGCAGACCCTTGCTTGAAGTTCCTGCTTCTCACCTGTGCCTTACTGCCACCCCCACATCTAACTCTTTGCCAGGATTCATGATTCATGGCAGCCATGGCCTCCCAGGGACAGCAAGCATGGCAGGTGAGCAAGGCCTCTCATCCCTGCTCATTGTAGGGACTCCAACCAGTCCTGGGTTTGCCCAGGTTCCTCCAGCCGCCCACCTTCCACCCTAGTTCTCCTCCCGGTACCTTGTCAGTGTGGAGACATCAGGATATTTTGCATCCTAGGGGATTGATGTTCCAAAAACCTCAGAGGAAACCCAGATATTTCTTTGGTTTTAACAATTTTTAGAAAAGCTTTTTCAGGGCCCAGTTTTCTACCACCATAAAGGCAGCCTAACTTGATTTTTCTTCAATAACCAGCCATGTTCCCTAACATTATCTCCACATGAAACATCTCATCATGGTCCCCTTTCCAGTGGCAAGAAGCCAGACCTTGTGGACTTCAGAGAACTGAAATTTCCAGGGCACATACCACCTGGCTGAGCCAGCTGTCCTCTTGCAGAGGGTGGCATCTATGTTTAGAACATCATAACCATATGCAATCAGGTTCTAAATTTAGGAAATTCTGAGAACTCATTGGGTAATCTTGAGTTATCTTTTAAAAACTTGAGATAGAAATTGGGAGCCACATCTCAAGCATTATGATTCTAAGACTGAGTATCCTAAGGCATCAGGCGTGCCTGTCATGGGTTTTCTCACAGACCCATTTCACACCCTTTTCCTTGCTCTGCTCTAGGTCATAGAGAACCACATTTCCCAGGCTCCCTTGTGCTGGAACTGACTTTGTATACAGAGAAGAACTTGAGAATTTATACCCTGGGAGCAGCTCTTAACTAACAACTCACAGGTGTGGGGCTGTCAATACCTCAGCTCCCCTGTCTCTAATCAGGATGACTCTGGGATGTGACCTCCTGCAGTATTGATCCAAAATTACCCTCCTGGCATTTTGATTGTTATCACACCCTTGCCTGGCCTTCTTCCCTTCCTATTCCCACCTCTCCATTCCCTATCAGTTCTTTCCTGGGTACGTTGCTAATAAACCATATTCACAAGAATTCTTATCTGAGAAGAATCTCATCATAAGGCAATGGCTCTCCTTTTTCTGGCTTCCTTCAGTCTGATTGATTCAGTCTGAATCAATTGGGCACCTGGTCTATTTTGTTGTTTGGGCCATCTCTGTGAGCGTTGCCTTCCTGATTTTAGTATAAGTCCCTAGAGGAGACCTTATACTCCCTTGTCTCCCCTGAGATGCCTGGCAGGCACTGGGACATCCCTAGAACCACCCTTTGTCAGAGGTGGAAGGCTGTGGGGATCTTTGAGACCAGATGAGAAGATAGAGGCCCAGAAAAGCTAAAGGTCATGTTGGCTAAATGATACTTTCTCCTGACTGAGATGTGCAGGGAGACATTTTGTCCCCATGACAATCTGTTCTTGGTTTATTGAGATGATGATGATGATGATGATGATGATGATGATGATGATGACCCTTTCTATGCAGTTTCCTGAGAAGTCCTAGGCTTTTGGCATGTGTAATTAAAACCTTCCTGAAGTCTTTCTAAGGGAGAGACCCTATGTCCTGTATTCAGGCAAGCTCTGCTCTCAGCTTAGGGATATAGAGTAGGGCGGGGAAGTAGGGGTGGGGTTGCAAAGTGAAAGGAGAATCACTGCAGGGTTTGGGACACATGTGTGGGGTTCAGTGGGGACGTGAGCATTTCAGTCCAGCCTTGAGTTGAGGAGGAGAGCAGAGAATGCTTCCATGATCAACTAAAGCCTGAGTTGAATGTTGAAGGCAAATAGAATTTTCCAAGGTAGGGAAGTAGGAAAATGTAATTCCCACCAAATTCAGTGTACAATCAACATCTGATATAAAGATGATTTTTTTTTTTATTTGGAAAGACAATTTTGCATAGAGGTATGGGAACAGAGTTTGTGGTCAAACAGGATTTAAATCTTGGCTCCATCACTTTCTTTGTGACTTTGGGCAAGTTCCTCATACTCTCTGAACCTAATACTTTCATCTGTGAATTAGGATAATAAATCCCACCTCACTGGATGGTCACCCAGCTCAAATGAGTTGAACAAATTCCTGAGTTGTACCGAGTATGCAAGAAATGATAGTTATGATGTTCTCATAGCGGGCTTTTAACTTTCATCATTGTCAAATTGATACTACTATTCTACTGTGTTCATGTGTTGAATGAACCTTATCTTGTCTCATGCACCCTCATCTGAGAGGACAGGAGATATTGCATCCTGAACTAGAGACTCTGAGATGATAGGCGACCTGACCATTCTTATCTTAGGTTGGATTCCCCAAGAAGCAGGCACTCAGGTGAAGATGGGAGTGCAAGTACTTTACTTGGGAGGTGATCCCAGGAAACACTGGCTGGAGAATGGGAAGTGAGGCAGGGAAGGGAAGTCAGCCCATACAGGATGTGTTTTTAGTCCATTTATCACTGTAGGCAGCTGTGGCTCACTCCCACTGGGAAACCGTGAGAGGCAGTGTAGAGCACACACCTCAGGGTTATCCCCATCCAAGGGGCGAGGGAGCTGCATATTTAACCACCAACTCAGTGTCTCCTTCAGTGGTCTCACAGTGGCAGGTCAGGCCTGGATGTCCTGGCTCCCAGACCTTTCACGTGACCATCACGTGTGGATTCCCAGGGAGGGAGTGGTGGATGTTGACCGACTGTGGGGCAGAGGAGTGTGGCTGCTGAGAGAGCATGAGGGAACTGAGTAGATTGCAGAAACAGGGATAGGTGCCTGGAGGCAGGATGGGAGTATGAGGGCAGACATAAACAGGGCAGGTGTTACATCTCTATCTGGCAATTTATGCTTTGCCTTGATGAACACTCTGGTTTGGTGCCCAGGACAAGTTCTATTTAAGATGTTCTTCCCTTAACAACAGTGATTTATGGATAGGTTTGAGTTGTTTTAACCACTGTTGCTATGGTAGAGATGCGGAGGTGGGCTGGGGAGAACCAGCTGTGTATTCTCACTGGGGGAAGGAAGGAAATCATCTACTGGGAATAAATAGGCACTGGAAGACACTGTATCTCCTCCTGGTAGGGACACTATCACAATTTAAATAACTCTTTCATCATGCCACTCTTGCTCAACAAGCTTCAATGGATCCCTGCTGAAGCCGAATTTGGGCCCTGTACCCCCGACACTGAAATAAATCTTGGTGATGGAGTTTTGGGTGAAGTAGAAAAGAATAGTTTTATTGTTTTGCCAGGCAAAGGGGGAGTCTGGTGATGATGGGCAAAATGTGACCTTCTCTGGAATGAAGAGTGCTTCATCAAGGAGTTAACATCTTCCATTTGGTGGGGTTTTAGTTCTGCAGAAGAACTCAAAGATATTATGTGTATCCCTTGCGGGGGAACCGGGACCCTGTCCCCAAGGCTGCACCATTGTTTCTTGACTGCTCCTCCCTTATCTCTGCATTCTCTCCCTTCCCTGATTAGCAACTGTTTGAACCTGCCCTTTGGAACTCAAGGAAGGGGACACAGAAAGGCTTTTGTGCCTAGGAGTCCCACAGGGTCCTGCTCAGTTCCACTATCACTTACTTCATTCAATCCAACTTCCCAAATCCCTGCCATTCCAGCACTGACTGATAATTCTTTACCCTCTAATTAATAAATAATTATGCCATAACAGAATGCATACCTAATCAAACTGACATCCTTCCTTTCCACACCATGTGTGCAGTGGGAACTAATGCACATTTGGTTGATAGATTAAATTGTTTTAGACTTCCCTTGCCAGCCTTACACACAACTAGCTGTACCCTCACTCCCAGTCTCTTTGACCACCTCCTTGGCCTTGTTCACTCCCTCACCTCTTCTGTTCCTACCATCCTACTCTTCTTTTGCCTGTCCAGATCCTGTGCATTCCTCAAGACCCAGTTTTGGTTGTACCCCCACTGGGTTTTCTTCCCATCCTTGGTCCTCTATAATGCACGTTCAGAATGGTCACTTGTCAGGCCAGGTGCCATTGGCTATCTGATAGTCTTGGCTCTTGCTGCCTGTGTGAGCTTTGTCTGCCCAAGGCTGGCACTTGAATCTCCTCTCTGTCCTCATGGCACAGCCTTGCATAGGGCCAAGTCCTTGATCAGTCCTCAGTAGACACTGGGGTGATGGGTGCTGGCGATATTATGAAGAATGTAGCAAATGCTGTTGGTGTGTGGCCCACATTCCTGCAGCATTCATCTCTGCACCCTAAAAGTGGTTTACAATGAATGTTTGTGATTCTCTGCCTGCGGGCTTCCTTTTCTGGCTAGGGAGTGTGTATGGCCTGTGTACAGAGCAACCACCAAGTGCCTGAGAGCTACTGAGAAGGAAGAGTACTAACGATTGAGAGCTTCCTCATCCTTAGTTGAGATCACTCTGAAGGGTGTTCTACATACTCTCCCAGGATTCCTCACCAGGGTTAAGCTACAGTAGTTCACAGTGGTAACTTGCTTGATAATAAACCCTTTTGGGGGGCTACATTCTCTTCTCTTTTCAACTCCCAAATGAGTGTTTCCTGCTATCGCTCCCCCCCCCCCAAATTAAACTTGTACTCAAATCCTTATCTTAGGGTGTGCATTTGGGGTAATCCAAACCACATGGGTGACCTTGACATGAGAAGCAGTGGGTTTAGGGTCCCCAAAAGTTAGAACACTCTGAGATTGTTAGGCTTACTGTGCCTGTGACAAGGACTGGGAGACAGTGAGTGTTGAGTGCCAGGTGGACCTGAGGGGCGAGACTTGGAGGTAGGTCTGAGGCCAAGGGAAGGGTCAGGTGGGCCTGGAGAGCAGGGTTTCTCAGTGTAAGCTCTTTGGCTAGAGAGGAGAGAGATTGAAGTGAATTTAGAGTGGCCCTGAAGCTTGTTAGACACTGAATATTGCCCCAAATGCGCCTTGATTTGAAAGTTTACTACAAAGTGGCTTGGACATTGGGAAAAAGTGACACTTCCATAGCCAAACCCCACAGTTTCTTTTTTTTTCATCCTGAGTCAGAGTGGCTGCTCGGGTGTATTTTGCCAGGGCATCTGCATACCTTCATCCTGACATAGTACTTTATCTGCTTCCCACTAAAAGAAACTTGGATTTGTGGTTATGACCCATCCCTTGGGGTCATGGAGGGATTTCTGACCCCATCTCAGACTGACCCTCAGTCCTGGTTTCAGAGGACACCTTACTCTGGTCATAGACTGATTTTTCCACCCCATTAGACTAACTTTTAAGCTTAAGTAAGTTCAAATATTGTTCCAGAAAGAGATGCCATCACCTCAAGGAGACCAGAAAAAAGAAAAATGGGTCCCTGAGCTGGAGCTCTGAGGGCACATGACTCTCAAATTTCCTATGGGGTAGTGTGTCTCCTATAGCCTGAATTCTGGGAGATCCTATAATCTGACCTTGGCAATGAGGACCAAGGGCCTTAATGACTATGTGAATTTCATTTCTCATGCATCCATCTGTTCATCCTGAATATGGAACACTTTTATCCATTGAAGGAATTAAACAGGAGTTTGAAAGAGCTCAGAAAGATCAGCCAAAGACTCAAAGACATTTGGCTCAAGGAAATTCCAGAAAAGAAAGAGCTGGTGAAAAGGGAGGCTGGAATCCTGGCAGCCACCTCACACCCAGAATAGGGAGGGTAGAATGGGCTGCTACAAGAGTGATCCAGGCCAGGCTGGGAAACAGCCTTTGCATTCTGATGAGAATGAGAGATGTTGGGACTCCATTCTCCAATAGACTAGAATGCAGGAGCAATTAGCTTTGGTTGGGGCTGGTAAAAGGGAAACTTGAAGGTGTGTCTAGGAATTTGTTTGGTGGAAAACCTTCTGATTGGGAGATAAGGCCTTGGTTTTATTATTTCCATCTCTTTCAGTAAGAGGATGGATTTAAAAATTTTGATGGATATCCAAAATTTTTATTAAATTTTAAAATAATATTGAACTATATCATACTTTCCAAAAAGTGGACAAAATTGAACTCTTTGATGAATTTTCACAAACTGAACTCACTCATGAAACTGACAGCCAGTTAGAGAAACAGAGTATGATTAATACTTCAAAAGCTCCCTACCCTGTGCCATCTTCCCAGCCACCACCTTCTCAAGGGTAACCACTATCCTGACTTCTAATAGCAGAGATTAATTTTGTCTGTTCTTGAAATTCATATAAGTGGACTCACTCAGTGCCTATTCTTTCATGTCTGGCATCATTACTCAACATTATATGTTAGATCATCCATATTGTGTATAGCACAAAGGTCATTCTTTTTCATTGGTGTACTGTGTTCTACTTTATGACCATACCATGGTTTATTTATTCATTCTGCTTTTTATGGACATGTGAATTGTTTCCAGTCTTTGGCTATTATAACTAAAACTGCTATGACATTCTTGTGCATGTCTTGATGGCTATATGTTTGCATTTATATTGCTCATATAACAAGGAGTGGGTTTGGTGAGCCACAGGGTAGGCGTTTTTTTAGTATCTATAGATACTACAAAGTAATTTTCCAAAATATTTTCACCAACCTCACTCTTACCAACAATGTGTGAAATTTCCAATTGCTCTGCATTCTTGCCAATAGTTGGTACTTACTGTCATTTTCATCTTAGCCTTCCTGCTGGTTGTGTAGTGATATCTCACCGTGTTTTTAATTTGCATTTCTCTTATGACTAATAAGGTTGGGCATATTTTCATATGTTTATTAACCATTTAGATAACCTCTTCATTGAAGTGTTTGCTCAAAATTTTGCCCATTTTTCTGTTGGGTAGTCTGTCATTCTCTTATTGATAGCACAGTGTGATTATGAGCAAATTTCTATCCCTTTATAGACCTTTGATTTCTTACCTTGTCTATGTTGTTATTGTGGAGTTAAGTCCAACTTCCAAGGCTCTGGTGGGGGCACAAAACCTGGACTTTCAAATCCACTTATTTCATCTCCATGGCCCATATCAGGCATGAGCAAATAACTCAGGCTGGTCCAATGAGACATTTGTTGAAGGTTTTGGGAAGGCAAAGTTCTTTCTTCTGGGATTTCCGGGTGTGAGGATGATGGAAGATGATATAAGGCTGAAGTTGCACCAGGGAGTGTGTTGCCATTGACCTGTGAAGACTTGAAGAACTGCTCAGAGTAAAGACAGTAAGGAAAGCAGAGGACAGGGGGAGAGAGAGAGATAGAGAGAGAGAGAGAGAGAGAATACTGATGCAGCCATTCTTTTCAGTTACTCTGTGAGCCAGCATTTTATCACTTAAAAACAAAAGGAAGAAAATGAGTTTAGCAGTTGCTATTGATGCCCCATCCTAATTATCCCCTTGGCACTTCCTCACCAAAGGCTTTCTATTGCAAGCACTTGAGACTCTCTGAAGGTGTTCTCTAGTCTTTGGAATCTGGCCATGTATAGGGCAGGCTGGAATGCCAGAGATTTAGGAATCCTGGGAATAGGTCTGACCTAATGACTGATGGGAGTTGGTGGATATTCTAGCTTACTCCCCATTGTATGGGACAACACTGAGATGTGCTCTACGTTGTCCCTAAGGGTTCTCCAGCAGAACTGAGCTCCCAGTTGTTCACTGTGGTCACTGTTACTAATGCCCCCTATACTGGCTGCCTTCCCTGATATGTCTTACTTTCCCACTCTCCTCTTGGTGCTTCCTGAGATCACCCCCAAAATAAACCACCTGCATGTCAATTGCTGTCTCAGGGTCCGTTTTTGGGAGACTCCAAACTAAGATAATGAAGGAACCGGAGTATGAGCTAAAATTTCCAAGAACATGTGGAATCCAAGTTAATTAATCCAATTACGTTCAGTTTGACGGCTTTGTTTAGAGCATGTATGAGCCCCTGAGGATGTGAAAAAATGTAAACCCATCTCTGTCTTCAAGAAACCTACCAGTTTGGTGAGGAGCTAAGACTCCCAGATAAAACATTTAAATAAATATATCTTAGCACTCTGATATTATAGACAGGAGCCCTGCTATGGGGGTAGCTGGCTAAATGTGGCTGGAATCCCCAATTTTATGGCTTCTGAGAGTTGGGAGACTTTCTACCAATCTTTTCAAACTCCATAGACTTCCTAACAATCTCTTTAAATTTCCAAGAACAGACTGGGCACAAAGCCCACACCCATAGAATTGTGATCACACATGGTATTTTGAAAATTTGGCAATTTTAGGGAAGGTTTGGAAAACTGTGTGAGTAATCACATCACTTACCTCACAGCCATCTCCCATGTTGCTGAAGCCACACCTCCTTGAGCTCCATCTCCGTCCATAACACTTCTCATTGTGTGCTGTCTCCAAGCCTTTGGTTCAGCTTGGTCCTCCTTGCTTCTTTCATGGTAGAAAGCCTGCTAGGCTGGCCAACCTTCTCCACGGCTATTTGGAAATTGCAGTAAATAAAAATTTCCCCTTTTTAAGAAGTGAAGTCTAGCTTGACCTTGAACTTATTTTTGAACACCTCCACCCTTTTTTCCCTATCTTTCAAATCCAATATGGTGGCAAAACTTATTGGCTCAACTTTCATAAGAGGTTCAAAATATGAGCACCTATCACCCTCTCCACTGCCACCACCCTGGCTCAGGCCACTATCAACTCTTGTATTGATTAGTGCAATAGCCTCCTGACAGGTCTCCCGGCAAGGTCCTGGCCAACATTGTTTTCCCCACAGAAGTCAGATTTATCTTTCTAAAATTATTGGTCATATCATTATGACCAACGTATCTCTTTGCTTAAAACCCTCCAGAGACATCTCATCTGATTCAGAGTAAAATATAAAGCCTTCCCATGACATGAAAGGGTATTGTTGGCCTCTATCACAACCTTGACCATAGCTTCTATTGTTCTTCTCCTTACTCACTCTGATCTAGCCCCTCTTGTTTCCCCTCTTGTTTTTTGAACCTAACGAAGAAGCTCACACCTCAGGGCCTTTGCACTTGTTATTACCTCTGTCTGGAGTGCTTTTCCTCAGATTTCAGCATGACTCATTCCTCACTTACTTGGGATCCCTACTCAGAGAGACCTTCCTTGACCATTCATGTAAAATAGCACCCCCACTGGCACTCTCTAGTGTCTTACTCTGCTTTGTTCATCTATCTAATATATTACATATATATACACTTTAAAAATTGGTTTATAGTTTGTCTCTCCCTACCAGCATATAAACTTCTTGAAATCAAGGACTGGTTTTTTGTTTAATATTATAGTCCTGGGGGCCAAACACAAAGAGGATATTACATAAATATTTGTCAAAAGAATGAATGAATGAATGAATGAATGGATTTCAACCTTAAGAAGTGTGGAGCTCCCAGGGCTGTTCTTGAGCCTTGATCTGCAGAGATAACAAAACTATATGCTGTTAATGATGGTAAGACCCATTGCTTGACCTGCGGGCCATGTCTCTTCAGTATTTAAATTAATCCTTAGCCCTGACCTACCCAGACTAATGGTAATCCAGTATCTCTCTTTGGGCTGAATTATGCCTGAGCCCCAGGGATTTACCCAGTCCAGTGGAGCCTGTCCTGCTTCCAGAATTCCTACAGAGAGATTGAAGAATCTGATTAGTCACTAGCAGATTCCTGTTTTTTGACACCTTTAACGTTTTGCTTTTCCCGCAGCAAGACTTTCAGTGTTTGTGTGAGAGAAACATGGATGAAGGGATGAAGCCATGGCTTTCATGTCAGTGGAAGATGACAGCAATGTTTCAGCTTTCCTTTCCTTGCACCTTAGTTCCAGGGGAGGAAGAGCATGTGATGGTAACAGCTTGGATCAGTGCTGCAGGGCTGCAGCTGCACTGGCCTCACTGCTGTGGGAGGTGGAAGTGAGTTGTGACTTGTGAGCTTGATACTGAAATTTGACCTCTGTATACTGGCACTGAATTGAATCTCAGAGACAGAGTTTGGGTGAAGTGGAAAAGAATAGCTTTATTGCTTTGCCAGGCAAAGGGGTCACAGCAGCTAATGCCCTCAAAACTGTGTCCCAACCTGGGGGTTTTGTGAGGAGTCTTATATTCAAGGGGCGGGGCTGCTGATAAGGATCAGGGTGCCTGCAGGGCCTGCATTCCTTCAATCCACAGATCATCTGGCATCAGGTGGTTTCATGATGGGCTTCTGTGATTCTGGAGGTTGTCGAACTGTGACCTTCATTATGGAATGAAGAATGCTTCATCAAGTAGTACCATCTTCCATTTGGTGAGGGTTTTAGTTCTGCAGAAGAGATCAAAGATATTGTTATGTATATCTCTTGAGGAGGAACCAGGACCCTGCCTCAAGGCTGCACTATTGTTTCTTTTTTAAAAAATTTATTTATTTTTGGCTGCGTTGGGTCTTTGTTGCTGCACGTGGGCTTTCGCTAGTTGCAGCGAGCGGGGGCTACTCTTCATTGTGGTGCACGGACTTCTCATTGCAGTGGCTACTCTTGTTATGAAGCACAGGCTCTAAGTATGTGGGCTTCAGTAGTTGTGGCTCACGGGCTCTAGAGCGCAGGCTCAGTAGTTGTGGCACATGAGCTTACTTGCTCCATAGCATGTGGGATCTTCCTGGACCACGGATCGAACCTGTGTCCCCTGCATTGGCAGGTGGATTCTTAACCACTGTGCCACCAGGGAAGTCCTGCACTATTATTTCTTGACTGTTCCTCCATCTCTGCATCCCCTCTCTTCCCTGATTAGCAACTGTTTGAACTGCCCTCTGGAACTCACAGAAGGTCATGGAGGCTGAATGAACTCTATTTCCTACACATGAAAAGTGGGATTTGTGCCTGGGAAACCCACAGGGTCCTGCTTGGTTTCAATCCCCCCTTTTCTTTGATTCCCCTCAGTCTTGAGGAGAACAGGTGTTGGACAAGAAAGGGAATAATCATTCTGGATAGAGATTGTAATCTCAGCAGAGGAACCTGGTTTTAGGGAGACTCGATTTCAAGCTGAGAGGAGTGTAGCCTGGACCTCTTGTTTCATGCCTTCTTGATCAGGCAGCTGGCTTGGTCAAAGTAGTCAAGGCAGATGGCTGTTGAACTTATTTGCAAATGTCCGTAGGAGCAGAAACTCCAGAAACTTCCTTGAATGGATGCTTTCTTCTCAGCCTGTGGGCTGCTGTGTAAATTCCAGGACTTCTGGGCTCATCTTCTACAACAACATCAGACCCATCACTGAGATGTCAATTCCTTCTCCCATAACAATGTTCACTGTCACAGTGGAAGTAGTTGCTCTGCTGGTCCTCAGTGACTTTCAGTTCCTCACGCCTCTCCCAGGGTCCAGCCATTGGAGGGTGAGTGTGGGGTTTAAAGATGTGCATTTTTCATTCTGGTGCTCTATTGTAGAACCAGCTTGCTATTCCAGAGTTCAACTTGGCTGGTCTCCAGTGTGATAACCTTTGAAAGGATTTTTAAAAGATATTTAAAAACAATGGATGTGATTTCATCTTACTTTAGTGCCTAACCTCTGCATTAGATGTAACTCCACTGTGTGTGCACACTTGTGCACGTGCAGGAGATTTACAAAATACTCCCACAGCAACTCTTTTTTTTTTTTTAATTTTTTTTAACTTATTTATTATTTATTTATTATTTATTTTTGGCTGTGTTGGGTCTTCGTTTCTGTGCGAGGGCTTTCTCTAGTTGTGGCAAGCGGGGGCCACTCTTCATCGCGGTGCGCGGGCCTCTCACTATCGCGGCCTCTCCTTTTGTGGAGCACAGGCTCCAGACGCGCAGGCTCAGTAGTTGTGGCTCACGGGCCTAGTTGCTCCGTGGCATGTGGGATCTTCCCAGACCAGGGCTCGAACCCGTGTCCCCTGCATTGGCAGGCAGATTCTCAACCACCGCGCCACCAGGGAAGCCCCAGCAACTCTTTTATCAAGGAAAATGTGGTTGGTTTGTTTGTAAATAATGCTGTTTTCTTATGTGAACCCGCATCCACTCAGGAGTGGTAGAAGGGAGCTGATTTCCACCCCTCTCCCCGCCATTTTAGAACTTAACTATAGCACAATATTTTAACCAGTCCCATTTAACTAATACCTGGGATCTTCAGGATAAAATCACCTGTGTTTCTTCCTAAGATGGATTAGGGTGTATGGGCAAGGGGCTGATGTATCTTTCTAATACTGAGGAATATGCGGATTCTGGGGTCCATGTGGGGTCTTTTCATGGTCTTCTGACTTCTCTGTCTTTGTCTTCGCTGTCACTTACCCTGCTGGCACTTGGGCTGAGGTCTGTTACAGAATAGCTCAGAGACTTTTCTCTTTTTAATCTAGCCATGTTCTTGTCTTAGGGGCTGGACTCAGAATGACATGAGAAGGGCACATCCCCACCCTCATCCTTGCCAACACTCACCTGTGTAGCTTGGGCCTCTGTGGTCCCTTCTGCCTACCTCCAACATCACCCCTCCCACCCCAAGTAGGCCTATAGGGACTTGTGTGTCCCCTCCCTAAGCTGGTGACCTTACAGCAAGTCCTCACTATTTTTGCTTGGTCTTTGAGACTTCCACAAGTGGCTCCAATGTCCTTCACCTCCCAGATTCTTGTGTAGGAGGCAGTCAGGTCTCTCATTTAGCTCTTACTCCTATCTGGAGAAAATATCTACAATTTTTCCAACAGCAAGTTTTATTATCCTACTCCCTGTCAGAGTCTGCCTTTACTGCTAGTTTTGAATCCCAACCCTGGATAAGGAGCCAATGGTACAATGACTGAAGTGAGAGCTTGAGAAAAAGGCAGCAGCACTGAGTCTGAATCCCAGCCCTATCACTTATGAGTCATGTGATCTTGGGCAAGTCATTTTGCCTTTCTAATCTTCAGTTTCCTCATCTGTAAAAAGAAAATAATAGTATCTGCCTTTCAGTATCATGAGGATTATATGATACTGAGTGTTCAACACATGTTTGCTAAATGAATGAATGAATGTATAAAACAAATGAGGCAGCTGATGGATTGGACTTGGCCAGTTTACTTGTGAACATTGTAATGTTAAGGTAAACACTCTGGCCAGACTTCACTCCTCTCTAATTGCCTCAAGTAAAATCCCATTTGTCTGTAATCACTTTTCTCTTTACTGTGAGTTGGTTTTATCTGTTTAGCAGATGGTGAGCCCTCTAAGGGTAGGGACTAGATCTACTCCTGTCTCTCCCTCAGCTTGGCAGATGTTCAGTAAATGGTTACTAGTCATTGTGTCCTATTTGGCCAAAATGACTCCTGAAAGCTGGCATGGAAAGAGCAGAGACCAGGCCTGAGATGACCCCTGGAGAGTTGGACTGTGGAAATAGCTTCTGCCACCTGAAAACTTATTTTTGAGTCCTTGAGTGGACAAGGACAAGCAGCTTGGGGTGGCTGAGATGTTAACCTGAATGTGGAGTGAAGACAGGGGAGCCCAAGGACTGGGCTTAGGAATCAAACATGCAGGGCTAGGAGAGAAATATCATGGCAAAGGAAGAGGGTGAAAAGTTTATATTTGTTTGGTTTTAAGTGGGCAAATGATGGGTGGTTGTGGACAAGACTGTGATTTTGATTTATGGATGGGACAGTATATTCACTGTGTTTCCTGAGCACTCAGTGACTTTTTACTCATAGGTACAGTTAAGTCTCTACCAATCACACACACTTTTTGGAGAGGTTGTGAATGTTTCAACAAATTCAATTCATCCCTGGGAACAGAGCTCAGATCTCATACTGTGATGGACCATAGTGCTATCTTTTTAAGTATGAGAAGAGCAAGTATGACAACACTTAGGCATTCCATACCCTGGAACCCTTCTAAGGGAGACTATATCACCCTTGGTGATAAGGGAGGTGACCCTCCCAGTAGCGGGTCCCCAATAGACCCAAGGGTAGATAATACACAGGCTGGCCATGAGAATGCTTATGCATGGAGTTCTGCTTAATAAAGTGAGGTGAATAATTAGGACAATCAATCTTTTTATGGAATTTTACCAGGAAGTTATGGGAAAAAACCAGCCAATATAATTAGGGGAAAAATATAAAGATAAATAGAAGCAGAGACCCAGGTCATGGCCAAGTCACATTAACTGTGGAGAACAAGAGTGATGACCAGGGATCTGTTCATGTTGAGGGGGGCACCAAACAACTCAGTCCCTGTAGCTGCCTTGATGCTTCTCAGTCCCCTTGAATGGAGTTACCTAGATGAGTCTCTATTCCTCTGCTGTGATTAAAAAGCCTTGCTTTTCAGAGAGAATTTATCAAAATGGGAACCTTAGCCAAGCCAAGTGATAAGGCCACGCTGAAGCCACTGTTTCTCAGACTTCAACATACATATGATCACCTGGGGATTTTGTAAAAATGCACATTCCCATTCAGTAAATTGGGGTGGGGCCCAGGATCCTAAATTTCTAAAAGCTCAGGTGGGCTGATGCTGTTGGTTGGGAAACACACTTTAAGGAGCAAGGGCCTAAACAAACAACATGCACACACACATACATGTATGCACGCAGCCATGCACAAGCATGCATACACAGTGCCATAGGAGGGAGTGAGGAGGGGAGCAGAGGAGGAGAGGCAGATGGGGCATGACCCTCCAGGACCAGAGGATCAGGGGAAACACCACGGGTGTTTCCCCTACCTACTTGGGCCCTGGAAAGCCTATTGGGCTTCTGGGCCTGGTCCCCTGCCTTTCAGAGCCCCCTCTGGCTGTGTGGGTCCTGGGGCATGGGGGGGGGGGGAAGAAGAGAGGCCAATGGGGAGGCACCTTCCAGGATCAGCGGATTGGGGGGGAATGCACCTAGTGTTTCCCCCACCCACTCAGGCCCAGGGAGTCTGCTGGGGTCCTGGACCTGGTCCTTTGCCGTCCAAGGCCAGAAGCACTCCTGGGCCCCTCCTGTGCTGAGCCTAAGCCCCATGCCAACCCCCCAAGGCCTTTTCTGACCATGTGGGTCCTAAGCATAGGCCCCAACCCTGCCTAAACCCCGCCCCTGCGTAAGCCCCACCACCCACTTACAAGGCCTTTCCTGCTTCCCCCCCCCTCTTTTTTGCTATTGTGGTTCTGTTTTATGTTCCTGTTGTTGTTTCATCTATATTTTTTCTAACATATCTGTTAGTTTTCCAATCTTATTTTATTTTTTACTCTTTGCTATTGTTCTGCTCCTGTTTTCCTTCATTCTTTCTTTCATTCCTTTTCTTTCTTTTTTTACCACCATTAGCAGTTTTTGGGATCTTGGTTCATGAACCAGGGATCAGGCCTGAACTTCTGATGTGGGAGCTCTGAGTCTGAACCACTGAACTAAGAGAGAACCTCAGACCACAGGGAATATTCATTGGAATGAGGTGTCCCAGAGGTCCTCATCTCGCCACCAAGACCTAGCTCTACACAACAGCCTAAAAACTCCAGTTTTGGGAGCCTCAGGGCAAACAACCAGTAAGACAGGAAAAAAATACCACCCATCCAAAAAGAAAAAAAAAGTGAGATGACAAAAAAATATGTTACAGATGAAGGAGGAAAGTAAAAACCCACATGACCAAATAAATGAAGAGGAAATGGGCAACCTACCTGAAAAAGAATTCAAAGTGATGATAGTAAAGATGATCCAGAATCTCAGAAATAGAATGGAGGCATGGAGTGAGAAAATACAAGAAATGTTTAACAAAGATCTACAAAGACTAAAGAACAAACAAAGAGAGATGAACAACACAATAACTGAAATGAAAAGTACTGTAGAAGGAATCAGTAACAGAACAACTGAGGCAGAAGAACGAATAAGTGAGCTGGAAGACAGAACGGTGGAAATAATTGCCAAGGAGCAGAATAAAGAAAAAGGAATGAAAAGAATTGAAGACAATCTCACAGACCTCTGGGACAATACTAAACACACCAACATTCGAATTATAGGGGTCCCAGAAGAAGAAGAGAAAAAGAAAGGGTCTGAGAAAATATTTGAAGAGAATATAGTGGAAAACTTCCCTACCATGAGAAAGGAAATAGCCACCAAAGTCCAGGAAGTACAGAGAGTCCCATACATGATAAACCCTAGGAGAAACACACCAAGACACATATTAATCAAACTAACAAAAATTAAATTCAAAGAAAAAATATTAAAAGCAGCAAGGGAAAAGCAAAAAATAACATACGAAGGAATCCCCATAAGGTTATCAGCTGAGTTTTCAGCAGAAACGCTGCCGGCCAGAAGAGAGTGGCAGGATATACTTGAAGTGATGAAAGATTACTCTACCTAACAAGGATCTCATTCAGATTTGACAGAGAAATCAAAAGCTTTACAGAGAAGCCAAAGCTAAGAGAATTCAGTACGACCAAACCAGCCTTACCACAAATGCTAAAGGAACTACTCTAGGCGGGAAAAACAATAGAAAAAAGTGACTCATGATCTGGTAATTAATTATCCATTGTTCCTATCATATAGTGTTTGTTTTTCTTATGTACTGTTATTGTTTATATAAGCAGATTATAGTGACTTGAACCAGGAAAAAAACAAAAAACAAAAAACAAAACAAAAAAAAAAACAAACCCAAAACAATTAAGAAAATGGTAATAGGAACATACATAATGATAGTAACCTTGAATGTAAATGGATTAAATGCCCCAACCAAAAGACACAGACTGGCTGAATGGATACAAAAACAAGACCCTTATATATGCTGTCTAAAAGAGACCCACTTCAGACCTAAGGACACACACAGCCTGAAAGTGAGGGGATGGAAAAAGATATTCCATGCAAATGGAAATCAAAAGAAAACTGGAGTAGCAATACTCGTATCAGATAAAATAGGCTTTAAAATAAAGACTGTTACAAGACATAAGGAAGGACACTACATAATGATCAAGGGATCAATCCAAGAAGAAGACAACAATTTAAATGTTTATGCAGCCAATGTAGGAGCACCTCAATACATAAGGCAAATGCTAACAACCATGAAAGGGGAAATCAACAGTAACACAATAATAGTAGGGGACTTTAACACCCCACTTACACCAATGAATATATCATCCAAACAGAAAGTAAATAAGGAAACACAAGCTTTAAATGACACAATAGGCCAGATAGATTTAATTGATATTTATGGAACATTCCACCCAAAAGTGGCAGAATACACTTTCTTCTCAAGTTCACACAGAATTATAGGGGTCCAAGAAGAAGAAGCGAAAAAGAAAGGGCCTGAGAAAATATTTGAAGAGATTATTCTCCAGGATAGATTACAACTTGAGTCACAAATCAACCTCAGAAAATTTTTAAAATTGAAATTGTATCAAGCATCGTTTCTGACCACAACACTGATTAGAAATCAATTACAAGAAAAAAAACTGTAAAAAACACAAATAAATGGAGGCTAAACAGTGTGCTACTAAATAACCAAGAGATCACTGAAGAAATCAAAGAGGAAATTTAAAAATACATAGAAACAAATGACAACAAAAACACAATGACACAAAACCTATGTGAGGCAGCAAAAGCTGTTCTAAGAGGGATGTTTGTAGCAATTCAATTTCACCTCAAGAAACAAGAAAAATCTCAAATAAACCATCTAACCTTACACCTAAAACAACTAGACAAAGAAGAACAAAGAAAACCCGAAATCAGTAGAAGGAAAGAAATCATAAAGATCAGAGCAGAAGTAAACAAAATAGAAATGAAGAAAGCAGTAGCAAAGATCAATAAAACTAAAAGTTTGTTCTTTGAGAAGATAAACAAAATTGATAAACCATTAGCCAGACTCATGAAGAAAAAAAGGGAGAGGACACAAATCAATAAAATTAGAAGTGAAAAAGGAGAAATTACATCTGACACCACAGAAATACAAAGGATTATAAGAGACTACTACAAAAAACTATATGCCAATAGAATGCACAACCTGGAAGAAATGGACAAATTCTTAGAAAGGTACAACCTTCCAAGACTAAACCAGGAAGAAATAGAAAATATAAGCAGACCAATCACAAGTAATGAAATTGAAACCATGATTTAAAATCTTCCAACAAACAAAAGTCCAGGTCCAGCTGGCTTCACATGTGAATTCTATCAAACATTTAGAGAAGAGCTAACACCCATGCTTCTCAAACTCTTCCAAAAAATTGCAGAGGAAGGAACACTCCCAAGCTCATTCTGCAAGGCCACCATCACCCTGATACCAAAACCAGACAAAGATATCACACAAAAAGGAAAATTACAGATTGATATCACTGATGAACATAGATGCAGAAATCTTCAACAAAATACTAGCAAACAGGATCCAACAACACATTAAAAGGATCATACACCATGATCAAGTGGGATTTATCCCAGGAATGCAAGGATTTTTCAATATATGCAAATCAATCAATGTGATGCACCATATTAACAAATTAAGGAATAAAAACTGTATGACCATCTCAATAGATGAAGAAAAGCTTTTGACAAAATTCAACACCCATTTATGATAAAAACTCTCCAGAAAATAGGCATAGAGGGAAACTATCTCAACATAATAAAGGCCATATATGACAAACCCACAGCAAATATCATTCTCAATGGTGAAAAACTGAAAGCATTTCCACTAAGATCAGGAACAAGGCAAGGATGTCCACTCTTGCCACTCTTATTCAACATAGTTTTGGAAGTCCTAGCCACAGCAATCAGAGAAGAAAAAGGAATAAAAGGAATCCAAATTGGAAAAGAAGAATTAAAACCGTCACTGTTCACAGACGACATGATACTCTACACAGAAAATCCTAAAGATGCCACCAGAAAACTACCAGAACTAATCAATGAATTTGGTAAGGTTGCAGTATACAAAATTAATGCACAGAAATCTCTTGCATTCCTATACACTAACAACAAAAAATCAGAGAAATTAAGGAAACACTCCCATTTACCATCGCAACAAAAATAGTAAAACACCTAGGAATAAACTTACCTAAGGAGGCAAAAGACTTGTACTCAGAAAACTATAAAACACTAATGAAAGAAATCAAAGATGACATAAACAGATGGAGAAATATACGATGTTCTTGGATTGGAAGAATCAATATTGTGAAAATGACTATACTACCCAAAGTAATCTACAGATTCAATGCAATCCCTATCAAACTACCAATGGCATTCTTCCCAGAATTAAAACAAAAAAATTTACGATGTGTATGGAAACACAAAAGACCCCCAATAGCAAAGCAATCTTGAGAAAGAAAAATGGAGCTGGAGGAATCAGGCTCCCTGACTTCAGACTATACCACAAAGCTACAGGAATCAAGACAGTATGGTACTGGCAGAAAACCAGAAATATAGATCAATGGAACAGGATAGAAAGCCCAGAGATAAACCCACATGCCTCTGGTCACCTCATTTATGACAAAGGATGCATACATACAATGAGAAAAGACAGTCTCTTCAATAAGTGGTCTTGGGAAAACTGGACAGCTACAAGTAAAAGAATGAAACTAGAACACTCCCTAACACCTTACACAAAAATAAACTCAAAATGGATTAAAGACCTAAATATGAGACCAGACACTATAAAACTCTTAGAGGAAAACATAGGAAAAACTCTTTGACCAAAATCACGGTAAGATCTTTTTTGACCCACCTCCTGGAATAATGAGAATAAAAACAAAAATAAACAAATGGGACCTAATTAAACTTAAAAGCTTTTGCCTAGCCAAGGAAACCATAAACAAGCCAAAAAAATAACCCTCAGAATGGGAGAAAATATTTGCAAATGAAGCAACGGACAAAGGATTAACCCCCAAAATATACAAACAGCTCATGGAGCTCAATATCACAAAAACAAACAACCCAATTTAAAAATGGGTGGAAGCCCTAAATAAACATTTCTCTAAAGAAGACATACAAATGGGCAACAAACACATGAAAAGATGCTCAACATCACTAATTATTAGAGAAATGCAAATCAAAACTACAATGAGGTATCACCTCACACCAGTCAGAATGGCCATCAACAAAAAAATCTACAAAGAATAAATGATGGAGAGGGTGTGGAGAAAATGGAACACTTTTGCACTGTTGGTGGGAATGTAAATTGATACAGCCATTGTGGAGAACAGTATGGAGGTTCCTTAAAAAAATGAAAAATAGAACTACCACATGACCCAGCAATCCCACTACTGGGCATATACCCTGAGAAAACCATAATTCAAAAGGACACATGTACCCCAATGTTCATTGCAGCACTATTTACAATAGCCAGGACATGGAAGCAACCTAAATGCCCATTGACAGATGAATGGATAAAGAAGATGTGGTACATATATACAATGGAATATTACTCATCCATGAAAAGGAACGAAATTGGGTCATCTGTAGAGATGTGGATGGACCTAGAGTCTGTCTTACAGAGTGAAGTAAGTCAGGAAAAGAAAAACAAATATCGTATATTAACCCATATACGTGTAAACTAGAAAAATGGTACAGATGAACCTATTTGCAGGGCAGGAATAGAGACGCAGACGTGGAGAATGGACATGTGGATACAGTGGTGGAAGCGGTGGGTGGGACAAATTGGGAGATTAGGGTGGACATATATACACTACCATGCGTAATATAGATAGCTAGTGGGAACATGCTAAAAAGCACAGGAGGCTCAGCTCAGTGCTGTGATGACCTAGATGGGTGGGATAGGGGTGGTGGGAGGGAGGTCCAAGAGGGAGGGGATATAGGTATACAAATAGCTGATTCACTTCATTGTACAGCAGAAACTAACACAGCATTGTAAAGCAATTATACTCCAAGAAAAAAAAAATAAAGTGAATAGAACAGCAGCCAGCACATGGTAATAATCCGTCTTAGGTATAATAATAAAAATACTTATCATTACTATTCTAAAAAAAAGTATGCATACACAACACCATCCATAATCAATTAAAATTTTTCACAGAAATTATTTGAAATCCCACAGATAAGCACTAGTTGGTTGGCTAAATTTGTCACTTTTCACTTAGCTCCACTATAGATCTGAAAAAAAAAATGACTTCAATAAACCAGATACTTCTAATTTATTTTTGGCATGAGAATCCAGGATATGTTAAAATTTAATAATAAAGATTCTTTTCTGTAGCAAAGATTTTTTTAAATTTCAGGACAAGAAAATTAGTTATGAATTTAAATTCATTTAAATTTTACCTTTAAATGTCTCCCTAGGCAAGACTCACAAACCAGTAGTCCTGTGAGTGGAAGAAATGGATTATTCAATAATGGTGCAGGGACAATAGTTTAGCAACTTGGAAAAAAATCAATTTAGAGTCTCATCTTACTGTACACCCAAATAAATTTCAATGGATTAAAAAACCCAGTATAATATAAAAAGACTATAAAAGCACGAAATAATATCTAGATGAGGAATAATAAGGTTAAAAGAGTCAGAAGAAATCACATAAGTTACAAATCTTATTAGATTACATTTTTCTGTCTGTAGACCAGGATGGACTACCATAATTAAACAAAAATCAAAATATTTATGGAAAAGTGTAAACATCACCACAATCAAGACGGGACAGTTCTATTAACTGTATGCATTTGCTGAAACTCATAGAACTTTACCCCTAACAGAGAAATCTTATTCTATGTATATTAAAAAATAAATTGCAAAAGAGATATAAAAGAAAAATTAGCTGCTGAAAACACAGAAACATTAAAATACCAACCAATCAACTAGGAGAAAAAATATTTGCAATACAC
Source organism: Balaenoptera ricei (assembly GCF_028023285.1). Taxonomy (NCBI): domain Eukaryota; kingdom Metazoa; phylum Chordata; class Mammalia; order Artiodactyla; family Balaenopteridae; genus Balaenoptera; species Balaenoptera ricei. The sequence goes on from NC_082653.1 coordinate 31,555,077, forward strand.
ACAACAAATTAAAAGTTGATGTTCTTTTTTTTAAAAATAAATTTATTTATTTTTGGCTGCATTGGGTCTTCGTTGCTGCACGCGGGGGCTACTCTTCGTTGTGGTGCACCAGCTTCTCATTGCAGTGGCTTCTCTTGTTGCAGAACACGAGCTGTAGGCACGTGGGCTTCAGTAGTTGTGGCACATGGGCTCAGTAGTTGTGGCTTGTGGGATCTAGAGCACAGGCTCTGTAGTTGTGGCACACGGGCTTAGTTGCTCCGTGACATGTGGGGGTCTTTCCGAACCAGGACTCGAACCTGTGTCCCCTGCATTGGCAGGCGGATTCTTCACCACTGCACCACCAGGGAAGTCCCAAAAGTTGATGTTCTTAGCATATAAAAAGCATTTAAATTTGGTTAGCATAATATTAATATCTCAAGAGACACAGGGGTGAGACCACAAGTCATAAAAGAAGAAATTTAAATGGCTAAAATAATAGAATGCAAATTCACTTGTCATTGGTATTTTAATGTCCCACCCGTCAAATTAGTCCAAAATAAAGGAAAAATGGGAATACCTGATGTTGGTAAGAATGTAGTGTGGTCACCTGAATAAATTGCCTTCAAAGATATCCATGCCCTAATTCCTAGAACTTTTGAATATTACCTTATTGGGCAAAAGGGATGGTGCAGATATGATTAACTTAAGGATTTTGAGATTATCCTGACTGTTTGGTGGGCTTTAAATTTAATCACAAGTGTCCTTTTAAGAGGGAAGCAGAGAGAGATTTGTCTGCAGAAGATTAGTAGGAGATATGATGACAGAAACAAGATATTGGAGTGTTTCAAGGAAGGGGGTCACAAGCAAGGAGTGTAAGTGGCCTCAAAAGCAAGAAAAGGCAAGGAAATTAATTTTTTCCTAGAGCTTCCAGAAGGAACCAGCTCTGCTGACACCTTGATGTTATCCCGTTGAAACTGATTTTGGACTTCTAGATTCCAGAACCATAAGAGAATAAATCTGTGTTGCTTTAAGCCCCCATGTTTGTGGTAATTTGTTATAGCAGCAGTAGGAAACTAATCCATGCTGTAAAACAGCCCTTTTCATAAGTTCCAAGTGGGAATGTCAATAGTGTAAACTCTTTTGCAATGTTTTCACAATATGTAGAAAAAGCTAAAAAAATTTTATATCTAATGATTACATATCTGGGAGTCTATTTCAAGGAGATAATTTGATAATGAAAAAGTCTCTTGCATAAAAATGTTTATCTTTATCATAATAGCAACAAACTGGAAATAAATGTTCAACAGAAAGGGTACTACAGGCTATCTGAGGACAGATTATCATTAAGCTATAAAGTATTTATTAAGATTTCATAAAAATATGGGAAATGCTATATCATATAAATATTACATTAAGAGAAGTCAAGATATAAAATTATATATGCACCATGATCTCGACTATGTAAAAATACATAGAAAGAAGACTGGAAGGATATTGGCCAAAATATTTATTGGGTGTAGATGATTATTTGTATTCATGCAACTGTTCTGTTTTTTCTAATTTCCTATAATGAATGAGCGTTAGTTTTGCAATGAAATAATTATTAAGATCAGTAAGTGGCCCCTTTGGAAATAGAGGGCAAGGGGCCCTGAATCTTGAGACTGCTGTCATGGTTAAACCTTGAAGGAAGTAGGAGACCTGAGGAGGTTGTTTAGGAACAAGGCAGAGAAGAGGGAGGAGGGAGTGCAGGGGTTTCAAGGGCTAGACTGTTGGAGGTGAGGGTTGCAGAATGGTGAAGGGCAGCCACCTGTTGAGGTGAGTTTGGCTTTGATTTAAGAAAGAGCTATGGCAATTGGATAGCAAATTTGGGGAAAAATCAGTTTAGGTCTTTTTGTGATTCACAAAATAAATCTATTTAGAAAAAGTAGAGTAGGCACTGTTTGTTGCCCAGTGTCTACTGCCTCTTCCATTTCCTGTCAGAACCCCAATATTGTGCTGCTAACCCCCTTTACTCAATCCATGCAAATAAAGAAAGTACATCCCAGTCCCAGCTGGGAATGGGAACGGGATGGGTTGGTTCTGACTACTCTAAGTCACTTAGGGAAAGCCCATTCTGCCTCTCTCAATGTTTCCAGAAGCAAGATTCAAGCACTTGCAATCACAGAACTCAGAAAAATGCCTCACACTCAATAAATGCTCAATAAATGTTGATGAATGAAGCTGTCAGCACTTGGCATTACCCTAGCAATTGTTATTGCTCTGGGAGTGGAGACATAATCTAGTTTAGTCCAAGGGGGCTGAAGAGAAAGGCCTTTATGGTCAAATAAAATGTTCCTTGTGTTGTCCAAACTCTGAACAAAGAAGCACATTACCCCCATTGCTGCTGGGTGCCATTTTGCCACCTTGAGGAGCCAGCCTGAGAACAAAGCCCTCACAGAGGAGGGCAGAGCCCAGGGACTCTCCATGAAATGGAGCCAGAGATTACCCTACCTCTGTACTTCCAGTTTTGTGAGTTAATACATTTCATTTTGTTTAGGACTCTTTGTGTTGGGATTTCTAATGTGGAGTGCAACAAGAGTCCAGGGATTTTTGATGGAAAACTTCAAAATATTTAGAACATCTAGAATTACTTTTTGAGGGCTTATCTTGTGCTGAGCACTAAAGTTATTTAATTTCAATACTGAGTACAGATTTTTATCCAGAGAAGGAGCTAGCTGTTCATTAAACTGACAGGATAAGACAGACAGTTATCTTTTTGGTCCTAGAAAGGGTAAATGAGTGGCTATGTCATTGGGGTAAACCTGTGACAAATAGTAACCTATTGTCTTTGGTTAGAGTATGCCTCAGTCAGAATGGGGTATTTTATGTTTCATGAAACCTAACAACATAGCTTATTTATTGCTACGCTACATAGCCTCCATGGGTAGTGGTGAGGTGGGGGTACTCCGTTCACTGTAGCTCTCAGGGACTTAGGTTGATGGAGCAGCCACAATCTCAAATGTCGCTGGTCTTTTTGTTTGAAGCAAAGAAAGGTCTTTGGAGTGTGTCACATAGTTAATTAAATGCTTCCACCCAGAAGTGATGTGCAGAGCTTGCTTCATGGACATGCAACCTGTGCAATTGCACAGGGCCCCAAGTTCGGAAGGGCTCCATGTTTGGTTTAATGCTCTGCTGTTGCCACCTTAAAATTATTAATATTTTTTAATTTTTAAAAATTTTATTGAAGTATAGTTCATTTACAATGTTGTGTTAATTTCTGCTATACAGCAAAGTGATTCAGTTATACATATATATATATTCTTTTTCATATTCGTTTCCATTATGATTTATCACAGGATATTGAATATAGTTCCCTGTGCTATACAGTAAGATCTTGTCGTTTATCCATCCCCTATATAATAGTTTGCATATGCTAATCCTAAACTACCAATCCTCCCCTCCTACACCCCCTCCCCCTTGGCAACCACAAGTCTGTTCTCTATATCTGTGAGTCTATTTCTGTTTTGTAGATATGTTCCTTTGTGTTATATTTTAGATTCCACATATAAGTGATATTATATGGTATTCGTCTTTCTCTTTCTGACTTACTTCACTTAGTATGATAATCTCTAGGTCCATTCATGTTGTTGCAAATGGCATTATTTCATTTTTTTCTATGGCTGAATAATATTCCATTATATGTGTATATATATATATATATATATATATATATATATATATATATATATACCACATTATCCATTCATCTGTAAATGGACTTTTAGGTTGTTTCCATGTCTTGGCTACTGTAAATAGTGCTGCTATGAACATAGGGGTGCATCCTTTTGAATTATAGTTTTGTTTAGATATATGCCCAGGAGTGGGATTGCTGGATCATATGCCAACTCCATTTTTAGTTTTTTGAGGAACCACCATACTGTTTTCCATAGTGGTTGCACCAATTTTCATTCCCACCAACAGTGTAGGAGGGTTCCCTTTTCTCCACACCTTCTCCAACATTTATTGTTTATAGATTTTTTGATGATGGCCATTCTGACTGGTGTGAGGTGATAACTCATTGTAGTTTTGATTTGTATTTCTCTAATAATTAGCAAGGATGAGCTTTGCTCATGTGCCTGTTGGCCATCTATATGTCTTCTTTGGAGAAATGTCTATTTAGGTCTTCTGCCTATATTTCAATTGGGTTGTTTGTTTTTTTGTTATTGAGTTGTATGAGCTGTTTGTATATTTTGGAAATTAAGCCCTTGTTGGTCACATCATTTGCAAAGATTTTCTCCTATTCCATAAGTTGCCTTTTCATTTTGTTTATGGTTCCCTTTACTGTGCAAAAACTCATAAGTTTGATTAGGTCCCATTTGTTTATTTTTGCTTTTATTTCTATTGCCTGGGGAGACTGACCTAAGAAAACATTGGTATGATTTATGTCAGAGAATGTTTTGCCTATGTTCTCTTCTAGGAGTTTTATGATGTCATGTGTTATATTTAAGTCTTTAAGCCATTTTGAGTTTATTTTTGTGTATGGTGTGAGGGTGTGTTCTAACTTCATTGATTTGCATGTGGCTGTCCAACTTTCTCAACTCCACTTGCTGAAGAAATTGTCTTTTCCTCCTTTGTTGAAGATTAATTGACCATAGGTGTGTGGGTTTACTTCTGACCTCTCTATTCTGTTCCATTGATCCATGTGTCCATTTTTGTCCCAATACCATGCTGTTTTGATTATTGTAGCTTTGTAGTATTGCCTGAAGTCTGGGAGGGTTATGCCTCCTGTTTTGTCCTTTTTCCTCAGGATTGCTTTGGCAATTCTGGGTCTTTTATGGTTCCATATAAATTTTAGGATTATTTGTTCTAAAATGTCATGGGTAATTTGATAGGAATTGCATTAAATCTGTAGAAATTATTAACATTTTAAAATAAGGGACCTCATATTTTCATTTTGCCCTGGGCCATGCAAATTTATTACATAACCAGCCCTCGTGGTATGTGTCACTTACACTTATACCTCATTGGCAAGAGCTGATCATATGGCTCCACCTCAACCACAAGGGGGCATAGAAGTGTAATTCTATTTTGTGCCAGAAAGAGAGAAGAACCAGAATATTTACTGAATAGCATAGAAAATGATACAGAATGTCTGACAAATGTCTTCTATTTTGTGAGGCTGAGGGAAATCTTCCTGTTGGTATACAGAGGTTATATATCCCCTGCTGTTGAAGAGGAGTCTTCAGTCAGTGACTGACATAGAGGTACCAAAGATTTGCCCTCTTATTTAAAGGTGGGTCCACTCTGTGATAACATTTATGCTCAGAGCTCCCCTAGACTTCAGATGAGACCACATCCTTGCTTAGCTCTGTTTGCTTCTCTCACTCCCATTCTTCTGAGATCCTTCCTCCAGCAGATTACATGCATCCAAATCTTCAAGTCAGATGCTGCTTCCAGATAACCCACCCTTTCTCCTGTGGGCTTGGAAAAGTGTTTGGTTAAGGACAAAGGCTCCTGGCTAGTGGGGACAAGGGTAAGGTGTTAGTGGAGGAATAGGAAGGCATGTTTCTGTTTCTTCATGGTTGGAAACAATCTTCCCAAAGATTGGGAGTGAAAATTACTGACAAGTGTCTCTGTGCAAGTCCAAGGGGATCGCAGAAAACCACTCACAGTTGGCAGGACCAAGGTCAGCTCTCAAATAAGACTGGGCTCTGAGCTGAGACTGTGTCCTAATGCAAGTTGATGTGGTTTGGGAACACACCTAGTCACAGAGTTTTGCCTTCTCTTTCCTTCTCCTTGTTCCCCTTCCCTTCTCTCTCTTCACCTATTTGTTCATCATCTCTAGAACTTTCCTCACCCATTTTGGGTGAGGCAGGAGTTCTTATGGAACAAAAGGGGAAAAGTCTTTGGGAGTATTCTTGCTCAATGAAACTGACTTTTGACCTGTGGCCTCTCACCCCAACCTAGCTACATGAGCCACTAAGAGCAGCTGTACTTGGAGAATGCCATCTTTTCACCGTAAGTGTCCTGCATGGCCTCAGTTCCCTATGGTTCTGCTTGCTCCTCATTCTTGTCCCTCTTCTCAGTCTCTCTCTCTGGAATCTCCTGGCCTTGTAGAATTCTAGCTTTTTCTGCAGGGCTCCTGACACCAGTCTGACCATGTCTATATTTCTTTCCTGCTTAAAATCTTTCACTGGTGTCCCACAGCCCTTCTAAGGTCTTGCAAGAATGCTACTTGATCTACTTCTCCCATCTCCGCCAGTCCCCTTCCCTCCCAACCCTGTCACCCTCTGCCTTGGCCCTGTATATCACACAGCTCTGTTTCTCAAATTACTTCTCATCCATCTGTGCCCTGTTCCAGCTGTTACTTCCCCTGAGATTGCCTCTCTCCCTAATTGACTTTTCAAGAGTGATCCAAACTACTTTTTCTCTCTGAATTTCTTGCCATCCTCGGGGCAATTGTCTATGTCCCTGCTTGGGGCTCTTTCCTGCCTATCTTCCCCTCCATCATTCAGTACTGACTTTTAACTGGTAACAGCACTTGTGTATTGCACTTCTAGGCTACACAGTTAGACTAAGCTCCTTGAGGGCAGGGCTGTGTCCAGGATCTCTTTGAATCTCTGGTATCAGGCACACAGCACCTGGTATGAACACTGTGCACTGGACTCATCACCTATGCCAACTTCCTTCTAGTGCCCTTTTTATACGGAGGGTCTAGAAAAGCAAAATCCACATTTGCCAGACTCACCTGAAGCTAGGGTTCTGCACAGAATTGACACAAAGGCCAACTTTCTGCTGCTTCCACTGGTTCTGTTGGTGAGCAGGCTTTAGCCATTGAGACACTGGGTTTTCCCGCAGTGGGTTCTAGTGGCTGCTCACTAATTTCATGGCTGTTGAGAAGCAGGTCTCAAGGCATACATGTTTTGTTGGTGGAGGTCTAGAGAATGTGGCCTTACTCTAGAACAAGCAGTTTCACAGGGGGCTTGTGACCTCTGGTAACAATGAGGGGATGTGTTCCTCTGTGTGTGGCATAGGAAACAGCTACCCTGCTGAGCTAGTTCTGATGTGCTATATTGTGTGCCATGGTTCTTTCAGCCCTCTCAAAAGTTTTCTAAATGCTGAGTTTCTTACATTAAATCCATATTTGCTTACTATAGATCAAGTAGTTTCCATTTTCTACTACTGATCCCTGGTTGATATAGTATGCTTACAAAATATTGAAAGATCAATTTGGTTCTCACCCACATGGGTTCATTTCACAGATGAGGATACTGAGGCCCAGAAAGAGAATCACATAAGCCAATCGGAGTGCCAGGGCTGGAATCCAGGACTATTGCCTCTTAGTCTAGTGCTCTTTCTCCTTAACAAAAGTGACATTTCTGCCTTCACTGCCCTTACCCTTCCCTGTCTCATTCTCTAGAATGAATCTCTTCCTTTAACAGGTGGGATAGAGTGGGATTGGACCACTTAAAATTTTTTATATATTATATATATAAGTATATATAATATTTATATTTTAATATAAATAATAATAAGCAATATTGACTGCTTTCTCTTCCCTTTTCTATCTCACTTCCCCACCCCTCTACTGTACTTACCAGAATCAATTTCCTATAAGCTACTTGCTCTAGAATCCTTGTCTTAAGATTTTGCTTCTGGGGGAATTCAAATAAGAGAGAAGGATTCCTCCCTGTCAGTAGGATGGCAAGTCTCAGGAAAGGCTATAGGCCCTGTAGAGGGTAGATTGGCATGGGATTTATAGACAGACGGTCCTTGCCAGAACCCACTAAACTTGTCCCTGAAGATGGGCCACAGGTGGACCTCAGTGCCTTTACAAGTGCTGTTCTTCCATTCTACTGCCAGCTGAGACCCTTGCTCTAGACCAACCCTCAAGTAGTCTCCAAAAAGCAGATTAGTTTTAGTAGAGTCTCCAGTGTCAAATATGATGCTCTTGTTTTTGGCCCACGAAAGGGGATGAATACTTGATTTCTTTGTCAACGTAAAATTCACTTCAAGGAGCCTCATTTGCATTTGGCCAGGCCTAAAAGCCTCCTGAATACTAGCTCAGAGCATGTGGTCTCTTCTGTCCTCACAGAGCCATTGATGTGTGGTGTGGGAGTCCCAGGGAACACAGAAAGATGTTAGTGGCCCACAGCCTGGGCCTCCTTCAGCACTCAGCCCAAAGCAGTTTAAAAATATCTCCAGAGAAATTATTGCTACAGCCACTATGGAGAACAGTATGGAGGTTCCTTAAAAAACTAAAACTAGAACTACCATACGACCCAGCAATCCCACTACTGGGCATATACCCTGAGAAAATCATATTTCAAAAAGAGTCATGTACCACAATGTTCATTGCAGCTCTATTTACAATAGCCAGGACATGGAAGCAACCTAAGTGTCCATCAACAGACGAATGGATAAAGAAGATGTGGCACATATATACAATGCCATAAAAAGAAACGAAACTGAGTTATTTGTAGTGAGGTGGATGGACCTAGAGTCTGTCATACAGAGTGAAGTAAGTCAGAAATAGAAAAACAAATACCGTATGCTAACACATATATATGGAATCTAAAAAAAAAAAAAAAAAAAGGTCATGAAGAACCTAGGGGCAAGACGGGAATAAAGACGCAGACCTACTAGAGAATGGACTTGAGGACACGGGGAGGGGAAAGGGTAAGCTGTGACAAAGTGAGAGAGTGGCATGGACATATATACATTACCAAATGTAAAACCGATAGCTAGTGGGAAGCAGCCGCATAGCACAGGGAGATCAGCTCAGTGCTTTGTGACCACCTAGAGAGGTGGGATATGGAGGGTGGGATGGAGGGAGACGCAAGAGGGAAGAGATATGGGGATATATGTATATGTATAACTGATTCACTTTGTTATAAAGCAGAAACAAACACATCATTGTAACGCAATTATACTCCAATAAAGATGTTAAAAAAAAGCTAGTGGGCAGCCTGCATCATCCTACCCCCTGGCGCCTTGTCCTCTCCACCCCTGGCTCTCAGCACATGGCAGGACACCTAGGGCACCGTTCTCTGGTCTCCTCAGCCACCTTGGGCCCAAAGGCTCTGCCCCAAAGTCCAGTCTTGCCAAGAGTGGTCAGCAGAGCAGAGAGAGTCAGGATGATCCAGATACTCAGAGACAAGGCCACAGTTTATTGATGCAGGGACTTGGTTATTCTCTTCCTGATTCAAAAACTTCTCTTTCATGTAGAGCTGAATATTTCCCTGTTACTTTCCCAGGGGAGAAGCTTGTGCTTTGATTTTCATAAATTTCCATAAACCATTCTCACACTCACACCCACCAGGTATTAAATTCCTCTGACTTTCCCTAGATTGGCCATAACAGGTGGGTACTTAGGCTGTGATGGAAGTTACACATTCTCTTAGAGTCTCATGGCGTTTAGTGGGGGTGAGGGAGGGAAGAGGGTTTTGCTATAAGTACAGGAAATCTGGGACATTGAGGATGAACAATACTTTGGGGTCTCATTGGAACAGGCAACACAACTCTAAGAGGACTGGTCACCCTGCCATTTTATAGATGAGGAAACTGAGGCTTCGTGTATGTTGAGGGGAGTGACTCATCCATGACTGTGTTGTGACTAAGAGAGGAATAGAGAATCCAGGCTAAATACTCAGCCTCCATGCTTCTCTGCACTGTCCAACCAACAGTGCAAATTTGTTATTACATCAGTTAGCTATTGCCACATAACAAATCACCCCTAAATTTAGTGGGTTAAAACAACACCATTTACTTAGTTCATTATTTTTATGAGTTGATAATTATGGCTGGGTTCAGCTGGGCAGTTCTTCTGCTCATATCACTCATGAGTCTGCAGTCAGCTGAAGTTTGATGGCTCACTCACATGATTGGTGATTGCTGGCTGTTGGCTGATGTGATGGTGTAACTGAACTACATAGTGTCTTATCTCCTGGAAGGCTGTCCCAGGCTCGTTTGCAGGGTGGTAGTTGTAGGCTTCCTGAGAGCAGAAAGAGATAAAATCCCACTGCACAAACTCTTTTCAAGTCACTGCTTGCTTGCATCACCTTTGTCCCATTAGTCAAAGCAAGTCACATAGCTAATCTCAGATCTGAGGGGTAGAAAAAGACCTCACTTCTTGATGGAAGTAGCAGCAAATTCACTTTGTAAAATTGTAGGTACAGGGAGGGGAAAAACTTCTGTTCATTTTTGCAATCTACCACAGTTACAAGTAGTGTAGTGGCCCACCAGTTCATGTGAGGGGAGAGAATAGAGTCCTCGTGTGACCCCCAGTTCAGTGCCCAGTGTCCTTATGCTGCTGATCATACAATATCTTGGCTCAACCCATCTGCTTTGTTCACCTTCAGTCCCTGGCAGACAGCAAAGAACGTTGATTGGTTCTGGGACACTGGTGAGGTAAATTTTGGTGTGGAGTAAAGAATGGGAAGGAAAAAAGTAGGCGCCAGGGTAATGCCTGAATCCAGCAGAGCAGCACTGTTGTGGTCTGGGTGTAAGTGGTGGGAATAATGCTGAGAATGTTCCAAGATTCGTCTTCTGACAAAGGCTCTCATTCTGGACCTCACTTTCAACAGTACTCCCACCTCAGTTTGATTCTCCCTCACTAGCTTCCATAATTCCATTGTGGAGGAGCTTATTGATCCCCACTTTTTAAAAATCACTGAACCATCATTACTGAATATACTACCCCTCTCAAGGGCATTTGGAATATAAATAAACATGGAGGGGTTAGGCCTTACAAAAAGAGTGAAACTCTTTGGGCTGATGGAAAACTAGATAACACAGGTGCCCTGTGAGGACATATGTTTGGGGGGCAGGTAGTTTGGGGTGGAAGGCATTCCGTGAGTTCTCCCATACTATCCAAAAGTTTTCATTGCATTTCTTGACATACCAAATCTGGGAGGTTAGGAGGTCTTAAAACAGGGTCTTCAATCCGGAAACACATAAAACTTGAATTCTGAATGTGAACGTGAGAGTTGGAAGGAACCTTAGAGAACAACAGTGAGACCCCTCCTCTTTTATAGGGTGCTTTAGGCCAAGGGGGATGGGGTGATAAAATTACTTGGTAAAGATACTGGAAATATTAGCAACATATATATACATACATACATACATACATATATATATATGTATATATATATACATATACACACACACTATATATATATTATATATAGTATATATAACATATATTATATAGTACATATACCAATATTATAGTATATGTAACAATATTGCACAGCCAGTATTAACAATATCACACAGCCAATATTATAATTCTGATCTTGTGACAATACGACCAGCATTTATTGAATGCCACATATATGTAGGCACTGCTGTGCTTATTTGTATCATCTCACTAATTCCTACGACAACCCTGTAGGGGATGCTATAGGTGCCCAGGCCACAGGACCAGTAGCTGCAGGCATTGGCTATTGGCCCTTCTCTGGGAGACTGACATTGGCTGATGGGAGCTGCCTTGTAGAAGAAGCCTGGGAGAGTATGGCCACACCTGTGGGCATTATTTAGTTAATGACTTACTGATTTGGGGTATAACAGCTCAGCCTCCTTGCCTCTGGGAGGGAAAAATTTGTGGTGTTATTCATGCTCCCAAGTTCCACATGGGATCAAGACGAGGCCAGATTCCAGATGAAAACACACCCTTGCTCAGCTGTTTCCTCTGCCCTGCATCCTTCATTCCCTTTCAGCTGAGGGCTCCTACCCCCACCCAATAACCCATGTACATCTGAATCCCTGTCTCAGGTTCTGCTTCTGGGAGACCTGACCCAAGATAAATCCTACATAGTATTAGCCTGAAGTCACACAGCTTGTGTACAATATAGTCAGAAACTGGACGTCAGATATTCTAATCTCCAAGTTTACTGCTCTTGCCAATTCAACCTCCCACCTTCTCTTCATTTCCAGGTACGCGGTCTTATGGGGGCTAAGTAATATTTGTAGTATTTTTTGCTCCTAAGCACACCATATGGGAAAGATTAAATGTCCATATTCCTAGCAGGATCCTGGGTTCCTGCTAATCCTCCCTACCTTTCTGGTGACTCACAGGATCCTGAGCAGTGACTGAGGCCCAACTGGGTGAGATTGCTCCCTGCAGAATTGCTAAGTAGGCCCTGTGGCTGTAGGGTTCCAGGAGGCTGGCAGAGCTGAGGACCACTAGAGATCAAGTTTGCTGGGCATGTGGGTTGGGGTCTGGCCTGTTGATATCTACTCCCCCATCTGGTGTCTATCCTGCTATCTGAGGTGTGAACACAGCAGAGTCACCCTGTTTCTGTGTTCACAGCCTCTTAAGGTCTCAAAATGCTGGGCTGAGTGCTTCACATGCTTTTAACCTGTTTAATCCTTATACCATTTCGCAGATGAGGAAACTGGGGTTCAGAGAAGGAAGTTGCCTTTGTCAAGGTTGCCCAGCAGGCAAGTGGCTCAGCAGAGACTCAAGTATAGAGGACTCTGTGTAAAGTGTAGATGCTATCCTCGGCAGTTCTCCTAATCACTTCTGTGAGAGCCCTTTGTCCCAGGTGGTCCTTTCTGGAGGGCCTAAGACGTGTACTCTACTGCCGTCACTCTGGAGGACTGGCTGATCAGGGCAAGCCTCTGAATATCCAGAGAGGCGATTAGGCTGCATCTTCCCCAGACATGTCCCTGGGAAGTGCTGCCCTCACACTTAGGCAGTTGGTACGTCTGACCTTATCCTGTGCTTCAGAGCAGAGCTTCTCAAACTATCTGCGCTGAAAGACCAGATTAAAAATTTTCCAATCTGTTGTGGACCAATGTTTTTGTAAAATACAATAAAATTACTAGAAAACTGAAAAGTAAAAAGCAAAACAAAACAAAAAAAATGCAAAACAAAGCCCAAATATTTTATTATTATTATTATTAGACTCAAAAGGCATAAAATTAGGTGGTCAAATTGCTATTGAGTTCCTAAATGCTTACTCAGTTTCTGTGCTAACGTTGTCATGAGCCCATGAGAAACAGCTCTTGGGCTGGCACTGCTTTGTGGACCACATTGTGAGCAGTCCTGCTTTAGAGGACCTTCTCATCCCTCCCCTGCACTGTGCCAAGGAGACTTTCCCACCAGGACTTCATGACACCTGTCACCTCCTCCATCCCGAGGCCAAACTCAGGGTGAGCAGGACCTAGAGTCCCCTGTTTAAATGGCCTTATCCTGCTTCTGGGCTCTATGTGGGCATCTTCTCTGGATCTGTCCCCCAAGGTTAGTCCATGCCATTGATGAGTATCCCCAAAGAATGGGTCATGGACAGAGCTTGGACTTGAAGGCTCATCCATCCACACGTGTGCATGTGGGACCCTGCATGGTATAGGGTAGAGCCATGGGTGTTGTTAGAAGGAGGTGGGCTGCAAGTTTGGAACCTCCCTCGTACTCTTATCTCACTACTGCACAAATGTTAGAGGCAGAACTGCCTTTGGGCTTATGGTGTTTCCTGCCAGATTGTGACTGACGGAGAGCAGAGCAGTGGAGACTGAGAACCTAGACTCCTGCAGCTGTTGCTGCTCACTGACAGCAGCTCTCCATGCCCTGGCAATCTACTCTTTGTGGCTGAGTCCATGGACAGCCGGCACTTCTAGCCAGTCATGCTACCCCAGCTCTCTGGGAGCCTTGTTCACCCTCTCATGTAGCACTTGGTTAAGACCCTTTGGTACTCCTTCCTGATCACTGTCCATTTTCTATCTCAGGGACTGATGCAGCAGTAGTCTGAGGCTCCTGGAAGGCCTGACAACTTCTCCCACATCGCTCTACCTCTGGAACAGGCCTGGGCCACACACATAATTTTGCCTGTGTAAGTTCTTCCATCACCCTGACTCTGGTTCTAAACTAAAACAGTACCCACAGCATCCCAGGATCTGACTTATTTGGGAGGTGTCTGCTTCCTCCATGTGGCAGATGCTCTCCTAGGGCAAGGACCACAGGGTTCACCATGACATGACCCAAGGGAATTGCCAAAGGCTTGGGCCACTACTTTCTCTATTGGTAATTCCGGCTGTGTTTTCAAGCTTAGGTATGCTTGAAGTTGGCCTTCTGGAGCGTGCGTGCGTGCACACACACACACACACAACATGTACATTCATAGTTGTGTCTGTACTACCCCCATTGTCCACTTGGCTCTGATGGGGCTTAACAGATGGAAACCCAAAGGTCCCCAGATGCTGACTTGCCGGCTGAGAGTCTGAACTGCTGCCATAACTTCCAGGGTCTATTTGCTGGCTTTCTTGGTAATAACATGAGCTAAGTTCATTTCTTAAGCTGTAAGTCATGTCAGACATCTTGGCCTTTCAGAGACAATGATGGCTGAGTGAGTACCAGGGCATGGCTTGCTTCTCTACCCTCAAGGCCAGGCTGGTAACCTGTGACATCTTTGAGAATGGGGACTAGGAACTACAGGAGACCTCCAAAGTTGCAGCCTCTGAGCCTCACCATGGTCTCTACATGTTCTTGCTAGCTTGAGAAAGTGCAGTGCATTAGGGCAGCCCCTGGACGAGCCAGCAAGGGAGATCTGGAAAACTCCATCTTTGGCTGCCTGAGGCAGCAATGAAGACCAGAACCAAGACTTTTCTCACATTCTTTGGGAAGGATCGAATTGATAACAGATGTGAAAGTGCTTTGCAAACTGTAAAGTGCTAAGTATTGTAAAAGGGAATGTTCATTTTTAAGACCACAATGGTAGATTTGCTGTCTTCTCAGCAAGTAGCAGTTGTACCTCTTTCAGGGCCCTTCATAGGACCACATTGGCCAGGAGTGTCTCCTGGGCAGTCAGCAAGATGCTGGGTGCCCACCCTTAGGCTTGGCTGTGTGTGGTCTGCAAGGAAAACAAGAGCCATGGGGACATTCTCCAGGGAGCTTCCCTGCAACAAAAGAGTAGGTAAAGCCTCCCTGAATAGCTGCAGGCAGGGTAGTAGATGCCAGTGGTCAGATGGGGAAGAAATGACCTCCTCTTTGGCTACAGTGCCTCCCACAGATCCTTGCAGCAGCTCAGCACTTAGAGAACCAACTGTGATTGAGCTCAGACAGGAGTGGCTATGGGATATGATTATGGTTATGATTCAAGATGGCAATCAAACTCACAAGATGCAACCATCTTATGTTTACTATGGTTACTTAGTATGGCTGTTAATTTTATATATTGACTTGGCTGGGCCATGGTGCCCAGATATTTGGTCAAACATTCTGAATGGTTTTGTGAAGGTATTTTTGATGAGATTAACATTTAAATCAGTGGACTTTGAGTACATCACATTGCCTTCTATACTGTGGGTGGGCCTAGTCCAATTTCTTGAAGGCCCTGATAGAACAAAGACTGACCTCCACTAAGCAAGAAGAAATTCTGCCAGCAGACTGCCTTTGGACTCTAACTGCAACTCTTCCCTTAGTCTCCAGCCTGTCGTCCTCCCCCATCAGATTTTGGACTCCCCATTCCGTTGTAATCACATAAACCAGTTCCTTAAAATAAAACTCTCTCCATACCTATACAAACATCCTGTTGATTCTATTTCTTTGGAGAACACTGACACTTAGCTTTATAGAAAGGCAGAGGAAATTAGATACAGGGTACCCAATATCTCCTTACTGAGAGGGCCAACCACACAGCTTCTTTGGTCTTTTCAACCATGTGGGGTATCTACGGCTGCTGAAGTGGGGAGCCAAGGTGCTTGCAGGTCACCGTGACACAGAGACCACAGCTTTTGCTTCCCATCAGCTTTTTATACTGTGTGAGTCAGGTAGGCCCAGGGCTTGCAATCCAACTTGCAATGTTTCATATTTTTTCTGTAGTTCCAAGGAAACAAGGAAGTGGGAAGAGAGAGGCTGAGGTCATTCCCAGACAAGCCTACGTCGGCCCAGATCTGATGTTGACCCTTATACACATGAATGCAATTCTTGTTGCTAATATTTCTTGCTTTCTTGAGCCTCTACTCATTATAATTCACAGGTGAAGGTGGAACCCAAAGGAAGACAAAGGAGTCAGGCTTCAGCTTTTGATACTCAATATGAGCTCTCAAAAAAGCCCTTTTGGAACGGGAATTGTGGAGGCAAGGATTTGTGCCTGCCAGAGCTAGGCTATGTTGAGATATAAAAGGGCTTTCTAATTTCCCCAAATCTTCCATTATACACTGAGAAGGGTCCATAGTGTACCACTTGAAGTCATGGTGTAGGGAGGCACAGGTTATATGTCAAATGGTGGGGGTGGAGGGGACAGGAACCCTTTCTGGGATCCAGGAAAGGAGCTATGGGTAGGGGGATGGGAACTGAAGACCTGCTCCCTGACCTCCCTCTAGGTCAAAATCCAGGGAGTGGGGGATGGGTGTGGCCGATGAGACAGGTTTGGAAATTCTAGACCAGAGGGGAGAGCCCTGCTATCCACCTGTAGAGGAGTCGAAGCCTTCCTTGGAGAGTGGCTTGCACCACCAGGAAGAGGTCTTAATGGAATAGAAATAGTGGTGAGGCTTGGTTATGCTGAGAAACCCTGAGATTTCCCTGCCTACCCCTGCTCTAGCCTCCCATGGGCCCTGTAGGGCTTGGAGGAGAACCAAGAACATGCCTGTGGTCCCTAGAGAGTGGCAGGGAAGGGACTGAAAGGCAGAATGCCAGCCAAGTGGTCACATGATAGCAGGCAGGAGGACATCCTGACATCATCTCTGACAGAAGCTGAGGAATGGGCAGTTCAGGGTCTGGGATGAGTGAATGGTCGAGCCTCCTCCAAGGGCCCACAGCCCCCACAACAATTAGGGTGGCTGCTTGGAGTATCAGCCTCAACTTTAAGGCCCAGTTCAGCCTGGGAGGGACTGAGATTGGGTTTGGTAACAGTGTCCCATTCACTGGTCTGGTATCTCTTATTTACATCTGGGTTGACCTTTCACCATGGTACTAATTTCACATAAGCCCCTTGTATCAGTACCAATTCCCCATGATGGCTGAGTTGGAGAGCACCCTAGTAGCCCATGAGTTTTTTTCCTCAGCAAAAATTAAGTTAATGAGAAAACAACCCTGGCCATTCATCTCCATGATGCCGGCTCTAGAGTAAGGGGCCACAGCGCTGTCATGGAGTGGCATCAACGTCGCTCTTGTTTTCCTCCCTGATTAAAATAATAAATTCTTTCCTCTCTGCCTTAGAGTTGGGAAGTGGGGAGCCCTGCAGCAGTGGTAGACAAATCACCATCAAAGTCCTCAAAGACTCCATTCTGAAGAAGAGAAATTAAACGGTCTTGGCATCATGACAAATTAATAAGAGAACTCCATCTGCTCACCTCAGTGAGGGCCCCTCAATGTCCAAATCTATGTTGTCTACTCTGGAGCAGGGTGAAAGGGGGCTCCAGATCTCCTGGGCCTTTTCCTAGCTTTGAATTCTTCCATGGCTGTGGTCGTGGGGGTGGCGCTTGTGTCAAGGTGCCTACCTCTGTGGGAGCTTCCTGTGCCAATCTCTTCCCCAGGCAGGCTAACCAGACCAGGAAGTAAGGGACTGGAGAGAAAGAGGAGACCTCAGGGCCCAATGTTGAACACCTGGAGTGGACCTCCAGTGGCTCTGGTCACACACTGAGGGGTAAGCAGGGAGGATCTGGAAGCTTGTTGGGGAGAGGATTAGGGGTGCAGGATGACTATGTTCTAAACCAAACCTTCCTTTGGGCTGCGCTGCCCCAGAGAGAGGCCAGAGACAAGGATCAAGGTGTGAATAATTTATTTGGGAGGTGAAGGAAACTTCACTAGAAAGGGAAAGGAAGACAGCCAATGAAGAATGTGCCATGAAGTCAGTTCCCATGTGGGAAACTGGGGCTCAGTCTCAGTGGAGGACTCTGAGACACAGTGTAGGGCATGTACCTCAGAGTTTTCCCACCTTAGTGGTAAGGTAGCTGGGGTATTTACCCACCACTCTTGTCCATCACAGACATAGTACTGCTGCTGAGGTAATGAACTTTCAGGCACTTCATGCTTGTCCTCTGTGTGGGCTGAGTGGACTCCCATAGTCAGAAAAGCCCATAGTCAATGAGAAGCAGGTGTTCATAAGGATCAGGCTTCTGTGTGGAGAGGTGAGTGTGGAGGAGAAATGAGCAAGTGCTGACAAATCTCTGCTCCACCATCCAACCTAGTTCTTCAGCTGGCTGTCTCTTTCTGTGTCTTGCTCCCCCATTCTCTCAGTCTCTCTGTGTCTGGAACTTGCTCCCCTTAGAGACCTTCCTCCTTTCCCACTCCTGGTCACCAAATACCTCCTTTGGGTTGGCCCTTTGTTGAGTTTCATCCACCAGCTCCCTAGGTCCCTCCTCTCTTTCTGTAACCACAGAGTCTAGACCCAAGAAGTCTGAAACTCAGACATCTAGTCTTCATTATGAACAGGCTCTTCCCTACCCAGGCTGATTTAGACTGCTCTTATTCATTCCATGGCTTCCTCCTTTTTTAGGACAACACTTACTTCTCTTATTCTGGCACCTTCATTTTAACCGAAATTTCCCTCTTCAGATTTATGTTTCAGATCTCTTTTATGTCCCATTCCAAATGATATGCCCTGAGCACTAACTCTATGGTTAGTGGCCTCTGTGTTCTGCTACATGCTGTTCTCACTAGGGATACTTTTCCTTCCTTCTCTATTTAAGCAATACTATATCCTTCAGAGACCTATTGCGATGGAATCAGAAATCACATGAGCCCAAACAGAGCACTCAGGTTCAGTTCCATATGAGAGGGAGGGAGAGGGAGGAAGAGAGAGAGAGAACCAAACACAAATGAGCACTTCTCTGAAATGCACAGATTTCCCAGAGGCCTGGTAGTCTGTCTCACCTGGTTGGACACACCAAGATAACAGGGAGCCTAAGCTAGATGAGAAGACAAACTTTTCATTAGAAAGAGTAATTCTGGTCACTGCCCTATAAGCAAAAGTAAGATTGGATATTAGAGGGATGAAAAATAGCAGGCAGTTGTTAGAAGTGAGCAACAACTCCAATTTGATTCTGAATCAGAACCTGGATTATTAATGCTACTAAACACAATGTGCACTTAAAAATGGTAAGATTTATGTTATGTGTATTTTTACCACAAGTAAGAGATGCAAAAAAAGAAAGAAAATATCTATGAATTGAATAAACCCCAACAATCTAGAGTAAAATAATTGTTGAGGATTTGGAGAGTGGGTGGTTGAAGTGGAAAACTGGGTGATATTGATAAATATTCTTCACAGTTTTTTCAAGACCCAGGGTTCTGGCACAGATCTGTAACCTGGATCAGAGAGAAGGCAATTTCTGGAAGAGAGAAATAAGCATCTGAACAATTTTTATAAACACCCTTTCTGGCACCAGGATGGTGTGCATGCTGCTGATGTATTTTTGTTAACACATGAACAGTCTAAAAGGAAGCATGCTGGGTATGAAGGTCAGCCTTATCCTGAATCCCACTGAACAGGAGAGGAGGAAAAAGAATTCTTGCTTCCTACCAAATCTTGCCACAAAGGAGTGATCAGTTTGGTTGAATGAGAAAGCTTAGAGAAGGTACAAACATTGTAGAGTTCCCTGTGTTATACAGTAGGTACTCATTAGTTACATATTTTATACATAGTAGTGTATATATGTCAATCCCAATCTCCCAATTCATCCCACGCCCCCCTTTCCCCTGGGTATCCATAAGTTTGTTCTCTACATCTGTGTCTCTATTTCTGCTTTGAAAATAAGTTCATCTGTACCATTTTTCTAGATTTCACATATAAGCAATATTATATGATATTTGTTTTTCCCTTTCTAACTTACTTCACTCTGTATGACAGTCTCTAGTTCTATCCACATCTCTGGAAATGGCACTATTTCATTCCTTTTTATGGCTGAGTAATATTCCATTGTATATAAGTATCACCACTTCTGTATCCATTCTTCTGCTGATGGACATTTAGGCTGCTTCCATGTCCTGGCTATTTGTAAATAGTGCTGCAATGAATATTGGGTTGTATGTATCTTTTTGAATTCTGGCTTTCTCTGGGTAAACACCCAAGAGTGGGATTGCTGGGTCACATGGTAGTTCTATTTTTAGTGTTTTGAGGAACCTCCATACTGGTCTCCATAGTGGCTGTATCAATCTACATTCCCACCAAGAGTGCAGGAGGGTTCCCTTTTCTCCACATCCTCTCCAGGATTTACTGTTTGTAGATTTTTTGATGATGGCCATTCTGACCAGTGTGAGGTGATACCTCATTGTAGTTTTGATCTGCGTTTCTCTAATAGTTAGTGTTGTTGAACATCTTTTCATGTGTTTGTTGGTCATCTGTATGTCTTCTTTGGAGAAATGTCTATTTAGGTCTTCCACCCATTTTTTGATTAGGTTGTTTGTTTTTTTGATATTGAGCTGCATGAGCTGTTTGTATATTTTGGAGATTAATCACTTGTTGGTTGCTTCATTTGTAAATATTTTCTACCATTCTGTGGGTTGTCTTTTTGTTTTCTTTATGGTTTCCTTTGCTATGCAAAAGCTTTCAAGTTTAATTAGTCCCCATTAGTTTATTTTTTGTTTTTATTTTCATTACTCTAGGAGGTGGGTCAAAAAAGATCTTGCTGTGATTTATGTCAAAGAGTGTTCTGCCTATGTTTTCCTCTAAGTGCACAATCCCTTCTTAAATGTGAGAACAATTGTCACATTCCTATCAGTCCTCAAGGGTTCTGGGGGGAACCATGTGAGAACCTGGTTCTTTGATTGTGGTAGTGACAGTAAATAGCCACGTTCTTTAAAGCCAGCTTCAAAGGATATGTTAATCAATAAAATGGCAAAATGAGCTAAAGTAAAAAAAAAAAGGATAAGAAAAGTGGTTAAAAATGGCACTCTTAATATTTAAAAAAAGGAAATTTTAGGATAAATTAGGTATAATAAGAATAAATGTTAGTCAGTTGCTTGGCAGTGACAGCTGTGGTCACCAGGAAAGGTATGTGATCACCGTGGCAGTGTGTGTGCCCCTCATATATCATTTCTGGGAAGATATTGAGAGAAGAAGAAGGCAATATCTTCTTAAGCCTCAGTGCTACCATTGAACCACTGCTTGAATAGCCAGTAAATTGAACTGTTCAGAGGAAAGTAAATGAGAGAGTTTAAAAAAATTTTTTAGACTCCTTCTTGTGAGAGCACCGGAATCACAACTAACTGCTGAACAATCATTGACAGGAAGACACTGGAATTCACCAAAAATTATACCCCACATCCAAAGACAAAGGAGAAGCCACAATGAGATGGTAGGAGGGGCGCAATCACAATAAAATCAAATCCCATAACTGCTGGGTGGGTGACTCACAAACTGGAGAACACTTATACCACAGAAGTCCACCCACTGGCGTGAAGGTTCTGAGCCCCACGTCAGGCTTCCCAACCTGGGGGTCCGGCAACAGGAGGAGGAATTCCTAGAGAATCAGACGTTGAAGTCTAGCGGGATTTGATTGCAGGACTTCGACAGGACTGGGGGAAACAGAGACTCCACTCTTGGAGGGCACACACAAAGTAGTGTGGGCATGAGGACCCAGGGGAAGGAGCAGTGACCCCATAGGAGAATGAACCAGACCTACCTGCTAGTGTTGGAGGGTCTCCTGCAGAGGCGGAGGGTGGCTGTGTCTCACTGTGAAGACAAGGACACTGGCAGCAGAAGTTCTGGGAAGTACTCCTTGGTGTGAGCCCTCCCAGAGTCCTCCATTAGTCCACCAAAGAGCCGGGTAAGCTCCAGTGTTGGGTCGCCTCAAACAACCAACAAGGAGGGAACCCAACCCCATGCATCAGCAGACAAACACATTAAAGTTTTACTGAGCTCTGCCCACCAGAGCAACAGCCAGCTCTATCCACCACAAGTCCCTCCCATCAGGAAACTTACACAAGACTCGTAGATAACCTCAACCACCAGAGGGCAGACAGCAGAAGCAAAAAGAGCTATAATACTACAGCCTGTGGAACAAAAACCACATTCACAGAAAGATAGACAAGATGAAAAGGCAGAGGGCTATGTACCAGATGAAAGAACAAGATAAAACCCCAGAAAAAAAACTAAATGAAGTGGAGATAGGCAACCTTCCAGAAAAAAAATTCAGAATAATTATAGTGAAGATGATCCAGGACCTCGGAAAAAGAATGGAGACAAAGATCAAGAAGATGCAAGAAATGTTTAACAAAGATCTAGAAGAATTAAAGAACAAACAAACAGAGATGAACAATACAATAACTGAAATGAAAACTACAGTAGAAGGAATCAATAGCAGAATAACTGAAGCAGAAGAACAGATAAGTGAATTCGATGACAGAATGCTGGAATTCACTGCTGGAGAACAGAATAAAGACAAAAGAATGAAAAGAAATGAAGACAGCCGAAGAGACCTCTGGGACAACATTAAATGCAACAACATTCACATTATAGGAGTCCCAGAAGGAGAAGAGAGAGAGAAAGGACCTGAGAAAATATTTAAAGAGATTATAGTCAAAAACTTCCCTAACATGGGAAAGGAAATACCCACTCAAGTCCAGGAAGCGCAGAGAGTCCCATACAGGATAAACCCAAGGAGAAACATGCCAAGACACATAGTAATCAAATTGGCAAAAATTAAAGAAAAGAAAAATTATTGAAAGCAACAAGGGAGAAAAGACAAATAACACACAAGGGAACTCCCATAAGGTTAACAGCTGATTTCTCAGCAGAAACTCTACAAGCCAGAAGGGAGTGGCATGACATATTTAAAATGATGAAAGGGAAGTACCTACAATGAAGATTACTCTACCCGGCAAGAATCTCATTCAGATTTGATGGAGAAATCAAAAGCTTTACAGACAAGCAAAAGTTAAGAGACTTCAGCACCACCAAACCAGCTATACAACAAATGCTAAAGGAACTTCTCTAAGTGGGAAACACAGAGAAGAAAAGGACCTACAAAAACAAACCAAAAACAATTCAGAAAATGGTAATAGGAACATACATATCAATAATTACCTTAAACGTGAATGGATTAAATGCTCCAAGCAAAAGACACAGGCTTGCTGAATGGATACAAAAAGAAGACCCATATATATGCTGTCTGTAAGAGACCCATTTCAGACCTAGAGACACTACAGACTGAAAGTGAGGGGACGGAAAAAGATATTCCATGCAAATAGAAAACAAAAGAAAGCTGGAGTAGCAATACTCATATCAGACAAAATAGACTTTAAAATAAAGAATGTTACAGAGACAAGGAAGGACACTACATAATGATCAAGGGATCAATCCAAGAAGAAGATATAAGAATTATAAATATATATGCACCCAACATAGGAGCACCTCAATACATAAGGCAACTGCTAACAGCTGTAAAAGAGGAACTCGACAGAAACACAATAATAGTGGGGGACTTTAACACCTGGCTTACACCAGTGGGCAGATCATCCAAACAGAAAATTAATAAGGAAACACAAGCTTAAATGACACAATAGGCCAGATAGATTTAATTGCTATTCATAGGACATTCCATCCAAAAACAGCAGATTACACTTACTTCTCAAGTGCACACAGAACATTCTCCTGGATAGATCACATCTTGGGTCACAAATAAAGCCTCAGTAAATTTAAGAAAATTGAAATCATATCAAGCATTTTTTCTGACAACAATGCTATGAGAGTAGAAATCAATTACAGGGAAAAAAACGTAAAAAACACAAACACATGGAGGCTAAACAATACATTACTACATAACCAAGAGATCACTGAAGAAATCAAAGAGGAAATCAAAAAATACCTAGAAACAAATGACAATGAAAGCACAATGACCCAAAACCTATGGGATGCAGCAAAGCAGTTCAAAGAGGGAAGTTTATAGCAATACAAGCCTACCTCAAGAAACAAAAATATCAAATAAACAATCTAACCTTACACCTAAAGGAACTAGAGAAAGAAGAGCAAACAAAACCCGAAGTTAGCAGAAGGAAAGAAATCATAAAGTTCAGATCAGAAATAAAAGAAATAGAAACAAAGAATACAAGAACAAAGATAAATAAAACTAAAACCTGGTTCTTTGTGAAGATAAAGAAAATTGATAAACCATTAGCCAGACTCATCAAGAAAACGAGAGAGAGGACTCAATAAAATTAGAAATGAAAAAGGAGAAGTTACAACAGACACTGCAGAAATACAAAGCATCCTGAGACTACTACAAGCTACTCTATGCCAATAAAATGGACAACCTCTAAGAAACGGAAAAATTCTTAGAAAAGTATAACTTTCCAAGACTGAACCAGGAAGAAGTAGAAAATATGAACAGACCAATCACAAGTAATGAAATTGAAACTGTAATTAAAAATCTTCCAGCAAACAAAAGTCCAGGACCAGATGGCTTCACAGGTGAATTCTATCATACATTTAGAGAAGAGCTAACACCCATCCTTCTCAAACTCTTCCAAGAAATTGCAGATGAAAGAACACTCCCAAACTCATTCTATGAGACCACCATCACCCTGGTACCAAAAGCAGACAAAGATACCACAAAAAAAAGAAAATTACAGGCCAATATCACTGATGAATATAGATGCAAAAATCCTCAACAAACTACTAACAAACAGAATCCAACAACACATTAAAAGGATCATACACCATGATCAAGTGGGATTTATCCCAGGGATGCAAGGATTCTTCAATATAAGCAAATCAATCAATGTGATACACCATATTAACAAATTGAAGAATAAAAACCATATGATCATCTCAATAGATGCAGAAAAAGCTTTTGACAAAATTCAGCACCCATTTACAATAAAAACTCTCCAGAAAGTTGGCATAGAGGGAACCTACCTCAACATAATAAAGGCCATATATGACAAACCCACAGCAAACATCATTCTCAATGGTGAAAAACTGAAAGCATTTCCACTAAGATCAGGAACAAGAGAAGAATATCCACTATCACCACTATTATTCAACATAGTTTTGGAAGTCCTAGCCACAGCAATCAAAGAAGAAAAAGAAATAAAAGGAATACAAATTGGAAAAGAGGAAGTAAAACTGTTACTGTTTGAAGATGACATGATACTATACATAGAGAATCCTAAAGATGCCACCAGAAAACTGCTAGAGCTAATCAATGACTTTGGTAAAGTTTCAGGATACAAAATTAATGCACAGAAATCTCTTGCATTCCTATACACTAATGATGAAAAATCTGAAAAAGAAATTAAGGAAACACTCCTATTTACCATTGCCACAAAAAGAATAAAATACCTAGGAATAAACCTACCTAGGGAGACAAAAGACCTGAATGCAGAAAACTATAAGACACTGATGAAAGAAATTAAAGGTGATACAAATAGATGGAGAGATATACCATGTTCTTGGATTGGAAGAATCAATATTGTGAAAATGACTATACTACACAAAGCAATCTACAGATTCAATGCAATCCCTATCAAGTTACCAATGGCATTTTAAACAGAACTGGAACAAAAAATCTTAAAATTTGTATGGAGACATAAAAGACCCCGAATAGCCAAAGCAGTTTTGAGGGAAAAAAACGGAGCTGGAAGAATCAGACTCCCTGACTTCAGACTATACTACAAAGCTACAGTAATCAAGACAATATGGTCCTGGCACAAAAACAGAAATATAGGTCAATGGAACAGCATGGAAATTCTAGAGATAAACCCACGTACCTGTGGTCATCTAATCTATGACAAAGGAGGCAAGGATCTACAATGGAGAAAAGACAGTCTCTTCAATAAGTGGTGCTGGGAAAACTGGACAGCTACATGTAAAAGAATAAAATTAGAACACTCCCAAACACCATGCACCAAAATAAACTCAAAATGGATTAGAGACCTAAATGAAAGACCGGACACTATAAAACTCTCAGAGGAAAACATAGGAAGAACACTCTTTGACAAAAATCACAGCAAGATCTTTTTTGATCCACCTCCTAGAGTAATGGAAATAAAACCAAAAATAAACAAATGGGACCTAATGAAACTTAAAAGCTTTTGCACAGCAAAGGAAACCATAAACAAGATGAAAAGACAACCCTCAGAATGGGAGAAAATATTTGCAGACGAATCAATGGACAAAGGATTAATCTCCAAAATATATAAACAGCACATGCAGCTCAATATTTAAAAAACACACAACCCAATCCAAAAATGGGCAGAGGACCTAAATAGCCATTTCTCCCAAGAAGACATACAGATGGCCAAGAAGCAGATGAAAGCTGCTCAACATCACTAATTATTAGAGAAATGCAAATCAAAACTACAATGAGGTATCTCCTGACACCAGTTAGAATGGGCATCATCAGAAAATCTACAAACAACAAATGCTGGAGAGGGTGTGGACAAAAGGGAACCCTCTTGCACTGTTGGTGGGAATGTAAATTGACACAGCCACTATGGAGAACATATGGAGGTTCCTTAAAAAACTAAAAATAGAATTACCATATGACCCAGCAATCCCACTTCTGGGCATATACCCTGAGAAAACCATAAGTCAAAAGACACATGCACCCCAATGTTCACTGCAGCACTATTTAAAATAGCCAGGTTATGGAAGCAACCTAAATGCTCATCGACAGATGAATGGATAAAGAAGATGTGGTACATATATACAATGGAATATCATTCAGCCACAGAAAGGAAGGAAATTTGGTCATTTGTAGAGACGTGGATGGATCTAGAGACTGTCATACAGAGTGAAGTAAGTCAGAAAGAGAAAAACAAATATTGCATATTAACGCATATATGTGGAACCTAGAAAAATGGTACAGATGAACTCGTTTGCAGGGCAGAAATTGAGACACAGATATAGAGAACAAACATATGGACACCAAGAGGGGAAAGCTGTGGTGGGAGATGGTGGTGGTGGGATGAATTGGGAGATAGGGTTTGACATATATACACTAATATGTATAAAATGGAAAAACAATAAGAACCTGCTGTATAAGAAAATAAATAAAATAAAATTCAAAAATTCCAAAAAAAATTTTTTTTAAATTAAACAAGTAATAGATGGAACAGTGTTTCCTGACAAGATGGTGAAGTAGAAGAACTTGAGCTCACCTCTCTCACAAAAACACCAAAATCACAATTAACTGCTGAACAACCCCATTGACCAAAAAGGACTGGAACCTATCAAAAAAGATATTGTACTTCCAAAGACAAAAAAGAAGACACAATGAGACAGTAGGAGGGGCACATTCGAGATACCATCAAATCCAATTCTTGCCAGGTGGGCGACCCACAAACTTGAAAATAATTATATTGTAGAGGTTCTCCCACAGGAGTGAGAGTTCTGAGCCCCATGTCATGGTCCCTAGCTGGGGGTCTGGCATCAAAAGGAGGAGCCCCCAGAGCATTTGGATTTGAAGGCCAGTGGGACTTGATCACAGGAACTCCACAGGACTGGGGGAAAGAGAAACGCCACTCCTGGATGGTGCAAGCAAAGAGTCAGGTGTGCCAGGAACCAGGGGAAATAGCAGTGACTTCATAGGAACCTGGGCCAGACCTATCTGCTGATCTTGGAGGGTCTCCTGGGAGACAGGGTTGACTGTGGCTCACTGCAGGGATAAGGACATGTGGTGACAGAGGAACTGGGGAGTACTCATTGGTGTGAGCTATCCTGGATGCCTCCATTTTGATGCCAAGGCCCGGCCCCAACCAACAGCCCTTAGGCTCCAGTGCTGGGACACTTCAAGCCAAACAACAGACAGGGCAGGAACACAGTCCCACCCATCAGCAGACAGGCTTCCAAAAGTCTTCCTGAGCCCACAGCTGCCTCTAAACACACCCCTTGACATGGCCCTGCCCACCAGAGGGAAAAAACCCAGCTCCACCCATCAGTGGGTAGGCACCAGTCACTTCCACTAGGAAGACTGCACAAGCCTCTTAGACCAGCCTCATCCACCAGGGGGCATACAACAGAAGCAAGAGGAACTACCCTGCAGCCTATGGGACCACAAACACAGAAAGTTAGACAAAATGAGATGGCAGAGGAATATGTTCCAGACGAAGGAACAAGATAAAACTCCAAAAGAACAACTAAGTGAAGTGGAGATAGGAAATCTACCTGAAAAAGAATTCAGAGTAATGATAGTAAAGATGATCCTGGAAAAAGAATGAAAGCACAGACCAAGAAGATACAAGAAATTTTAAAAGAGCTAGAACATTTAAAGAAAAAACAAACAGAGCTGAACAATACAATAACTGCAATGAAAAATACACTAGGAGGAATCAATAGCAGACTAAATGAGGCAGAAGAACGGATAAGTGAGCTGGAAGACAGAATGGTGGAAATCACTGCCACAGAACAGAATAAAGGAAAAAGAATGAAAAGAAATGAGGACAGTTTAAGAGACCTCTGGGACAACATTAAATGCACCAATATTCAGATTATAGCAGTCCTGGAAGGAGAAGAGAGAGAGAAAGGCCTGAGAAAATATTTGAAGAGATAATAGCTGAAAACTTCCCAAACATGGGAAAGGAAACAGTCACCCAAGTCCAGGAAGCACAGAGTCTCATACAGGATAAACCCAAGGAGGGAAACACCAAGATACATATTAATCAAATTGACAAAAATTAAAGACAAAGAGAAAATATTAAAAGCAACAAGGAAAAAGCAACAAATAACATACAAGGGAACCCTCATACAGTTATCAGCTGATTTTTCAGCAGAAACTGCAGGTCAGGAAGGAGTGGCCTGATATATTTCAAGTGAAGAAAGGGAAAAACTTACAACCAAGAATAATCTACCCAGCAAAGCTCCTATTCAGATTCAGTGGAGAAATCAAAAGCTTTACAGACAAGCAAAAGCTAAGAGAATTCAGCACCACCAAACCAGCTTTATAACAAATGGTACTTCTCTAGGCGGAAAAGAAAAGGCCACAACTAGGAACAAGAAAATTATGAATGGGAAAGCACACTGTTAAAGGCAAACATACAGTAAAGGTAGGAAATCATCCACACAAAAGATTATCAAAACCAGCAATCATGAGAAGAGGAGAGTACAAATGCAGAATATCAGAAATGCATTTGAAATTGAGACCAGCAACTTAAAACAATTATAGATATAGACATCTCTATATCTATATCTGTCTATACAATCTTGTATATATATATAGATTGCTATGTCAAAACCTCATGGTAACTGCAAACCAAAAATCTACAATAGATATACACACAAAAGAGAAATAAAATCCAAACACAACAGTAAAGTTAGTAATCAAATCACAAGAGAAGAGAACAAAAGAGGAAGGGAAGAAAAATGACCTACAAAAACAAACCCAAAACAATCAACAAAATGGCAATAAGAACATACATATCGGTAATTACCTTAAATGTAAATGGATTAAATGCTCCAACCAAAACACATAGACTGCCTGAATGGCAGAACAAGACCCATATATATGCAGTCTACAAAAGACCCACTTCAGATCTAGGGATACATACAGACCCATTTCATGTGTAGGGACACATACAGCAAGTGAGGGGATGAAAAAAGGTATTCCATGCAAATGGAAATCAAAAGAAAGCTGGAGTAGCAATACTCTGAGAAAATAGACTTTAAAATAAAGACTGGTACAAGAGACAAAGAAGGACACTACATAATGATCAAGAGATCAATCCAAGAAGAAGATATAACAATTGTAAATATATATACACCCAACAGAGGAATACCCCAATATATAAGGAGAACAGCCATAAAGGAGAAATCAATAGTAACACAATAATAGTGGGGAACTTTAACACCCCACTTACATCAATGGACAGAACATCTAGACAGAAAATCAATAAGTAAATGCAGGCCTTAAATGACACATTAATCCAGATGGACCTAATTGAAATGTATAGAGCATTCCATCTGAAAAAGGCAGAATACACATTCTTTTCAAATGCATATGGAACAGTCTCCAGGATAGATCACATGCTGGGCTATAAAACAAGGCTCAATAAATTAAAGAATATTGACATCATGTCAAGCATCTTTTCCAACCACAAAGTTCTGAGATTAGAAATCAACTACAAGAAAAAATTGTAGAAAACAAAAACATGTGGTACTAAACAACCAATGGGTCACTGAAAAAATTAAACAGGAAACCAAAGAATACCTAGAGAAAAATGAAAAGGAAAACACAATGACCCAAAACCTATGGGATGCAGCAAAAGCAGCTCTAAGAGGGAAGTTTATAGCAATACAATCTTACTTCAGGAAACAAGAAAAATCCCCAGTAAACAACCTAACCTTATGCCTAAAGCAACTAGAGAAAGAAGAACAAACAAAATCCAAAGTTAGCAGAAGGAAAGAAATCATAAAGATCAGAGAGAAATAAATGAAATAGAGACTTAAAAAACAATAGAAAAGATCAATAAAACAAAAAGCTAGTTCTTTGAAGAGATAAACAAAATTGATAAACCTTTAGCCAGAACTCATCAACAAAAAAGGGAGAGGGATCAAATCAATAAAATTAGAAATGAAAAAGGAGATGTTACAATTGACACCACAAAGATGCAAAGGATCATAAGAGACTACTACAAGCAACTATATGCCAATAAAATGGACAACCCAGAAGAAATGGACAAATTCTTAGAAAGGTACAATCTCCCAAAACTGAACCAGGAAGAAAGAGAAAATATGAACAGAACAATAACAAGTAATGAAATTGAAGTTGTGATTTAGAAAACCCCACAAAAATAGTCCAGTTCCAGAGTGCTTCAACGGAGAATTCTATCAAACATTTAGAGAAGAGTTAACACCTATCCTTTTGAAACTATTCTAAAAAATTGCAGAGGAAAGAACACTTCCAAACTCACTCTATGAGGCCACCATCACCCTGATATGAAAACCAGACAAAGATACCACACACACACACACAAATTACAGGCCAATAACATGGATAAACATAGATGCCAAAATACCCAACAAAATACTAGCAAACTGAATCCCACAATACATTAAAAGAATCATACACCATGATCAAGTAGGATTTATCCCAGGGATGCAAGAATTTTTCAATATCTGAAAATCAATCAGTGTGATACACCACATTAACAAATTGAAGAT
Organism: Balaenoptera ricei; assembly: GCF_028023285.1. NCBI lineage: Eukaryota > Metazoa > Chordata > Mammalia > Artiodactyla > Balaenopteridae > Balaenoptera > Balaenoptera ricei. The sequence goes on from NC_082653.1 coordinate 31,586,075, forward strand.
TAAAAACCATATGACCATCCAATAGATTCAGAAAAATCTTTTGACAAAATTCAACACCCATTTATGATAAAAACTCTCCAGAAAGTGGGCATAGAGGGAACCTACCTCAACATAATAAAGGCCATATATATGACAAACCCACAGCTAACATCATACTCAATGGTGAAAAGGTGAAAACATTTCCTGCAAGATCAGGAACAAGATAAGCATGTCCACTCTTGCCACTTTTATTCAACATAGTTTTGGAAGTCCTAGTCATGGCAATCAGAGAAGAAAAAGAAATAAAAAGGAATCCAAATTGGAAAAGAAGAAGTAGAACTGTCACTGTTTGCAGATGACATGAATCTATGCATTAAAAATCCTAAAGATGCTACCCGACACTACTAGAGCTCATCAATGAATTCTGTAAAGTAGCAGAATACAAAATTAATGCACAGAAATCTCTTGCATTTCTATACACTAATAAGGAAAGATCAGGAAGAGAAATTAAGGAAACAATCACATTTACCATCTCACCAAAAGAATAAAATACCTAGGAATAAATCTACCTAAGGATGCAAAAGACCTGTACTCAGATAACTATAAGATACTGATGAAAGAAATCAAAGATGATGAAAACAGATGGAGAGATATACCATGTTCTTTTATTGGAAGAATCAATATTGTCAAAATGACTATACCACCCAAAGTTATCTACAGATTCAATGCAACCCCTATCAATTTACCAATAGCTTTTTTCACAGAATCAGAACAAAAAACTTTACAATTTTTAAGGAAACACAAAAGACTCCAAATAACCAAAGCAATCTTGAGAAAGAAAAACTGACCTGGAGAAATCAGGCTCCCTGACTTCAGACAATACTACAAAGCTACAGTAATCAAAACAGTATTGTACTGGCACAAAAACAGAAATATAGATCAATGGAACAGCATGGAAGTTCTAGAGATAAACCCATGCACCTATGGTCACCTAATCTATGACCAAGGAGGCAAGAATATACAATGGAGAAAAGACAGTCTCTTCAATAAGTGGTGCTAGGAAAACTCTACACATAAAAGAATGAAATTAGAACACTCCATAACACCATATACAAAAATAAACTCAAAGTGGATTAAAGACCTAAATGTAAGGCCAGACACTATAAAACTCTTAAAGGAAAACATAGGCAGAAAACTCTCTGACATTAATTGCCACAAGATCTTTGATCCACCTCTTAGAGTAATGAAAATAAAAACAAAAATAAATAAATAGGACCTAATTAAATTAAAAGCTTTTGCACAGCAAAGGAAACCATAAACAAAACGAAAGGACAACACACAGAATGGGAGAAAATATTTGCAAATTAAGCAACCAACAATGCATTAATCTCCAAAATATACAAACAGTTCATGCTGCTCAATAACAAAAAAACAATCCAATCAAAAAATGGGCGGAAGACCTAAATAGACATTTCTCCAAAGAAGACATATGGATAGCCAACAAACACATGAAAAGATTTCCATGTCACTAATTATTAGAGAAATTCAAATCAAAATTACAATGAGGTGTCACTTCACACCAGTCAGAATAGCCATCATCAAAAAATCTACAAAAAATAAATGCTGGAGAGGGTGTGGAGAAAAGGGAATCCTCCTATACTTTTGGTGGGAATGTAAATTGGTACAGCCACTATGGAGAACAGTATGAAGTTTCCTTTAAAAACTAAAAATAGAGCTACCATATGATCCAGCAATCCCACTCCTGGGCATATATTTGGAGAAAACCATACTTTGAAAAGATATGTGCACCCCAGTGTTCATTGCAGCACTATTTACAACAGCCAGGACATGGAAGCAACCTAAATGTCCAACATGGATGGATCTAGAGATTATCATACTAAGTGAAGTAAGTCAGACAGAGAAAGACAAATACCATATGAAATCACTTATATGTAGAATCTAAAAACATGATACAAACAAACTTATTTACAAAACAGAAACAGACTCACAGACTTAGAAAACAAACTTATGGTTACCAAAGGGAAAAGGTGGAAGGTGGGTGGAGGGATAAATTAGGAGGTTGTGTTTAACATATACACACTACTATATATAAAATAGGCAATCAAGAAGGACCTACCACTGTATAGCACAGGGAACTCTACTCAATACCCTGTGTAACCTATATGGGAAAAGAATGTGAAAAAGAATATATATATGTATATGTATAACTAAATCACCTTTCTGTACACTTGAAAGTAACACAACATTGTAAATCGACTATACTCCAATATAAAATACAAATTAAAAAGATAAATGTTTATAATTAAAAATTAAGCTAAGATATTCTTAGGCTGAGTATATGATATAGCCAATGCTTGACCTTATGGGACCTACAACAATAGCAACTTCATATGACTCAAAAATAACAACATACTTAAAAACTAGATTTAATGATAAAGTAAACTAAGATTAAAGGTTAAGAATCAGCCTCAGGGAGACGTCTCTCTGTTTAGGACAAGAACAGTGTTTTGGGCTGGGTACCCACTTGTCTATTCATTTAAGCTGGGTCTTGCTGAGGCCTGGGATCTGGGGTTACAGGGATCCCAGGGAAGAAGGCTCTTGGCACTCACCTTCTTATGCTTGGCTATATGGCCTGAGATACTGCCAGGACCCTTAACTTCTCTCAGAGAACATCACTAGGTGACATTTTAGGTAGCAAGTTGTTTAGCTTGGCCCACTCTCAAGATTCTTATTAGAGACTTGGATGAGGGTACTGCTGGCAGGCTGTCAAATTTGCAGATTAAATTTAATTTAGTAAATTCCTCCCCTGTGCCAAGCCCTGTAGAGCATACTGGAGATGACAGTAAACAGGTGATCAGAGAGTTGCATATTTAATGTTGGTGAGCTTAGGGTCCTGGAATGGGGTCAGGGAGTGTTGCAGGTTGAGGTCCCCAGAAGCAGACTCTAAGGTGAAGTTTAGCATATGGGATCTACTGGAGATCTGGGGATCAAACTCTGTGGAAGGCAAGGAAGCAGGATCATGCAGTGGGGGAAGTTGGGCCGCAAAGCAGTCTCAGCAAAGGCCTCAGCTGACCCTCCATGGAGTTTTGAAGCTGGGATGGCCTTTCAAAATTGTCTCATGTTTCAGGGAGCGTTCTGAGCCTTTACGTTTTCCAAGTGACCAGTCATTGGATGTGGACTGTCCTCTTGGGCAAGGTAGCTGTCTCCAGCCAAGGATAGTTTCCAGGGAGAGATGACAGCTCAGGACAATCAGCCAGAAGCACTCTCAGCAGCTGGGACAATACGTTCTACTGGGGAATCTGGTGTTGCATCACAGTGTCCACTACATGTACAGGTAGTATCTTAGTCTGCTTGGCCTGCTATAATGAAATACTACAGACTGGGAAGCTTATAAACAACAGAAATTTATTTCTTACAGTTCTTGAATCTGGAAGTCTAAGATCAGGGTGCCAACATGGTAATGGCCCTCTTATTGGTTGCAGACTGCCAAGTTCTGCAATGGTGGAAGGGGGTGAGGCATCTTTTTGGGGCCTCTTTTATAAGAGCCCTAATCCTGTTCATGAGGGCTCCATTCTCAGGACCTAATCACCTCCCAGAGGCCCCACCTCTAATACTGTTACCTTGGCATTAGGATTTTAACACACGAATTTTAGAGGGATGCAAACATTCAAACCATAGCAGGTAGTGATGAAAAATATGGCTGGATAGGGTCATTCTGTACAAGATCCTAAATGTGAAGTGAATCAATAAGTGGTTAGTTGATTGGATCATCCTTACTGATCATCAGTGAGGCACTTTTAAAATTAACTCATCTTTGACTGCCCAGAGAGACATGACGTATTTGTAGTGAAATGAGCAAAGTCTTGACTTTGGCAGATGCTCAATGCATCACTCTCCCATCTGGGGCCCCCACACTGAGAGTGGCCTGAAGAGTGGACAAGGCTGAGGCAAAGTCTGGAAACCAGGCAGATCTTTACCATGGCTGAGGAGTCAATGGCTACTTGGTGTAGAGAGGAAGAGAGAGGGGAGGCATGGAAAATGTCTTAAAATGGATCTAGAGAAAAAGGCAGAACCAACCTCAATGAAGGGAAAATGTCATGTTAGTATCAGGCAATAGTTTCTAAGGTAAGAATTACTAGACAAGGGAGGGGGGTGGTGAACTTTTCTTCCCTGGCAATGGCTTATGAGAGGTTACATGATCAGGAGGAAACTTTAAAAATTAAATCAGGAGACGTTGCTAGGTTAAACTTACCTTGACCTTACCTTATAGTTGGAGACTAAGATATGATAAAGGAATGATAAAGAAGAGATTTTTACAGATTTTCTGGAAACTATAAGACAGAAGAAGAAACCAGAATGGGATTGGGAGAGCGTCTGCAGAAGATAGTCACAGGAATCAAAAGGGGAAGGGTTTGAGATATGGATAAAAGGGAATGAACTGATCCCATATGTCCAAGATATTTTTGGGCACATGACCTGCTGTTGTATATAAGCACATGGTGAACTTACGATGTGCTTCCTGAAAGTCTAAAAATTTACCCATGGACGGAAACTCTAGGGAGCAATTTTTAACCTTACTTGTTCAGTGGAGCCAATTAACAGTCTAGTGAAGCCTATGGACTTTTTTCAGTATGTTTTTACATGCACGAAACAAAATACTTAGATTATGAAAACTGTTATCAAAATATTAGAAAAACAAATCTGTGATATATTGATAGTATGACACATTAAAGAACCAGATCTAGCAGTGGATCTAATAACTACTTCATTTTCAAAGTAGTGTTAAACACAAATTATTACCTCTAAAGATGTTACAAAAGATATCTACAAGCATCAATTAATAAGAAAAAAAATATATGATTTCTATTGGTGACAAAGACACAGGTATTGCTAGTACTACTGTGGTTTGTTGCTTACATTCATAATTGAAGGAAGTGCTAAATGTTAGTTAACTAAATATTTAGTTAAACATTAGTTAACATTTTCCCCACGCAAACTCAAGGATCCCCTAAATTCTATACACATTCAGTCTAAGGACCCCAGGTTAAGGAAGACTAGTAAGAAGAAGAAGACTAGTAAGGATCCCTTGAGTGACCATAGTAGGGAGTACACAGTAGGGAGTAGCTGGGGGCTGGGGACCACTAATTGGATCAGATGTTAAATGACTCATGTTATAGATTGGGGTCTGGTGAGAGTCTATGATATTCCCTACCCTCCATAACTGCTCTGGCATTCAATGCACTTTCTTTTTAATCTGACATGAAACCATCATCCCAGAGAGGATGAAGGTAGTAAATAAAATTTCTTGACTTAAAATTTTCCCTGCCATTTACTACTATTATTGACCTGGAGAACCGTTCTACTAGGAGAGTTTCCCAAGGAGAAGAGTTAAAGTCTTTGAGCAAGGATGGAGTTAGGACTGAGTTCTGGAACACTGTAGGCTTGAGAGAGGGTGTGAACCTAAGGTGCATTCTCCACCGCATTTACCCAGCATGTGTTGTTCATTCAGAAACAAAGGCATGTTTTCCAGACTTAGGGAGCCGAGTTAAGTTCTGGGGATTTCATACCCCACTTTCCTTTCTTGTGACAGTTTACAATGTTTATCAGGGAAGAACTGATATCAGAAAATGGCCCAAATTTACATTTAATATTTTTCACACCTAGTGTGATAGAGTGAATCCTTACTCTCAATATCTGTTTTTATACATTTATGCAGTATCTGTTTTATACATTCACCCCCTTGCTAAAGCTTTATGGTAGCCAGAGTTACTTCCTGACCCCTTGATTTTGAGCATGATATTGTGACTTGCTGTGGCCAATGGGATGTTAGCAGGCAGGACACAGGCAGAGGCTTGAAATGTGCCTTTGTAGTTGGAGTTGTCATCTGTGCTCCTGCCTTTGCCATGAGAAGAACATTCCCTGGGTAACCACTAGACAAGGAAGATATGGAGACACATAGAGCAGATCTAGACCTGGCCTGTAGCTTGGAACCATGCCCAGCTGAGCCTGGCTTAGATAAGTCAACATGCAGATGTGTATGAGAATCAATGCTTATTGTTATATGCTACAGAATTTGGGAGATTGTTTTTTATTGCAGCTTGATTCTAGATTGGGCTGACTAATACACCTAGAAATATATTTTCAAGGCTTTATAATTTAAAATAAACTCATATTTTAATTTATCTACTGCTTAAAATTCTGTATATGAAGTTTACTGTAAAAAAAGAGATGCCTAATAGTTTATTTAAGTCCAAGATTTATTTTTTCTAGATTCTGGCAGTTAGCCACTCAGGATACTTCTGTACATTGAACACACATAAGGTGATATAACTTAGAGGTAAATAGTAGTATGGTGGTGAGGCTAAGTAGAGAAGACTAGTAGATATTAAATTCAACAAATATTTGTAGAATTCCTATGATATGCAAGGTTCTTTTCTAGGTACTAGAAATACACATATAAAAATCCCTGCCTCTGTGGAGTTTTCCTTCCTTCTAGGTTGTTCATTAGATACAGGGGTCATTTCATTCCATAGCAGAATAATATTCTCAGTATCAAACCATGGATTATGGGAATGAAATGGACACAAAGAATAAGGAAATATCATACCCACTGAGATTTTACTATGTAGAAGGGACCATTTACCATGAAGGCAAAAACTAAGAAATGGATGCAAGCCTGGGAAATAAGTAGCAATGAGTTTCAATCAAAATGGGGGAAGAATTTCTTCTGAGAAGTGGGAAACCTAAAAATATAAAAATAAAATCAAATCAGGGAGAGGACGTAGGTTTTTATTTCTTCTGGGATTTGACCTCAAGGACAAGAAGAGGAAAAGGAATAGACTCTAAATTGTTATTAATAGTTATGGCCTCTTCCTCCTAGGTAGGACTGACTTTCTAAGTAAATCAGAGACTCTCTTCTGTGCTAACCATACATACATCCTCAAATGTCCTCTGCTTCTGGATCTTTTTCCTTGAAGAGTTGTCGAGCTTTCCTAAGCAACCTGAGGGATCTATCTAAACTATCCTCTTGACTGAGCAGTGCTGGTGCTGATTCTGGCCTTTTGCCACTCTCTTGCAGAAGAAGTGAAAAAGCCAGATAATCCACTGGATATAGGTCTGGTTGACATGGTCACACATCTGAATATATGGAAGATTCTGGAAACAACAATGGCTTAAACAAGGTAAAAATTTATTTCTCAGTCACATAAATTTTGGGGCAGGCTGTCCACAGTTGGTATGGCGCTCCATGCTATCAGGGACTCTGGCTTCTTTTACTGTTGCTGCTGTACTTGTGGCCTTGACCTCTAGTCCAAGATAGCAGCATCTACATTCCAGGTAGCAAGATAAAGAAGAGGACAAAGAAGAAGAGCAAAAGGTATATTACAGCTGCTTTTAAGGAAGAGACAGTACTTTCACTTACAGTCCTTTGGCTGGATTTTAAACATATTGCTTCTCTCAGCCATTAGGGAGGTTGAGAAGTATAGTCTTCATTTTGGGTAGCCACGTTTCCAGCCCAAAATTAGGGGATTTAACACAATGAAAGAAATGGTGGATACTGAGGATGAATTAGTAGAATAGACTAGGCTATGATATGGTACAAATAAACCCTAATATCTCAGTGGCTTAACATAACTAAACTATTTTTCACTCCAGAACCTAGGTTGATAGATAGTCCACTATTTCTCAGCTGATTTACTTAGAACCTAGGGCCTCCAAGACAATTGTAACAAGGGAAGAGAAAGCATGGAGGGAGGACACCAGCTCCTAAATGCCTCAGCTTACAAGTAACATACATCATTTCTGCTCTCAGCCCCTTGGCCAGAATTAGTCACCTAGCCTCTACCTAACTAACAGGGAGGGTGTGAAATGTGGAGAAGCATGTGATTATTATCAATGAGCAAAAATATCTCTACCTTATGGGTTAAAACTGTTGAATTTTATTAAAAATTATATATACAATGATTAATTTCTATAACAAATTGAAATTCTGACTGAATCCTTTGTTAGTATTTAACATTCCTTTCTTCCTTCCAAATGGTTTACATGTAGCTTGGAGCCTCAGTTTCCTTCTAGCCCTGACTGTCAATTTGTGCTTTTTTTTCTCTGTATATCTACAGTCTTAAAGAAAAGACATGGGATCTGATGCTAGATTTTCCTGTCTGACACAGAGGAGGTCTCCTTTTAAACAATAAAATAGCCTCCATTTATGTTGTTGCTTTTCCCTCTTTGTCTCTTCTATTGAAGGAACCAATTAAAGTGTGTGCTTTTTGGCACCTGTTCTGTGCTCATTTTAAGATTTAATCAGCCCTCTGAACCTGCAGCATAACTGCCTCATAATGTCAAGTTAATATATTGAGATAGCTCAAACCCACCCTTCTCAAGGGTGATTTTGTTTAAAAGTGAGTTGTAGTTGAATTTCTAAACAACTGCCAAGCTTTCAAGGTACCAAAGTAAATATGATCCAAACAGACCCTGGAGACTTTGGTTAACTTGCATGTACTTTAAGAAAATAGAGGTTTTTATAATTTTTTAAAAAGTGAAGCTGAATATTTTGATGTCCCTTTAAAATGTAATCCCATCATCCCCTATTTTTCCAGGCACCCATAGCTGAATTTACAAATAAGGCAAATCAGCAGCTGATCACTAAGCTGCTTTATAGGAAGTTACCTTTCTGCCTCCTTTAACCCCTGAGCTCTTTCATTGCTCAACTAAATATCTTAAGGGCTACTCATTGCCTGCAGAATAATGTCCAAATTCTCTACCCTGCAATCCAACACTTTCTATGATCAGTCTCCAATGTAATTTTCAAGGCTTATCTCCAACTACAGAACACTTCCCTCTTTCATACAAGCATGCACCTTACTCATCAATCATATTTCACAGTTCACCTCTTACAAATGTGTGAACTTGGCTATTTGTTGATGCTATTCCCTTAACCTGAAATGCTCTTCATTTCATATCCATGTATTAAAATCTCACCCCAATCAGTAACCTCTTCTAGTTCTTCTCAGTGTTGTTAAATGTCCCCTTTGTGAGACATGTTTATTGTCATACTTTCCTCATCCTGTCAAGCATCAAAAAATTTGTGTTCAGCTTCTACATGAGCTAAGTTCCTTAAAGCCAGGAAGCACACCTTCTGTTTCTCCTCCCTCATTTGTTTCCATGAGCATTTATTGAGTACCTATTAAGTGTCTGGCACTGGGCTAGAGGCTCTGAGAATTACAAGTCAAGCACAAATTAGGCAATTAAGAATCCCATAGCAAAGACTGAATGCAATATTGAAGAAAGAGAAGAGATGAAGTGAAGAAGAAGGTTAGAGATAGCAACAAAATACATAATGCACCTAGAGAGTTATAATATCTGATAGACAGTAATCTGTGGCATGCTGGTGTATGATAGAGTTTGAAGAGAGTTTAGAAGAAGGAGAAATCACTTCCAGCTTGGGAAAAACTTCATGGAGGAGTCTGACCAGGAATTTTGGAGATTCTTGGACAAGAAGAAATGATGTATAAGGCAAAGGCAAGGAAGTGGGGAAGTTTAGTGACACTCAAAGGAAAGAGTAGATGGTTTTTAATGTAAAGTATTTGTGAAGGGAATCATCAGAGTCAGATAAAGATAGCTTGGGGATAAAACATCCCCAAATTCTGATTTTCCAGAAGAAGGAATTTGGACTTTGTTCAACAAGCACAGGAAACCACTGAGAGCTGTTGAGCTTTAGTGTGACATGACCAGTGCTCTTCTTGGGAATGTTAATCTGGCTTTGGCACAGGTTGGTTGGTGAAAGTAGAGGTCTCACTAATTCAGGAGCAAACCTAAGAGTCTGAACTAAGGCAGCAGTAGCTGGCATGGATGTAAGGTAGAGAATGGGTGAACTTGGGCAGAAGTGAAATCACCTGGGCTTATGAACAAGGGAGAGGTAGTAATCAGAGATGGCACTGAGATTTTCAGTGTAGAAGATTGCAAAAATGGTGGGGCTATCATTAGAGAGAAGCACCTAAGAGGTAGACCAGATTTGGGGGAAATTTGTGAGCATGAGAGGCCAATGAAATCCAGATGGGAGTCCTACATGCAGTAGAAAATGTGGACTGGAATTCAGAAAGAGGTCAGGGCTGGATGCATTTTTTGAAGAAAATATATTTGAAGAAAGTGGGCTTATTTTCAAATTTGGGGCAACACTATATGTTAGCATTTTACTACTGAAACGGCTATGTGTTTAATTATTGGAACATCTTAATATGAACATTTAAATACATCTTTGCTGAGACTTAATACATGCACCATAAATTTCACCCACTTAAAGTGTTTTCTAGTTTATTCACAAGGTTGTGCAACTGTCAACACCATGTAAAAAAATTTTTTTTAACATCTTTATTGTAGTATAGTTGCTTTACAATGTTGTGTTAGTTTCTGCTGTATAACGAAGTGAATCAGCTGTATGTATACATATATCCCCATATACCCTCCCTCTTGCATCTCCCTCCCACCCTTCCTATCCCACCCTTCTAGGTGGTCACAAAACACCAAGCTGATCTCTCTGTGCTATGCAGCTGCTTCCCACTAGCTATCTATTTTAACACCATGTAAATTTAGATTGTATTCATTACCTCTAAGACAAAATCCATGCCCATTAGCAGTCACTCCCAATTCCTCCATTCCATGCCCCCCAGTCCAAGGCAACCACTAATTTACTTTCTGTCTCTATAGGTTTGCCTATTCTGGACATTTCATATAAACAGAATAATACAATATGTGGTATTTTGTGACTGGCTTCTTTCATTTAACATATTTTCAAGGTTTAACAATGTTGTAGCATGTATCATACTTAACTCCTTTTTATTGCTGAATAATGTTACATTGTTTGAAAATAAACATATTTTGCTTCTCCATACATCAGTTGATGGACATTTAGGTTGTTTCCACTTTTTGACTATTATGAATAATGCTGCTATAAACATTCATGTACAAGTTTTTGTGAGGATGTAAATGTTTTCATTTCTCTTGAGTATATACCTGGAGTGGAATTGCTGGGGGATATGATAATTCTATGTTTAACATTTTGAGGAAAAAAATGTTTCCAGAGTGGCTGCACCATTTAAAATTCCCACCAACAGTGTGTAAGTGTTCCAAATTCTTCACATCTTTGCCAACACTTTTTATTGCCTGCTCTTTTTATTATAGCTATTCTAGGGGGCATGAAGTGGCATTTCATTGTAGTTTTTATTTGCATTTCTCTAATGAGTAATGATGTCGTGTCTTTTTATGTGTTTATTGGCTATTTATATATCTTCTTTGGAGAAATATCTCTTCAAATTGTTTGCCAATTTAAAAATTGCGTTATCTTTTATTATTGAAGTACTCTTTATATATTCTGGATATAAGTCCCTTATCAGATATATGATTTGATAATTCCACCCCCCATATTGTGGATTATCATTTCACTTTGTTGGTGGCAGCATTCATTTGCAGCACAAAAGTTGTGTTGTTGTGTTTTTTTTGATGTAGTCCAATTTATGTATTTTTTCTTTCATTGCTTATGCTTTTGGTGTCATACCTAAGGAATAATTTCCAAGGTCACAAAAATTTACACCTATGATTTTTTCTAAGATTTTTACAATTTTAGCTCTTACATTTAGGTCTATGATCCATTTCATGTTAATTTTTGTGTATGGTGTGAGGTAAGGGTCCAAATACATTATTTTGCATGTGGATTCCAATAGTTTCAGGACCGTTTGTTAAAAGGACTGTTCTTTTCCCAGTGTGAAATTAGCCTGACAGAGAAAGACAAACACTGTATGATCTCACTTTTATGTGAAATCTAAAAGAAAAAAAAAAGTTGAACTCTTAAGAATAGAAAGTAGAATGTAATTACTAGGGGTTTGGGTGTAGGGGAGATGGGGAGACAGCAGTTGCTTCAGGGCTTACAATATACAGCTTACTTATTAAGTTTACTTCAGATTTCATTAGCATAATTCCAATGAATTCAAAAAATGTTGTCCTGTATAGCTCCATACCCTCTCCCCTTTTATTCCTCTTTTATTGTTGTACAAATTACATCTAGAAATACATTGCTATAATTATTAATATATATAATTGTATGTCTTTTATAGAAACCAAGACAAGAAAGGAAAACAAATGTATTTATGTTTGTTGTATTAACCTTCTTATTTTCCATTTCTGGTTTTCCTAATTTAGTCCTATGGATTCCAGTTACCATCTGGTTTAATTAATTTTTTCACCCTAATGCATCTTGTTTCTACCTGCCTTCTTTTTGCTGTTATTGTCAAATATATCACATTTCTACATTTTACACATTCCTTAATACAACTATATACATATTGCTTTATGCAATCACTCTTTAAAAGAAAGATAGGAGAATAAATATGCTATTATACTGTCTTTTATAATTATCTATACAATTACCTTTACTGGCACATGTTTTTTTGCTATGGCCTTAAATTACTGTCTAGAATTATAAGCTTCATCCTGAAGAACTTCCTTTAGTATTTCTTATAAGGTAGGTCTGCTATCAATGAATTCTCTGCTTTTGTTTATCTGGTCATGTCTTTCTTTTGCCACCATTTTTGAAAGATAGTTTTGCTGGCTATAAGATTTTTGGTTGAAGGTTTTAACTTTCAGCATGTTGAATACATTATCTCACTAACTTCTGGCCTCCACTCTTTCTGATGAGAAGTCAGCTGTTAATCTTATTGGCATCCTTTTTTATGTGATGAGTCATTTTTTCTTACTGTTTAAAAATTTTTTTCTTTATATTTGGATTTCAACAATTTGACTGTGATATATCTGGGTATAGATCTGTTTAGGTTTGTCCTACAGGAGTTTGTTGAGATTCTTGGATGTGTAGATTAATATATTTCATCAAATTTGGTCAGTATTCAGCCACTTTGAATGTTTTTTCTGCCCACCCCACTTTTTGCTTCCTCTTCTGGTACTCCCATTACATGTATGTGGATGCACTTATTGGTATTCTACATTTCTCTGAAGCTCTGTTAATTTTTCTTCAATCTTTTTTCCCCTCTCTGTTCTTCAGATTACATAGTATCTACTGATCTATCTTCTGTTTTTCTGATTCTTTATTTTACCAGCTCAAATCTATGGTTGAAGCCTTTTAGTGAATTTTTCGTTTTGGTTATTGTAATTTTTACCCTCACAATTTCCACTTGGTTCTATTTTATAATTTCTATTTTTTATTCATGTTCTCTATTTGATGAGGCATTTTTTCTTCATATGTTCCTCTAGTTCTTTAGGCATGGCTCCTTTCAGTTCTTTCAACATATTTATAATAGTTACTTTGGAGTCTTTGTCTGCTTTGTCCATCATCTGGGCCTGTTCAAAGGTAATTTCTATTTGCAGTTGCTTTCTTCCTTATGTATAGGCCACACTTTCCTTTGTATGTCTCATAATTTTTTTTTAAAGTAGATATTTTAGATTATATAGCAACTCTGGATACTGACTCCTTTCCTCCTCTGGGGTTGACATTATTGTTGTTTGCTTTGATAGTTCATTTATTTGTTTAGTGACTTGGCTGGGCTAATTTTGTGGTTGATTTCTCTTGCAGTGTGCAGCCTTTGATGTCCCTGCTCAGATTTTTTTTTATGGCTACCAAAGGGTTATCCTTGAATCCACATAAACTACTTATCAGTCAAAGCTTGTGCTTAGGCCCTTTCAGCCAGTTAGATTTTTCTTTCTCTCTCTTTCTCTCTCTCTCTCTCTATGTATATATATTTTTTGTATATGTGTGTAGGTTGGAGGTTGCTATCACTGTCCAGGGAATTTATGTTTTGATCCCATATTCAGCCAGGGGCTAGCTGCTTGGAAGTTCTTTATTTATCACTCCTGAAAGAACACAACCTTAGCTTGAATACATTTGTCAAGCCTTCTAGGGATGTGTGTGGTTTTATTTTTAATCCTGGCTTCTTAGAATTTCCTTTGAGTCAGAGTAGCTTATTGTGTAGCCACTGTTTCATAAGAGGTTGTGCTTAAACACACTGTGCCTGTGAGTCTTCTGCCCTTTGTTAATTAATCTGTGTGTGGCTTGGGAAATGCTTACAAGTTTGATCCATGTCTACCTTTGATTGCTCTCCAGTGCATGTAGACTATGACATGTGCACAGCCTTCCTGACCTCCAGGGCCAACTGTGACCCCAGAAGTGTTCTTCTTGGCTGTTTTACTCTGTTAAACTTTCTGTTAGACTTCTAGTCACTCTGCCACTTCACTTGTTGCTACCAGTATTGTGGAGCTACCAGCACCCTCTCAATTAGCCTTCACAAAGGTCTCCTTGTTTTCAACAACACTCTTAAGCATGGATTTTTCCCTATTATCTTCCAAATAGTCCTCTTGGGCCATACTATGGAGCTTTTCATTCTTATGGCCTGTCTCTTCCTCTGGAAAGAAATTTTGCACCACTGCACAGGACCTGGAGTAGGGAGAGTGGCCTATTTCTTTTGGAATGATACTATTTCTATGTAAGTAGTATCAGGAGGGGTGGTAGCCTCTTGTCTTCTTAGATTTCCCCTATCAGCATGGAACCTCTACCTGATGAATGATCAGGGACAGGGGTAATTAAAGCCTCAGTATTTTCAGCCTGCCACACCTAGAGTAAAGCTTCCACTATACAAATAGGGTCTGGGTGGGGGGAAGGGCATCTCAGCCCTTTCATCCACACTCACCTAGAATATGGGGCTGGAGGAACATGAGGGCTAGAGGAACATGAGAAACACTGGAGACTTGCCCTACCCAGCATGAAACTTTAGGAACTGAAGGAAAAGGACACCCCTATGTTTTGACTACATTCACCTGGAGTAGAGTTTCCATACAAAGAGATGAGGAAAGAGGGAGCAGGTCATGGCTCTTGCTGTTCTTACTGAGATTTTGTCAATTTTCTTCAGTGAATCTTTCTCCACTTACTGTATGCCCTAAAGACAATTCCAGAGACTGCGAAATGTTTTTAAAAAATAATTCTTGCCACTTAAATTGTTGTTTTTCTGTGGAGAGGGTCTGCTAAGCTCTTTACTCTGCCATTCCTGAAGTCCCTAAGATCAAGTATCTTAATATTATCAATCTCAATGCAAGCATGATCATGGAATACTTGACTCTTTTCTTTCTCATACCCAAACTGCCAAGAAATTCTTTTGGTTCTACCTTGAAGATTTATCCAGGATTCAACCTCTTCTCACCTCCTCCACTACTATCATTCTGGTCCAAGCCACCACCTCCTTTCACCTGTCAGAGCCTCCTCCTTTGAGTTGTTTCTACTCTTTCTTTCCTGCTTTCTGTTCTTGACACAGTAACCATGGCGATCCTTTAAAAGCATAAATTATCAGAGGAGCTGAATAGACATTTCCCCAAAGAAGATACACAGATGACAAACAGACACATGAAAAGATGTTCAACATCACTAATTATTAGGAAAATGCAAATAAAATCCACAATGAGATATCACCTCATGCATGTTAGAATGGCTATTGTCAAAAAGGCAAGAAACACTCCCACACACCGTGCACAAAAAATAAACTCAAAATGGCTTAAAAACTTAAATATAAGACATGACGCCATAAAAATCCTAGAAGAGAACATAGGCAAAACATTCTCTGACATAAATTGTACCAATGTTTTCTTTGGTCAGTCACCCAAGGCAATAGAAATAAAAGCAAAACTAAACAAATGGGGCCTAATCAAACTTATGAGCTTTTGCACAGCAAAGGAAAGTATAAACAAAATGAAAAAGCAACCTATGGACTGGGAGAAAACTTTTACAAATGATGTGACCAACAAGGGCTTAATTTTCAAAATATACACACAACTCATACAACTTAATAATAAAAAAATAAACAACCCTATCAAAAAATGGGCAGAAAGCCTAAATGGACACTTCTCCAAAGAAGACATACATATGGCCAATAGGCACATGAAAAGATACTCAGCATCACTAAGTATTAGAGAAGCACAAATCAAAACTACAATGAGGTATCACCTCACACCAGTCAGAATAGCTGTCATTAAAAAGTCTACAAATAACAAATTCTGGAGAGGGTGTGGAGGAAAGGGAAGCCTCCTACACTGTTGGTGAGAATGTTAATTGGTGTAGCCACTATGGAAAACAGTATGGAGGTTACTTAAAAAACTGAAAATAGAGCTACCATATGCTCCAGAAATCCCACTTCTGGGCATATATCTAGAGAAAACTCTAATTTGAACATATACATACACCCTAATATCTATAGCAGCACTATTTACAATAGCCAAGACATGGAAGCAGCCTATCGACAGATGAATGGGTAAAGAAGATGTGGTATATATATATAGAGTATTATCCATGAAAAAAACGAAATAATGCATTTTCAGCAACATGGATGGACCTAGAGATTATCATACTAAGTGAAGTAAGTCAGAAAGAGAAAGAAAAATACCATATGATATCACTTACATGTGGAATCTAAAATGTGATACAAATGAACTTATTTACAATACAGAAACAAACTCACAGACATAGAAAACAAACTTATGTTTACCAAAGGGGAAAGGGGATGGGGGAGGGATAAATTAAGATTTTGGGATTCAAAGATACAAACTACTGTATATAAAATAGATAAACAACCAGGTCCTCCCGTATAGCACAGGGAACTATATTCAATATCCCGTAATAAACCATAGAGGAAAAGTATATGAAAAAGAATATATATATATGACTTTGCTGTACACCAGAAACTAACACAATGTGGTAAGTCAACTATACTTCAATTTAAAAAAGGCAAGAAATTACAAGGGTTGGAGAGAATGTGGAGAAAAGGGAATCCTCATACACTGTTGGTGGGAATGTAAATTGGTGCAGCCACTATGGACAACAGTATAGAGATTCCTCAAAATATTAAGAATAGAACTAACATATGATCCAGCTATTCCACTTCTGGGTATTTATCTGATGAATATTAAAACACTAATTTGAAAAGATATATGCACCCCTATGCTCATTGTAGCTTTATTTACAATAGCCAAGATATGGAAACAATCAATTGATGAATGGATAAAGAAGTGATACACACATGTATACACACACACAATAGAATACTACTCAGCCATTAAAAAGATGAAATCTTGCCATTTGTGACAAGATGGATGGACCTTGAGGGTCCTTGCTCAGTGAAATAAATCAGACAGAGAAATACAAATACCATATGGCTTCACTCGTATGTGGAATGTAAAAAAGAAAACCAACCAACCAAACAAACAAACAAACAAAAAACTCAAATAAATGAACAAACAAAACTAAATAAAAGTAAACACATAGATACAGAGAACAGAGTGGTGGCTCCAGAGTGGGCGGGGGAGGAGAAATGGGTAAAGGGCATCAGCTGTATGGTGATGGATAGAAAGTAAACTTTTGGTGGTGAGCACACTGTAATGCATATAGAAGTCTAAATATAATGTTGTACACATGAAACTTATATAGTGTTATAAACCTATGTTACCTCAATTTAAAAAAAAATGTAAAAAAAAATTAAAAAAATAAAAGTACAAATTAGATCAAGCCATTCCTCTGCAAGGACCCCTCTTGATCTGACCCTTCATTACATCTCTGATCTCCCCTTCTTTTTGTTCACTCCACTTCAGGCAATCTGCCCCTCACTAACACTCCTCTAATGATCTGCTTTGCTAACCCCCCACTTCAAGTAATTTCTCAATGCAATCTTCCTGAAGAGACCTATTTTGACAACCTTTTACACTGTAATATTCCACGTTCCCCCTCAGCACTCCTGATCCTTCTTCCCTGCTCTATTTTTTTCTTTTTTTCCATGATGCTTACCATTTCAAACATGTAATATCACTTATTTATTAATTATAATGATTGTTTCTTGTCCATCCCCCTCATTGGACTATGAGCTACATCACGGCAGGAATGTTTATCTTTGTACACTGTTGCATCTTTAGCACTTGGAACACTGCCTGGAACAAAGCAGATGCTCATAAAATATTTGTTGAATGAACACATTCACAAATTCTGATTAGTTATGTGTACAACATGGCTGAATATAATTTGAGCAATAAGTAGGATAGGGGATGAATTTTGGCCCTGTGTTCAAAATAAACTTGGGATTTACTTAATGTAGTCTTATGACACATTTCAGATGCTTGGTGTGGGAAAAGTGGGAATTGCCCATTGGTGTTCCCAGAAAAATACCAAAGGCAAAAAACTGGTTGTTACAGTCTCAGGCAGGTGGGTGTGGGACTTCCCTATCACACTGCACATCACCTTTGACTGAAGGTTTAATAGTTAAACCAAATATGTTAAGAGAACAAAAAAGTAGAGATCATTGGAGGGGGAGTGATGTGGTTGTCCCACTTGAAATGGTTTCCTTCTTTTTGAAACACTTCCAGCTCCTCTCTACCCTTATATTTATCTTATCCCAGAGGAGGTGGAATGATGTGGCTGGTTGCTAAATTTGGGAAGAATAAACTAGGCTTGCTCAGCTAAGCACCTCTAGTTTTCCTCTAGGGAGAGAGCCTGCCTGCAGCTACCAGTTCTCCTCTGCTCCTTTGAGCCATAAGTCTTAGCCTCACCTCTCTACTCAGATAGGGAAACCTATTCTAGTCAACCTGGGAAGAGTTAGTCAAACTTCTGTAATTTAGTTAACAGGTCCATTTCACAATAAACTGTGTTCTCCAATAACTTAGCCTTTTTAAGTAATAAGGGTGATATTTCAGGCCTTCAAATGCCACTCCTTTGTCTTATTTCTCAAATTGTTGAGAACTCAGGAGGGAGAGAAAGGTGCAATTCCTGAGCTTCTTGAAAGACCTCCAGAATTTTGCTTTCATCATATTTGCCAGAACTGACCCATATGGCCACCCTGGTAACAGGGGTAGATGAGAAAGTGCTTTTTGGGGGCTTTTACAGCCTCTCTGTTGGGAGGCAGAAAATGGTGGTTGAGTCAGCTGTACCTGTCACAGAAGTCATCAAGAGTATCACTCCTGAGACCAGCCACATCAGCATCGCCTGAGAGCTTGTTAGAAATGCAGACTGCTGAGCCCTAGCTTAGATCTACTGAATCAGAGACTGCATTTTAACAAGATTCCCAGGTTATTCATGCACACATTAACATTTAAGAAGCACTGCCTAGGTCAGGAGCCCACAAACTATACCCTGTGGGCTAAATCTAGCCTGTCTTTGTAAATAAAGTTTTATTGGAACACAGACATGCCTACGTGTTTATGTATTATCTATGGCTGCCCCTGGACTACAGTGCTAGAGTTAAGTAACTGTAACAGAGACCACATGGCCTGAAAAGCATAAAATATTTACTATCTCACCCTTTACAGGAAAAGTTTGCCATCTCCTGGTTTGGATAGAGTTAAGAGCTGAAAGCACAGTTCAGTTGACAATGCTGGGGAGACATTGACAAAGAAAAGGTAAAGATGAACTTTTCTTCAGAATGAGAAAAATATGAGAGTACTGAAGGATAAGAGGTAAGAGCCAGTACTGAGCGAGACACTGATAGGAAGAAAGGCAGGATGAGATCCTGGGGGAGAAGCAGGATGGAGTCAGTGTTACTGAACTCGGGTTCGACTGCTTGCCACTCAAAAGCCAAAACTCGAGTGGCAAGTGTTGGTTTGAAAGGAAAGATTGCTTTATTCAGGAGGCTGGCAACCTGGGGAGAAGGTGGACTCATGTCTAAAAGCTAAATCCCAAGATTTGCTCTACCATGAAAGTTTTTAAAGGAAGAATTATTTGAGGAGGGGGTCAGGGTCTACATTATCTTCCACTGTGTGCAGACTTTCTTCTCATTGGTTGATGATGAGGTAACAGGATAGTGTTCCAGGAATCTTGTGCTCAGCCTGAAGTTACCATCCTCCACATGAGTGGGGGTCTTAGTTCCTGCAGAAGAGCTCAAAGGTATTGTTATGTATATTCCTTTAGGAGGAACCGGGACCTTGCTTTATTGCTGCACTAGTTTTTGGACTGCTTCTCCTTTGTTTCTCCACCCTTCCCTGATTAGCAACTGTTTGAATCTGCCCTTTGGAACTCAGGGAAGGTCAAGGAAGCTGAATGAAGCGTATTTCCTACAAACAAGAAGTGGGGGACACTAAAAGGATTTGTACCCAGGAGGGCCCCACAGAGTCCAGATCCATTTCATCAGGATGGAAGAGTTTGGGGAAAGGATGGAAAGACAGGGGTTGGGTGAGAATACAGGTAATTCAGGTAAAAAGGGGAGAGTTGACAGGCTCTTTGTTAGTTGGCTTTGGCATTTTGAATTTTATACAATGCCTAGCACACAACCTAACATCTGGTGGGCATCAATCAATGTTGTTTTGGATTGAAAAAGGCATCCGTCCAGTATATAACTTGAGGTTCCCCACAGAGCACTTTGCTTTCACACTCCAAGACCATGTGCTTGTCGGGTAGGGAGGGACCTGAATGGTCTTATTCCCGCTACACAGCTAAGAAATTGTGACATGAGAGTGTTGGTGACTATCCTGAGGTCATCAAGCCAGGAGGCTGTCTCCAGCTGTGTCTGGAACCCAGGCCTCTCTGCCCAAGACCTTTCTCACTTGGAGGCTGCATGAGAACTGCAGAGCCTGGAGGCTGGGTTTTCCACATGGGAGAACTTACTCTTAGTTTATGTTGGATGTGAAAAACTCCAACTATCTTTGTTAACAAAACCAAAACATGATGTGAATATAGTTTCCTGTGCTATACAATAAATCTTTGTGTTTATCTTGTAATAACTTATAATGGAAAAGAATAAAAAGAAAGAATATAGATATATACATATAAATATGTATCACTTTGCTATCCACCTGAAACTAACACAATGTTGTAAATGAACTATACTTCAATTAAAAAAAAAAAACTCACTAAAAAGAGGAGGCCTCTGATTTTGTGATACCTGTGCCCAGAAGCAAGGGTTGCATTTCTGCACCAGACTGAGCTTTTGCTGGAATGCGAGGTGGGGTAGGAACCAGAAAGAGAGCAGATGGGAATTTCTGCTGAATACCTGGGCCTCAGGAGTACCAGGGTTGACAGGAAAGGAGGACGCCAGAGATGGTCTTTGGGGCCCTTCTCCTTTTCTGGGGGCCCATCCTCTCCTCTGCTTTTCCCCAAACATCCTCTGACTTGAACTGTTTCCCCAGCTGCCTGAGGCCTCTTCCCCAGGGCCTAAGCTCCAGTGCATGCTCTGATTGAGAGCATTGAGGCTTAATTACTCTTCCCAGACCCCATCCAAACTTCTCTGGGCTGTGTCCCACCTCCTCAGGCACATTTCCTAAAGCACTCATCCAAGCTGGCTTTGCCGGGCTGGGTTCCCTGAAAGCAGAACCTGAACATGCTTGGGTGCAGGTGGCTTATTTTGGAGACAATCAATCCCAGGAAGCAGGACTTGGGGAAATGGGAGGTTGTAAGGAAGGAGGAAAAGCCATATAAAATTCTGTTAAGGGTGCTCTTGTGAGAAATGAGGCTCCATTTCACCAATAAACATGCAGAAATCTCCCAGACCATCCATCCAAAAGACAGAAGATGGGAGCATTTATCCTTCAGCTTCTGCAGGGATTATTCCTGGGGAACTTGACTTCCCCAAACATCTGGACTACATTTGCCCACAGACTTCTGAGGCTCTGATGAAGGCCCCAAGTGGTGGCCCCATGGGTGGGGGTGGGCTTGAGGTAGGATGCTGACAATGTGAGTCTGAACTTGAACAGAGCTGTCCAGTACCCCTGAAGCAGAGATCAAAGGTGGGAGAGAGGATGCGACATGGGCACCACAAGCATATCCATTATGAAGCTATGTTATAGAGGCATATGAACTCAGATTCCTGGTGAAATGAACCTTGCATCAGTACAAACTAAGCCCGTCTATTTCCAGTAAAATTATTTGCCTGGAACTGTATTGTATTTAGTATTTTATTAAAACTACAGGGCTAGGAACACTAACACTTTAGTTGCTATTTGGCTGGGGTATCTTTTTCTATACTTTACATTACAATATTTCTGTGCCTTATATATTGGGTGTAACTAATATGTTGGATTGGAAAACAATCCAGTTTTGGTTTTTTTTATGATTATCACATTTTATTTATTTCTTTATACAGCAGGTTCTTATTAGTCATCCATTTTATACACATCAGTGTATACATGTCAATCCCAATCTCCCAATTCATGACACCCCCACCTCCACCCCCCACCGCTTTCCTCCCTTGGTGTCCATACGGTTCTCTACATCTGTGTCTCAATATCTGCCCTGCAAACTGGTTCATCTGTACCATTTTTCTACATTCCACATATATGCGTTAATATACGATATTTGTTTTTCTCTTTCTGACGTACTTCACTCTGTATGACAGTCTCCAGATCCATTCACATCTCTACAAATGATCCAATTTCGTTCCTTTTGATGGCTGAGTAATATTCCATTGTATATATATACCACATCTTCTTTATCCATTTGTCTGTCGATGGGCATTTAGGTTGCTTCCATGACCTGGCTATTGTAAACAGTGGTGCAATGAACATTGGGGTGCATGTGTCTTTTTGAATTATGGTTTTCTCTGGGTATATGCACAGTAGCAGGATTGCTGGGTCATATGGTAATTCTATTTCTAGTTTTTAAAGAAACCTCCATACTGTTCTCCATAGTGGCTGTATCAATTTACATTCCCACCAACAGTGCAAGAGGGTTCCCTTTTGCCCACACCCTCTCCAGCATTTGTTGTTTGTAGATTTTCTGATGATGCCCATTCTAACTGGTGTGAGGTGATACCTCATTGTAGTTTTGATTTGCATTTCTCTAATAGTTAGTGATGGTGAGCAGCTTTTCATGTGCCTCTTGGCCATCTGTATGTCTTCTTTGGAGAAATGTCTATTTAGGTCCTCTGCCCATTTTTGGATTGGGCTGTGTGTTTTTTAAATATTGAGCTGCATGAGCTGTTTATATATTTTGGAGATTAATCCTTTGTCCGTTGATTCATTTGCAAATATTTTCTCCCATTCTGAGGGTTGTCTTTTCATCTTGTTTATGGTTTCCTTTGCTGTGCAAAAACTTTTAAGTTTCATTAGGTCCCATTTGTTTATTTTTGGTTTTATTTCCATTACTCTAGGAGGTGGATCAAAAAAGATCTTGCTGTGATTTATGTCAAAGAGTGTTCTTCCTATGTTTTCCTCTAAGAGTTTTATAGTGTCCAGTCTTACATTTAGATCTCTAATCCATTTTGAGTTTATTTTTCTGTATGGTGTTCGGGAGTGTTCTAATTTCATTCTTTTACATGTAGCTGTCCAGTTTTCCCAGCACCACTTATTGAAGAGACTGTCTTTTCTCCATTGTATATCCTTGCCTCCTTTGTCATAGATTAGTTGACCATAGGTGCGTGGGTTTATCTCTGGGCTTTCTATCTTGTTCCATTGATCTATGTTTCTGTTTTTGTGCCAGGACCATATTGTCTTGATTACTGTAGGTTTGTAGTATAGTCTGAAGTCAGGGAGTCTGATTCCTCCAGCTCTGTTTTTTTTCCTCAAGAATGCTCTGGCTATTTGGGGTCTTTTGTGTCTCCATACAAATTTTAAGATTTTTTGTTCTAGTTCCATAAAAAATGCAATTGGTAACTTGATAGGGATTGCATTGAATCTGTAGATTTCTTTGGGTAGTATAGTCATTTTCACAACATTGATTCTTCCAAGCCAAGAACATGGTATATCTCTCCATCTGTTGGTATCATCTTTAATTTGTTTCATCAGTGTCTTATAGTTTTCTGCATACAGGTCTTTTGTCTCCTTAGTTATGTTTATTCCTAGGTATTTTTTTCTTTTTGTTGCAATGGTAAATGGGAGTGTTTCCTTAATTTCTCTTTCAGATTTTTCATCATTAGTGTATAGAAAGGCAAGAGATTTCTATGCATTAATTTTGTACCCTGCAACTTTACCAAATTCATTGATTAGCTCTAGTAGTTTTCTGGTGGCATTTTCAGGATTCTTTATGTATAGTATCATGTCATCTGTAAACAGTGACAGTTTTACTTCTTTTCCAATTTGTATTCCTTTTATTTCTTTTTCTTCTCTGATTGCCGTGGCTAGGACTTCCAGAACTATGTTGAATAATAGTGGTCAGAGTGGACATCCTTGTCTTGATACTGATCTTAGAGGAAACGCTTTCAGTTTTTCACCATTGAGAATGATATTTGCTTTGGGTTTTTTGTATATGACCTTTATTATGTTGAGGCAGGTTCCCTCTAGGTTCATTTTCTGGAGAATTTTTATCATAAATGGGTGTTGAATTTTGTCAGAAGCTTTTCCTGCATCTATTGAGGTGATCGTATGGTTTTTCTTCTTCAATTTGTTAATATGGTGTATTACATTGATTGATTTGCATATATTGAAGAATCATTCCATCCCTGGGATAAATCCCACTTGATCATGGTGTATGATACTTTTAATGTGTTGTTGGATTCTGTTTGTTAGTATTTTGTTGAGGATTTTTGCATCTATATTCATCAGTGATATTGATCTGTAATTTTCTTTTTTTGTAGTATCTTTGTCTGGTTTTGGTATCAGGGTGATGGTTTCTTCCTCTGCAATTTTTTGGAAGAGTTTGAGAAGGATGGGTATTAGCTCTTCTCTAAATGTTTGATAGAATTCACCTGTGAAGCCATCTGGTCCTGGACTTTTGTTTGTTTGAAGATCTTAAATCACAGTTTCAATTTCATTACCTGTGATTGGTCTGTTCATATTTTCTATTTCTTCCTGGTTCAGTCTTGGAAGGTTATACCTTTCCAAGAGTTTGTCCATTCCTTCCAGCCCGTCTATTTTATTGGCATAGCATTGCTTGTAGTAGTCTCTTAGGATGCTTTGTATTTTTGCAGTGTCTGTTGTAACTTCTCTTTTTTCTAATGTTATTGATTTGAGTTCTCTCCCTCTTTTTCTTGGTGAGTCTGGCTAATGGTTTATCAATTTTGCTTGTCTTCTCAAAGAACCAGCTTTTAGTTTTATTGATCTTTGCTATTGTTTTCTTTGTTTCTATTTCATTTATTTCTGCTCTGAGTTTTATGATTTCTTTCCTTCTGCTAACTTTGGGTTTTGTTTGCTCTTCTTTCTCTAGTTCCTTTAGGTGTAAGGTTAGATTGTTTATTTGAGATTTTTCTTGTTTCTTGAGGTAGGCTTGTATAGCTATAAACTTCCCTCCTAGAACTGCTTTTGCCACATCCCATAGGTTTTGGATCATCGTGTTTTCATTGTCATTTGTCTCTAGATATTTTTTGATTTCCACTTTGATTTCTTCAGTGATCTCTTGGTTATTTAGTAACGTATTGTTTAGCCTCCATGTGTTTGTGTTTTTTACATTTTTTTCCCTGTGATTGATTTCTAATCTCATAGTGTTGTGGTCAGAAAAGATGCTTGATATGATTTCAATTTTCTTAAATTTACTGAGGCTTTATTTGTGACCCAAGATGTGATCTATCATGGAGAATGTTCCATGTGCACTTGAGAAGAAAGTGTAATCTGCTGTTTTTGGATGGAATGTCCTATGAATATCAAATAAATCTATCTGGTCTGTCGTGTCATTTAAAGCTTGTGTTTCCTTATTAATTTTCTGTTTGGATCATCTGTCCATTGGTGTAAGTCAAGTGTTAAAGTCCCCCATTATTACTGTGTTACTGTCGATTTCCTCTTTTATAGGTGTTAGCAGTTGCCTTACGTATTGAGGTGCTCCTATGTTGGGTGCATATATATTTATAATTGTTATATCTTCTTCTTGAATTGATCCTTTGATCATTATGTACTGTCCTTCCTTGTCTCTTGTAACATTCTTTATTTTAAAGTCTATTTTATCTGATATGAGTATTGCTACTCCAGCTTTCTTTTGACTTCTTTTGCATGGAATATCTTTTTCCATCCCCTCACTTTCAGTCGTATTTGTCCCTAGGTCTGAAATTGGTCTCTTGTAGACAGCATATATATGGGTCTTGTTTTTGTATCCATTCAGTGAGCCTGTGTCTTTTGGTTGGAGCATTTAATCCATACACGTTTAAGGTAATTATCAATATGGATGTTCCTATTACCATTTTCTTAATTGTTTTGTGTTTGTTTTTAAAGGTCCTTTTCTTCTCTTGTGTTTCCCACTTAGAGAAGTTCCTTTAGCATTTGTTGTATCGCTGGTTTGGTGGTGCTGAATTCTCTTAGCTGTTTCTTGTCTGTAAAGCTTTTGATTTCTCCATCGAATCTGAATGAGATCCTTGCTGGGTAGAATAATATTGGTTGTAGGTTCTTCCCTTTCATACTTTAAGTATATCATACCACTCCCTTCTGACTTGTAGAGTTTCTGCTGAGAAATCAGCTGTTAACCTTGTGGGAGTTCCCTTGTATGTTGTCATTTTTCCCTTGTTGTTTTCAATAATTTTTCTTTGTCTTTAATTTTTGCCAATTTGATTACTATGTGTCTCGGTGTGTTTCTCCTTGGGCGTATCTGGGACTCTCCTGGCTTCCTGGACTTGGGTGGCTATTCCCTTTCCCATGTTAGGGAAGTTTTCGACTATAATCTCTTCAAATATTTTTTCAGGTCCTTTATCTCTCTCTTCTCTTGCTGGGACCCATATAATGTGAATGTTGTTGCATTTAATGTTGTCCCAGAGGTCTCTTAGGCTGTCTTCATTTCTTTTCCTTCTTTTTCCTTTATTCTGTTTTGCAGCAGTGAATTCCACCATTCTGTCTCCAGGTCACTTATCCGTTCTTCTGCCTTGGTTATTCTGCTATTGGTTCCTTCTAGTGCATTTTCATTTCAGTTATTGTATTGTTCATCTCTGTTTGTTTTGTTCTTTAATTTTTTTAGATCTTTGTTAAACATTTCTTGCATCTTCTAGATCTTTGCCTCCATTCTTTTTCTGAGGTCCTGGATCATCTTCACTATCATTATTCTGAATTTTTTTTCTGGAAGGTTGCCTAGCTCCACTTCATTTAATTGTTTTTCTGGGGTTTTATCTTGTTCTTTCATCTGGTACATAGCCCTCTGCCTTTTCATCTTGTCTATCTTTCTGTGAATGTGGTTTTTGTTCCACAGGCTGCATTATTGTAGTTCTTGTTGCTTCTGCTCAATCCAGCTTTGTTTTTACATAAGATGTTTTTACTTTATATTCATTTATAATTTTATTTGTATAATTGCATTTTTCTACCATTTTATTTGGGCCATTTTATTTATTCCAATTTTTCTATTTTTTTCTCATTCTTGTCAACTTTTGGGTTGGTAGGGGTTTTTGCTTCCCTTTATTTTATTTTCCCCTCAGTTTTGAAGTTATATGCTCTATTCTTTTATCATTCTTATAGAAATTTTAACATGCATATTAACGCAACAAAATCTCCAATTAATCCTGAACTTTACACTCCTTCTGAGCAATACAGTTATCTTTGAGCACTTTAACTCTGACATTTGCCTCCCTACTTATCCAGAAATTTAATTCTGTATTCTTATTTGACACACAACTCAGGAGTTAATATGATTATTGCTTTTTTACATCAATTTCTATTTAGATTTGCCCACATTTTTTTTTTTTTTCATTCTCCTTGTGCTTTCATTCCTCTTGCATTGCAGACCTTCCTCCAGGGATCATTTCCTTCTATTGGAAGTGTGTCCTTGAAAAGTTCTTTTAATGAGTGTCTATTGGTAGTGCATGCTCTAAACTCATTTTTATCTGGACATTCTTATTTTGCCTTCATTTTTTACTATAACATTATACAGACATACTTCAGAGATAGTATTATTTCCAGATCACCACAATAAAGTGAGTCATACAAATTTTTAGGTTTCCCAGTACATGTAAAAGTTATGTTTACACAATGCTGTAGTCTATTAAGAGTGTGCAACAGCATTATGTCCAAAAGAATGTACATATATTAATTTAAAAATACTTTATTGCTAAAAAATGCTAGTCATCCTCTGAGCCTTAGCAAGTTGTAGTAGTAACATCAAAGATCACTGATCACAGATCACCATAATAATATAATAATAATGAAAAAGTTTGAAATATTTCAAGAATTACCAAAATGTGATACAGAGACATGAAGTGAACAAATGCTGTTGGAAAAATGACATCAATGGATTTGTTGTATGCAGGGTTACCGCAAAACTTCAATATGTAAAAAAGCACAACATCTGTGAAGTGTGATAAAGAAAAGTGCAATAAGGTATGGTATACCTGTAATTAAAATAATTTAAAAATATGTTTTGGGATATGTATTACTGCTTTATTCCTCTCCCCTATATATTCATTACTTTGTCATTTTACACACATTTTTTTCTTTTACATATATTTTAGTATCAGCTTGTTAGGTTCTCTAAAAAATAAGTATCATTTTGGGGCTTTGGCTGAGAGTGAACTGAATGTAGAGATCAGTGTGTGGAAGAACTGCCATCAATATTGATTCTCTGTGCATCTCTGGGTCCTGTGAAATCCATTGGCATCGACTTGGCAGGTATTTGCTCCTCAGCTTCATGTTGGGTCCATGTGTGCCTCTCTGTTTCTGTAGGTCCCTTTATGCCTCAATATGTTCTTTTTCTTCAAAAGTATTGCACATTTCTTCTTAGATTTGTTCCTAGGTAATCACTGCTATTTTTTTTTTTTTTTGGTTACTATCATAAATGGGGTCTTTTTTTTACCATTAAACTTTCTAATTTTCTATTTGGTTATTTCTCATGTAGAACTTGCGTCTTGTCATTTGCTGAACTCTTATGTTTGTTCTAAAAGGTTTTTGATTGATTTGTATTTTTTTGATGAACAATTGTATTGTTGTAAACAAGAACATTTTTCTCTTCCTTCCAATACACCTTTTGATTTTTTCTTGTTTTATTTATTGTCTAGGACCTATTACTGCAAAATATACTTGAAGACTGGCAAATTTGTCTTGTTCCTGACTTTTATATGAGTACTTCTAATGTTTTACCATTCAGTATAATGCTTGTTTTAAGTTACTTGTAGAATTTTTATTTTATCTTATTTTTTTAGATTAAGGGAGCTTTTTTGTACTATTAGCTGACCATAGCTTGCAGGTAGTTGTGTGACGTGTGCAGGGTAAGTTTTAGATCAGAGACCAGTGTTGAATTTTCCCAAGGGCCTTTTCTGTATTGCATCAGTCAGGTATTGTCATAATAATATTGCATAACAACCACCACTAGATTCAATGGCTTAATAAAACAAATATATTTTTCATTCACACACAATCCAGCTTCATTGTGGCTTGACTAAGCTTAAGGCTGAATCCAGGACTGTTCCAAATATCTCTTATTCTTCTAGGGCCAGCAGTCTAGACAGAGTATATTCTTCTATGGCGATGGCAGTAGTGTAACAGGGGAGAAGCAGAAACAAGTGATACCCCATAGGCTTGGAACACTCCTACATCTGTCCAATTCCCATTAGCTAAAGCAAGTCACATGGTTGAGCCCAACAACAATGAAGATGGGAGAGGTGCACATTGCCTCTGGAGGAAGGAACTCAAAGTCACATACCAAGAAGTGTGGATACAGGGATGCATACAAAACTGGGAAGAAGAATGCAATAGATCACATGCATCCTTTGAGATATTTATAGATTCTATGTCCCACCCTAATATGTTATGTAATTATATTAATAGATTTTCAATTGTTGAAACATCCTTACAAGCCTGGAATAAACCCTGCTTGTCTTAATCCATTATTATTGTTATAATTAAGTGATTGGTTTTGATTTTCTAAAATTACTCCTATGATTAATAGTTTTTCACTCATGATTGTGGAAAAAGGGAAGATAGGACTCACTTCTGGGTGGGAGCTGGTAAAAGTTTGTTTCATGGGAATGAGAATTTCCCATTTCACTGAAGAGAGGTAGCCACCGGGGACTTTGTGCTTCCTCTGGCTTTAGTGTGTAATTTCCTGCTTTGGTGCAAAAGTAGGGACCTTGTTCCTGCTACTTAGCACAGATAGGGGAAAAGGAGGGTCCAACAACTGAGTGACTCCCTGTTATGTGTTAAATTGTGTCCACCCAGAATTCATATGTTGAAGCCCTAACCTCCAGTAACTCTGAATGTGACCTTATTTGGAAATAGGTTAATTTCAGATACAATTAGTTAAGATGAGGTCATTAGAGTGGGCCCCTATCCAATATGTCTGACATTCTTATAAAAAGGGGAAATTTGGGCATAGACATGCACCCAGGGAGAGTGCCATGTGAACATGAAGGCGGAGATCAGGATGATCATTCCACAAGTCAAAAACACCAAATATTGTTGGAAAGTCACCAGAAGCTAGGGGAGAGGCACAGAACAGATTCTTCCTCACAGGTCTCAGAGGGAACCAACCTTGTTGAGCTCTAGATCTTGTTCTTCTAGCCTCCAGAACTGTAAGGCAAAAAATTTCTGTTGTTTAAACCATCCATTTTGTGGAGTTTATGGCAGCCCTAGGAAGCAAATGTATCCTTTTCCCCAAAATAATCACACTGGCAAATGCTTGAGAACCCTTGCTCATTCCTGTGTCTATTAATTCTTAGTTTGGAGTTTCCTAAAACTTCTACTTCTGTAGTTTTTTTCTCTGCCTGTGTTTTTGGTTGATGTTGCTTCCAATCTCTTTTTCCTTCATAGATATGACTCATTAACTCTCTAGTCAACATTTTTAATCAAGTGATGTTAGTCTCATTTTCCAGGTTGTTATAGACTTATTCAACATTCTATATATTTTTCTGTCTTTCTTGCAGTTTGGGGTCATCTGTTCCAGAGATGACATATACACGTTCCAGAGATTAGGACCTGATATCTTTTGGTGGCCATTTTTTAACCTACTACAGTCCTCTTTTAAAACCATTTGTAATAAGTTAAACGTTCACTTCTGTATTTTTTCAGTCCTCATATAGCTCTTTCTCTGTATATAGTCTCTCACTCTGTATTTGAATCTAATACATCTAGGCTAGCTTTGGTGTTTGATAATATTTACAACAAATATTACTCTGTATTTTAGGATCCTGAATATCTAGCTATCATTTAGGTGGAAAGTGGTGATTAAAAGCACTTGAGAGTCTATATGATATTTTAAAGTTATAGTTTATACATACTGATTTTGATTAAAACACTCATTATTCAGCTTAATAATATTGGAAGAAAATGTGGGTTCTGCCTATAAAATTATAGAAAAAAATAATTATTCTATGGTATTATATCAAACCTTAATATTTACTTGGAGGTGATAATTTTTATAACTTCTATTTTTTTTTAATCACAGTAGTCTTTACCTAGACTCTTAAAAAAAATAACAATACTGCTGAAATTGGGATCACTTTATTTAAATTAAAAAATATTTTTATACAATTTTTAAGGTTACTTTCCATTTACAGTTACTACAAAATATTGGCTATATTCCCCAAGTTGTACAATACGTCCTTGAGCCTATCTTACACCCAATAATGTGTTCCTCCCACTCCTCCCTCCTTATATTGCCCCCTCCCCCTCCCCACTGGTAACCACTAGTTTGTTCTCTATATCTGAGTCCAGAGAAGAGATCTTTTTAAAGAAGTGTTGAGTGAAAGAAGAAACAGAATGAGGCCAACTGCATAATGCCATTTATGTAAATGAAATCACAAGTACTAGTAGAGTAACATTTCATATTTTACAAAGATGCATATGTACATATTCTAGTACATGATCAAAAACATTAGCTTGGGAGCCTGTGTGGGTCAGGAATTAAAGGGAAATGACAAGATATCAGCCTTGCACAAACTGATGTTGAAAGTGGACTATGAACCAAGGACTATGGTCAATTCAACCTTTGGTTCCTGAGGTTAAGAAATACCTCTTCTCCATCTTCTTCTTCAGCTCCTGCCCTTCCTCCACCTCCCTTTCATATCTGGGTGTCTGCACTCTGTGTCTCTGCTTCTTCACCCCCCACTCACCCATGTGCCTCTTCAGGCTGGTTTCCAGGCCTGTCATCCCCCGCAAACTGCTCTTCTGAAAGTCATCATTGACTTCCATATGGCTGGATTCACTGGGCATTTTAAATTTATATTTCTCTTCATTTTTACAATTAAGGTTAAATTAACTCATCCTTTTAAGTGTATAGTTCTGTTGGACAGATGCATGGAGTCACCTGTCATGGATGGCTTTGTTTTCACCACACTAGTCAAGATATAAAATGGTTTTACTGCAATCTCAAAATTCCTTCATGATACCCCTTTGTGATCATTCCCACTCTCAGAACCTGGCAAGAACTGATCTGTTATCTGTACCTGTAATTTTATCTTCTTGAGAATGTCACATAAATTGATCCATACAGCATTCAGTCTTTTTTAAAAAACATTTTAAAAAATTTGTACAGTTTTTAAAGGTTACTTTCCATTTACAGTTATTACAAAATATTGGCTATATTCCCCATGTTGTACAATATACCCTTGAGCTTGTCTTACACCCAATAGTTTGTGCCTCCCACTCCTCCACCCCTATATTGACCCTCCCTACCCGTCCCCACTGGTAACCACTAGTTTGTTCTCCTTATCTGTGAGACTGCTTCTTTTTTTGTTATGTTCACTAGTTTGCTGAATTTTTTAGATTCCACATACAAGTAATACACAGTATTTGTCTTTCTCTGTCTGACTTGTTTCACTTAGCATAATGTCTTCCAAGTCCATCCATGTTGTTGCAAATGGCAAAATTTTGTTCTTTTTTATGGCTGAATAGTATTCCATTGTATATATACACCACATCTTTAGCCATTCATCTGTTGATAGACACTTAGGTTGCTCCTATATCTTGGCAATTGTAAATAATGCTGCTGTGAACATTGGGGTGCATGTATGTTTTTGAATTAGTGTTCTGGGGTTTTGTGGGTTTTTTTTGGATATATACCCAAGAGTGGAATTACTGGGTCATGTAGTAGTTCTATTTTTAGTTTCTTTACAAAACTCCATAATGTTTTCCACAGTGGCTGCACCAATTTACATTCCCACCAACAGTGTACAAGTGTTCCCTTTTATCCACATCCTCACCAATGTTTGTTATTTGTGTTCTTTTTAATGATAGCCATTCTGACAGGTGTGAAGTGGTATCTCATTGTGGTTTTGATTTGAATTTCCCTGACGATTAACAATGTTGAGCATCTTTTCATGTGCCTGTTGGCCATCTGCATTTCCTCTTTGGAAACATGTCTATTCATTTATTCTGCCCATTTTTAAATTGTTTTTTTCTTTATGTTGAGTTGTATGAGCTGTTTATATATGTTGGATATTAGTCCCTTATCAGTCATATCATTTCCAAATATTTTCTCCCATTCAGTAGGTTATCTTTTTGTTTTGTTGATAGTTTCCTTTGTAGTGCAAAAGCTTTTAATTAGGTCCTATTTGTTTATTTTTGCTTTTATTTCCTTTACTTTTGGAGATGGATCCATAAAAAATATTGTAATTTATATCAAAGTGTGCTCTGCCTATGTTTGCCTCTAGGAGTTTTAGATTATCCAGTCTTACATTTAGGTCTTTAGTTCACTTCGAGTTTACTTTTGTATATGGTGTTAGAGAATGTTCTAATTTCATTCTTTCACATGTAGCTGTTCAGTTTGCCCAGCACCACTTATTGAAGAGACTGTCTTTTCTCCATTGTGTATTTTTGCCTCCTTTTTCATAGATTAATTGACCACAAGTGTGTGGGTTTATTTCTGGGCTCTCTATTCTCTTCCATTGATCTATGTGTCTGCTTCTGTACTGGTACCATGCTGTTTTGATTACTATAGGTTTGTAGTATAGTCTAAGGTCAGAAAGCATGATTCCTCCAGCTCTGGTCTTCTTTCTGAAGATTGTTTTGGTTATTGGGAGTCTTTTGTGTTGCTGTATAAATTTTAAAATTATTTGTTCTAGTTCTGTGAAAAATACCATTGGCATTTTGATAGGGATTGCAATGAATCTGTAGGTTGCCTTAGGTACTATAGTCATTTTAACAATATTGATTCTTCCAATCCAAGAACATGGTATATCTTTCCGTCTATTTGTATCATTTCAATTTTTTTCATCAGTGTCTAATTGTTTTTGGAGTACAGGTCTTTTGCCTCCTTATGTAGGTTTATTTCTAGGTATTTTATTCTTTTTGATGTG
Organism: Balaenoptera ricei; assembly: GCF_028023285.1. NCBI lineage: Eukaryota > Metazoa > Chordata > Mammalia > Artiodactyla > Balaenopteridae > Balaenoptera > Balaenoptera ricei. The sequence continues at coordinate 31,620,154 of NC_082653.1, forward strand.
ATAGTAAATGGAATTGTTTCCTTAATTTCTCTTTATGATACTACATTTTTAGTGTATAGAAATACAACAGATTTTTGTATATTAATTTTCTATCCTGCAAATTTACTGAAATCACTGATGAGCTCTAGTAGTTTTCTTGTGACATCTTTAGGATTTTCTATGCATAGTATCGTGTCATCTGCAAATAGTGACAGTTTTACTTCTTCCTTTCCCATTTGGATTTCTTTTATTTACTTTTTTCTTCTCTGATTGCTATTGCTAGGACTTCTAAAACTATGTTGAATAAAAGTGGTGAGAGTGGGCATCCTTGTCTTGTTCCTGATCTTAGAAGAAATGCTTTCAACTTTTCACCATTGAGTAGGATGTTAGCGGTGGGTTTGTCATATATGGCCCTTACTATGTTGAGCTATGTTAACTTTTTACCTGCTTTCTGGAGAGTTTTTATCATAAATGGATGTTGAATTTTACCAAAAGCTTTTTCTGCATCTATTCGATGAACATATGGTTTTTATTCTTCAACTTGTTAATGTGGTGTATCACATTGACTGATTTGCAGATATTGAAAAATAATTGCATCTGTAGGAGATATCCCATTTGATCATGGTATATGATCCTTTTAGTGTATTGTTGGATTCGTTTTGCTAGTATTTTGTTGAGGATTTTTACACCTGCTCATCAGTGATATTGGCCCAACATACAATCTTTTTATCCAAATTGTTGTGTGTATCAATAGCCTGTTCCTTTTTATGACTGAGTAGTATTCCATTTACTGATGGATCACAGTTTGTTTATTCACTCACCTGTTGAAGGACATTTGGATTGTTTCCAAGTTTGGGTGATTACAAATAAAGCTGCTATAAACATTTGCATACAGGCTTTTGTGTAAACATATATTTTCATTTCTCTGGATAGAAATCAAGAAATGGAGTTACAGCAGCCACATAGCACAGGGAGATCAGCTCGGTGCTTTGTGACCACCTAGAGGGGTGGGATAGGGAGGGTGGGAGGGAGGGAGATGAAAGAGGGAAGAGATATGGGAACATATGTATATGTATAACTGATTCACTTTGTTATAAAGCAGAAACTAACACACCATTGTAAAGCAATTATACTCCAATAAAGATGCTTAAAAAAAAAAAAGAAATGGAGTTGCTGGATCATATGGTAGGTATATGTTTATCTCAAAAGAAACTGGATATTTTTGAGTCTTCAGTTTACTAGACTTCTCAGCATCATGCACCTTGTTGACCTCTCCTTTCTGTGAGGCTACTTCTTCCAGTGTCTCCCTTTCCCTCTTTCTCCTTCCTTCCCATCCTCACCAGCCCCTCACCACCACTACCACCACCACCACCCTGTCCTGACTTGGATGGAAAGTTTCCCTGGCTCAGTCCTAGGCTCTCTGTCTTCCCTTCCTCTGGGTGATCACAGCAGTTCCATGGCTGGAAATACTGTCTCTGGGCTGTGGCTTACACATTTATAACTCTACCCTGACCTTTTCTAAACCCCAGGCTCATGAATCCAGCTACGCATGTGTCACCAAAACAGAGCTTTCTCCTACGACTCTCAAAGTGTTGATGTCCTCAGTGCTCTGTTCCACCTCACCTGCTTCTTGTTTGGTTTTTCCCACCAAAGTAGATACAACTCCACTTACCCAGGTGCTTAAAACAAAAACTGCAGAGTTATTCTTTATATTCTCCTTGTAGTTATTTTCTATTGTTGCCTAACAAATTACCACAAATTTAGTGGCTTAAAACAACAGCCATTTATCATCTCACAGTTTCCCTTGGTCATAAGTTGGCACAGTGGGGCTCAGCTGGTTCCTCTGCTCCAGATCTCACAGGACCTAAATCAAAGTGTTGCATTCCTCTTTGGAGGCTTTGCGGAAGTATATACTTCCAAGCCCATTCAAGTTGTTGGAAGAATCTAGTTCCTTGTAATTGTTGGACTAAGGTACTTATTTCCTCACTTGTTGCAGCCAGGAACCATTCATAGCTCTAGGAACCTCTCTTTGTTCCTTGCACATGGCTCCCTACACCTCTGAACAAGCAACAGGATGTGGAACTCTTCTCATAATTGGAATTTCTCTGTCTTCCCCTCGTGCTTCATCTCTCTGACTCCAGCAGGAGAATGTTCTCTGCTTATGGGATAATCCAGGATAATCTCCCTATTTTATCCACCTGGATAATCCAGGATAATCTCCCTATATTTTCTCCACCAGTAACCCTGTTGTGAGTTGATTTGTGTCTCCTCCAATGGTATATTGAAGTCTTCACCGCTGGTACCTGAAAATGTGACCTTATTTGGAAATATGATCTATGCAGATGTAATCAAGATGAGGTCAGATGAGGAGTAGAGTGAGCTCTTAATCCAATATGACAGGTGTCCTAATAAAAAGAGACCCAGAGACAAAGAACCACAGAGAGGAGAATGCCATGTGAAGACATGCACAGAGGAAAGATGGCCATGTGATGACAGAGACAGAAATTGGAGTTATAGAGCTGCAAGCCAAGGAATGCCAAGGAATGCTGGTAACAACCAGAAGCTAGGAGGGAAAGCATGGCCTTGCTGATACCTTGATTTCAGCTTTTCTATTGTTTTATGCCAACCAGTTTGTGGTACTTTGTCACACAGCCCTAGAAAACTAATACAAACACCATTTACATCTGCAAAATCCCTTTGACCATGTAAAGTAACATAGTCACAGGCTTGTGACTGTTTATCATATTTACAGTCCTAGGGATTAGGGCTCATCATTCTGCCTACAATTTCTTTTCTACCCAACATGCAGCTAATCCATCACCAAGTCAATTCTTCCTAAAAATAGTTCTTAAATCTATCCATTAATCTCTATCACCATTGAAGCCAAGATACCTTCATCTCCTTCCTGAATTGTAATAAAATTTCCCTAACTGAGTTCCTTGTTTTTCCTTTTCCCTATCCTCATAAAATTATTTCTTACAAAACAATACTCAGATCATTTTAAGGCATAAATTGGATCATATCATTTGTATCAGTGTAGAATGCATTCAAGGCAATTAAAAGAAAATCTAACTTATGATGGCATTTTTTTAAAAAAGAGGCTTATTTTCCTCACATGATAATTCCCAACACAGGCAGTCTAGAGCAGATGCAGAAGTTGAATAACGCTGTGAAGGACCCAGACACAGAAATGTAGACATTTCTGCTCTACCATTCTTATATTTACCTTTTCGTCCTCATGGTCACGATATAACTGCTGTGCCTCCAGGCATAACATTTGTGTTCCAGGACGGAAATTAGAGAAGGGCAAAGGACCAAACCACCTGCCAAAACCTACCTTCCTTTTTATTAGGAAATCCAAATATTTCCCAGAAACTCTTCTCATCAGATATAAGTTTATATCTCATCAGCCAGAACTGTATCACATGACTATCCCTAGCTACAAGGGAGGCTTAGAAATTGAGTATTTCAGTAGAGAAAGGCAGGGGAATAAGTACTCCATGAGCCTATCTACATCACCTGCCTCATCACTCTCTTGTTTAGAACATCTCAGTTTGACTTTTTAATGCAACAAGACTGAAAACCAAATTTCTTTTTAAACAGCCTACACAGCATCTCACTGCCTCTCTAATGTCATTATTCATGACTCCTTTCCTCTCTCTAGGTGTTTCTAGTTCTTTCCTGACTTGAAGTCTCTATGCATTTCCTTCTGTCTACAGGTAAATTGTATCATTGTCCTCAATTCTTCATTCTGTCCCTGTAAGAAAGTGTCCACCCATGCCCTTGGCAGAGCCTTTCCATACAGAAGGGAGGACATATTTTGGGGCCCTTGAGCTTTGGCTGATAAATGTTAACAGACTTGATGCTACCAGAGACTCTGAATGTTCTGAGAAGTTTGCCTTGACCTCCTCTACCTCTATCATCCACCAGAAGAGCATGTCCCCATAGCTTCTTGGCTCTGAATGAGACACTTGGAGGAGCCCCGAAAACAATCCATAACCTGGAGCCAAGCCCAGTTGAGTCCAGTTGAGATGACTCAGACCCCAGCCAAATCCAAGACTTGGAGTGAGAAAAGTAAGTGTTATTGTAAGCTACTGAGATTTTGGTTACAATTGTTGTGCCGCATTAATGCAGCAAAACCTAACACAATCTGAATTATTCTTCCCCCAGTCTTTACTTTGTTAACTTTTATTTATCCTTTGGGTCTCAAATAAAATATCACTTCCCCAAAGAGACTTTACCTGTAATACAAATCCTGATTATGTTTTTCCTCTGTACTAAGCTTTCTCATAGCATACTATTCTCTCCCCTTATTAAGTCTAATGTAATTTTTAATTTTAATTTTCATGTTCATTTGTTAAAAATGTACCTCCCACTGAAGACTGTTAGCTACATGGGGACAACACCTGTCTGTTCATTACTGTATATAACAATACCAAACACAAGACCTGACACATAATAAGTGTTCAATAAATGTTAGTTATTGTTTATTGAATAAATATATATCCAATAGAAAGAATATTATTCTGTTATTTAAAATTCTGTTTTTGAAGACTTTTCAATGATGTATAGCCTTTGGTTATATGATTATGATCCAAATAGTGTGAATGAATATGAATGTATTCATACAAAAATAGTCAAAGGAAACCTACCAAAGTATTAACAATGCCTGTTTCTGTGTGGAGGCATTATAGTTTATTTTTATTTGCTTTTTTTAAAATATAATTTTCTGTATATTACATATTTATTCCAATATATTAGCCATATATTGCTTTCATAATCAGAAAACAAAATAAAAGTTACTAAAAAGAGAGGGAGAGATTACAGCTTAATTGTACTTCTCTTAGTGATGTAATGAGAAGATTCTAAAGAATATCAGAAATTGGAACAAAGCCTGGGCAACTGGCCAGAACATTCTAAGTTAGACATAGCTCGTCCTGGGCTTCCCTGTTCTCAGGGATCCCCAGGGTCTCTTGTTCCTTGCCTTCAGGAGGGTGTCTGACAAGCACAAGAGAGGCCAGGGCCAAGAGGAAGTAGTGGCCCCTCGGGGTTAGGCTGGCTGGGAGGACATATAGCAGAGTGAAACCAGACAGTTAGGTGGGAAGTTCAAGCCAAAGCCATCCTGGTCCATCATGGGTAGATCAGGTGAGCAGCTCAAGTAAATTCACAAGGGGCAATTTCACATTGTGTTTTACCTTTCTGGAGAGGAGATAATCTTGTAGCAAATGGGCAACTTGATTGCTGTTTGGATTTCACAGGTCAGAGGATATGCTGGGCCCTTCATATCCCAGAGTTCCACAGGGATGTCTCTTGAGGTGCAATGAAGGACAAGGGAGAAGCTGGAAAGGCCTTCCTATTCCCTGACTTCAATCAAAACAGTTCTACTATTATCTGTAAGAGCCCATTAGAAGCAAAGGATTCCATTTCTTTAAAAAAGGGGGTGGGCATTTAAAATCAAAGATAATGATGGCCTAGGGGAGCCACAGAAGTCTTTTGATGAGGGGAATGACCTGTTCAACATGAAGTTGCCATTTAAACAACTTCCAGTGGGCCAGGCTGCAAGACCAAGAGCAGTGAAGACTGACTGGAGGACAGGAAACTGTTGCAATAGGTGAATAATGTAATGGTGATACTACCACTACTACTACTACTACTTATTGAGCTAGACACTGTTCAAAGTACTTTACCTGTATGAACTCATTCATCTCCATAATAACTCAATGAGATAAATACCTTATTATCTCTAGTTTACAGTTGAGGGGACTGAGGCACAGAGATCTTAGATAATTCACCCAAAGTGACACAGAAAGAAAGAGGAAAAGCCAGGATGTGAGACCAGGTAGGCTGGCTTAAAGCCTGGGCTCTCCATCCTGGCCCAGAGGGAAGTTGAGGAAAAGTGGGTCTGTCTGGCAGACTAGATTGACATGACCTTTTTTATTATGCCCACTGTCACTTCGTCTCTTGAACTTTAATCTGTGTCTAGTGGATTCAGGTTATTAGTCAGACTAACATGCTCCCAGGGCATAAGGGCAGATGGGATGTGTTGGGTAGTGTGGAGGAGTAGGGAATCAAAGTCATACTGAAATGTAGTCTGAAATCCTGGGCAGCACTGGTGTTGATGGAGTCAGGTAAATCAAGAGTAGGTGAATTTGAGTGCAGTGGGGGAACTGCTGTTCCAGTTTGGTATGGTGAAGGGACATGGAAGTGGGTGGGTTCAATGATGGTAATAACATCAACTATTATTTTGGAGCAGTGCTTCTGGATGTTTAGGGTACATCAGAATCCCCAGAGGGCATGGTAAACCCCAGATCTCTAGGCTTCCTCCTCAGAGTTTCTGATTCAGTGGGTCTGGGGTGGGGCCTGAGAATCTGCATTTCTAACAAGTTCCCAGGTGATGCTGATGCTATTGTTCGACAAACCACACTGTTTTAATGCTGTTTTAGAGCATCACCCTCTCTGCAAGGCACTTCCACATACACAGTAGCATGAATTCTTCTTAAACACTCCCTCTACTATATTTTGTGACTTTAGTGTTCTGAAAAATACACATAACTCATTTCCTATTGTTTCTATCTGATATCCTTTACCTTAATCATCAAAACTCCTGGATATCTGTTGTATATCTGTGTCTTTGCATAAATTGTTCTTATTGTCTGTTACGCTTTCCACAACCCTGGTTCCAAATTTATCTAATTTCTTTTCTTCCTTAAAAATTTACCTCCCCTAGGGACTTCCCTGGTGGCATAGTAGTTAAGAATCTGCCTGCCAATGCAGGGGACACGGGTTCGAGCCCTGGTCCGGGAAGATCCCACATGCCGTGGAGCAACTAAGCCCGTGTGCCACAACTACTGAGCCTGTGCTCTAGAGCTCACGAGCCACAACTACTTAGCTCACGTGCCTCAACTACTGAAGCCTGCATGCCTAGAGCCCATGCTCTGTACCAAGAGAAGCCACTGCAATGAGAAGCCTGTGCACCGCAATGAAGAGTAGCCCCCACGCACAGCAATGAAGACCCAACACAGCCAATAATAAATAAAAACAAATAAATTAATTTAAAAAAATTTACCTCCCCTAGGAAGATTCCTCTGGCCCCCCAACCCCAGTCTGATTTGACTGTCCCTCTTCTGTACTTCTATGACACTTTCTACCTTCCTCTTCTGAGCACAGTGCCTGGCATAAAGTAAATGCTCTATAAATATCCGATGAATTAAGTAAATGAATAAATCTCTCCCTCATCAGAACCACCATAACCTGCATCTCTTTCATAGTACATTCTAATGGAACACTGTAATCTTTAGAACAGGGATGGAAAATGTGCTTTATCTTAGACTCTAGCTCCTATCAATTTCTGTGCAGAGGATTTTTGAGGCCATATCTGGGCTCAGCAGAAAAGAACAATGGTTGATTAATATTGTCTGTCACAGATAAAGATGTGGGAAATGGGGGTAATGGTGCCATATATATGTCACTCCTACTCTAGAGTGAATTGATTCTCCTCCCCTCCTGTCCATACTAAGGATGAAAAGTTCAAGCCTTAAGACACAACTGGGCCTAGCAAATTTTGCAGGGCTTTTGAGAAGGGAACACTGTAGTGCTGGGATAATCAGAGAGGGCTCTTTGTGGGGGAGGGGTGCCCTCAGTAAAGGGAGTTCTCAGTATTTGGACTAGCTGCTCAGACACCGAAAAATGATTCTCTTCAGAAGAAAATCAGATTGGCTGAGGGAATTTAGAATGCATGGTTCCAATACAAGTGCCCAGCATATAACCCAAGCTTCTTTCCTGTTATTCAGATTTCCCAAGGTAGACAGCTCAGACTGGGAATCCTGGCCCTATGGATAGCTAATAGATCTTGACACCTTTGTGGACCAGGGCAGTTTCCAAATAAAAACCTGAATATCCTGACTGGTTGTCAAATTGAATTAGAGACTTTGGGTTCAGCTTGTTCCCCACTAGAGTTACTGCATATAGGAAATGTTCTGGTACCAAGGGGCCAGGGCGGGGCCAAAGGGGCAGAGTGGTGGACAGTTATAGCAAGACTGCTGGGGGTGACAGATGAGGGCTCAATTTCCTCTGAGGGTGTTTCTAATCCAACAAGTTTGCTTTTTATTCCTTTTAGGCCTCAATAAAATTTTTAAGTGGATCAGTACCCTTGTTAAACAAATATTTTCCACCTCTTGCCTAACTGAAGTCCCAATTATACTGTCTTCAAAATTTAATGGCAGGGCATTCAAGGCCCAAGACAAATTTAAGAAAGGGACTCTCCTTCCAGCCTCTAGATCATGTGATATGGGAATTGTTCTCCTGGACTCAGCCTTGAAATCTCTCTAACTTAGATTCCTCAACAGATGCTCCAGCAACCCCTGAAAGACACTACCTGCATGGGTCCTTTGGAAAGGCTTCTCTCATCCTTTATGATCCAGTTTCTGCTCCAGCCTAGATTAGTTCTAGCTGGGATATAAGGCACATGTCTAAACATCTGGGACGTCTTTGGTATACTTTTGTTGTATGTCTTCAAATAAATATTATGTTAAGAGACACAGGCCTGTAGGACAATACTATCAAAATCCATACCATTTAAGGGTCATCGTGGGCCTCTGGGGTAACACCAAATTGAGATAATATTGTGAATTCTTCCAAGAGGAAGTATTAATAAAGACTATTTCATGATTATAAACAATTGTTCAGCCTATGGAATTTACCAAAGAGGTTGGCTATTTGTCACTCCAAATAATAACATTCTAATAGATCAGTTTCATGGTCAAATAAGTTTGGGAAATTGTACATGCCATGTTCCTTCTTGGGAGCCACAAGGCAGATATATCTATTAAAGACTCTGAGATTTTCTGCAGAAAGGAAAATGTATCCTTTTAACAATTTGGATTGCTTTGTTTTTCTCTTAATTATTTAAGTAGACTGAAAGGTCCATTAGGGTAAGAATTATGAGTTTGAACCAATGCACATTATCACCCATCCCACACTCAAAATTCTAAGAGGTTAACCCCTGCAGTTCATGGCCTCCTTAGAGTGTCCAAGATACCTTTCTCTCCCAAACAGGTCCCTTTGTGGGAAAAGTCTTAAGACATAACTCCTTATTCTGTCCTGTGTTGGCCTCCTCCAGTGAACATCAGAGAGCAGCCAGGCTCTGTTTTTCAGGACTGGGAACTTTGTAAGAATAGCTATTTCAAGAAAAAGGTCAGTCAGGATGCCTGAAGAAGATGGGGTACCATAGTGACAAATAAGACTTTCTTCCTTTGAAAACTAATGGCATTTTCCCCCTGTAGGAAACCATTCAGTGTGTAGAGAAGGCGGCTCTGACTGAGGCTTTTTTTTTTTTAACATCTTTATTGGAGTATAATTGCTTTACAATGGTGTGTTAGTTTCTGTTTTATAACAAAGTGAATCAGTTATACATATACATATGTTTCCATATCTCTTCCCTCTTGCAGCTCCCTCCCACCCTCCCTATCCCACCCCTCTACCTGGTCACAAAGCACCGACCTAATCTCCCTGTGCTATGTGGTTGCTTCCCACTAGCTATCTATTTTATATTTGGTAGTGTATATATATCCATGCCACTCTCTCACTTTGTCACAGCTTACCCTTCCCCCTCCCCATATCCTCAAGTCCATTCTCTAGTAGGTCTGTGTCTTTATTCCCATCTTGCCACTAGGTTCTTCATGACCTTTTTTTTTTCCCCTTAGATTCCATATATATGTGTTAGCATACTGTATTTGTTTTTCTCTATCTGAATTACTTCACTCTGTATGACAGACTCTTAACTCCATCCACCTCACTACAAATAACTCCATTTCGTTTCTTTTTATGGCTGAGTAATATTCCATTGTATATATGTGCCACATCTTCTTTATCCATTCATCTGATGATGGACACTTAGGTTGCTTCCATGTCCTGGCTATTGTAAATAGAGCTGCAATGAACATTTTGGTACATGACTCTTTTTGAATTATGGTTTTCTCAGGGTATATGCCCAGTAGTGGGATTGCTGGGTCGTATGGTAGTTCTATTTTTAGTTTTTTAAGGAACCTCCATACTGTTCTCCATAGTGGCTGTATCAATTTACATTCCCACCAACAGTGCAAGAGGGTTCCCTTTTCTCCACACCCTCTCCAGCATTTATTGTTTCTAGATTTTTTGATGATGGCCATTCTGACCGGCGTGAGATGATATCTCATTGTAGTTTTGATTTTCATTTCTCTAATGATTAATGATGTTGAGCATTCTTTCATGTGTTTGTTGGCAGTCTGTATATCTTCTTTGGAGAAATGTCTATTTAGGTCTTCTGCCCATTTTTGGATTGGGTTGTTTGTTTTTTTTGTTACTGAACTGCATGAGCTGCTTGTAAATTTTGGAGATTAATCCTTTGTCAGTTGCTTCATTAGCAAATATTTTCTCCCATTCTGAGGGTTGTCTTTTCCTCTTGTTTATGGTTTCCTTTGCTGTGCAAAAGCTTTTAAGTTTCATTAGGTCCCATTTGTTTTTGTTTTTTTTAATTTTCATTTCTCTAGGAGCTGGGTCAAAAAGGAACTTGCTGTGATTTATGTCATAGAGTGTTCTGCCTATGTTTTCCTCTAAGAGTTTGATAGTGTCTGGCCTTACATTTAGGTCTTTAATCCATTTTGAGTTTATTTTTGTGTATGGTGTTAGGGAGTGTTCTAATTTCATACTTTTACATGTATCTGTCCAGTTTTCCCAGCACCACTTATTGAAGAGGCTGTCTTTTCTCCACTGTATATGCTTGCCTCCTTTATCAAAGATAAGGTGACCATATGTGCGTGGGTTTATCTCCTGGCTTTCTATCCTGTTCCATTGATCTATTTTTCCGTTTTTGTGCCAATACCATACTGTCTTGATTACTGTAGCTTTGTAGTATATTCTGAAGTCAGGGAGCCTGATTTCTCCAGCTCCAATTTTCGTACTCAAGATTGCTTTGGCAATTCGGGGTCTTTTGTGTTTCCATAGAAATTGTGAAATTTTTTTGTTCTAGTTCTGTGAAAAATGCCAGTGGTAGTTTGATAGGGATTGCATTGAATCTGTAGATTGCTTTGGGTAGTAGAGTCATTTTCACAATGTTGATTCTTCCAATGCAAGAACATGGTATATCTCTCCATCTATTCTGACTGAGGCTTTTGTCAGCTATAGTCCTTTGGTCTTTGACTCTTGGTCAAAGTGTTAGACAATCCTGAGTGGTTTTTGGACAAAATACTATGAGAAATCAAGTAAACAGGTTGGGGGTTGGTGGACTTGGAACCACTGCTGCCCCAATGTAACTTGTGGCATTAGTTTCACTAAATGCACAGCTGAAAATTTGGAGCAGGAGTTTTGACACATTCACAGAAATCCTGTATCATTCATTTCTAATCCCAGTAGGGTCTTTTTTATTCTTCCAGAAACTGATAAATTGATAAGTTGTATGTGGAGATGCAAAGGCCCTAGAATATTAAAGCAATCTTGGAAGAGAAGAACAAATTGGAGAACTTATACTACATGACTTCGAGACTAACTATGAAGCTACAGTAATCAAGAGTGTGTCATGCTGGCATAAGGATCAACAAAGAGATATATGGAACAGAAGAAAGAACTCAGAAATAGACCTCACTTATATAGTCATTTAATTTTCAACAAAGGCATGAAAACAATCTAATGGAGAATGGGAAAGTCTATTTCAAAAATAGTCCTGGAACAACATATGTATATGGAAAAAAAACCTCATTAACTCCTACCTCACACCATGCATAAAAATTGATTTGTTGTGAACCATAGACCAAAAATGGGAAAGCTAAAACTATGAAACTGGTTTTATCAGCTTCTTGGTAATTGTGTGACATTTTTTTGTATCAGGGATGAAACTTTGAATGTTACCTCTGTAGGTTTAATCTTTTCTCTACATTTAGAAAGAACCTCATTAGTTTCATCTTGAAAAGCATTATTTTACACTCTTTCTGGTTGGGGATGTGGGACTCATTTAATTTACTAAGGAGGTAACTGTACTGTATTTGAAAATCCCTTCAATGTTTAAATGTCTTCATGCTATTGTTCAGCTGAATGGCTTTGAGGAACTCAAACTGATAGACTGGACTCAGAGAATAAATATAGAGAGTTGGAAATATTAAGGGCTCAAGGATGACCCTCAAGTTTCTAATTTGTTGACTGGGTGTATCGTGAAGCCACTGAGATAGAGAATTTAGAACAAGAAGCAATTTTGAGGTGGGGAAGACTGAGAGCCATTTAAAATCTGTACCCATGGGGCATACAAGTAGAAATGTTTAGGACTGTGAATCTGCTGTGAATTGATGAAGGTCAGGACTGGAGGGATGGATCTGGAAGTTATCAGCATATGGGTGGCAGTTAAAACTAGAAAAGTATAAGGTCATTGCAGGAGACAGAGAGCAGTGGGTCTGGATTGATCTTCAAGGGGAAAGCAGAGGAAAAGGGGGCCCCAACATAGAGAAGGAAGGGCCAGAAAGATACCAGAAGGGTGCAATGATATGGAAGGGAAGAGAATGGAGCTTTAAAGGAGGAAGGGGTGCTAAAGATGTAAAGAAATCTAACAACATTAGGGTTGATCATGGTATAGAGGTAATGTGTGACTTTTGTGGAAGGATAGTAGGAGCAGGTTTGGTTCTGATTTCATAGATAAAGCAGTAACAAGTATTCTGGGAGGTGTAGATGAGTGGGAAAGGAGGGGAATTACAGAGCAGATAGAGGGCAATATGAAATAAACATTATTTTTAAAATGTCAGCTTGTTTAGAGTCTGAAAGGAAGTTGCCAGTAGAGAAAGACAAATGGAAAGTGTAAGGGAAAGAGCAATGAGTGTATTGAGGGCCTGGCCTTGTACAGGGGGAAGGTAGATGACTGTGGAGGTAGAAAAGTGTGTCAGAAAATTGAGGTTCATGTCTGATGACATTTTTTCTCCATAAGGTAGAAGACAGGGTCATTTGCTGAGAGTGGGAAGTGGGGAAAGAGTTGAGTAGGGGTTTTGTGAGGAAAAAAATGTTAGAATAGTTGGGGACAGTGGGAGATGAACTCTACTACCAAGGATTAATAACAGAATTGCTTAATTCAGGGCACCCGGGGACCAGCTAAGTTTGGAGAACCTGGATTTGTAATGACTGGTTTTCTCCAGAAACCCTTGGCATCATAGAAAAGTAGATAATGTAGATTGGAATCTGGATCTTGGATGAGTATGTTGTAGGAAAGGTGAAGCAGAGGATGAGTGTGCAAGGAAATTGAGGGTTCTGGTTAGAGAACAATCCAACAAAGTGTTCATTCTGGGGAAAGAAAAGAAAAAAGAAAAATGGCCAGGATGCAGAGATGTACTAGGTACATAGGGGAGGGGGTGTCAAGGGATGGGACCTTTATGAGGTGGAAAGAGAGGAGTGGTAAGATCCAGGAGTGGAGGACAGCCCACTAGTACCAGTTGAATGGGGTGTTGGACTAGAGCAAAGATTCAAGTCTTGGCTCTGGAAGTGAAAGGCTGAGATAGAGTAGAAGTGAGAGAGTGCAAGAACTGAGAGGTAAACACAAAGTATGAGGATGGGCCACTTTCCGACACATTAGTATCTTCCAAAACAATCTTAGGAAACTGCATGGAGAGGAAAAACCACAGACTGGAGGCCAAGTGGTCAGAGAATGAGGGCAGGGCCAGGAGGTGGGTAGATGAAATTAACCAGAGGAGCAACAGATAGTGATAGACTTGGGGGATGAAAGCATCAGAGGAGGTGTTTCCACTCAGTGATAGAGGAGTAAAAGAGGTCAGGAGAGTGACCCAGTGCTGTGTGGGTGTGGGAGAAAGAGAATCTCCCACTGAAGAGGACTGGGAAGGGACTGGCTTCCTCAGAGAGCATTCCTGCAGGTGGTTTAGAACATGGCGGGGGGGTGGGGATGTTGCTTACAATGGAAGGAAGGTTCCAGAGAGGCAATAGGGATGGGTGGTATGGTGAATCTATTGAGGGGATTTAGGGACAGAAAAAAGTAAGAGAGAATGAAGGAGCCTAGTCTAGGGCAGGGAGAGAGTTGCTCCTTTATGGATTCCAAATTTTACAGGGATGGGAGACATGATTGCAAATCCTCAAATGCCTTGACTCAGGCACAAGCTGGTTTAGTTCTAGATGTCCCTGAAGGCCCTAGAAATGGGTAGTTTAGGCTCAGAAGGGACTAGGGCCTCTCCAGTTGCTCAGAGCAGTGATCGGGAGAGAGATGTGCAGAGAAATAATGGAGGCTCTAACTTCTCTCATCTGTCATGGGTTTGAAATGCTCTCCCACATGTTCAGGACCAATGACCATTATGCTGTGAGATCTCAACTCCTAGAGAATGTCTCAGATAAAGAAAAGGGAGGTTTGGAGCCCTGGGGACAAAGATGGGCATACCAATAGCTTTGCTGAGGCTTCACCATGAGTTCATTCACCATAAGGCACAACACTTGGAACAAGTACCTGGGTTGGGTCTGATCTGTCTTTAAACCTGGGTCCACCACCTGACCCCACAGGGAAATTTTTGACTCTTTGAGACTTATTTTGTCATGTGTATAAAATGGGGCTGTTTTCAGAGATAAGTAATGCATTTGTAGTTCCTAGCACGTGATAGGTGTAAAATTAAAGAATTCTGTTCCCTCATGCCCTTTCCTTGCTACCCAGATACAACTTGTCTCTGAAGCCCTAACCAATTACCTGGATCTACCCTGGATTATTTCCAAAAGGCCTCAGTTCACATCTCCGCCCACCCAGAAGGAAGCTTAGGAGGAAGAGTCTGAAGCTGATGCCTTCCAACCAAACTATTTCTTCCCTTTGTATTTCCTGCTCACTGGCCTCACTCAGGCCTGGGGAGATCCACATAGGTTTATGAACAATTGCACTTTACAGTATTGAGCTCACACTAAAAATAGGACCTGAATTTCAGTGGTAGGATGTATAGTCTGTGGGTGGTAGGCTGCAAAAGAATTGTCCTGCCCATAGGATTTGTCTAAAACCCCAAGTGAGTTAATGGGTAAAAACTGTCGCTGAGGAACCTGTTTGGCCCAAGAAACATTAATCAGTTCACAGGAGCCTTGCTCCAGCATTGCCATGAGGACTGGGCAGGGGCTGATTCTAGTGGAGACTTTTAGGATTGGAAAGTAACCTGGTGCCAGGGGTGGGAATGATGTTTCCCAACAATTGGCTTTCTTGTCCCTGGGCAGGCAAAGGAGAAGTGAGGGGACTTTTTTCCCATGGAAACTACAGCTCAACGCAACGCCTAAAACTGAAAGCTCACCAAGATCAAATGAGGTTAAATATAGAGTGAAGTTCCAAGCTTATAATATAAAATTTTAGAAAATCTTACAAGAAAAAAATCAAACTCATTCATCAAGTCCCAGCAATTAAGACCAGGGCCCCTGGAGCTGGGAGGGGGCTCTGGAAGGCCAGAATCTAGATCTCATTGTCTTTGCAATATGGAGAGGTTGTGGGGAGTTGTCATTCCCCCAGGGAGGTCTGTCTGGACATGGAAAAAAGAGGTTTGGAGAAAGACAATATGAGGTCCATCCTTACCCTGTGAGGTGCTCACAGCCTCCCAAACCACACTTTGGGCTGCTCTTAGAGTCAGGATTGGGAGCAAGAGAGATAATGGTTCAGACTCTTGAGAGCCCAATTGCTGTCTTGTCCATAGTAGACACTATCAGATCATGGAAGATATGAACTTAGATAAGCTCCCCCAGAGAGATGGGTTGAAACAGGCCACCCTGCTCTTCCTATGTAGGACTTATAGACAGTTACAGGAAGACTGCTGTCCCAGATATCTCTGCTACCCAGTCTACCTAGGGCTGTATCACCTTGAGAAATTCATTCCTTTGGAGTCAGGCATGGTAGGGTCTTGCATGTTAGGAGGAAACTCCACTCAGGAAAACTTTGCATGCATAAGTGGACCAGTAGTCTCCTTGCAGAGGAAGTGGTACTCAAGATGACATGAGTTTGAATAGCAGAGTGGGGCGGGGGTTATTAGTGGACATAAAAATATCTGGAGCATAGTGCCTGATTTATCATTGGCACTCCATGAATGTTGGTTGAATATGCATTGCAATTTGTCTGATAAAGGGTTTCCTTTCTTCTTTTCTTTTTTCTCATTTCCTATTCTTGGACTGTTCACATGAAATATTTAACTTGGATCTGCTCTTTATTCTGCTCATGTCAGAATAAATTTACAGAAATGAATCACATGTACTCAAGTAGTTCTTGCTTAGTACAGTTGACCACTGGAAGAACTCATGAGCATAATTCAAGGTCACAATTAATTGCTTTCCTTTGTTTCCATCCAAGTCATAATGGCCTTTTTTCCTTGTTCCTAGAGAAAAGACTATCCTGGTGTCTCTCACTGATTCTGGCTTTTTATTCCTCTCTGGTCATTCGTATTTTTGAATCTCAAATTCTAGGTGGCACCAAAGGGCCATCTTTACCATTTCATACTGCACATGACTTAAGACCCTCATGACTTTTTCCTGAAATCAAGTGTTTCCAAGAAGGCTTGGATAGAGAGAAGTGGGTTATGGGCAGGAGAGAGTTATAAGGCAGTGGCTGGGGAGCCATGTCACACTCAATAGATCATCTCTACTTTCACTGGTTGTAGGAGTGGAGTCACTGGGAGGGTCTGTCACAAACCACATTGCACAGCTGGGATGGTTTATTTTTAGTGGTGAGAGAGAGGGATAAATTCCAAAGATAGAATTTGAGCCCACTCTTTGCAAGTTCAGACTTGGGGGTGGCTGGCAAAATGGGCTGGGGGTTCTGAGCCAGAAAAAACAAGTCTAACTCAGGTTGAGGTCTGGGGGTGGCAACTGTTCACACCCTAATGCACATGGAATGAGCTCCATGGAATTCTGAATTTGGTTCTCACATATCTTCCAATAGGACTTACAGCAGGAAAGATCCATTTCCTTTCTTATTTGCTTTTTTCTTCCTTAACTCCTAACCCCTTCTTCTCTCCAGGGACTTTGATAAATTTTCCCATCCCTCTCATCCCTAATGGCAACCTCTGTCTTCACAGTGTGGGTGGAGTGAGTGGGGGGAACTTGGAACCAGCTACACATGATCAGAGTAGACAGCCCTTATGGAGTGTGGCTTTAAAATTACAAAAAGGTTATGTATTCCCCAAACTTGGCCTTGTACCGGCTGGCATGCTGCCCATAATCCCCACATAAGAATAAAGCATTTCCACAGAAAGCCAGTGTAAATGTGCAGATCTGAGACATGGAGATCAGTGCCTTACTGGGCAATTGTGGTGGGCCAAAACCTAGAGAATAAATCTTGGTTAGTCAAAGGTTTACTGTGCTGGGTGCCCTGTGTCCTGGGTCTGAAGCCTCTGTTAAGGTGTCTTGTGTCTCTGTCCCTGTTTCCTGCTCTCAAAAGAGGCTCTAACTCATTCACAGAGTGGGATAATGAATATGAGCCTCTGTCCCTGGGGCCTTTGCATTTCAGCAGATGTTCTGTGACATATGAGATGCTCACATGCAGGGTGTTTGTGACCATCAAAGAAGCCAGGAAAGACTTTTTGGTGCTGTTGTTTGTGGGGGGATCCAGCCAGAGGGAGCCTGACTTCTTTACTTAGGTTTAAAGGTTGCCTCTTTTGGGACAGGCAGGATGGGCCTCTGGGAGACAGACCTTAACAGGACTCTGTCCAGTGTTTTTGTTTGTTTGTTTGTTTTCTTAATAGACTTTAATTTTTATAACAGTTTTAGGTTCCCAGTACAACTGAGTGGAAATTATGGAGCTCTCCCACTTACCTCCTGCTCCTATGTACAGCCTCCCCCAATATCAAGTTCCCATATCAGAAAGGTACCTGCATATTACCTACACTGATGATGAACCTACATTGACACATTATTATCACCCAGAGTCCTTAGTTTCCATAGGGCTCATTCTTGTTTTACATTCTGTGAGTTTTGACAAATGTGTAAAGACATATATCCACCATAAATTATGGCATTATAGAGTAATTTCACAAGTCCTTTGTGCTCCACCTATTCACCCCTCTCTCCCCTATAATCCTTGGCAACCACTGATTCTTTCACTGTCTCCATAGTTCTACTTTTCCTGGAAAATCATGTAGTTGGAATCATACTGTATGTAGCCTTTTCAGATATGCTCTGTCACTTAGTAATATACATTTAAGTTTCCTCCATGTCTTTTCATGTCTTGATATCTCATTCTTTTTAGCACTGAATAATATTCCATTGTTGGGATGTGCCACCGTTTAATTATTCATTCACCTACTGAAAGACATCTTGGTTTCTTCCAAGTTCTGGCAACTATGAATAAAGCTGCTATAAACATCTGTGTGCAGGTTTTTGTGTAGACTTAAGTTTTCACCTTTATTGAGTAAATACCAAGAAACCTGACTGCTGGAACATATGGGAAGAATATTACTTTTGTAAGAAACTGTCACACTGTCTTCCAAAATGGCTATACCATCCTGCATTCAACTGGCAGTGAATGAAAGTTTCCACTACTCTACATTCTTGCCAGCATTTGGTGTTGTCAGTGTTTTGGATTTTGGCCATTCTGATAGATGTGTAGTGGTATCTCATTGTTATTTTCATTTTTATTTTCCTGATGACATATGATATGGAGCATATTTTCATAAGCTTATTTTTCATCTGTATATCTTCTTTGGTGAGGTGTCTTTTTAAGTTCTTTGGACATCCTTTTAATAAAGTGGTTTTCATATTGTTTAGTCTTAAATGTCTTTTTTATATTTGGATAACAGTCCTTTATCAGATTTATTTGCAAATATTTTCTCCTAGTCTGTGGCTTGTCTTCTGACTATCTTGATTCTGTCTTTTGCAGACAGAAAATTTTAATTTTAATGAAATTTAGCTCATCATTTCTTTCTTTCATGGATCATGCCCTGGTGTTGTATCTAAAAAGTCATCACCAAACCTAAGGTCATCTAGATTATCTCCTATGTTATTTTCTAGGAGTTTTATAGTTTTGCATTTTATGTTTAGGTCCATGATCTATTTGAAGTTAATCTTTCTGAACAGCCTAAAGTCTGTGTCTACATTCATTCTTTTTGCATGTGGATGCCCAGTTTTTTCAGCACCCTTCATTGAAAAGACTATATTTGCTTCACTATAGAGTGAAAAAAACAGTCAAAAGCTGAGATATTTGTAACTCATCTAAGCTATAGAGGATTAGTATCTAAAATATATAAAGAATTTCTACAATCAATAAGAAGTAACATATAACTCAGTAAGAAAGGTGGAGGGCAGCAAGAAAGAATAACAAGCAAACTTAAATGGTTCATAAACTAAAAGTAATATGTTGATCAAATGTTGGGTGGATAAAAGAGGTGGCAGTGTCAGTTAATAAACATAGTTCAAGTTAATATATCAAGAATTTTAAAATAAGTTATTTTGATTTATAGAGTTTAGCTCCATAAGAACTGCAAACTTAAAAGATTTTGCTCCTGGGGAGTAGGACTGAAGGTCTAGTGAGGGAACTATTGATATATTCTTCTAAAATTGAAACCACAGAAATGCATCTCTGGGGGCTCTGAGAGCTCTGGTTCTTTATGTCTCAGTGCAGAAAGAATTCAGTGAGAGGCAAAGTGATAGATAAGATGTGATTTATTAGAATAGGACACTTGTGAGGCTTACACATGGGTGGGTGAGAGGGTGCCATGCCCCGAGAACTTAATGGGCTACAGTTTTATAATCAAAGGAAGAGTGGGGAGGGGGAGAAGACCACCTTCTTCCTAATTCTTGAGTAAATATCAAACTTCCATCATCAGCTCCTCCTCCATGTCAGATTGGGGAGTTTTCTTGTCCCTATATGTTCAATCCAGGACTGTCATGGCACAATGGAAATGAGCAAAAAGGCAGTAACATATACTAAAAATGGTAAATCACCTCAAGTTTCAGTATAATGTCACCCTTTCATTATATTTTTGCTTTTAGTGTGCCCAGAGGAGCATGTCCTAGGAAATATTAACTTACTGAGCTCACTGGGCAAGATGTGGGTCTTATTTCACCATTGTTTTATTGGTTTGGGGACATGTTTCATGCTTTTGTTGCATGGTTTTGTTGCTAAGCTAAGGGGTGACAACCTATCACTAACTGCTTCCTGCTGAAATGGGACATAGACCTGACTGGGGAAGCATTAAAACACCTGGCTGACTGTCCCTTCTCTGCTGGGAGAACTGTAAACCAATGTTACTTTGCTCAGCATCATCTTTTTAGCCCTCTTGCATGTTAAGCGTCGGAGGATGAGTCTACAAAAAGATATAAATTTAAAAAAATACAGTAATAAGCATTAGAAGAGTCATTTAAAAAGATTATAATCATGATTTTGGAGGTCCAAACAATTTTTCCAAAACAGTTTCCAAATCTGGAAGACGGTTACTTAAGGCCTCAATCTGTTTGTTTTTGGCTAGGCCTGGAATGTCAATGTTTCATCTTCAGGGTCTATTTAGTCTTTTGTCTCAGTTATAGATTTAATCTGTTCTTCTTTATTTTCTTTTTATATCTTTTGGTGATAAGGGTGGCTTCCTTGTCCCTCAAGAAACAGAGTGGCCCCTAATTTAGTTAATAAGTCCCTTCCATTAAAGAGAGAGGACAGTCAGGCACAAACAGGAAGGGATGTAGAAACAACTGGCCACTGATGTTGCACAAAATGGGTTCCAAGAAAGTGTGCCCCTGTCTCTTTCTTGACACTCCCATTACATATTCCTTATGGTTGTTAAGGCTTCCAATCCTTTGGGTTAAGACAGAAAATTTTGCACCAGTGTCTGTGACAAGTTCTATCAAATGGCCCACCACATCTATGACCACCTGAGGCTTGACATTAATTACGTATGTGGTATCTCTAGGCAGAGCCACTTTTGGCCAAGGGCCCCCTCAGTCTTCTGATTGTGAAATCATCAATAGCTGAGGGGCCACCGTCACTCTCTGGCATCTGGGGCATTCCCGCTGCCAATGTTAGCTGTTTGTAAAGGGTGCATCAATCACAACCTTTCCTCCAGTCTCCCTTTTGTCCACACAGGGTAAACTGGTTTTGTCTGGGTACCCATGGACCATGTGGTCCACCATGGCCAGAATGATCTGGAAAGCCTGGCCTCCCCTTGAGTGGTCTCTGGGGACAACGGCACTGCCATCATTTGGGCCTTTTGTATATTTTTCTTGGTGTGTTCAGCATTTAGGGCCTTATCCTTATTATTGAAAACCAAATATGTCAATTGGAGCAAATCACTCATAGAGGTCTGAGGACCAGCAGTTACTTTTTGAATTTTGCGCCTGATTTCTGGGACAGACTGGGCTATGAAATGCATAGCCAAAAGGGCTTGTCCCTTGGGGGAGGAGGGATACATATTTGTATACTTTCGAAAAGCTTCCACTAATTTCCCTTGAAAAACTGCAGGATTTTCATCTGGTCCCAGTTGGACTTTTTTTACTTTTTCATAATTGTTGGGTTTTAATCTAAATTTTTTCATAGACTTTATTAAACAATTAATCATATGGTCCCATCTATCCCTATCAATAGAATTTATCTGGTAATTCCACGGTGGATCTGCCTTGGGGACAGTGTTATTCCCCACCTGGTGTACAGTATGGCCCACTTGGGCTTGGGCTGCCACTTGATCAGCATGGATTCTGGCTACCAGTATTATATGCTATTCTTTTTCAGGGGTGCAGCAGTGGGATAAGATATGGAAATCCCCCCAGGTGAAATCAAAAGATCTCATCAACTGGATAAACTCCTGTGAAAATTCAGAATCCTCAGGAAAACTTCCCAACTTATCCTCTGCCAGACTTCTATTGGACATTGAAAAGAGCACTTGAACTCTTATTGTTCCTTGATTTCCATCAGAAATTTCTCTCAGAGACAAAACCATAGGGGCAGTTGGTTGGTAACTTTCACTGCTGTGGGCTAGCTGGGCTGAAAATGGGTCCCTCGGGTAACTTGGGGTACAAAGGAGTTCCTGAATATAGCAGAAGTCTCTCCTCACACTTTGGTGCATTTTCCCCTGGAGAGTAGACTCGGCTGGAGAAAGGGCTCCCGCCTGTGAGATAGCCCTTGTTGGAGCAGCCATTTCCATGGATACTGTGCCTTCCACTGGAGTGATAGTTAGCTATCCAAAAGTTTTGTTCCCATGTCAAAATCCACCATGCAATTTAATCAAGATTTTTACTTACAAATTTAGATGTTATCCCTTCCAAAGTAGTCTCCCAACTAGGTGTTAATGCCCGCAAAATTGCTGCAAAGGAATAGCACAGAAGGTGTCCCAGTGGTGGTGACAATGAGTGGGAGCTGGTCTGGCTGTAAGTTGAAAATAAAGGGTCAACACTTGTAAGGTTCGGAGGGAGTGGAAGACTGACATCAGGGCTCAGGAAGTCCTCCTTTGGGCACTTTTAGTAATTAGGGGAAAAGTATCTTAAGTCTTGGAATTTGATTCCCTTCAGTTTTCTTGGGCATGATGTACTTCAGAGTGCCTGATAAGAGACCTTTTATCTAAGTTGGACACAGTCCTTTAAATGATTTTTTTTCTAATATGTATAATCCTCTGGTTATAGATTATGGGCATCTAATTTTCATTCAAAGATAGATTACAGTGATCAGCTTTAGAAACAAGCTTAGAATATCTTCTTAATAATTCAACTAAGTTTTAATAGCTTCATTATCTTTTTAAATAATATAACATAACAACAAAGAGCTATTTGAAAACTGAGTTTTAAACAACAAATATGGACCTCAAGTAGCAAAACTAAAACTTAATGTCTATTAAAACATAATTTTGAGAAAAGGTGGAGTCAAGATGGTGACATGGGAAGACAGAGTTCACATCTCCCCACAACTCGGGCACCTGCTGGACGCTGGTGGGAGACCTCAAAGCCCAAGGAGATGGGAGGAACCCCCAAGCAAACTGGTAGGATGTGGGGGGACTGGGAGTGGAGGAGAAGTGGGGGCCGGAAAGGACCGGCACCCCTGAGGGGTGGCTGGGGGGGGAGGGGTTTCCATGCCTGGAGGGACCTTTGGGGGTTTGGATCAGGGGAGAGTGCACTGAGAGTTTCCCCTGTCCAATTGGCCTAGGAAGGCTGCCTGGCTCTCCGGCCAGGTCCTGTACCCTCAGAGGCCCCCTCTGGGTGGTGTTGGTCCTGGAAGCATAGGAGGGAGGCCAGAGGAGAACAGGAGAGGCAGGTGGGAGGGGCCCTCCGGGACCAGAGGAGCAGGAGTGGAGCAGAGGGCATTTGCTCAACCCACTCAGGCCCGGGAAGCCTGCTGGGCTCCCAGGCCAGGTCCTGCACCCTCTGAGACCAGAGACACCCCTGGGCCCCTTCTGTTCCATTGAGCCTAAGCCTAACCCCTCCCCCCAAGGGCCTTTTCCAGCCCTGTGGGTGCTAAGCATAGACCCCACCCACTGCCCAAACCCTGCTCCTGCTTAGGTCCCGCCCTACACAGCCAAGGCCTTTTCCACCTTTCTTTTTTTTTCTCCTCTTTTTTACACTTGTGGTTCTGTTTTACCTTCCAGTTGTTGTTTCATCTATATTTTTATTTTTATATTCTTTCTAACATATCTGTTAGTTTCCTAGTCTAAATTTATTTCTTGCTCTTTGTTATTATTCTCCTTTTTTTTTTTTTTTTTTTTGCCACCCCATGCAGCTTGTGGGATCTTGGTTCATGACCCAGGGATCGGGCTGAAGCTCCTGCAGTGAGAGCTCTTAGTCTGAACCACTGGACTAACAGAGAACCTCAGACCCCAGGGAATATTAACCAGAGTGAGGTCACCTGGAGGTCCTCATCTCAGCACCAAGACCCAGCTCTACACAACAGCCAACAAACTCACATGATGAAAGCCTCAGGGCAAACAAACAGTAAGGCAGGAACACAACCCCACCCATCAAAAAAAAAATGACATGACAAAAAAGAGTCACAAATGAAGGAGCAAAGTAAAAACCTACAAGACCAAATAAATGAAGAGGAAATAGGCAACCTACCTGAAAAACAATTCAAAGTAATGATAGTAAAAATGATGCAGAATCTTGGAAATAGAATGGAGGCATGGATTGAGAAAATACAAGAAATGTTTAACAAAGATCTAGAAGAACTAAAGAACAAACAAACAGAGATGAACAACACAATAACTGAAATGAAAAATAAGCTACAAGGAATCAATAAGAGAATAACTGAGGCAGAAGAATGAATAAATAAGCTGGAAGACAGAATGGAGGAAATAACTGCCGAGGAGCAGAATAAAGAAAAAAGAATGAAAAGAATTGAAGACAACCTCAGAGACCTCTGGGACAACACTAAACACACCAACATTCGAATTATAGGGGTCCCAGAAGAAGAAGACAAAAAGAAAGGGTTTGAGAAAATATTTGAAGAGATTATGGTTGAAAACTTCCTTAACATGGGAAAAGAAATAGCCACCCAAGTCCAGGAAGCACAGAGAGTCTCATACAGGATAAATCCTAGGAGAAACACACCAAGACACATATTAATCAAACTGACAAAAATTAAATTCAAAGGAAAAATATTAAAACCTGCAAGGGAAAAGCAAAAAATAACATACAAAGGAATCCCCATAAACTTATCAGCTGATTTTTCAGCAGAAACTCTGCAGGCCAGGAGGGAGTGGCAGGATATATTTAAAGTGATGAAAGAGAAAAACCTACAACCAAGGTTACTCTACCTAGCAAGGATCTCATTCAGATTCGATAGAGAAATCAAAAGCTTTACAGACAAGCAAAAGCTAAGAGAATTCAGCACCACCAAACCAGCTTTACAACAAATGTTAAAGGAACTTCTCTAGGCGGGAAAAACAGGAGAAGAAAAAGACCCACAAAAACAAACTGAAAACAATTAAGAAAATGGTAATAGGAACATACATATCATTAATAACTTTGAATGTAAATGGATTAAATGTTCCAACCAAAAGACACAGACTGGCTGAATGGATACAAAAACAAGACCCATATATATGCTGTCTACAAGAAACCCGCTTCAGACCTAGGGACACATACAGACTGAAAGTGAAGGGATAGAAAAAGATATTCCATGCAAATGGAAATCAAAAGACAGCTGGAGTAGCAATACTCATATCAGATAAAATGACTTTAAAATAAAGACTGTTACAAGACGTAAGGAAGGACACTACATAATGATCAAGGGATCAATCCAAGAAGAAGATAACCATTTAAATGTTTATGCAGCAAATGTAGGAGCACCTCAATACATAAGGCAAATGCTAACAACCATGAAAGGGGAAATTGACAGTAACACAATAATAGTAGGGGACTTTAGCACCCCAATTACACCAATGGACAGATCTTCCAAACAGAATATAAATAAGGAAACACAAGTGTTAAATGACACAATAGACCAGATAGATTTAGTTGATATTTATAGGACATTCCACCTGAAAGTGGCAGAATACACTTTCTTCTCAAGTGCTCATGGAACATTCTCCAGGATAGATCACATCTTGGGTCACAAATCAAGCCTTGGAAAATTTAAGAAAATTGACATCATATCAAACATCTTTTCTGACCACAATGCTATGAGATTGGAAGTTGATTACAGGGAAAAAAAACTGTAAAAGGCACAGATACTTGGAGGCTAAACAGTTCACTACTAAATAAGCCAGAGATCACTGAAGAAATCAAAGAAGAAACTTAAAAAATACATAGACACAAATGACAACAAAAACGCAATGACCCAAAACCTATGGGACTCAGCAAAATCAGTTCTAAGAGGGCAGTTTATAGCAATTCAATCTCACCTGAAGAAACAAGAAAAATCTCAAATAAACAATCTAACCCTATACCTAAAGCAACTAGAAAAAGAACAAAGAAAACCCAAACTCAGTAGAAGGAAAGAAATCATAAAGATCAGAGCAGAAATAAATGAAATAGAAATGAAGAAAACAATAGCAAAGATCAATAAAAATAAAGTTGGTTCTTTGAGAAGATAAAGAAAATTGATAAACCCTTAGCCAGACTCATCAAGAAAAAAAGGGAGAGGATGCAAATCAATAAAATTTGAAATGAAAAAGGAGAAATCACAACTGAAGTCACAGAAATACAACGGATTATAAGAGACTACTAAAAACAACTATATGCCAAAAAATTGGACAATCACGAAGAAATGGACAAATTCATGGAAAGGTAGAATTTTCCAAGACTGAACCAGGAAGAATTAGAAAATATAAAGAGACCTATCACAAGTAATGAAATTGAAACTGTAATTAAAATCTTCTAACAAAGAAACTTCTAGCACCAGATGATTCACAGGTGAATTCTATCAAATATTTAGAGAAGATCTAACACTGATCCTTCTCAAACTCTTCCAAAAAATTGCAGGGGGAGGAACACTCCCAAATTCATTCTACGAAACCACCATCATCCTGATACCAAAACCAGAAAAAGATATCACAAAAAAAGAAAATTGCAGACCAATATCACTGATGAACATAGATGCAAAAATCCTGAACAAAATACTAGCAAACAGAATCCAACAACATATTAAAAGGATCAGACACAATGATCAAGTGGGATTTATCCCAGGAATGCAAGGATTCTTCAATATATGCAAATCAATTGATGTGTTACAACATATTAACAAATTAAGGAATAAACACCGTATGATCATCTCAGTAGATGCAGAAAATATTCTGACAAAATTCAAAACCCATTTATGAAAAAAACTCTCCAGAAAATGGGCATAGAGAGAACGTACCTCAACATAATAAAGGCCTTATATGACAAACCAACAGCAAACATCATACTCAATGGTGAAAAACTGAAAACACTTCCACTAAGATCAGGAACAAGACAAGGATGTCCACTCTCGCCACTCTTATTCAACATAGTTTTGGAAGTCCTAGCCTTGGAAATCAGAGAAGAAAAAGAAATAAAAGGGATATAAATTGGAAAAGAAGAAGTAAAACTGGCATTGTTTGCAGATGACATGATAGTATACATAGAAAATCCTAAAGATGTCACCAGAAAACTACTAGAACTAATCAATGAATTTGGTAAGGTTGCAGGATACGAAATTAATGCACAGAAATCTCTTGCATTCCTATACACTAACAATGAAAAATTAGAAAGAGAAATTCAGGAAACAATCCCACTTACCATCACAACAGAAAGAATAAAATACCGAGGAATAAACCTACCTAAGGAGGCAAAAGACTTGTACTCAGACAACTATAAAACACTAATGAAAGAAATCAAAGATGACAAAAACAGATGGAGAAATATACCATGTTCTTCGATTGGAAGAATCAATATTGCGAAAATGCCTATACTACCCAAAGCAATCTACAGATTCAATACAATCCCTATTAAACTACCAATTGCATTCTTCACAGAATTAGAACAAAAAATTTTACAATTGGTATGGAAACACAAAGACCCCAAATAGCCAAAGCAATCTTGAGAAAGAAAAATGGAGTTGGAGGAATCAGACTCCCCAATTCAAATTATACTACAAAGCTACAGTAATCAAGACAGTATGGTACTGGCACAAAAATAGAAATATAGATCAATGGAACAGGATACAAAGCCCAGAGATAAACCCACACTCCTCTGGTCACGTAATTTATGACAAAGGAGGCAAGAACATACAATGGAGAAAAGACAGCCTCTTCAATAAGTGGTGCTGGGAAAACTGGACAGCTACATGTAAAAGAATGAATTAGAACACTACCTAACACCATACACAAAAATAAATTCCAAATGGATTCAAGGCTTAAATGTAAGACTGGACACTATAAAACTCTTAGAGGACAACATAGGAAAAGCACTCTTTGACATAAACCACAGCAAGATATTTTTTGACCCACCTCCTAGAGTAATGAAAATAAAAACAGAAATAAACAAATGGTACCTAATTAAACTCAAAAGCTTTTGCACAGCATAGGAAACCATAAACAAGACAAAAAGACAACCCTCAGAGTGGGAGAAAATATTTGCAAATGAAACAATGGACAAGGATTAATCTCCAAAATATACAAACAGCTCATGGAGCTCAGTTTCAAAAATACAAACAACCAAATTAAAAAATGGGTGGAAAACTTAAATAGACATTTCACCAAAGAAGACATACAAATGGTCAAGAGGCACATGAAAAGCTGCTCAACCTCCCTACTTATTAGACACACAAAACTACATTGAGGTATCACCTCACACCAGTCAGAATGGCCTTCATCAAAAAATATACAAACAATAAATACTGGAGAGGGTGTGGTGAAAAGGGAGCCCTCCTTCACTGTTTGTGGGAATTTAAACTGATACAACCACTATGGAGAACAGTATGGAGGTTCCTTAAAAAACTAAAAATAGAGCTATCATATGACCCAGCAATCCCACTACTGGGCATATACCCTGAGGAAACCATAATTCAAAAAGAGACATGTATCACAATGTTCATTGTAGCACTATTTACAATAGCCAGGACATGGAAGCAACCAAAATGTCCATTGACAGATGAATGGATAAAGAAGATGTGGCACATATATTACAATGGAATATTACTCAGCCATAAAAAGAAACAAAATTGAGTTATTTGTAATGAGGTGGATGGACATAGAGTCTGTCATACAGAGTGAAGTAAGTCAGAAAGAGAAAAACAAATACCATATGTTAACACATATATATGGGGGGAAAAAGGTACTGATGAGCTTAGTGGCAGGACAGGAATAAAGACATAGACATAGAGAATGGACTTGAGGACACGGGGGCAGGGACGGGGGCAGCTGGGGCAAAGTGAGAGTAGCATCGACACATACATGCTACCAAATGTAAAATAGATAGCTAGTGGGAAACAGCGGCATAGCACAGGGAGATCAGCTTGGTGTTTTGCGATGATCTAGAGGGCTGGGATAGAGAGGGTGGGAGGGAGATGCAAGAGGGAGGGGATATGGGGATATATGTATGCATATGGCTGATTCACTTTGTTGTACTACAGAAACTAACACAGCATTGTGAAGCAATTATACTCCAATAAAGATGTATTTTTTTAAAAAGCCACAAAAATATAATTTCTTTTTCTCTAAAATTACCCTGATTTTTACCAACTGTAGCCAAATTAAGATTAATTTGTTTATAAAATAAGTCTGGTTAATTGGTCAAATTAGCTCATATAATTTGTCTAGTAAAGTGGGTGCCTTGATCACTAAACATTGCAGAAAGTATAACCCAAGTGAAAAACACATTTCAAAACTATTTTTTTCACTGTGAGGGCATCAGCCTTGTAGCCAAGAAAGGCTTTAGACCATTAAATAAAAGATGGGCTTTGCCAGGGCACCAGGAAAAGCCAAGCTGCTGTTTTGGATTTCTCATAGCCCTGACTGTTTAATTTGTAGCTATTGTTTATCAATCTTCATTTCTCTCATTTCAGAGCAGACTATTGCCATGCTACAAGGACATCAGAATGGCAGAAGTCTGACAATGAGGGGTTAATTTTCTTGCTGACAAATTTTACAACAGATATAATATGAACTTATTGACTTTTAGTAAACTCAAGTACAATAAAATATCATAATTAATGTTGATGACTCTAAAGACATGTCTGTATTAATTAATAAACTTAAACAACAAACTTTAGCTTTAATACAAGGTATTAATTTAATATTAAATATTTTTCAGATCACATGAACTTGAAATCCATTTAGCTTAGTTTCTCTTATATTTAGAAATATTTAATTTGTTAGTGCTTACTTTTTTAAAAGCCAATTAAATAGAGCTTATTTATAAATTAACCTCAGCAATACTATCTAAAGACAAAAACACATAAGACTTACATATATCCAGACAGTCAGCAATCTCATAGTTCCATTTTAAAACTTATTCATTAAACAAGCATTGCAATGCAAAACTTATCAGTTTATAAATAACAGTTGGAATAGTTAAGTTTACAGACTTGTGTTTTAACAGGAATAGACATAGAATAGAGGAGGAAAATCTCAGAATTAAGAAGAAGAGTATAGATTGTTAAATCCTGTCAGAAGCAAGTAAAATTTCTTCCTTTTCACATACCATTGCCTTTGTCTCCTGCACCAGCAAAAAGATCCCTTCCTTGTCTCTAAACATTCATACATTTCTATGGTAACCCAAGCTGATTGCCACCATTCCTCTGGCTCCCTGTCTTTATACATCCATACAATCATTCCACTGGTCTGTACCTAGGTATACAATCAGAGCCCCAAAGCATTCGAGGTTGGTCGGCCTGCTTAAAGGGGCAGACATTGGCAGAGTGTCCTCCCCGGTACTCCTGGCTCATAGTGTCCCACGACCCCTCTAGGACCCAACCCCTATCCTTCTTATCTTACCACTATCCCTTCCCGGTTGCCAGCTGAAACAACAGAAAAGCGTCTCTGGGGCTCTGAGGAGCTACAGTTCTTTATGTCTCAGCACAGAAAGAATTCAGTGAGAGGCAAAGTGATAGATAAGAAGTGATTTATTAGAATAGGACGTTTGTGAGGCTTACATGTGGGTGGGTGAGAGGGTGCCACACACCAAGAACTTAGCAGGCTACAGTTTTATAATCAAAGGAAAAGTGGGGAGGAGGAGAGGACCACCTTCTTCCTCATTCTTGAGTAGACATCAAGCTTGCATCATCAGCTCCTCCTCCACGTCAGGCAGGGGGGTTTTCTTGTCCCTACAGGGTCAAGACAGGAC
Organism: Balaenoptera ricei; assembly: GCF_028023285.1. NCBI lineage: Eukaryota > Metazoa > Chordata > Mammalia > Artiodactyla > Balaenopteridae > Balaenoptera > Balaenoptera ricei. The sequence goes on from NC_082653.1 coordinate 31,650,802, forward strand.
TGTCATGGCACGATGGAAATGAGCAAAAATGTAGTAACATATGTTAAAAATGGTAAATCATCTCAAGTTTCAGTATAATGTCACCCTTTCCTTATATTTTTGTTTTTATTGTGCCTAGAGGAGCATGTCCTAGGAATCATTAACTTACTGAGATCACTGGGCAGGATGTGGGTCTTATTCCACTGTTGTTTTATTGGTTTGGGGGCATGTTTCATGCTCCTGTTGCATGGTTTTGTTGCTAAGCAAGACTGCTTGGTTTTGTGGTTAAGTAAGCTTGCTTTCATTAACTTACAAGGGTCTCCCATGCTTTTTCCTGAACTTATAATCCTCTAATAAGGTTAACTATTTAATTACCTACTTTGTCCCTTTACTCTGTCCCTATCAAAATTATGTGCATATCTTATTTAAAAATCAAAGAAAATGTAATAAAAACATTTCATAAAAGCAAACTGTTAAATACTCCATAGAAAATTTGCCAAAAATAGGCAGCATCTACAAACAAATATATCTACAAAACATTACCAAGGGATATAAAAAGAAAAATTTAATAAAGGAAGAGATATATAATGTTCCAGGATAGGAAGATAATGTTATAAGAATGCCAGTTCTCCCCAGAATTAACCTATAAATTTAACATCTCTCCAATCAAAAAATTTTTTTTGCTTTAGACCTCAGTAAAATGATCTAAAGTTTTTTAGAGGAATATTTGAAAAGAATAGCCAGGAAAAAAAAGAGTTATGAAGATTTCATTTAACCTACAAATTAAGGCAACATAAAAAAAATCAGTAATTTAAATACTTTGCTCTTGGTGTAATGATAGTTGGAAAGATCAATGAGGCAGAATAAAATGATCAGTTGAACTCATCAGAGAGCATAAAACAGGACAGTCACAGTTGTGGGGGAAAACATATAGTTTTGGGACCTGGATTTATTTGGAAGCAATGTTGAAGTTTCGAGTTATGCAGTATATTATTAAGTGAAAATAAAGTTATGAAAAATCTGCAAAATATAATCTTATTTTTGTAAGAACAATTAAAGTTAAAGTTGTGTACACACACACAAAAAGATGTTAGGGATAAAAACAAATACAGTAACACTGGTTATCTCTGGTAGTTGGCCATAAGTGTTTTTTATTTTCTACTCTGTATCAGTATTTTCTAATTTTTTTGAGAAAAACTCTATTTTTAAAAAATTGGCTATTTATTTTAGGAAGTATAAAGTTGGCCTAAACATTTCTATCATATATAAAGACTTTTAAAAAACATTCCAAATCTCTGGAATTCCATCACTCATATTTCTTTTCCATTTGTATGATAAAGATAAAATTGTGGTCCCCAAATTTATTTAAATATTCCTTAAAAAATATTTGCACTGTATTATTTTAAGGAGTTAACAATAAAAACAGATGAATTTCCATGAAAAACATTAATAGATAATGCTTTAGTTAGAAATGTATTTATTCAAAACAGCCCGTTCCTCAACCATGTCAGACCAACCAGTGTTACTACCTCTGGCTACACATACATTTTCTTTCCACATTTTTTTCTTTAAAAAATTGCTCCATGGTTTTAGAGAGTGATTCTTTTGAGCTGAAATTTTCCATGCTTGGTTCTCCATTAAAGGTGATATCATTTGGGAAAGATCGAAAAAGTGTATAGTGTTTAGTCACTTTTGCACTTATGAGGATGAAGAAAAAACACTCTCTCTATTTGAAAACCAATTTTAAAGGCTTTTCTTCTTACCTAACAGTAAATCTAAGTGGCTTGTTTTGGGAGGTTTAAAATTTGCATCCCAACAGTCCCCAAACAGCAATTTTATCTTTAGAACTAGCCTGTTGTTGAACTCAATGTTCTGCTTTCCTCTTTCCTTCCTTCTTGCAGTTTTTTAAAAAGAGAGAATAGAGTACGGTAGGTGGTATGCAGGCCTGAAGGTAGAAGCTGGGTCTGAGTTGGCATGCTAAAATGTACTACTGCCTGACCTTGCCCGTGCCATTCAAAGTCTGGTGTGTCTGGTGATAACCCTGCCAGCTATGGTGAGCATCACAGGAGGTGTACCTAGTAAAGCTGGTTGGAGTTGGCCAAGCACCATGAAATGCAAGTAAGTCTCACTGAGAGGCAAAGAAATCCAAAAGAGTGTTTTGGTTTCTGTGTTAGCAGTATTTACCTTGCATTATGAAAAACAAAAGACAAACCAATAAAATGAACCCCTTGGAGATATAGCACAGTGAGCATGACATTGGAGGTTGCTCTCAATGGGCAGTTCTCCAAATTTTTGACCATAGTTCACTTAGACTGAGTTGCAATCCCAGGGCTGTTGTGTATAGTCACACAGGTTGTTCACTGTACAATTCCAAGTTGTTCCTTTCACAGGTCCCTTGGCCAATTTATCTCTCCGAATCCCACTTGTCAGTGGAGGACTCTACCAAACACTACAGAGGAAAAAACCACCTAAAGTTGTAATGTGAACTTATTTTTGTGATACGTTATAAAATTATGCTTTAGGCACTTAAAAATAACTGAGTAATTTTATTACACATACCTTGAGATTTTGTTGCAAGTTACTCAAATAACACAAATTTATGAGAAGTCCATCTAATAAAGTGACACTGAGAAAGAAAATTCAAGGGAAATTACACACACATCTGTTTTAGTAATAAGAAAATGGATGATTTTATACAAGTTAATACATATCTTCAGCTCTGATTATGAAAAATGTAGGCTAAAAGCATTATTGATAAAAATATTAACAAAGCAACACAAAAACACATAGATAATTAAATAAAACCAAGAAAAATGTATAACTCAAAGCAAGAAGTCCCTTAATATGAAGCAACAACCAACTCAAGACAATAATAATAAGCAAATATTTATATAGTGCCCACTAGTTTCCAGGCACTAGTCTCAATATTTTACATGTATTAGCTCATTTTTCTGTAACATATTTAAACTCATGACAAAATTCTATAAGTATTATTTTCTCTATTTTACAGACAAGACACTGAGAAGTTAAACCATAACATTAATGGCTTTAATTAATAACCACTCTGTGCCCATGCCCTTTGCCCTGTAACTTTGTAGTCTCCACCCATTCTGAATACTGGGGCTTGTCTCATGTCTTGCTTTGGCCAATAAACAGGAAGTGAGAATAAGCCCGAGTTAGCATACTGGAAGATAAAGGAGGTAAAAGAGAGCTGAGGCACCCCAACAACCAGGCAGCCAAGCCAATTCTGAAGCAGAGTCACCTAGCTCTTAATCATGCCTAATACTAAACAGCAGAGAACAAAGATTGTTTCTGATGTACACATGGGCAGAACTTTTAAACTATTAATGTGTTAGCCATATTTCACAGAAGAACACCAAATTCCTCAGAACACTCTAGCATGACACCAGATTACTAGTAGGTGGATTGCTGCTGTTGACTGAAAAAAAAAAAAAAGCACAACCTAAAAGTTAAGAATTATGTTTTATTTGGCAGATTTTCTAAGGACTTCAAGCCTGGAAGATAGCTTCTCAGAATAGCTCTGAGGGATTGCTTCAAAGAGGTAAATGAGGAACCAGGATATATAGGGGTTTTTGCTACAAAGACCGGGTAGTTAGAACATCAAAAGATTACTGTTAAATAAAGAAAACCAGATATCTCAAGTTAATGAATTTAGCACTTTTGTGTGTACAGAAAGAAGCAAGAATCTGGTCTCATAGAAATCATCCCTTTGATTTGCACCTTAGATATCTAGGGCCAGTATCTTGTTCTTTTCCATTCTGAGCCCCCTCAGGGTGCACCCCTGGGGATGGCTGCAGTAGCTTGATGGCTGCAACTATGGCAGTCAACATTTTTTTATTCATACTGGTAATTAGCCCTTATTAATACATAAAAATATTTTAAATTGTACATCCATTGCTGAAGAAATGACTTGTCTTTCAGGTTGTTGAAACTGACCAACCAAAGACTACCAGGAATGTACCTGGTCAAATGAATTTAGGTATATTTAGCTTGTTGCAGCCAGGGAGAGAGCACACAATGGAATCCATGAGATGCCTTGTTAAGAGGCATTTATTCTAGGTTTTGGACTTGTACTGAGTGATTCTTAGGAGGGTTGAAGGAAGTTGGGTGTTAGGTTTGGACTGAGTGTGTCTGGAAGTGAAGACCAGTTCTTGGGCCAGTACTTTTGGAAAGTGTGGGTAATTTGGTGATTGGGTATCTTGGTAATTTTTATTTGGTAAGTAGAAGAATTGAAGCAGTGCTAGAGAGCTGTCATTGGTAAAGCAACAGCAATTACTCCTATCAGCAAGAAAAGAAAAATGTTTATTTTTGTGGCTGTGGTATGGCTTTGTCTCCGCCTTGTTTCAGGCATGGTCTCAGAGTGGCCTTGTCTGATTATTGTTTATAGTCTGTGAAAGTTGTTTATATTCATTTGGGAACACTTTGCTTCAGCTTAGCTGTTAGCTGCTAGCTGCCAGCTGTCAAAATAATTTTTTACTTTCTGGGAAATAATTTTGAGACCACTGGGAGAGGAAGTGCCCTGAAAGCAGTTCATGTTGGGGTATGTGGGTTATATGTAGGTATTGCCTTAGAGGTCCAGAGAACTAGATGGTGAAAATATAAGGGTAAGTGGCTGTGGGAGAGGGAAGTACATGGGGAGGGGGGAAGCTGCTAAAAATGGAGAAGTAGACTAGGAGCCTACATAACAACCATAACCCTAGCTGTGATTCTGAGAGGGGAATTAACTACCCCCCAAAATGAGTAGTTAGAAACATGCAGACTGCCTGTGGAAAAGATGAAATCAAGCCAGCCAGGAAAGGGGGAAAGAGAGGGCCTATGGAAAAAGTAGAGCCAAACTAAGAAATGGGAGCAGCATATCCAGAAGAGGCAGAAGACAAGGCTAACTCTGAAAATAATCACCAGCAGTGTCTTGAAGAAACTTTCCAGAAACTGTGTGGTATTCTTGAAAGCATACATAAAGACAGGGCTTTTAAGTGCCAGGGAACAAAAATCCTGATGAGATTACAGATAATTATGCAAAGACACCCAGGGATGAGAACAGCAGAAATGTACAAGATTGCAAAAGATTTAAATCCTTTAAAGGACTTAAATAACTTTACAAATGTTGAACTTAAAATCACATTAAAAGGCAGTAAAGAGCTTACTTAATGATGTAGAGACATGAATAAATGACACACTGTGCAAATCTGAGAATACAGAAAAAAGACAAATGACATGAAAATGATAGAGAGAATATAACACAAACAGAGGATGGAGAATGGAAAACTTAAACATGGGGAAATCTTAAAGGAAAGATCAAAACAAATGAGTTACAAATTTTCCCTCATTTTTATCTTTATGAAATTAAGATGCATCTCATATCTTATAATTTGCCTGCCATTCCCCACCACCACCCAAAACACTTGTTTTTTCTGTGGTGTACATTTTCAACTGATGTCAGTTTAGAATCAAGGAAATATGTCAATGGAAAAAAATTTCCTTAGCTAAAGACAGATCCAAGATTGAAAATGCTCACTTGAGTTCCAAGGACTATAAGTGGGAAAAACCCAAAATTAAAGATTTCTTGGCAAAAACTTCTAACTCTTAGAGAAAAAAAAAATCCTACAAGCATCCAGTCCTAAATATCAAATTACCCACAAAAGAGCAAATGCTAGGCTCCCTTACTGCTGCTCCCCAACACCAAAGGTTGAAAGGTCACATGTAACTGAGCAGGACCCTGTGGGACCTTCCCAGTGCAGGTCCTTTCCCCATACCCTCTGCTTTAGCTCCTCTCTGAAGTACCTAGATAACAGTATCTAAGGCATATTCCTGAGTTGTTTTACGGTTGTGAAAACCTCCCATCAAATGGAAGATGTTAACTACTTGATGAGCATGAGCACGTAGCCCTCAGACCTACTGGTGCCTAAGGATTAATAAAGTTAACCCCTGTGACACTTTCTTGTTACTGTCAACAAAAAAGAGAATTGTGCAGGAGCTGATCACATACCCTGCGACACACCCTCCCTCATCTGGCCTTTAAAAATGCTTTGCTGAATCCCTTCAGGGAGTTTGGGGTCTTTGGGGGCATGAGTCACCTGTCTCCTTTCATGGCCCTGCAATAAACCTTTCTCTGCTCCAAACTCTGATGTTTTGGTTTGTCTGGCCTCACTGTGTGTTGGGCGCACAAACTTGGGCTAACACACAGAGGCTGAAATTTGTGGCCCAGGAATTTTTTACTCAGCAAGTTGTTCATATGTAATAACTATAAAAAGACATTGCTGGGCTATAGGTGTATCAGTCAGGGTTCTCCAGAGAACAGAAAAAGAGAGAGAGAGGGAGAGAGAGAGAGAGATGGAGAGAGAGAGAGCCCTATTTTAAGAAATTGGCCCATGCAATTGTGAAGCCTGGCAAGAGTGCAATCTGTCAAACAGGCTGGCAACTTGGGAACTCAGGCAGGATTTCTATGTTAGTCTTGAGGCAGAATTCCTTCTTTTTGGAGAAGCCTGAGTTTTAGTTCTTAAGGACTTCAACTGTTTGGATGAGGCCCACTCACATTATGGAACTGAGCAGGACTGTATGAGGCCTTCCCAGAATTGACCCCACCCATGTCCTCTGCCTGCCTTTTCTCTGTAGAAAAACTTTAGTCAAAGAATAAATGTAATCAGAGAAATGAGAAAATGAAGAAAGAGAGGAAAACAGTCAAGCAAGACAAAATAATAATACTTTAGCCATTAAACAAAGTCAAGGACCTTTAGTTCTTCATAAAGGACTATAGATAATATTCTGAGGCCATGTCCTTTGAGCTGTTTTGCAGATACTGAAACCTCCACCATGTGGAAGAAGTTAATTGTATGCTTCCCACAAACACATAGACCCCCAGACCAGTTGGAATCAGAAGGTTGATAATGCTGACTCCCGATTACTATACTTCGCCAACATCCAATCAGAAGAATGTCCACACATCCCACAAACCCCATCCTTCACCCTGTCTTTAAAAACCTTTACCTGAAAGTCTTCAGGGAGTTCGGGTCTTTTAAGCTCTAGCTGCCCTGGACGCCTTGCTTGGTGCCCTGCAATAAATGCTGCACTTTCCTTCACCACAACCCAGTGTCAGTAGATTGGCTTTACTGCGTGCAGAAAAGTGGACCCAAGTTTGGTTCTGTAACAATTTCAGCTGTTTGTAAATATTAATTACATCTACAAAATGCCATCAAAGCAACATCTAGACTAGTATTTGACCAAACAACTGGGCACCATAGCTTAGCCAAGTTGACATAACATTAACAACCACACAAGGATTCACAAAATATATCAGCCTCTCTAAAACAAATGTCTTAAAAGTATTTTCTAAATACAAAACATAAATTTGAGAAAACCATGGTAAAAAGACATAGAAATCAGTTAAAGTAAAAGCCTGAAAAATGTACGTCTGTTTCTAGAATTGAATGAAAAAGCCAAAAATATTCTTGAAATGAAAGGGCTCTAATATTAAAAATAGTGTAGGAACTACAATTTAGATGTAAATCCAAGATTATGTTAACAGAGAAAAAGGAGGAAAAAGAAAATGAAGGGCTCATCTAAGGTTGAGAACATAAAAACGTACCAATATATAAGCTTGAGTTTGAGATTTGTTGGGAAAACATACTTTAAATAATTATTTCAAAACTCTAAATTAACAAATAGAATTTTTAAAATGATAAATTATCTTCCAAATTAGTGATGAAAGTATAATCTTGCCCAAGTAGATTGTGCATACCTGTCACTGTTACTATCATTTGAGCCCTATGTCCCTGCATCAGTAATTCACACCTGGTAAGAACTAAGCCATGTTTCTCAATCCCTGACTGCACATTAGAATCACCTGGAGAGCTTGTACACATCCTGATGCCCAAGTGGCACCCCATACCAATTGCATCAGAATCTCTTGAGATGGGGCCCAGTCACCAGCAGTTTTCATAACTACCCAAGTGATTCCAAATTTGTTCAGTCAGGTTTAAAAACCCCTGGCCTTGGCCCTTTCTTATGTTTTTTGGGGAGGGGCATTCTACTTTAACATAAAATTTATGCAGTTACTTGCCCCTCTACTATTCCTTTGTATCACCTTTTCAGTTATCCTTGATTATTTGGTTACAATCTACAGCTCCCTACTCACAGTACAGTCCAAGGACCAGAAGCCTCAACATATCTTGGGAGCTTGTTGAGAATACACTTGTTTCATGGCCCTGCCTTCCTAAGTGGTCTTCTTGATTCCTAATCTTCCCTTCTTCAATCAACTAACAGAATACTCTTTCCAAAACACAAATCTGATCATGCCATAACTCTCTCTATAAAGAATCAGAAATTCAATCTGCCCTCTATACTAAAATCTAAGATACTAAAAATGGAATTCAGAATTCTCTAAGGATGGTCCTTTTTACCTTGCCCTATACTTCCTTCTCAGCCTCATTTTCTCAGGAAATGAGGCTGAGAAGAAAGCGTTAGCCATTAAACAAAGCCAAGGACCTCCTAACTCCAGGCCATTAACCATTCACCAAATAGGATAAGCCCTTTCACACTTCAGATCTTGGGATAATATTTTCCTTAGCTGAGAATGCCTCTTGCAACATTTTCTCATTAACTCTTAGTCTTTCTTCGAGGTTCAATTTAGATGCCACCTCTGCTATGAAGACTTTACCAATCTCTCAGTCAAAAGGAATTTCTTTTTTGTTCTTTCTTATAACCCTGTTACATTCAATCTTATGTGTTGACCTGTCTGTCTTTTCACCTAGATTGTTAATTCTTTGAGGGAAGTAATAATTCCCTTTAGCCCCTGTTCTGCCAGTGAGTGCTTATAAAACAAATGTTGTGGGTCACATTTCAAATGTCTGTAGGTGAATTCTTTTATCGGGGTCAACCCATCTCACATTCCATGAGCACTTCAGAGTGCAAGACAAGCCCACACTATTTCAACTTGAGTGAGTATTTACTGCCAAAAGTCTCTAACTTTGGCTTATTAAACAACTCCTTGATATTTTATAGAATTTCCATGCTCTCTCATCATCTTCATCTTTTATTCCACACTGGTGGAGTGCTTGCTCTGTCCTGACATTTTCTTCACTTCACCCACATTGACACTTCCTTTCTGGGGGCCCAGTTTGTCTAAGATGGATTCAAGGAATGGATCAACTTTCTAAGGATGATGACTTAACTTCTTATAAATCTAAGGACAATATTGGAAGCTCAAATTAAATGTCTAAACAACTGCCCAGGAATGTTTGCTTGGGGAGTGGGTGTAGGATATCGGTGTCAACTGATTAAAACACTCAAGTCTTTTGGCAGTTTCCAAAGAGAATGTGGTTGTCCACGTGCCTGCATGTAATTTAACAGCAGAGCAAGGCTATCTCTACTCAGGAATCATGCTAATCAAACAGTCACAGATTCCTGCAAGAGCATCTGTAGCCCAGGGCTCTGACAAGCTAGCACACAACCCAAGCAGTCCAACTGTGACTGCCAGGTGCCTAATGCTTGGACTAAACACACTAAAAGTTGACAGAGGTGATTCTGGAGGTTACAAAGTCCTAGATAAAAGCTACCTACAAGGACAATATATTTTTCCCAAATGTTTTTGCCTTTCTGCATAACCTGATACAAATATTCTACTCACATCATGCTCTCTCCATCTTGTAGACAACTTGTTTACTATTGTGGTATAATAATATTATTTTATTTGTACAGAGGCCCCAGGCCAAGTTCCCAAGCACTAGAAACCAGACTCTATGCTTGTCCTCTTGATCAAGCCCCCACTCTGTATTCCATCAAACAGAGAGAATAAACCAAGAGAGAGGAAGAGATGAGATCTGAGAAACAGAGATTCCAACACAAGAGAAGGGCAAAGCAAATTTGAAAATGACAGTAATGAGAAGTCTCAGTATTACAGCTGCTCTTCAGGCTTAATGTGTTACCAACTCAGAGAAGAGGAGAATGGGGGTTGCAGAGGACACATCTCCAAGAAAGAAATAGAAACCATATATTACTTAGTGTGACTGGGTTTTTGGAAAATCATACTGAGAAGCTACTTGAAGATGTAGGGAGAGTTAACAAAAGTTGAAAAGAAGTCTAAGCAAATTAGAAACAAGGCAATCTTTAACTTCAGGAAAAATGAAAAGTAAGGAAAAAAAGCCACCCATTGTAGTAAGCTACAATGCTCAATTGTGAATAATATTTGTATAAGCATAACAATGTGAACATAGAATTGTATTTAGACCAAAATAGTAATATTATATTAATAAAAGCTAACATTAGGAGATTTTAATTCAATGTTTTTGGTCCAAGACAAATCAAGTGAACAAAAATTTACTAAAGATAGACAAAATAAACAATAATGTAAATATAGATGGAACTCTGTACCCTAGAGTGAATATATATTCTTCACAAGTCCACGTGATCATTCATGATAATTGGCCACATATTAGCTCGCAAGAAAAGCTCAATAAATTCTAAGAACCAGAAACAATACTGACAACATTCTTTGATCACATTGCAATAAAACTAGATATTAATAACATCAGGATAAAAACCCTGAGAATTAAAAAAAAATCCTATTTTAAACTCTTGCTACTCAAATAGTAGTCTGTAGACAGAAACATCTGCATCCCTTTGGGCTTGTTAGAGATAAAGATTCTCAGATGTCCCAGACCTACTGAGTCAGCATCTGCATTTTACAAAATACACAGGGGACTTGCAAGTGTACTCATGTTTATCTATTGCTATGGACTGAATGTTTGTGTTCCCTCAAAATTCATATGTTAAAATCTAAAAATCTGTGTAATGGTACTTGAAAGTGGGGCCTTTGAGAAGTAGTTAGGTCATGAGGGTAAAGCTCTCACAAATGGGATTGGTGCCCTTTTAAGAAGAGGCCAGACCTAGCTCACCTTCTTTCTGCCATGTAAGTATACAAGAAGAAGTCAGCCGTCTGCAAACCAGAAGGGAGTCCTCACCAATCCAACCATGCTGGTACCCTGGTCTCAGACTTCCTGCCTCCAGAACTGTGAGAAATATGTTTCTGTTGTTGATAAGCCACTCAGCTTATGATATTTTGTTTTAGCAGCCTGAGTTAAGACACCCATTGTTTCCAGAAAATAATGATAATTAAAATAAACACCAGAACTATGGTTCAAAAACAGAGCAGAGCTCAAGAAAAATTTTAGTCTTAAATGTTTATATTAATAAAAGCAAAACAAAGAAAATCAATGCATTAAATATCCAACTCAAAAAAATTAGGGAAATATACAATATAAACTAAAAGAAAAAGAAAACACAAAATAAACTAAAAGAAGGAAGACTTCATAATGATAAAAGCAGAAATGAATAAGTTAGAAAAACAGAATTCACTAATTAAAATCTATTACTCTTAAAAGAAAAAAATTTAATAAAATAGATTGACAAATAGAAAATTTAATCAAGCAAAAAGAGAAGAAACACAAACACAAAGTAAGAAAAGGTATAAAACAAATAACATCAGCAACGAAGTAAAATTTTTAAATTAGACTTATTTGCACAATTCTATGCTAGTAGCTTTGATTTTTGAATATGCAAATGTAAATGAAATTTTAAAACTTGATGAAATAAATAATTTTCATGGAAAATATAATTCACTAAACCTAATACCAGAAGAAACACAAGTATCATATAGGTGAAAACTATATGTACCAATTTCTATTAAAGAAATAGAGAAAGCTTTAAATGAATAAGCCTCCATCAACTCATAGAACATACACACAGGCCCAGATAGTTTCACATAAGAATTCTACCAAGTCTCTGAAAAATAGATCATTAGAATGCTATTTTAACTAACCTGGGCTTTAAAAAAATAATAAAAAGTTCCAAATTATTTTTTAAATGAGTGTAACATTGACACCAAAACATGGAAAAATTGCACAAAAAAACAGTATGCATTAATCTCACTTACAAATATATATTAAAGTTTTAAATATAACAACAATTAGAACCAAGCAGTTCATTAAGAGAATAGGAGCATGACCAAGAAGGATTCGTTCCAGAAATGCAAGGATGGTTTAGTGTTAGGAAAGGCAGTAATATTAATAGATTTTAGGAGAAAAAATCTTTAACATATTGATGCTGAAAAGGCATTTGACCCATTCTAAAAATCATTTTATAAAGGAATTAATAAATACAAAAATTAGGAACACAATAAGGATGCCCACTTTCATTTAACATTGCACTGGAGGTATTAGCTACTCCTATTGGACAAAAGAAAAATATTCAAGTAGAAACACTGGAAAAGAGAAGGTAAATTATCACTCTTTGTGGATGGTATGACTCTTACCTGGGAAATCTAAAAGAATTAACTAAAAACCTCAATGAACAAAAAGAGACTAAAGTAAATAAATATGCTATAAAAATTAATATGTAAAAATCCATAGTTTTCATATATAACAACAGCAATGAATTAGAAAATACGACAGAGATGATTTTGTTTATAATAACAGCAGAAGATATAAATATCTAAATATAAACTTAACAAGAAATAAGTAAAACTTTATGTGGAAAAGTTTAAAATGCTCCTGAGGGCTTCCCTGGTGGTGCAGTGGTTGGGAGTCTGCCTGCCAATGCAGGGGACACGGGTTCGAGCCCTGGTCTGGGAGGATCCCACATGCCGCGGAGCGGCTGGGCCCGTGAGCCACAGCTACTGAGCCTGCGCGTCTGGAGCCTGTGCTCCGCAACAAGAGAGGCCGCGACAGTGAGAGGCCTGCGCACCGCGATGAGGAGTGGCCCCCGCTCGCCGCAACTGGAGAGAGCCCTTGCACAGAAACGAAGACCCAACACGGCAAAATAAAATAAATAAATTTATAAAATGCTCCTGAAATACCCAAAATAGACACAGAGTCTCTATTCTAAGAATCTATTGGTTTAAATAATTGACTACCCAATGTCTATGATTATCTAATCACTCCCTTTCAGGATGGGCATGTGACCAAAGCTGGCCAATGAGATGTGAAACAATATCTGCTGGTATGGCAAAAGTTTCTCACTCTTTAAAGGAGACCCAAGGAAGATGCAGGTTCTTCCTTTCTCCAGATCTTATCATGTCCAGATGCTTGAAACTGATGATGTTGCTTTGCAACTACACTAGGGCCAGGCTAAGTGCAAAGCCAGCACAGCCAGGATGCCAAGGGGAGTTCTGGTATGAACTAGGCTCCTTGATGACACTTGAAGCATGGGTTATGCTGTGCTTGGAGCCAACACCTGTGGACTTCCTGTTATATAAGTCAATAAATGTCCTTATGTTTTAGTCCATTTAAAGCAGGTTTTTCTGTTACTTGCTGCCAAAGAATTCTCGCTGGCACAATCTGTGAACTCCTTTCCCAGAACAAAACTTTCAGAATTACTATTGTTTTATAATGGTTTAATATTATAGTGAGCTTGTCTGGGGTTGAGGGGATAATCTTTTAAAAACTTTCTTAATTTTCTCAAGTGATTTAATAAGATAATTCCTATTGAGTCAATTAATTGTAGCCATCTAAATTCTTAATAAAATTTCCATTTCAATGATTTTCCAAATTTATTAGAAATCAAGTATGCATTTTATTATAAGTTTTGTAACTTCTATATAAATTCTATCCCTTTTTTTTTCTTTTTTCTTTTGATTATGGGACTTTATTATTAGATTTTCCAGCAGCTGGCCCCTTTTATTGATTCTTTGTAAAAACACTTTCCTGGGATTCACTATCTCTTCATGCCATTGTTTTCCTGCTGCTGGTTTATTTATTTTTTAATTTTATGATTTTAATTTACTTCTTTTTAATTCCTTGGATACTTTTTTCTTTTTATCATTTTTTTCTACTTGAAATAATTTATTTTCTTGCTTTCACTTTTAGAAATATATTTAGCATTACAAATTACTTGAGAACAACTTTATGCATATCCCATAATTTTAAATATAAATTATCCTGATTCTCATTATTTTTCAATTAGCTGTTTTCATACCCTTGATTTCTTCCTTAGTCAAATAATTATTCAAGGGAATTCCCTGGTGGTCCAGTGGTTAGGACTCTGCACTCTCACTGCAGAGGGCCTGGTTTCAATCCTTGGTTGGGGAACTAAGATCCCCCACGCTGTGTGGCATGGCCAAAAAAAAAAAAAAAGTATTCAAAAGAGTGTGCATAAAAGTAGTTTTATCTTTTGCTATTAGTTTCTAGTTATGTTATAAGTTTGCTTAAGAATATAGATTGCATATATTCATCTTTCTGACATAATGTTTGTTATTTGCTTGTGCTATTTCAGATTTTTTAATTTAAAAAAACTCTGTGGTCATTTAGCAAAAAGATGCATTTTACAATGTAAATAGTATATATATATATATATATATATATATATATATATATATATATATATATATAATAAAACAAATGGTAATTTTATAATACAAATTTTGAAATAGTCCTGAATTCTACTTTACTATTCATATTGTTCCAATCATTTACACCATAATGCCATATTTTATGAGGGCAAATACAACAGTTTGAAGAACTGCTGCTGGAAATTTTAGGGGTAGAATGTACAACTAAGCATAAGAGTACTGCCCAGAACCATGGATTTGTTGCAATAGGAATCTGCAGGGGGGAGGAGGCTGCTTGTGAATGTCAAAAGAACAGAAAATACTATAACTGTAGTAGGGTTGACTGTCCTGCTGAGAGCTCTACATGGTGTCTGGCATCTAGGAGCTACCTAAAAATTGTTTCTTCCATGAAGGTGTAGACTTTTCCCCCCCAGAATGTTTGGTTGCATACAGGCCATGCCAAAGGTAGTATAGTTAGTTAGCTCTGGGGGGTGGGGGTTGGGGAGGAAGACTGGATAAGAAGAGATGGCCCCAGGGGCTATCTTGAATTATAATCATCCCTAGGTAGCCAAAGCATCCCCAGGGGGATTAGTTCTAGGCCCTCAGCAGATACCAAAAGCCATGGTTGCTAAAGTCTCTAGCATTTGCATATAACCTATGGATACCCTCCCATATATTTTACTTTTTACTTTTTTTTGAATTTTATTTTATTTATACAGCAGGTTCTTATTACTTATCTATTTTATACATATTAGTGTATATATGTCAATCCGAATCTCCCAATTCATCCCACCACCACCCCCCGCTTTCCCCCCTTGGTGTCCATAGGTTTGTTCTCTACATCTGTGTCTCTATTTCTGCCTTGCAAACCGATTCATCTGTATCATTTTTCCAGATTCCACATATATGTGTTAATATACTATATTTGTTTTTCTCTTTCTGACTTACTTCACTCTGTATGACAGTCTCCAAGTCCATCCACATCTCTACAAATGACCTAATTTCGTTCCTTTTTATGGCTGAGTAATATTCCATTGTATATATGTACCACATCTTCTTTATCCATTCATCTGTCGATGGGCATTTAAGTTGCTTCCATGACCTGGCTATTGTAAATAGTGCTGCAGTGAACATTGGGGTGCATGCGTCTTTTTGAATTATGGTTTTCTCTGGGTATATGCCCAGTAGTGGGATTGCTGGGTTATATGATAGTTCTATTTTTAGGTTTCTAAGGAACCTCCATACTGTTCTCCATAGTGGCTGTATCATTTACATTCCCACCAACAGTGCAACAGGGTTTCCTTTTCTCCACACTCTCTCCAGCATTTGTTGTTTGTAGATTTTCTGATGATGGCCATTCTAACAGGTGTGAGGTGATACCTCATTGTAGTTTTGATTTGCATTTCTCTAATAATTAATGATGTTGAGCAGCTTTTCATGTACTTTTTGGACATCTGTATGTCTTCTTTGGAGAAATGTCTATTGAGGTCTTCTGCCCATTTTTGGATTGGGTTGTTTGTTTTTTTAATATTGAACTGCATGAACTGTTTATATATTTTGGAGATTAATCCTTTGTCTGTTGATTCATTTGTAAATAGTTTCTCCCATTCTGAGGGCTGTCTTTTCATCTTCTTTATGGTTTCCTTTGCTGTGCAAAAGCTTTTAAGTTTCATTAGGTCCCATTTGTTTATTTGGGTTTTATTTCCATTACTCTAGGAGGTGGGTCAAAAAGATCTTGCTGTGATTTATGTCAAAGAGTGTTCTTCCTATGTTTTCCTCTAAGAGTTTTATAGTGTCCAGTCTTACATTTAGTTCTCTAATCCATTTTGAGTTTATTTTTCTTTATGGTGTTCGGGAATGTTCTAATTTCATTCTTTTACATGTAGCTGTCCAGTTTTCCCAGCACCACTTATTGAAGAGACTGTCTTTTCTCCATTATATATTCTTGCCTCCTTTGTCATAGATTAATGGATCATAAGTGCATGGGCTTATTTCTGGGCTTTCTATCCTGTTCCATTGATCTATGTTTCTGTTTTTGTCCCAGTACCACCATACTGTTTTGATTACTGTAGCTTTGTAGTATAGTCTGAAGTTAGGGCACATGATTCCTCCAGCTCCATTCTTTCTGAAGACTGTTTTGGCTATTGGGGGTCTTTTGTGTTTCCATACAAATTAAAAAATTTTTGTTCTAGCTCTGTGAAAAATGCCATTGGTAACTTGATGAGGATTGCATTGAATCTGTAGATTGTCTTGAGTAGTATGGTCATTTTGACAATATTCTTACAGTAGAGAACACAGTGTATCTTTCCATCTCTTCGTGTCATCTTCAATTTTCTCTCCTCAGTGTCTCATAGTTTTCAGAATACAGGTCTTTTGCCTCCTTAGGTAGGTTCATTTCTAGGTATTTTATTCTTTTTATGTGATGGTAAATGGGATTGTTTCATTAATTTCTCTTTCTGATACTTCATTGTTAGTGTATAGAAATGCAAGTGATTTCTGTGTATTGATTTTGTATCCTGCAACTTTACCAAATTCATTGATGAGATCTAGTAGTTTACTGGTGGCATCTTTAAGATTATCTATGTACAGTATCATGTCATCTGCAAAGAGTGACAGTTTTACTTCTTCCTTTCCAATTTGGATTTCTTGTATTTCTTTTTCTTCTCTGATTGCTATGGCTAGAACTTCCAAAACCATGTTGAATAAAAGTGGCAAGAGTGGTCATCCTTGTCTTGTTCCTGATCTTAGAAAAAATGCTTTCAGCTTTTCAGTGTTGACTTTGATGTTAGCTGTGGGTTTGTCATATATGGCCTTTATTATGTTGAGTTATGTTCCCCCATGACCACTTTCTGGAGAGTTTTGATCATAAATTGATGTTGAATTTTATCAAAAGCTTTTCCTGCATCTATTGAGATGATCATATGGTTTTTATTCTTCAATTTGTTGATGTGGTGTATCACACTGATTGATTTGTAGATATTGAGAAATCATTCATCCCAGGATAAATCCCACTTGATCATGGTGTATGATCCTTTTAATGTACTGTTGGATTTGGTTTTCTAGTATTTTGTTGAAAATTTTTGCTCTGCATTCATCAGTGATTTTGGCCTGTAATTTCATTTTTTTAGTGATATCTTCCTCTGATTTTGTATCAGGGTGATGCTGGCCTCGTAGAATGAGTTCAGAAGTGTTCCTTCCTCTGTAATTTATTTGGAAGAGTTTCAGAAGGATAGATGTTAACTCTTTTCTAAACGTGTGATAGAATTCACCTGTGAAGCCATCTGATCTTGGACTTTTGTTTGTTGGGAGATTTTAAATTACTGATTCAACTTCATTACTGGTAATTGGTCTGTTCATATTTTCTACTTGCCCCTAGTTCAGTTTTGGGACACTGTACCCTTCTAAGAATTTGTTTCTTCTAGATTGTCCATTTGATTGGCGTAACTTATCCTTTTTCATTTCTGATTTTATTGATTTTGGTCCTCTCCCTTTTTTTCTTGATGAGTCTGGCTGAAGGT
Organism: Balaenoptera ricei; assembly: GCF_028023285.1. NCBI lineage: Eukaryota > Metazoa > Chordata > Mammalia > Artiodactyla > Balaenopteridae > Balaenoptera > Balaenoptera ricei. The sequence goes on from NC_082653.1 coordinate 31,668,637, forward strand.
TTATGAATTTTGTTTTCTTTTCAGAGAATCAGCTTTTAGTTTCATTGATATATATATTTTTTTAGTCTTTAATATTTCTGCTCTGATCTTTATGATTTCTTTCCTTCTACTAACTTTGGGCTTCATTTGTTTCTCTTTCTCTAGTTGCTTTAGGTGTAAGTTTAGGTTGTTTATTTGAGATTTTTCTTATTTCCTGAGGTAAGCTTGTATTGCTGTAAACTTCCCTCTTAGAACTGCTTTTTCTGGATCCCATAGGTTTTGGACAATCATATTTTTGTTTTCATTTGTCTCTAGGTATTTTTTGATTTCCTCTTTGCCTTCTTCAGTGATCTATTGGTTGTTTAGTAGCATATTGTTTAGCCTCCACGTGTTTGTGTTTTTTGCAGTTATTTTCTTGTAGTTGATTTCTAATCTCATAGTGTTGTGGTTAGAAAAAATGCTTGGTATGATTTAAATTTTCTTAAATTTACTGAGGCTTGTTTTGTGACCTAGCAAGTAATCTATCCTGGAGAATATTTCATGTGCACTTGAAAAGAATGTGTATTCTGTTGCTTTTGAATAGAGTGCTCTATAAATATTGATTAACTCCACCTATCTTAATGTGTCATTTAAGGACTGTGTTTCCTTCTTGATTTTCTGTCTGGATGATCTGTCCATTGATGTAAGTGGGGTGTTAAAATCCCCTTCTATTATTGTGTTACTGTCAATTTCTCCTTTTATGTCTGTTAATATTTTCTGATATATTGTGGTGCTCCTCTGTTGGATGCATATATATTTACAATTGTTATATATTCTTCTTCAATTGATTCCTTGATCATTATGTAGTGTCCTTCTTTGTCTCTTGTCACAGTCTATATTTTAAAGTCTTTATTTTAAAGGGCAGAGTTGGTTCCTAGAGTCTGGTTGCAGTGTCGAGGGATCCCGGATCTTGTTTCAGATCATTGGGAGGTCATGGTTCCTGATACAGTTAGGTATGGCACCCAGGGTGTCAAGAAGTTTGTGTTGGCCTGCTAGTAGGCAGGCTAGACCCAGCTGGTCCCAGGGTAGGGTCTGAGCTGTATTGTGGGATCATAGTTTTCTTGCTTCTGGTGTCTGCACCTGGTTGGTGAGGCTACAGGCTTGTGCAGGCTTCCTGACAGGAGTGGCTGGTGCCTGTCCACTGGTGGGTGGAGCTGGGTCTTGGCCTCTGGTTGGCTGGGCTGTGTCTAGGGGCATGTCCAGACGTGGCTGTGGACTCTTTAGACTTTAGGCAGCCTGTCATCTGATGGGTGACACTGTGTCCTTGCCCAGTTAGTTGTTTGACCTGAGGCATCCTAGCACTGGAGCCTACAGTCTATTGTATGGGGCCAGGTCTTGGTACTACTGATCCAAGATGTCAGCCTCCAGCAGTGATCATGCAACTGAATGTTCCCCAATATGTCTGCCACCAGTTTCTATGTCCACCGGGTGAGCTACAGTCACCATCCCCCATCCCCCACCTCTCCAGGAGACTCTTTAAGACCAGCAGATAGATCTGGCCCAGGCTCCTATTAAATTACTGCTTTTGCCCTGGGTCCAGTGCACATGAAATTCTGTGTGTTCTCTTTAAGAGTGAAATCTCTATTTCTACCAGTCTTGTGGGGCTCCTGCAATTACGTATTGCTGGTCTTCAAAGCCAAATGCTCTGGGGGCTCATCTTCCCAATACTGGAACCCTGGACTGGAGAGGCTGATGTGGGGTTCAGAACTCTCACTCCTTTGGGAGAAACTCTGTAATATAATTATTCTCCAGTTTGTGGGTTGCCTACCAAGAAGGTATTAATTTTGATTACATCGTGAGTCCAACCTTCCTACTCATTTCATTGTGGTTCCTTCTTTATATCTTTAGTTGTAGAAGATTTTTTTTGGTAGGCTCAGTCTTTTTCATCAATGGTTATTCTGCAGATAGTTGTGAGTTTTGGTGTGCTGATGAGAGGAGGTGAGCTCAGAGTCATTCTACTCTGCTATCTTGCCTGCTCCCCTATTACTCTTATTTTTAGTGCACTGTCACAACTGTGAAGTGAGTTCAGTCATGAACACAGTCAAGATGGTCTCAACAACACTTTGCTTTCTCAAGGTGTGTCCTTGAAAATGGCCTCCTCTCCTCTCTTTCTTCCCCAAGTATTTCACATTTGATCATATCCCCCTGTTGGTTAGAGTAAAACACAAACCCCTCATCATGATTTCTTTACTTGCCCTTTCCTCTGACCAATCTATTCCTCTGATCTTCTGGGCTAATTCTTACGCTCTAACAGGTATCTGCTTAACTCTCATTTTCTCAGAAAGAACTTCCACTACCACCACTCCCCTGAGTCTAAATTAAGTCTCCTTTTTTTCTTTCCCATAATGCCTTGTTCTCTAAAACTATAGCAATTACTTCCATTTTTAAATGTGTATTTTAAGTGTATGTATGTATAAAAATATGTATGTAATTTGTTTAATGTCTGCAGAGGTCACTCATCTGGAAACTCTGCAGGCAGAGCCATGCCTGTGTTTTCAACCCTACATTGTGCCCACATCTATCTCTGTGCCTGGGGCATAGTAGATGCTCAGTAAATAGTGAACTAGGTAGCTTGATCTCACCTTCCTTTTTTTTTTTTTATTTTTAATGTGTACTGAAGGGTCAAGTTTTTTTTTTAAAAAAAAACTTTGGGTTTATTTATTTATTTATTTATTTATGGCTGTGTTGGGTCTTAGTTTCTGTGTGAGGGCTTTCTCTAGTTGTGGCAAGTGGGGGCCACTCTTCATCGTGGTGCACGGGCCTCTCATTATCGCGACTTCTCTTGTTGCGGAGCACAGGCTCCAGACGCGCAGGCTCAGTAATTGTGGCTCGCGGGCCTAGTTGCTCCGCGGCATGTGGGATCTTCCCAGACCAGGGCTCAAACTCGTGTCCCCTGCATTGACAGGCAGATTCTCAACCACTGCACCACCAGGGAAGCCTGACCTCATCTTCTTGACTGTTACTTTCTCTAAGCTTAAACTTTTGTTTTAGAATATGATAGAATCCCTGGCAATAAGGGACATATAACTTAAGGAGTCTGGCTTCTTGTTAAAAACCTATGTGTGATTTTTTCAGGCCCAGCCATAAACAATGACAAAGGCTTTCCTTGGTGTGCCTTACAGGGAAAGCTGCCCTCCCCATACCAGCCTGACTGGAAGTCTCTGAGGGGAGTTGAGTCAAGGTCTCACATCCCCTGGCCAGCCACTCTCCTTCATATATTTGCATTCTTAGCTCAGGCACCTTCATTCCTAGGTCTCTTTATCTGAGGCCTTGGACAGAGGTCTTCTTCAGGCACCTCTGCTGAGCCTCCATATGGAGGAGGAGGGGAACCTCAAAGAGGCTTTACCCACTCTCAGTCCCAGGTACTTTTCCATTCCTAGCCTTTCCCTTTCACCCTCCCTCCCCATACAAGGGTCCATAAAACTGCCAAAGCCTTTTATTCAGGATCAGTGGTGAGATGATCCCTAACATTTGTGTTGATTCACCAGCACACCATTCCAGGAGGGAAAGTGAATCAAGGGGAGTCAGTGCTTTATCCAGTTTAAGCCTCTTCTTACTACTATCACATTCACTTTTTCATTCTCAGCTTGTTGTTTTAACAGGCTAGTCTGAGACCTGACAGCTCAGCTTGCTCTCCCCCAGTTCAGCTGAGATCCTGACATAACAGAGTCCTGTCCTTGTCATGGCCCTGAAAAAATCTGAGCAGTGAATCAGCCCAGACTTTAACACTCTCTCCCACCATGCTTCCTGCACACTGGCCTGCTTTCAATTCCTTGAGCATATCAGGCACACTCTGCCCTAAGGCCTTTGCCCAGAGTGCACTTCCTGGCATCCTCACCCTGTATGCTTAACCCCTTATCATCTTCCAGGTCTCAGCTCATGTCACACTGCAGGAAAGCCTTCCTGATTCCAGGTAACCCATGCCAGTCTTTCATCATATGCTTTCATAGCACTCTGTTTCTTTCCTTCAAAGCTCCTATCTTGGCTCATAATTACAGATTTATCTGTGAAGTTTCACTTCATTTCTATCTCTCTGGCAGCTGGGAAAGAGATTATGAACACTTTTAGATCCCCAGTGCCTGGCACAGTCCCTGTTTCCTGGTTGATATTAGTACCCCAGTAAGTATTTGTTTAATGAATGAATGGTCAATATTAGTCTACCTGATTTTAAGGCACAAGTTCAGGCAGTTAAGCTTAATCATGGAATGCTAAGAACAAAACCATAGGACACAAGAACAAAACGTACTCCACAGGAAATGAAGGGGATCCATTGGAAGTCAAGATTGCTCTGGACAACACAACACCCAGAGTTAGGGGTAGGATGTACAGTCAGTTATTCAAGTGTCAGCAGTGACCAGTGATGGCACAAGATGGAGCCATAGCACTTCTGCACAGCAAGACCAAAAAGACCAGGTGATTTGTAGAAAGAGCATGGCTCAGAGGCAGTTCCATCTTCTCCATCTGTTCCTAATGACCTTGGATACCTCAAGTCACCTTCCATGTCACAACCTTTCCAACTGGATTTCTCAAAGGACCATTCTGAAGATCAAGCAAAATCTGCATTTAAGGTATTCCTAAAACCATCATCATTCAGTCAAAGAAACTGAGAATGAGTTCAGTTTGACCTTCAGACCTGTGGATCCACAAGAAAAACATAATATGACTGTTTGAATCACACCAATCAGCCAAAGGAAGAGGTGAAAATTCACTTATACCCAGTGGTTCTTGTGATGACTTAACCCAAGATAGCTCCTTTGAGTTTTCAACCAAATTGACTGGTTGTTTGGAGTCCACATCAAACCAACCCCAGATGCCTATAAATAATACCCAGAGCTCAATTATTGTCTTTTCCCTACCTGGTACCTGTGGTTTGTCAAGTTTCTCCTTGCCAATGAGCCCTATCAATTGGCCACCACTTGCCAACACCTCAGCTATGATGTTCAGTTTGATCATCCTTTGCCTAAAGAGGCAGGTGGGAGCCTCGTGCTTACTCTGGCCCTGAGGCAACTGGTAATCAATGTGTCTGGATTGATTAGAATCAGATCAAAGTAAGAGTGTGCGTATGCCTTTGGGTTAGATTTTGTTTGTTTTTAAAAAGGAATGTGAGAAAGTGACCAAGAACTCTATTAAAAAAAACTTTTCCTAAAGGGGCACCTCAAATCTAGCTCTCACAGCAAAGGAAAATGACACTGAATGTAGCATTTGTTCCCACCAATTTTATCCTCTGATGAGCAAGGCATAAAAATGCCACCTTCTCTTCCATTTCTATGAGTGTGGTATTTCCACATGGAAGAATTTGCCCCCCTCTTTCTCTGTCCTTCTGGGTGGAATGAAAACAATCTCCACTTTTCTCTCATGCCCTTGAATCACTTCCCTGATGCAATGTAGATGTGTTGGTTTTACCAAAAAAGGGAGGGGGATTGTTAGGTGAGGGTGTCAAACACTTGATCTAAGGAAACACAACCTGAAATGCTGAGGCTGAAGAGGAAGCAAGGGCTAGTGGGACTGTCTTGCTGAAAGCTCTTGGAGCCAAAGTGCACCTGACCATGGGATGGCTGGCTTCAGGGTGCTGATGTCATATGTCAAGCAAAGAACACAGTGTGGGGACAAATCAAATGCCCAGAGCAGGGTCAGAAGTATAGACATCTGGCCTGAAGAGGAAACGCTTGCAAGCATCAGGCAAGACCAAGACAGTCTTGGGTTTGGCTCCAGGGGAAGAAAGGAAAAGCCCCAAAGAGGGGGCTCAAGACTGGGAAGGATTTCAGGGGCCAGACAAGGGGGAGAATACTGGTGTCTAAGTAATGTCACAGCAGCTCTGTCAACATCTGGCATGCAGTGTGCGTTTAATGCAAGCATTTATTTAACTTCAATCTGTGTGTCGAGTGACTGCTCTCAGGCTGCAGGGCAAGGTGCCCAGCTATGTCCCAGAGGGAAAAGGGGGCTGCTCCAAGGATAGGGCTTCTGACCAGGCCCTAGGGGCCCCTTGAGGGTCAGTTAAGTGGGATCCATAGCTAGCCTCACTTCCTAAACCCCTCCTCATTCCAGAGTTTTCCCTGTTTCTCTGGTGTGGGCCAGGTGGTCTCTCTCTCCTCTGCCCCAACCCCTATAACTCTCTCATCTCCAACCACAGGACATCATGGGCATTTTATAAATTTTAATAACATGCATCTTCTTGGGTTAGGGATGTGACAAAGGAAGAGAACTACACTGAAGCCACTGAGCCTAGCTCATGAACAAATGAATGGCGAGACAATTATTCAGCTCATTCCAATTTTGTGCCCACCAGGTATGACAACTCCCATAGTTCTTCAGTCCTTTTTATCCCATTTTAAATGAAAAGATCCTGGTTATAATCCTACTAGGAAAAAAATTATCTCCCTGAATTAAACTTTAAATTGCTTTACTTTTTTTCCAAAAAAGTAAAGTAAAAAAAAAAAAAAAAAAAAACAACCCACTTATTTTTGCCTTATTTGTTTTCTGAGTATAGCTAGTTGGTTCTTTTGTTATTTTATATCCTCTCTTTCTTTCTGGTTTGTGCCCCCTAGCTCAGTGCTTCTCCAACCTTGAAGTGCACATGAATCATCTCAGGATCATGTTAGAAAGCAGATTCTGATTCAGTAGGTCTAGGGTGGAACCTGAGACTCTTACATTTCTAAGAAGTGCCCCAGTGAGGTCAATGCTGCTGATCGGAGACTGAGTAGAGAGGCTGTGGTTCACACTTAGGCATAGGAAGGTAAACGTAGGTACCACACTATAACAAGATGGTCTAGTTCTTTTACATCCTGTTAGTGCTTGAAGCTCTGTATTTAGCTCTGAATGAAGTAGTCAACTAATGCACACTGTTCTTTTAAAAAAAAAAATTAAGTTCTTTTAATACTGTTTAATAATACTAGGTAAATAAAAAAGTGGCAGGTTTATCAAACGCCTCATCCTCTCCAGTTGTCCACTCTGGCCTTTCTTAGAATGTTTATCCCTGTACCTAGCCCTCCCAATATCTACTTTGGGGCCACATGCCTGCTACATCTAAGCAGTGTTTATTTGTAGAACTTCTTTCAGAACCTATTGTCAATAGGCCAAAATCAAGTTTTAACACTTATGGACTGTGTGATCCTGAGCAGGATGCTTAGTTCTCTGAACATCTGTTTGCCCATGGACCAAGGAAGAAAATTAAACCTACACTACACAATGGCTGTGATATTTAAGTGAGATCCTGGCACATGGAAGGTTGCACCATAAATGCCAGTTATTAATGCTAATAACTTATATATATATATATGTATATATATTTCAAAAATAATTATTTAAATGTTGTTACTGTGATTTTCTTTTGTTTTTTATTTAACACTGGGTAAAAATCAGAGATTCATTATAATTTTAAAGACCTTATAATTCTTTTTTTTAAAGTTCTTAATTTTTTTATAGAACAGGTTCTTATTAGTCATCAATTTTACACACATCAGTGTATATATGTCAATCCCAATCGCCCAATTCATCACACCACCACCCACACCCCCCCGTGGCTTTCCCCCCTTGGTGTCCATACGTTTGTTCTCTACATCTGTGTCTCAATTTCTGCCCTGCAAACCGGTTCATCTGTACCATTTTTCTAGGTTCCACATATATGTGTTAATATACGATATTTGTTTTTCTCTTTCTGACTTACTTCACTCTGTATGACAGTCTCTAGATCCATCCACGTCTCAACAAATGACCTAATTTCTTTCCTTTTCATGGCTGAGTAATATTCCATTGTATATATGTACCACATCTTCTTTATCCATTCGTCTGTCGATGGGCATTTAGGTTGCTTCCATGACGTGGTTATTGTACATAGTGCTGCAATGAACATTTGGGTGCATGTGTCTTTTGAATTGTGCTTTTCTCTGGGTATATGCCTGGTAGTGGGATTGCTGGATCATATGGTAATTCTATTTTTAGTTTTTTAAGGAACCTCCATACTGTTCTCCAGAGTGGCTGTATCAGTCTACATTCCCACCAACAGTGCAAGAGGGTTCCCTTTTCTCCACACCCTCTCCAGCATTTGTTGTTTGTAGATTTTCTGATGAAGCCCATTCTAACGTGTGTGAGGTGACACCTCATTGTAGTTTTGATTCGCGTTTCTCTAATGATTAGTGATGTTGAGCATCTTATCATGTGTTTGTTGGCAATCTGTATATCTTCCTTGGAGAAATGTCTATTTAGGTCTTCTGCCCATTTTTGGATTGGGTTGTTTGTTTTTTGGATATTGAGCTGCATGAGCTGCTTATATATTTTAGAGATTAATCCTTTGTCAGTTGCTTCATTTGCAAATATTTTCTCCCATTCTGAGGGTTGTCTTTTCCTCTTGTTTGTGGTTTCCTTTGCTGTGCAAAAGCTTTTAAGTTTCATTAGGTCCCATTTGTTTATTTTTGTTTTTATTTCCATTTCCCTAGGAGGTGGGTCAAAAAGGATCTTGCTGTGATTTATGTCATAGAGTGTTCTGCCTATGTTTTCCTCTAAGAATTTTATAGTGTCTGGCATTACATTTACGTCTTTAACCAATTTTGAGTTTATTTTTGTGTATGGTGTTAGGGAGTGCTCTAATTACATTCTTTTACATGTACCTGTCCCGTTTTCCCAGCACCACTTATTGAAGAGGCTGTCTTTTCTCCATTGTATATTCTTGCCTCCTGTATCAAAGATAAGGTGACCATATGTGCGTGGGTTTATCTCTCGGTTTTCTATCCTGTTCCATTGATCTATATTTCTGTTTTTGTGCCACTACCATACTGTCTTGATTACTGTAGCTTTGTAGTATAGTCTGAAGTTAGGGAGCCTGATTTCTCCAGCTCCGTTTTTCATTCTCAAGATTGCTTTGGCTATTCGGGGTCTTTTGTGTTTCCATAGAAATTGTGAAATTTTTTGTTCTACTTCTGTGAAAAATGCCAGTGGTAGTTTGATAGGGATTGCATTGAATCTGTAGATTGCTTTGGGTAGTATAGTCATTTTCACAATGTTGATTCTTCTAATGCAAGAACATGGTAATTCTCTCCATCTGTTTGTGTTATCTTTAATTTGTTTCATCAGTGTCTTATAGTTTTCTGCATACAGGTCTTTTGTCTCCTTAGGTAGGTTTAATCCTAGGCATTTTATTATTATTATTTTTTTGCTCCATTGGTAAATGGGAGTATTTTCTTAATTTCTCTTTCAGATTTTTCATCATTAGTATATGGGAATGTAAGAGATTTCTGTGCATTAATTTTGTATCCTGCTACTTGACCAAATTCATTGATTAGCTCTAGTAGTTTTCTGGTAGCTTCTTGAGGATTCTCTATGTATAGTACTATGTCATCTGCAAACAGTGACAGCTTTACTTCTTCTTTTCTGATTTGGATTCCTTTTTTTTTCTTTTTCTTCTCTGATTGCTGTGGCTAAAACTTCCAAAACTATGTTGAATAATAGTGGTGAGAGTGGACAACATTGTCTTGTTCCTGATCATCGAGGAAATTGTTTCAGATTTTGACCATTCAGAATGATGTTGTCTGTGGGTTTGTCATATATGGCCTTTATCATGTTGAGGTAAGTTCCCTCTATGCCTACTTTCTGGAGGGGTTTTATCGTAAATGGGTGTTGAATTTTGTCAAAAGATTTTTCTGCATGTATTGAGATAATCATATGGTTTTTCTCCTTCAATTTTTTAATATGGTATATCACATTTATTGATTTGTGTATATTGAAGAATCCTTGTATTCCTGGGATAAACCCCATTTGATCATGGTGTATGATCCTTTTAATGTGCTGTTGGATTCCGTTTGCTAGTATTTTGTTGAGGATTTTTGCATCTATGTTCATCAGCGATATTGGCCTGTACTTTTCTTTGTGACATCTTTATCTGGTTTTGGTATCAGGATGATGGTAGCCTCGTAGAATGAGTTTGGGAGTGTTCCTCCATCTGCTATATTTGGAAGAGTTTGAGAAAGATAGGCATTAGCTGTTGTCTAAATGTTTGATAGAATTTGCCTGTGAAGCCATCTGGTCCTGAGCTTTTGTTTGTTGGAAGATTTTTAATCACAGTTTCAATTTCAGTGCTTGTGATTGGTCTGTTCATACTTTCTATTTCTTCCTGGTTCAGTTTCGGAAGGTTGTGCATTTCTAAGAATTTGTGCATTCCTTCCAGGTTGTCCATTTTATTGGCATATAGTTGCTTGTTGTAAGATCTCATGATCCTTTGTATTTCTGCCGTGTCAGTTGTTACTTCTCCTTTTTAATTTCTAATTCTATTGATTTGAGTCTTCTCCCTTTTTTTCTTGATGAGTCTGGCTAAGGCTTTATCAATTTTTTTTTATCTTCTCAAATAACCAGCTTTTAGTTTTATTGATCTTTGCTACTGTTTCCTTCATTTCTTTTTCATTTATTTCTGATCTGCTCTTTATGATTTCTTTCCTCCTGCTAACTTTGGGGGTTTTTTGTCCTTGTTTCTCTAAGTGCTTTAGGTGTAAGGTTAGGTTGTTTCTTTGAAATATTTCTTGTTTCTTGAGGTAGGATTGTATTGCTATAAACTTCCCTCTTAGAACTGCTTTTGCTGCATCCCATATGTTTTTGGTTGTCGTGTTTCCATTGTCATTTGTTTCTAGGTATTTTTTGATTTCCTCTTTGCTTTCTTCAGTGAGATCTTGGTTATTAAGTATTGTATTGTTTAGCCTCCACATGTTTGTATTTTTTACAGATATTTTCCTGTAATTGATATCTTGTCTCACCATGGTCAGAAAAGATACCTGATATGATTTCAAATTTCTTAAATTTACTGAGGCTTGATTTGTGACCCAATATATGATCCATCCTGGAGAATGTTCCATGAGCACTTGAGAAGAGAGTTAATTCTGTTGTTGTGGGATGGAATGTCCTATAAGTATCAATTAAGTCCATCTTGTTTAATATATCATTTAAAGCTTGTGTTTCCTTATTTATTTTCATTTTGGATAATCTGTCCATTGGTGAAAGTGGGGTGTTAAAGTCCCCTACTATGATTGTGTTATTGTCGATTTCCCCTTTTATGGCTGTTAGCATTTGCCTTGTGTTTTGAGGTGCTCCTATGTTGGGTGCATAAATATTTACAATTGTTAATCTTCTTCTTGGATTGCTCCCTTGATTACTATGTACTGCCCTTTTTTGTCTCTTGTAATAGTCTTTGTTTTAAAATCTATTTTGTCTGATATGAGAACTGCTACTCAAGCTTTCCTTTGACTTCCATTTGCATGGAATATCTTTTTCCATCCCCTCACTTTCAGTCTGTATGTGTCCCTAGGTCTGAAGTGGGTCTCTTGTGCATAGCATATATACGGGTCTTGTTTTGTATCCATTCAGCCAGTCTATGTCTTTTGGTTGGAGCATTTAATCCATTTACATTTAAGGTAGTTATTGATATGTATGTTCCTATTACCATTTTCTTCATTCTTTTGGGTTTGTGATTGTAGGTCTTTTTCTTGTCTTGTGTTTCCTGCCTAGAGAAGTTCCTTTAGCATTTGTTGTAAAGCTGGTTTGGTTTGTAAAGCTGTAAAGGTTTTAATTTCTCTGTCAGATCAGAATGAGATCTTTGCTGGGTAGAGTAATCTTGGTTGTACATTTTTCCCTTTTATCACTTTAAATATGTCCTGCCACTTCCTTCTGGCTTGCAAAGTTTGTGCTGCAAGATCAGCTGTTAACCTTATGGGGATTCCCTTGTATGTTATTTGTTGATATTCCCTTGCTGATTTTAATATTTTTTCTTTGTATTTAATTTTTGATAGTTTGTTTAATATGTGTCTTGGCCTGTTTCTCCTTGGATTTATCCTGTTTGGGACTCTCTGTACTTCCTGGACTTGATTAACTGTTTCCTTTTGCATATTAGGGACAATTTCAACTATAATCTCTTCAAATATTTTCTCAGTCCCTTCCTTTTTCTCTTCTTCTTCTGGGACCCCTATAATTCAAATGTTGGTGTGTTTAATGTTGTCCCAGAGTTCTCTGAACCTGTCTTCAATTCTTTTTATTCTTTTTTTTTATTCTGCTCTGCAGTAGTTGTTTCCACTATTTTATCTTCCAGGTCACTTATCCGTTCTTCTGCCTCAGTTATTCTGCTATTGATTCCTTGTAGAGAATTTTTAATTTCATTTATTGTGTTGTTCATCATTGTTTGTTTGCTCTTTAGTTCTTCTAGGTCCTTGTTAAACGTTTCTTGTATTTTCTCCATTCTATTTCCAAGATTTTGAATCATCTTTACTACCATTATTCTGAATTCTTTTTCAAGTAGACTGCCTATTTCCTCTTCATTTGTCTGGTCTCATGGGTTTTTACCTTGCTCCTTCATCTGCTGTGTGTTTCTCTGTCTTCTCATTTTGCTTAACTTACTGTGTTTGGGGTCTCCTTTTTGCAGACTGCACGTTGGTAGTTCCTGTTGTTTTTGGTGTATGCCCCCAGTGGCTAAGGTTGTTTCAGTGGGTTGTGTAGGCTTCCTGGTGGACGGGTCTGTTGCCTGTGTTCTGGTGGATGAGTCTGGATCTTGTCTTTCTGGTGGGCAGGACTGTGTCAGGTGGTGTGTTTTGGGATACCTATGAACTTATTTTGTTTTTAGGCAGCCTCTCTGCTAATGGGTGGTGTTGTGTTCCTGTCTTGCTAGTTGTTTGGCATAGGTTGTCCAGCACTGTAGCTTGCTGGTCGTTGAGTTGAGCTGTGTCTTAACGTTGAGATGGAGATCTCTGGGAGAGCTTTCACCATTTGATAATATGTGGAGCTGGGAGGTCTCCAGTGAACCAATGTCCTGAACTCGGCTCTCCCACCTCAGAGGTACAGGCCTGAGACCTGGCCGTAGTACCAAGACCCTGTCAGCCACATGGCTTTTGGGAAGTCTGAGGTCTTCTGCCAGTGTTCAGTAGGTGTTCTGTAAGAGTTCTTCCACATGTAGATGTATTTCTGATGTATTTGTGAGGAGGAACGTGATCTCCACATCTTACTCCTCTGCCATCTTGAAGGTCTCCCTTCCTTACCTCTTTGAATGAAGAGGTCCTCATTTATATCTGAGAGGCTATCTCTCAGGCTAACATCCCCAGTAAGGTCCCTGAATAAAACTTAACTTGCAACTTTTAGGTTGTGCATATTTTTTCCCAGTCCACACAAGTAAATCTTTCTAAGGCTGCTACAATCTACATGCCATAATACGCAATGTCATTCCCTTTTTCTGGATTCCTGGCAGCAGCCACTCCCAAAGTCCCTCTGTCCCACTAACCCTCCTTTTCTCCCTGGTCCTTAATCTCTACAGCCTCATCAGCGTCTGACATCTGTTATCAAAATTCTATGTTGCACAGATCTTTATACACCTATGAGCAGGGTGAACACACATTGCAGTTTGCCTAGGACAGTGCTGGTTTCAGTATGTTGTTCCAAGATAGTAATTAACAGTGCCCCCTTTTTTCTCAAAAGCATCCCAGTTTGAACTGCATATTACATGCTGACCCATTTATAGAGGAAGAGTAGTCTATGTCCTTAATTTTCATAAAGAAATGTAAATACAGTAAGTCCCCTACATATGAACGAGTTCCATCCTGAGAGTATGTTCATAGGTCCAATTTGTTCATAAGTCCAACAAAGTTGGCCTAGGTACCCAGCTAACACAATCAGGTATAGAGTACTGTACTGTAGTAGGTTTATAATGCTTTTCACACAAACAATATGTAAACAAGAAACAAACACAAAAAATAAGTAAACAGGTTTAATCTTACAGTGCAGTACCTTGAAAAGTACAGTAGTACAGTAAAACAGTTGGTATACGGGGGCTGGCATCGAGTGAACAGGCAAGAAGAGTTACTGACTGGAGGAGGGAGAGGAGGTGGGAGATGGTAGAGCTGAAGGATCATCAGCAGTAGGAGACGGAGGGCAAGCTGCAATTTCACTCATGCCTGACGTTGATGGCACAGGTTCTGGTTCCTTGATGGATTCAATTCTATCTACCCTCTTGAAAAAAATGATCCAGTGACATCTGGTTAGTAGCTCTTTTCTCATCATAGATGACCTGGTAGCACTGGATTGCATTCTGAATGGCTGCTGCAACTTTTGTGTACATACCATTCTATGTTCAGGTCTTGTTTTTTAAAAAAGAATTAAGGTATAAGAGAATTCTTCATCATTAAAAGTCTAAGGTGAGAAAACAAAAAGATCAAAGGAAGTGTGTTAAGACTTGGTGGACTGTGTAATTCCAAGACACTCATGAGATACAGATTTCTGATCCTGGCTTTTAGGAACCAAAAAAATTGACTTATTTTTGAGCTTCCAGGAAGTGGTAGGAAGAAGGAGAGTTACAGTCTCTTCTTTTCTAGGATGTTTCCTGATGCAGATGCTCCAGCTTTGATTTGAGAGAGATTTAAGTTGGATCCACGCCTCCACAAGGGAAAGCCTCAGTCTTTCTAGAACTGTCTTTTGGTTTTGACTAGATTTTCAGGGCAGAATGATGCTGCCATTACAGGCCAAAGAAAAGCATCCTGACTCTTTCAAGTGTTTCCAGTTTGAGTTGCACCTCAGTTCTACTCTGCTTTGTTTCTGGCACCTCCAGAGCCCAAGTTCTCACCTGGGGTTCAGATTGCTCTGTGTAGACCATTGCATAAACTGTCTTTGCCCTTGTTGGAGTGTTGGGTCTCAAACCTCTTCTCTACATCCATGTTCCACAATGTCCCTCAAGAGACTCTGTGATAGAAACCTACCTTTTGGAGACTGACAATGCATAATTACTTACAAAAAGTTCCTGAAAAAACTGCAACCAACAGACATGTTTAACTGCTTAGCCCAATGTTTCCCATATTTTTTGACCATGGATTCCTCCCTCCCCCATTTTTTTCTATAATACTTAATAACCCCAATACTATATTTGGGGAAATTCTTCCCAAAGTTCTCTCTCTTCTATTAAATTTTGTTAAAATAAATTCACTATCCAGCTGCTAAGGCAGTTTCTAGCCTCTGAAGAAACCAGGGATCTCTTAACACTTTAGTCTAAGCCAGTATTAACTGGGAGAAACCACGTGGCCTGGCTCTGGACACCATCTTTGCCTGGAATCTATCGGTGTCCCAGCAGCTGTCTCCAACAGCCAGATTGCCCTTTTAGTCCTTTTTCTGTCATGAAAATTTTGGGTTGGTGTTACGATGAGATCTAAGACAGAAAAATTACTCCTCCAGAGTGGAGTAGGCACTTGGGACCTGGTGGAGACACTAAATGGTTGTGAAAATAGAGAATAATTTATAGAGTAAAGGTAGTCCAGGACAATAGGAAAGAAACCCATAACCCTAATACAGTGGCAAGTAAACACTTTTCACTTTCAAAAGTTGTTATTACTTACATCTTAGACATGTAACTATGGCAATGAGTAGTATTTGGCACTTTCATTTCAGAAAACAGATTTTGGCAATAGGGTTCCAATAACCCAAAGAATGGAGAGAATGTGGACCCTGAGAAATAGAAGGTCACAAGGAAGGAGATAAGAAGAGAACAAACCCTGCAGCAAAGTAGCCTTGAGGTTGAACTTCTGAATCATTGAGCTAGTGTTAGTGCTATAAGGCTCTCTAAATCCTACTAGAATGGGAAAAAGACTGGCCCAGGGTCTGAGGCATGGCTGAGCCTAAAAGGGAGCCAGTGGCTTCATCTGTGAGAATCAAAATTTTGCAGTGGCATAAAGAGATTACAACTTTAAAGCCCATACCTCTGCAAGACACCAAAATCCTGTTTCCCCTCTGAGAGACATACTCTCAGTTTATTCCCAATAGTAAGAAGGGGGTCATCCTTCACTCTGCAGGGAGATATAATTTACCTATTTCCATAATAATGCTGCATAAAAAACAGCCATGCAACCTCCATGGCATTCCACAATAAGCATTTATGGTCTCACTCATGGGTCTGGGACTGGCTGGCTGTCAACCTGTATAAGTTAGCCTTGGCTAGGACAGCTGGGAGAAATATCTCTGCTCTGTGCAAGGCTTCTTGAGGTCTAGGTTTGAAATGGTCACATTGTCATTTCTGCAACACTCTATTGGCCAAGGCAAGTCACCTGGTTGAGCTCAGATCCAAATGATGAGGAAATAGATTTCACCTGTTTAGTGAGAGAAACTGAAAATTTATATGGCAAAATGAATACCTCTGGGGAGAGGTGAAGAATGGAGGCCATTAATGAATTACATTATCACAAGGGTAATGTCCTCAGTACTCCTTTACTCATTCTGATCCCCATTTAAAAAAATTAACCAGAGTCTTCATTCTACAACTAGATATAAAGGTAAATATTTAAATACTTGAATGACTCTATTTACCTGTTTGACCATAAATAATTCAGAGCTAGGTATAACTGAGGTAACTATGAAATAAATGCTTTAGGAGAAACATTCTGTCAGGTACGGGTTTCTCATTTGTCCTTCAGACCCATCCAGGGAACCAGAGGGGAAAGGGTGGTGCTTTTCTTCAGCACATACCCAAATGATGCTTACATTATGAGAAGCACAGTTATGGGAGGTTGTTGGAGCCCTGAGAGTGATCTCCATTTCCTCTGAGAGAGGGTAAGGCACTGCCCAGGTCCACTTTGCAGAAATGGCAGGATCACTCTCATGCCTTTTCAAGAGATGCTAGTAACACTTCAAAGGAAGTTAGAGTGCAGCAGTCACTGGTAATAGGGAGGATGCAGGGAGAAGCTCTGCTGTAGCTGCAGAAACTATGAAAAGTTACCACTCACACCCCAGGGGAGGAAACCCAAGAATGAGAATATCTGGGAACCACTGGGAAGCAAAATAAAAGTGTTATCACACTGTACCAGTGGTCTACAAAAAGGGGCAGAGTGAGGAATTCCAGATGAGAGAAACACTAGGGAAGGCTTGCAATAGTGACAGCCTGCTCTTACCACCCATAGATGTTTCTCCAGGAACTGATTTGAGGTATTGTGAATGAAAAATATCACCTTCCATATCAGTAAACAAAGGATGATGCAGCCATCAAGTCATCTTATTACAGCCTCTGCAATGATGAGCGTTGAAGGAACTCAGGGTGGATACATAATACCTGCCATCTAGCGGTCAGCTGTTGCAGCCACCCCCCAATGGTGCACTCTGAGGAGACTCCGGATGATAAAACACAGGATACTGGCCCCAGATAGCTGAGGTTCATATCAAAGGAATGATTTCAGTGAGCCCAGACTCTTGCATCTTCCCATACATAGAAAAGTGCTAAATTCCTCAACTTGAGATATCTGGTTTTCTTTAATTAACAGTAAACTTTGATGTTCTGACTACCTGGTCTTTGTTACAAAAATTCCTATATACTCTGGCTCTCCTCCTTGCCTCTTCGGAGCAGTCGCTCAGAGTTTTCTGAAATGCTGTGTCCCAGGCTTAAGTCCACCAAATAAAATATAATTGTTAAATTTTAGGTTGTGCATTTTTTTTCAGTCGACAGTACAAAGACATGTACACAGTCCATGCTAATAAACAGATTTAGCGCTGGAACATTTATCTTCTAAGCCTCTCTTTATTTATATGGTAATTTACTAAACAGGAAAATAAACATGCTCCTTGAAGAACGCCTGGATTTTTCTATCATACATTATATGTACCTCTATTTAAACTTACTGGGAGAGTGACATCAGCAACATGGCAGAGTAAAAAGCTACCTTTCTCTATCTCCCTCAATCTATAACCAGTAAAACATCCGCAACTCAACAGAGATACTTCTGCCCAACACACCAGGATGCTGGAGAATTCCACACTTCTATACTTCTAAAGGTGGGTGGACTGGAACACATAGAGGAGGCAGAATGGAAAGAAGAGCAGACTGGTGTCTGAAATCCTGGCCCTCTGACACGTGCAGCTGAGCCTGCAGCTTCAGAGAACCCAGTGGCAGCAGAAGAGTTGGGGCACGTGACTCCAGCCTCCTAATGGCAGGGGTGCCCATGGCCAAAACTAACTGGGCAGCAGTGGCAGTGGGGCTTGGGACTCCATCCCACCAGTCACTGAGGTGTCCACGACCCTGGCCTTCACTCCCACGCCCCTCATCTGCCGTGGCAGAACCCACAAACCTTAGAACACAAAACAGTAGCTGCATCTGCACAGCTCTGGTTGCCCCACCCCCACCCTCCTCCAATGGTGGGGGAGCCTGTGACTCAGGGGATACTGGGTGAGAGGGGAAAGCCCACCATCCTGGTGATGACAGTGGCTCTGGCAGAAGAAAGGCACCAACAACCCCAGAGGCACAAGAGGTAATCAGCAAGACATGAAGGCATGGAGCCACAGACTTCTTAAAGAGATGGTGGAGGTTGAAGAAAGTGCCAACCCTTAAATATAAGAAGAGGGAACACAGGTAAGAGAAACCAAAAACTTGTGTTATAGCGCCACCTACTTGAAAAATAAAGAAAAGATTCTATCTACTAACCTGTCGTTAATTTTTATTAAAATATAGTTATTTTAAATGTTGTGTTAGTTTCAGGTGTACAGTAAAATGATTCAGTTGTATATATGTATATATCTCAATATATGGAGAGAGTGTTAAAAATGTATATAAATTCATTTTTTACACTCTCCCTTTATAGGTTATTACAGGATATTGAGTATAGTTCCCTGTGCTATACAGTAGGTCCTTGTTTTTTACCTATTTTATATATAGTAGTGTATATATTTTAATAACAAACTCTCCTTCTCCCCTTCTGTAACTGTAAGTTTGTTTTCTATGTCTGTGAGTCTGTTTATGTTTTGGAAATAAGTTCATTTGCATCCTTTTTCTTAAATTCCATGTATAAGCGATATGATATTTGTCTTTATTTCTGGCTTACTACACTTAGTATAATAATCTCTAAGTCCATCCATGTTGCTGCAGATGGGCTTATTTCATTCTTTTTTTATGACTGACTAATAGTACATTGTATATATATACACCACATCTTCTTTATTCATTCATCTGTTGATGGACTCTTAGGTTGCTTTCATGTCTTGGCTATTGTAAATAGTGCTGCAATGAACATTGGGGTGCATGTATCTTTTCAAAGTATGGTTTCTCCAGATATATGCCCAGGAGTGGGACTGCTGGATCATATGATATCTCTATTTTTAGTGTTTTAAGGAACCTCCAAACTGTTCTCCTTAGTGACTGTACCAATTTACATTCCCACCAACAGTGTAAGGAGGGTTCCCTTTTCTCCACACCCTCTCCAGCATTTATTATTTGTCGACTTTTTAATGATGGCCATTCTGACCAGTGTGAGGTGATACCTCGTTGTAGTTCTGATTACATTTCTCTACTGATTAGCAATGTTGAGGATATTTTCATGTGCCTATGGGCTATCTGTATGTCTTTTTTGGAGAAATGTCATTTTAGATCTTCTGCCCAGTTTTTGATTGGGTTGTTTGTTTGATATTGGGCTGCATGAGCTGTTTGTATATTTTGGAGATTAATCCCTTGTCAGTCACATCATTTGCAAATATTTTCTCCCTGTCCATAGGTTGTCTGTTCATTTTGTTTATGGTTTCATTTGCTGTGCAAAAACTTTTAAGTTCAGTTAGGTCCCATTTGTTTATATTTGCTTTTATTCCCCCCCCCCAAAAAAAACCCCTGCAATTTATCTCAAAGAGTGTTCTGCCTATGTTTTCCTCTAGGAGTTTTATAGTATCTGGTGTTACATTTAGGACTTTAAACCATTTTGAGTTTATTTTTGTGTATGGTGTTAGAGAATGTTCTAATTTCGTTCTTTTAAACATAGCTGTCCATTTTTCCCAGCACCACTTATTGAAGAGACTGTCTTTTCTCCATTGTATATTCTTACCTCCTTTTTCATAGATTAATTGACCATATGTGCATGGGTTTATTTCTGAGCTTTCTATCCTGTTCCATTGATCTATATTTCTGTTTTTGTGCCAGTACCATACTGTTTTGATTACTATAGTGCTGTAGTACAGTGTGAAGTCAGGGAGCCTGATTCCTCCAGATCCATTTTTCTTTCTCAAGACTGCTTTGATTATTCACGGTCTTTTATGTTTCCATACAAATTTTAAAATTTTATTGTTCTAGTTTTGTGAAAAATGCCATTAGTAATTTAATAGAAATTGCATTGAATCTGTAGATTGCCTTGGGTAGCATAGTCATCTTGAAAATATTGATTCTGCCAATGCAAGACCATGGTATATCTCTCCATCTGTTTTTGTCATCTTTGATTTCTTTCATCAGTATCTTATAGTTTTCAGAGTAAAGGTCTTTTGCCTCCTTAGGTAGATTTATTCCTAGGTATTTTATTCTTTTTGATGCAATGGTAAATGGGATTACTTCCTTAATTTCTCTTTCTGACCTTTCATTGTTAGTATATAGAAATGCAAGAGATTTGTATGTATTAATTTTGTATGTTGCAGGTTTACCAAAGTCATTGATGAGCTCTAGTACTTTTCTGGTAGCATCTTTAGGATTTCCTATGTATAGTATCATGTCATCTGCAAACAGTGACAGTTATACTTCTTTTCCAGTTTGGATTCCTTTTATTTCTTTTTCTTCTCTGATTGCTGTGGCTAGGACTTCCAAAACTATGTTGAATAAAAGAGGAGAGAGTGGACATCCTTGTCTTTTTCCTGATCTTACAGGAAAGGCTTTCAGCTTTTCACTGTTGATTATGATGTTAGCCGTGGGTTTGTCCTATTTGGCCTTTACTATGTTGAGGTATGTTCCTTCTATGACCACTTTCTGGAAAGTTTTGATCATAAATGGATGTTGAATTTTATCAAAAGTTTTCCTACATCTGTTGAGATGATTATATGATTTTTACTCTTCAATTTGTTAATGTGGTGTATTAACACTGATTGATTTGCAGATATTGAGAAATTCTTGCATCCCTGGGATAAATCGCACTTCATCATGGTGTATGATTTTTTAATGTATTGTTGGATTTGGTTTGCTGGTATTTTGTTTAAGATTTTTGCATCTATGTTCATCAGTGAGATTGGTCTGTGATTTTCTTTTTTTGAGGAATCTTTGTTGGTTTTGGTGTCAGGGTAATGGTGGTCTCATAAAATGAGTTTGAAGTGTTCCTTCCTCTGCAATTTTTTGGAATAGTTTCAGAAGGATAGGTGTTAACTCTTTTCTAAACGTGTGATAGAATCCACCTGTGAAGCCATCTGGTCCTGGACTTTAGTTTACTGGGAGTTTTTAAATCACAGATTCAATTTCATTACTTGTAATTGGTCTGTTCATATCTTCTATTTAGTCTGTTCATATTTTCTATTTACTCCTGGTTTAGTCTTGGGAGTTTGTACCTTCCTAAGAACCTGTCCATTTCTTCTAAGTTGTCCATTTTGTTGGCATATAATTGTTTGTAGTAGTCTCTTATCATCCCTTGTACTTCAGTGGTGTCGGTTGTAACTTCTTCTTTTTCAGTCCTTGATTTGGGCCTTCTCTTTCTTTTTCTTGAAGAGTCTGGCTAAAGGTTTATCAATTTTGTTTATCTTTTCAAAGAACTGGCTTTTTGATGATAATCATTCTTGCAGGTGTGAGGTGATATCTCTCTGTGGTTTTGATTTGCATTTCCCTGAAGATCAGCAATGTTGAGCATCTTTTTCATGTGCCTGTTGGCCATCTGCAAGAAATAAGTTAATTTTAAAATGAGGAAATTCTACAAGAGCTATCTGACTCTTTTAAGAAGGACAATATTAGGGTAATGGGTAACCCAGAAGGAAAAGAGAGGGAGAAGAGAAAAGAGAGTTTATTTTGAAGTCTACTACCTGACAACTTCCCAAACCTGGGGAAGGAACTGGATGTATAAGTCCATAAAGCTGGTAGAAGATCTCAATGCATAAATACCTTCTCCAAGACACATAATATTAAAATTGTCAAAAGTTGATGACAAAGAAAGAATTTTAAAGGCAGCCAGGGAATAAAGAATTATAAAGTACAAAGGAACCCCATTAGACTATCAGCATACTTTTCAGCAGAAACCCTACAAGCCAGGAGGGAGGGGAATGACATTCTCAAAATACTGAAAGACTAAAAACTGCCATCCAAGAATACTCTATCCAGCAAAGTTATTATTCAAATATGAAGGTGAAGTAAAGACTTTCCCAGACAAATTAAAGCTAAGGGAGTTCATCAACACTAGACCAGCCTCACAAGAAATATTGGAAGAAACTCTTCTACTGGAAACAAACAACAAAAAAAATACATAAAACTTTGAACTAGGTGATAAATAGAACCAGAAAATTGCAACTCTTTGTCAGGATAGGTTTTTAAACACTTTATTATAGCATAAAGGTTAAAGGAGAAAAAAAGAAAGCAGAAAAATAACTATAGCTATTTCAGTTTGGTAACAAACTCACAAAATAAATACAGGATAATTTGATACAAAGAAAACATAAAAGGGGAAGAGGAAAAGAACAGAATTCATATAGGTAAGTGAAGATAAGATGCTATCAGCAGAAAAGGGACTATTTTATCTATGAGACTTTTTATACATCTCATTTATGTCTCAGGGTGACCACAAAACATAAACATAGAGCTGAAACATGAAACAAAAGAAAACAACAAAAAGAGAGATAAATATCATAGAAAACCACGCAACCAAAATGACAGGCAGAAACACAAGGGCAATGGAGATATAAAGCAAATAGAAAACAAAAAATAAAATGGCTGTACTTAATCTTCCTCTATCAATAATCACCGTAAATATAAATGGATTGAATTCACCAATCAAAAGACAAAGAGTGACTGGATGGATTAAAAAACAAGACCCAACTTTATGCTGCCTTCAGGAGACACACCTCAGCTCTGAAGACAAACATAGACTAAAAGTGAAGGGATGTAAAATGATACTCTGACCAAATGGCAGCCAAAAGAAAGTGAGTGTAGCATACTCAAGTCAGACAAAATAGACTTTAAGCCATTAAGGTAATGAGACAAAAATGGACAGTATATAATAATAAAGGGGACAATTTATCAAGAAGACATAACAATGATTAATATATATGCACCTAACATAAGAGCACCAAAACATATAGAACAATTATTAAAGACCTAAAGGGAGAAATTGAGAGCAACATAATAATAGTAAGAGATTTTAACACTTCACTTACATCAATGGATAGATCATCCAGATAGAAAGTCAAGAAGGAAACAGTAGCCTTAACTGAAACATTAGACCAAGTGGATTTGATAGTCAGAACATTCCATCCAAATGTAGCAGAATACACATGAAACTTTCTCAAGGATAGACCATACGTTGGGATGAAAAATCAAATGTCAATAAATATAAGGAGACTGAAATCATATCAAAAATCTTTTCCTACCACAGTTGTATGAAATTGGAAATCAACTATGAGAAGAAAACTGGAAAAATCACACATATATGGAGACTGAAAAACATGTTACTGAACATCTATTGGGTCAATGAAGAAATAAAAGGGGAAATAAAAAATTACCTGAAGACAAATGGAAATGAAAATATGACATACCAACCTATAGGATATAGCAAAAGCTGTACTAAGATGGAAGTTTATTGCAATACAGGCCTACCTCAAGAAACAAGAAAAATCTCAAATAAACAACCTAACATTACATCTAAAGAAACTAGAAAAAGGAGAACAAACAAAGCCCAAAATTAGTAGAAGGAAGGAAGTAATAAAGATTAGAATAGAAATAAATGACATAAAAACTAAAAAGACAATAGAAAAGATCAATGAAACTAAGAGCTGGTTCTTTAAAAAGATAAATAAAGTTGACTAGACTCACTAAGGAAAAAAAAAAAAAAGAGAGAGAAGGCCCTGATAAATAAAATCAGAAATGAAAGTGGAAAAGTGACAATGGATAACTCAGAAATATGAAGAATTATAAGAGAATATTATGAACAGCTATATGCCAACAAATTGGACAACACAGAAGAAATGGACAATGATCTTAGGATCATACAAAATTCTAAGACTGAATCTTGAAGTAATAGAAAATCTCAATAGACCAATCACTAGTACAAAGATTGAAACAGTAATCAAAAAGCTTCCCCCAAACAAAAGTCCAGAATGAGACGACTTCACAGGTGAATTCTACTAAACATTCAAAGAAGAGTTTGCACCTGTCTTTCTCAAACTATTCCAAAAAATTGAAGAGGAAGGAATACTTAACTCATTTTACAAGGCCAATGTCACCCTGTACCAAAACTAGACAAAGACAGCAACAAAAAAAGAAAATTACAGGTTATTCTCACTGATGAACATAGATTCAAAATTCCTAAGCAAAATATTAGCAAACCAAATTTAACAATACATCAAAAGGGTCATACACCATGATGGAGTGAGACTGATTCCAGAGATGAAAGAATGGTTTACCTGCAAATCAATCAATGTGATACACCACATTAACAAAATGAAAGATGAAAATCATGTGATCATCTCAGTAGATGTGAAAAAAACATTTGACAAGATTCACACAAATTTATGATAAAAACTCTCAATAAAGTGGATATACAAGTGGTCTACCTCTACATAATGAAAGCCATATATGACAAACCCCCAGCTAACATCATACTCAATGGTGAAATATTAAAAGCTATTCCCCTAAGATCAGGAAAAAGACAAGGATACCCCTTCTCACTACTATTATTCAACATAGTATTGGAAGTCCCAGCCAGAGCAATTAAGCAGGAAAAAGTTAAAAGTCATCCAAATTGGAAAGGAAGAAGTAAAGCTGTTACTATTTGCAGATGACATATATTATATATATACAAAATCCTAAAGACTCCACCAAAAAGACTGTTAGAAATAATAAATGAATACAATAAAGTTGCACGATACAAAATCAATATACAAAATCTGTTGCATTTCTATATGCTAAAAGTGAGCTAGCAGAAAAAGAAATTAAGAAAACAATCCCATTTACAACTGCAAAATAAAAAAGAGCAAAATAAGTAGGAAGTAAATTTAACCAAGGAGGTGAAAGACATACACTGAAAGCTATGAGACATTGTTGAAAGAAATTGAAGAAGACATTAATAAGTGGAAAGATATTCCATGCTCATGGACTGGAAGAATTAGCATTGTCAGGATGTCCATATTGCCTAAAGCAATCTACAGATTCAATGAAATCCTTATCAAAATCTCAAGGAAATTTTTCACAGAAATAGAACAAAAAATTCTAAAAGATATGGGACCAATAAAGATCTTAAATAGCCAAAGCAATCCTGAGAAAAAAGACAAAGGCTGGAGGTATCACACTCCCTGAATTTAAACTATATTACAAAACTGTGCTAATCAAAACACATGGTATTGGCAGAAAAACAGATACATAGATCAATGGAATAGAATTGACAGCCCAGAAATAAACCTATATGTGGGAAACTAATTTACAACAAAGAAGCAAAGAACATATAATGGAGAAATGATACTCTTTACAAGAAATGGTGTTGGGGAAACTTGACAGCCACATACAAAAAAATGAAACTAGGTAACCATCTCACACCATACACAAGAATTAACTCAAAATGGATTAAAGACTTGAATATAAGACCTGAAACCATAAAACTCCTAGAAGAAATACCAGTGGGTCTTATCAATATCTTTATAGATATGTCTCCTGAGGCAAGGGAAACAAAAACAAGAATAAACAATGGGAGTGCACCAAACTAAAAAGCTTCTGCACAACAAAGGAAGCCATCAATAAAACGAAAAGACAACCTGCTAAATGGGAAAAGATATTTGCAAATGATGTATCTGATAAGGGGTTGATATCCAAAATACCTAAAGAATTCATACAACTCAACAACTACAACAAAACAAATAGCCTGATTAAAAAATGGACAGAGGACACTTAATAGACACTTTTCCAAAGAAGACATACAGATAGCCAAAAGGCCCATGAAAAAATGTCCAACATCACTAATTATTAGGAAAATTCAAATTAAAACAACAATGAGATATCACCTTGCACCTGTCAGAATAGCTATTATCAAAAAGACAAGAAATAGCAAGTGTTGGCGAGAATGTGGAGAAAAGGTAACACTCATACACTTTTTGTGGGAATGTAAGTTGATGCATCCACTACGGAAAACAGTCTGGAGATTCCTCAAAAAGTTAAAAATAAGACTACCATATGATCCAGCAATTCCACTTCTGGCTATTTATCTGAAGAATATGAAAACACTAATTTGAAAAGATATATGCACCCCTATGTTCATCACAAGCATTATTTACAATAGCCAAGATTTGGAAACAACCTAAGTGCCCATCAATGGATGAACGGATAAAGAAGATGTGATATATACACACAATGGATTAATACTCGGTCATAAAAAAAAAAAAGATGAAATTTTGCCATTTGCAACAATATGGATGGACCTTGAGGGTATTATGCTAAGTAAAATAAATCAGATGGAGAAAGACAAATACCTTACAATTTCACTCACATGTAGAATACAAAAACTAATAAACATTTAAAAAACCCAAAATAAATGACCAAACCAAACCAAACAAATACAAACACATATAAGAGAAAAAAGTAGTGGTTACCAGAGGCATGGGGGGTAGGGTGAAATGGGTAAAAGGGATCAATTGTGATGGATAGAAACTAAAGTTTTGGTGGTAAGCATGCTGTAGGATATACTGAAGTAGAAATATAATGTTGTGCACATGAAATTTCCTATAATATTATGTCAATGTTACTTTAATAAAAATAAATAAATAGATGATAGAAAAAATGAATGAATGAATAAATAAGTGATCTCTATGAAAAAAAATACCTGTTAGGTTTTCAATGTTTGCAACTGATGGCACTCATTCTCATTTTAGCAGGTCTTATTGAGTATCAAAATGTAAAATTCTCACTGGGCATTTGGAAATAAAATTCTCTATCAAAATATGTGGTTTGGGACACATCAGTGAAAGCAACACTTATATCCATAGAGAGGATAAAACTCTCGGGACATAGGGATAGTGTTAGTCACTAAAAGGAGCCAGTGTTTCTCCAGGATGACTCAGTAGAGGTGGAATACATGTCTCCAGGCAAGCCAAGAAAGGCTTATTGTAGAGCAGTGCTGTTCCATAGAACTTTCTGCAGTATGGAAATATTCTATACCTGTGCTGTCCAATACAGTAGTCACTAGCCACATGTTACTATTGAGCACTAGAAATGTAGCTTGTGCAACCAAGGAACTAGATTATTAACATTACATACTTTTTTCTCAATTAACTTAAATAACCACCTGTGGCTACTGGCTACCATATTGGACAGTGCACATTTCAAAGACTTTGCTTTCTCTACTGAATTGCATTTTGTTATGTTGCATTCACCAGTGTTTCCTGTGTCCATTTAAGCTGCTTGAAATGCTTGGCTGTGCTCCTCTTCCCCTTTGGCACAAGCTCTGGAATGCAGGGTAGATGGATTAGTTGTCCTTTTGGATGGAGACGCCTGAGCGGGTGAACTTCAGCATGGGAAAATCTGTGACTAAGTATATGGGTGCCTGAAGTCCAGGGTAGTTGGACCCCTGGTACAGAGGAAAAAGAGAAGCTGAAAAGGAAGATTTCTAGACTTTTGAAATCTGCTTTAACTGGAA
Organism: Balaenoptera ricei; assembly: GCF_028023285.1. Lineage (NCBI taxonomy): Eukaryota > Metazoa > Chordata > Mammalia > Artiodactyla > Balaenopteridae > Balaenoptera > Balaenoptera ricei. The sequence continues at coordinate 31,696,188 of NC_082653.1, forward strand.
TGTGAAAACAAGACAGACAGGAAAACAAGTTGGTCTTTTGAGGAAGGAGGCATTCATAAATGTGTTATCTTTGCAGCCAGAAGAGAGGAAAGGGGGAGGTGAAGAGCAAGAGCAATCAGAAGTGCTATGCAAGGCCTTTCAGAACCAAAACAGAGTGGGTCAGAAAACTGTTGTCTCTCATGACTTTCTACTCTAACAGAAGTGACCCTCTAGCTTCAAGAAGATTTTTGTGCAATCGTATATCATGTGCTTTTGATTATCAAAACAAAACAATAGAATTGTGGGAAAAACTTGGCCCCTGCCTGAGGGGAATTCTAGGGTTGTTGAGCCTATATCTCCAATGAGGACATGGCCAGGAGCCACATATGAAGACACTGTTGGGGAGAGGTCACTGTAGTGACAATTCCTATCACTCAATAAATATCCCAGGAGTTGACACATATAGGAATGGGAGACACTGGGGGAAGGAAACTGACAAATGCAGTAAAACAAGATCTTTCAGATGGTTCCCTCATGTTGTGGTGGTTTCTTGGTGTTATCCAAAGAAGTCTAATCAGTACCCTGCTGAGGATCCATTTGGGTGACAGCTGGTGGCCTGGGGGGAGGAAGGGGCAGTTTTGTGTTATGTCAACTTGGCTACACTGGAGCTGCTTCCCAGAATGCTCTTCTCTGCATGATTCTGGGCTAGAGGTGGCTGAAAGAGAAGCTTGTATGAGATGTGGAAGGAAGTAGTAAATCAGCAGCCTTTACTATCTGAAAGCCGTTGATGCCGAAAGCTTGGCATCTCTGTACACCGGGTGCCAAATCAAATCTTGGAGACAAGTTTTGGGTGAAGTAGAAAAGGATAGCTTTATTACTTTGCCAGGCCAAGGGGGACACAGTAGGCTCCTGCCTCGAAAATCTATGTGTCCCAACCCCAGAGGATTTGATGAAGGGTTTTATAACAATGGTTCAAGGGTGGGGTCTCTGAGAACATAGCGTGTGAGCAGGGCCTGCACTCCTTTAATCTCATCTCAGGTGGTTGGTCTCCTAATCTTGATGAGCTTCTCTTGTCCCTTTAATCTTGCCTCAGGTGCTTTCTTAGATGCTCCTCCCTTGATTAGCAACTGTTCAAATTCGTCCTTTGGAACTCAGGGAAGGTCATGGAGGCTGGAGTCTTGCTGCAAGAAATGGGGGACAAAAAAGGCCTCTGGGCCCAGGAGCCCCACAGGGCCACACTCAGTTTCACCATCGTGGTCAAATATAGTTACAAAGACAGACAAAATGTTATAGACATGTTCTACCTTGTCTGAACTCTCCCCTACTCAGCTTCCAGCTCTTTTCCCCAACTCTGGCCCTGCTGACCAATAGCAGTCCTGGACTTCCCCCTACCTACCCACCCCATGCTTGACTAGAATCTCAGAGGCGGTAACTATCAGAGGCAGCAGTCATCCATAGACTCTCCACCTCCTCTTTTCAACCCCACTCTGGCAGCTGGCATGCCAGCCTGGCTTCCTGCTTAGTCCTCCCTCTCCAGTGCCCCAAGAGGCCTGGTGAAAGACATTTCTCTGATTTTCCAACTCCCTTTCCTGGACCTTTACTTCCCAAGCTCCTCCCACCTTTATGTAGGTTTAATTCCAACATAAATTCCTTAATTCATAATACTCATAGTGGTTCTGCTTCCCTGATTGGATCCTGACTGAGACTACATACACACACTAGATGATAGATAGATGTTAGATAGATTGTTGATAGATAGATGATAGATAGATAGATAGATAGATAGATAGATAGATAGATAGATAGATAGATGATAGATAGGTAGATGTCATGTGTAATGTAAGGACATTTTTCTGATGGGAAAATTGAATTTCAGTTTTCCTGTTGGAGTCTCTTGTGCTATCAGCCCACTGACCCTAGGGCTGGGATGCTCCCCTGTCACACCCTAGTCCACTTGGGAACAAAACTAATCTTAGTTCTCTCACCATGGTTAATATAGATGGAAACATGAAAAAAAAAAAAAAGCTAAATCCTAAGGGAAATAAGCAGGATAATCACAGAATCAAAACAAGAAAATTTCCAGAAAAGGCCAGGATTCCACCAGAGCTAACTTGATTTGGGGGATTCTTGGATTCTTTCAAACATCCTGTATTTGGTGGATGTCACCTTTAAATCCCTTTCTTAAAAATTCCTTCCTTAGATTTTATACCCATTGGAATCCCAATGGGAATAAAGGTGAAGAAAGAAAATAAATATTTCAGTTTTGTTTGTCATGTATTGGATACTTAACTTGCAAACATCATCTCACTTAATCTTCACAACATCCTTTGAGGTAGATTTTATTATTTGTGTTCTAAGAAGAGAAAACTGAGACTCACAGATGTTAAGTAAATCTCCCAAAGTCAGTTACCAGTAGCAAAAGCAGGACTCAAAGTAGTTCAATTTGATTTTTAACATATATTCATCCATATGACATGCTCTTTGAGAAAAGATTCACTTCAGCCACTGCTGCAGAAACAAACAACCCTAGGATCTCAGTGGCTTATAGCAACAAACATTTATTTCTCACTCACAAGTGTGTGTGTGGCTGTAGATTTGCTGTGGGTTGCCTCGACTCAGCTGTGCTTAGATGGTCTCAGGATTCAGGTATGGTCAAGTTTTTTTATGTATCTACGTTCTGGCACTGAAGCTGAAGGAGCAGTGACTACTTAGGACAGCAGGTGCTAAGAGGATGGGTGGAAACTTAACCATGTGGCTTAAAACATAAGCTCAGAACTGGCACACTGTCACTTCCACCTGTCTTCCACTGGTCCATAGCCAATTGGTCCCTATTCAAGGAGCAGAAGGGAAGTACCCTCCTTCCACAGCAGGAGGGAAAGTGAGTGAATGTTTGATGAACATTCCTCCCTAAAGTCCTGACTCTAAATCTCAGTTTCTCTTCTGAGATACATGTGTGCAAGGAATGAAACCTCTCCTTCTAGCTGAAGCCTGTTCAACCAGCAATGGTGTGGCTTTGTCCTTAGATAACCAGATATCAGAATAACAAAAAGACCATTGTATCCATTCTCTATTGTTGAGTAATAATTCACCCCAAAACTTAGTGGCTTAAAATGACAACAATCAATTATTTTTCTCATGAATCTGTAATTTGGACAAGGATCATCTCTGTTCTATGCAGCATCAGCTGGAGTGGCTTAAAGGTTAGGGTAACTCAACAGTTTCTTCTGAAGACTAACTTCACTCACATGTCTGACAGTTGACATTGGCTGTTGGTTAGGACCTCACTTGTTGATCAGAAGAGGTATCCTCTCCTTGGGGCTTCTTGGGCTTCTTCACAGTCTTGTAGCTGGTTTTCAAGTGTGATTGTCCCAAGGGAATAGTAAGTAGTGCATGGAGTTTTACGATCTATCCTTGGAAATCACATAGCTTCACTTCTGCTGTACTACATTGGTGACAAAAATCCACTCAGGTTCAAGGGAAGAGAATGTGGACCCCCATCACTTAATGGGAAGAGTGTCAGTGTCACATTGTAGGAAGTATATGTGGGATGGGATATAGCATGATGGCCATCTTTGGAAAATATAATCTGACACAACCATATAACAGCAATTGAAGCTATCAAATGGAGGCTTCTTCCTCCAGGAATCGATGAAGAAAGGCCACAATAATTACAGTAAGTTTTTCAACTCCCCTTAAGGGAACCAAAAACCCCCTCCTTCACATTTGCCATAGGAGCAGGCATACTCACATCATGTGGCCCTAATAGTACAAATGATTGAACAGAGATACACACATGACCCAAATAAGACCTATCAAAGTCATTCACAAATAGATTCCAATTTGATCTAGGTGCTCTCAAGCTGAGGTGAAAACTTGGGTGATATTGGCATTTGCCAGTGTCCTTAAGGACCCTATGTCCTTAAAGAGAAAGCCAGCCTGTCATGAAAAGTAACAAACAGAAGCCAGGATGTGAGGTAGAGGAAAAGACTTTCTAGCACTCTACAGCAGTCCAGATGCTGGTCTTGGCCTTGCCTAAGGCTTTGTTGTCTCCCTACATTTAGATTCCCTATACAGCTCTATGGTCCTGAGGTCTGAAACTAGCTGCAGAGATTTCTGTACTTGCAACCACAGGAGCCTTAAATATGATAGAAATAAAATAATTTTAAGATCTGATATGATCAAAAATCTATGATATGAGATGAAATCTTGTGCAGAAATTGGGGAAGTGGCTTCTTATGCTTACTTTTTCAAAGAAGCCAAAGGAGGGGGCTATGTGAGTATACACCTATTAAGCCAACGTTCCTGGAACTATCAAAATGAACAAAAATCAGTTTAAACCAGAAAGGGAAACGTCATTAATAAAGACACTACAGAGTAGCCACAGGTCCTTGCCACAGATTCTGAAAAACTGATAGATGCAGTGATATCTGGACCTAATCAAAGGGAGATGCTAAAGTCTGAAGAACTCCCTGAATCTTCCAAAAGGTGGCATATTCACAAGGAAAGGAAAGGGTTTTGCAAGGCCCTGTTTGTGGTCCATAGTTTGGGAAAATGGGCATTCTGGTCATGGCTTGGCTTTCGAGACCCATAGCACTTGCTATATGGACTTTAGGACCATTTGTACAGAAAAAAACCCCAAGGTCCTTTCCAAGGAGACACTTTTGGACGCTGAGACCACCACAAGGGATGAACTGGACAACTGCCTCAGGGCCCTAGGTAGGCCTCAGTGACCATGGCTCTTCCATCTGCCTAGCAGTGTTAACTGTGAAATCTGTACTCTTCTTCAGGGAGGACCCAAAGCCTAGCTTTCGCTTGCGTGAGAGTGCTGTCCCGAGTGAGTTCGCGGACTGAATCATCAGCACAGTGTGTTTTTGCAGCGCAGCTCTGGTTCGGTCAGTGAGCCCATCCATTTGGAAAGAGAGTCTCCATAGCGCTGCTTTCCCGAGACACTTTGACGGCTGTGACAATCTAGAAAGGCAACGCAGAAAGGAGTACATGGCCCTTCCGTCTGAATGTGCAGAGTGGTTCCCAGGGGTCTATTTCACCTGAGGTTGTTCAGAAGCCATGGGCCGGTCTTCCAGCACAGAGTGCCTGTCCAGGGAAATTGGTGTACCCACAACCGTCCTCTGTGTCCCGAAAGGCATCGCAGAGTTAAGGAACTCCACTTCTGTATAAGGCTTCATGGAATCCACTGCACACCCAACTGTGCTGATGCGAAACCTGGGACCTTAACTTGAGGTTAGAGGTCACTTTTCATTTGGCCGGGAGCTAAAGCTGGAGTGCAGTGGGATGAGCTCCTAGAAAGGAATTGCCAGCACCTTGTTTCCTTTGAGAAACGCAGCCTGGGCCCACAGCGACATTCCTGCAGTGAAGACAAGTTGGGCCGCATCAGTGCTGTTCAGGCAGCTTTGAAGCCAAAACAAGGACGCTTCCAAAGGGGAGAATGTGTACTTTCCCAGCAGTGTCCCACTTTCAAGCTTGATGATACAGCAAGTTTATCTGCAGTTTCTGCTTAGCTATCTAGTACATGGGACACACTGTGCCCAACCGGGAAGAAATTTGTGCACGTGGGTAGTGCTGCACGTGCTGAACTGCATTACGCATGCTGTGCTCTGCTTAGGCGTTGGTGACTCTTGATGGTCCCAGATGCCCAGCATTGTCACTGGGAAAACTGTACCTATTTTTCAGGCTGGACCAAAAAACCTAGCTTCCGACTACAATAGAGAGACGTCCATGGGGGAGGCATCAGGTTGCATTTTGGAGGCACAGTGGTGTTTCTCAGTGGAGTTCAGAATCCCTCACGGGTGCAGACCAGCATGCAATGTAAGGCTAGCCAGAACTGTGTTCTTGAGGCCGTTTGAATGCTGTGCCAAAGAGAGCTGTCAAACAACCAGAGCAGTTCATTGTCCTTCCTGCTGAATATTCAAAGAGTTAAACCAAATGATCCTTTTCACTTGTTGGTGCTCAAAAGCCACAGAAGAGATGGAGGGTACACATTACCCTTTCACAGATGTTAGAACGTATGTGAATGCCCAGTGAGTCGTGAAAGACGTACCAGAGTTGAATCACTCCATTAACGCATGCTTCTTGGGGCCTGTGGCAAAACAAAGCTTACTGATGGGAGAAAACTGGACTTTTCTTTGATGCCAGAGGTCACCTTTTTTTTGCCTGAGAGCTCCAGAGTGCTCCTGGAGGAGCTCCCAGCAAGGAACTGACACCACCCTGCTTCGTATGAGTAAATTCACTTTTCTTTTGTGAGGTCTTCCTGCCGAGAAGAGAAGATGGGCACCATGAGTGTCTTTCAGGCAGCTTTAGAGACAAACTGTCTCGTCTTCTCACAGGGAAAATAAGGTTTTGCCAGCCTCCCCTAGTTTCAAACGTGAGCCCACAGAGAGCTACCGGTGGTATTTTCTGATTACTTCAAGGAAACACACGGGACCCAGTGGGCCCTTCCATGGAGACACTTTTAGCTGCAGGGACCTCCACATGTGATGAACTGCATAAGAGTCTCAGGGCACTAGGTAGGTCTCGGCGACCATGGCTCTTCCACCTGCCTAGCAGTGTTAAGTGGGAAATCTGTACTCTTCTTCAGGGAGGACCCAAAGCCTAGCTTTTACTTGCGTCAGAGGGCTGTCCCGAGGGAGTTCCCAGACTGAATCGTCAGCACACTGTTTTTGCAGTGCAGCTCTGGTTCAGTCAGTGGGCCCATCCATCCACTTGGAACGAGAGTCTGCCTAGCGCTGTTTTCCTGAGGCTCTTTGATGGCTGTGACACTCTAGCAAGGCAACGCAGAAAGTAGTACGTGGCCCTTCTGCCTGAATGTGAAGAGTGGGTTCGAGGGGTCTATTTCCCCAGAGGTTGCTCAGAAGCCAGAGGCCAGTCTCCCAGCACCGAGTGCTCGTCCCAGGAAATTGGTGCATGCACGGCCGTTCTGTGTCCTGAAATACATCTCCGAGTTAAGGCACTCCATTTCTGTCTAAGGCTTCATGGAATTCATTGCACACCCAACTGTGCTGATGGAAACCTGGGACCTTAACTTGAGGTTAAAGGTCACCTTTTATTTGACTGGGAGCTAAAACTGGAGTGCAGCGGGATGAGCTCCAAAAAAGGAATTGCCAGCACCTTGTTTCCTTTGGGAAAACGCAGCCTTGGCCCACAGCAACATTCCTGCAGTGAAGACAAGTTGGGCCGCATCAGTGTTGTTCAGGCAGCTTTGCAGCCAAAATCAAGACGCTTCAAAAAGTGGAGAATGTGTACTTTCCCATCAGTGTCCCACTTTCAAGCTTGATGATACAGCATGTTTACTTGTGGTTTCTGCCTAGCTATCTAGTGCATGGAATACACTGTGCCCTTCCGGGAAGAAAGTTTTCCATGTGGGAAGTGCTGCACCTGCTGAAATGCATTGCGAACGCCATACCCTGCTTAGGCCTTGGTGATTCTGGATGGCCCCAGATACCAAGCATTGCCAATGGGAAAGCTGTACCTGTTTTTCACGCTGGACCAAAAAATCAAGCTTCCAACTGCAGTAGAGAGACATCTGTGGGGGAATCCCCAGGTTGCACTTGTGAGGCACAGTGGTGTTTCTCAGGGGAGCTCAGAATTCCTCACAGGGGCAGACCACATGGAATGTAAAGCTGGTCAAAACTGCGTTCCTGAGGCCGTTTGAATGCTGTACAAAAGAGAGCTGTCGAGCAACCAGAGCAGCTCATTGCTCTTCCTGCTGCACATTCAAAGAGTTAAACCAAATGATCCATTTCACTTGCTGGTGCTCAAAAGCCACAGAAGAGATGGAGGGTACACAGTGCATTTTCACAGATGTTAGAATGTACATGAGTGCCCAATGAGTTGTGAAAGATGTACCAGAGTTGAAGCAACCCATTACCCTTTCACAGATGTTAGAACGTACCTGAATGCCCACCTGAATGCCCAGTGAATCATGGAAGACATACCAGAGTTGAAGCAACCCATTAACACATGCTTCTAGGAGCTGGTGAAACACCAAAGCTTACTGATGGGAGAAAACTGGACTGTTCCTTGAGGACAGAGGTCCTCTTCCTTTCCCTGCAAGCTCCAGAGTGCTGTGGGCAGACTTCCCAGCAAGGAACTGACACCACACTGCTTTGTACGAGTAAACTTACTTTTCTTTCACGAGACCTTCCTGCTGCGAAAAGAAGATGGGCACCATGAGTGTTTTTCAGGCAGCTTTCGACCCACAACTGTCTCTCCTTCCCAAGGGGAAAATAAGCTTTTGTGAGTACTCCCCAATTTCAAACTTGAGCCCACAGAGCGTTACCCGTGGTAGTTGTTTCTGACTACTTAAAGGAAACACACGGGATCCAGTGGGCCTTTCCATGGAGACACTTTTGGCCATAGGGACCTCCACATGGGATGAACTGGATAAGGGTCTCAGTGCTCTATGTAGGCCTCGGTGACCATGGCTCTTCCACCTGCTTAACATTGTTAAGTGTGAAAACTGTACTGTTCTTCAGGCTGGACCCAAAGCCTAAATTTCCCTTGCATGAGAGTGCTGTCCAGAGTGAGTTTCCGGACTGAATCGTCAGCATAGTGTGTTTTGGCAGTGCAGCTCTGCTTCAGTCAGTGGGCCAATCCACTTGGAACGGGAGTCTACCTAGCGCTGCTTTCCTGAGGCTCTCAGAAGCTGTGACACAGTAGCAACACAATGCAAAATGGAGTACGTTACCCTTCTGTCTGAATGTGAAGAGTGGTTCCCAAGGGCCTGTTTCCCCTGAGGTTGCTCAGAAGCCGGTCTTTTGGCACAGAGTGCTCGTCCCGGGAAATTGGTGCACGCGCGACCGTCCTATGTGTACCGAAAGGCATCGCAGAGTTAAGGAACTCCATTTCTGTCTAAGGCTTCATGGAAATCACTGCACACCCAACTGTGCTGATGGGAAACCCGGGACCTTAACTTGAGGCTAGAGGTCACCATTTATTTGGCCAGGAGCTAAAGCTGGAGTGTAGTGGGATTAGCTCCAAAAAAGGAATTACCAGCACCTTGTTTCCTTTGGGAAAAAAGCAGCCTTGGCCCACAGCGACATTCCTGCAGTGAAGAGAACTTGGGCCGCATCAGTGCTGTTCAGGCAGCTTTGAAGCCAAAACCAAGATGCTACCATAAGGGGAGAATGCGTACTTTCCCATCAGTGTCCCACTTTCAAACTTGATCATACAGCATGTTTATCTGCAGTTTTTGCCTAGCTATCTAGTACATGGGACACTGTCCTCTACAAGGAAGAAATTTTTTCACGTGTGGAGTGCTGCACGAGCTAAACTGCATTATGCATGCCTTACCCAGGTTAGCCCTTGGTGACTCTAGATGGTCCCATTTGCCCAGCATTGTAACTGGGAAAGCTGTACCTGTTTTTCAGCCTGGACCTAAAAATCTAGCTTCCGACTGTGGTAGAGAGACATCTGTGGGGAACCCCCAGGTTGCATTCGGGAGGCACAGTGGTTTTTCTAAGTGGAGCTCAGAATTCTTCACTGGGGCAGACCAGCATGGAATGTAAGGCTGGTTAGAACTGCGTTCCTGAGAACGTTTGAATGCTGTACAAAAGCGAGGTGTTGAGCGACCAGATCAGTTCATTGCCCCACCCGCTGCACATTCAAAAACTTAAACCAAACGATCCCTTTCACTTGCTGGTGCTCAAAAGCCATAGAAGAGATGGAGGGTACACAGTGCCCTTTGACAGATGTTAGGACATATGTGAATGCCCACTGAGTCGTGAAAGATGTACTGGAGTTGAAGAACTCCATTAACGCATGCTTCTTGGGGCCTGTGGCACACCGAAGCTTACTGATGGGAAAAAACTGGACCTTTACTTGTGGCCAGAGGTCACCTTTCTTTTGCCCGTGAGCTCCAGAGTGCTGCTGGAGGAGCTCCCAGAAAGGGACTGAGACCAACCTGCTTCATTTGAGTAAACTCACTTTTCTTTCCCGAGGCCTACTGGCAGCAAAGAGAAGACGGGCACCATGAGTGTTTTTCATGCAACTCACGAGCCACAACTGTCTCGCCTTCCCAAGGGGAAAATAAGCTTTTGCCAGTGTCCCCAATTTCCAAATTGAGCCCACGGATAGCTAACTATGGTAGTTTATGACTACTTCAAAGAAACACACGGGAAACAATGGGCCCTTCCATGGAGACACTTTTGGCAGAGTGACCTTCCCATGGGGTGAACTGGATAAGTGTCTCAGTGCTCTAGGTACGCCTCGGGGACCATGGCTCTTCCACATGCCTAGCAGTGTTAAGTGTGAAAAATGTACTGTTCTTCAGGCTGGACCCAAAGCCTAGCTTTCGCTTGCGTGAGAGTGCTGTCCCAAGTGAATTCCTGGACCTAATGGTCAGCACAGTGTGTTTTTGCAGTGCAGCTCTGGTTCAGTCAGTGGGCCCATCCATCCACTTGGAACAAGAGTCTCCTTAGCTCTCTTTTCCTGAGGCTTTTTGATGGCTGTGACACTCTAGCAAAGCAATGCAGAATGGAGTACGTTGCCCTTCCGTCTGAATGTGAAGAGTGGTTCCCAGGAGCTTATTTCCCTGGAGGTTGCTCAGATGCCACGGGCCGGTCTTTTGGCCCAGAGTGCTCATCCCTGGAAATTGGTGCACGCACAACTGTCCTATGTGTCCTGAAGGCATCACTGAGTTAAGGCACTCCATTTCTGTTAAGGCTTCATGGAATCCACTGCACACCCAACTGTGCTGATGTGAAACCCGGGACCTTAACTTGAGGGTAGAGGTCACCATTCATTTGGCCGGGAGCTAAAGCTGGAGTGTAGTGGGAATAGCTCCAAAAAAGGAATTTCCAGCACCTTGTTTCCTTCTGCAAAATGCAGCCTTGGCCCACAGCGACATTCCTGCAGTGAACAGAACTTGGGCCACATCAGTGCTGTTCAGGCAGCTTTGAAGCCAAAACAAGATGCTACTATAAGGGGAAAATGCGCCCTTTCCCATCATTGTCCCACTTTCAAGCTTGATGATACAGCATGTTTATATGCAGTTTTTGCCTAGGTATCTAGTCCATGGGACACACTGCGCCCTTCTGGGAAGAAATTTTTGCACATGAGGAGTGCTGCACATGCTGAACTACATTATGCACACCGTGTCTTGGTTAGGCCTTGGTGACTCTTGATGGTCCCAGAATCCAGCATTGTCACTGGGAAAGCTGTACCTGTTTTTCAGCCTGGACCTAAAAATCAAGCTTCTGACTGCGGTAGAGAGACGTCCATGGGGAGCCCCCCGGTTGCATTTGTGAGGCACAGTGGTTTTTCTTAGTGGAGCTCAGAATTCGTCACTGGGGCAGAACAGCATGGAAGGTAAGGCTGGTTAGAACTGCGTTCTTGAGGCCATTTGAATGCGATACAAGAGCGAGCTGTCGAGCGACCACAGCATCTCATTGCCCTTCCTGCTGCACATTCAAAGAGTTAAACCAAACGATCCCTTTCACTTGCTAGTGCTCAAAAGCCACAAAAGAGACGCAGGGTACACAGTACCCTTTCACAGATGTTAGAAAGTACGTGAGTGTCCAGTGAGTCGTGAAAGAGTTACCGGAGATGAAGCACTACATTAACGAATGCTTGTTGGGGCCTGTGGCCCACCAAAGCTTACTGATGGGAAAAAAACTGGACCTTTACTTGTGGCCAGAGGTCACCTTTCTTTTGTCTGCGAGCTCCAGAGTGCTGCGGGAGCAGCTCACAGCAAGGAACTGAGACCACCCAGTTTCGTACGAGTAAACTCACTTTTCTTTCCCGAGGCCTTCCCGCAGTGAAGAAAAAATGGGCACCATGAGTGTTTTTCAGGCAGCTTTCGAGCCGCAACTGTCTCACCTCCTACGGGTAAAATAAGGTTTTGCCACCCTTCCCGAATTTCAGTCTTGAGTCCACAGATAGTTACCCGTGGTAGTTTCTGACTATTTCAAGGAAACACACTGGACCCACTGGACGCTTCCATGGAGACACTTTTGGCAGAGTGACCTTCCCATGGGATGAACTGGATAAGTGTCTCAGTGCTCTAGGTACGCCTCGGGGACCATGGCTTTTCCACCTGCCTAGCAGTGTTAAGTGTGAAAATTGTACTGTTCTTCAGGCTAGACACAAAGTCGAGCTTTTGCTTGTGTGAGAGTGCTGTCTCGAGTGAGTTTCCGCACTGAATCGTCAGCACAGTGTGTTTTTGCTGTGCGGCTCTGATTCAGTCAGTGAGCCCATACACTTGGAACATGAGTCTGCCTAGCACTGCTTTCCTGAGGCTCTTTGACGGCTGTGACACTCTAGCAAGGCAACACACAATGGAGTACGTTGCCCTTCCATCTGAATGTGAAGAGTGCTTCCCAGAGGTCTATTTCACCTGAGGTTGTTCAGAAGCCACGGGCTGGTCTTCCACCACAGAGTGCTCATCCTGGGACATTGGTGCAAGCTTGACCTTTCTGCGTACCCTGAAAGGCTTCATAGATTTAAAGCACTCCATTTCTATGTAAGGCTTCATGGAATCCACTGCACAACCAACCCTGCTGATGGGATCTTAATTTGAGGCTACAGGGCAACTTTAATTTGGCGGTGGTTAAAGCTGGAATGCAGGGGGATGAGCTTCTAGAAAGGAATTTCCAGCAGCTTGTTGCCTTCAAGAAAACGCAGCCTTGGCCCACAGCGATATTCCTGCATTGAAGAGAAGATGGGGCGCATCAGTGCTGTTCAGGCTGCTTCAAAGCCAAATCCAAGACACTTTCTAATGGAGAAAATGTGTACTCTCCAATCAGTGTCCGACTTTCAAGTTTTGATGATACAGCATGTTTATCTGCACATCCTGCCTAGCTATCTAGTAGATGGGACACACTGTTCCCTTTTGGGAGGAAAATTTTGCACTTTGGGAGTGCTGCTTGTGCTCAACTACATTGCGCACGTCATGCACTGGTTAGGCCTTGGTGGCTCAGGATGGTCCCAGATGCCCAGCTTTGTTCCTGGGAAAGCTGTACCTGCTTTTCAGGCTGGACCTAAAAATGTAGCTTCTGACTGCGGCAGAAAGACGTCCGTGTGGAGCCCCCAGGTTGCTTTTGTGAGGCACAGTATTGCTTCTCAGTGGTGCAGAATTTCTCACTAGAATATAAAGGCATGGAATGTAAGGCTGGATAGAACTGCGTTCCTGAGGCCGTTTGAATGCTGTACAAAAGCGAGGTGTCGAGCGACCACAGCAGCTCAGTGTCCTTCCTGCTGCACATTCAAAGAGTTAAACCAAACGATCCCTTTCTCCTGCTGGTGCTCAAAAGCCACAGAAGAGACAGATGGGACACAGTTCCCTTTCACAGAAGTTAGAACGTACATGAGGGCCAATGAGTTCTTAAAGATGTAATGGAGTTGAAGCACTCAATTAACGCATGATTCTTGGGGCCTGTGGCACACAAAATCTTACTGATGGGGAAAAAATTGGACCTTTAAGTAAGAACAGAGGTCACCTTTGTTTTGCCTGCGAGCTACAGAGTGCTGTAGGAGGAGCTCCCTGCAAGGAACTGAGACCAACCTGCTTCGTTCGATTAAACTCACTTTTCTTTCCCAAAGGCTTCTGGCAGCAAAGGGAAGATGGGCACCATGAGTGTTTTTCATGCAGCTCTCGAGCCGCAACTGTCTCACCTTCCCAAGGGGAAAATTAGTTTTTGCCAGTGTCCCCCAATTTCAATCTGCAGCCCACAGATAGGTAACCATGGCAGTTTACTTCAAAGAAACACACGGGACCCAATGGCCCTTTCCATGGAGACACTTTTGGCCACCGGGACCTTCACATGGGATGAACTGGATAAGTGTCTCATGCTCTAGGTAGGCCTCAGGGACCATGGCCCTTCCACATGCCTAGCAGTGTTAAGTGTGAAAACTGTACTTTTCTTCAGGTTGCCCCCAAGCCTAGCTTTCACTTGTGTGAGAGTGCTGTCACGAGTGAGTTCCCGGACTGAATCATCAGCAGTGTGTTTTTGCAGTGCAGCTCTGTTTAAGTCACTGGGGCTGTTCGACTTGGACAAGAGACTGCTTAGCACTGCTTTCTCGAGTCTTTTAGACGTCTGTGACACTCTAACTAGGCCTACCAGAAAGGAGTACGTTGCCCTTCCGTCTGAATGTGAAGAGTGGTTCCCAGGGGCCTATTACCCCTAAGGTTGCCCAGAAGCCATGGGCCGCTCTTCTGGCACAGAGCACTCATCCCAGGAAATAGGTGTATCTGCGGTCGTCTTATGTGCCCAGAATGGCTTCACAGTGTTAAGGCACTCCATGTCTGTCAAAGACTTCATGGAATCCACTGCACAACCAACGCTGTGGATGGGAAACATAAGACCTTAACTTTAGGTTAGAGGTCACTGTTCATTTGGCCGGGAGTTAATGCGGAAGTGCAGTGGGATAACTTTCTAGAAAGGAATTGCCAGCACTTAGTTGCCTTTGAGAAAATGCAGCGTTGGCCCACAGCGACACTCCTGAAGTGAAGAGAAGTTGGGCTGCATCAGTGCTGTTCAGGCAGCTTTGAGCCAAAACCAAGTCACTTCCAAAAGGGTAGAATGAGTACTTTCCCATCAGTGTCCCACATTCAAGCTTGATGACACAGCTTATTTATCTGCAGTTTCTGCCTAGCTATCTAGTACATGGGAAACACTGCCCCCTTATGGTAAGAAAGTTTTTCACGTGGAGAGTGCTGCACTTGCTGAACTGCATTATGCACGCCAAGCCCAGGATAGGCCTTGGGACTCTGGATAGTCCCATAAGACCAGCATTGTCACTGGGTAAGCTGTCCGTATTTTTCAGGGTAGAACTAAAAATCTAGTTTCCCACTCCTGTAGGGAGACGCCCTTGGGGGAGCCCCCAGGTTTCATTTGTGAAGCACAGTGGTGCTTCTCAGTGGAGCAGAGAATTCCTCACTGTGGCACAGCAGCATAGAATGTAAGGCTGGTTAGAACTGCGTTCCTGAGGCATTTTGAATGCTGTCCAAAAGAGAGCTGTCGAGCGACCAGAGCAGTTCTTTGCCATTCCCACTGCACATTCAAAGATTTAAACGAAATGAACCCTTTCACTTCCTGGTGCTCAAAAGTCAAAGAAGAGATGGAGGGTACACAGATCCCTTTCACAAATGTTAAAGCGTACATGAGTGCCCAATGAGTCATGAAAAACATACCAGAGTTGAAGCACTACATTAACGGATGATTCTTGGGACCTGTGACACACCAAACTTAGTGATGGAAGAAATCTGGGTCCTTACGTGAAGTCACAGGTCACCTTTCTTTTGTCAGCAAGCTCCAGAGTGCTTTTGCAGGAGCTCCGAGCAAGGAACAGAGACCAGGATTCTTCATACCAGTAAACTCACTCTTCTTTCCCGAGGCCATCAGGCAGCATAGAGAAGATGGGCACTAAGAGTATTTTTCAGGCAGCTTTCGAGCCACAACTGTCTTGCCTACCATGGAGAAAAATAAGGTTTTGCCAGCATCACCCATTTTCAACCTTGAGCTCATACAGTTATTCTTGGAAGTTTCTGACTACTTCAAGGAAACACACGGGACCCACTGGGCCCTTCCATGGAGAAACTTTTGGACACAGGGATGTCCGCATGCGATGAACTGGATAAGTATTTCAGTACATTAGGTAGGCCTTGGTGACCATGGTTCTTGCCCATGCCTAGCAGTGTGAAGTGTGAAAAATGTACTGGTCTTCAGGCTGGACCCAAAAAAACCTAGCTTTCGCTTCTGTGAGAGTGCGGTCCAGAGTGACTTCCTGGACTGAATCGTCAGCACGGTGTGTTTTTGCACTGCAGCTCTGTTTCAGTCACTGAGGCCGATCGCCTTGCAAAGAGAGTCTGCCCAGCACTGCTTTCGCGAGGCTCATTGACGGCTGTGAGACTCTACTTAAGCAACCCCAAAAGTAGTCCGTTGCCCCTTCTATGAATGTGAAGGGTGGTTCCCAGGGGCCTATTTCCCCTGGATGGTCAGAAACCCCGGGACCCTCTTCTGGCACAGAATGCTCGTCCTGGGAAATTCGTGCATGCCTGACCATCCTATGTGTCCTGAAAGGCATCGCAGAGTTAAGGCACTGCGTTTCTGTCTAAGGCTTCATGGAACTCACTGCACATCCATCTCTGCTGATGTTAAACACTGGACCATAACTTGAGGCTACAGGTCACCTCTTATTTGGCAGGGAGCTGAAGCTGGAGTGCAGTGGGGTGAGTTTCTAGAAGGGAATTACCAGCACTTTGTTGGCTTTGAGAAAACGCAGCCTTGCTCCACAGCGACATTCCTGCAGTGAAGAGAAGTTGGACCGCATCAGTGCTGTTCAGGCAGCTTTGAAGGCAAAACCAAGTCGCCTCCAAAAGGCTTGAATGTGTACTTTCCCATCGGTGTCACACTTTCAAGCTTGATGATACAGCATGTTTATCTGCAGATTGTGTCTAGCAATCTAGAATATGAGATATGTGGCGCCCTTCCAGGAAGAACGTTTTGCACGATGGGATTGCTGCATGTGCTGAACTGCATTATGCCCGCCGTGCCCAAGTTTGGCCTTGGTGAATCTGGAAGGTCCCAGAAGTCCAGCATTGTCACCAAGAAACTCTCGGTATTTTTCACGCTGGCACTAAAATTCTAGCTTCGAACTGCTGAAGGGAGAGGTCCATGGGGAGCACCCAGGTGGCATATGTCAGGTACAGTAGTGTTTCTCGGTGGATCCAGGAATTCCTCACTAGGGGCACATCACCATGGAGGGTAACGCTGGTTAGAACTGTGTTCCTGACGCCTTTTGAATGCTGTACAAAAGATAGCTGTCGAGTGACAAGAGCAGCTCTTTGCCATTCCCGCTGCACTTCCAAAGTGTTAAACCAAACGAGCCCTTTCACTTACTGTTGCTCAAAAGCAACAGAAGAGTTGGAGGGTACACACTGCCCTTTCACCGACGTTAGAAGGAAGGTGAGTGCCCAGTGATTCGTGAAACCTGTACAAGACTTGACGCATTCCATTAACACATGCTTCTTGGGGACAGAGGCACACCAAAGCTTACTGATGGGAGAAATCTGGACCTTTCCTTGAGGCCACAGGTCACACTTCTTTTGTGTGTGAGTTCCAACTGCTGCTCTAGGAGCTCCCTGCAAGGATGTGAGACCAGCATGCCTCATACGAGTAAACTCACACTTCTTTCCCAAGGACTTCTGGCAGCAAAGAGAACATGGGCACCAGGAGTGTGTTTCAGGATGCTTTCGAGGCGCAACTGTCTCACCTACCATGAGGGAAAATAAGGTTTTGCCAGCGTCCCCCGGTATCAAACTTGAGCCAACACAAAGTTACCCAAGGTCAATTCTGACTACTTCAAGGAAACACACGGGACCCACAGGGCTCTTCCATGCAGACACTTTTGGACACAGGTAACTCCGCATGGGATGAACTGGGTAAGTGTCTCAGTGCCTTAGGCAGGCCTCAGTGACAATGGATCTTCCACATGACTAGCAATGTTAGGTGTGAAAAATGGACAGCTCTTCAGGCTGGACCCAAAAAAGCCTAGCTTTCGCTTCTGTGACAGTGCTATCCGAGTGTTTTCCTAGACTGAATCGTCAGGACAAAGTGTATTTGCAAAGCACCCTGTTTCAGTCACTGAGTGCGATTGACGTGAAAAGAGAGTCTGCCCAGCACTGCTTTCACGAGGCTCTTTGAGGACTGGAACACTCTACCTAGGCATCCCAGAAAGGAGTACGTTGCCCTTGCTATGAATGTGAAGAGTGCTTCCCGGGGGCCTATTTTGCCTAGGGTTCCTCAGAAGCCAACGACCGCTCTTGTAGCACACAGTGGTCATCATGAGAGATTGGTGCACGATACACTGCCCTATGTGTCCCGAGGGGCAGAGCAGAGTTAAGGCACTCGTTTTCCGAGTATGGCTTTGTGGATACCACTGCACACTCAACTCTGCTGATGTGAAACAATGGATCTTACCTTGAGGCCTTAGGTCACCTTTCATTTGGCCGGAGCTGAATCTGGAGTGCAGTCGGATGAGTTTCTTGAAAGGAATTGCCAGCACATTATTGTCATTGAGAGAACGCAGCCTTGGCCCACAGCGACAATCCTGCAGAGAAGAGAAGTAGGGCCGCTAGGACTGTTCAGGCAGCTTTGAAGCCCAAAGCAAGTGGCTTTCATTCCGGGAGAATGCGAACGTTCCCACCGGTGTCTCACTTTCAAGCCTGATGACACAGCATGTTTATCTGAAGATTCTGCCTAGCTATGTAGTACTAGGGAAAGACTGCCTCCTTCTGCTAAGAAAGGTTTTCACGTACGGAGTGCTGTACGTGCAGAAAAACATTCCCCCGCCGGGCAAAAGTTAGGCCTCGGTGAATCTGGATGGTCCCAGAAGTCCAGCATTGTCACAGGTAAAGCTGCCCGAAGTTTTCAGGCTGGAAGTAAACATCTAGCTTCCGACTGCCGTAGGGAGACGTATTTGGGAGCCCCCAGGTTTCACTAGTGAGGCACAGTGGTGTTTCTCTGAAGAATCCAAATGGCTCGCTGGGGCACACCAGCATGGAATGTAAGGTTGCTTGGAACGGCGTCCCTGAGGCCGTTTGAATGCTGTACAAACGAGAGCTGTCGAGCGATCCGGGGAGGGATTTGCCATTTCCGCTGCACATTCACAGCCTTAAAGCCAACGTACCCATTTCCTTCCTGGGACTCAAACGCAACGGAAGAGGTGGACGGCATTCAGTGCCATTTCACAGATGTTACATCGAACGTGAGTGCACAATGAATCGTGAAATACGTAACAGTTTTGAGCATTCCTTTAACACATGCGTCTTCACTACTAGGGCATAGCTAAGCTTACTAAGGGAGAAATATGAACTTTTGCTTGAGGCCAGGGGTGCCATTTCTTCACCGCCAAGCTCCAGTGTGCTCCTGGAGGAGCTCCCAGCAAGGAACGAGACCAGCATGCCTCATACGATTACACTCAAGTTCTTTCGTGATGCCGTCAGGCAGCAAAGAGAATATGGGCAGCAGGAGTGTTTTCCAGGCAGCTTTCAAACTGCAACTGTCTTGCCTAAAACGGACGAAATGAAGGTTTTGCCAGGGTTGCCCGGTTTTAAACTTGAGCTCATAAGGTTATCCTCAGTAGTTTCTGACTACCTCAAGGAAACACACGGGACCCACAGGGCTCTTCCCTGGAGACTCTTTGGGCACAGGGACCTCTGCATTGGATGAAATGGGTAAGTATTTCAGCACCTTAGGTAGGCCTCGGTGAGCATGGCTGTTGCACATACTTAGTGTGAAGTGTGAAAAATGTATTGGTCTTCAGGCTGGATGCAAAGGTTAGCTTTCGCCTCTGTGAGATTGCTATCCTGTGTCCCAGACTGAATCACAAGCACGTTGTGCAGTAACAGTGCAGTTCTGTTTCAGTCACTGAGGACGATCCACTTGCAAAGAGAATCTGCCAGGCGCTGCTTTCGCGAGGCCTTTTGACGACTGGAACACTCTGCCTAGGCATCCCAGAAAGGAGTACGTTGCCCTTGCTATGAATGTGAAGAGTGCTCCCGGGGACCTACTTCGCCTAGGGTTCCTCAGAAGCCAGCGGCCACTCTTCTAGCACACAGTGGTCATCATGAGAAACTGGTGCACGATACACTGCTCTATGTGTCACCAGAGGCATAGCAGAGTTAAGGAACTCCTTTTCACAGTATGGCTTCGTGGTACCACTGCACACTCAACTCTGCTGATGTCAAACACTGGACCTTACCTTGTGGACTTAGGTCACCTTTCATTTGTATGGAGCTGAATCTGGGGTGCCGTGGGATGAGTTTCTAGAAAGGAAAAGCCAGCACATTATTGCCATTGAGAGAACGCAGCCTTGGCCCACAGCCACAATCCTGCAGTGAAGACAAGTTGAGACGCTAAGGCTGTTTAGGCAGCTCTGAAGCCCAAAGCAAGTGGCTTCCATTCCAGGAGAATGCGAACGTTCCCATCGGTGTTCCACTCTCAAGGTTGATGACACAGCATTTTTATCTGAAGCTTCTGCCTACCTCTCAGCTACCAGGGAAATACTGCCTCCTTCTGCTAAGAAATGTTTTCACGTGGGGACTGCTGTACGTGCAGAGGAGCATTCCCCCGCCGGGCAAAATTTAGGCCTTGGTGAATCTGGAGGGTCCCAGAAGTCCAGCATTGTCACAGAAAAAGCTGTCTGTTGTTTCAGGCTGGAACTAAACATCTAGCTTCCGACTGCCGTAGGGAGACGTATTTGGGAGCCCACAGGTTTCACTTGTGAGGCACAGAGGTGTTTCTCCGAAGAATCCAAATGCCTCCCTGGCTACGCCAGCATGGAATGTAAGGCTGCTTGGAACGGCGTTCCTGCGGCCATTTGAATGCTGTACAAACGAGAGCTGTCGAGCTATCCGGGCAGGGCTTTGCCATTACCAATGCACATTCACAGCCTTAAAACAAACGAACCCATTTGCTTCCAGCGACATAAATGCAACAAAAGATTTGGACGGCATTCAGTGAACTTTCACAGATGTTACAACGAAGGTGAGTGCACAATGAGTCGTGAAATATGTAACAGTGTGGCAGCATTCCTTTAACACATGCTTCTTCGCTTCTGGGGCATACCTAAGCTTACTATGGGAGAAATCTGGATTTTACTTGAGCACAGGGGTGCCAATTCTTTGCCGGCAAGCACCAGTGTGCTTCTGGAGGAGCTCCCAGCAAGGAACTGATACCCGGCTACCTCATACGATTACATTGAAGTTCTTCCGTGATGCCGTCAGGCTGCACAGACATGAGCAGCAGGAGTGATTTTCAGGCAGCTTTCAAACTGCACCTGTCTCGCCTACCACGGACGAAATGAAGGCTTTGCCAGGGTTGCCCGGTTTCACACTTGAGCTCATAAGGTTATCCTCAGTAGTTTCTGACTACCTCAAGGAAACACACGGGATGAAAAGGGCTCTTCCATGGAGAACCTTTGGGCAAAGGGACTTCTGCCTAGGATTTAATGGGTAAGTATTTCAGTACCCATGTAGGCCTCGGTGACTATGGCTCTTGCACGTACTTAACAGCGTGAAGTGTGAAAAATATACTGGTCTTCAGGCTGGATGCAAAGGTTAGCTTTCGCTTCTGTGAGAGTGCTATCCTGTGTCCCAGAATGAATCACGAGCACATTGTGCAGTACCAGTGCAGTTCTGTTTCAGTCACTGAGGCCAAACCACTTGCAAAGAGAGTCTGCCAGGCGTTGCTTTCAGGAGACTCTTTGATGACTGGAACACTCTAAATAAGAAACCCAGAAAGGAGTACGTTGCCCTTGCTATGAAAGTGAAGAGTGCTTCACGGGGGCCTATTTCGCCGAGGGTTCCTCAGAAGCCAGTGGTGCTCTTCTAGCACACACCGGTCATCATGAGAAATTGGTGCAGGATACACTGCCCTATGTGTCCCCAGGGGCATAGCAGAATTAAGGAACTCCTTTTCAGAGTATGGCTTCGTGGCTACCACTGCACACTCAACTCGGCTGATGTCAAACACTGGACCTTACCTTGTGGAGTTAGCTCACCTTTCATTTGTATGGAGCTAAATCTGGAGTGCCGTGGGATGAGTTTGTAGAAAGGAAATGCCAGCACATTATTGCCATTGAGAGAACGCAGCCTTGGCCCACAGCCACAATCCTGCAGTGAAGAGAAGTTAAGCCACAAAGGCTGTTCAGGCAGCTTTGCAGCCCAAAGCAAGTGGTTTCCATTCCAGGAGAATGCGAACGTTCCCATCAGTGTCCCACTTTCAAGTTTGATGACACAGCATGTTTATCTGAAGATTCTGCCTACCTCTCTACTACTAGGGAAAGACTGCCTCCTTCTGCTAAGAAAGGTTTCACGTGGGGAGTGCTGTATGTGCAGAAGAGCATTCCACCGCCGGGCAAAACTAAGGCCTTGGTGAATCTGGATGGTCCCAGAAGTCCAGCATTGTCAGAGGTAAAACTGTCCGTTGTTTTCAGGCTGGAACTAAACATTTAGCTTCCTACTGCCGTAGGCAGACGTATTTCGCAGCCCATAGTTTTCACTTGTGAGGCACAGTGGTGTTTCTCAGGAGACTCCAAATGTCTCCTTGGATACGCCAGCATGGAATGTAAGGCTGCTTGGAACGGCGTTCCTGAGACCATTTGATTGCTGTACGAACGAGCGTTCCCGTGCGATCCGGGCAGGGCTTTGCCATTACCGCTGCACGTTCACAGCCTTAAAGCCAACGAACCCAGTTGCTTCCTGAGACTCAAACGAAGCAGAAGTCTTGGACGGCATTCAGTGCCCTTTCACAGATGTTACAACGAAGGTGAGTGCACAATGATTCGTGAAATACGTAACAGTGTTGCGGCCTTCCTTTAACACATGCTTCTTCGCTACTAGGGCATAGTTAAGCTGACTATGGGAGAAATCTGGACTTTTACTTGAGCACAGGGGTGTCAGTTCTTTGCCGGCAAGCTCCAGTGTGCTCCTGGAGGAGCTCCCAGCAAGGAACAGAGACCAGCATGCCTCATACGATGACACTGAAGTTCTTTCGTGATGCCGTCAGGCTAGAAAGAGAAGATGGGCAGCAGGAGTGATTTTCAGGCAGCTTTCAAACCGCACCTGTCTCGCCTACCCCCGACGAAATGAAGGTTTTGCCAGGGTTGCCCGGTTTCAAACTTGAGCTCATAAGGTTATCCTCAGTAGTTTCTGACTACCTCAAGGAAACACACGGGACCCACAGGGCTCTTCCCTGGAGACCCTTTAGGCACAGGGACCTCTGCATAGGATGAAATGGGTAAGTATTTCAGTACCTTAGGTAGGCTTCGAGGACCATGGCTGTTGCACATACAACAGTGGAAGTGTGAAAAATATACTGGTCTTCAGGCTGGATGCAAAAGTTAGCTTTCACCTCTGTGAGAGTGCCATCCTGTGTCCCAGACTGAATCACAAGCACATTGTGCAGTAACAGTGCAGTTCTGTTTCAGTCACTGAGGACGATCGACTTGCAAAGAGAATCTGCCAGGCGCTGCTTTCGCGAGGCCTTCTGACGACTGGAACACTCTGCCTAGGCATCCCAGAAAGGAGTACGTTGCCCTTGCTATGAATGTGAAGACTGCTCCCGGGGACCTACTTTGCCTAGGCTTCCTCAGAAGCCAGCGACCGCTCTTGTAGCACACAGTGGTCATCACGAGAGATTGGTGCACGATACACTGCCCTATGTGTTCCCAGGGGCATAGCAGAGTTAAGGCACTCCTTTTCAGAGTATGGCTTCGTGGCTACCACTGCACACTCAGCTCTGCTGATGTGAAACACTGGACTTTACCTTGTAGACTTAGGTCACCTTTCCTTTGTATGGAGCTGAATCTGCAGTGCCGTGGGATGAGTTTCTAAAAAGCAATTGCCAGCACATTATTGCCATTGAGAGAACGCAGCCTTGGCCCACAGCCACATTCCTGCAGTGAAGAGAAGATGAGCCGCTAAGGCTGTTCAGCCAGCCTTGAAGCCCAAAGCAAGTGGCTTCCATTCCAGGAGAATGCGAACGTTCCCATCGGTGTTCCACTTCAAGCTTGATGACACAGCATGTTTATCTGAAGCTTCTGCCTACCTCTCAACTACCAGGGAAGTACTGCCTCCTTCTGCTAAGAAATGTTTTCACGTGGGGAGTGCTGTACGTGCAGAAGAGCATTCCCCCGCCGGGCAAAAGTTAGGCCTTGGTGAATCTGGATGGTCCCAGAAGTCCAGCATTGTCACAGAAAAAGCTGTCCGTTGTTTTCAGGCTGGAACTAAACAGGTAGCTTCCGACTGCCTTAGGGAGACGTATTTGGGAGCCCACAGGTTTCACTTGTGAGGCACAGAGGTGTTTCTCCGAAGAATCCAAATGCCTCCCTGGCTACGCCAGCATGGAATGTAAGGCTGCTTGGAACGGCGTTCCTGAGGCCGTTTGAATGCTGTATGAACGAGAGCTGTGGAGCAATCCGGGCAGGGCTTTGCCATTACCGCTGCACGTTCACAGCCTTAAAGCCAACGAACCCAGTTGCTTCCTGGGACTCAAACACAGCAGAAGATTTGGACGGCATTCAGTGCCCTTTCACAGATGTTACAACGAAGGTGAGTGCACAATGAGTCGTGAAATACCAAACAGTGTTGCAGCCTTCCTCTATCACATGCTTCTTCGCTCCTAGGGCATAGCTAAGCTGACTATGGGAGAAATCTGGACTTTTACTTGAGCACAGGGGTGTCAGTTCTTTGCCGGCAAGCTCCAGTGTGCTCCTGGAGGAGCTCCCAGCAAGGAACCGAGACCAGCATGCCTCAAACGATTACACTCAAGTTCTTTCGTGATGCCGTCAGGCAGCAAAGAGAAGATGGGCAGCACGAGTGATTTTTCTGGCAGCTTTCAAACTGCACCTGTCTCGCCTACCCCCGACGAAATGAAGGTTTTGCCAGGGTTGCCCGGTTTCAAACTTGAGCTCATAAGGTTATCCTCAGTAGTTTCTGACTACCTCAAGGAAACACACGGGACCCACAGGGCTCTTCCCTGGAGACCCTTTGGGCACAGGGGCCTCTGCATTGGATGAAATGGGTAAGTATTTCAGTACCTTAGGTAGGCCTCGGTGAGCATGGCTGTTGCACATACTTAACAGTGTGAAGTGTGAAAAATGTACAGGTCTTCAGGCTGGATGCAAAGATTAGCTTTCGCCTCTGTGAGATTGCTATCCTGTGTCCCAGACTGAATCACAAGCACGTTGTGCAGTAACAGTGCAGTTCTGTTTCAGTCACTGAGGACGATCCACTTGCAAAGAGAATCTGCCAGGCGCTGCTTTCGCGAGGCCTTCTGACGACTGGAACACTCTGCCTAGGCATCCCAGAAAGGAGTACGTTGCCCTTGCTAAGAATGTGAAGACTGCTCCCGGGGACCTACTTTGCCTAGGCTTCCTCAGAAGCCAGCGACCGCTCTTGTAGCACACAGTGGTCATCATGAGAGATTGGTGCACGATACACTGCCCTATGTGTTCCCAGGGGCATAGCAGAGTTAAGGCACTCCTTTTCAGAGTATGGCTTCGTGACTACCACTGCACACTCAACTCTGCTGATGTGAAACACTGGACTTTACCTTGTAGACTTAGGTCACCTTTCATTTGTATGGAGCTGAATCTGCAGTGCCGTGGGATGAGTTTCTGGAAAGCAATTGCCAGCACATTATTGCCATTGAGAGAACGCAGCCTTGGCCCAAAGCCACATTCCTGCAGTGAAGAGAAGATGAGCCGCTAAGGCTGTTCAGGCAGCCTTGAAGCCCAAAGCAAGTGACTTCCATTCCAGGAGAATAAAAGGCTCCCATCGGTGTCCCACTTTCAAGCTTGATGACACAGCATGTTATCTGAAGATTAAGCCTAGCTATGTAGTACTAGGGAAAGACTGCCTCCTTCTGCTAAGAAAGGTTTTCACGTGGGGAGTGCTGTACGTGCAGAAGAGCATTCCCCCGCCGGGCAAAAGTTAGGCCTTGGTGAATCTGGATGGTCCCAGAAGTCCAGCATTGTCACAGAAAAAGCTGTTCATTGTTTTCAGGCTGGAACTAAACATCTAGCATCCGACTGCCGTAGGGAGACGTATTTGGGAGCCCACAGGTTTCACTGGTGAGGCACAGTGGTGTTTCTCCGAAGAATCCAAATGCCTCCCTGGCTACGCCAGCATGGAATGTAAGGCTGCTTGGAACGGCGTTCCTGAGGCCGTTTGAATGCTGTACAAACGAGAGCTGTCGAGCAATCCGGGCAGATCTTTGCCATTACCGCTGCACGATCACAGCCTGTAAGCCAACGAACCCAGTTGCTTCCTGGGACTCAAACGCAGCTGAAGACTAGGATAGCATTCAGTGCCCTTTCACAGATGTTACAACGAAGGTGAGTGCACAATGAATCGTGAAATACGTAACAGTGTGGCAGCCTTCCTTTAACACATGCTTCTTCGCTCCTAGGGCATAGCTAAGCTGACTAAGGGAGAAATCTGGACTTTTACTTGAGCCCAGGGGTGCCAGTTCTTTGCCGCCAAGCTCCAGTGTGCTCTTGGAGGAACTCCCAGGAAGGAACCGAGACCAGCATGCCTCATACGATGACACTCAAGTTCTTTCGTGATGCCGTCAGGCAACAAAGAAAAGATGGGCAGCAGGAGTGATTTTCAGGCAGCTTTCAAACCGCACCTGTCTCACCTACCCCCGACGAAATGAAGGTTTTGCCAGGGTTGCCCGGTTTCAAACTTGAGCTCATAAGGTTATCCTCAGTAGTTTCTGACTACCTCAAGGAAACACACGGGACCCACAAGGCTCTTCCCTGGAGACCCTTTGGGCACAGGGACCTCTGCATAGGATGAAATGGGTAAGTATTTCAGTACCTTAGGTAGGCTTCGAGGACCATGGCTGTTGCACATACAACAGTGGAAGTGTGAAAAACATACTGGTCTTCAGGCTGGATGCAAAAGTTAGCTTTCGCCTCTGTGAGAGTGCCATCCTGTGTCCCAGACTGAATCACAAGCACATTGTGCAGTAACAGTGCAGTTCTGTTTCAGTCACTGAGGACGATCGACTTGCAAAGAGAATCTGCCAGGCGCTGCTTTCGCGAGGCCTTCTGACGACTGGAACACTCTGCCTAGGCATCCCAGAAAGGAGTACGTTGCCCTTGCTATGAATGTGAAGACTGCTCCCGGGGACCTACTTTGCCTAGGCTTCCTCAGAAGCCAGCGACCGCTCTTGTAGCACACAGTGGTCATCACGAGAGATTGGTGCACGATACACTGCCCTATGTGTTCCCAGGGGCATAGCAGAGTTAAGGCACTCCTTTTCAGAGTATGGCTTCGTGGCTACCACTGCACACTCAGCTCTGCTGATGTGAAACACTGGACTTTACCTTGTAGACTTAGGTCACCTTTCCTTTGTATGGAGCTGAATCTGCAGTGCCGTGGGATGAGTTTCTAAAAAGCAATTGCCAGCACATTATTGCCATTGAGAGAACGCAGCCTTGGCCCACAGCCACATTCCTGCAGTGAAGAGAAGATGAGCCGCTAAGGCTGTTCAGGCAGCCTTGAAGCCCAAAGCAAGTGACTTCCATTCCAGGAGAATAAAAGGCTCCCATCGGTGTCCCACTTTCAAGCTTGATGACACAGCATGTTATCTGAAGATTAAGCCTAGCTATGTAGTACTAGGGAAAGACTGCCTCCTTCTGCTAAGAAAGGTTTTCACGTGGGGAGTGCTGTACGTGCAGAAGAGCATTCCCCCGCCGGGCAAAAGTTAGGCCTTGGTGAATCTGGATGGTCCCAGAAGTCCAGCATTGTCACAGAAAAAGCTGTTCGTTGTTTTCAGGCTGGAACTAAACATCTAGCATCCGACTGCCGTAGGGAGACGTATTTGGGAGCCCACAGGTTTCACTGGTGAGGCACAGTGGTGTTTCTCCGAAGAATCCAAATGCCTCCCTGGCTACGCCAGCATGGAATGTAAGGCTGCTTGGAACGGCGTTCCTGAGGCCGTTTGAATGCTGTACAAACGAGAGCTGTCGAGCAATCCGGGCAGATCTTTGCCATTACCGCTGCACGATCACAGCCTGTAAGCCAACGAACCCAGTTGCTTCCTGGGACTCAAACGCAGCTGAAGACTAGGATAGCATTCAGTGCCCTTTCACAGATGTTACAACGAAGGTGAAAGCACAATGAATCGTGAAATACGTAACAGTGTGGCAGCCTTCCTTTAACACATGCTTCTTCGCTCCTAGGGCATAGCTAAGCTGACTAAGGGAGAAATCTGGACTTTTACTTGAGCCCAGGGGTGCCAGTTCTTTGCCGCCAAGCTCCAGTGTGCTCTTGGAGGAACTCCCAGGAAGGAACCGAGACCAGCATGCCTCATACGATGACACTCAAGTTCTTTCGTGATGCCGTCAGGCAACAAAGAAAAGATGGGCAGCAGGAGTGATTTTCAGGCAGCTTTCAAACCGCACCTGTCTCACCTACCCCCGACGAAATGAAGGTTTTGCCAGGGTTGCCCGGTTTCAAACTTGAGCTCATAAGGTTATCCTCAGTAGTTTCTGACTACCTCAAGGAAACACACGGGACCCACAAGGCTCTTCCCTGGAGACCCTTTGGGCACAGGGACCTCTGCATAGGATGAAATGGGTAAGTATTTCAGTACCTTAGGTAGGCTTCGAGGACCATGGCTGTTGCACATACAACAGTGGAAGTGTGAAAAATATACTGGTCTTCAGGCTGGATGCAAAAGTTAGCTTTCGCCTCTGTGAGAGTGCCATCCTGTGTCCCAGACTGAATCACAAGCACATTGTGCAGTAACAGTGCAGTTCTGTTTCAGTCACTGAGGACGATCGACTTGCAAAGAGAATCTGCCAGGCGCTGCTTTCGCGAGGCCTTCTGACGACTGGAACACTCTGCCTAGGCATCCCAGAAAGGAGTACGTTGCCCTTGCTATGAATGTGAAGACTGCTCCCGGGGACCTACTTTGCCTAGGCTTCCTCAGAAGCCAGCGACCGCTCTTGTAGCACACAGTGGTCATCACGAGAGATTGGTGCACGATACACTGCCCTATGTGTTCCCAGGGGCATAGCAGAGTTAAGGCACTCCTTTTCAGAGTATGGCTTCGTGGCTACCACTGCACACTCAGCTCTGCTGATGTGAAACACTGGACTTTACCTTGTAGACTTAGGTCACCTTTCATTTGTATGGATCTGAATCTGCAGTGCCGTGGGATGAGTTTCTAGAAAGCAATTGCCAGCACATTATTGCCATTGAGAGAACGCAGCCTTGGCCCACAGCCACATTCCTGCAGTGAAGAGAAGATGAGCCGCTAAGGCTGTTCAGCCAGCCTTGAAGCCCAAAGCAAGTGGCTTCCATTCCAGGAGAATGCGAACGTTCCCATCGGTGTTCCACTTCAAGCTTGATGACACAGCATGTTTATCTGAAGCTTCTGCCTACCTCTCAACTACCAGGGAAGTACTGCCTCCTTCTGCTAAGAAATGTTTTCACGTGGGGAGTGCTGTACGTGCAGAAGAGCATTCCCCCGCCGGGCAAAAGTTAGGCCTTGGTGAATCTGGATGGTCCCAGAAGTCCAGCATTGTCACAGAAAAAGCTGTCCGTTGTTTTCAGGCTGGAACTAAACATGTAGCTTCCGACTGCCTTAGGGAGACGTATTTGGGAGCCCACAGGTTTCACTTGTGAGGCACAGAGGTGTTTCTCCGAAGAATCCAAATGCCTCCCTGGCTACGCCAGCATGGAATGTAAGGCTGCTTGGAACGGCGTTCCTGAGGCCGTTTGAATGCTGTATGAACGAGAGCTGTGGAGCAATCCGGGCAGGGCTTTGCCATTACCGCTGCACGTTCACAGCCTTAAAGCCAACGAACCCAGTTGCTTCCTGGGACTCAAACACAGCAGAAGATTTGGACGGCATTCAGTGCCCTTTCACAGATGTTACAACGAAGGTGAGTGCACAATGAGTCGTGAAATACCAAACAGTGTTGCAGCCTTCCTCTATCACATGCTTCTTCGCTCCTAGGGCATAGCTAAGCTGACTATGGGAGAAATCTGGACTTTTACTTGAGCACAGGGGTGTCAGTTCTTTGGCGGCAAGCTCCAGTGTGCTCCTGGAGGAGCTCCCAGCAAGGAACCGAGGCCAGCATGCCTCAAACGATTACACTCAACTTCTTTCGTGATGCTGTCAGGCAGCAAAGAGAAGATGGGCAGCACGAGTGATTTTTCTGGCAGCTTTCAAACCGCACCTGTCTCGCCTACCCCCGATGAAATGAAGGTTTTGCCAGGGTTGCCCGGTTTCAAACTTGAGCTCATAAGGTTATCCTCAGTAGTTTCTGACTACCTCAAGGAAACACACGGGACCCACAGGGCTCTTCCCTGGAGACCCTTTGGGCACAGGGGCCTCTGCATTGGATGAAATGGGTAAGTATTTCAGTACCTTAGGTAGGCCTCGGTGAGCATGGCTGTTGCACATACTTAACAGTGTGAAGTGTGAAAAATGTACAGGTCTTCAGGCTGGATGCAAAGGTTAGCTTTCGCCTCTGTGAGATTGCTATCCTGTGTCCCAGACTGAATCACAAGCACGTTGTGCAGTAACAGTGCAGTTCTGTTTCAGTCACTGAGGACGATCCACTTGCAAAGAGAATCTGCCAGGCGCTGCTTTCGCGAGGCCTTCTGACGACTGGAACACTCTGCCTAGGCATCCCAGAAAGGAGTACGTTGCCCTTGCTATGAATGTGAAGACTGCTCCCGGAGACCTACTTTGCCTAGGCTTCCTCAGAAGCCAGCGACCGCTCTTGTAGCACACAGTGGTCATCATGAGAGACTGGTGCACGATACACTGCCCTATGTGTTCCCAGGGGCATAGCAGAATTAAGGCACTCCTTTTCAGAGTATGGCTTCGTGGCTACCACTGCACACTCAACTCTGCTGATGTGAAACACTGGACTTTACCTTGTAGACTTAGGTCACCTTTCATTTGTATGGAGCTGAATCTGCAGTGCCGTGGGATGAGTTTCTGGAAAGCAATTGCCAGCACATTATTGCCATTGAGAGAACGCAGCCTTGGCCCAAAGCCACATTCCTGCAGTGAAGAGAAGATGAGCCGCTAAGGCTGTTCAGGCAGCCTTGAAGCCCAAAGCAAGTGACTTCCATTCCAGGAGAATAAAAGGCTCCCATCGGTGTCCCACTTTCAAGCTTGATGACACAGCATGTTATCTGAAGATTAAGCCTAGCTATGTAGTACTAGGGAAAGACTGCCTCCTTCTGCTAAGAAAGGTTTTCACGTGGGGAGTGCTGTACGTGCAGAAGAGCATTCCCCCGCCGGGCAAAAGTTAGGCCTTGGTGAATCTAGATGGTCCCAGAAGTCCAGCATTGTCACAGAAAAAGCTGTTCGTTGTTTTCAGGCTGGAACTAAACATCTAGCATCCGACTGCCGTAGGGAGACGTATTTGGGAGCCCACAGGTTTCACTGGTGAGGCACAGTGGTGTTTCTCCGAAGAATCCAAATGCCTCCCTGGCTACGCCAGCATGGAATGTAAGGCTGCTTGGAACGGCGTTCCTGAGGCCGTTTGAATGCTGTACAAACGAGAGCTGTCGAGCAATCCGGGCAGATCTTTGCCATTACCGCTGCACGATCACAGCCTGTAAGCCAACGAACCCAGTTGCTTCCTGGGACTCAAACGCAGCTGAAGACTAGGATAGCATTCAGTGCCCTTTCACAGATGTTACAACGAAGGTGAGTGCACAATGAGTCGTGAAATACCAAACAGTGTTGCAGCCTTCCTCTATCACATGCTTCTTCGCTCCTAGGGCATAGCTAAGCTGACTATGGGAGAAATCTGGACTTTTACTTGAGCACAGGGGTGTCAGTTCTTTGCCGGCAAGCTCCAGTGTGCTCCTGGAGGAGCTCCCAGGAAGGAACCGAGACCAGCATGCCTCAAACGATTACACTCAAGTTCTTTCGTGATGCCGTCAGGCAGCAAAGAGAAGATGGGCAGCAGGAGTGATTTTTCTGGCAGCTTTCAAACCGCACCTGTCTCGCCTACCCCCGACGAAATGAAGGTTTTGCCAGGGTTGCCCGGTTTCAAACTTGAGCTCATAAGGTTATCCTCAGTAGTTTCTGACTACCTCAAGGAAACACACGGGACCCACAGGGCTCTTCCCTGGAGACCCTTTGGGCACAGGGGCCTCTGCATTGGATGAAATGGGTAAGTATTTCAGTACCTTAGGTAGGCCTCGGTGAGCATGGCTGTTGCACATACTTAACAGTGTGAAGTGTGAAAAATGTACAGGTCTTCAGGCTGGATGCAAAGGTTAGCTTTCGCCTCTGTGAGATTGCTATCCTGTGTCCCAGACTGAATCACAAGCACGTTGTGCAGTAACAGTGCAGTTCTGTTTCAGTCACTGAGGACGATCCACTTGCAAAGAGAATCTGCCAGGCGCTGCTTTCGCGAGGCCTTCTGACGACTGGAACACTCTGCCTAGGCATCCCAGAACGGAGTACGTTGCCCTTGCTATGAATGTGAAGACTGCTCCCGGAGACCTACTTCGCCTAGGCTTCCTCAGAAGCCAGCGACCGCTCTTGTAGCACACAGTGGTCATCATGAGAGATTGGTGCACGATACACTGCCCTATGTGTTCCCAGGGGCATAGCAGAGTTAAGGCACTCCTTTTCAGAGTATGGCTTCGTGGCTACCACTGCACACTCAACTCTGCTGATGTGAAACACTGGACTTTACCTTGTAGACTTAGGTCACCTTTCATTTGTATGGAGCTGAATCTGCAGTGCCGTGGGATGAGTTTCTAGAAAGCAATTGCCAGCACATTATTGCCATTGAGAGAACGCAGCCTTGGCCCACAGCCACATTCCTGCAGTGAAGAGAAGATGAGCCGCTAAGGCTGTTCAGGCAGCCTTGAAGCCCAAAGCAAGTGACTTCCATTCCAGGAGAATAAAAGGCTCCCATCGGTGTCCCACTTTCAAGCTTGATGACACAGCATGTTATCTGAAGATTAAGCCTAGCTATGTAGTACTAGGGAAAGACTGCCTCCTTCTGCTAAGAAAGGTTTTCACGTGGGGAGTGCTGTACGTGCAGAAGAGCATTCCCCCGCCGGGCAAAAGTTAGGCCTTGGTGAATCTGGATGGTCCCAGAAGTCCAGCATTGTCACAGAAAAAGCTGTTCGTTGTTTTCAGGCTGGAACTAAACATCTAGCATCCGACTGCCGTAGGGAGACGTATTTGGGAGCCCACAGGTTTCACTGGTGAGGCACAGTGGTGTTTCTCCGAAGAATCCAAATGCCTCCCTGGCTACGCCAGCATGGAATGTAAGGCTGCTTGGAACGGCGTTCCTGAGGCCGTTTGAATGCTGTACAAACGAGAGCTGTCGAGCAATCCGGGCAGATCTTTGCCATTACCGCTGCACGATCACAGCCTGTAAGCCAACGAACCCAGTTGCTTCCTGGGACTCAAACGCAGCTGAAGACTAGGATAGCATTCAGTGCCCTTTCACAGATGTTACAACGAAGGTGAGTGCACAATGAATCGTGAAATACGTAACAGTGTGGCAGCCTTCCTTTAACACATGCTTCTTCGCTCCTAGGGCATAGCTAAGCTGACTAAGGGAGAAATCTGGACTTTTACTTGAGCCCAGGGGTGCCAGTTCTTTGCCGCCAAGCTCCAGTGTGCTCTTGGAGGAACTCCCAGGAAGGAACCGAGACCAGCATGCCTCATACGATGACACTCAAGTTCTTTCGTGATGCCGTCAGGCAACAAAGAAAAGATGGGCAGCAGGAGTGATTTTCAGGCAGCTTTCAAACCGCACCTGTCTCGCCTACCACGGACGAAATGAAGGTTTTGCCAGGGTTGCCCGGTTTCAAACTTGAGCTCATAAGGTTATCCTCAGTAGTTTCTGACTACCTCAAGGAAACACACGGGACCCACAGGGCTCTTCCCTGGAGACCCTTTGGGCACAGGGACCTCTGCATAGGATGAAATGGGTAAGTATTTCAGTACCTTAGGTAGGCTTCGAGGACCATGGCTGTTGCACATACAACAGTGGAAGTGTGAAAAATATACTGGTCTTCAGGCTGGATGCAAAAGTTAGCTTTCGCCTCTGTGAGAGTGCCATCCTGTGTCCCAGACTGAATCACAAGCACATTGTGCAGTAACAGTGCAGTTCTCTTTCAGTCACTGAGGACGATCGACTTGCAAAGAGAATCTGCCAGGCGCTGCTTTCGCGAGGCCTTCTGACGACTGGAACACTCTGCCTAGGCATCCCAGAAAGGAGTACGTTGCCCTTGCTATGAATGTGAAGACTGCTCCCGGGGACCTACTTTGCCTAGGCTTCCTCAGAAGCCAGCGACCGCTCTTGTAGCACACAGTGGTCATCACGAGAGATTGGTGCACGATACACTGCCCTATGTGTTCCCAGGGGCATAGCAGAGTTAAGGCACTCCTTTTCAGAGTATGGCTTCGTGGCTACCACTGCACACTCAGCTCTGCTGATGTGAAACACTGGACTTTACCTTGTAGACTTAGGTCACCTTTCATTTGTATGGATCTGAATCTGCAGTGCCGTGGGATGAGTTTCTAGAAAGCAATTGCCAGCACATTATTGCCATTGAGAGAACGCAGCCTTGGCCCACAGCCACATTCCTGCAGTGAAGAGAAGATGAGCCGCTAAGGCTGTTCAGCCAGCCTTGAAGCCCAAAGCAAGTGGCTTCCATTCCAGGAGAATGCGAACGTTCCCATCGGTGTTCCACTTCAAGCTTGATGACACAGCATGTTTATCTGAAGCTTCTGCCTACCTCTCAACTACCAGGGAAGTACTGCCTCCTTCTGCTAAGAAATGTTTTCACGTGGGGAGTGCTGTACGTGCAGAAGAGCATTCCCCCGCCGGGCAAAAGTTAGGCCTTGGTGAATCTGGATGGTCCCAGAAGTCCAGCATTGTCACAGAAAAAGCTGTCCGTTGTTTTCAGGCTGGAACTAAACATGTAGCTTCCGACTGCCTTAGGGAGACGTATTTGGGAGCCCACAGGTTTCACTTGTGAGGCACAGAGGTGTTTCTCCGAAGAATCCAAATGCCTCCCTGGCTACGCCAGCATGGAATGTAAGGCTGCTTGGAACGGCGTTCCTGAGGCCGTTTGAATGCTGTATGAACGAGAGCTGTGGAGCAATCCGGGCAGGGCTTTGCCATTACCGCTGCACGTTCACAGCCTTAAAGCCAACGAACCCAGTTGCTTCCTGGGACTCAAACACAGCAGAAGATTTGGACGGCATTCAGTGCCCTTTCACAGATGTTACAACGAAGGTGAGTGCACAATGAGTCGTGAAATACCAAACAGTGTTGCAGCCTTCCTCTATCACATGCTTCTTCGCTCCTAGGGCATAGCTAAGCTGACTATGGGAGAAATCTGGACTTTTACTTGAGCACAGGGGTGTCAGTTCTTTGCCGGCAAGCTCCAGTGTGCTCCTGGAGGAGCTCCCAGCAAGGAACCGAGGCCAGCATGCCTCAAACGATTACACTCAACTTCTTTCGTGATGCCGTCAGGCAGCAAAGAGAAGATGGGCAGCAGGAGTGATTTTTCTGGCAGCTTTCAAACCGCACCTGTCTCGCCTACCCCCGACGAAATGAAGGTTTTGCCAGGGTTGCCCGGTTTCAAACTTGAGCTCATAAGGTTATCCTCAGTAGTTTCTGACTACCTCAAGGAAACACACGGGACCCACAGGGCTCTTCCCTGGAGACCCTTTGGGCACAGGGGCCTC
Organism: Balaenoptera ricei; assembly: GCF_028023285.1. NCBI lineage: Eukaryota > Metazoa > Chordata > Mammalia > Artiodactyla > Balaenopteridae > Balaenoptera > Balaenoptera ricei. The sequence goes on from NC_082653.1 coordinate 31,731,401, forward strand.
TGCATTGGATGAAATGGGTAAGTATTTCAGTACCTTAGGTAGGCCTCGGTGAGCATGGCTGTTGCACATACTTAACAGTGTGAAGTGTGAAAAATGTACAGGTCTTCAGGCTGGATGCAAAGGTTAGCTTTCGCCTCTGTGAGATTGCTATCCTGTGTCCCAGACTGAATCACAAGCACGTTGTGCAGTAACAGTGCAGTTCTGTTTCAGTCACTGAGGACGATCCACTTGCAAAGAGAATCTGCCAGGCGCTGCTTTCGCGAGGCCTTCTGACGACTGGAACACTCTGCCTAGGCATCCCAGAAAGGAGTACGTTGCCCTTGCTATGAATGTGAAGACTGCTCCCGGAGACCTACTTCGCCTAGGCTTCCTCAGAAGCCAGCGACCGCTCTTGTAGCACACAGTGGTCATCATGAGAGATTGGTGCACGATACACTGCCCTATGTGTTCCCAGGGGCATAGCAGAGTTAAGGCACTCCTTTTCAGAGTATGGCTTCGTGGCTACCACTGCACACTCAACTCTGCTGATGTGAAACACTGGACTTTACCTTGTAGACTTAGGTCACCTTTCATTTGTATGGAGCTGAATCTGCAGTGCCGTGGGATGAGTTTCTAGAAAGCAATTGCCAGCACATTATTGCCATTGAGAGAACGCAGCCTTGGCCCACAGCCACATTCCTGCAGTGAAGAGAAGATGAGCCGCTAAGGCTGTTCAGGCAGCCTTGAAGCCCAAAGCAAGTGACTTCCATTCCAGGAGAATAAAAGGCTCCCATCGGTGTCCCACTTTCAAGCTTGATGACACAGCATGTTATCTGAAGATTAAGCCTAGCTATGTAGTACTAGGGAAAGACTGCCTCCTTCTGCTAAGAAAGGTTTTCACGTGGGGAGTGCTGTACGTGCAGAAGAGCATTCCCCCGCCGGGCAAAAGTTAGGCCTTGGTGAATCTGGATGGTCCCAGAAGTCCAGCATTGTCACAGAAAAAGCTGTTCGTTGTTTTCAGGCTGGAACTAAACATCTAGCATCCGACTGCCGTAGGGAGACGTATTTGGGAGCCCACAGGTTTCACTGGTGAGGCACAGTGGTGTTTCTCCGAAGAATCCAAATGCCTCCCTGGCTACGCCAGCATGGAATGTAAGGCTGCTTGGAACGGCGTTCCTGAGGCCGTTTGAATGCTGTACAAACGAGAGCTGTCGAGCAATCCGGGCAGATCTTTGCCATTACCGCTGCACGATCACAGCCTGTAAGCCAACGAACCCAGTTGCTTCCTGGGACTCAAACGCAGCTGAAGACTAGGATAGCATTCAGTGCCCTTTCACAGATGTTACAACGAAGGTGAGTGCACAATGAATCGTGAAATACGTAACAGTGTGGCAGCCTTCCTTTAACACATGCTTCTTCGCTCCTAGGGCATAGCTAAGCTGACTAAGGGAGAAATCTGGACTTTTACTTGAGCCCAGGGGTGCCAGTTCTTTGCCGCCAAGCTCCAGTGTGCTCTTGGAGGAACTCCCAGGAAGGAACCGAGACCAGCATGCCTCATACGATGACACTCAAGTTCTTTCGTGATGCCGTCAGGCAACAAAGAAAAGATGGGCAGCAGGAGTGATTTTCAGGCAGCTTTCAAACCGCACCTGTCTCGCCTACCACGGACGAAATGAAGGTTTTGCCAGGGTTGCCCGGTTTCAAACTTGAGCTCATAAGGTTATCCTCAGTAGTTTCTGACTACCTCAAGGAAACACACGGGACCCACAGGGCTCTTCCCTGGAGACCCTTTGGGCACAGGGACCTCTGCATAGGATGAAATGGGTAAGTATTTCAGTACCTTAGGTAGGCTTCGAGGACCATGGCTGTTGCACATACAACAGTGGAAGTGTGAAAAATATACTGGTCTTCAGGCTGGATGCAAAAGTTAGCTTTCGCCTCTGTGAGAGTGCCATCCTGTGTCCCAGACTGAATCACAAGCACATTGTGCAGTGACAGTGCAGTTCTGTTTCAGTCACTGAGGACGATCGACTTGCAAAGAGAATCTGCCAGGCGCTGCTTTCGCGAGGCCTTCTGACGACTGGAACACTCTGCCTAGGCATCCCAGAAAGGAGTACGTTGCCCTTGCTATGAATGTGAAGACTGCTCCCGGGGACCTACTTTGCCTAGGCTTCCTCAGAAGCCAGCGACCGCTCTTGTAGCACACAGTGGTCATCACGAGAGATTGGTGCACGATACACTGCCCTATGTGTTCCCAGGGGCATAGCAGAGTTAAGGCACTCCTTTTCAGAGTATGGCTTCGTGGCTACCACTGCACACTCAGCTCTGCTGATGTGAAACACTGGACTTTACCTTGTAGACTTAGGTCACCTTTCATTTGTATGGATCTGAATCTGCAGTGCCGTGGGATGAGTTTCTAGAAAGCAATTGCCAGCACATTATTGCCATTGAGAGAACGCAGCCTTGGCCCACAGCCACATTCCTGCAGTGAAGAGAAGATGAGCCGCTAAGGCTGTTCAGCCAGCCTTGAAGCCCAAAGCAAGTGGCTTCCATTCCAGGAGAATGCGAACGTTCCCATCGGTGTTCCACTTCAAGCTTGATGACACAGCATGTTTATCTGAAGCTTCTGCCTACCTCTCAACTACCAGGGAAGTACTGCCTCCTTCTGCTAAGAAATGTTTTCACGTGGGGAGTGCTGTACGTGCAGAAGAGCATTCCCCCGCCGGGCAAAAGTTAGGCCTTGGTGAATCTGGATGGTCCCAGAAGTCCAGCATTGTCACAGAAAAAGCTGTCCGTTGTTTTCAGGCTGGAACTAAACATGTAGCTTCCGACTGCCTTAGGGAGACGTATTTGGGAGCCCACAGGTTTCACTTGTGAGGCACAGAGGTGTTTCTCCGAAGAATCCAAATGCCTCCCTGGCTACGCCAGCATGGAATGTAAGGCTGCTTGGAACGGCGTTCCTGAGGCCGTTTGAATGCTGTATGAACGAGAGCTGTGGAGCAATCCGGGCAGGGCTTTGCCATTACCGCTGCACGTTCACAGCCTTAAAGCCAACGAACCCAGTTGCTTCCTGGGACTCAAACACAGCAGAAGATTTGGACGGCATTCAGTGCCCTTTCACAGATGTTACAACGAAGGTGAGTGCACAATGAGTCGTGAAATACCAAACAGTGTTGCAGCCTTCCTCTATCACATGCTTCTTCGCTCCTAGGGCATAGCTAAGCTGACTATGGGAGAAATCTGGACTTTTACTTGAGCACAGGGGTGTCAGTTCTTTGCCGGCAAGCTCCAGTGTGCTCCTGGAGGAGCTCCCAGCAAGGAACCGAGACCAGCATGCCTCAAACGATTACACTCAAGTTCTTTCGTGATGCCGTCAGGCAGCAAAGAGAAGATGGGCAGCACGAGTGATTTTTCTGGCAGCTTTCAAACCGCACCTGTCTCGCCTACCCCCGACGAAATGAAGGTTTTGCCAGGGTTGCCCGGTTTCAAACTTGAGCTCATAAGGTTATCCTCAGTAGTTTCTGACTACCTCAAGGAAACACACGGGACCCACAGGGCTCTTCCCTGGAGACCCTTTGGGCACAGGGGCCTCTGCATTGGATGAAATGGGTAAGTATTTCAGTACCTTAGGTAGGCCTCGGTGAGCATGGCTGTTGCACATACTTAACAGTGTGAAGTGTGAAAAATGTACAGGTCTTCAGGCTGGATGCAAAGGTTAGCTTTCGCCTCTGTGAGATTGCTATCCTGTGTCCCAGACTGAATCACAAGCACGTTGTGCAGTAACAGTGCAGTTCTGTTTTAGTCACTGAGGACGATCCACTTGCAAAGAGAATCTGCCAGGCGCTGCTTTCGCGAGGCCTTCTGACGACTGGAACACTCTGCCTAGGCATCCCAGAAAGGAGTACGTTGCCCTTGCTATGAATGTGAAGACTGCTCCCGGAGACCTACTTTGCCTAGGCTTCCTCAGAAGCCAGCGATCGCTCTTGTAGCACACAGTGGTCATCATGAGAGACTGGTGCACGATACACTGCCCTATGTGTTCCCAGGGGCATAGCAGAGTTAAGGCACTCCTTTTCAGAGTATGGCTTCGTGGCTACCACTGCACACTCAACTCTGCTGATGTGAAACACTGGACTTTACCTTGTAGACTTAGGTCACCTTTCATTTGTATGGAGCTGAATCTGCAGTGCCGTGGGATGAGTTTCTGGAAAGCAATTGCCAGCACATTATTGCCATTGAGAGAACGCAGCCTTGGCCCAAAGCCACATTCCTGCAGTGAAGAGAAGATGAGCCGCTAAGGCTGTTCAGGCAGCCTTGAAGCCCAAAGCAAGTGACTTCCATTCCAGGAGAATAAAAGGCTCCCATCGGTGTCCCACTTTCAAGCTTGATGACACAGCATGTTATCTGAAGATTAAGCCTAGCTATGTAGTACTAGGGAAAGACTGCCTCCTTCTGCTAAGAAAGGTTTTCACGTGGGGAGTGCTGTACGTGCAGAAGAGCATTCCCCCGCCGGGCAAAAGTTAGGCCTTGGTGAATCTGGATGGTCCCAGAAGTCCAGCATTGTCACAGAAAAAGCTGTTCGTTGTTTTCAGGCTGGAACTAAACATCTAGCATCCGACTGCCGTAGGGAGACGTATTTGGGAGCCCACAGGTTTCACTGGTGAGGCACAGTGGTGTTTCTCCGAAGAATCCAAATGCCTCCCTGGCTACGCCAGCATGGAATGTAAGGCTGCTTGGAACGGCGTTCCTGAGGCCGTTTGAATGCTGTACAAACGAGAGCTGTCGAGCAATCCGGGCAGATCTTTGCCATTACCGCTGCACGATCACAGCCTGTAAGCCAACGAACCCAGTTGCTTCCTGGGACTCAAACGCAGCTGAAGACTAGGATAGCATTCAGTGCCCTTTCACAGATGTTACAACGAAGGTGAGTGCACAATGAATCGTGAAATACGTAACAGTGTGGCAGCCTTCCTTTAACACATGCTTCTTCGCTCCTAGGGCATAGCTAAGCTGACTAAGGGAGAAATCTGGACTTTTACTTGAGCCCAGGGGTGCCAGTTCTTTGCCGCCAAGCTCCAGTGTGCTCTTGGAGGAACTCCCAGGAAGGAACCGAGACCAGCATGCCTCATACGATGACACTCAAGTTCTTTCGTGATGCCGTCAGGCAACAAAGAAAAGATGGGCAGCAGGAGTGATTTTCAGGCAGCTTTCAAACCGCACCTGTCTCACCTACCACGGACGAAATGAAGGTTTTGCCAGGGTTGCCCGGTTTCAAACTTGAGCTCATAAGGTTATCCTCAGTAGTTTCTGACTACCTCAAGGAAACACACGGGACCCACAGGGCTCTTCCCTGGAGACCCTTTGGGCACAGGGACCTCTGCATAGGATGAAATGGGTAAGTATTTCAGTACCTTAGGTAGGCTTCGAGGACCATGGCTGTTGCACATACAACAGTGGAAGTGTGAAAAATATACTGGTCTTCAGGCTGGATGCAAAAGTTAGCTTTCGCCTCTGTGAGAGTGCCATCCTGTGTCCCAGACTGAATCACAAGCACATTGTGCAGTGACAGTGCAGTTCTGTTTCAGTCACTGAGGACGATCGACTTGCAAAGAGAATCTGCCAGGCGCTGCTTTCGCGAGGCCTTCTGACGACTGGAACACTCTGCCTAGGCATCCCAGAAAGGAGTACGTTGCCCTTGCTATGAATGTGAAGACTGCTCCCGGGGACCTACTTTGCCTAGGCTTCCTCAGAAGCCAGCGACCGCTCTTGTAGCACACAGTGGTCATCACGAGAGATTGGTGCACGATACACTGCCCTATGTGTTCCCAGGGGCATAGCAGAGTTAAGGCACTCCTTTTCAGAGTATGGCTTCGTGGCTACCACTGCACACTCAGCTCTGCTGATGTGAAACACTGGACTTTACCTTGTAGACTTAGGTCACCTTTCATTTGTATGGAGCTGAATCTGCAGTGCCGTGGGATGAGTTTCTAGAAAGCAATTGCCAGCACATTATTGCCATTGAGAGAACGCAGCCTTGGCCCACAGCCACATTCCTGCAGTGAAGAGAAGATGAGCCGCTAAGGCTGTTCAGCCAGCCTTGAAGCCCAAAGCAAGTGGCTTCCATTCCAGGAGAATGCGAACGTTCCCATCGGTGTTCCACTTCAAGCTTGATGACACAGCATGTTTATCTGAAGCTTCTGCCTACCTCTCAACTACCAGGGAAGTACTGCCTCCTTCTGCTAAGAAATGTTTTCACGTGGGGAGTGCTGTACGTGCAGAAGAGCATTCCCCCGCCGGGCAAAAGTTAGGCCTTGGTGAATCTGGATGGTCCCAGAAGTCCAGCATTGTCACAGAAAAAGCTGTCCGTTGTTTTCAGGCTGGAACTAAACATGTAGCTTCCGACTGCCTTAGGGAGACGTATTTGGGAGCCCACAGGTTTCACTTGTGAGGCACAGAGGTGTTTCTCCGAAGAATCCAAATGCCTCCCTGGCTACGCCAGCATGGAATGTAAGGCTGCTTGGAACGGCGTTCCTGAGGCCGTTTGAATGCTGTATGAACGAGAGCTGTGGAGCAATCCGGGCAGGGCTTTGCCATTACCGCTGCACGTTCACAGCCTTAAAGCCAACGAACCCAGTTGCTTCCTGGGACTCAAACACAGCAGAAGATTTGGACGGCATTCAGTGCCCTTTCACAGATGTTACAACGAAGGTGAGTGCACAATGAGTCGTGAAATACCAAACAGTGTTGCAGCCTTCCTCTATCACATGCTTCTTCGCTCCTAGGGCATAGCTAAGCTGACTATGGGAGAAATCTGGACTTTTACTTGAGCACAGGGGTGTCAGTTCTTTGCCGGCAAGCTCCAGTGTGCTCCTGGAGGAGCTCCCAGCAAGGAACCGAGACCAGCATGCCTCAAACGATTACACTCAAGTTCTTTCGTGATGCCGTCAGGCAGCAAAGAGAAGATGGGCAGCAGGAGTGATTTTTCTGGCAGCTTTCAAACCGCACCTGTCTCGCCTACCCCCGACGAAATTAAGGTTTTGCCAGGGTTGCCCGGTTTCAAACTTGAGCTCATAAGGTTATCCTCAGTAGTTTCTGACTACCTCAAGGAAACACACGGGACCCACAGGGCTCTTCCCTGGAGACCCTTTGGGCACAGGGGCCTCTGCATTGGATGAAATGGGTAAGTATTTCAGTACCTTAGGTAGGCCTCGGTGAGCATGGCTGTTGCACATACTTAACAGTGTGAAGTGTGAAAAATGTACAGGTCTTCAGGCTGGATGCAAAGGTTAGCTTTCGCCTCTGTGAGATTGCTATCCTGTGTCCCAGACTGAATCACAAGCACGTTGTGCAGTAACAGTGCAGTTCTGTTTCAGTCACTGAGGACGATCCACTTGCAAAGAGAATCTGCCAGGCGCTGCTTTCGCGAGGCCTTCTGACGACTGGAACACTCTGCCTAGGCATCCCAGAAAGGAGTACGTTGCCCTTGCTATGAATGTGAAGACTGCTCCCGGAGACCTACTTCGCCTAGGCTTCCTCAGAAGCCAGCGACCGCTCTTGTAGCACACAGTGGTCATCATGAGAGATTGGTGCACGATACACTGCCCTATGTGTTCCCAGGGGCATAGCAGAGTTAAGGCACTCCTTTTCAGAGTATGGCTTCGTGGCTACCACTGCACACTCAACTCTGCTGATGTGAAACACTGGACTTTACCTTGTAGACTTAGGTCACCTTTCATTTGTATGGAGCTGAATCTGCAGTGCCGTGGGATGAGTTTCTAGAAAGCAATTGCCAGCACATTATTGCCATTGAGAGAACGCAGCCTTGGCCCACAGCCACATTCCTGCAGTGAAGAGAAGATGAGCCGCTAAGGCTGTTCAGCCAGCCTTGAAGCCCAAAGCAAGTGACTTCCATTCCAGGAGAATAAAAGGCTCCCATCGGTGTCCCACTTTCAAGCTTGATGACACAGCATGTTATCTGAAGATTAAGCCTAGCTATGTAGTACTAGGGAAAGACTGCCTCCTTCTGCTAAGAAAGGTTTTCACGTGGGGAGTGCTGTACGTGCAGAAGAGCATTCCCCCGCCGGGCAAAAGTTAGGCCTTGGTGAATCTGGATGGTCCCAGAAGTCCAGCATTGTCACAGAAAAAGCTGTCCGTTGTTTTCAGGCTGGAACTAAACAGGTAGCTTCCGACTGCCTTAGGGAGACGTATTTGGGAGCCCACAGGTTTCACTTGTGAGGCACAGAGGTGTTTCTCCGAAGAATCCAAATGCCTCCCTGGCTACGCCAGCATGGAATGTAAGGCTGCTTGGAACGGCGTTCCTGAGGCCGTTTGAATGCTGTATGAACGAGAGCTGTCGAGCAATCCGGGCAGATCTTTGCCATTACCGCTGCACGATCACAGCCTGTAAGCCAACGAACCCAGTTGCTTCCTGGGACTCAAACGCAGCTGAAGACTAGGATAGCATTCAGTGCCCTTTCACAGATGTTACAACGAAGGTGAGTGCACAATGAATCGTGAAATACGTAACAGTGTGGCAGCCTTCCTTTAACACATGCTTCTTCGCTCCTAGGGCATAGCTAAGCTGACTAAGGGAGAAATCTGGACTTTTACTTGAGCCCAGGGGTGCCAGTTCTTTGCCGCCAAGCTCCAGTGTGCTCTTGGAGGAACTCCCAGGAAGGAACCGAGACCAGCATGCCTCATACGATGACACTCAAGTTCTTTCGTGATGCCGTCAGGCAACAAAGAAAAGATGGGCAGCAGGAGTGATTTTCAGGCAGCTTTCAAACCGCACCTGTCTCACCTACCACGGACGAAATGAAGGTTTTGCCAGGGTTGCCCGGTTTCAAACTTGAGCTCATAAGGTTATCCTCAGTAGTTTCTGACTACCTCAAGGAAACACACGGGACCCACAGGGCTCTTCCCTGGAGACCCTTTGGGCACAGGGACCTCTGCATAGGATGAAATGGGTAAGTATTTCAGTACCTTAGGTAGGCTTCGAGGACCATGGCTGTTGCACATACAACAGTGGAAGTGTGAAAAATATACTGGTCTTCAGGCTGGATGCAAAAGTTAGCTTTCGCCTCTGTGAGAGTGCCATCCTGTGTCCCAGACTGAATCACAAGCACATTGTGCAGTGACAGTGCAGTTCTGTTTCAGTCACTGAGGACGATCGACTTGCAAAGAGAATCTGCCAGGCGCTGCTTTCGCGAGGCCTTCTGACGACTGGAACACTCTGCCTAGGCATCCCAGAAAGGAGTACGTTGCCCTTGCTATGAATGTGAAGACTGCTCCCGGGGACCTACTTTGCCTAGGCTTCCTCAGAAGCCAGCGACCGCTCTTGTAGCACACAGTGGTCATCACGAGAGATTGGTGCACGATACACTGCCCTATGTGTTCCCAGGGGCATAGCAGAGTTAAGGCACTCCTTTTCAGAGTATGGCTTCGTGGCTACCACTGCACACTCAGCTCTGCTGATGTGAAACACTGGACTTTACCTTGTAGACTTAGGTCACCTTTCATTTGTATGGAGCTGAATCTGCAGTGCCGTGGGATGAGTTTCTAGAAAGCAATTGCCAGCACATTATTGCCATTGAGAGAACGCAGCCTTGGCCCACAGCCACATTCCTGCAGTGAAGAGAAGATGAGCCGCTAAGGCTGTTCAGCCAGCCTTGAAGCCCAAAGCAAGTGGCTTCCATTCCAGGAGAATGCGAACGTTCCCATCGGTGTTCCACTTCAAGCTTGATGACACAGCATGTTTATCTGAAGCTTCTGCCTACCTCTCAACTACCAGGGAAGTACTGCCTCCTTCTGCTAAGAAATGTTTTCACGTGGGGAGTGCTGTACGTGCAGAAGAGCATTCCCCCGCCGGGCAAAAGTTAGGCCTTGGTGAATCTGGATGGTCCCAGAAGTCCAGCATTGTCACAGAAAAAGCTGTCCGTTGTTTTCAGGCTGGAACTAAACATGTAGCTTCCGACTGCCTTAGGGAGACGTATTTGGGAGCCCACAGGTTTCACTTGTGAGGCACAGAGGTGTTTCTCCGAAGAATCCAAATGCCTCCCTGGCTACGCCAGCATGGAATGTAAGGCTGCTTGGAACGGCGTTCCTGAGGCCGTTTGAATGCTGTATGAACGAGAGCTGTGGAGCAATCCGGGCAGGGCTTTGCCATTACCGCTGCACGTTCACAGCCTTAAAGCCAACGAACCCAGTTGCTTCCTGGGACTCAAACACAGCAGAAGATTTGGACGGCATTCAGTGCCCTTTCACAGATGTTACAACGAAGGTGAGTGCACAATGAGTCGTGAAATACCAAACAGTGTTGCAGCCTTCCTCTATCACATGCTTCTTCGCTCCTAGGGCATAGCTAAGCTGACTATGGGAGAAATCTGGACTTTTACTTGAGCACAGGGGTGTCAGTTCTTTGCCGGCAAGCTCCAGTGTGCTCCTGGAGGAGCTCCCAGCAAGGAACCGAGACCAGCATGCCTCAAACGATTACACTCAAGTTCTTTCGTGATGCCGTCAGGCAGCAAAGAGAAGATGGGCAGCAGGAGTGATTTTTCTGGCAGCTTTCAAACCGCACCTGTCTCGCCTACCCCCGACGAAATGAAGGTTTTGCCAGGGTTGCCCGGTTTCAAACTTGAGCTCATAAGGTTATCCTCAGTAGTTTCTGACTACCTCAAGGAAACACACGGGACCCACAGGGCTCTTCCCTGGAGACCCTTTGGGCACAGGGGCCTCTGCATTGGATGAAATGGGTAAGTATTTCAGTACCTTAGGTAGGCCTCGGTGAGCATGGCTGTTGCACATACTTAACAGTGTGAAGTGTGAAAAATGTACAGGTCTTCAGGCTGGATGCAAAGGTTAGCTTTCGCCTCTGTGAGATTGCTATCCTGTGTCCCAGACTGAATCACAAGCACGTTGTGCAGTAACAGTGCAGTTCTGTTTCAGTCACTGAGGACGATCCACTTGCAAAGAGAATCTGCCAGGCGCTGCTTTCGCGAGGCCTTCTGACGACTGGAACACTCTGCCTAGGCATCCCAGAAAGGAGTACGTTGCCCTTGCTATGAATGTGAAGACTGCTCCCGGAGACCTACTTCGCCTAGGCTTCCTCAGAAGCCAGCGACCGCTCTTGTAGCACACAGTGGTCATCATGAGAGATTGGTGCACGATACACTGCCCTATGTGTTCCCAGGGGCATAGCAGAGTTAAGGCACTCCTTTTCAGAGTATGGCTTCGTGGCTACCACTGCACACTCAACTCTGCTGATGTGAAACACTGGACTTTACCTTGTAGACTTAGGTCACCTTTCATTTGTATGGAGCTGAATCTGCAGTGCCGTGGGATGAGTTTCTAGAAAGCAATTGCCAGCACATTATTGCCATTGAGAGAACGCAGCCTTGGCCCACAGCCACATTCCTGCAGTGAAGAGAAGATGAGCCGCTAAGGCTGTTCAGCCAGCCTTGAAGCCCAAAGCAAGTGACTTCCATTCCAGGAGAATAAAAGGCTCCCATCGGTGTCCCACTTTCAAGCTTGATGACACAGCATGTTATCTGAAGATTAAGCCTAGCTATGTAGTACTAGGGAAAGACTGCCTCCTTCTGCTAAGAAAGGTTTTCACGTGGGGAGTGCTGTACGTGCAGAAGAGCATTCCCCCGCCGGGCAAAAGTTAGGCCTTGGTGAATCTGGATGGTCCCAGAAGTCCAGCATTGTCACAGAAAAAGCTGTCCGTTGTTTTCAGGCTGGAACTAAACAGGTAGCTTCCGACTGCCTTAGGGAGACGTATTTGGGAGCCCACAGGTTTCACTTGTGAGGCACAGAGGTGTTTCTCCGAAGAATCCAAATGCCTCCCTGGCTACGCCAGCATGGAATGTAAGGCTGCTTGGAACGGCGTTCCTGAGGCCGTTTGAATGCTGTATGAACGAGAGCTGTGGAGCAATCCGGGCAGGGCTTTGCCATTACCGCTGCACGTTCACAGCCTTAAAGCCAACGAACCCAGTTGCTTCCTGGGACTCAAACACAGCAGAAGATTTGGACGGCATTCAGTGCCCTTTCACAGATGTTACAACGAAGGTGAGTGCACAATGAGTCGTGAAATACCAAACAGTGTTGCAGCCTTCCTCTATCACATGCTTCTTCGCTCCTAGGGCATAGCTAAGCTGACTATGGGAGAAATCTGGACTTTTACTTGAGCACAGGGGTGTCAGTTCTTTGCCGGCAAGCTCCAGTGTGCTCCTGGAGGAGCTCCCAGCAAGGAACCGAGACCAGCATGCCTCAAACGATTACACTCAAGTTCTTTCGTGATGCCGTCAGGCAGCAAAGAGAAGATGGGCAGCACGAGTGATTTTTCTGGCAGCTTTCAAACCGCACCTGTCTCGCCTACCCCCGACGAAATGAAGGTTTTGCCAGGGTTGCCCGGTTTCAAACTTGAGCTCATAAGGTTATCCTCAGTAGTTTCTGACTACCTCAAGGAAACACACGGGACCCACAGGGCTCTTCCCTGGAGACCCTTTGGGCACAGGGGCCTCTGCATTGGATGAAATGGGTAAGTATTTCAGTACCTTAGGTAGGCCTCGGTGAGCATGGCTGTTGCACATACTTAACAGTGTGAAGTGTGAAAAATGTACAGGTCTTCAGGCTGGATGCAAAGGTTAGCTTTCGCCTCTGTGAGATTGCTATCCTGTGTCCCAGACTGAATCACAAGCACGTTGTGCAGTAACAGTGCAGTTCTGTTTCAGTCACTGAGGACGATCCACTTGCAAAGAGAATCTGCCAGGCGCTGCTTTCGCGAGGCCTTCTGACGACTGGAACACTCTGCCTAGGCATCCCAGAAAGGAGTACGTTGCCCTTGCTATGAATGTGAAGACTGCTCCCGGAGACCTACTTCGCCTAGGCTTCCTCAGAAGCCAGCGACCGCTCTTGTAGCACACAGTGGTCATCATGAGAGATTGGTGCACGATACACTGCCCTATGTGTTCCCAGGGGCATAGCAGAGTTAAGGCACTCCTTTTCAGAGTATGGCTTCGTGGCTACCACTGCACACTCAACTCTGCTGATGTGAAACACTGGACTTTACCTTGTAGACTTAGGTCACCTTTCATTTGTATGGAGCTGAATCTGCAGTGCCGTGGGATGAGTTTCTAGAAAGCAATTGCCAGCACATTATTGCCATTGAGAGAACGCAGCCTTGGCCCACAGCCACATTCCTGCAGTGAAGAGAAGATGAGCCGCTAAGGCTGTTCAGGCAGCCTTGAAGCCCAAAGCAAGTGACTTCCATTCCAGGAGAATAAAAGGCTCCCATCGGTGTCCCACTTTCAAGCTTGATGACACAGCATGTTATCTGAAGATTAAGCCTAGCTATGTAGTACTAGGGAAAGACTGCCTCCTTCTGCTAAGAAAGGTTTTCACGTGGGGAGTGCTGTACGTGCAGAAGAGCATTCCCCCGCCGGGCAAAAGTTAGGCCTTGGTGAATCTGGATGGTCCCAGAAGTCCAGCATTGTCACAGAAAAAGCTGTTCGTTGTTTTCAGGCTGGAACTAAACATCTAGCATCCGACTGCCGTAGGGAGACGTATTTGGGAGCCCACAGGTTTCACTGGTGAGGCACAGTGGTGTTTCTCCAAAGAATCCAAATGCCTCCCTGGCTACGCCAGCATGGAATGTAAGGCTGCTTGGAACGGCGTTCCTGAGGCCGTTTGAATGCTGTACAAACGAGAGCTGTCGAGCAATCCGGGCAGATCTTTGCCATTACCGCTGCATGATCACAGCCTGTAAGCCAACAAACCCAGTTGCTTCCTGGGACTCAAACGCAGCTGAAGACTAGGATAGCATTCAGTGCCCTTTCACAGATGTTACAACGAAGGTGAGTGCACAATGAATCGTGAAATACGTAACAGTGTGGCAGCCTTCCTTTAACACATGCTTCTTCGCTCCTAGGGCATAGCTAAGCTGACTAAGGGAGAAATCTGGACTTTTACTTGAGCCCAGGGGTGCCAGTTCTTTGCCGCCAAGCTCCAGTGTGCTCTTGGAGGAACTCCCAGGAAGGAACCGAGACCAGCATGCCTCATACGATGACACTCAAGTTCTTTCGTGATGCCGTCAGGCAACAAAGAAAAGATGGGCAGCAGGAGTGATTTTCAGGCAGCTTTCAAACCGCACCTGTCTCGCCTACCACGGACGAAATGAAGGTTTTGCCAGGGTTGCCCGGTTTCAAACTTGAGCTCATAAGGTTATCCTCAGTAGTTTCTGACTACCTCAAGGAAACACACGGGACCCACAGGGCTCTTCCCTGGAGACCCTTTGGGCACAGGGACCTCTGCATAGGATGAAATGGGTAAGTATTTCAGTACCTTAGGTAGGCTTCGAGGACCATGGCTGTTGCACATACAACAGTGGAAGTGTGAAAAATATACTGGTCTTCAGGCTGGATGCAAAAGTTAGCTTTCGCCTCTGTGAGAGTGCCATCCTGTGTCCCAGACTGAATCACAAGCACATTGTGCAGTAACAGTGCAGTTCTGTTTCAGTCACTGAGGACGATCGACTTGCAAAGAGAATCTGCCAGGCGCTGCTTTCGCGAGGCCTTCTGACGACTGGAACACTCTGCCTAGGCATCCCAGAAAGGAGTACGTTGCCCTTGCTATGAATGTGAAGACTGCTCCCGGGGACCTACTTTGCCTAGGCTTCCTCAGAAGCCAGCGACCGCTCTTGTAGCACACAGTGGTCATCACGAGAGATTGGTGCACGATACACTGCCCTATGTGTTCCCAGGGGCATAGCAGAGTTAAGGCACTCCTTTTCAGAGTATGGCTTCGTGGCTACCACTGCACACTCAGCTCTGCTGATGTGAAACACTGGACTTTACCTTGTAGACTTAGGTCACCTTTCATTTGTATGGATCTGAATCTGCAGTGCCGTGGGATGAGTTTCTAGAAAGCAATTGCCAGCACATTATTGCCATTGAGAGAACGCAGCCTTGGCCCACAGCCACATTCCTGCAGTGAAGAGAAGATGAGCCGCTAAGGCTGTTCAGCCAGCCTTGAAGCCCAAAGCAAGTGGCTTCCATTCCAGGAGAATGCGAACGTTCCCATCGGTGTTCCACTTCAAGCTTGATGACACAGCATGTTTATCTGAAGCTTCTGCCTACCTCTCAACTACCAGGGAAGTACTGCCTCCTTCTGCTAAGAAAGGTTTTCACGTGGGGAGTGCTGTACGTGCAGAAGAGCATTCCCCCGCCGGGCAAAAGTTAGGCCTTGGTGAATCTGGATGGTCCCAGAAGTCCAGCATTGTCACAGAAAAAGCTGTCCGTTGTTTTCAGGCTGGAACTAAACAGGTAGCTTCCGACTGCCTTAGGGAGACGTATTTGGGAGCCCACAGGTTTCACTTGTGAGGCACAGAGGTGTTTCTCCGAAGAATCCAAATGCCTCCCTGGCTACGCCAGCATGGAATGTAAGGCTGCTTGGAACGGCGTTCCTGAGGCCGTTTGAATGCTGTATGAACGAGAGCTGTGGAGCAATCCGGGCAGGGCTTTGCCATTACCGCTGCACGTTCACAGCCTTAAAGCCAACGAACCCAGTTGCTTCCTGGGACTCAAACACAGCAGAAGATTTGGACGGCATTCAGTGCCCTTTCACAGATGTTACAACGAAGGTGAGTGCACAATGAGTCGTGAAATACCAAACAGTGTTGCAGCCTTCCTCTATCACATGCTTCTTCTCTCCTAGGGCATAGCTAAGCTGACTATGGGAGAAATCTGGACTTTTACTTGAGCACAGGGGTGTCAGTTCTTTGCCGGCAAGCTCCAGTGTGCTCCTGGAGGAGCTCCCAGCAAGGAACCGAGACCAGCATGCCTCAAACGATTACACTCAAGTTCTTTCGTGATGCCGTCAGGCAGCAAAGAGAAGATGGGCAGCACGAGTGATTTTTCTGGCAGCTTTCAAACCGCACCTGTCTCGCCTACCCCCGACGAAATGAAGGTTTTGCCAGGGTTGCCCGGTTTCAAACTTGAGCTCATAAGGTTATCCTCAGTAGTTTCTGACTACCTCAAGGAAACACACGGGACCCACAGGGCTCTTCCCTGGAGACCCTTTGGGCACAGGGGCCTCTGCATTGGATGAAATGGGTAAGTATTTCAGTACCTTAGGTAGGCCTCGGTGAGCATGGCTGTTGCACATACTTAACAGTGTGAAGTGTGAAAAATGTACAGGTCTTCAGGCTGGATGCAAAGGTTAGCTTTCGCCTCTGTGAGATTGCTATCCTGTGTCCCAGACTGAATCACAAGCACGTTGTGCAGTAACAGTGCAGTTCTGTTTTAGTCACTGAGGACGATCCACTTGCAAAGAGAATCTGCCAGGCGCTGCTTTCGCGAGGCCTTCTGACGACTGGAACACTCTGCCTAGGCATCCCAGAAAGGAGTACGTTGCCCTTGCTATGAATGTGAAGACTGCTCCCGGAGACCTACTTCGCCTAGGCTTCCTCAGAAGCCAGCGATCGCTCTTGTAGCACACAGTGGTCATCATGAGAGACTGGTGCACGATACACTGCCCTATGTGTTCCCAGGGGCATAGCAGAGTTAAGGCACTCCTTTTTAGAGTATGGCTTCGTGGCTACCACTGCACACTCAACTCTGCTGATGTGAAACACTGGACTTTACCTTGTAGACTTAGGTCACCTTTCATTTGTATGGAGCTGAATCTGCAGTGCCGTGGGATGAGTTTCTAGAAAGCAATTGCCAGCACATTATTGCCATTGAGAGAACGCAGCCTTGGCCCAAAGCCACATTCCTGCAGTGAAGAGAAGATGAGCCGCTAAGGCTGTTCAGGCAGCCTTGAAGCCCAAAGCAAGTGACTTCCATTCCAGGAGAATAAAAGGCTCCCATCGGTGTCCCACTTTCAAGCTTGATGACACAGCATGTTATCTGAAGATTAAGCCTAGCTATGTAGTACTAGGGAAAGACTGCCTCCTTCTGCTAAGAAAGGTTTTCACGTGGGGAGTGCTGTACGTGCAGAAGAGCATTCCCCCGCCGGGCAAAAGTTAGGCCTTGGTGAATCTGGATGGTCCCAGAAGTCCAGCATTGTCACAGAAAAAGCTGTTCGTTGTTTTCAGGCTGGAACTAAACATCTAGCATCCGACTGCCGTAGGGAGACGTATTTGGGAGCCCACAGGTTTCACTGGTGAGGCACAGTGGTGTTTCTCCGAAGAATCCAAATGCCTCCCTGGCTACGCCAGCATGGAATGTAAGGCTGCTTGGAACGGCGTTCCTGAGGCCGTTTGAATGCTGTACAAACGAGAGCTGTCGAGCAATCCGGGCAGATCTTTGCCATTACCGCTGCACGATCACAGCCTGTAAGCCAACGAACCCAGTTGCTTCCTGGGACTCAAACGCAGCTGAAGACTAGGATAGCATTCAGTGCCCTTTCACAGATGTTACAACGAAGGTGAGTGCACAATGAATCGTGAAATACGTAACAGTGTGGCAGCCTTCCTTTAACACATGCTTCTTCGCTCCTAGGGCATAGCTAAGCTGACTAAG
This sequence comes from Balaenoptera ricei, assembly GCF_028023285.1. Lineage (NCBI taxonomy): Eukaryota > Metazoa > Chordata > Mammalia > Artiodactyla > Balaenopteridae > Balaenoptera > Balaenoptera ricei. The sequence goes on from NC_082653.1 coordinate 31,748,899, forward strand.
GGAGAAATCTGGACTTTTACTTGAGCCCAGGGGTGCCAGTTCTTTGCCGCCAAGCTCCAGTGTGCTCTTGGAGGAACTCCCAGGAAGGAACCGAGACCAGCATGCCTCATACGATGACACTCAAGTTCTTTCGTGATGCCGTCAGGCAACAAAGAAAAGATGGGCAGCAGGAGTGATTTTCAGGCAGCTTTCAAACCGCACCTGTCTCGCCTACCACGGACGAAATGAAGGTTTTGCCTGGGTTGCCCGGTTTCAAACTTGAGCTCATAAGGTTATCCTCAGTAGTTTCTGACTACCTCAAGGAAACACACGGGACCCACAGGGCTCTTCCCTGGAGACCCTTTGGGCACAGGGACCTCTGCATAGGATGAAATGGGTAAGTATTTCAGTACCTTAGGTAGGCTTCGAGGACCATGGCTGTTGCACATACAACAGTGGAAGTGTGAAAAATATACTGGTCTTCAGGCTGGATGCAAAAGTTAGCTTTCGCCTCTGTGAGAGTGCCATCCTGTGTCCCAGACTGAATCACAAGCACATTGTGCAGTGACAGTGCAGTTCTGTTTCAGTCACTGAGGACGATCGACTTGCAAAGAGAATCTGCCAGGCGCTGCTTTCGCGAGGCCTTCTGACGACTGGAACACTCTGCCTAGGCATCCCAGAAAGGAGTACGTTGCCCTTGCTATGAATGTGAAGACTGCTCCCGGGGACCTACTTTGCCTAGGCTTCCTCAGAAGCCAGCGACCGCTCTTGTAGCACACAGTGGTCATCACGAGAGATTGGTGCACGATACACTGCCCTATGTGTTCCCAGGGGCATAGCAGAGTTAAGGCACTCCTTTTCAGAGTATGGCTTCGTGGCTACCACTGCACACTCAGCTCTGCTGATGTGAAACACTGGACTTTACCTTGTAGACTTAGGTCACCTTTCATTTGTATGGAGCTGAATCTGCAGTGCCGTGGGATGAGTTTCTAGAAAGCAATTGCCAGCACATTATTGCCATTGAGAGAACGCAGCCTTGGCCCACAGCCACATTCCTGCAGTGAAGAGAAGATGAGCCGCTAAGGCTGTTCAGCCAGCCTTGAAGCCCAAAGCAAGTGGCTTCCATTCCAGGAGAATGCGAACGTTCCCACCGGTGTTCCACTTCAAGCTTGATGACACAGCATGTTTATCTGAAGCTTCTGCCTACCTCTCAACTACCAGGGAAGTACTGCCTCCTTCTGCTAAGAAATGTTTTCACGTGGGGAGTGCTGTACGTGCAGAAGAGCATTCCCCCGCCGGGCAAAAGTTAGGCCTTGGTGAATCTGGATGGTCCCAGAAGTCCAGCATTGTCACAGAAAAAGCTGTCCGTTGTTTTCAGGCTGGAACTAAACATGTAGCTTCCGACTGCCTTAGGGAGACGTATTTGGGAGCCCACAGGTTTCACTTGTGAGGCACAGAGGTGTTTCTCCGAAGAATCCAAATGCCTCCCTGGCTACGCCAGCATGGAATGTAAGGCTGCTTGGAACGGCGTTCCTGAGGCCGTTTGAATGCTGTATGAACGAGAGCTGTGGAGCAATCCGGGCAGGGCTTTGCCATTACCGCTGCACGTTCACAGCCTTAAAGCCAACGAACCCAGTTGCTTCCTGGGACTCAAACACAGCAGAAGATTTGGACGGCATTCAGTGCCCTTTCACAGATGTTACAACGAAGGTGAGTGCACAATGAGTCGTGAAATACCAAACAGTGTTGCAGCCTTCCTCTATCACATGCTTCTTCGCTCCTAGGGCATAGCTAAGCTGACTATGGGAGAAATCTGGACTTTTACTTGAGCACAGGGGTGTCAGTTCTTTGCCGGCAAGCTCCAGTGTGCTCCTGGAGGAGCTCCCAGCAAGGAACCGAGACCAGCATGCCTCAAACGATTACACTCAAGTTCTTTCGTGATGCCGTCAGGCAGCAAAGAGAAGATGGGCAGCAGGAGTGATTTTTCTGGCAGCTTTCAAACCGCACCTGTCTCGCCTACCCCCGACGAAATGAAGGTTTTGCCAGGGTTGCCCGGTTTCAAACTTGAGCTCATAAGGTTATCCTCAGTAGTTTCTGACTACCTCAAGGAAACACACGGGACCCACAGGGCTCTTCCCTGGAGACCCTTTGGGCACAGGGGCCTCTGCATTGGATGAAATGGGTAAGTATTTCAGTACCTTAGGTAGGCCTCGGTGAGCATGGCTGTTGCACATACTTAACAGTGTGAAGTGTGAAAAATGTACAGGTCTTCAGGCTGGATGCAAAGGTTAGCTTTCGCCTCTGTGAGATTGCTATCCTGTGTCCCAGACTGAATCACAAGCACGTTGTGCAGTAACAGTGCAGTTCTGTTTCAGTCACTGAGGACGATCCACTTGCAAAGAGAATCTGCCAGGCGCTGCTTTCGCGAGGCCTTCTGACGACTGGAACACTCTGCCTAGGCATCCCAGAAAGGAGTACGTTGCCCTTGCTATGAATGTGAAGACTGCTCCCGGAGACCTACTTCGCCTAGGCTTCCTCAGAAGCCAGCGACCGCTCTTGTAGCACACAGTGGTCATCATGAGAGATTGGTGCACGATACACTGCCCTATGTGTTCCCAGGGGCATAGCAGAGTTAAGGCACTCCTTTTCAGAGTATGGCTTCGTGGCTACCACTGCACACTCAACTCTGCTGATGTGAAACACTGGACTTTACCTTGTAGACTTAGGTCACCTTTCATTTGTATGGAGCTGAATCTGCAGTGCCGTGGGATGAGTTTCTAGAAAGCAATTGCCAGCACATTATTGCCATTGAGAGAACGCAGCCTTGGCCCACAGCCACATTCCTGCAGTGAAGAGAAGATGAGCCGCTAAGGCTGTTCAGCCAGCCTTGAAGCCCAAAGCAAGTGACTTCCATTCCAGGAGAATAAAAGGCTCCCATCGGTGTCCCACTTTCAAGCTTGATGACACAGCATGTTATCTGAAGATTAAGCCTAGCTATGTAGTACTAGGGAAAGACTGCCTCCTTCTGCTAAGAAAGGTTTTCACGTGGGGAGTGCTGTACGTGCAGAAGAGCATTCCCCCGCCGGGCAAAAGTTAGGCCTTGGTGAATCTGGATGGTCCCAGAAGTCCAGCATTGTCACAGAAAAAGCTGTTCGTTGTTTTCAGGCTGGAACTAAACATCTAGCATCCGACTGCCGTAGGGAGACGTATTTGGGAGCCCACAGGTTTCACTGGTGAGGCACAGTGGTGTTTCTCCAAAGAATCCAAATGCCTCCCTGGCTACGCCAGCATGGAATGTAAGGCTGCTTGGAACGGCGTTCCTGAGGCCGTTTGAATGCTGTACAAACGAGAGCTGTCGAGCAATCCGGGCAGATCTTTGCCATTATCGCTGCACGATCACAGCCTGTAAGCCAACGAACCCAGTTGCTTCCTGGGACTCAAACGCAGCTGAAGACTAGGATAGCATTCAGTGCCCTTTCACAGATGTTACAACGAAGGTGAGTGCACAATGAATCGTGAAATACGTAACAGTGTGGCAGCCTTCCTTTAACACATGCTTCTTCGCTCCTAGGGCATAGCTAAGCTGACTAAGGGAGAAATCTGGACTTTTACTTGAGCCCAGGGGTGCCAGTTCTTTGCCGCCAAGCTCCAGTGTGCTCTTGGAGGAACTCCCAGGAAGGAACCGAGACCAGCATGCCTCATACGATGACACTCAAGTTCTTTCGTGATGCCGTCAGGCAACAAAGAAAAGATGGGCAGCAGGAGTGATTTTCAGGCAGCTTTCAAACCGCACCTGTCTCGCCTACCACGGACGAAATGAAGGTTTTGCCTGGGTTGCCCGGTTTCAAACTTGAGCTCATAAGGTTATCCTCAGTAGTTTCTGACTACCTCAAGGAAACACACGGGACCCACAGGGCTCTTCCCTGGAGACCCTTTGGGCACAGGGACCTCTGCATAGGATGAAATGGGTAAGTATTTCAGTACCTTAGGTAGGCTTCGAGGACCATGGCTGTTGCACATACAACAGTGGAAGTGTGAAAAATATACTGGTCTTCAGGCTGGATGCAAAAGTTAGCTTTCGCCTCTGTGAGAGTGCCATCCTGTGTCCCAGACTGAATCACAAGCACATTGTGCAGTGACAGTGCAGTTCTGTTTCAGTCACTGAGGACGATCGACTTGCAAAGAGAATCTGCCAGGCGCTGCTTTCGCGAGGCCTTCTGACGACTGGAACACTCTGCCTAGGCATCCCAGAAAGGAGTACGTTGCCCTTGCTATGAATGTGAAGACTGCTCCCGGGGACCTACTTTGCCTAGGCTTCCTCAGAAGCCAGCGACCGCTCTTGTAGCACACAGTGGTCATCACGAGAGATTGGTGCACGATACACTGCCCTATGTGTTCCCAGGGGCATAGCAGAGTTAAGGCACTCCTTTTCAGAGTATGGCTTCGTGGCTACCACTGCACACTCAGCTCTGCTGATGTGAAACACTGGACTTTACCTTGTAGACTTAGGTCACCTTTCATTTGTATGGATCTGAATCTGCAGTGCCGTGGGATGAGTTTCTAGAAAGCAATTGCCAGCACATTATTGCCATTGAGAGAACGCAGCCTTGGCCCACAGCCACATTCCTGCAGTGAAGAGAAGATGAGCCGCTAAGGCTGTTCAGCCAGCCTTGAAGCCCAAAGCAAGTGGCTTCCATTCCAGGAGAATGCGAACGTTCCCATCGGTGTTCCACTTCAAGCTTGATGACACAGCATGTTTATCTGAAGCTTCTGCCTACCTCTCAACTACCAGGGAAGTACTGCCTCCTTCTGCTAAGAAAGGTTTTCACGTGGGGAGTGCTGTACGTGCAGAAGAGCATTCCCCCGCCGGGCAAAAGTTAGGCCTTGGTGAATCTGGATGGTCCCAGAAGTCCAGCATTGTCACAGAAAAAGCTGTCCGTTGTTTTCAGGCTGGAACTAAACAGGTAGCTTCCGACTGCCTTAGGGAGACGTATTTGGGAGCCCACAGGTTTCACTTGTGAGGCACAGAGGTGTTTCTCCGAAGAATCCAAATGCCTCCCTGGCTACGCCAGCATGGAATGTAAGGCTGCTTGGAACGGCGTTCCTGAGGCCGTTTGAATGCTGTATGAACGAGAGCTGTGGAGCAATCCGGGCAGGGCTTTGCCATTACCGCTGCACGTTCACAGCCTTAAAGCCAACGAACCCAGTTGCTTCCTGGGACTCAAACACAGCAGAAGATTTGGACGGCATTCAGTGCCCTTTCACAGATGTTACAACGAAGGTGAGTGCACAATGAGTCGTGAAATACCAAACAGTGTTGCAGCCTTCCTCTATCACATGCTTCTTCGCTCCTAGGGCATAGCTAAGCTGACTATGGGAGAAATCTGGACTTTTACTTGAGCACAGGGGTGTCAGTTCTTTGCCGGCAAGCTCCAGTGTGCTCCTGGAGGAGCTCCCAGCAAGGAACCGAGACCAGCATGCCTCAAACGATTACACTCAAGTTCTTTCGTGATGCCGTCAGGCAGCAAAGAGAAGATGGGCAGCAGGAGTGATTTTTCTGGCAGCTTTCAAACCGCACCTGTCTCGCCTACCCCCGACGAAATGAAGGTTTTGCCAGGGTTGCCCGGTTTCAAACTTGAGCTCATAAGGTTATCCTCAGTAGTTTCTGACTACCTCAAGGAAACACACGGGACCCACAGGGCTCTTCCCTGGAGACCCTTTGGGCACAGGGGCCTCTGCATTGGATGAAATGGGTAAGTATTTCAGTACCTTAGGTAGGCCTCGGTGAGCATGGCTGTTGCACATACTTAACAGTGTGAAGTGTGAAAAATGTACAGGTCTTCAGGCTGGATGCAAAGGTTAGCTTTCGCCTCTGTGAGATTGCTATCCTGTGTCCCAGACTGAATCACAAGCACGTTGTGCAGTAACAGTGCAGTTCTGTTTCAGTCACTGAGGACGATCCACTTGCAAAGAGAATCTGCCAGGCGCTGCTTTCGCGAGGCCTTCTGACGACTGGAACACTCTGCCTAGGCATCCCAGAAAGGAGTACGTTGCCCTTGCTATGAATGTGAAGACTGCTCCCGGAGACCTACTTCGCCTAGGCTTCCTCAGAAGCCAGCGACCGCTCTTGTAGCACACAGTGGTCATCATGAGAGATTGGTGCACGATACACTGCCCTATGTGTTCCCAGGGGCATAGCAGAGTTAAGGCACTCCTTTTCAGAGTATGGCTTCGTGGCTACCACTGCACACTCAACTCTGCTGATGTGAAACACTGGACTTTACCTTGTAGACTTAGGTCACCTTTCATTTGTATGGAGCTGAATCTGCAGTGCCGTGGGATGAGTTTCTAGAAAGCAATTGCCAGCACATTATTGCCATTGAGAGAACGCAGCCTTGGCCCACAGCCACATTCCTGCAGTGAAGAGAAGATGAGCCGCTAAGGCTGTTCAGCCAGCCTTGAAGCCCAAAGCAAGTGACTTCCATTCCAGGAGAATAAAAGGCTCCCATCGGTGTCCCACTTTCAAGCTTGATGACACAGCATGTTATCTGAAGATTAAGCCTAGCTATGTAGTACTAGGGAAAGACTGCCTCCTTCTGCTAAGAAAGGTTTTCACGTGGGGAGTGCTGTACGTGCAGAAGAGCATTCCCCCGCCGGGCAAAAGTTAGGCCTTGGTGAATCTGGATGGTCCCAGAAGTCCAGCATTGTCACAGAAAAAGCTGTTCGTTGTTTTCAGGCTGGAACTAAACATCTAGCATCCGACTGCCGTAGGGAGACGTATTTGGGAGCCCACAGGTTTCACTGGTGAGGCACAGTGGTGTTTCTCCGAAGAATCCAAATGCCTCCCTGGCTACGCCAGCATGGAATGTAAGGCTGCTTGGAACGGCGTTCCTGAGGCCGTTTGAATGCTGTACAAACGAGAGCTGTCGAGCAATCCGGGCAGATCTTTGCCATTACCGCTGCACGATCACAGCCTGTAAGCCAACGAACCCAGTTGCTTCCTGGGACTCAAACGCAGCTGAAGACTAGGATAGCATTCAGTGCCCTTTCACAGATGTTACAACGAAGGTGAGTGCACAATGAATCGTGAAATACGTAACAGTGTGGCAGCCTTCCTTTAACACATGCTTCTTCGCTCCTAGGGCATAGCTAAGCTGACTAAGGGAGAAATCTGGACTTTTACTTGAGCCCAGGGGTGCCAGTTCTTTGCCGCCAAGCTCCAGTGTGCTCTTGGAGGAACTCCCAGGAAGGAACCGAGACCAGCATGCCTCATACGATGACACTCAAGTTCTTTCGTGATGCCGTCAGGCAACAAAGAAAAGATGGGCAGCAGGAGTGATTTTCAGGCAGCTTTCAAACCGCACCTGTCTCGCCTACCACGGACGAAATGAAGGTTTTGCCAGGGTTGCCCGGTTTCAAACTTGAGCTCATAAGGTTATCCTCAGTAGTTTCTGACTACCTCAAGGAAACACACGGGACCCACAGGGCTCTTCCCTGGAGACCCTTTGGGCACAGGGACCTCTGCATAGGATGAAATGGGTAAGTATTTCAGTACCTTAGGTAGGCTTCGAGGACCATGGCTGTTGCACATACAACAGTGGAAGTGTGAAAAATATACTGGTCTTCAGGCTGGATGCAAAAGTTAGCTTTCGCCTCTGTGAGAGTGCCATCCTGTGTCCCAGACTGAATCACAAGCACATTGTGCAGTGACAGTGCAGTTCTGTTTCAGTCACTGAGGACGATCGACTTGCAAAGAGAATCTGCCAGGCGCTGCTTTCGCGAGGCCTTCTGACGACTGGAACACTCTGCCTAGGCATCCCAGAAAGGAGTACGTTGCCCTTGCTATGAATGTGAAGACTGCTCCCGGGGACCTACTTTGCCTAGGCTTCCTCAGAAGCCAGCGACCGCTCTTGTAGCACACAGTGGTCATCACGAGAGATTGGTGCACGATACACTGCCCTATGTGTTCCCAGGGGCATAGCAGAGTTAAGGCACTCCTTTTCAGAGTATGGCTTCGTGGCTACCACTGCACACTCAGCTCTGCTGATGTGAAACACTGGACTTTACCTTGTAGACTTAGGTCACCTTTCATTTGTATGGATCTGAATCTGCAGTGCCGTGGGATGAGTTTCTAGAAAGCAATTGCCAGCACATTATTGCCATTGAGAGAACGCAGCCTTGGCCCACAGCCACATTCCTGCAGTGAAGAGAAGATGAGCCGCTAAGGCTGTTCAGCCAGCCTTGAAGCCCAAAGCAAGTGGCTTCCATTCCAGGAGAATGCGAACGTTCCCATCGGTGTTCCACTTCAAGCTTGATGACACAGCATGTTTATCTGAAGCTTCTGCCTACCTCTCAACTACCAGGGAAGTACTGCCTCCTTCTGCTAAGAAAGGTTTTCACGTGGGGAGTGCTGTACGTGCAGAAGAGCATTCCCCCGCCGGGCAAAAGTTAGGCCTTGGTGAATCTGGATGGTCCCAGAAGTCCAGCATTGTCACAGAAAAAGCTGTCCGTTGTTTTCAGGCTGGAACTAAACAGGTAGCTTCCGACTGCCTTAGGGAGACGTATTTGGGAGCCCACAGGTTTCACTTGTGAGGCACAGAGGTGTTTCTCCGAAGAATCCAAATGCCTCCCTGGCTACGCCAGCATGGAATGTAAGGCTGCTTGGAACGGCGTTCCTGAGGCCGTTTGAATGCTGTATGAACGAGAGCTGTGGAGCAATCCGGGCAGGGCTTTGCCATTACCGCTGCACGTTCACAGCCTTAAAGCCAACGAACCCAGTTGCTTCCTGGGACTCAAACACAGCAGAAGATTTGGACGGCATTCAGTGCCCTTTCACAGATGTTACAACGAAGGTGAGTGCACAATGAGTCGTGAAATACCAAACAGTGTTGCAGCCTTCCTCTATCACATGCTTCTTCGCTCCTAGGGCATAGCTAAGCTGACTATGGGAGAAATCTGGACTTTTACTTGAGCACAGGGGTGTCAGTTCTTTGCCGCCAAGCTCCAGTGTGCTCCTGGAGGAGCTCCCAGCAAGGAACCGAGACCAGCATGCCTCAAACGATTACACTCAAGTTCTTTCGTGATGCCGTCAGGCAGCAAAGAGAAGATGGGCAGCACGAGTGATTTTTCTGGCAGCTTTCAAACCGCACCTGTCTCGCCTACCCCCGACGAAATGAAGGTTTTGCCAGGGTTGCCCGGTTTCAAACTTGAGCTCATAAGGTTATCCTCAGTAGTTTCTGACTACCTCAAGGAAACACACGGGACCCACAGGGCTCTTCCCTGGAGACCCTTTGGGCACAGGGGCCTCTGCATTGGATGAAATGGGTAAGTATTTCAGTACCTTAGGTAGGCCTCGGTGAGCATGGCTATTGCACATACTTAACAGTGTGAAGTGTGAAAAATGTACAGGTCTTCAGGCTGGATGCAAAGGTTAGCTTTCGCCTCTGTGAGATTGCTATCCTGTGTCCCAGACTGAATCACAAGCACGTTGTGCAGTAACAGTGCAGTTCTGTTTTAGTCACTGAGGACGATCCACTTGCAAAGAGAATCTGCCAGGCGCTGCTTTCGCGAGGCCTTCTGACGACTGGAACACTCTGCCTAGGCATCCCAGAAAGGAGTACGTTGCCCTTGCTATGAATGTGAAGACTGCTCCCGGAGACCTACTTTGCCTAGGCTTCCTCAGAAGCCAGCGATCGCTCTTGTAGCACACAGTGGTCATCATGAGAGACTGGTGCACGATACACTGCCCTATGTGTTCCCAGGGGCAGAGCAGAGTTAAGGCACTCCTTTTCAGAGTATGGCTTCGTGGCTACCACTGCACACTCAACTCTGCTGATGTGAAACACTGGACTTTACCTTGTAGACTTAGGTCACCTTTCATTTGTATGGAGCTGAATCTGCAGTGCCGTGGGATGAGTTTCTAGAAAGCAATTGCCAGCACATTATTGCCATTGAGAGAACGCAGCCTTGGCCCACAGCCACATTCTTGCAGTGAAGAGAAGATGAGCCGCTAAGGCTGTTCAGCCAGCCTTGAAGCCCAAAGCAAGTGGCTTCCATTCCAGGAGAATGCGAACGTTCCCATCGGTGTTCCACTTCAAGCTTGATGACACAGCATGTTTATCTGAAGCTTCTGCCTACCTCTCAACTACCAGGGAAGTACTGCCTCCTTCTGCTATAAATGTTTTCACGTGGGGAGTGCTGTACGTGCAGAAGAGCATTCCCCCGCCGGGCAAAAGTTAGGCCTTGGTGAATCTGGATGGTCCCAGAAGTCCAGCATTGTCACAGAAAAAGCTGTCCGTTGTTTTCAGGCTGGAACTAAACATGTAGCTTCCGACTGCCTTAGGGAGACGTATTTGGGAGCCCACAGGTTTCACTTGTGAGGCACAGAGGTGTTTCTCCGAAGAATCCAAATGCCTCCCTGGCTACGCCAGCATGGAATGTAAGGCTGCTTGGAACGGCGTTCCTGAGGCCGTTTGAATGCTGTATGAACGAGAGCTGTGGAGCAATCCGGGCAGGGCTTTGCCATTACCGCTGCACGTTCACAGCCTTAAAGCCAACGAACCCAGTTGCTTCCTGGGACTCAAACACAGCAGAAGATTTGGACGGCATTCAGTGCCCTTTCACAGATGTTACAACGAAGGTGAGTGCACAATGAGTCGTGACATACCAAACAGTGTTGCAGCCTTCCTCTATCACATGCTTCTTCGCTCCTAGGGCATAGCTAAGCTGACTATGGGAGAAATCTGGACTTTTACTTGAGCACAGGGGTGTCAGTTCTTTGCCGGCAAGCTCCAGTGTGCTCCTGGAGGAGCTCCCAGCAAGGAACCGAGACCAGCATGCCTCAAACGATTACACTCAAGTTCTTTCGTGATGCCGTCAGGCAGCAAAGAGAAGATGGGCAGCACGAGTGATTTTTCTGGCAGCTTTCAAACCGCACCTGTCTCGCCTACCCCCGACGAAATGAAGGTTTTGCCAGGGTTGCCCGGTTTCAAACTTGAGCTCATAAGGTTATCCTCAGTAGTTTCTGACTACCTCAAGGAAACACACGGGACCCACAGGGCTCTTCCCTGGAGACCCTTTGGGCACAGGGGCCTCTGCATTGGATGAAATGGGTAAGTATTTCAGTACCTTAGGTAGGCCTCGGTGAGCATGGCTGTTGCACATACTTAACAGTGTGAAGTGTGAAAAATGTACAGGTCTTCAGGCTGGATGCAAAGGTTAGCTTTCGCCTCTGTGAGATTGCTATCCTGTGTCCCAGACTGAATCACAAGCACGTTGTGCAGTAACAGTGCAGTTCTGTTTCAGTCACTGAGGACGATCCACTTGCAAAGAGAATCTGCCAGGCGCTGCTTTCGCGAGGCCTTCTGACGACTGGAACACTCTGCCTAGGCATCCCAGAAAGGAGTACGTTGCCCTTGCTATGAATGTGAAGACTGCTCCCGGAGACCTACTTTGCCTAGGCTTCCTCAGAAGCCAGCGACCGCTCTTGTAGCACACAGTGGTCATCATGAGAGACTGGTGCACGATACACTGCCCTATGTGTTCCCAGGGGCATAGCAGAGTTAAGGCACTCCTTTTCAGAGTATGGCTTCGTGGCTACCACTGCACACTCAACTCTGCTGATGTGAAACACTGGACTTTACCTTGTAGACTTAGGTCACCTTTCATTTGTATGGAGCTGAATCTGCAGTGCCGTGGGATGAGTTTCTGGAAAGCAATTGCCAGCACATTATTGCCATTGAGAGAACGCAGCCTTGGCCCAAAGCCACATTCCTGCAGTGAAGAGAAGATGAGCCGCTAAGGCTGTTCAGGCAGCCTTGAAGCCCAAAGCAAGTGACTTCCATTCCAGGAGAATAAAAGGCTCCCATCGGTGTCCCACTTTCAAGCTTGATGACACAGCATGTTATCTGAAGATTAAGCCTAGCTATGTAGTACTAGGGAAAGACTGCCTCCTTCTGCTAAGAAAGGTTTTCACGTGGGGAGTGCTGTACGTGCAGAAGAGCATTCCCCCGCCGGGCAAAAGTTAGGCCTTGGTGAATCTGGATGGTCCCAGAAGTCCAGCATTGTCACAGAAAAAGCTGTTCGTTGTTTTCAGGCTGGAACTAAACATCTAGCATCCGACTGCCGTAGGGAGACGTATTTGGGAGCCCACAGGTTTCACTGGTGAGGCACAGTGGTGTTTCTCCGAAGAATCCAAATGCCTCCCTGGCTACGCCAGCATGGAATGTAAGGCTGCTTGGAACGGCGTTCCTGAGGCCGTTTGAATGCTGTACAAACGAGAGCTGTCGAGCAATCCGGGCAGATCTTTGCCATTACCGCTGCACGATCACAGCCTGTAAGCCAACGAACCCAGTTGCTTCCTGGGACTCAAACGCAGCTGAAGACTAGGATAGCATTCAGTGCCCTTTCACAGATGTTACAACGAAGGTGAGTGCACAATGAATCGTGAAATACGTAACAGTGTGGCAGCCTTCCTTTAACACATGCTTCTTCGCTCCTAGGGCATAGCTAAGCTGACTAAGGGAGAAATCTGGACTTTTACTTGAGCCCAGGGGTGCCAGTTCTTTGCCGCCAAGCTCCAGTGTGCTCTTGGAGGAACTCCCAGGAAGGAACCGAGACCAGCATGCCTCATACGATGACACTCAAGTTCTTTCGTGATGCCGTCAGGCAACAAAGAAAAGATGGGCAGCAGGAGTGATTTTCAGGCAGCTTTCAAACCGCACCTGTCTCGCCTACCACGGACGAAATGAAGGTTTTGCCAGGGTTGCCCGGTTTCAAACTTGAGCTCATAAGGTTATCCTCAGTAGTTTCTGACTACCTCAAGGAAACACACGGGACCCACAGGGCTCTTCCCTGGAGACCCTTTGGGCACAGGGACCTCTGCATAGGATGAAATGGGTAAGTATTTCAGTACCTTAGGTAGGCTTCGAGGACCATGGCTGTTGCACATACAACAGTGGAAGTGTGAAAAATATACTGGTCTTCAGGCTGGATGCAAAAGTTAGCTTTCGCCTCTGTGAGAGTGCCATCCTGTGTCCCAGACTGAATCACAAGCACATTGTGCAGTGACAGTGCAGTTCTGTTTCAGTCACTGAGGACGATCGACTTGCAAAGAGAATCTGCCAGGCGCTGCTTTCGCGAGGCCTTCTGACGACTGGAACACTCTGCCTAGGCATCCCAGAAAGGAGTACGTTGCCCTTGCTATGAATGTGAAGACTGCTCCCGGGGACCTACTTTGCCTAGGCTTCCTCAGAAGCCAGCGACCGCTCTTGTAGCACACAGTGGTCATCACGAGAGATTGGTGCACGATACACTGCCCTATGTGTTCCCAGGGGCATAGCAGAGTTAAGGCACTCCTTTTCAGAGTATGGCTTCGTGGCTACCACTGCACACTCAGCTCTGCTGATGTGAAACACTGGACTTTACCTTGTAGACTTAGGTCACCTTTCATTTGTATGGATCTGAATCTGCAGTGCCGTGGGATGAGTTTCTAGAAAGCAATTGCCAGCACATTATTGCCATTGAGAGAACGCAGCCTTGGCCCACAGCCACATTCCTGCAGTGAAGAGAAGATGAGCCGCTAAGGCTGTTCAGCCAGCCTTGAAGCCCAAAGCAAGTGGCTTCCATTCCAGGAGAATGCGAACGTTCCCATCGGTGTTCCACTTCAAGCTTGATGACACAGCATGTTTATCTGAAGCTTCTGCCTACCTCTCAACTACCAGGGAAGTACTGCCTCCTTCTGCTAAGAAATGTTTTCACGTGGGGAGTGCTGTACGTGCAGAAGAGCATTCCCCCGCCGGGCAAAAGTTAGGCCTTGGTGAATCTGGATGGTCCCAGAAGTCCAGCATTGTCACAGAAAAAGCTGTCCGTTGTTTTCAGGCTGGAACTAAACATGTAGCTTCCGACTGCCTTAGGGAGACGTATTTGGGAGCCCACAGGTTTCACTTGTGAGGCACAGAGGTGTTTCTCCGAAGAATCCAAATGCCTCCCTGGCTACGCCAGCATGGAATGTAAGGCTGCTTGGAACGGCGTTCCTGAGGCCGTTTGAATGCTGTATGAACGAGAGCTGTGGAGCAATCCGGGCAGGGCTTTGCCATTACCGCTGCACGTTCACAGCCTTAAAGCCAACGAACCCAGTTGCTTCCTGGGACTCAAACACAGCAGAAGATTTGGACGGCATTCAGTGCCCTTTCACAGATGTTACAACGAAGGTGAGTGCACAATGAGTCGTGAAATACCAAACAGTGTTGCAGCCTTCCTCTATCACATGCTTCTTCGCTCCTAGGGCATAGCTAAGCTGACTATGGGAGAAATCTGGACTTTTACTTGAGCACAGGGGTGTCAGTTCTTTGCCGCCAAGCTCCAGTGTGCTCCTGGAGGAGCTCCCAGCAAGGAACCGAGACCAGCATGCCTCAAACGATTACACTCAAGTTCTTTCGTGATGCCGTCAGGCAGCAAAGAGAAGATGGGCAGCACGAGTGATTTTTCTGGCAGCTTTCAAACCGCACCTGTCTCGCCTACCCCCGACGAAATGAAGGTTTTGCCAGGGTTGCCCGGTTTCAAACTTGAGCTCATAAGGTTATCCTCAGTAGTTTCTGACTACCTCAAGGAAACACACGGGACCCACAGGGCTCTTCCCTGGAGACCCTTTGGGCACAGGGGCCTCTGCATTGGATGAAATGGGTAAGTATTTCAGTACCTTAGGTAGGCCTCGGTGAGCATGGCTATTGCACATACTTAACAGTGTGAAGTGTGAAAAATGTACAGGTCTTCAGGCTGGATGCAAAGGTTAGCTTTCGCCTCTGTGAGATTGCTATCCTGTGTCCCAGACTGAATCACAAGCACGTTGTGCAGTAACAGTGCAGTTCTGTTTTAGTCACTGAGGACGATCCACTTGCAAAGAGAATCTGCCAGGCGCTGCTTTCGCGAGGCCTTCTGACGACTGGAACACTCTGCCTAGGCATCCCAGAAAGGAGTACGTTGCCCTTGCTATGAATGTGAAGACTGCTCCCGGAGACCTACTTTGCCTAGGCTTCCTCAGAAGCCAGCGATCGCTCTTGTAGCACACAGTGGTCATCATGAGAGACTGGTGCACGATACACTGCCCTATGTGTTCCCAGGGGCAGAGCAGAGTTAAGGCACTCCTTTTCAGAGTATGGCTTCGTGGCTACCACTGCACACTCAACTCTGCTGATGTGAAACACTGGACTTTACCTTGTAGACTTAGGTCACCTTTCATTTGTATGGAGCTGAATCTGCAGTGCCGTGGGATGAGTTTCTAGAAAGCAATTGCCAGCACATTATTGCCATTGAGAGAACGCAGCCTTGGCCCAGAGCCACATTCCTGCAGTGAAGAGAAGATGAGCCGCTAAGGCTGTTCAGCCAGCCTTGAAGCCCAAAGCAAGTGGCTTCCATTCCAGGAGAATGCGAACGTTCCCATCGGTGTTCCACTTCAAGCTTGATGACACAGCATGTTTATCTGAAGCTTCTGCCTACCTCTCAACTACCAGGGAAGTACTGCCTCCTTCTGCTATAAATGTTTTCACGTGGGGAGTGCTGTACGTGCAGAAGAGCATTCCCCCGCCGGGCAAAAGTTAGGCCTTGGTGAATCTGGATGGTCCCAGAAGTCCAGCATTGTCACAGAAAAAGCTGTCCGTTGTTTTCAGGCTGGAACTAAACATGTAGCTTCCGACTGCCTTAGGGAGACGTATTTGGGAGCCCACAGGTTTCACTTGTGAGGCACAGAGGTGTTTCTCCGAAGAATCCAAATGCCTCCCTGGCTACGCCAGCATGGAATGTAAGGCTGCTTGGAACGGCGTTCCTGAGGCCGTTTGAATGCTGTATGAACGAGAGCTGTGGAGCAATCCGGGCAGGGCTTTGCCATTACCGCTGCACGTTCACAGCCTTAAAGCCAACGAACCCAGTTGCTTCCTGGGACTCAAACACAGCAGAAGATTTGGACGGCATTCAGTGCCCTTTCACAGATGTTACAACGAAGGTGAGTGCACAATGAGTCGTGACATACCAAACAGTGTTGCAGCCTTCCTCTATCACATGCTTCTTCGCTCCTAGGGCATAGCTAAGCTGACTATGGGAGAAATCTGGACTTTTACTTGAGCACAGGGGTGTCAGTTCTTTGCCGGCAAGCTCCAGTGTGCTCCTGGAGGAGCTCCCAGCAAGGAACCGAGACCAGCATGCCTCAAACGATTACACTCAAGTTCTTTCGTGATGCCGTCAGGCAGCAAAGAGAAGATGGGCAGCACGAGTGATTTTTCTGGCAGCTTTCAAACCGCACCTGTCTCGCCTACCCCCGACGAAATGAAGGTTTTGCCAGGGTTGCCCGGTTTCAAACTTGAGCTCATAAGGTTATCCTCAGTAGTTTCTGACTACCTCAAGGAAACACACGGGACCCACAGGGCTCTTCCCTGGAGACCCTTTGGGCACAGGGGCCTCTGCATTGGATGAAATGGGTAAGTATTTCAGTACCTTAGGTAGGCCTCGGTGAGCATGGCTGTTGCACATACTTAACAGTGTGAAGTGTGAAAAATGTACAGGTCTTCAGGCTGGATGCAAAGGTTAGCTTTCGCCTCTGTGAGATTGCTATCCTGTGTCCCAGACTGAATCACAAGCACGTTGTGCAGTAACAGTGCAGTTCTGTTTCAGTCACTGAGGACGATCCACTTGCAAAGAGAATCTGCCAGGCGCTGCTTTCGCGAGGCCTTCTGACGACTGGAACACTCTGCCTAGGCATCCCAGAAAGGAGTACGTTGCCCTTGCTATGAATGTGAAGACTGCTCCCGGAGACCTACTTTGCCTAGGCTTCCTCAGAAGCCAGCGACCGCTCTTGTAGCACACAGTGGTCATCATGAGAGACTGGTGCACGATACACTGCCCTATGTGTTCCCAGGGGCATAGCAGAGTTAAGGCACTCCTTTTCAGAGTATGGCTTCGTGGCTACCACTGCACACTCAACTCTGCTGATGTGAAACACTGGACTTTACCTTGTAGACTTAGGTCACCTTTCATTTGTATGGAGCTGAATCTGCAGTGCCGTGGGATGAGTTTCTGGAAAGCAATTGCCAGCACATTATTGCCATTGAGAGAACGCAGCCTTGGCCCAAAGCCACATTCCTGCAGTGAAGAGAAGATGAGCCGCTAAGGCTGTTCAGGCAGCCTTGAAGCCCAAAGCAAGTGACTTCCATTCCAGGAGAATAAAAGGCTCCCATCGGTGTCCCACTTTCAAGCTTGATGACACAGCATGTTATCTGAAGATTAAGCCTAGCTATGTAGTACTAGGGAAAGACTGCCTCCTTCTGCTAAGAAAGGTTTTCACGTGGGGAGTGCTGTACGTGCAGAAGAGCATTCCCCCGCCGGGCAAAAGTTAGGCCTTGGTGAATCTGGATGGTCCCAGAAGTCCAGCATTGTCACAGAAAAAGCTGTTCGTTGTTTTCAGGCTGGAACTAAACATCTAGCATCCGACTGCCGTAGGGAGACGTATTTGGGAGCCCACAGGTTTCACTGGTGAGGCACAGTGGTGTTTCTCCGAAGAATCCAAATGCCTCCCTGGCTACGCCAGCATGGAATGTAAGGCTGCTTGGAACGGCGTTCCTGAGGCCGTTTGAATGCTGTACAAACGAGAGCTGTCGAGCAATCCGGGCAGATCTTTGCCATTACCGCTGCACGATCACAGCCTGTAAGCCAACGAACCCAGTTGCTTCCTGGGACTCAAACGCAGCTGAAGACTAGGATAGCATTCAGTGCCCTTTCACAGATGTTACAACGAAGGTGAGTGCACAATGAATCGTGAAATACGTAACAGTGTGGCAGCCTTCCTTTAACACATGCTTCTTCGCTCCTAGGGCATAGCTAAGCTGACTAAGGGAGAAATCTGGACTTTTACTTGAGCCCAGGGGTGCCAGTTCTTTGCCGCCAAGCTCCAGTGTGCTCTTGGAGGAACTCCCAGGAAGGAACCGAGACCAGCATGCCTCATACGATGACACTCAAGTTCTTTCGTGATGCCGTCAGGCAACAAAGAAAAGATGGGCAGCAGGAGTGATTTTCAGGCAGCTTTCAAACCGCACCTGTCTCGCCTACCACGGACGAAATGAAGGTTTTGCCAGGGTTGCCCGGTTTCAAACTTGAGCTCATAAGGTTATCCTCAGTAGTTTCTGACTACCTCAAGGAAACACACGGGACCCACAGGGCTCTTCCCTGGAGACCCTTTGGGCACAGGGACCTCTGCATAGGATGAAATGGGTAAGTATTTCAGTACCTTAGGTAGGCTTCGAGGACCATGGCTGTTGCACATACAACAGTGGAAGTGTGAAAAATATACTGGTCTTCAGGCTGGATGCAAAAGTTAGCTTTCGCCTCTGTGAGAGTGCCATCCTGTGTCCCAGACTGAATCACAAGCACATTGTGCAGTGACAGTGCAGTTCTGTTTCAGTCACTGAGGACGATCGACTTGCAAAGAGAATCTGCCAGGCGCTGCTTTCGCGAGGCCTTCTGACGACTGGAACACTCTGCCTAGGCATCCCAGAAAGGAGTACGTTGCCCTTGCTATGAATGTGAAGACTGCTCCCGGGGACCTACTTTGCCTAGGCTTCCTCAGAAGCCAGCGACCGCTCTTGTAGCACACAGTGGTCATCACGAGAGATTGGTGCACGATACACTGCCCTATGTGTTCCCAGGGGCATAGCAGAGTTAAGGCACTCCTTTTCAGAGTATGGCTTCGTGGCTACCACTGCACACTCAGCTCTGCTGATGTGAAACACTGGACTTTACCTTGTAGACTTAGGTCACCTTTCATTTGTATGGATCTGAATCTGCAGTGCCGTGGGATGAGTTTCTAGAAAGCAATTGCCAGCACATTATTGCCATTGAGAGAACGCAGCCTTGGCCCACAGCCACATTCCTGCAGTGAAGAGAAGATGAGCCGCTAAGGCTGTTCAGCCAGCCTTGAAGCCCAAAGCAAGTGGCTTCCATTCCAGGAGAATGCGAACGTTCCCATCGGTGTTCCACTTCAAGCTTGATGACACAGCATGTTTATCTGAAGCTTCTGCCTACCTCTCAACTACCAGGGAAGTACTGCCTCCTTCTGCTAAGAAATGTTTTCACGTGGGGAGTGCTGTACGTGCAGAAGAGCATTCCCCCGCCGGGCAAAAGTTAGGCCTTGGTGAATCTGGATGGTCCCAGAAGTCCAGCATTGTCACAGAAAAAGCTGTCCGTTGTTTTCAGGCTGGAACTAAACATGTAGCTTCCGACTGCCTTAGGGAGACGTATTTGGGAGCCCACAGGTTTCACTTGTGAGGCACAGAGGTGTTTCTCCGAAGAATCCAAATGCCTCCCTGGCTACGCCAGCATGGAATGTAAGGCTGCTTGGAACGGCGTTCCTGAGGCCGTTTGAATGCTGTATGAACGAGAGCTGTGGAGCAATCCGGGCAGGGCTTTGCCATTACCGCTGCACGTTCACAGCCTTAAAGCCAACGAACCCAGTTGCTTCCTGGGACTCAAACACAGCAGAAGATTTGGACGGCATTCAGTGCCCTTTCACAGATGTTACAACGAAGGTGAGTGCACAATGAGTCGTGAAATACCAAACAGTGTTGCAGCCTTCCTCTATCACATGCTTCTTCTCTCCTAGGGCATAGCTAAGCTGACTATGGGAGAAATCTGGACTTTTACTTGAGCACAGGGGTGTCAGTTCTTTGCCGGCAAGCTCCAGTGTGCTCCTGGAGGAGCTCCCAGCAAGGAACCGAGACCAGCATGCCTCAAACGATTACACTCAAGTTCTTTCGTGATGCCGTCAGGCAGCAAAGAGAAGATGGGCAGCACGAGTGATTTTTCTGGCAGCTTTCAAACCGCACCTGTCTCGCCTACCCCCGACGAAATGAAGGTTTTGCCAGGGTTGCCCGGTTTCAAACTTGAGCTCATAAGGTTATCCTCAGTAGTTTCTGACTACCTCAAGGAAACACACGGGACCCACAGGGCTCTTCCCTGGAGACCCTTTGGGCACAGGAGCCTCTGCATTGGATGAAATGGGTAAGTATTTCAGTACCTTAGGTAGGCCTCGGTGAGCATGGCTGTTGCACATACTTAACAGTGTGAAGTGTGAAAAATGTACAGGTCTTCAGGCTGGATGCAAAGGTTAGCTTTCGCCTCTGTGAGATTGCTATCCTGTGTCCCAGACTGAATCACAAGCACGTTGTGCAGTAACAGTGCAGTTCTGTTTCAGTCACTGAGGACGATCCACTTGCAAAGAGAATCTGCCAGGCGCTGCTTTCGCGAGGCCTTCTGACGACTGGAACACTCTGCCTAGGCATCCCAGAAAGGAGTACGTTGCCCTTGCTATGAATGTGAAGACTGCTCCCGGAGACCTACTTTGCCTAGGCTTCCTCAGAAGCCAGCGACCGCTCTTGTAGCACACAGTGGTCATCATGAGAGACTGGTGCACGATACACTGCCCTATGTGTTCCCAGGGGCATAGCAGAGTTAAGGCACTCCTTTTCAGAGTATGGCTTCGTGGCTACCACTGCACACTCAACTCTGCTGATGTGAAACACTGGACTTTACCTTGTAGACTTAGGTCACCTTTCATTTGTATGGAGCTGAATCTGCAGTGCCGTGGGATGAGTTTCTGGAAAGCAATTGCCAGCACATTATTGCCATTGAGAGAACGCAGCCTTGGCCCAAAGCCACATTCCTGCAGTGAAGAGAAGATGAGCCGCTAAGGCTGTTCAGGCAGCCTTGAAGCCCAAAGCAAGTGACTTCCATTCCAGGAGAATAAAAGGCTCCCATCGGTGTCCCACTTTCAAGCTTGATGACACAGCATGTTATCTGAAGATTAAGCCTAGCTATGTAGTACTAGGGAAAGACTGCCTCCTTCTGCTAAGAAAGGTTTTCACGTGGGGAGTGCTGTACGTGCAGAAGAGCATTCCCCCGCCGGGCAAAAGTTAGGCCTTGGTGAATCTGGATGGTCCCAGAAGTCCAGCATTGTCACAGAAAAAGCTGTTCGTTGTTTTCAGGCTGGAACTAAACATCTAGCATCCGACTGCCGTAGGGAGACGTATTTGGGAGCCCACAGGTTTCACTGGTGAGGCACAGTGGTGTTTCTCCGAAGAATCCAAATGCCTCCCTGGCTACGCCAGCATGGAATGTAAGGCTGCTTGGAACGGCGTTCCTGAGGCCGTTTGAATGCTGTACAAACGAGAGCTGTCGAGCAATCCGGGCAGATCTTTGCCATTACCGCTGCACGATCACAGCCTGTAAGCCAACGAACCCAGTTGCTTCCTGGGACTCAAACGCAGCTGAAGACTAGGATAGCATTCAGTGCCCTTTCACAGATGTTACAACGAAGGTGAGTGCACAATGAATCGTGAAATACGTAACAGTGTGGCAGCCTTCCTTTAACACATGCTTCTTCGCTCCTAGGGCATAGCTAAGCTGACTAAGGGAGAAATCTGGACTTTTACTTGAGCCCAGGGGTGCCAGTTCTTTGCCGCCAAGCTCCAGTGTGCTCTTGGAGGAACTCCCAGGAAGGAACCGAGACCAGCATGCCTCATACGATGACACTCAAGTTCTTTCGTGATGCCGTCAGGCAACAAAGAAAAGATGGGCAGCAGGAGTGATTTTCAGGCAGCTTTCAAACCGCACCTGTCTCGCCTACCACGGACGAAATGAAGGTTTTGCCAGGGTTGCCCGGTTTCAAACTTGAGCTCATAAGGTTATCCTCAGTAGTTTCTGACTACCTCAAGGAAACACACGGGACCCACAGGGCTCTTCCCTGGAGACCCTTTGGGCACAGGGACCTCTGCATAGGATGAAATGGGTAAGTATTTCAGTACCTTAGGTAGGCTTCGAGGACCATGGCTGTTGCACATACAACAGTGGAAGTGTGAAAAATATACTGGTCTTCAGGCTGGATGCAAAAGTTAGCTTTCGCCTCTGTGAGAGTGCCATCCTGTGTCCCAGACTGAATCACAAGCACATTGTGCAGTGACAGTGCAGTTCTGTTTCAGTCACTGAGGACGATCGACTTGCAAAGAGAATCTGCCAGGCGCTGCTTTCGCGAGGCCTTCTGACGACTGGAACACTCTGCCTAGGCATCCCAGAAAGGAGTACGTTGCCCTTGCTATGAATGTGAAGACTGCTCCCGGGGACCTACTTTGCCTAGGCTTCCTCAGAAGCCAGCGACCGCTCTTGTAGCACACAGTGGTCATCACGAGAGATTGGTGCACGATACACTGCCCTATGTGTTCCCAGGGGCATAGCAGAGTTAAGGCACTCCTTTTCAGAGTATGGCTTCGTGGCTACCACTGCACACTCAGCTCTGCTGATGTGAAACACTGGACTTTACCTTGTAGACTTAGGTCACCTTTCATTTGTATGGATCTGAATCTGCAGTGCCGTGGGATGAGTTTCTAGAAAGCAATTGCCAGCACATTATTGCCATTGAGAGAACGCAGCCTTGGCCCACAGCCACATTCCTGCAGTGAAGAGAAGATGAGCCGCTAAGGCTGTTCAGCCAGCCTTGAAGCCCAAAGCAAGTGGCTTCCATTCCAGGAGAATGCGAACGTTCCCATCGGTGTTCCACTTCAAGCTTGATGACACAGCATGTTTATCTGAAGCTTCTGCCTACCTCTCAACTACCAGGGAAGTACTGCCTCCTTCTGCTAAGAAATGTTTTCACGTGGGGAGTGCTGTACGTGCAGAAGAGCATTCCCCCGCCGGGCAAAAGTTAGGCCTTGGTGAATCTGGATGGTCCCAGAAGTCCAGCATTGTCACAGAAAAAGCTGTCCGTTGTTTTCAGGCTGGAACTAAACATGTAGCTTCCGACTGCCTTAGGGAGACGTATTTGGGAGCCCACAGGTTTCACTTGTGAGGCACAGAGGTGTTTCTCCGAAGAATCCAAATGCCTCCCTGGCTACGCCAGCATGGAATGTAAGGCTGCTTGGAACGGCGTTCCTGAGGCCGTTTGAATGCTGTATGAACGAGAGCTGTGGAGCAATCCGGGCAGGGCTTTGCCATTACCGCTGCACGTTCACAGCCTTAAAGCCAACGAACCCAGTTGCTTCCTGGGACTCAAACACAGCAGAAGATTTGGACGGCATTCAGTGCCCTTTCACAGATGTTACAACGAAGGTGAGTGCACAATGAGTCGTGAAATACCAAACAGTGTTGCAGCCTTCCTCTATCACATGCTTCTTCTCTCCTAGGGCATAGCTAAGCTGACTATGGGAGAAATCTGGACTTTTACTTGAGCACAGGGGTGTCAGTTCTTTGCCGGCAAGCTCCAGTGTGCTCCTGGAGGAGCTCCCAGCAAGGAACCGAGACCAGCATGCCTCAAACGATTACACTCAAGTTCTTTCGTGATGCCGTCAGGCAGCAAAGAGAAGATGGGCAGCACGAGTGATTTTTCTGGCAGCTTTCAAACCGCACCTGTCTCGCCTACCCCCGACGAAATGAAGGTTTTGCCAGGGTTGCCCGGTTTCAAACTTGAGCTCATAAGGTTATCCTCAGTAGTTTCTGACTACCTCAAGGAAACACACGGGACCCACAGGGCTCTTCCCTGGAGACCCTTTGGGCACAGGGGCCTCTGCATTGGATGAAATGGGTAAGTATTTCAGTACCTTAGGTAGGCCTCGGTGAGCATGGCTGTTGCACATACTTAACAGTGTGAAGTGTGAAAAATGTACAGGTCTTCAGGCTGGATGCAAAGGTTAGCTTTCGCCTCTGTGAGATTGCTATCCTGTGTCCCAGACTGAATCACAAGCACGTTGTGCAGTAACAGTGCAGTTCTGTTTCAGTCACTGAGGACGATCCACTTGCAAAGAGAATCTGCCAGGCGCTGCTTTCGCGAGGCCTTCTGACGACTGGAACACTCTGCCTAGGCATCCCAGAAAGGAGTACGTTGCCCTTGCTATGAATGTGAAGACTGCTCCCGGAGACCTACTTTGCCTAGGCTTCCTCAGAAGCCAGCGACCGCTCTTGTAGCACACAGTGGTCATCATGAGAGACTGGTGCACGATACACTGCCCTATGTGTTCCCAGGGGCATAGCAGAGTTAAGGCACTCCTTTTCAGAGTATGGCTTCGTGGCTACCACTGCACACTCAACTCTGCTGATGTGAAACACTGGACTTTACCTTGTAGACTTAGGTCACCTTTCATTTGTATGGAGCTGAATCTGCAGTGCCGTGGGATGAGTTTCTGGAAAGCAATTGCCAGCACATTATTGCCATTGAGAGAACGCAGCCTTGGCCCAAAGCCACATTCCTGCAGTGAAGAGAAGATGAGCCGCTAAGGCTGTTCAGGCAGCCTTGAAGCCCAAAGCAAGTGACTTCCATTCCAGGAGAATAAAAGGCTCCCATCGGTGTCCCACTTTCAAGCTTGATGACACAGCATGTTATCTGAAGATTAAGCCTAGCTATGTAGTACTAGGGAAAGACTGCCTCCTTCTGCTAAGAAAGGTTTTCACGTGGGGAGTGCTGTACGTGCAGAAGAGCATTCCCCCGCCGGGCAAAAGTTAGGCCTTGGTGAATCTGGATGGTCCCAGAAGTCCAGCATTGTCACAGAAAAAGCTGTTCGTTGTTTTCAGGCTGGAACTAAACATCTAGCATCCGACTGCCGTAGGGAGACGTATTTGGGAGCCCACAGGTTTCACTGGTGAGGCACAGTGGTGTTTCTCCGAAGAATCCAAATGCCTCCCTGGCTACGCCAGCATGGAATGTAAGGCTGCTTGGAACGGCGTTCCTGAGGCCGTTTGAATGCTGTACAAACGAGAGCTGTCGAGCAATCCGGGCAGATCTTTGCCATTACCGCTGCACGATCACAGCCTGTAAGCCAACGAACCCAGTTGCTTCCTGGGACTCAAACGCAGCTGAAGACTAGGATAGCATTCAGTGCCCTTTCACAGATGTTACAACGAAGGTGAGTGCACAATGAATCGTGAAATACGTAACAGTGTGGCAGCCTTCCTTTAACACATGCTTCTTCGCTCCTAGGGCATAGCTAAGCTGACTAAGGGAGAAATCTGGACTTTTACTTGAGCCCAGGGGTGCCAGTTCTTTGCCGCCAAGCTCCAGTGTGCTCTTGGAGGAACTCCCAGGAAGGAACCGAGACCAGCATGCCTCATACGATGACACTCAAGTTCTTTCGTGATGCCGTCAGGCAACAAAGAAAAGATGGGCAGCAGGAGTGATTTTCAGGCAGCTTTCAAACCGCACCTGTCTCGCCTACCACGGACGAAATGAAGGTTTTGCCAGGGTTGCCCGGTTTCAAACTTGAGCTCATAAGGTTATCCTCAGTAGTTTCTGACTACCTCAAGGAAACACACGGGACCCACAGGGCTCTTCCCTGGAGACCCTTTGGGCACAGGGACCTCTGCATAGGATGAAATGGGTAAGTATTTCAGTACCTTAGGTAGGCTTCGAGGACCATGGCTGTTGCACATACAACAGTGGAAGTGTGAAAAATATACTGGTCTTCAGGCTGGATGCAAAAGTTAGCTTTCGCCTCTGTGAGAGTGCCATCCTGTGTCCCAGACTGAATCACAAGCACATTGTGCAGTGACAGTGCAGTTCTGTTTCAGTCACTGAGGACGATCGACTTGCAAAGAGAATCTGCCAGGCGCTGCTTTCGCGAGGCCTTCTGACGACTGGAACACTCTGCCTAGGCATCCCAGAAAGGAGTACGTTGCCCTTGCTATGAATGTGAAGACTGCTCCCGGGGACCTACTTTGCCTAGGCTTCCTCAGAAGCCAGCGACCGCTCTTGTAGCACACAGTGGTCATCACGAGAGATTGGTGCACGATACACTGCCCTATGTGTTCCCAGGGGCATAGCAGAGTTAAGGCACTCCTTTTCAGAGTATGGCTTCGTGGCTACCACTGCACACTCAGCTCTGCTGATGTGAAACACTGGACTTTACCTTGTAGACTTAGGTCACCTTTCATTTGTATGGATCTGAATCTGCAGTGCCGTGGGATGAGTTTCTAGAAAGCAATTGCCAGCACATTATTGCCATTGAGAGAACGCAGCCTTGGCCCACAGCCACATTCCTGCAGTGAAGAGAAGATGAGCCGCTAAGGCTGTTCAGCCAGCCTTGAAGCCCAAAGCAAGTGGCTTCCATTCCAGGAGAATGCGAACGTTCCCATCGGTGTTCCACTTCAAGCTTGATGACACAGCATGTTTATCTGAAGCTTCTGCCTACCTCTCAACTACCAGGGAAGTACTGCCTCCTTCTGCTAAGAAATGTTTTCACGTGGGGAGTGCTGTACGTGCAGAAGAGCATTCCCCCGCCGGGCAAAAGTTAGGCCTTGGTGAATCTGGATGGTCCCAGAAGTCCAGCATTGTCACAGAAAAAGCTGTCCGTTGTTTTCAGGCTGGAACTAAACATGTAGCTTCCGACTGCCTTAGGGAGACGTATTTGGGAGCCCACAGGTTTCACTTGTGAGGCACAGAGGTGTTTCTCCGAAGAATCCAAATGCCTCCCTGGCTACGCCAGCATGGAATGTAAGGCTGCTTGGAACGGCGTTCCTGAGGCCGTTTGAATGCTGTATGAACGAGAGCTGTGGAGCAATCCGGGCAGGGCTTTGCCATTACCGCTGCACGTTCACAGCCTTAAAGCCAACGAACCCAGTTGCTTCCTGGGACTCAAACACAGCAGAAGATTTGGACGGCATTCAGTGCCCTTTCACAGATGTTACAACGAAGGTGAGTGCACAATGAGTCGTGAAATACCAAACAGTGTTGCAGCCTTCCTCTATCACATGCTTCTTCTCTCCTAGGGCATAGCTAAGCTGACTATGGGAGAAATCTGGACTTTTACTTGACCACAGGGGTGTCAGTTCTTTGCCGGCAAGCTCCAGTGTGCTCCTGGAGGAGCTCCCAGCAAGGAACCGAGACCAGCATGCCTCAAACGATTACACTCAAGTTCTTTCGTGATGCCGTCAGGCAGCAAAGAGAAGATGGGCAGCACGAGTGATTTTTCTGGCAGCTTTCAAACCGCACCTGTCTCGCCTACCCCCGACGAAATGAAGGTTTTGCCAGGGTTGCCCGGTTTCAAACTTGAGCTCATAAGGTTATCCTCAGTAGTTTCTGACTACCTCAAGGAAACACACGGGACCCACAGGGCTCTTCCCTGGAGACCCTTTGGGCACAGGGGCCTCTGCATTGGATGAAATGGGTAAGTATTTCAGTACCTTAGGTAGGCCTCGGTGAGCATGGCTGTTGCACATACTTAACAGTGTGAAGTGTGAAAAATGTACAGGTCTTCAGGCTGGATGCAAAGGTTAGCTTTCGCCTCTGTGAGATTGCTATCCTGTGTCCCAGACTGAATCACAAGCACGTTGTGCAGTAACAGTGCAGTTCTGTTTCAGTCACTGAGGACGATCCACTTGCAAAGAGAATCTGCCAGGCGCTGCTTTCGCGAGGCCTTCTGACGACTGGAACACTCTGCCTAGGCATCCCAGAAAGGAGTACGTTGCCCTTGCTATGAATGTGAAGACTGCTCCCGGAGACCTACTTTGCCTAGGCTTCCTCAGAAGCCAGCGACCGCTCTTGTAGCACACAGTGGTCATCATGAGAGACTGGTGCACGATACACTGCCCTATGTGTTCCCAGGGGCATAGCAGAGTTAAGGCACTCCTTTTCAGAGTATGGCTTCGTGGCTACCACTGCACACTCAACTCTGCTGATGTGAAACACTGGACTTTACCTTGTAGACTTAGGTCACCTTTCATTTGTATGGAGCTGAATCTGCAGTGCCGTGGGATGAGTTTCTGGAAAGCAATTGCCAGCACATTATTGCCATTGAGAGAACGCAGCCTTGGCCCAAAGCCACATTCCTGCAGTGAAGAGAAGATGAGCCGCTAAGGCTGTTCAGGCAGCCTTGAAGCCCAAAGCAAGTGACTTCCATTCCAGGAGAATAAAAGGCTCCCATCGGTGTCCCACTTTCAAGCTTGATGACACAGCATGT
Source organism: Balaenoptera ricei (assembly GCF_028023285.1). Lineage (NCBI taxonomy): Eukaryota > Metazoa > Chordata > Mammalia > Artiodactyla > Balaenopteridae > Balaenoptera > Balaenoptera ricei. The sequence goes on from NC_082653.1 coordinate 31,776,852, forward strand.
TATCTGAAGATTAAGCCTAGCTATGTAGTACTAGGGAAAGACTGCCTCCTTCTGCTAAGAAAGGTTTTCACGTGGGGAGTGCTGTACGTGCAGAAGAGCATTCCCCCGCCGGGCAAAAGTTAGGCCTTGGTGAATCTGGATGGTCCCAGAAGTCCAGCATTGTCACAGAAAAAGCTGTTCGTTGTTTTCAGGCTGGAACTAAACATCTAGCATCCGACTGCCGTAGGGAGACGTATTTGGGAGCCCACAGGTTTCACTGGTGAGGCACAGTGGTGTTTCTCCGAAGAATCCAAATGCCTCCCTGGCTACGCCAGCATGGAATGTAAGGCTGCTTGGAACGGCGTTCCTGAGGCCGTTTGAATGCTGTACAAACGAGAGCTGTCGAGCAATCCGGGCAGATCTTTGCCATTACCGCTGCACGATCACAGCCTGTAAGCCAACGAACCCAGTTGCTTCCTGGGACTCAAACGCAGCTGAAGACTAGGATAGCATTCAGTGCCCTTTCACAGATGTTACAACGAAGGTGAGTGCACAATGAATCGTGAAATACGTAACAGTGTGGCAGCCTTCCTTTAACACATGCTTCTTCGCTCCTAGGGCATAGCTAAGCTGACTAAGGGAGAAATCTGGACTTTTACTTGAGCCCAGGGGTGCCAGTTCTTTGCCGCCAAGCTCCAGTGTGCTCTTGGAGGAACTCCCAGGAAGGAACCGAGACCAGCATGCCTCATACGATGACACTCAAGTTCTTTCGTGATGCCGTCAGGCAACAAAGAAAAGATGGGCAGCAGGAGTGATTTTCAGGCAGCTTTCAAACCGCACCTGTCTCGCCTACCACGGACGAAATGAAGGTTTTGCCAGGGTTGCCCGGTTTCAAACTTGAGCTCATAAGGTTATCCTCAGTAGTTTCTGACTACCTCAAGGAAACACACGGGACCCACAGGGCTCTTCCCTGGAGACCCTTTGGGCACAGGGACCTCTGCATAGGATGAAATGGGTAAGTATTTCAGTACCTTAGGTAGGCTTCGAGGACCATGGCTGTTGCACATACAACAGTGGAAGTGTGAAAAATATACTGGTCTTCAGGCTGGATGCAAAAGTTAGCTTTCGCCTCTGTGAGAGTGCCATCCTGTGTCCCAGACTGAATCACAAGCACATTGTGCAGTGACAGTGCAGTTCTGTTTCAGTCACTGAGGACGATCGACTTGCAAAGAGAATCTGCCAGGCGCTGCTTTCGCGAGGCCTTCTGACGACTGGAACACTCTGCCTAGGCATCCCAGAAAGGAGTACGTTGCCCTTGCTATGAATGTGAAGACTGCTCCCGGGGACCTACTTTGCCTAGGCTTCCTCAGAAGCCAGCGACCGCTCTTGTAGCACACAGTGGTCATCACGAGAGATTGGTGCACGATACACTGCCCTATGTGTTCCCAGGGGCATAGCAGAGTTAAGGCACTCCTTTTCAGAGTATGGCTTCGTGGCTACCACTGCACACTCAGCTCTGCTGATGTGAAACACTGGACTTTACCTTGTAGACTTAGGTCACCTTTCATTTGTATGGATCTGAATCTGCAGTGCCGTGGGATGAGTTTCTAGAAAGCAATTGCCAGCACATTATTGCCATTGAGAGAACGCAGCCTTGGCCCACAGCCACATTCCTGCAGTGAAGAGAAGATGAGCCGCTAAGGCTGTTCAGCCAGCCTTGAAGCCCAAAGCAAGTGGCTTCCATTCCAGGAGAATGCGAACGTTCCCATCGGTGTTCCACTTCAAGCTTGATGACACAGCATGTTTATCTGAAGCTTCTGCCTACCTCTCAACTACCAGGGAAGTACTGCCTCCTTCTGCTAAGAAATGTTTTCACGTGGGGAGTGCTGTACGTGCAGAAGAGCATTCCCCCGCCGGGCAAAAGTTAGGCCTTGGTGAATCTGGATGGTCCCAGAAGTCCAGCATTGTCACAGAAAAAGCTGTCCGTTGTTTTCAGGCTGGAACTAAACATGTAGCTTCCGACTGCCTTAGGGAGACGTATTTGGGAGCCCACAGGTTTCACTTGTGAGGCACAGAGGTGTTTCTCCGAAGAATCCAAATGCCTCCCTGGCTACGCCAGCATGGAATGTAAGGCTGCTTGGAACGGCGTTCCTGAGGCCGTTTGAATGCTGTATGAACGAGAGCTGTGGAGCAATCCGGGCAGGGCTTTGCCATTACCGCTGCACGTTCACAGCCTTAAAGCCAACGAACCCAGTTGCTTCCTGGGACTCAAACACAGCAGAAGATTTGGACGGCATTCAGTGCCCTTTCACAGATGTTACAACGAAGGTGAGTGCACAATGAGTCGTGAAATACCAAACAGTGTGGCAGCCTTCCTCTATCACATGCTTCTTCTCTCCTAGGGCATAGCTAAGCTGACTATGGGAGAAATCTGGACTTTTACTTGAGCACAGGGGTGTCAGTTCTTTGCCGGCAAGCTCCAGTGTGCTCCTGGAGGAGCTCCCAGCAAGGAACCGAGACCAGCATGCCTCAAACGATTACACTCAAGTTCTTTCGTGATGCCGTCAGGCAGCAAAGAGAAGATGGGCAGCACGAGTGATTTTTCTGGCAGCTTTCAAACCGCACCTGTCTCGCCTACCCCCGACGAAATGAAGGTTTTGCCAGGGTTGCCCGGTTTCAAACTTGAGCTCATAAGGTTATCCTCAGTAGTTTCTGACTACCTCAAGGAAACACACGGGACCCACAGGGCTCTTCCCTGGAGACCCTTTGGGCACAGGGGCCTCTGCATTGGATGAAATGGGTAAGTATTTCAGTACCTTAGGTAGGCCTCGGTGAGCATGGCTGTTGCACATACTTAACAGTGTGAAGTGTGAAAAATGTACAGGTCTTCAGGCTGGATGCAAAGGTTAGCTTTCGCCTCTGTGAGATTGCTATCCTGTGTCCCAGACTGAATCACAAGCACGTTGTGCAGTAACAGTGCAGTTCTGTTTCAGTCACTGAGGACGATCCACTTGCAAAGAGAATCTGCCAGGCGCTGCTTTCGCGAGGCCTTCTGACGACTGGAACACTCTGCCTAGGCATCCCAGAAAGGAGTACGTTGCCCTTGCTATGAATGTGAAGACTGCTCCCGGAGACCTACTTTGCCTAGGCTTCCTCAGAAGCCAGCGACCGCTCTTGTAGCACACAGTGGTCATCATGAGAGACTGGTGCACGATACACTGCCCTATGTGTTCCCAGGGGCATAGCAGAGTTAAGGCACTCCTTTTCAGAGTATGGCTTCGTGGCTACCACTGCACACTCAACTCTGCTGATGTGAAACACTGGACTTTACCTTGTAGACTTAGGTCACCTTTCATTTGTATGGAGCTGAATCTGCAGTGCCGTGGGATGAGTTTCTGGAAAGCAATTGCCAGCACATTATTGCCATTGAGAGAACGCAGCCTTGGCCCAAAGCCACATTCCTGCAGTGAAGAGAAGATGAGCCGCTAAGGCTGTTCAGGCAGCCTTGAAGCCCAAAGCAAGTGACTTCCATTCCAGGAGAATAAAAGGCTCCCATCGGTGTCCCACTTTCAAGCTTGATGACACAGCATGTTATCTGAAGATTAAGCCTAGCTATGTAGTACTAGGGAAAGACTGCCTCCTTCTGCTAAGAAAGGTTTTCACGTGGGGAGTGCTGTACGTGCAGAAGAGCATTCCCCCGCCGGGCAAAAGTTAGGCCTTGGTGAATCTGGATGGTCCCAGAAGTCCAGCATTGTCACAGAAAAAGCTGTTCGTTGTTTTCAGGCTGGAACTAAACATCTAGCATCCGACTGCCGTAGGGAGACGTATTTGGGAGCCCACAGGTTTCACTGGTGAGGCACAGTGGTGTTTCTCCGAAGAATCCAAATGCCTCCCTGGCTACGCCAGCATGGAATGTAAGGCTGCTTGGAACGGCGTTCCTGAGGCCGTTTGAATGCTGTACAAACGAGAGCTGTCGAGCAATCCGGGCAGATCTTTGCCATTACCGCTGCACGATCACAGCCTGTAAGCCAACGAACCCAGTTGCTTCCTGGGACTCAAACGCAGCTGAAGACTAGGATAGCATTCAGTGCCCTTTCACAGATGTTACAACGAAGGTGAGTGCACAATGAATCGTGAAATACGTAACAGTGTGGCAGCCTTCCTTTAACACATGCTTCTTCGCTCCTAGGGCATAGCTAAGCTGACTAAGGGAGAAATCTGGACTTTTACTTGAGCCCAGGGGTGCCAGTTCTTTGCCGCCAAGCTCCAGTGTGCTCTTGGAGGAACTCCCAGGAAGGAACCGAGACCAGCATGCCTCATACGATGACACTCAAGTTCTTTCGTGATGCCGTCAGGCAACAAAGAAAAGATGGGCAGCAGGAGTGATTTTCAGGCAGCTTTCAAACCGCACCTGTCTCGCCTACCACGGACGAAATGAAGGTTTTGCCAGGGTTGCCCGGTTTCAAACTTGAGCTCATAAGGTTATCCTCAGTAGTTTCTGACTACCTCAAGGAAACACACGGGACCCACAGGGCTCTTCCCTGGAGACCCTTTGGGCACAGGGACCTCTGCATAGGATGAAATGGGTAAGTATTTCAGTACCTTAGGTAGGCTTCGAGGACCATGGCTGTTGCACATACAACAGTGGAAGTGTGAAAAATATACTGGTCTTCAGGCTGGATGCAAAAGTTAGCTTTCGCCTCTGTGAGAGTGCCATCCTGTGTCCCAGACTGAATCACAAGCACATTGTGCAGTGACAGTGCAGTTCTGTTTCAGTCACTGAGGACGATCGACTTGCAAAGAGAATCTGCCAGGCGCTGCTTTCGCGAGGCCTTCTGACGACTGGAACACTCTGCCTAGGCATCCCAGAAAGGAGTACGTTGCCCTTGCTATGAATGTGAAGACTGCTCCCGGGGACCTACTTTGCCTAGGCTTCCTCAGAAGCCAGCGACCGCTCTTGTAGCACACAGTGGTCATCACGAGAGATTGGTGCACGATACACTGCCCTATGTGTTCCCAGGGGCATAGCAGAGTTAAGGCACTCCTTTTCAGAGTATGGCTTCGTGGCTACCACTGCACACTCAGCTCTGCTGATGTGAAACACTGGACTTTACCTTGTAGACTTAGGTCACCTTTCATTTGTATGGATCTGAATCTGCAGTGCCGTGGGATGAGTTTCTAGAAAGCAATTGCCAGCACATTATTGCCATTGAGAGAACGCAGCCTTGGCCCACAGCCACATTCCTGCAGTGAAGAGAAGATGAGCCGCTAAGGCTGTTCAGCCAGCCTTGAAGCCCAAAGCAAGTGGCTTCCATTCCAGGAGAATGCGAACGTTCCCATCGGTGTTCCACTTCAAGCTTGATGACACAGCATGTTTATCTGAAGCTTCTGCCTACCTCTCAACTACCAGGGAAGTACTGCCTCCTTCTGCTAAGAAATGTTTTCACGTGGGGAGTGCTGTACGTGCAGAAGAGCATTCCCCCGCCGGGCAAAAGTTAGGCCTTGGTGAATCTGGATGGTCCCAGAAGTCCAGCATTGTCACAGAAAAAGCTGTCCGTTGTTTTCAGGCTGGAACTAAACATGTAGCTTCCGACTGCCTTAGGGAGACGTATTTGGGAGCCCACAGGTTTCACTTGTGAGGCACAGAGGTGTTTCTCCGAAGAATCCAAATGCCTCCCTGGCTACGCCAGCATGGAATGTAAGGCTGCTTGGAACGGCGTTCCTGAGGCCGTTTGAATGCTGTATGAACGAGAGCTGTGGAGCAATCCGGGCAGGGCTTTGCCATTACCGCTGCACGTTCACAGCCTTAAAGCCAACGAACCCAGTTGCTTCCTGGGACTCAAACACAGCAGAAGATTTGGACGGCATTCAGTGCCCTTTCACAGATGTTACAACGAAGGTGAGTGCACAATGAGTCGTGAAATACCAAACAGTGTTGCAGCCTTCCTCTATCACATGCTTCTTCGCTCCTAGGGCATAGCTAAGCTGACTATGGGAGAAATCTGGACTTTTACTTGAGCACAGGGGTGTCAGTTCTTTGCCGGCAAGCTCCAGTGTGCTCCTGGAGGAGCTCCCAGCAAGGAACCGAGACCAGCATGCCTCAAACGATTACACTCAAGTTCTTTCGTGATGCCGTCAGGCAGCAAAGAGAAGATGGGCAGCAGGAGTGATTTTTCTGGCAGCTTTCAAACCGCACCTGTCTCGCCTACCCCCGACGAAATGAAGGTTTTGCCAGGGTTGCCCGGTTTCAAACTTGAGCTCATAAGGTTATCCTCAGTAGTTTCTGACTACCTCAAGGAAACACACGGGACCCACAGGGCTCTTCCCTGGAGACCCTTTGGGCACAGGGGCCTCTGCATTGGATGAAATGGGTAAGTATTTCAGTACCTTAGGTAGGCCTCGGTGAGCATGGCTGTTGCACATACTTAACAGTGTGAAGTGTGAAAAATGTACAGGTCTTCAGGCTGGATGCAAAGGTTAGCTTTCGGCTCTGTGAGATTGCTATCCTGTGTCCCAGACTGAATCACAAGCACGTTGTGCAGTAACAGTGCAGTTCTCTTTCAGTCACTGAGGACGATCCACTTGCAAAGAGAATCTGCCAGGCGCTGCTTTCGCGAGGCCTTCTGACGACTGGAACACTCTGCCTAGGCATCCCAGAAAGGAGTACGTTGCCCTTGCTATGAATGTGAAGACTGCTCCCGGAGACCTACTTTGCCTAGGCTTCCTCAGAAGCCAGCGATCGCTCTTGTAGCACACAGTGGTCATCACGAGAGATTGGTGCACGATACACTGCCCTATGTGTTCCCAGGGGCATAGCAGAGTTAAGGCACTCCTTTTCAGAGTATGGCTTCGTGGCTACCACTGCACACTCAGCTCTGCTGATGTGAAACACTGGACTTTACCTTGTAGACTTAGGTCACCTTTCATTTGTATGGATCTGAATCTGCAGTGCCGTGGGATGAATTTCTAGAAAGCAATTGCCAGCACATTATTGCCATTGAGAGAACGCAGCCTTGGCCCACAGCCACATTCCTGCAGTGAAGAGAAGATGAGCCGCTAAGGCTGTTCAGCCAGCCTTGAAGCCCAAAGCAAGTGGCTTCCATTCCAGGAGAATGCGAACGTTCCCATCGGTGTTCCACTTCAAGCTTGATGACACAGCATGTTTATCTGAAGCTTCTGCCTACCTCTCAACTACCAGGGAAGTACTGCCTCCTTCTGCTAAGAAATGTTTTCACGTGGGGAGTGCTGTACGTGCAGAAGAGCATTCCCCCGCCGGGCAAAAGTTAGGCCTTGGTGAATCTGGATGGTCCCAGAAGTCCAGCATTGTCACAGAAAAAGCTGTCCGTTGTTTTCAGGCTGGAACTAAACAGGTAGCTTCCGACTGCCTTAGGGAGACGTATTTGGGAGCCCACAGGTTTCACTTGTGAGGCACAGAGGTGTTTCTCCGAAGAATCCAAATGCCTCCCTGGCTACGCCAGCATGGAATGTAAGGCTGCTTGGAACGGCGTTCCTGAGGCCGTTTGAATGCTGTATGAACGAGAGCTGTGGAGCAATCCGGGCAGGGCTTTGCCATTACCGCTGCACGTTCACAGCCTTAAAGCCAACGAACCCAGTTGCTTCCTGGGACTCAAACACAGCAGAAGATTTGGACGGCATTCAGTGCCCTTTCACAGATGTTACAACGAAGGTGAGTGCACAATGAGTCGTGAAATACCAAACAGTGTTGCAGCCTTCCTCTATCACATGCTTCTTCGCTCCTAGGGCATAGCTAAGCTGACTATGGGAGAAATCTGGACTTTTACTTGAGCACAGGGGTGTCAGTTCTTTGCCGGCAAGCTCCAGTGTGCTCCTGGAGGAGCTCCCAGCAAGGAACCGAGACCAGCATGCCTCAAACGATTACACTCAAGTTCTTTCGTGATGCCGTCAGGCAGCAAAGAGAAGATGGGCAGCACGAGTGATTTTTCTGGCAGCTTTCAAACCGCACCTGTCTCGCCTACCCCCGACGAAATGAAGGTTTTGCCAGGGTTGCCCGGTTTCAAACTTGAGCTCATAAGGTTATCCTCAGTAGTTTCTGACTACCTCAAGGAAACACACGGGACCCACAGGGCTCTTCCCTGGAGACCCTTTGGGCACAGGGGCCTCTGCATTGGATGAAATGGGTAAGTATTTCAGTACCTTAGGTAGGCCTCGGTGAGCATGGCTGTTGCACATACTTAACAGTGTGAAGTGTGAAAAATGTACAGGTCTTCAGGCTGGATGCAAAGGTTAGCTTTCGCCTCTGTGAGATTGCTATCCTGTGTCCCAGACTGAATCACAAGCACGTTGTGCAGTAACAGTGCAGTTCTGTTTCAGTCACTGAGGACGATCCACTTGCAAAGAGAATCTGCCAGGCGCTGCTTTCGCGAGGCCTTCTGACGACTGGAACACTCTGCCTAGGCATCCCAGAAAGGAGTACGTTGCCCTTGCTATGAATGTGAAGACTGCTCCCGGAGACCTACTTTGCCTAGGCTTCCTCAGAAGCCAGCGACCGCTCTTGTAGCACACAGTGGTCATCATGAGAGACTGGTGCACGATACACTGCCCTATGTGTTCCCAGGGGCATAGCAGAGTTAAGGCACTCCTTTTCAGAGTATGGCTTCGTGGCTACCACTGCACACTCAACTCTGCTGATGTGAAACACTGGACTTTACCTTGTAGACTTAGGTCACCTTTCATTTGTATGGAGCTGAATCTGCAGTGCCGTGGGATGAGTTTCTGGAAAGCAATTGCCAGCACATTATTGCCATTGAGAGAACGCAGCCTTGGCCCAAAGCCACATTCCTGCAGTGAAGAGAAGATGAGCCGCTAAGGCTGTTCAGCCAGCCTTGAAGCCCAAAGCAAGTGACTTCCATTCCAGGAGAATAAAAGGCTCCCATCGGTGTCCCACTTTCAAGCTTGATGACACAGCATGTTATCTGAAGATTAAGCCTAGCTATGTAGTACTAGGGAAAGACTGCCTCCTTCTGCTAAGAAAGGTTTTCACGTGGGGAGTGCTGTACGTGCAGAAGAGCATTCCCCCGCCGGGCAAAAGTTAGGCCTTGGTGAATCTGGATGGTCCCAGAAGTCCAGCATTGTCACAGAAAAAGCTGTTCGTTGTTTTCAGGCTGGAACTAAACATCTAGCATCCGACTGCCGTAGGGAGACGTATTTGGGAGCCCACAGGTTTCACTGGTGAGGCACAGTGGTGTTTCTCCGAAGAATCCAAATGCCTCCCTGGCTACGCCAGCATGGAATGTAAGGCTGCTTGGAACGGCGTTCCTGAGGCCGTTTGAATGCTGTACAAACGAGAGCTGTCGAGCAATCCGGGCAGATCTTTGCCATTACCGCTGCACGATCACAGCCTGTAAGCCAACGAACCCAGTTGCTTCCTGGGACTCAAACGCAGCTGAAGACTAGGATAGCATTCAGTGCCCTTTCACAGATGTTACAACGAAGGTGAGTGCACAATGAATCGTGAAATACGTAACAGTGTGGCAGCCTTCCTTTAACACATGCTTCTTCGCTCCTAGGGCATAGCTAAGCTGACTAAGGGAGAAATCTGGACTTTTACTTGAGCCCAGGGGTGCCAGTTCTTTGCCGCCAAGCTCCAGTGTGCTCTTGGAGGAACTCCCAGGAAGGAACCGAGACCAGCATGCCTCATACGATGACACTCAAGTTCTTTCGTGATGCCGTCAGGCAACAAAGAAAAGATGGGCAGCAGGAGTGATTTTCAGGCAGCTTTCAAACCGCACCTGTCTCGCCTACCACGGACGAAATGAAGGTTTTGCCAGGGTTGCCCGGTTTCAAACTTGAGCTCATAAGGTTATCCTCAGTAGTTTCTGACTACCTCAAGGAAACACACGGGACCCACAGGGCTCTTCCCTGGAGACCCTTTGGGCACAGGGGCCTCTGCATTGGATGAAATGGGTAAGTATTTCAGTACCTTAGGTAGGCCTCGGTGAGCATGGCTGTTGCCCATACTTAACAGTGTGAAGTGTGAAAAATGTACAGGTCTTCAGGCTGGATGCAAAGGTTAGCTTTCGCCTCTGTGAGATTGCTATCCTGTGTCCCAGACTGAATCACAAGCACGTTGTGCAGTAACAGTGCAGTTCTGTTTTAGTCACTGAGGACGATCCACTTGCAAAGAGAATCTGCCAGGCGCTGCTTTCGCGAGGCCTTCTGACGACTGGAACACTCTGCCTAGGCATCCCAGAAAGGAGTACGTTGCCCTTGCTATGAATGTGAAGACTGCTCCCGGAGACCTACTTTGCCTAGGCTTCCTCAGAAGCCAGCGATCGCTCTTGTAGCACACAGTGGTCATCATGAGAGACTGGTGCACGATACACTGCCCTATGTGTTCCCAGGGGCATAGCAGAGTTAAGGCACTCCTTTTCAGAGTATGGCTTCGTGGCTACCACTGCACACTCAACTCTGCTGATGTGAAACACTGGACTTTACCTTGTAGACTTAGGTCACCTTTCATTTGTATGGAGCTGAATCTGCAGTGCCGTGGGATGAGTTTCTAGAAAGCAATTGCCAGCACATTATTGCCATTGAGAGAACGCAGCCTTGGCCCACAGCCACATTCCTGCAGTGAAGAGAAGATGAGCCGCTAAGGCTGTTCAGCCAGCCTTGAAGCCCAAAGCAAGTGGCTTCCATTCCAGGAGAATGCGAACGTTCCCATCGGTGTTCCACTTCAAGCTTGATGACACAGCATGTTTATCTGAAGCTTCTGCCTACCTCTCAACTACCAGGGAAGTACTGCCTCCTTCTGCTAAGAAATGTTTTCACGTGGGGAGTGCTGTACGTGCAGAAGAGCATTCCCCCGCCGGGCAAAAGTTAGGCCTTGGTGAATCTGGATGGTCCCAGAAGTCCAGCATTGTCACAGAAAAAGCTGTCCGTTGTTTTCAGGCTGGAACTAAACAGGTAGCTTCCGACTGCCTTAGGGAGACGTATTTGGGAGCCCACAGGTTTCACTTGTGAGGCACAGAGGTGTTTCTCCGAAGAATCCAAATGCCTCCCTGGCTACGCCAGCATGGAATGTAAGGCTGCTTGGAACGGCGTTCCTGAGGCCGTTTGAATGCTGTATGAACGAGAGCTGTGGAGCAATCCGGGCAGGGCTTTGCCATTACCGCTGCACGTTCACAGCCTTAAAGCCAACGAACCCAGTTGCTTCCTGGGACTCAAACACAGCAGAAGATTTGGACGGCATTCAGTGCCCTTTCACAGATGTTACAACGAAGGTGAGTGCACAATGAGTCGTGAAATACCAAACAGTGTTGCAGCCTTCCTCTATCACATGCTTCTTCGCTCCTAGGGCATAGCTAAGCTGACTATGGGAGAAATCTGGACTTTTACTTGAGCACAGGGGTGTCAGTTCTTTGCCGGCAAGCTCCAGTGTGCTCCTGGAGGAGCTCCCAGCAAGGAACCGAGACCAGCATGCCTCAAACGATTACACTCAAGTTCTTTCGTGATGCCGTCAGGCAGCAAAGAGAAGATGGGCAGCACGAGTGATTTTTCTGGCAGCTTTCAAACCGCACCTGTCTCGCCTACCCCCGACGAAATGAAGGTTTTGCCAGGGTTGCCCGGTTTCAAACTTGAGCTCATAAGGTTATCCTCAGTAGTTTCTGACTACCTCAAGGAAACACACGGGACCCACAGGGCTCTTCCCTGGAGACCCTTTGGGCACAGGGGCCTCTGCATTGGATGAAATGGGTAAGTATTTCAGGACCTTAGGTAGGCCTCGGTGAGCATGGCTGTTGCACATACTTAACAGTGTGAAGTGTGAAAAATGTACAGGTCTTCAGGCTGGATGCAAAGGTTAGCTTTCGCCTCTGTGAGATTGCTATCCTGTGTCCCAGACTGAATCACAAGCACGTTGTGCAATAACAGTGCAGTTCTGTTTCAGTCACTGAGGACGATCCACTTGCAAAGAGAATCTGCCAGGCGCTGCTTTCGCGAGGCCTTCTGACGACTGGAACACTCTGCCTAGGCATCCCAGAAAGGAGTACGTTGCCCTTGCTATGAATGTGAAGACTGCTCCCGGAGACCTACTTTGCCTAGGCTTCCTCAGAAGCCAGCGACCGCTCTTGTAGCACACAGTGGTCATCATGAGAGACTGGTGCACGATACACTGCCCTATGTGTTCCCAGGGGCATAGCAGAGTTAAGGCACTCCTTTTCAGAGTATGGCTTCGTGGCTACCACTGCACACTCAACTCTGCTGATGTGAAACACTGGACTTTACCTTGTAGACTTAGGTCACCTTTCATTTGTATGGAGCTGAATCTGCAGTGCCGTGGGATGAGTTTCTGGAAAGCAATTGCCAGCACATTATTGCCATTGAGAGAACGCAGCCTTGGCCCAAAGCCACATTCCTGCAGTGAAGAGAAGATGAGCCGCTAAGGCTGTTCAGGCAGCCTTGAAGCCCAAAGCAAGTGACTTCCATTCCAGGAGAATAAAAGGCTCCCATCGGTGTCCCACTTTCAAGCTTGATGACACAGCATGTTATCTGAAGATTAAGCCTAGCTATGTAGTACTAGGGAAAGACTGCCTCCTTCTGCTAAGAAAGGTTTTCACGTGGGGAGTGCTGTACGTGCAGAAGAGCATTCCCCCGCCGGGCAAAAGTTAGGCCTTGGTGAATCTGGATGGTCCCAGAAGTCCAGCATTGTCACAGAAAAAGCTGTTCGTTGTTTTCAGGCTGGAACTAAACATCTAGCATCCGACTGCCGTAGGGAGACGTATTTGGGAGCCCACAGGTTTCACTGGTGAGGCACAGTGGTGTTTCTCCGAAGAATCCAAATGCCTCCCTGGCTACGCCAGCATGGAATGTAAGGCTGCTTGGAACGGCGTTCCTGAGGCCGTTTGAATGCTGTACAAACGAGAGCTGTCGAGCAATCCGGGCAGATCTTTGCCATTACCGCTGCACGATCACAGCCTGTAAGCCAACGAACCCAGTTGCTTCCTGGGACTCAAACGCAGCTGAAGACTAGGATAGCATTCAGTGCCCTTTCACAGATGTTACAACGAAGGTGAGTGCACAATGAATCGTGAAATACGTAACAGTGTGGCAGCCTTCCTTTAACACATGCTTCTTCGCTCCTAGGGCATAGCTAAGCTGACTAAGGGAGAAATCTGGACTTTTACTTGAGCCCAGGGGTGCCAGTTCTTTGCCGCCAAGCTCCAGTGTGCTCTTGGAGGAACTCCCAGGAAGGAACCGAGACCAGCATGCCTCATACGATGACACTCAAGTTCTTTCGTGATGCCGTCAGGCAACAAAGAAAAGATGGGCAGCAGGAGTGATTTTCAGGCAGCTTTCAAACCGCACCTGTCTCGCCTACCACGGACGAAATGAAGGTTTTGCCAGGGTTGCCCGGTTTCAAACTTGAGCTCATAAGGTTATCCTCAGTAGTTTCTGACTACCTCAAGGAAACACACGGGACCCACAGGGCTCTTCCCTGGAGACCCTTTGGGCACAGGGACCTCTGCATAGGATGAAATGGGTAAGTATTTCAGTACCTTAGGTAGGCTTCGAGGACCATGGCTGTTGCACATACAACAGTGGAAGTGTGAAAAATATACTGGTCTTCAGGCTGGATGCAAAAGTTAGCTTTCGCCTCTGTGAGAGTGCCATCCTGTGTCCCAGACTGAATCACAAGCACATTGTCCAGTAACAGTGCAGTTCTGTTTCAGTCACTGAGGACGATCGACTTGCAAAGAGAATCTGCCAGGCGCTGCTTTCGCGAGGCCTTCTGACGACTGGAACACTCTGCCTAGGCATCCCAGAAAGGAGTACGTTGCCCTTGCTATGAATGTGAAGACTGCTCCCGGGGACCTACTTTGCCTAGGCTTCCTCAGAAGCCAGCGACCGCTCTTGTAGCACACAGTGGTCATCACGAGAGATTGGTGCACGATACACTGCCCTATGTGTTCCCAGGGGCATAGCAGAGTTAAGGCACTCCTTTTCAGAGTATGGCTTCGTGGCTACCACTGCACACTCAGCTCTGCTGATGTGAAACACTGGACTTTACCTTGTAGACTTAGGTCACCTTTCATTTGTATGGATCTGAATCTGCAGTGCCGTGGGATGAGTTTCTAGAAAGCAATTGCCAGCACATTATTGCCATTGAGAGAACGCAGCCTTGGCCCACAGCCACATTCCTGCAGTGAAGAGAAGATGAGCCGCTAAGGCTGTTCAGCCAGCCTTGAAGCCCAAAGCAAGTGGCTTCCATTCCAGGAGAATGCGAACGTTCCCATCGGTGTTCCACTTCAAGCTTGATGACACAGCATGTTTATCTGAAGCTTCTGCCTACCTCTCAACTACCAGGGAAGTACTGCCTCCTTCTGCTAAGAAATGTTTTCACGTGGGGAGTGCTGTACGTGCAGAAGAGCATTCCCCCGCCGGGCAAAAGTTAGGCCTTGGTGAATCTGGATGGTCCCAGAAGTCCAGCATTGTCACAGAAAAAGCTGTCCGTTGTTTTCAGGCTGGAACTAAACAGGTAGCTTCCGACTGCCTTAGGGAGACGTATTTGGGAGCCCACAGGTTTCACTTGTGAGACACAGAGGTGTTTCTCCGAAGAATCCAAATGCCTCCCTGGCTACGCCAGCATGGAATGTAAGGCTGCTTGGAACGGCGTTCCTGAGGCCGTTTGAATGCTGTAAGAACGAGAGCTGTGGAGCAATCCGGGCAGGGCTTTGCCATTACCGCTGCACGTTCACAGCCTTAAAGCCAACGAACCCAGTTGCTTCCTGGGACTCAAACACAGCAGAAGATTTGGACGGCATTCAGTGCCCTTTCACAGATGTTACAACGAAGGTGAGTGCACAATGAGTCGTGAAATACCAAACAGTGTTGCAGCCTTCCTCTATCACATGCTTCTTCGCTCCTAGGGCATAGCTAAGCTGACTATGGGAGAAATCTGGACTTTTACTTGAGCACAGGGGTGTCACTTCTTTGCCGGCAAGCTCCCGTGTGCTCCTGGAGGAGCTCCCAGCAAGGAACCGAGACCAGCATGCCTCAAACGATTACACTCAAGTTCTTTCGTGATGCCGTCAGGCAGCAAAGAGAAGATGGGCAGCACGAGTGATTTTTCTGGAAGCTTTCAAACCGCACCTGTCTCGCCTACCCCCGACGAAATGAAGGTTTTGCCAGGGTTGCCCGGTTTCAAACTTGAGCTCATAAGGTTATCCTCAGTAGTTTCTGACTACCTCAAGGAAACACACGGGACCCACAGGGCTCTTCCCTGGAGACCCTTTGGGCACAGGGGCCTCTGCATTGGATGAAATGGGTAAGTATTTCAGTACCTTAGGTAGGCCTCGGTGAGCATGGCTGTTGCACATACTTAACAGTGTGAAGTGTGAAAAATGTACAGGTCTTCAGGCTGGATGCAAAGGTTAGCTTTCGCCTCTGTGAGATTGCTATCCTGTGTCCCAGACTGAATCACAAGCACGTTGTGCAATAACAGTGCAGTTCTGTTTCAGTCACTGAGGACGATCCACTTGCAAAGAGAATCTGCCAGGCGCTGCTTTCGCGAGGCCTTCTGACGACTGGAACACTCTGCCTAGGCATCCCAGAAAGGAGTACGTTGCCCTTGCTATGAATGTGAAGACTGCTCCCGGAGACCTACTTCGCCTAGGCTTCCTCAGAAGCCAGCGACCGCTCTTGTAGCACACAGTGGTCATCATGAGAGATTGGTGCACGATACACTGCCCTATGTGTTCCCAGGGGCATAGCAGAGTTAAGGCACTCCTTTTCAGAGTATGGCTTCGTGGCTACCACTGCACACTCAACTCTGCTGATGTGAAACACTGGACTTTACCTTGTAGACTTAGGTCACCTTTCATTTGTATGGAGCTGAATCTGCAGTGCCGTGGGATGAGTTTCTAGAAAGCAATTGCCAGCACATTATTGCCATTGAGAGAACGCAGCCTTGGCCCACAGCCACATTCCTGCAGTGAAGAGAAGATGAGCCGCTAAGGCTGTTCAGCCAGCCTTGAAGCCCAAAGCAAGTGACTTCCATTCCAGGAGAATAAAAGGCTCCCATCGGTGTCCCACTTTCAAGCTTGATGACACAGCATGTTATCTGAAGATTAAGCCTAGCTATGTAGTACTAGGGAAAGACTGCCTCCTTCTGCTAAGAAAGGTTTTCACGTGGGGAGTGCTGTACGTGCAGAAGAGCATTCCCCCGCCGGGCAAAAGTTAGGCCTTGGTGAATCTGGATGGTCCCAGAAGTCCAGCATTGTCACAGAAAAAGCTGTTCGTTGTTTTCAGGCTGGAACTAAACATCTAGCATCCGACTGCCGTAGGGAGACGTATTTGGGAGCCCACAGGTTTCACTGGTGAGGCACAGTGGTGTTTCTCCGAAGAATCCAAATGCCTCCCTGGCTACGCCAGCATGGAATGTAAGGCTGCTTGGAACGGCGTTCCTGAGGCCGTTTGAATGCTGTACAAACGAGAGCTGTCGAGCAATCCGGGCAGATCTTTGCCATTACCGCTGCACGATCACAGCCTGTAAGCCAACGAACCCAGTTGCTTCCTGGGACTCAAACGCAGCTGAAGACTAGGATAGCATTCAGTGCCCTTTCACAGATGTTACAACGAAGGTGAGTGCACAATGAATCGTGAAATACGTAACAGTGTGGCAGCCTTCCTTTAACACATGCTTCTTCGCTCCTAGGGCATAGCTAAGCTGACTAAGGGAGAAATCTGGACTTTTACTTGAGCCCAGGGGTGCCAGTTCTTTGCCGCCAAGCTCCAGTGTGCTCTTGGAGGAACTCCCAGGAAGGAACCGAGACCAGCATGCCTCATACGATGACACTCAAGTTCTTTCGTGATGCCGTCAGGCAACAAAGAAAAGATGGGCAGCAGGAGTGATTTTCAGGCAGCTTTCAAACCGCACCTGTCTCGCCTACCACGGACGAAATGAAGGTTTTGCCAGGGTTGCCCGGTTTCAAACTTGAGCTCATAAGGTTATCCTCAGTAGTTTCTGACTACCTCAAGGAAACACACGGGACCCACAGGGCTCTTCCCTGGAGACCCTTTGGGCACAGGGACCTCTGCATAGGATGAAATGGGTAAGTATTTCAGTACCTTAGGTAGGCTTCGAGGACCATGGCTGTTGCACATACAACAGTGGAAGTGTGAAAAATATACTGGTCTTCAGGCTGGATGCAAAAGTTAGCTTTCGCCTCTGTGAGAGTGCCATCCTGTGTCCCAGACTGAATCACAAGCACATTGTCCAGTAACAGTGCAGTTCTGTTTCAGTCACTGAGGACGATCGACTTGCAAAGAGAATCTGCCAGGCGCTGCTTTCGCGAGACCTTCTGACGACTGGAACACTCTGCCTAGGCATCCCAGAAAGGAGTACGTTGCCCTTGCTATGAATGTGAAGACTGCTCCCGGGGACCTACTTCGCCTAGGCTTCCTCAGAAGCCAGCGACCGCTCTTGTAGCACACAGTGGTCATCACGAGAGATTGGTGCACGATACACTGCCCTATGTGTTCCCAGGGGCATAGCAGAGTTAAGGCACTCCTTTTCAGAGTATGGCTTCGTGGCTACCACTGCACACTCAGCTCTGCTGATGTGAAACACTGGACTTTACCTTGTAGACTTAGGTCACCTTTCATTTGTATGGAGCTGAATCTGCAGTGCCGTGGGATGAGTTTCTAGAAAGCAATTGCCAGCACATTATTGCCATTGAGAGAACGCAGCCTTGGCCCACAGCCACATTCCTGCAGTGAAGAGAAGATGAGCCGCTAAGGCTGTTCAGGCAGCCTTGAAGCCCAAAGCAAGTGACTTCCATTCCAGGAGAATAAAAGGCTCCCATCGGTGTCCCACTTTCAAGCTTGATGACACAGCATGTTATCTGAAGATTAAGCCTAGCTATGTAGTACTAGGGAAAGACTGCCTCCTTCTGCTAAGAAAGGTTTTCACGTGGGGAGTGCTGTACGTGCAGAAGAGCATTCCCCCGCCGGGCAAAAGTTAGGCCTTGGTGAATCTGGATGGTCCCAGAAGTCCAGCATTGTCACAGAAAAAGCTGTTCGTTGTTTTCAGGCTGGAACTAAACATCTAGCATCCGACTGCCGTAGGGAGACGTATTTGGGAGCCCACAGGTTTCACTGGTGAGGCACAGTGGTGTTTCTCCGAAGAATCCAAATGCCTCCCTGGCTACGCCAGCATGGAATGTAAGGCTGCTTGGAACGGCGTTCCTGAGGCCGTTTGAATGCTGTACAAACGAGAGCTGTCGAGCAATCCGGGCAGATCTTTGCCATTACCGCTGCACGATCACAGCCTGTAAGCCAACGAACCCAGTTGCTTCCTGGGACTCAAACGCAGCTGAAGACTAGGATAGCATTCAGTGCCCTTTCACAGATGTTACAACGAAGGTGAGTGCACAATGAATCGTGAAATACGTAACAGTGTGGCAGCCTTCCTTTAACACATGCTTCTTCGCTCCTAGGGCATAGCTAAGCTGACTAAGGGAGAAATCTGGACTTTTACTTGAGCCCAGGGGTGCCAGTTCTTTGCCGCCAAGCTCCAGTGTGCTCTTGGAGGAACTCCCAGGAAGGAACCGAGACCAGCATGCCTCATACGATGACACTCAAGTTCTTTCGTGATGCCGTCAGGCAACAAAGAAAAGATGGGCAGCAGGAGTGATTTTCAGGCAGCTTTCAAACCGCACCTGTCTCGCCTACCCCCGACGAAATGAAGGTTTTGCCAGGGTTGCCGGTTTCAACCTTGAGCTCATAAGGTTATCCTCAGTAGTTTCTGACTACCTCAAGGAAACACACGGGACCCACAGGGCTCTTCTCTGGAGACCCTTTGGGCTCAGGGGCCTCTGCATTGGATGAAATGGGTAAGTATTTCAGGACCTTAGGTAGGCCTCGGTGAGCATGGCTGTTGCACATACTTAACAGTGTGAAGTGTGAAAAATGTACTGGTGTTCAGGCTGGATGCAAAGGTTAGCTTTCGCCTCTGTGAGATTGCTATCCTGTGTCCCAGACTGAATCACAAGCACGTTGTGCAGTAACAGTGCAGTTCTGTTTCAGTCACTGAGGACGATCCACTTGCAAAGAGAATCTGCCAGGCGCTGCTTTCGCGAGGCCTTCTGACGACTGGAACACTCTGCCTAGGCATCCCAGAAAGGAGTACGTTGCCCTTGCTATGAATGTGAAGACTGCTCCCGGGGACCTACTTTGCCTAGGCTTCCTCAGAAGCCAGCGACCGCTCTTGTAGCACACAGTGGTCATCACGAGAGATTGGTGCACGATACACTGCCCTATGTGTTCCCAGGGGCATAGCAGAGTTAAGGCACTCCTTTTCAGAGTATGGCTTCGTGGCTACCACTGCACACTCAGCTCTGCTGATGTGAAACACTGGACTTTACCTTGTAGACTTAGGTCACCTTTCATTTGTATGGATCTGAATCTGCAGTGCCGTGGGATGAGTTTCTAGAAAGCAATTGCCAGCACATTATTGCCATTGAGAGAACGCAGCCTTGGCCCACAGCCACATTCCTGCAGTGAAGAGAAGATGAGCCGCTAAGGCTGTTCAGCCAGCCTTGAAGCCCAAAGCAAGTGGCTTCCATTCCAGGAGAATGCGAACGTTCCCATCGGTGTTCCACTTCAAGCTTGATGACACAGCATGTTTATCTGAAGCTTCTGCCTACCTCTCAACTACCAGGGAAGTACTGCCTCCTTCTGCTAAGAAAGGTTTTCACGTGGGGAGTGCTGTACGTGCAGAAGAGCATTCCCCCGCCGGGCAAAAGTTAGGCCTTGGTGAATCTGGATGGTCCCAGAAGTCCAGCATTGTCACAGAAAAAGCTGTCCGTTGTTTTCAGGCTGGAACTAAACAGGTAGCTTCCGACTGCCTTAGGGAGACGTATTTGGGAGCCCACAGGTTTCACTTGTGAGGCACAGAGGTGTTTCTCCGAAGAATCCAAATGCCTCCCTGGCTACGCCAGCATGGAATGTAAGGCTGCTTGGAACGGCGTTCCTGAGGCCGTTTGAATGCTGTATGAACGAGAGCTGTGGAGCAATCCGGGCAGGGCTTTGCCATTACCGCTGCACGTTCACAGCCTTAAAGCCAACGAACCCAGTTGCTTCCTGGGACTCAAACACAGCAGAAGATTTGGACGGCATTCAGTGCCCTTTCACAGATGTTACAACGAAGGTGAGTGCACAATGAGTCGTGAAATACCAAACAGTGTTGCAGCCTTCCTCTATCACATGCTTCTTCGCTCCTAGGGCATAGCTAAGCTGACTATGGGAGAAATCTGGACTTTTACTTGAGCACAGGGGTGTCACTTCTTTGCCGGCAAGCTCCAGTGTGCTCCTGGAGGAGCTCCCAGCAAGGAACCGAGACCAGCATGCCTCAAACGATTACACTCAAGTTCTTTCGTGATGCCGTCAGGCAGCAAAGAGAAGATGGGCAGCACGAGTGATTTTTCTGGCAGCTTTCAAACCGCACCTGTCTCGCCTACCCCCGACGAAATGAAGGTTTTGCCAGGGTTGCCCGGTTTCAAACTTGAGCTCATAAGGTTATCCTCAGTAGTTTCTGACTACCTCAAGGAAACACACGGGACCCACAGGGCTCTTCCCTGGAGACCCTTTGGGCACAGGGGCCTCTGCATTGGATGAAATGGGTAAGTATTTCAGTACCTTAGGTAGGCCTCGGTGAGCATGGCTGTTGCACATACTTAACAGTGTGAAGTGTGAAAAATGTACAGGTCTTCAGGCTGGATGCAAAGGTTAGCTTTCGCCTCTGTGAGATTGCTATCCTGTGTCCCAGACTGAATCACAAGCACGTTGTGCAGTAACAGTGCAGTTCTGTTTTAGTCACTGAGGACGATCCACTTGCAAAGAGAATCTGCCAGGCGCTGCTTTCGCGAGGCCTTCTGACGACTGGAACACTCTGCCTAGGCATCCCAGAAAGGAGTACGTTGCCCTTGCTATGAATGTGAAGACTGCTCCCGGAGACCTACTTTGCCTAGGCTTCCTCAGAAGCCAGCGATCGCTCTTGTAGCACACAGTGGTCATCATGAGAGACTGGTGCACGATACACTGCCCTATGTGTTCCCAGGGGCATAGCAGAGTTAAGGCACTCCTTTTCAGAGTATGGCTTCGTGGCTACCACTGCACACTCAACTCTGCTGATGTGAAACACTGGACTTTACCTTGTAGACTTAGGTCACCTTTCATTTGTATGGAGCTGAATCTGCAGTGCCGTGGGATGAGTTTCTGGAAAGCAATTGCCAGCACATTATTGCCATTGAGAGAACGCAGCCTTGGCCCAAAGCCACATTCCTGCAGTGAAGAGAAGATGAGCCGCTAAGGCTGTTCAGGCAGCCTTGAAGCCCAAAGCAAGTGACTTCCATTCCAGGAGAATAAAAGGCTCCCATCGGTGTCCCACTTTCAAGCTTGATGACACAGCATGTTATCTGAAGATTAAGCCTAGCTATGTAGTACTAGGGAAAGACTGCCTCCTTCTGCTAAGAAAGGTTTTCACGTGGGGAGTGCTGTACGTGCAGAAGAGCATTCCCCCGCCGGGCAAAAGTTAGGCCTTGGTGAATCTGGATGGTCCCAGAAGTCCAGCATTGTCACAGAAAAAGCTGTTCGTTGTTTTCAGGCTGGAACTAAACATCTAGCATCCGACTGCCGTAGGGAGACGTATTTGGGAGCCCACAGGTTTCACTGGTGAGGCACAGTGGTGTTTCTCCGAAGAATCCAAATGCCTCCCTGGCTACGCCAGCATGGAATGTAAGGCTGCTTGGAACGGCGTTCCTGAGGCCGTTTGAATGCTGTACAAACGAGAGCTGTCGAGCAATCCGGGCAGATCTTTGCCATTACCGCTGCACGATCACAGCCTGTAAGCCAACGAACCCAGTTGCTTCCTGGGACTCAAACGCAGCTGAAGACTAGGATAGCATTCAGTGCCCTTTCACAGATGTTACAACGAAGGTGAGTGCACAATGAATCGTGAAATACGTAACAGTGTGGCAGCCTTCCTTTAACACATGCTTCTTCGCTCCTAGGGCATAGCTAAGCTGACTAAGGGAGAAATCTGGACTTTTACTTGAGCCCAGGGGTGCCAGTTCTTTGCCGCCAAGCTCCAGTGTGCTCTTGGAGGAACTCCCAGGAAGGAACCGAGACCAGCATGCCTCATACGATGACACTCAAGTTCTTTCGTGATGCCGTCAGGCAACAAAGAAAAGATGGGCAGCAGGAGTGATTTTCAGGCAGCTTTCAAACCGCACCTGTCTCGCCTACCACGGACGAAATGAAGGTTTTGCCAGGGTTGCCCGGTTTCAAACTTGAGCTCATAAGGTTATCCTCAGTAGTTTCTGACTACCTCAAGGAAACACACGGGACCCACAGGGCTCTTCCCTGGAGACCCTTTGGGCACAGGGACCTCTGCATAGGATGAAATGGGTAAGTATTTCAGTACCTTAGGTAGGCTTCGAGGACCATGGCTGTTGCACATACAACAGTGGAAGTGTGAAAAATATACTGGTCTTCAGGCTGGATGCAAAAGTTAGCTTTCGCCTCTGTGAGAGTGCCATCCTGTGTCCCAGACTGAATCACAAGCACATTGTCCAGTAACAGTGCAGTTCTGTTTCAGTCACTGAGGACGATCGACTTGCAAAGAGAATCTGCCAGGCGCTGCTTTCGCGAGACCTTCTGACGACTGGAACACTCTGCCTAGGCATCCCAGAAAGGAGTACGTTGCCCTTGCTATGAATGTGAAGACTGCTCCCGGGGACCTACTTCGCCTAGGCTTCCTCAGAAGCCAGCGACCGCTCTTGTAGCACACAGTGGTCATCACGAGAGATTGGTGCACGATACACTGCCCTATGTGTTCCCAGGGGCATAGCAGAGTTAAGGCACTCCTTTTCAGAGTATGGCTTCGTGGCTACCACTGCACACTCAGCTCTGCTGATGTGAAACACTGGACTTTACCTTGTAGACTTAGGTCACCTTTCATTTGTATGGATCTGAATCTGCAGTGCCGTGGGATGAGTTTCTAGAAAGCAATTGCCAGCACATTATTGCCATTGAGAGAACGCAGCCTTGGCCCACAGCCACATTCCTGCAGTGAAGAGAAGATGAGCCGCTAAGGCTGTTCAGGCAGCCTTGAAGCCCAAAGCAAGTGACTTCCATTCCAGGAGAATAAAAGGCTCCCATCGGTGTCCCACTTTCAAGCTTGATGACACAGCATGTTATCTGAAGATTAAGCCTAGCTATGTAGTACTAGGGAAAGACTGCCTCCTTCTGCTAAGAAAGGTTTTCACGTGGGGAGTGCTGTACGTGCAGAAGAGCATTCCCCCGCCGGGCAAAAGTTAGGCCTTGGTGAATCTGGATGGTCCCAGAAGTCCAGCATTGTCACAGAAAAAGCTGTTCGTTGTTTTCAGGCTGGAACTAAACATCTAGCATCCGACTGCCGTAGGGAGACGTATTTGGGAGCCCACAGGTTTCACTGGTGAGGCACAGTGGTGTTTCTCCGAAGAATCCAAATGCCTCCCTGGCTACGCCAGCATGGAATGTAAGGCTGCTTGGAACGGCGTTCCTGAGGCCGTTTGAATGCTGTACAAACGAGAGCTGTCGAGCAATCCGGGCAGATCTTTGCCATTACCGCTGCACGATCACAGCCTGTAAGCCAACGAACCCAGTTGCTTCCTGGGACTCAAACGCAGCTGAAGACTAGGATAGCATTCAGTGCCCTTTCACAGATGTTACAACGAAGGTGAGTGCACAATGAATCGTGAAATACGTAACAGTGTGGCAGCCTTCCTTTAACACATGCTTCTTCGCTCCTAGGGCATAGCTAAGCTGACTAAGGGAGAAATCTGGACTTTTACTTGAGCCCAGGGGTGCCAGTTCTTTGCCGCCAAGCTCCAGTGTGCTCTTGGAGGAACTCCCAGGAAGGAACCGAGACCAGCATGCCTCATACGATGACACTCAAGTTCTTTCGTGATGCCGTCAGGCAACAAAGAAAAGATGGGCAGCAGGAGTGATTTTCAGGCAGCTTTCAAACCGCACCTGTCTCGCCTACCCCCGACGAAATGAAGGTTTTGCCAGGGTTGCCGGTTTCAACCTTGAGCTCATAAGGTTATCCTCAGTAGTTTCTGACTACCTCAAGGAAACACACGGGACCCACAGGGCTCTTCTCTGGAGACCCTTTGGGCTCAGGGGCCTCTGCATTGGATGAAATGGGTAAGTATTTCAGGACCTTAGGTAGGCCTCGGTGAGCATGGCTGTTGCACATACTTAACAGTGTGAAGTGTGAAAAATGTACTGGTGTTCAGGCTGGATGCAAAGGTTAGCTTTCGCCTCTGTGAGATTGCTATCCTGTGTCCCAGACTGAATCACAAGCACGTTGTGCAGTAACAGTGCAGTTCTGTTTCAGTCACTGAGGACGATCCACTTGCAAAGAGAATCTGCCAGGCGCTGCTTTCGCGAGGCCTTCTGACGACTGGAACACTCTGCCTAGGCATCCCAGAAAGGAGTACGTTGCCCTTGCTATGAATGTGAAGACTGCTCCCGGGGACCTACTTTGCCTAGGCTTCCTCAGAAGCCAGCGACCGCTCTTGTAGCACACAGTGGTCATCACGAGAGATTGGTGCACGATACACTGCCCTATGTGTTCCCAGGGGCATAGCAGAGTTAAGGCACTCCTTTTCAGAGTATGGCTTCGTGGCTACCACTGCACACTCAGCTCTGCTGATGTGAAACACTGGACTTTACCTTGTAGACTTAGGTCACCTTTCATTTGTATGGATCTGAATCTGCAGTGCCGTGGGATGAGTTTCTAGAAAGCAATTGCCAGCACATTATTGCCATTGAGAGAACGCAGCCTTGGCCCACAGCCACATTCCTGCAGTGAAGAGAAGATGAGCCGCTAAGGCTGTTCAGCCAGCCTTGAAGCCCAAAGCAAGTGGCTTCCATTCCAGGAGAATGCGAACGTTCCCATCGGTGTTCCACTTCAAGCTTGATGACACAGCATGTTTATCAGAAGCTTCTGCCTACCTCTCAACTACCAGGGAAGTACTGCCTCCTTCTGCTAAGAAAGGTTTTCACGTGGGGAGTGCTGTACGTGCAGAAGAGCATTCCCCCGCCGGGCAAAAGTTAGGCCTTGGTGAATCTGGATGGTCCCAGAAGTCCAGCATTGTCACAGAAAAAGCTGTCCGTTGTTTTCAGGCTGGAACTAAACAGGTAGCTTCCGACTGCCTTAGGGAGACGTATTTGGGAGCCCACAGGTTTCACTTGTGAGGCACAGAGGTGTTTCTCCGAAGAATCCAAATGCCTCCCTGGCTACGCCAGCATGGAATGTAAGGCTGCTTGGAACGGCGTTCCTGAGGCCGTTTGAATGCTGTATGAACGAGAGCTGTGGAGCAATCCGGGCAGGGCTTTGCCATTACCGCTGCACGTTCACAGCCTTAAAGCCAACGAACCCAGTTGCTTCCTGGGACTCAAACACAGCAGAAGATTTGGACGGCATTCAGTGCCCTTTCACAGATGTTACAACGAAGGTGAGTGCACAATGAGTCGTGAAATACCAAACAGTGTTGCAGCCTTCCTCTATCACATGCTTCTTCGCTCCTAGGGCATAGCTAAGCTGACTATGGGAGAAATCTGGACTTTTACTTGAGCACAGGGGTGTCACTTCTTTGCCGGCAAGCTCCAGTGTGCTCCTGGAGGAGCTCCCAGCAAGGAACCGAGACCAGCATGCCTCAAACGATTACACTCAAGTTCTTTCGTGATGCCGTCAGGCAGCAAAGAGAAGATGGGCAGCACGAGTGATTTTTCTGGCAGCTTTCAAACCGCACCTGTCTCGCCTACCCCCGACGAAATGAAGGTTTTGCCAGGGTTGCCCGGTTTCAAACTTGAGCTCATAAGGTTATCCTCAGTAGTTTCTGACTACCTCAAGGAAACACACGGGACCCACAGGGCTCTTCCCTGGAGACCCTTTGGGCACAGGGGCCTCTGCATTGGATGAAATGGGTAAGTATTTCAGTACCTTAGGTAGGCCTCGGTGAGCATGGCTGTTGCACATACTTAACAGTGTGAAGTGTGAAAAATGTACAGGTCTTCAGGCTGGATGCAAAGGTTAGCTTTCGCCTCTGTGAGATTGCTATCCTGTGTCCCAGACTGAATCACAAGCACGTTGTGCAGTAACAGTGCAGTTCTGTTTTAGTCACTGAGGACGATCCACTTGCAAAGAGAATCTGCCAGGCGCTGCTTTCGCGAGGCCTTCTGACGACTGGAACACTCTGCCTAGGCATCCCAGAAAGGAGTACGTTGCCCTTGCTATGAATGTGAAGACTGCTCCCGGAGACCTACTTTGCCTAGGCTTCCTCAGAAGCCAGCGATCGCTCTTGTAGCACACAGTGGTCATCATGAGAGACTGGTGCACGATACACTGCCCTATGTGTTCCCAGGGGCATAGCAGAGTTAAGGCACTCCTTTTCAGAGTATGGCTTCGTGGCTACCACTGCACACTCAACTCTGCTGATGTGAAACACTGGACTTTACCTTGTAGACTTAGGTCACCTTTCATTTGTATGGAGCTGAATCTGCAGTGCCGTGGGATGAGTTTCTGGAAAGCAATTGCCAGCACATTATTGCCATTGAGAGAACGCAGCCTTGGCCCAAAGCCACATTCCTGCAGTGAAGAGAAGATGAGCCGCTAAGGCTGTTCAGGCAGCCTTGAAGCCCAAAGCAAGTGACTTCCATTCCAGGAGAATAAAAGGCTCCCATCGGTGTCCCACTTTCAAGCTTGATGACACAGCATGTTATCTGAAGATTAAGCCTAGCTATGTAGTACTAGGGAAAGACTGCCTCCTTCTGCTAAGAAAGGTTTTCACGTGGGGAGTGCTGTACGTGCAGAAGAGCATTCCCCCGCCGGGCAAAAGTTAGGCCTTGGTGAATCTGGATGGTCCCAGAAGTCCAGCATTGTCACAGAAAAAGCTGTTCGTTGTTTTCAGGCTGGAACTAAACATCTAGCATCCGACTGCCGTAGGGAGACGTATTTGGGAGCCCACAGGTTTCACTGGTGAGGCACAGTGGTGTTTCTCCGAAGAATCCAAATGCCTCCCTGGCTACGCCAGCATGGAATGTAAGGCTGCTTGGAACGGCGTTCCTGAGGCCGTTTGAATGCTGTACAAACGAGAGCTGTCGAGCAATCCGGGCAGATCTTTGCCATTACCGCTGCACGATCACAGCCTGTAAGCCAACGAACCCAGTTGCTTCCTGGGACTCAAACGCAGCTGAAGACTAGGATAGCATTCAGTGCCCTTTCACAGATGTTACAACGAAGGTGAGTGCACAATGAATCGTGAAATACGTAACAGTGTGGCAGCCTTCCTTTAACACATGCTTCTTCGCTCCTAGGGCATAGCTAAGCTGACTAAGGGAGAAATCTGGACTTTTACTTGAGCCCAGGGGTGCCAGTTCTTTGCCGCCAAGCTCCAGTGTGCTCTTGGAGGAACTCCCAGGAAGGAACCGAGACCAGCATGCCTCATACGATGACACTCAAGTTCTTTCGTGATGCCGTCAGGCAACAAAGAAAAGATGGGCAGCAGGAGTGATTTTCAGGCAGCTTTCAAACCGCACCTGTCTCGCCTACCACGGACGAAATGAAGGTTTTGCCAGGGTTGCCCGGTTTCAAACTTGAGCTCATAAGGTTATCCTCAGTAGTTTCTGACTACCTCAAGGAAACACACGGGACCCACAGGGCTCTTCCCTGGAGACCCTTTGGGCACAGGGACCTCTGCATAGGATGAAATGGGTAAGTATTTCAGTACCTTAGGTAGGCTTCGAGGACCATGGCTGTTGCACATACAACAGTGGAAGTGTGAAAAATATACTGGTCTTCAGGCTGGATGCAAAAGTTAGCTTTCGCCTCTGTGAGAGTGCCATCCTGTGTCCCAGACTGAATCACAAGCACATTGTGCAGTGACAGTGCAGTTCTGTTTCAGTCACTGAGGACGATCGACTTGCAAAGAGAATCTGCCAGGCGCTGCTTTCGCGAGGCCTTCTGACGACTGGAACACTCTGCCTAGGCATCCCAGAAAGGAGTACGTTGCCCTTGCTATGAATGTGAAGACTGCTCCCGGGGACCTACTTTGCCTAGGCTTCCTCAGAAGCCAGCGACCGCTCTTGTAGCACACAGTGGTCATCACGAGAGATTGGTGCACGATACACTGCCCTATGTGTTCCCAGGGGCATAGCAGAGTTAAGGCACTCCTTTTCAGAGTATGGCTTCGTGGCTACCACTGCACACTCAGCTCTGCTGATGTGAAACACTGGACTTTACCTTGTAGACTTAGGTCACCTTTCATTTGTATGGATCTGAATCTGCAGTGCCGTGGGATGAGTTTCTAGAAAGCAATTGCCAGCACATTATTGCCATTGAGAGAACGCAGCCTTGGCCCACAGCCACATTCCTGCAGTGAAGAGAAGATGAGCCGCTAAGGCTGTTCAGCCAGCCTTGAAGCCCAAAGCAAGTGGCTTCCATTCCAGGAGAATGCGAACGTTCCCATCGGTGTTCCACTTCAAGCTTGATGACACAGCATGTTTATCTGAAGCTTCTGCCTACCTCTCAACTACCAGGGAAGTACTGCCTCCTTCTGCTAAGAAATGTTTTCACGTGGGGAGTGCTGTACGTGCAGAAGAGCATTCCCCCGCCGGGCAAAAGTTAGGCCTTGGTGAATCTGGATGGTCCCAGAAGTCCAGCATTGTCACAGAAAAAGCTGTCCGTTGTTTTCAGGCTGGAACTAAACATGTAGCTTCCGACTGCCTTAGGGAGACGTATTTGGGAGCCCACAGGTTTCACTTGTGAGGCACAGAGGTGTTTCTCCGAAGAATCCAAATGCCTCCCTGGCTACGCCAGCATGGAATGTAAGGCTGCTTGGAACGGCGTTCCTGAGGCCGTTTGAATGCTGTATGAACGAGAGCTGTGGAGCAATCCGGGCAGGGCTTTGCCATTACCGCTGCACGTTCACAGCCTTAAAGCCAACGAACCCAGTTGCTTCCTGGGACTCAAACACAGCAGAAGATTTGGACGGCATTCAGTGCCCTTTCACAGATGTTACAACGAAGGTGAGTGCACAATGAGTCGTGAAATACCAAACAGTGTTGCAGCCTTCCTCTATCACATGCTTCTTCGCTCCTAGGGCATAGCTAAGCTGACTATGGGAGAAATCTGGACTTTTACTTGAGCACAGGGGTGTCAGTTCTTTGCCGGCAAGCTCCAGTGTGCTCCTGGAGGAGCTCCCAGCAAGGAACCGAGACCAGCATGCCTCAAACGATTACACTCAAGTTCTTTCGTGATGCCGTCAGGCAGCAAAGAGAAGATGGGCAGCACGAGTGATTTTTCTGGCAGCTTTCAAACCGCACCTGTCTCGCCTACCCCCGACGAAATGAAGGTTTTGCCAGGGTTGCCCGGTTTCAAACTTGAGCTCATAAGGTTATCCTCAGTAGTTTCTGACTACCTCAAGGAAACACACGGGACCCACAGGGCTCTTCCCTGGAGACCCTTTGGGCACAGGGGCCTCTGCATTGGATGAAATGGGTAAGTATTTCAGTACCTTAGGTAGGCCTCGGTGAGCATGGCTATTGCACATACTTAACAGTGTGAAGTGTGAAAAATGTACAGGTCTTCAGGCTGGATGCAAAGGTTAGCTTTCGCCTCTGTGAGATTGCTATCCTGTGTCCCAGACTGAATCACAAGCACGTTGTGCAGTAACAGTGCAGTTCTGTTTTAGTCACTGAGGACGATCCACTTGCAAAGAGAATCTGCCAGGCGCTGCTTTCGCGAGGCCTTCTGACGACTGGAACACTCTGCCTAGGCATCCCAGAAAGGAGTACGTTGCCCTTGCTATGAATGTGAAGACTGCTCCCGGAGACCTACTTTGCCTAGGCTTCCTCAGAAGCCAGCGATCGCTCTTGTAGCACACAGTGGTCATCATGAGAGACTGGTGCACGATACACTGCCCTATGTGTTCCCAGGGGCATAGCAGAGTTAAGGCACTCCTTTTCAGAGTATGGCTTCGTGGCTACCACTGCACACTCAACTCTGCTGATGTGAAACACTGGACTTTACCTTGTAGACTTAGGTCACCTTTCATTTGTATGGAGCTGAATCTGCAGTGCCGTGGGATGAGTTTCTAGAAAGCAATTGCCAGCACATTATTGCCATTGAGAGAACGCAGCCTTGGCCCACAGCCACATTCCTGCAGTGAAGAGAAGATGAGCCGCTAAGGCTGTTCAGCCAGCCTTGAAGCCCAAAGCAAGTGGCTTCCATTCCAGGAGAATGCGAACGTTCCCATCGGTGTTCCACTTCAAGCTTGATGACACAGCATGTTTATCTGAAGCTTCTGCCTACCTCTCAACTACCAGGGAAGTACTGCCTCCTTCTGCTAAGAAATGTTTTCACGTGGGGAGTGCTGTACGTGCAGAAGAGCATTCCCCCGCCGGGCAAAAGTTAGGCCTTGGTGAATCTGGATGGTCCCAGAAGTCCAGCATTGTCACAGAAAAAGCTGTCCGTTGTTTTCAGGCTGGAACTAAACATGTAGCTTCCGACTGCCTTAGGGAGACGTATTTGGGAGCCCACAGGTTTCACTTGTGAGGCACAGAGGTGTTTCTCCGAAGAATCCAAATGCCTCCCTGGCTACGCCAGCATGGAATGTAAGGCTGCTTGGAACGGCGTTCCTGAGGCCGTTTGAATGCTGTATGAACGAGAGCTGTGGAGCAATCCGGGCAGGGCTTTGCCATTACCGCTGCACGTTCACAGCCTTAAAGCCAACGAACCCAGTTGCTTCCTGGGACTCAAACACAGCAGAAGATTTGGACGGCATTCAGTGCCCTTTCACAGATGTTACAACGAAGGTGAGTGCACAATGAGTCGTGAAATACCAAACAGTGTTGCAGCCTTCCTCTATCACATGCTTCTTCTCTCCTAGGGCATAGCTAAGCTGACTATGGGAGAAATCTGGACTTTTACTTGAGCACAGGGGTGTCAGTTCTTTGCCGGCAAGCTCCAGTGTGCTCCTGGAGGAGCTCCCAGCAAGGAACCGAGACCAGCATGCCTCAAACGATTACACTCAAGTTCTTTCGTGATGCCGTCAGGCAGCAAAGAGAAGATGGGCAGCACGAGTGATTTTTCTGGCAGCTTTCAAACCGCACCTGTCTCGCCTACCCCCGACGAAATGAAGGTTTTGCCAGGGTTGCCCGGTTTCAAACTTGAGCTCATAAGGTTATCCTCAGTAGTTTCTGACTACCTCAAGGAAACACACGGGACCCACAGGGCTCTTCCCTGGAGACCCTTTGGGCACAGGGGCCTCTGCATTGGATGAAATGGGTAAGTATTTCAGTACCTTAGGTAGGCTTCGAGGACCATGGCTGTTGCACATACAACAGTGGAAGTGTGAAAAATATACTGGTCTTCAGGCTGGATGCAAAAGTTAGCTTTCGCCTCTGTGAGAGTGCCATCCTGTGTCCCAGACTGAATCACAAGCACATTGTGCAGTAACAGTGCAGTTCTCTTTCAGTCACTGAGGACGATCCACTTGCAAAGAGAATCTGCCAGGCGCTGCTTTCGCGAGGCCTTCTGACGACTGGAACACTCTGCCTAGGCATCCCAGAAAGGAGTACGTTGCCCTTGCTATGAATGTGAAGACTGCTCCCGGGGACCTACTTTGCCTAGGCTTCCTCAGAAGCCAGCGACCGCTCTTGTAGCACACAGTGGTCATCACGAGAGATTGGTGCACGATACACTGCCCTATGTGTTCCCAGGGGCATAGCAGAGTTAAGGCACTCCTTTTCAGAGTATGGCTTCGTGGCTACCACTGCACACTCAACTCTGCTGATGTGAAACACTGGACTTTACCTTGTAGACTTAGGTCACCTTTCATTTGTATGGAGCTGAATCTGCAGTGCCGTGGGATGAGTTTCTAGAAAGCAATTGCCAGCACATTATTGCCATTGAGAGAACGCAGCCTTGGCCCACAGCCACATTCCTGCAGTGAAGAGAAGATGAGCCGCTAAGGCTGTTCAGCCAGCCTTGAAGCCCAAAGCAAGTGGCTTCCATTCCAGGAGAATGCGAACGTTCCCATCGTTGTTCCACTTCAAGCTTGATGACACAGCATGTTTATCTGAAGCTTCTGCCTACCTCTCAACTACCAGGGAAGTACTGCCTCCTTCTGCTAAGAAATGTTTTCACGTGGGGAGTGCTGTACGTGCAGAAGAGCATTCCCCCGCCGGGCAAAAGTTAGGCCTTGGTGAATCTGGATGGTCCCAGAAGTCCAGCATTGTCACAGAAAAAGCTGTCCGTTGTTTTCAGGCTGGAACTAAACAGGTAGCTTCCGACTGCCTTAGGGAGACGTATTTGGGAGCCCACAGGTTTCACTTGTGAGGCACAGAGGTGTTTCTCCGAAGAATCCAAATGCCTCCCTGGCTACGCCAGCATGGAATGTAAGGCTGCTTGGAACGGCGTTCCTGAGGCCGTTTGAATGCTGTAAGAACGAGAGCTGTGGAGCAATCCGGGCAGGGCTTTGCCATTACCGCTGCACGTTCACAGCCTTAAAGCCAACGAACCCAGTTGCTTCCTGGGACTCAAACACAGCAGAAGATTTGGACGGCATTCAGTGCCCTTTCACAGATGTTACAACGAAGGTGAGTGCACAATGAGTCGTGAAATACCAAACAGTGTTGCAGCCTTCCTCTATCACATGCTTCTTCGCTCCTAGGGCATAGCTAAGCTGACTATGGGAGAAATCTGGACTTTTACTTGAGCACAGGGGTGTCACTTCTTTGCCGGCAAGCTCCCGTGTGCTCCTGGAGGAGCTCCCAGCAAGGAACCGAGACCAGCATGCCTCAAACGATTACACTCAAGTTCTTTCGTGATGCCGTCAGGCAGCAAAGAGAAGATGGGCAGCAGGAGTGATTTTTCTGGAAGCTTTCAAACCGCACCTGTCTCGCCTACCCCCGACGAAATGAAGGTTTTGCCAGGGTTGCCCGGTTTCAAACTTGAGCTCATAAGGTTATCCTCAGTAGTTTCTGACTACCTCAAGGAAACACACGGGACCCACAGGGCTCTTCCCTGGAGACCCTTTGGGCACAGGGGCCTCTGCATTGGATGAAATGGGTAAGTATTTCAGTACCTTAGGTAGGCCTCGGTGAGCATGGCTGTTGCACATACTTAACAGTGTGAAGTGTGAAAAATGTACAGGTCTTCAGGCTGGATGCAAAGGTTAGCTTTCGCCTCTGTGAGATTGCTATCCTGTGTCCCAGACTGAATCACAAGCACGTTGTGCAATAACAGTGCAGTTCTGTTTCATTCACTGAGGACGATCCACTTGCAAAGAGAATCTGCCAGGCGCTGCTTTCGCGAGGCCTTCTGACGACTGGAACACTCTGCCTAGGCATCCCAGAAAGGAGTACGTTGCCCTTGCTATGAATGTGAAGACTGCTCCCGGAGACCTACTTCGCCTAGGCTTCCTCAGAAGCCAGCGACCGCTCTTGTAGCACACAGTGGTCATCATGAGAGATTGGTGCACGATACACTGCCCTATGTGTTCCCAGGGGCATAGCAGAGTTAAGGCACTCCTTTTCAGAGTATGGCTTCGTGGCTACCACTGCACACTCAACTCTGCTGATGTGAAACACTGGACTTTACCTTGTAGACTTAGGTCACCTTTCATTTGTATGGAGCTGAATCTGCAGTGCCGTGGGATGAGTTTCTGGAAAGCAATTGCCAGCACATTATTGCCATTGAGAGAACGCAGCCTTGGCCCAAAGCCACATTCCTGCAGTGAAGAGAAGATGAGCCGCTAAGGCTGTTCAGGCAGCCTTGAAGCCCAAAGCAAGTGACTTCCATTCCAGGAGAATAAAAGGCTCCCATCGGTGTCCCACTTTCAAGCTTGATGACACAGCATGTTATCTGAAGATTAAGCCTAGCTATGTAGTACTAGGGAAAGACTGCCTCCTTCTGCTAAGAAAGGTTTTCACGTGGGGAGTGCTGTACGTGCAGAAGAGCATTCCCCCGCCGGGCAAAAGTTAGGCCTTGGTGAATCTGGATGGTCCCAGAAGTCCAGCATTGTCACAGAAAAAGCTGTTCGTTGTTTTCAGGCTGGAACTAAACATCTAGCATCCGACTGCCGTAGGGAGACGTATTTGGGAGCCCACAGGTTTCACTGGTGAGGCACAGTGGTGTTTCTCCGAAGAATCCAAATGCCTCCCTGGCTACGCCAGCATGGAATGTAAGGCTGCTTGGAACGGCGTTCCTGAGGCCGTTTGAATGCTGTACAAACGAGAGCTGTCGAGCAATCCGGGCAGATCTTTGCCATTACCGCTGCACGATCACAGCCTGTAAGCCAACGAACCCAGTTGCTTCCTGGGACTCAAACGCAGCTGAAGACTAGGATAGCATTCAGTGCCCTTTCACAGATGTTACAACGAAGGTGAGTGCACAATGAATCGTGAAATACGTAACAGTGTGGCAGCCTTCCTTTAACACATGCTTCTTCGCTCCTAGGGCATAGCTAAGCTGACTAAGGGAGAAATCTGGACTTTTACTTGAGCCCAGGGGTGCCAGTTCTTTGCCGCCAAGCTCCAGTGTGCTCTTGGAGGAACTCCCAGGAAGGAACCGAGACCAGCATGCCTCATACGATGACACTCAAGTTCTTTCGTGATGCCGTCAGACAACAAAGAAAAGATGGGCAGCAGGAGTGATTTTCAGGCAGCTTTCAAACCGCACCTGTCTCGCCTACCACGGACGAAATGAAGGTTTTGCCAGGGTTGCCCGGTTTCAAACTTGAGCTCATAAGGTTATCCTCAGTAGTTTCTGACTACCTCAAGGAAACACACGGGACCCACAGGGCTCTTCCCTGGAGACCCTTTGGGCACAGGGACCTCTGCATAGGATGAAATGGGTAAGTATTTCAGTACCTTAGGTAGGCTTCGAGGACCATGGCTGTTGCACATACAACAGTGGAAGTGTGAAAAATATACTGGTCTTCAGGCTGGATGCAAAAGTTAGCTTTCGCCTCTGTGAGAGTGCCATCCTGTGTCCCAGACTGAATCACAAGCACATTGTGCAGTAACAGTGCAGTTCTCTTTCAGTCACTGAGGACGATCCACTTGCAAAGAGAATCTGCCAGGCGCTGCTTTCGCGAGGCCTTCTGACGACTGGAACACTCTGCCTAGGCATCCCAGAAAGGAGTACGTTGCCCTTGCTATGAATGTGAAGACTGCTCCCGGGGACCTACTTTGCCTAGGCTTCCTCAGAAGCCAGCGACCGCTCTTGTAGCACACAGTGGTCATCACGAGAGATTGGTGCACGATACACTGCCCTATGTGTTCCCAGGGGCATAGCAGAGTTAAGGCACTCCTTTTCAGAGTATGGCTTCGTGGCTACCACTGCACACTCAACTCTGCTGATGTGAAACACTGGACTTTACCTTGTAGACTTAGGTCACCTTTCATTTGTATGGATCTGAATCTGCAGTGCCGTGGGATGAGTTTCTAGAAAGCAATTGCCAGCACATTATTGCCATTGAGAGAACGCAGCCTTGGCCCAGAGCCACATTCCTGCAGTGAAGAGAAGATGAGCCGCTAAGGCTGTTCAGCCAGCCTTGAAGCCCAAAGCAAGTGGCTTCCATTCCAGGAGAATGCGAACGTTCCCATCGGTGTTCCACTTCAAGCTTGATGACACAGCATGTTTATCTGAAGCTTCTGCCTACCTCTCAACTACCAGGGAAGTACTGCCTCCTTCTGCTAAGAAATGTTTTCACGTGGGGAGTGCTGTACGTGCAGAAGAGCATTCCCCCGCCGGGCAAAAGTTAGGCCTTGGTGAATCTGGATGGTCCCAGAAGTCCAGCATTGTCACAGAAAAAGCTGTCCGTTGTTTTCAGGCTGGAACTAAACAGGTAGCTTCCGACTGCCTTAGGGAGACGTATTTGGGAGCCCACAGGTTTCACTTGTGAGGCACAGAGGTGTTTCTCCAAAGAATCCAAATGCCTCCCTGGCTACGCCAGCATGGAATGTAAGGCTGCTTGGAACGGCGTTCCTGAGGCCGTTTGAATGCTGTAAGAACGAGAGCTGTGGAGCAATCCGGGCAGGGCTTTGCCATTACCGCTGCACGTTCACAGCCTTAAAGCCAATGAACCCAGTTGCTTCCTGGGACTCAAACACAGCAGAAGATTTGGACGGCATTCAGTGCCCTTTCACAGATGTTACAACGAAGGTGAGTGCACAATGAGTCGTGAAATACCAAACAGTGTTGCAGCCTTCCTCTATCACATGCTTCTTCGCTCCTAGGGCATAGCTAAGCTGACTATGGGAGAAATCTGGACTTTTACTTGAGCACAGGGGTGTCACTTCTTTGCCGGCAAGCTCCAGTGTGCTCCTGGAGGAGCTCCCAGCAAGGAACCGAGACCAGCATGCCTCAAACGATTACACTCAAGTTCTTTCGTGATGCCGTCAGGCAGCAAAGAGAAGATGGGCAGCACGAGTGATTTTTCTGGCAGCTTTCAAACCGCACCTGTCTCGCTTACCCCCGACGAAATGAAGGTTTTGCCAGGGTTGCCCGGTTTCAAACTTGAGCTCATAAGGTTATCCTCAGTAGTTTCTGACTACCTCAAGGAAACACACGGGACCCACAGGGCTCTTCCCTGGAGACCCTTTGGGCACAGGGGCCTCTGCATTGGATGAAATGGGTAAGTATTTCAGTACCTTAGGTAGGCCTCGGTGAGCATGGCTGTTGCACATACTTAACAGTGTGAAGTGTGAAAAATGTACAGGTCTTCAGGCTGGATGCAAAGGTTAGCTTTCGCCTCTGTGAGATTGCTATCCTGTGTCCCAGACTGAATCACAAGCACGTTGTGCAGTAACAGTGCAGTTCTGTTTTAGTCACTGAGGACGATCCACTTTCAAAGAGAATCTGCCAGGCGCTGCTTTCGCGAGGCCTTCTGACGACTGGAACACTCTGCCTAGGCATCCCAGAAAGGAGTACGTTGCCCTTGCTATGAATGTGAAGACTGCTCCCGGAGACCTACTTTGCCTAGGCTTCCTCAGAAGCCAGCGATCGCTCTTGTAGCACACAGTGGTCATCATGAGAGACTGGTGCACGATACACTGCCCTATGTGTTCCCAGGGGCATAGCAGAGTTAAGGCACTCCTTTTCAGAGTATGGCTTCGTGGCTACCACTGCACACTCAACTCTGCTGATGTGAAACACTGGACTTTACCTTGTAGACTTAGGTCACCTTTCATTTGTATGGAGCTGAATCTGCAGTGCCGTGGGATGAGTTTCTAGAAAGCAATTGCCAGCACATTATTGCCATTGAGAGAACGCAGCCTTGGCCCACAGCCACATTCTGCAGTGAAGAGAAGATGAGCCGCTAAGGCTGTTCAGGCAGCCTTGAAGCCCAAAGCAAGTGACTTCCATTCCAGGAGAATAAAAGGCTCCCATCGGTGTCCCACTTTCAAGCTTGATGACACAGCATGTTATCTGAAGATTAAGCCTAGCTATGTAGTACTAGGGAAAGACTGCCTCCTTCTGCTAAGAAAGGTTTTCACGTGGGGAGTGCTGTACGTGCAGAAGAGCATTCCCCCGCCGGGCAAAAGTTAGGCCTTGGTGAATCTGGATGGTCCCAGAAGTCCAGCATTGTCACAGAAAAAGCTGTTCGTTGTTTTCAGGCTGGAACTAAACATCTAGCATCCGACTGCCGTAGGGAGACGTATTTGGGAGCCCACAGGTTTCACTGGTGAGGCACAGTGGTGTTTCTCCGAAGAATCCAAATGCCTCCCTGGCTACGCCAGCATGGAATGTAAGGCTGCTTGGAACGGCGTTCCTGAGGCCGTTTGAATGCTGTACAAACGAGAGCTGTCGAGCAATCCGGGCAGATCTTTGCCATTACCGCTGCACGATCACAGCCTGTAAGCCAACGAACCCAGTTGCTTCCTGGGACTCAAACGCAGCTGAAGACTAGGATAGCATTCAGTGCCCTTTCACAGATGTTACAACGAAGGTGAGTGCACAATGAATCGTGAAATACGTAACAGTGTGGCAGCCTTCCTTTAACACATGCTTCTTCGCTCCTAGGGCATAGCTAAGCTGACTAAGGGAGAAATCTGGACTTTTACTTGAGCCCAGGGGTGCCAGTTCTTTGCCGCCAAGCTCCAGTGTGCTCTTGGAGGAACTCCCAGGAAGGAACCGAGACCAGCATGCCTCATACGATGACACTCAAGTTCTTTCGTGATGCCGTCAGGCAACAAAGAAAAGATGGGCAGCAGGAGTGATTTTCAGGCAGCTTTCAAACCGCACCTGTCTCGCCTACCACGGACGAAATGAAGGTTTTGCCAGGGTTGCCCGGTTTCAAACTTGAGCTCATAAGGTTATCCTCAGTAGTTTCTGACTACCTCAAGGAAACACACGGGACCCACAGGGCTCTTCCCTGGAGACCCTTTGGGCACAGGGACCTCTGCATAGGATGAAATGGGTAAGTATTTCAGTACCTTAGGTAGGCTTCGAGGACCATGGCTGTTGCACATACAACAGTGGAAGTGTGAAAAATATACTGGTCTTCAGGCTGGATGCAAAAGTTAGCTTTCGCCTCTGTGAGAGTGCCATCCTGTGTCCCAGACTGAATCACAAGCACATTGTGCAGTAACAGTGCAGTTCTCTTTCAGTCACTGAGGACGATCCACTTGCAAAGAGAATCTGCCAGGCGCTGCTTTCGCGAGGCCTTCTGACGACTGGAACACTCTGCCTAGGCATCCCAGAAAGGAGTACGTTGCCCTTGCTATGAATGTGAAGACTGCTCCCGGGGACCTACTTTGCCTAGGCTTCCTCAGAAGCCAGCGACCGCTCTTGTAGCACACAGTGGTCATCACGAGAGATTGGTGCACGATACACTGCCCTATGTGTTCCCAGGGGCATAGCAGAGTTAAGGCACTCCTTTTCAGAGTATGGCTTCGTGGCTACCACTGCACACTCAACTCTGCTGATGTGAAACACTGGACTTTACCTTGTAGACTTAGGTCACCTTTCATTTGTATGGAGCTGAATCTGCAGTGCCGTGGGATGAGTTTCTAGAAAGCAATTGCCAGCACATTATTGCCATTGAGAGAACGCAGCCTTGGCCCAGAGCCACATTCCTGCAGTGAAGAGAAGATGAGCCGCTAAGGCTGTTCAGCCAGCCTTGAAGCCCAAAGCAAGTGGCTTCCATTCCAGGAGAATGCGAACGTTCCCATCGGTGTTCCACTTCAAGCTTGATGACACAGCATGTTTATCTGAAGCTTCTGCCTACCTCTCAACTACCAGGGAAGTACTGCCTCCTTCTGCTAAGAAATGTTTTCACGTGGGGAGTGCTGTACGTGCAGAAGAGCATTCCCCCGCCGGGCAAAAGTTAGGCCTTGGTGAATCTGGATGGTCCCAGAAGTCCAGCATTGTCACAGAAAAAGCTGTCCGTTGTTTTCAGGCTGGAACTAAACAGGTAGCTTCCGACTGCCTTAGGGAGACGTATTTGGGAGCCCACAGGTTTCACTTGTGAGGCACAGAGGTGTTTCTCCGAAGAATCCAAATGCCTCCCTGGCTACGCCAGCATGGAATGTAAGGCTGCTTGGAACGGCGTTCCTGAGGCCGTTTGAATGCTGTATGAACGAGAGCTGTGGAGCAATCCGGGCAGGGCTTTGCCATTACCGCTGCACGTTCACAGCCTTAAAGCCAACGAACCCAGTTGCTTCCTGGGACTCAAACACAGCAGAAGATTTGGACGGCATTCAGTGCCCTTTCACAGATGTTACAACGAAGGTGAGTGCACAATGAGTCGTGAAATACCAAACAGTGTTGCAGCCTTCCTCTATCACATGCTTCTTCGCTCCTAGGGCATAGCTAAGCTGACTATGGGAGAAATCTGGACTTTTACTTGAGCACAGGGGTGTCACTTCTTTGCCGGCAAGCTCCAGTGTGCTCCTGGAGGAGCTCCCAGCAAGGAACCGAGACCAGCATGCCTCAAACGATTACACTCAAGTTCTTTCGTGATGCCGTCAGGCAGCAAAGAGAAGATGGGCAGCACGAGTGATTTTTCTGGCAGCTTTCAAACCGCACCTGTCTCGCTTACCCCCGACGAAATGAAGGTTTTGCCAGGGTTGCCCGGTTTCAAACTTGAGCTCATAAGGTTATCCTCAGTAGTTTCTGACTACCTCAAGGAAACACACGGGACCCACAGGGCTCTTCCCTGGAGACCCTTTGGGCACAGGGGCCTCTGCATTGGATGAAATGGGTAAGTATTTCAGTACCTTAGGTAGGCCTCGGTGAGCATGGCTGTTGCACATACTTAACAGTGTGAAGTGTGA
Organism: Balaenoptera ricei; assembly: GCF_028023285.1. Classification (NCBI taxonomy): domain Eukaryota; kingdom Metazoa; phylum Chordata; class Mammalia; order Artiodactyla; family Balaenopteridae; genus Balaenoptera; species Balaenoptera ricei. The sequence goes on from NC_082653.1 coordinate 31,817,205, forward strand.
AAAATGTACAGGTCTTCAGGCTGGATGCAAAGGTTAGCTTTCGCCTCTGTGAGATTGCTATCCTGTGTCCCAGACTGAATCACAAGCACGTTGTGCAGTAACAGTGCAGTTCTGTTTTAGTCACTGAGGACGATCCACTTGCAAAGAGAATCTGCCAGGCGCTGCTTTCGCGAGGCCTTCTGACGACTGGAACACTCTGCCTAGGCATCCCAGAAAGGAGTACGTTGCCCTTGCTATGAATGTGAAGACTGCTCCCGGAGACCTACTTTGCCTAGGCTTCCTCAGAAGCCAGCGATCGCTCTTGTAGCACACAGTGGTCATCATGAGAGACTGGTGCACGATACACTGCCCTATGTGTTCCCAGGGGCATAGCAGAGTTAAGGCACTCCTTTTCAGAGTATGGCTTCGTGGCTACCACTGCACACTCAACTCTGCTGATGTGAAACACTGGACTTTACCTTGTAGACTTAGGTCACCTTTCATTTGTATGGAGCTGAATCTGCAGTGCCGTGGGATGAGTTTCTAGAAAGCAATTGCCAGCACATTATTGCCATTGAGAGAACGCAGCCTTGGCCCACAGCCACATTCCTGCAGTGAAGAGAAGATGAGCCGCTAAGGCTGTTCAGGCAGCCTTGAAGCCCAAAGCAAGTGACTTCCATTCCAGGAGAATAAAAGGCTCCCATCGGTGTCCCACTTTCAAGCTTGATGACACAGCATGTTATCTGAAGATTAAGCCTAGCTATGTAGTACTAGGGAAAGACTGCCTCCTTCTGCTAAGAAAGGTTTTCACGTGGGGAGTGCTGTACGTGCAGAAGAGCATTCCCCCGCCGGGCAAAAGTTAGGCCTTGGTGAATCTGGATGGTCCCAGAAGTCCAGCATTGTCACAGAAAAAGCTGTTCGTTGTTTTCAGGCTGGAACTAAACATCTAGCATCCGACTGCCGTAGGGAGACGTATTTGGGAGCCCACAGGTTTCACTGGTGAGGCACAGTGGTGTTTCTCCGAAGAATCCAAATGCCTCCCTGGCTACGCCAGCATGGAATGTAAGGCTGCTTGGAACGGCGTTCCTGAGGCCGTTTGAATGCTGTACAAACGAGAGCTGTCGAGCAATCCGGGCAGATCTTTGCCATTACCGCTGCACGATCACAGCCTGTAAGCCAACGAACCCAGTTGCTTCCTGGGACTCAAACGCAGCTGAAGACTAGGATAGCATTCAGTGCCCTTTCACAGATGTTACAACGAAGGTGAGTGCACAATGAATCGTGAAATACGTAACAGTGTGGCAGCCTTCCTTTAACACATGCTTCTTCGCTCCTAGGGCATAGCTAAGCTGACTAAGGGAGAAATCTGGACTTTTACTTGAGCCCAGGGGTGCCAGTTCTTTGCCGCCAAGCTCCAGTGTGCTCTTGGAGGAACTCCCAGGAAGGAACCGAGACCAGCATGCCTCATACGATGACACTCAAGTTCTTTCGTGATGCCGTCAGGCAACAAAGAAAAGATGGGCAGCAGGAGTGATTTTCAGGCAGCTTTCAAAGCGCACCTGTCTCGCCTACCCCCGACGAAATGAAGGTTTTGCCAGGGTTGCCGGTTTCAACCTTGAGCTCATAAGGTTATCCTCAGTAGTTTCTGACTACCTCAAGGAAACACACGGGACCCACAGGGCTCTTCTCTGGAGACCCTTTGGGCTCAGGGGCCTCTGCATTGGATGAAATGGGTAAGTATTTCAGGACCTTAGGTAGGCCTCGGTGAGCATGGCTGTTGCACATACTTAACAGTGTGAAGTGTGAAAAATGTACTGGTGTTCAGGCTGGATGCAAAGGTTAGCTTTCGCCTCTGTGAGATTGCTATCCTGTGTCCCAGACTGAATCACAAGCACGTTGTGCAGTAACAGTGCAATTCTGTTTCAGTCACTGAGGACGATCCACTTGCAAAGAGAATCTGCCAGGCGCTGCTTTCGCGAGGCCTTTTGACGAATGGAACACTCTGCCTAGGCATCCCAGAAAGGAGTACGTTGCCCTTGCTATGAATGTGAAGAGTGCTCCCGGGGACCTACTTCGCCTAGGGTTCCTCAGAAGCCAGCGACCGCTCTTGTAGCACACAGTGGTCATCACGAGAGATTGGTGCACGATACACTGCCCTATGTGTTCCCAGGGGCATAGCAGAGTTAAGGCACTCCTTTTCAGAGTATGGCTTCGTGGCTACCACTGCACACACAACTCTGCTGATGTGAAACACTGGACTTTACCTTGTAGACTTAGGTCACCTTTCATTTGTATGGAGCTGAATCTGCAGTGCCGTGGGATGAGTTTCTAGAAAGCAATTGCCAGCACATTATTGCCATTGAGAGAACGCAGCCTTGGCCCAAAGCCACATTCCTGCAGTGAAGAGAAGATGAGCCGCTAAGGCTGTTCAGGCAGCCTTGAAGCCCAAAGCAAGTGACTTCCATTCCAGGAGAATAAAAGGCTCCCATCGGTGTCCCACTTTCAAGCTTGATGACACAGCATGTTATCTGAAGATTAAGCCTAGCTATGTAGTACTAGGGAAAGACTGCCTCCTTCTGCTAAGAAAGGTTTTCACGTGGGGAGTGCTGTACGTGCAGAAGAGCATTCCCCCGCCGGGCAAAAGTTAGGCCTTGGTGAATCTGGATGGTCCCAGAAGTCCAGCATTGTCACAGAAAAAGCTGTTCGTTGTTTTCAGGCTGGAACTAAACATCTAGCATCCGACTGCCGTAGGGAGACGTATTTGGGAGCCCACAGGTTTCACTGGTGAGGCACAGAGGTGTTTCTCCGAAGAATCCAAATGCCTCCCTGGCTACGCCAGCATGGAATGTAAGGCTGCTTGGAACGGCGTTCCTGAGGCCGTTTGAATGCTGTACAAACGAGAGCTGTCGAGCAATCCGGGCAGATCTTTGCCATTACCGCTGCACGATCACAGCCTGTAAGCCAACGAACCCAGTTGCTTCCTGGGACTCAAACGCAGCTGAAGACTAGGATAGCATTCAGTGCCCTTTCACAGATGTTACAACGAAGGTGAGTGCACAATGAATCGTGAAATACGTAACAGTGTGGCAGCCTTCCTTTAACACATGCTTCTTCGCTCCTAGGGCATAGCTAAGCTGACTAAGGGAGAAATCTGGACTTTTACTTGAGCCCAGGGGTGCCAGTTCTTTGCCGCCAAGCTCCAGTGTGCTCTTGGAGGAACTCCCAGGAAGGAACCGAGACCAGCATGCCTCATACGATGACACTCAAGTTCTTTCGTGATGCCGTCAGGCAACAAAGAAAAGATGGGCAGCAGGAGTGATTTTCAGGCAGCTTTCAAACCGCACCTGTCTCGCCTACCCCCGACGAAATGAAGGTTTTGCCAGGGTTGCCGGTTTCAACCTTGAGCTCATAAGGTTATCCTCAGTAGTTTCTGACTACCTCAAGGAAACACACGGGACCCACAGGGCTCTTCCCTGGAGACCCTTTGGGCACAGGGACCTCTGCATAGGATGAAATGGGTAAGTATTTCAGTACCTTAGGTAGGCTTCGAGGACCATGGCTGTTGCACATACAACAGTGGAAGTGTGAAAAATATACTGGTCTTCAGGCTGGATGCAAAAGTTAGCTTTCGCCTCTGTGAGAGTGCCATCCTGTGTCCCAGACTGAATCACAAGCACATTGTGCAGTAACAGTGCAGTTCTGTTTCAGTCACTGAGGACGATCCACTTGCAAAGAGAATCTGCCAGGCGCTGCTTTCGCGAGGCCTTCTGACGACTGGAACACTCTGCCTAGGCATCCCAGAAAGGAGTACGTTGCCCTTGCTATGAATGTGAAGACTGCTCCAGGGGACCTACTTTGCCTAGGCTTCCTCAGAAGCCAGCGACCGCTCTTGTAGCACACAGTGGTCATCACGAGAGATTGGTGCACGATACACTGCCCTATGTGTTCCCAGGGGCATAGCAGAGTTAAGGCACTCCTTTTCAGAGTATGGCTTCGTGGCTACCACTGCACACTCAACTCTGCTGATGTGAAACACTGGACTTTACCTTGTAGACTTAGGTCACCTTTCATTTGTATGGAGCTGAATCTGCAGTGCCGTGGGATGAGTTTCTAGAAAGCAATTGCCAGCACATTATTGCCATTGAGAGAACGCAGCCTTGGCCCAAAGCCACATTCCTGCAGTGAAGAGAAGATGAGCCGCTAAGGCTGTTCAGGCAGCCTTGAAGCCCAAAGCAAGTGACTTCCATTCCAGGAGAATAAAAGGCTCCCATCGGTGTCCCACTTTCAAGCTTGATGACACAGCATGTTATCTGAAGATTAAGCCTAGCTATGTAGTACTAGGGAAAGACTGCCTCCTTCTGCTAAGAAAGGTTTTCACGTGGGGAGTGCTGTACGTGCAGAAGAGCATTCCCCCGCCGGGCAAAAGTTAGGCCTTGGTGAATCTGGATGGTCCCAGAAGTCCAGCATTGTCACAGAAAAAGCTGTTCGTTGTTTTCAGGCTGGAACTAAACATCTAGCATCCGACTGCCGTAGGGAGACGTATTTGGGAGCCCACAGGTTTCACTGGTGAGGCACAGTGGTGTTTCTCCGAAGAATCCAAATGCCTCCCTGGCTACGCCAGCATGGAATGTAAGGCTGCTTGGAACGGCGTTCCTGAGGCCGTTTGAATGCTGTATGAACGAGAGCTGTGGAGCAATCCGGGCAGGGCTTTGCCATTACCGCTGCACTTTCACAGCCTTAAAGCCAGCGAACCCAGTTGCTTCCTGGGACTCAAACACAGCAGAAGATTTGGACGGCATTCAGTGCCCTTTCACAGATGTTACAACGAAGGTGAGTGCACAATGAGTCGTGAAATACCAAACAGTGTTGCAGCCTTCCTCTATCACATGCTTCTTCGCTCCTAGGGCATAGCTAAGCTGACTATGGGAGAAATCTGGACTTTTACTTGAGCACAGGGGTGTCAGTTCTTTGCCGGCAAGCTCCAGTGTGCTCCTGGAGGAGCTCCCAGCAAGGAACCGAGACCAGCATGCCTCAAACGATTACACTCAAGTTCTTTCGTGATGCCGTCAGGCAGCAAAGAGAAGATGGGCAGCAGGAGTGATTTTTCTGGCAGCTTTCAAACCGCACCTGTCTCGCCTACCCCCGACGAAATGAAGGTTTTGCCAGGGTTGCCCGGTTTCAAACTTGAGCTCATAAGGTTATCCTCAGTAGTTTCTGACTACCTCAAGGAAACACACGGGACCCACAGGGCTCTTCTCTGGAGACCCTTTGGGCTCAGGGGCCTCTGCATTGGATGAAATGGGTAAGTATTTCAGGACCTTAGGTAGGCCTCGGTGAGCATGGCTGTTGCACATACTTAACAGTGTGAAGTGTGAAAAATGTACTGGTCTTCAGGCTGGATGCAAAGGTTAGCTTTCGCCTCTGTGAGATTGCTATCCTGTGTCCCAGACTGAATCACAAGCACGTTGTGCAGTAACAGTGCAGTTCTGTTTCAGTCACTGAGGACGATCCACTTGCAAAGAGAATCTGCCAGGCGCTGCTTTCGCGAGGCCTTTTGACGACTGGAACACTCTGCCTAGGCATCCCAGAAAGGAGTACGTTGCCCTTGCTATGAATGTGAAGAGTGCTCCCGGGGACCTACTTCGCCTAGGGTTCCTCAGAAGCCAGCGACCGCTCTTGTAGCACACAGTGGTCATCACGAGAGATTGGTGCACGATACACTGCCCTATGTGTTCCCAGGGGCATAGCAGAGTTAAGGCACTCCTTTTCAGAGTATGGCTTCGTGGCTACCACTGCACACTCAACTCTGCTGATGTGAAACACTGGACTTTACCTTGTAGACTTAGGTCACCTTTCATTTGTATGGAGCTGAATCTGCAGTGCCGTGGGATGAGTTTCTAGAAAGCAATTGCCAGCACATTATTGCCATTGAGAGAACGCAGCCTTGGCCCACAGCCACATTCCTGCAGTGAAGAGAAGATGAGCCGCTAAGGCTGTTCAGGCAGCCTTGAAGCCCAAAGCAAGTGACTTCCATTCCAGGAGAATAAAAGGCTCCCATCGGTGTCCCACTTTCAAGCTTGATGACACAGCATGTTATCTGAAGATTAAGCCTAGCTATGTAGTACTAGGGAAAGACTGCCTCCTTCTGCTAAGAAAGGTTTTCACGTGGGGAGTGCTGTACGTGCAGAAGAGCATTCCCCCGCCGGGCAAAAGTTAGGCCTTGGTGAATCTGGATGGTCCCAGAAGTCCAGCATTGTCACAGAAAAAGCTGTTCGTTGTTTTCAGGCTGGAACTAAACATCTAGCATCCGACTGCCGTAGGGAGACGTATTTGGGAGCCCACAGGTTTCACTGGTGAGGCACAGTGGTGTTTCTCCGAAGAATCCAAATGCCTCCCTGGCTACGCCAGCATGGAATGTAAGGCTGCTTGGAACGGCGTTCCTGAGGCCGTTTGAATGCTGTATGAACGAGAGCTGTCGAGCAATCCGGGCAGATCTTTGCCATTACCGCTGCACGATCACAGCCTGTAAGCCAACGAACCCAGTTGCTTCCTGGGACTCAAACGCAGCTGAAGACTAGGATAGCATTCAGTGCCCTTTCACAGATGTTACAACGAAGGTGAGTGCACAATGAGTCGTGAAATACCAAACAGTGTTGCAGCCTTCCTCTATCACATGCTTCTTCGCTCCTAGGGCATAGCTACGCTGACTATGGGAGAAATCTGGACTTTTACTTGAGCACAGGGGTGTCAGTTCTTTGCCGGCAAGCTCCAGTGTGCTCCTGGAGGAGCTCCCAGCAAGGAACCGAGACCAGCATGCCTCAAACGATTACACTCAAGTTCTTTCGTGATGCCGTCAGGCAGCAAAGAGAAGATGGGCAGCAGGAGTGATTTTTCTGGCAGCTTTCAAACCGCACCTGTCTCGCCTACCCCCGACGAAATGAAGGTTTTGCCAGGGTTGCCCGGTTTCAAACTTGAGCTCATAAGGTTATCCTCAGTAGTTTCTGACTACCTCAAGGAAACACACGGGACCCACAGGGCTCTTCTCTGGAGACCCTTTGGGCTCAGGGGCCTCTGCATTGGATGAAATGGGTAAGTATTTCAGGACCTTAGGTAGGCCTCGGTGAGCATGGCTGTTGCACATACTTAACAGTGTGAAGTGTGAAAAATGTACTGGTCTTCAGGCTGGATGCAAAGGTTAGCTTTCGCCTCTGTGAGATTGCTATCCTGTGTCCCAGACTGAATCACAAGCACGTTGTGCAGTAACAGTGCAGTTCTGTTTCAGTCACTGAGGACGATCCACTTGCAAAGAGAATCTGCCAGGCGCTGCTTTCGCGAGGCCTTCTGACGACTGGAACACTCTGCCTAGGCATCCCAGAAAGGAGTACGTTGCCCTTGCTATGAATGTGAAGAGTGCTCCCGGGGACCTACTTCGCCTAGGGTTCCTCAGAAGCCATCGACCGCTCTTGTAGCACACAGTGGTCATCACGAGAGATTGGTGCACGATACACTGCCCTATGTGTTCCCAGGGGCATAGCAGAGTTAAGGCACTCCTTTTCAGAGTATGGCTTCGTGGCTACCACCGCACACTCAACTCTGCTGATGTGAAACACTGGACTTTACCTTGTAGACTTAGGTCACCTTTCATTTGTATGGAGCTGAATCTGCAGTGCCGTGGGATGAGTTTCTAGAAAGCAATTGCCAGCACATTATTGCCATTGAGAGAACGCAGCCTTGGCCCACAGCCACATTCCTGCAGTGAAGAGAAGATGAGCCGCTAAGGCTGTTCAGGCAGCCTTGAAGCCCAAAGCAAGTGACTTCCATTCCAGGAGAATAAAAGGCTCCCATCGGTGTCCCACTTTCAAGCTTGATGACACAGCATGTTATCTGAAGATTAAGCCTAGCTATGTAGTACTAGGGAAAGACTGCCTCCTTCTGCTAAGAAAGGTTTTCACGTGGGGAGTGCTGTACGTGCAGAAGAGCATTCCCCCGCCGGGCAAAAGTTAGGCCTTGGTGAATCTGGATGGTCCCAGAAGTCCAGCATTGTCACAGAAAAAGCTGTTCGTTGTTTTCAGGCTGGAACTAAACATCTAGCATCCGACTGCCGTAGGGAGACGTATTTGGGAGCCCACAGGTTTCACTGGTGAGGCACAGTGGTGTTTCTCCGAAGAATCCAAATGCCTCCCTGGCTACGCCAGCATGGAATGTAAGGCTGCTTGGAACGGCGTTCCTGAGGCCGTTTGAATGCTGTACAAACGAGAGCTGTCGAGCAATCCGGGCAGATCTTTGCCATTACCGCTGCACGATCACAGCCTGTAAGCCAACGAACCCAGTTGCTTCCTGGGACTCAAACGCAGCTGAAGACTAGGATAGCATTCAGTGCCCTTTCACAGATGTTACAACGAAGGTGAGTGCACAATGAATCGTGAAATACGTAACAGTGTGGCAGCCTTCCTTTAACACATGCTTCTTCGCTCCTAGGGCATAGCTAAGCTGACTAAGGGAGAAATCTGGACTTTTACTTGAGCCCAGGGGTGCCAGTTCTTTGCCGCCAAGCTCCAGTGTGCTCTTGGAGGAACTCCCAGGAAGGAACTGAGACCAGCATGCCTCATACGATGACACTCAAGTTCTTTCGTGATGCCGTCAGGCAACAAAGAAAAGATGGGCAGCAGGAGTGATTTTCAGGCAGCTTTCAAACCGCACCTGTCTCGCCTACCACGGACGAAATGAAGGTTTTGCCAGGGTTGCCCGGTTTCAGACTTGAGCTCATAAGGTTATCCTCAGTAGTTTCTGACTACCTCAAGGAAACACACGGGACCCACAGGGCTCTTCCCTGGAGACCCTTTGGGCACAGGGACCTCTGCATAGGATGAAATGGGTAAGTATTTCAGTACCTTAGGTAGGCTTCGAGGACCATGGCTGTTGCACATACAACAGTGGAAGTGTGAAAAATATACTGGTCTTCAGGCTGGATGCAAAAGTTAGCTTTCGCCTCTGTGAGAGTGCCATCCTGTGTCCCAGACTGAATCACAAGCACATTGTGCAGTAACAGTGCAGTTCTGTTTCAGTCACTGAGGACGATCCACTTGCAAAGAGAATCTGCCAGGCGCTGCTTTCGCGAGGCCTTCTGACGACTGGAACACTCTGCCTAGGCATCCCAGAAAGGAGTACGTTGCCCTTGCTATGAATGTGAAGAGTGCTCCCGGGGACCTACTTCGCCTAGGGTTCCTCAGAAGCCAGCGACCGCTCTTGTAGCACACAGTGGTCATCACGAGAGATTGGTGCACGATACACTGCCCTATGTGTTCCCAGGGGCATAGCAGAGTTAAGGCACTCCTTTTCAGAGTATGGCTTCGTGGCTACCACTGCACACTCAACTCTGCTGATGTGAAACACTGGACTTTACCTTGTAGACTTAGGTCACCTTTCATTTGTATGGAGCTGAATCTGCAGTGCCGTGGGATGAGTTTCTAGAAAGCAATTGCCAGCACATTATTGCCATTGAGAGAACGCAGCCTTGGCCCAAAGCCACATTCCTGCAGTGAAGAGAAGATGAGCCGCTAAGGCTGTTCAGGCAGCCTTGAAGCCCAAAGCAAGTGACTTCCATTCCAGGAGAATAAAAGGCTCCCATCGGTGTCCCACTTTCAAGCTTGATGACACAGCATGTTATCTGAAGATTAAGCCTAGCTATGTAGTACTAGGGAAAGACTGCCTCCTTCTGCTAAGAAAGGTTTTCACGTGGGGAGTGCTGTACGTGCAGAAGAGCATTCCCCCGCCGGGCAAAAGTTAGGCCTTGGTGAATCTGGATGGTCCCAGAAGTCCAGCATTGTCACAGAAAAAGCTGTTCGTTGTTTTCAGGCTGGAACTAAACATCTAGCATCCGACTGCCGTAGGGAGACGTATTTGGGAGCCCACAGGTTTCACTGGTGAGGCACAGTGGTGTTTCTCCGAAGAATCCAAATGCCTCCCTGGCTACGCCAGCATGGAATGTAAGGCTGCTTGGAACGGCGTTCCTGAGGCCGTTTGAATGCTGTACAAACGAGAGCTGTCGAGCAATCCGGGCAGATCTTTGCCATTACCGCTGCACGATCACAGCCTGTAAGCCAACGAACCCAGTTGCTTCCTGGGACTCAAACGCAGCTGAAGACTAGGATAGCATTCAGTGCCCTTTCACAGATGTTACAACGAAGGTGAGTGCACAATGAATCGTGAAATACGTAACAGTGTGGCAGCCTTCCTTTAACACATGCTTCTTCGCTCCTAGGGCATAGCTAAGCTGACTAAGGGAGAAATCTGGACTTTTACTTGAGCCCAGGGGTGCCAGTTCTTTGCCGCCAAGCTCCAGTGTGCTCTTGGAGGAACTCCCAGGAAGGAACTGAGACCAGCATGCCTCATACGATGACACTCAAGTTCTTTCGTGATGCCGTCAGGCAACAAAGAAAAGATGGGCAGCAGGAGTGATTTTCAGGCAGCTTTCAAACCGCACCTGTCTCGCCTACCACGGACGAAATGAAGGTTTTGCCAGGGTTGCCCGGTTTCAGACTTGAGCTCATAAGGTTATCCTCAGTAGTTTCTGACTACCTCAAGGAAACACACGGGACCCACAGGGCTCTTCCCTGGAGACCCTTTGGGCACAGGGACCTCTGCATAGGATGAAATGGGTAAGTATTTCAGTACCTTAGGTAGGCTTCGAGGACCATGGCTGTTGCACATACAACAGTGGAAGTGTGAAAAATATACTGGTCTTCAGGCTGGATGCAAAAGTTAGCTTTCGCCTCTGTGAGAGTGCCATCCTGTGTCCCAGACTGAATCACAAGCACATTGTGCAGTAACAGTGCAGTTCTGTTTCAGTCACTGAGGACGATCCACTTGCAAAGAGAATCTGCCAGGCGCTGCTTTCGCGAGGCCTTCTGACGACTGGAACACTCTGCCTAGGCATCCCAGAAAGGAGTACGTTGCCCTTGCTATGAATGTGAAGAGTGCTCCCGGGGACCTACTTCGCCTAGGGTTCCTCAGAAGCCAGCGACCGCTCTTGTAGCACACAGTGGTCATCACGAGAGATTGGTGCACGATACACTGCCCTATGTGTTCCCAGGGGCATAGCAGAGTTAAGGCACTCCTTTTCAGAGTATGGCTTCGTGGCTACCACTGCACACTCAACTCTGCTGATGTGAAACACTGGACTTTACCTTGTAGACTTAGGTCACCTTTCATTTGTATGGAGCTGAATCTGCAGTGCCGTGGGATGAGTTTCTAGAAAGCAATTGCCAGCACATTATTGCCATTGAGAGAACGCAGCCTTGGCCCAAAGCCACATTCCTGCAGTGAAGAGAAGATGAGCCGCTAAGGCTGTTCAGGCAGCCTTGAAGCCCAAAGCAAGTGACTTCCATTCCAGGAGAATAAAAGGCTCCCATCGGTGTCCCACTTTCAAGCTTGATGACACAGCATGTTATCTGAAGATTAAGCCTAGCTATGTAGTACTAGGGAAAGACTGCCTCCTTCTGCTAAGAAAGGTTTTCACGTGGGGAGTGCTGTACGTGCAGAAGAGCATTCCCCCGCCGGGCAAAAGTTAGGCCTTGGTGAATCTGGATGGTCCCAGAAGTCCAGCATTGTCACAGAAAAAGCTGTTCATTGTTTTCAGGCTGGAACTAAACATCTAGCATGCGACTGCCGTAGGGAGACGTATTTGGGAGCCCACAGGTTTCACTGGTGAGGCACAGTGGTGTTTCTCCGAAGAATCCAAATGCCTCCCTGGCTACGCCAGCATGGAATGTAAGGCTGCTTGGAACGGCGTTCCTGAGGCCGTTTGAATGCTGTATGAACGAGAGCTGTGGAGCAATCCGGGCAGGGCTTTGCCATTACCGCTGCACTTTCACAGCCTTAAAGCCAGCGAACCCAGTTGCTTCCTGGGACTCAAACACAGCAGAAGATTTGGACGGCATTCAGTGCCCTTTCACAGATGTTACAACGAAGGTGAGTGCACAATGAGTCGTGAAATACCAAACAGTGTTGCAGCCTTCCTCTATCACATGCTTCTTCGCTCCTAGGGCATAGCTAAGCTGACTATGGGAGAAATCTGGACTTTTACTTGAGCACAGGGGTGTCAGTTCTTTGCCGGCAAGCTCCAGTGTGCTCCTGGAGGAGCTCCCAGCAAGGAACCGAGACCAGCATGCCTCAAACGATTACACTCAAGTTCTTTCGTGATGCCGTCAGGCAGCAAAGAGAAGATGGGCAGCAGGAGTGATTTTTCTGGCAGCTTTCAAACCGCACCTGTCTCGCCTACCCCCGACGAAATGAAGGTTTTGCCAGGGTTGCCCGGTTTCAAACTTGAGCTCATAAGGTTATCCTCAGTAGTTTCTGACTACCTCAAGGAAACACACGGGACCCACAGGGCTCTTCTCTGGAGACCCTTTGGGCTCAGGGGCCTCTGCATTGGATGAAATGGGTAAGTATTTCAGGACCTTAGGTAGGCCTCGGTGAGCATGGCTGTTGCACATACTTAACAGTGTGAAGTGTGAAAAATGTACTGGTCTTCAGGCTGGATGCAAAGGTTAGCTTTCGCCTCTGTGAGATTGCTATCCTGTGTCCCAGACTGAATCACAAGCACGTTGTGCAGTAACAGTGCAGTTCTGTTTCAGTCACTGAGGACGATCCACTTGCAAAGAGAATCTGCCAGGCGCTGCTTTCGCGAGGCCTTCTGACGACTGGAACACTCTGCCTAGGCATCCCAGAAAGGAGTACGTTGCCCTTGCTATGAATGTGAAGAGTGCTCCCGGGGACCTACTTCGCCTAGGGTTCCTCAGAAGCCAGCGACCGCTCTTGTAGCACACAGTGGTCATCACGAGAGATTGGTGCACGATACACTGCCCTATGTGTTCCCAGGGGCATAGCAGAGTTAAGGCACTCCTTTTCAGAGTATGGCTTCGTGGCTACCACTGCACACTCAACTCTGCTGATGTGAAACACTGGACTTTACCTTGTAGACTTAGGTCACCTTTCATTTGTATGGAGCTGAATCTGCAGTGCCGTGGGATGAGTTTCTAGAAAGCAATTGCCAGCACATTATTGCCATTGAGAGAACGCAGCCTTGGCCCACAGCCACATTCCTGCAGTGAAGAGAAGATGAGCCGCTAAGGCTGTTCAGGCAGCCTTGAAGCCCAAAGCAAGTGACTTCCATTCCAGGAGAATAAAAGGCTCCCATCGGTGTCCCACTTTCAAGCTTGATGACACAGCATGTTATCTGAAGATTAAGCCTAGCTATGTAGTACTAGGGAAAGACTGCCTCCTTCTGCTAAGAAAGGTTTTCACGTGGGGAGTGCTGTACGTGCAGAAGAGCATTCCCCCGCCGGGCAAAAGTTAGGCCTTGGTGAATCTGGATGGTCCCAGAAGTCCAGCATTGTCACAGAAAAAGCTGTTCGTTGTTTTCAGGCTGGAACTAAACATCTAGCATCCGACTGCCGTAGGGAGACGTATTTGGGAGCCCACAGGTTTCACTGGTGAGGCACAGTGGTGTTTCTCCGAAGAATCCAAATGCCTCCCTGGCTACGCCAGCATGGAATGTAAGGCTGCTTGGAACGGCGTTCCTGAGGCCGTTTGAATGCTGTACAAACGAGAGCTGTCGAGCAATCCGGGCAGATCTTTGCCATTACCGCTGCACGATCACAGCCTGTAAGCCAACGAACCCAGTTGCTTCCTGGGACTCAAACGCAGCTGAAGACTAGGATAGCATTCAGTGCCCTTTCACAGATGTTACAACGAAGGTGAGTGCACAATGAATCGTGAAATACGTAACAGTGTGGCAGCCTTCCTTTAACACATGCTTCTTCGCTCCTAGGGCATAGCTAAGCTGACTAAGGGAGAAATCTGGACTTTTACTTGAGCCCAGGGGTGCCAGTTCTTTGCCGCCAAGCTCCAGTGTGCTCTTGGAGGAACTCCCAGGAAGGAACTGAGACCAGCATGCCTCATACGATGACACTCAAGTTCTTTCGTGATGCCGTCAGGCAACAAAGAAAAGATGGGCAGCAGGAGTGATTTTCAGGCAGCTTTCAAACCGCACCTGTCTCGCCTACCACGGACGAAATGAAGGTTTTGCCAGGGTTGCCCGGTTTCAGACTTGAGCTCATAAGGTTATCCTCAGTAGTTTCTGACTACCTCAAGGAAACACACGGGACCCACAGGGCTCTTCCCTGGAGACCCTTTGGGCACAGGGACCTCTGCATAGGATGAAATGGGTAAGTATTTCAGTACCTTAGGTAGGCTTCGAGGACCATGGCTGTTGCACATACAACAGTGGAAGTGTGAAAAATATACTGGTCTTCAGGCTGGATGCAAAAGTTAGCTTTCGCCTCTGTGAGAGTGCCATCCTGTGTCCCAGACTGAATCACAAGCACATTGTGCAGTAACAGTGCAGTTCTGTTTCAGTCACTGAGGACGATCCACTTGCAAAGAGAATCTGCCAGGCGCTGCTTTCGCGAGGCCTTCTGACGACTGGAACACTCTGCCTAGGCATCCCAGAAAGGAGTACGTTGCCCTTGCTATGAATGTGAAGACTGCTCCAGGGGACCTACTTTGCCTAGGCTTCCTCAGAAGCCAGCGACCGCTCTTGTAGCACACAGTGGTCATCACGAGAGATTGGTGCACGATACACTGCCCTATGTGTTCCCAGGGGCATAGCAGAGTTAAGGCACTCCTTTTCAGAGTATGGCTTCGTGGCTACCACTGCACACTCAACTCTGCTGATGTGAAACACTGGACTTTACCTTGTAGACTTAGGTCACCTTTCATTTGTATGGAGCTGAATCTGCAGTGCCGTGGGATGAGTTTCTAGAAAGCAATTGCCAGCACATTATTGCCATTGAGAGAACGCAGCCTTGGCCCAAAGCCACATTCCTGCAGTGAAGAGAAGATGAGCCGCTAAGGCTGTTCAGGCAGCCTTGAAGCCCAAAGCAAGTGACTTCCATTCCAGGAGAATAAAAGGCTCCCATCGGTGTCCCACTTTCAAGCTTGATGACACAGCATGTTATCTGAAGATTAAGCCTAGCTATGTAGTACTAGGGAAAGACTGCCTCCTTCTGCTAAGAAAGGTTTTCACGTGGGGAGTGCTGTACGTGCAGAAGAGCATTCCCCCGCCGGGCAAAAGTTAGGCCTTGGTGAATCTGGATGGTCCCAGAAGTCCAGCATTGTCACAGAAAAAGCTGTTCGTTGTTTTCAGGCTGGAACTAAACATCTAGCATCCGACTGCCGTAGGGAGACGTATTTGGGAGCCCACAGGTTTCACTGGTGAGGCACAGTGGTGTTTCTCCGAAGAATCCAAATGCCTCCCTGGCTACGCCAGCATGGAATGTAAGGCTGCTTGGAACGGCGTTCCTGAGGCCGTTTGAATGCTGTATGAACGAGAGCTGTGGAGCAATCCGGGCAGGGCTTTGCCATTACCGCTGCACTTTCACAGCCTTAAAGCCAGCGAACCCAGTTGCTTCCTGGGACTCAAACACAGCAGAAGATTTGGACGGCATTCAGTGCCCTTTCACAGATGTTACAACGAAGGTGAGTGCACAATGAGTCGTGAAATACCAAACAGTGTTGCAGCCTTCCTCTATCACATGCTTCTTCGCTCCTAGGGCATAGCTAAGCTGACTATGGGAGAAATCTGGACTTTTACTTGAGCACAGGGGTGTCAGTTCTTTGCCGGCAAGCTCCAGTGTGCTCCTGGAGGAGCTCCCAGCAAGGAACCGAGACCAGCATGCCTCAAACGATTACACTCAAGTTCTTTCGTGATGCCGTCAGGAAGCAAAGAGAAGATGGGCAGCAGGAGTGATTTTTCTGGCAGCTTTCAAACCGCACCTGTCTCGCCTACCCCCGACGAAATGAAGGTTTTGCCAGGGTTGCCCGGTTTCAAACTTGAGCTCATAAGGTTATCCTCAGTAGTTTCTGACTACCTCAAGGAAACACACGGGACCCACAGGGCTCTTCTCTGGAGACCCTTTGGGCTCAGGGGCCTCTGCATTGGATGAAATGGGTAAGTATTTCAGGACCTTAGGTAGGCCTCGGTGAGCATGGCTGTTGCACATACTTAACAGTGTGAAGTGTGAAAAATGTACTGGTCTTCAGGCTGGATGCAAAGGTTAGCTTTCGCCTCTGTGAGATTGCTATCCTGTGTCCCAGACTGAATCACAAGCACGTTGTGCAGTAACAGTGCAGTTCTGTTTCAGTCACTGAGGACGATCGACTTGCAAAGAGAATCTGCCAGGCGCTGCTTTCGCGAGGCCTTTTGACGACTGGAACACTCTGCCTAGGCATCCCAGAAAGGAGTACGTTGCCCTTGCTATGAATGTGAAGAGTGCTCCCGGGGACCTACTTCGCCTAGGGTTCCTCAGAAGCCAGCGACCGCTCTTGTAGCACACAGTGGTCATCACGAGAGATTGGTGCACGATACACTGCCCTATGTGTTCCCAGGGGCATAGCAGAGTTAAGGCACTCCTTTTCAGAGTATGGCTTCGTGGCTACCACCGCACACTCAACTCTGCTGATGTGAAACACTGGACTTTACCTTGTAGACTTAGGTCACCTTTCATTTGTATGGAGCTGAATCTGCAGTGCCGTGGGATGAGTTTCTAGAAAGCAATTGCCAGCACATTATTGCCATTGAGAGAACGCAGCCTTGGCCCACAGCCACATTCCTGCAGTGAAGAGAAGATGAGCCGCTAAGGCTGTTCAGGCAGCCTTGAAGCCCAAAGCAAGTGACTTCCATTCCAGGAGAATAAAAGGCTCCCATCGGTGTCCCACTTTCAAGCTTGATGACACAGCATGTTATCTGAAGATTAAGCCTAGCTATGTAGTACTAGGGAAAGACTGCCTCCTTCTGCTAAGAAAGGTTTTCACGTGGGGAGTGCTGTACGTGCAGAAGAGCATTCCCCCGCCGGGCAAAAGTTAGGCCTTGGTGAATCTGGATGGTCCCAGAAGTCCAGCATTGTCACAGAAAAAGCTGTTCGTTGTTTTCAGGCTGGAACTAAACATCTAGCATCCGACTGCCGTAGGGAGACGTATTTGGGAGCCCACAGGTTTCACTGGTGAGGCACAGTGGTGTTTCTCCGAAGAATCCAAATGCCTCCCTGGCTACGCCAGCATGGAATGTAAGGCTGCTTGGAACGGCGTTCCTGAGGCCGTTTGAATGCTGTACAAACGAGAGCTGTCGAGCAATCCGGGCAGATCTTTGCCATTACCGCTGCACGATCACAGCCTGTAAGCCAACGAACCCAGTTGCTTCCTGGGACTCAAACGCAGCTGAAGACTAGGATAGCATTCAGTGCCCTTTCACAGATGTTACAACGAAGGTGAGTGCACAATGAATCGTGAAATACGTAACAGTGTGGCAGCCTTCCTTTAACACATGCTTCTTCGCTCCTAGGGCATAGCTAAGCTGACTAAGGGAGAAATCTGGACTTTTACTTGAGCCCAGGGGTGCCAGTTCTTTGCCGCCAAGCTCCAGTGTGCTCTTGGAGGAACTCCCAGGAAGGAACCGAGACCAGCATGCCTCATACGATGACACTCAAGTTCTTTCGTGATGCCGTCAGGCAACAAAGAAAAGATGGGCAGCAGGAGTGATTTTCAGGCAGCTTTCAAACCGCACCTGTCTCGCCTACCCCCGACGAAATGAAGGTTTTGCCAGGGTTGCCCGGTTTCAGACTTGAGCTCATAAGGTTATCCTCAGTAGTTTCTGACTACCTCAAGGAAACACACGGGACCCACAGGGCTCTTCCCTGGAGACCCTTTGGGCACAGGGACCTCTGCATAGGATGAAATGGGTAAGTATTTCAGTACCTTAGGTAGGCTTCGAGGACCATGGCTGTTGCACATACAACAGTGGAAGTGTGAAAAATATACTGGTCTTCAGGCTGGATGCAAAAGTTAGCTTTCGCCTCTGTGAGAGTGCCATCCTGTGTCCCAGACTGAATCACAAGCACATTGTGCAGTAACAGTGCAGTTCTGTTTCAGTCACTGAGGACGATCCACTTGCAAAGAGAATCTGCCAGGCGCTGCTTTCGCGAGGCCTTCTGACGACTGGAACACTCTGCCTAGGCATCCCAGAAAGGAGTACGTTGCCCTTGCTATGAATGTGAAGACTGCTCCAGGGGACCTACTTTGCCTAGGCTTCCTCAGAAGCCAGCGACCGCTCTTGTAGCACACAGTGGTCATCACGAGAGATTGGTGCACGATACACTGCCCTATGTGTTCCCAGGGGCATAGCAGAGTTAAGGCACTCCTTTTCAGAGTATGGCTTCGTGGCTACCACTGCACACTCAACTCTGCTGATGTGAAACACTGGACTTTACCTTGTAGACTTAGGTCACCTTTCATTTGTATGGAGCTGAATCTGCAGTGCCGTGGGATGAGTTTCTAGAAAGCAATTGCCAGCACATTATTGCCATTGAGAGAACGCAGCCTTGGCCCAAAGCCACATTCCTGCAGTGAAGAGAAGATGAGCCGCTAAGGCTGTTCAGGCAGCCTTGAAGCCCAAAGCAAGTGACTTCCATTCCAGGAGAATAAAAGGCTCCCATCGGTGTCCCACTTTCAAGCTTGATGACACAGCATGTTATCTGAAGATTAAGCCTAGCTATGTAGTACTAGGGAAAGACTGCCTCCTTCTGCTAAGAAAGGTTTTCACGTGGGGAGTGCTGTACGTGCAGAAGAGCATTCCCCCGCCGGGCAAAAGTTAGGCCTTGGTGAATCTGGATGGTCCCAGAAGTCCAGCATTGTCACAGAAAAAGCTGTTCGTTGTTTTCAGGCTGGAACTAAATATCTAGCATCCGACTGCCGTAGGGAGACGTATTTGGGAGCCCACAGGTTTCACTGGTGAGGCACAGTGGTGTTTCTCCGAAGAATCCAAATGCCTCCCTGGCTACGCCAGCATGGAATGTAAGGCTGCTTGGAACGGCGTTCCTGAGGCCGTTTGAATGCTGTATGAACGAGAGCTGTGGAGCAATCCGGGCAGGGCTTTGCCATTACCGCTGCACTTTCACAGCCTTAAAGCCAGCGAACCCAGTTGCTTCCTGGGACTCAAACACAGCAGAAGATTTGGACGGCATTCAGTGCCCTTTCACAGATGTTACAACGAAGGTGAGTGCACAATGAGTCGTGAAATACCAAACAGTGTTGCAGCCTTCCTCTATCACATGCTTCTTCGCTCCTAGGGCATAGCTAAGCTGACTATGGGAGAAATCTGGACTTTTACTTGAGCACAGGGGTGTCAGTTCTTTGCCGGCAAGCTCCAGTGTGCTCCTGGAGGAGCTCCCAGCAAGGAACCGAGACCAGCATGCCTCAAACGATTACACTCAAGTTCTTTCGTGATGCCGTCAGGCAGCAAAGAGAAGATGGGCAGCAGGAGTGATTTTTCTGGCAGCTTTCAAACCGCACCTGTCTCGCCTACCCCCGACGAAATGAAGGTTTTGCCAGGGTTGCCCGGTTTCAAACTTGAGCTCATAAGGTTATCCTCAGTAGTTTCTGACTACCTCAAGGAAACACACGGGACCCACAGGGCTCTTCTCTGGAGACCCTTTGGGCTCAGGGGCCTCTGCATTGGATGAAATGGGTAAGTATTTCAGGACCTTAGGTAGGCCTCGGTGAGCATGGCTGTTGCACATACTTAACAGTGTGAAGTGTGAAAAATGTACTGGTCTTCAGGCTGGATGCAAAGGTTAGCTTTCGCCTCTGTGAGATTGCTATCCTGTGTCCCAGACTGAATCACAAGCACGTTGTGCAGTAACAGTGCAGTTCTGTTTCAGTCACTGAGGACGATCCACTTGCAAAGAGAATCTGCCAGGCGCTGCTTTCGCGAGGCCTTTTGACGACTGGAACACTCTGCCTAGGCATCCCAGAAAGGAGTACGTTGCCCTTGCTATGAATGTGAAGAGTGCTCCCGGGGACCTACTTCGCCTAGGGTTCCTCAGAAGCCAGCGACCGCTCTTGTAGCACACAGTGGTCATCACGAGAGATTGGTGCACGATACACTGCCCTATGTGTTCCCAGGGGCATAGCAGAGTTAAGGCACTCCTTTTCAGAGTATGGCTTCGTGGCTACCACCGCACACTCAACTCTGCTGATGTGAAACACTGGACTTTACCTTGTAGACTTAGGTCACCTTTCATTTGTATGGAGCTGAATCTGCAGTGCCGTGGGATGAGTTTCTAGAAAGCAATTGCCAGCACATTATTGCCATTGAGAGAACGCAGCCTTGGCCCACAGCCACATTCCTGCAGTGAAGAGAAGATGAGCCGCTAAGGCTGTTCAGGCAGCCTTGAAGCCCAAAGCAAGTGACTTCCATTCCAGGAGAATAAAAGGCTCCCATCGGTGTCCCACTTTCAAGCTTGATGACACAGCATGTTATCTGAAGATTAAGCCTAGCTATGTAGTACTAGGGAAAGACTGCCTCCTTCTGCTAAGAAAGGTTTTCACGTGGGGAGTGCTGTACGTGCAGAAGAGCATTCCCCCGCCGGGCAAAAGTTAGGCCTTGGTGAATCTGGATGGTCCCAGAAGTCCAGCATTGTCACAGAAAAAGCTGTTCGTTGTTTTCAGGCTGGAACTAAACATCTAGCATCCGACTGCCGTAGGGAGACGTATTTGGGAGCCCACAGGTTTCACTGGTGAGGCACAGTGGTGTTTCTCCGAAGAATCCAAATGCCTCCCTGGCTACGCCAGCATGGAATGTAAGGCTGCTTGGAACGGCGTTCCTGAGGCCGTTTGAATGCTGTACAAACGAGAGCTGTCGAGCAATCCGGGCAGATCTTTGCCATTACCGCTGCACGATCACAGCCTGTAAGCCAACGAACCCAGTTGCTTCCTGGGACTCAAACGCAGCTGAAGACTAGGATAGCATTCAGTGCCCTTTCACAGATGTTACAACGAAGGTGAGTGCACAATGAATCGTGAAATACGTAACAGTGTGGCAGCCTTCCTTTAACACATGCTTCTTCGCTCCTAGGGCATAGCTAAGCTGACTAAGGGAGAAATCTGGACTTTTACTTGAGCCCAGGGGTGCCAGTTCTTTGCCGCCAAGCTCCAGTGTGCTCTTGGAGGAACTCCCAGGAAGGAACCGAGACCAGCATGCCTCATACGATGACACTCAAGTTCTTTCGTGATGCCGTCAGGCAACAAAGAAAAGATGGGCAGCAGGAGTGATTTTCAGGCAGCTTTCAAACCGCACCTGTCTCGCCTACCACGGACGAAATGAAGGTTTTGCCAGGGTTGCCCGGTTTCAGACTTGAGCTCATAAGGTTATCCTCAGTAGTTTCTGACTACCTCAAGGAAACACACGGGACCCACAGGGCTCTTCCCTGGAGACCCTTTGGGCACAGGGACCTCTGCATAGGATGAAATGGGTAAGTATTTCAGTACCTTAGGTAGGCTTCGAGGACCATGGCTGTTGCACATACAACAGTGGAAGTGTGAAAAATATACTGGTCTTCAGGCTGGATGCAAAAGTTAGCTTTCGCCTCTGTGAGAGTGCCATCCTGTGTCCCAGACTGAATCACAAGCACATTGTGCAGTAACAGTGCAGTTCTGTTTCAGTCACTGAGGACGATCCACTTGCAAAGAGAATCTGCCAGGCGCTGCTTTCGCGAGGCCTTCTGACGACTGGAACACTCTGCCTAGGCATCCCAGAAAGGAGTACGTTGCCCTTGCTATGAATGTGAAGACTGCTCCAGGGGACCTACTTTGCCTAGGCTTCCTCAGAAGCCAGCGACCGCTCTTGTAGCACACAGTGGTCATCACGAGAGATTGGTGCACGATACACTGCCCTATGTGTTCCCAGGGGCATAGCAGAGTTAAGGCACTCCTTTTCAGAGTATGGCTTCGTGGCTACCACTGCACACTCAACTCTGCTGATGTGAAACACTGGACTTTACCTTGTAGACTTAGGTCACCTTTCATTTGTATGGAGCTGAATCTGCAGTGCCGTGGGATGAGTTTCTAGAAAGCAATTGCCAGCACATTATTGCCATTGAGAGAACGCAGCCTTGGCCCACAGCCACATTCCTGCAGTGAAGAGAAGATGAGCCGCTAAGGCTGTTCAGCCAGCCTTGAAGCCCAAAGCAAGTGACTTCCATTCCAGGAGAATAAAAGGCTCCCATCGGTGTCCCACTTTCAAGCTTGATGACACAGCATGTTATCTGAAGATTAAGCCTAGCTATGTAGTACTAGGGAAAGACTGCCTCCTTCTGCTAAGAAAGGTTTTCACGTGGGGAGTGCTGTACGTGCAGAAGAGCATTCCCCCGCCGGGCAAAAGTTAGGCCTTGGTGAATCTGGATGGTCCCAGAAGTCCAGCATTGTCACAGAAAAAGCTGTTCGTTGTTTTCAGGCTGGAACTAAACATCTAGCATCCGACTGCCGTAGGGAGACGTATTTGGGAGCCCACAGGTTTCACTGGTGAGGCACAGTGGTGTTTCTCCGAAGAATCCAAATGCCTCCCTGGCTACGCCAGCATGGAATGTAAGGCTGCTTGGAACGGCGTTCCTGAGGCCGTTTGAATGCTGTACAAACGAGAGCTGTCGAGCAATCCGGGCAGATCTTTGCCATTACCGCTGCACGATCACAGCCTGTAAGCCAACGAACCCAGTTGCTTCCTGGGACTCAAACGCAGCTGAAGACTAGGATAGCATTCAGTGCCCTTTCACAGATGTTACAACGAAGGTGAGTGCACAATGAATCGTGAAATACGTAACAGTGTGGCAGCCTTCCTTTAACACATGCTTCTTCGCTCCTAGGGCATAGCTAAGCTGACTAAGGGAGAAATCTGGACTTTTACTTGAGCCCAGGGGTGCCAGTTCTTTGCCGCCAAGCTCCAGTGTGCTCTTGGAGGAACTCCCAGGAAGGAACCGAGACCAGCATGCCTCATACGATGACACTCAAGTTCTTTCGTGATGCCGTCAGGCAACAAAGAAAAGATGGGCAGCAGGAGTGATTTTCAGGCAGCTTTCAAACCGCACCTGTCTCGCCTACCACGGACGAAATGAAGGTTTTGCCAGGGTTGCCCGGTTTCAAACTTGAGCTCATAAGGTTATCCTCAGTAGTTTCTGACTACCTCAAGGAAACACACGGGACCCACAGGGCTCTTCCCTGGAGACCCTTTGGGCACAGGGACCTCTGCATAGGATGAAATGGGTAAGTATTTCAGTACCTTAGGTAGGCTTCGAGGACCATGGCTGTTGCACATACAACAGTGGAAGTGTGAAAAATATACTGGTCTTCAGGCTGGATGCAAAAGTTAGCTTTCGCCTCTGTGAGAGTGCCATCCTGTGTCCCAGACTGAATCACAAGCACATTGTGCAGTAACAGTGCAGTTCTCTTTCAGTCACTGAGGACGATCCACTTGCAAAGAGAATCTGCCAGGCGCTGCTTTCGCGAGGCCTTCTGACGACTGGAACACTCTGCCTAGGCATCCCAGAAAGGAGTACGTTGCCCTTGCTATGAATGTGAAGACTGCTCCCGGGGACCTACTTTGCCTAGGCTTCCTCAGAAGCCAGCGACCGCTCTTGTAGCACACAGTGGTCATCACGAGAGATTGGTGCACGATACACTGCCCTATGTGTTCCCAGGGGCATAGCAGAGTTAAGGCACTCCTTTTCAGAGTATGGCTTCGTGGCTACCACTGCACACTCAACTCTGCTGATGTGAAACACTGGACTTTACCTTGTAGACTTAGGTCACCTTTCATTTGTATGGATCTGAATCTGCAGTGCCGTGGGATGAGTTTCTAGAAAGCAATTGCCAGCACATTATTGCCATTGAGAGAACGCAGCCTTGGCCCAGAGCCACATTCCTGCAGTGAAGAGAAGATGAGCCGCTAAGGCTGTTCAGCCAGCCTTGAAGCCCAAAGCAAGTGGCTTCCATTCCAGGAGAATGCGAACGTTCCCATCGGTGTTCCACTTCAAGCTTGATGACACAGCATGTTTATCTGAAGCTTCTGCCTACCTCTCAACTACCAGGGAAGTACTGCCTCCTTCTGCTAAGAAATGTTTTCACGTGGGGAGTGCTGTACGTGCAGAAGAGCATTCCCCCGCCGGGCAAAAGTTAGGCCTTGGTGAATCTGGATGGTCCCAGAAGTCCAGCATTGTCACAGAAAAAGCTGTCCGTTGTTTTCAGGCTGGAACTAAACAGGTAGCTTCCGACTGCCTTAGGGAGACGTATTTGGGAGCCCACAGGTTTCACTTGTGAGGCACAGAGGTGTTTCTCCGAAGAATCCAAATGCCTCCCTGGCTACGCCAGCATGGAATGTAAGGCTGCTTGGAACGGCGTTCCTGAGGCCGTTTGAATGCTGTATGAACGAGAGCTGTGGAGCAATCCGGGCAGGGCTTTGCCATTACCGCTGCACGTTCACAGCCTTAAAGCCAACGAACCCAGTTGCTTCCTGGGACTCAAACACAGCAGAAGATTTGGACGGCATTCAGTGCCCTTTCACAGATGTTACAACGAAGGTGAGTGCACAATGAGTCGTGAAATACCAAACAGTGTTGCAGCCTTCCTCTATCACATGCTTCTTCGCTCCTAGGGCATAGCTAAGCTGACTATGGGAGAAATCTGGACTTTTACTTGAGCACAGGGGTGTCACTTCTTTGCCGGCAAGCTCCAGTGTGCTCCTGGAGGAGCTCCCAGCAAGGAACCGAGACCAGCATGCCTCAAACGATTACACTCAAGTTCTTTCGTGATGCCGTCAGGCAGCAAAGAGAAGATGGGCAGCACGAGTGATTTTTCTGGCAGCTTTCAAACCGCACCTGTCTCGCTTACCCCCGACGAAATGAAGGTTTTGCCAGGGTTGCCCGGTTTCAAACTTGAGCTCATAAGGTTATCCTCAGTAGTTTCTGACTACCTCAAGGAAACACACGGGACCCACAGGGCTCTTCCCTGGAGACCCTTTGGGCACAGGGGCCTCTGCATTGGATGAAATGGGTAAGTATTTCAGTACCTTAGGTAGGCCTCGGTGAGCATGGCTGTTGCACATACTTAACAGTGTGAAGTGTGAAAAATGTACAGGTCTTCAGGCTGGATGCAAAGGTTAGCTTTCGCCTCTGTGAGATTGCTATCCTGTGTCCCAGACTGAATCACAAGCACGTTGTGCAGTAACAGTGCAGTTCTGTTTTAGTCACTGAGGACGATCCACTTGCAAAGAGAATCTGCCAGGCGCTGCTTTCGCGAGGCCTTCTGACGACTGGAACACTCTGCCTAGGCATCCCAGAAAGGAGTACGTTGCCCTTGCTATGAATGTGAAGACTGCTCCAGGGGACCTACTTTGCCTAGGCTTCCTCAGAAGCCAGCGATCGCTCTTGTAGCACACAGTGGTCATCATGAGAGACTGGTGCACGATACACTGCCCTATGTGTTCCCAGGGGCATAGCAGAGTTAAGGCACTCCTTTTCAGGGTATGGCTTCGTGGCTACCACCGCACACTCAACTCTGCTGATGTGAAACACTGGACTTTACCTTGTAGACTTAGGTCACCTTTCATTTGTATGGAGCTGAATCTGCAGTGCCGTGGGATGAGTTTCTAGAAAGCAATTGCCAGCACATTATTGCCATTGAGAGAACGCAGCCTTGGCCCACAGCCACATTCCTGCAGTGAAGAGAAGATGAGCCGCTAAGGCTGTTCAGGCAGCCTTGAAGCCCAAAGCAAGTGACTTCCATTCCAGGAGAATAAAAGGCTCCCATCGGTGTCCCACTTTCAAGCTTGATGACACAGCATGTTATCTGAAGATTAAGCCTAGCTATGTAGTACTAGGGAAAGACTGCCTCCTTCTGCTAAGAAAGGTTTTCACGTGGGGAGTGCTGTACGTGCAGAAGAGCATTCCCCCGCCGGGCAAAAGTTAGGCCTTGGTGAATCTGGATGGTCCCAGAAGTCCAGCATTGTCACAGAAAAAGCTGTTCGTTGTTTTCAGGCTGGAACTAAACATCTAGCATCCGACTGCCGTAGGGAGACGTATTTGGGAGCCCACAGGTTTCACTGGTGAGGCACAGTGGTGTTTCTCCGAAGAATCCAAATGCCTCCCTGGCTACGCCAGCATGGAATGTAAGGCTGCTTGGAACGGCGTTCCTGAGGCCGTTTGAATGCTGTACAAACGAGAGCTGTCGAGCAATCCGGGCAGATCTTTGCCATTACCGCGGCACGATCACAGCCTGTAAGCCAACGAACCCAGTTGCTTCCTGGGACTCAAACGCAGCTGAAGACTAGGATAGCATTCAGTGCCCTTTCACAGATGTTACAACGAAGGTGAGTGCACAATGAATCGTGAAATACGTAACAGTGTGGCAGCCTTCCTTTAACACATGCTTCTTCGCTCCTAGGGCATAGCTAAGCTGACTAAGGGAGAAATCTGGACTTTTACTTGAGCCCAGGGGTGCCAGTTCTTTGCCGCCAAGCTCCAGTGTGCTCTTGGAGGAACTCCCAGGAAGGAACCGAGACCAGCATGCCTCATACGATGACACTCAAGTTCTTTCGTGATGCCGTCAGGCAACAAAGAAAAGATGGGCAGCAGGAGTGATTTTCAGGCAGCTTTCAAACCGCACCTGTCTCGCCTACCCCCGACGAAATGAAGGTTTTGCCAGGGTTGCCGGTTTCAACCTTGAGCTCATAAGGTTATCCTCAGTAGTTTCTGACTACCTCAAGGAAACACACGGGACCCACAGGGCTCTTCTCTGGAGACCCTTTGGGCTCAGGGGCCTCTGCATTGGATGAAATGGGTAAGTATTTCAGGACCTTAGGTAGGCCTCGGTGAGCATGGCTGTTGCACATACTTAACAGTGTGAAGTGTGAAAAATGTACTGGTGTTCAGGCTGGATGCAAAGGTTAGCTTTCGCCTCTGTGAGATTGCTATCCTGTGTCCCAGACTGAATCACAAGCACGTTGTGCAGTAACAGTGCAGTTCTGTTTCAGTCACTGAGGACGATCCACTTGCAAAGAGAATCTGCCAGGCGCTGCTTTCGCGAGGCCTTTTGACGAATGGAACACTCTGCCTAGGCATCCCAGAAAGGAGTACGTTGCCCTTGCTATGAATGTGAAGAGTGCTCCCGGGGACCTACTTCGCCTAGGGTTCCTCAGAAGCCAGCGACCGCTCTTGTAGCACACAGTGGTCATCACGAGAGATTGGTGCACGATACACTGCCCTATGTGTTCCCAGGGGCATAGCAGAGTTAAGGCACTCCTTTTCAGAGTATGGCTTCGTGGTACCACTGCACACACAACTCTGCTGATGTGAAACACTGGACTTTACCTTGTAGACTTAGGTCACCTTTCATTTGTATGGAGCTGAATCTGCAGTGCCGTGGGATGAGTTTCTAGAAAGCAATTGCCAGCACATTATTGCCATTGAGAGAACGCAGCCTTGGCCCAAAGCCACATTCCTGCAGTGAAGAGAAGATGAGCCGCTAAGGCTGTTCAGGCAGCCTTGAAGCCCAAAGCAAGTGACTTCCATTCCAGGAGAATAAAAGGCTCCCATCGGTGTCCCACTTTCAAGCTTGATGACACAGCATGTTATCTGAAGATTAAGCCTAGCTATGTAGTACTAGGGAAAGACTGCCTCCTTCTGCTAAGAAAGGTTTTCACGTGGGGAGTGCTGTACGTGCAGAAGAGCATTCCCCCGCCGGGCAAAAGTTAGGCCTTGGTGAATCTGGATGGTCCCAGAAGTCCAGCATTGTCACAGAAAAAGCTGTTCGTTGTTTTCAGGCTGGAACTAAACATCTAGCATCCAACTGCCGTAGGGAGACGTATTTGGGAGCCCACAGGTTTCACTGGTGAGGCACAGAGGTGTTTCTCCGAAGAATCCAAATGCCTCCCTGGCTACGCCAGCATGGAATGTAAGGCTGCTTGGAACGGCGTTCCTGAGGCCGTTTGAATGCTGTACAAACGAGAGCTGTCGAGCAATCCGGGCAGATCTTTGCCATTACCGCTGCACGATCACAGCCTGTAAGCCAACGAACCCAGTTGCTTCCTGGGACTCAAACGCAGCTGAAGACTAGGATAGCATTCAGTGCCCTTTCACAGATGTTACAACGAAGGTGAGTGCACAATGAATCGTGAAATACGTAACAGTGTGGCAGCCTTCCTTTAACACATGCTTCTTCGCTCCTAGGGCATAGCTAAGCTGACTAAGGGAGAAATCTGGACTTTTACTTGAGCCCAGGGGTGCCAGTTCTTTGCCGCCAAGCTCCAGTGTGCTCTTGGAGGAACTCCCAGGAAGGAACCGAGACCAGCATGCCTCATACGATGACACTCAAGTTCTTTCGTGATGCCGTCAGGCAACAAAGAAAAGATGGGCAGCAGGAGTGATTTTCAGGCAGCTTTCAAACCGCACCTGTCTCGCCTACCACGGACGAAATGAAGGTTTTGCCAGGGTTGCCCGGTTTCAGACTTGAGCTCATAAGGTTATCCTCAGTAGTTTCTGACTACCTCAAGGAAACACACGGGACCCACAGGGCTCTTCCCTGGAGACCCTTTGGGCACAGGGACCTCTGCATAGGATGAAATGGGTAAGTATTTCAGTACCTTAGGTAGGCTTCGAGGACCATGGCTGTTGCACATACAACAGTGGAAGTGTGAAAAATATACTGGTCTTCAGGCTGGATGCAAAAGTTAGCTTTCGCCTCTGTGAGAGTGCCATCCTGTGTCCCAGACTGAATCACAAGCACATTGTGCAGTAACAGTGCAGTTCTGTTTCAGTCACTGAGGACGATCCACTTGCAAAGAGAATCTGCCAGGCGCTGCTTTCGCGAGGCCTTCTGACGACTGGAACACTCTGCCTAGGCATCCCAGAAAGGAGTACGTTGCCCTTGCTATGAATGTGAAGACTGCTCCAGGGGACCTACTTTGCCTAGGCTTCCTCAGAAGCCAGCGACCGCTCTTGTAGCACACAGTGGTCATCACGAGAGATTGGTGCACGATACACTGCCCTATGTGTTCCCAGGGGCATAGCAGAGTTAAGGCACTCCTTTTCAGAGTATGGCTTCGTGGCTACCACTGCACACTCAACTCTGCTGATGTGAAACACTGGACTTTACCTTGTAGACTTAGGTCACCTTTCATTTGTATGGAGCTGAATCTGCAGTGCCGTGGGATGAGTTTCTAGAAAGCAATTGCCAGCACATTATTGCCATTGAGAGAACGCAGCCTTGGCCCAAAGCCACATTCCTGCAGTGAAGAGAAGATGAGCCGCTAAGGCTGTTCAGGCAGCCTTGAAGCCCAAAGCAAGTGACTTCCATTCCAGGAGAATAAAAGGCTCCCATCGGTGTCCCACTTTCAAGCTTGATGACACAGCATGTTATCTGAAGATTAAGCCTAGCTATGTAGTACTAGGGAAAGACTGCCTCCTTCTGCTAAGAAAGGTTTTCACGTGGGGAGTGCTGTACGTGCAGAAGAGCATTCCCCCGCCGGGCAAAAGTTAGGCCTTGGTGAATCTGGATGGTCCCAGAAGTCCAGCATTGTCACAGAAAAAGCTGTTCGTTGTTTTCAGGCTGGAACTAAACATCTAGCATCCGACTGCCGTAGGGAGACGTATTTGGGAGCCCACAGGTTTCACTGGTGAGGCACAGTGGTGTTTCTCCGAAGAATCCAAATGCCTCCCTGGCTACGCCAGCATGGAATGTAAGGCTGCTTGGAACGGCGTTCCTGAGGCCGTTTGAATGCTGTATGAACGAGAGCTGTGGAGCAATCCGGGCAGGGCTTTGCCATTACCGCTGCACTTTCACAGCCTTAAAGCCAGCGAACCCAGTTGCTTCCTGGGACTCAAACACAGCAGAAGATTTGGACGGCATTCAGTGCCCTTTCACAGATGTTACAACGAAGGTGAGTGCACAATGAGTCGTGAAATACCAAACAGTGTTGCAGCCTTCCTCTATCACATGCTTCTTCACTCCTAGGGCATAGCTAAGCTGACTATGGGAGAAATCTGGACT
This sequence comes from Balaenoptera ricei, assembly GCF_028023285.1. NCBI lineage: Eukaryota > Metazoa > Chordata > Mammalia > Artiodactyla > Balaenopteridae > Balaenoptera > Balaenoptera ricei. Next base: position 31,847,112 of record NC_082653.1, read on the forward strand.
TTTACTTGAGCACAGGGGTGTCAGTTCTTTGCCGGCAAGCTCCAGTGTGCTCCTGGAGGAGCTCCCAGCAAGGAACCGAGACCAGCATGCCTCAAACGATTACACTCAAGTTCTTTCGTGATGCCGTCAGGAAGCAAAGAGAAGATGGGCAGCAGGAGTGATTTTTCTGGCAGCTTTCAAACCGCACCTGTCTCGCCTACCCCCGACGAAATGAAGGTTTTGCCAGGGTTGCCCGGTTTCAAACTTGAGCTCATAAGGTTATCCTCAGTAGTTTCTGACTACCTCAAGGAAACACACGGGACCCACAGGGCTCTTCTCTGGAGACCCTTTGGGCTCAGGGGCCTCTGCATTGGATGAAATGGGTAAGTATTTCAGGACCTTAGGTAGGCCTCGGTGAGCATGGCTGTTGCACATACTTAACAGTGTGAAGTGTGAAAAATGTACTGGTCTTCAGGCTGGATGCAAAGGTTAGCTTTCGCCTCTGTGAGATTGCTATCCTGTGTCCCAGACTGAATCACAAGCACGTTGTGCAGTAACAGTGCAGTTCTGTTTCAGTCACTGAGGACGATCCACTTGCAAAGAGAATCTGCCAGGCGCTGCTTTCGCGAGGCCTTTTGACGACTGGAACACTCTGCCTAGGCATCCCAGAAAGGAGTACGTTGCCCTTGCTATGAATGTGAAGAGTGCTCCCGGGGACCTACTTCGCCTAGGGTTCCTCAGAAGCCAGCGACCGCTCTTGTAGCACACAGTGGTCATCACGAGAGATTGGTGCACGATACACTGCCCTATGTGTTCCCAGGGGCATAGCAGAGTTAAGGCACTCCTTTTCAGAGTATGGCTTCGTGGCTACCACTGCACACTCAACTCTGCTGATGTGAAACACTGGACTTTACCTTGTAGACTTAGGTCACCTTTCATTTGTATGGAGCTGAATCTGCAGTGCCGTGGGATGAGTTTCTAGAAAGCAATTGCCAGCACATTATTGCCATTGAGAGAACGCAGCCTTGGCCCACAGCCACATTCCTGCAGTGAAGAGAAGATGAGCCGCTAAGGCTGTTCAGGCAGCCTTGAAGCCCAAAGCAAGTGACTTCCATTCCAGGAGAATAAAAGGCTCCCATCGGTGTCCCACTTTCAAGCTTGATGACACAGCATGTTATCTGAAGATTAAGCCTAGCTATGTAGTACTAGGGAAAGACTGCCTCCTTCTGCTAAGAAAGGTTTTCACGTGGGGAGTGCTGTACGTGCAGAAGAGCATTCCCCCGCCGGGCAAAAGTTAGGCCTTGGTGAATCTGGATGGTCCCAGAAGTCCAGCATTGTCACAGAAAAAGCTGTTCGTTGTTTTCAGGCTGGAACTAAACATCTAGCATCCGACTGCCGTAGGGAGACGTATTTGGGAGCCCACAGGTTTCACTGGTGAGGCACAGTGGTGTTTCTCCGAAGAATCCAAATGCCTCCCTGGCTACGCCAGCATGGAATGTAAGGCTGCTTGGAACGGCGTTCCTGAGGCCGTTTGAATGCTGTATGAACGAGAGCTGTCGAGCAATCCGGGCAGATCTTTGCCATTACCGCGGCACGATCACAGCCTGTAAGCCAACGAACCCAGTTGCTTCCTGGGACTCAAACGCAGCTGAAGACTAGGATAGCATTCAGTGCCCTTTCACAGATGTTACAACGAAGGTGAGTGCACAATGAGTCGTGAAATACCAAACAGTGTTGCAGCCTTCCTCTATCACATGCTTCTTCGCTCCTAGGGCATAGCTACGCTGACTATGGGAGAAATCTGGACTTTTACTTGAGCACAGGGGTGTCAGTTCTTTGCCGGCAAGCTCCAGTGTGCTCCTGGAGGAGCTCCCAGCAAGGAACCGAGACCAGCATGCCTCAAACGATTACACTCAAGTTCTTTCGTGATGCCATCAGGCAGCAAAGAGAAGATGGGCAGCAGGAGTGATTTTTCTGGCAGCTTTCAAACCGCACCTGTCTCGCCTACCCCCGACGAAATGAAGGTTTTGCCAGGGTTGCCCGGTTTCAAACTTGAGCTCATAAGGTTATCCTCAGTAGTTTCTGACTACCTCAAGGAAACACACGGGACCCACAGGGCTCTTCTCTGGAGACCCTTTGGGCTCAGGGGCCTCTGCATTGGATGAAATGGGTAAGTATTTCAGGACCTTAGGTAGGCCTCGGTGAGCATGGCTGTTGCACATACTTAACAGTGTGAAGTGTGAAAAATGTACTGGTCTTCAGGCTGGATGCAAAGGTTAGCTTTCGCCTCTGTGAGATTGCTATCCTGTGTCCCAGACTGAATCACAAGCACGTTGTGCAGTAACAGTGCAGTTCTGTTTCAGTCACTGAGGACGATCCACTTGCAAAGAGAATCTGCCAGGCGCTGCTTTCGCGAGGCCTTCTGACGACTGGAACACTCTGCCTAGGCATCCCAGAAAGGAGTACGTTGCCCTTGCTATGAATGTGAAGAGTGCTCCCGGGGACCTACTTCGCCTAGGGTTCCTCAGAAGCCAGCGACCGCTCTTGTAGCACACAGTGGTCATCACGAGAGATTGGTGCACGATACACTGCCCTATGTGTTCCCAGGGGCATAGCAGAGTTAAGGCACTCCTTTTCAGAGTATGGCTTCGTGGCTACCACCGCACACTCAACTCTGCTGATGTGAAACACTGGACTTTACCTTGTAGACTTAGGTCACCTTTCATTTGTATGGAGCTGAATCTGCAGTGCCGTGGGATGAGTTTCTAGAAAGCAATTGCCAGCACATTATTGCCATTGAGAGAACGCAGCCTTGGCCCACAGCCACATTCCTGCAGTGAAGAGAAGATGAGCCGCTAAGGCTGTTCAGGCAGCCTTGAAGCCCAAAGCAAGTGACTTCCATTCCAGGAGAATAAAAGGCTCCCATCGGTGTCCCACTTTCAAGCTTGATGACACAGCATGTTATCTGAAGATTAAGCCTAGCTATGTAGTACTAGGGAAAGACTGCCTCCTTCTGCTAAGAAAGGTTTTCACGTGGGGAGTGCTGTACGTGCAGAAGAGCATTCCCCCGCCGGGCAAAAGTTAGGCCTTGGTGAATCTGGATGGTCCCAGAAGTCCAGCATTGTCACAGAAAAAGCTGTTCGTTGTTTTCAGGCTGGAACTAAACATCTAGCATCCGACTGCCGTAGGGAGACGTATTTGGGAGCCCACAGGTTTCACTGGTGAGGCACAGTGGTGTTTCTCCGAAGAATCCAAATGCCTCCCTGGCTACGCCAGCATGGAATGTAAGGCTGCTTGGAACGGCGTTCCTGAGGCCGTTTGAATGCTGTACAAACGAGAGCTGTCGAGCAATCCGGGCAGATCTTTGCCATTACCGCTGCACGATCACAGCCTGTAAGCCAACGAACCCAGTTGCTTCCTGGGACTCAAACGCAGCTGAAGACTAGGATAGCATTCAGTGCCCTTTCACAGATGTTACAACGAAGGTGAGTGCACAATGAATCGTGAAATACGTAACAGTGTGGCAGCCTTCCTTTAACACATGCTTCTTCGCTCCTAGGGCATAGCTAAGCTGACTAAGGGAGAAATCTGGACTTTTACTTGAGCCCAGGGGTGCCAGTTCTTTGCCGCCAAGCTCCAGTGTGCTCTTGGAGGAACTCCCAGGAAGGAACTGAGACCAGCATGCCTCATACGATGACACTCAAGTTCTTTCGTGATGCCGTCAGGCAACAAAGAAAAGATGGGCAGCAGGAGTGATTTTCAGGCAGCTTTCAAACCGCACCTGTCTCGCCTACCACGGACGAAATGAAGGTTTTGCCAGGGTTGCCCGGTTTCAGACTTGAGCTCATAAGGTTATCCTCAGTAGTTTCTGACTACCTCAAGGAAACACACGGGACCCACAGGGCTCTTCCCTGGAGACCCTTTGGGCACAGGGACCTCTGCATAGGATGAAATGGGTAAGTATTTCAGTACCTTAGGTAGGCTTCGAGGACCATGGCTGTTGCACATACAACAGTGGAAGTGTGAAAAATATACTGGTCTTCAGGCTGGATGCAAAAGTTAGCTTTCGCCTCTGTGAGAGTGCCATCCTGTGTCCCAGACTGAATCACAAGCACATTGTGCAGTAACAGTGCAGTTCTGTTTCAGTCACTGAGGACGATCCACTTGCAAAGAGAATCTGCCAGGCGCTGCTTTCGCGAGGCCTTCTGACGACTGGAACACTCTGCCTAGGCATCCCAGAAAGGAGTACGTTGCCCTTGCTATGAATGTGAAGAGTGCTCCCGGGGACCTACTTCGCCTAGGGTTCCTCAGAAGCCAGCGACCGCTCTTGTAGCACACAGTGGTCATCACGAGAGATTGGTGCACGATACACTGCCCTATGTGTTCCCAGGGGCATAGCAGAGTTAAGGCACTCCTTTTCAGAGTATGGCTTCGTGGCTACCACTGCACACTCAACTCTGCTGATGTGAAACACTGGACTTTACCTTGTAGACTTAGGTCACCTTTCATTTGTATGGAGCTGAATCTGCAGTGCCGTGGGATGAGTTTCTAGAAAGCAATTGCCAGCACATTATTGCCATTGAGAGAACGCAGCCTTGGCCCAAAGCCACATTCCTGCAGTGAAGAGAAGATGAGCCGCTAAGGCTGTTCAGGCAGCCTTGAAGCCCAAAGCAAGTGACTTCCATTCCAGGAGAATAAAAGGCTCCCATCGGTGTCCCACTTTCAAGCTTGATGACACAGCATGTTATCTGAAGATTAAGCCTAGCTATGTAGTACTAGGGAAAGACTGCCTCCTTCTGCTAAGAAAGGTTTTCACGTGGGGAGTGCTGTACGTGCAGAAGAGCATTCCCCCGCCGGGCAAAAGTTAGGCCTTGGTGAATCTGGATGGTCCCAGAAGTCCAGCATTGTCACAGAAAAAGCTGTTCATTGTTTTCAGGCTGGAACTAAACATCTAGCATGCGACTGCCGTAGGGAGACGTATTTGGGAGCCCACAGGTTTCACTGGTGAGGCACAGTGGTGTTTCTCCGAAGAATCCAAATGCCTCCCTGGCTACGCCAGCATGGAATGTAAGGCTGCTTGGAACGGCGTTCCTGAGGCCGTTTGAATGCTGTATGAACGAGAGCTGTGGAGCAATCCGGGCAGGGCTTTGCCATTACCGCTGCACTTTCACAGCCTTAAAGCCAGCGAACCCAGTTGCTTCCTGGGACTCAAACACAGCAGAAGATTTGGACGGCATTCAGTGCCCTTTCACAGATGTTACAACGAAGGTGAGTGCACAATGAGTCGTGAAATACCAAACAGTGTTGCAGCCTTCCTCTATCACATGCTTCTTCGCTCCTAGGGCATAGCTAAGCTGACTATGGGAGAAATCTGGACTTTTACTTGAGCACAGGGGTGTCAGTTCTTTGCCGGCAAGCTCCAGTGTGCTCCTGGAGGAGCTCCCAGCAAGGAACCGAGACCAGCATGCCTCAAACGATTACACTCAAGTTCTTTCGTGATGCCGTCAGGCAGCAAAGAGAAGATGGGCAGCAGGAGTGATTTTTCTGGCAGCTTTCAAACCGCACCTGTCTCGCCTACCCCCGACGAAATGAAGGTTTTGCCAGGGTTGCCCGGTTTCAAACTTGAGCTCATAAGGTTATCCTCAGTAGTTTCTGACTACCTCAAGGAAACACACGGGACCCACAGGGCTCTTCTCTGGAGACCCTTTGGGCTCAGGGGCCTCTGCATTGGATGAAATGGGTAAGTATTTCAGGACCTTAGGTAGGCCTCGGTGAGCATGGCTGTTGCACATACTTAACAGTGTGAAGTGTGAAAAATGTACTGGTCTTCAGGCTGGATGCAAAGGTTAGCTTTCGCCTCTGTGAGATTGCTATCCTGTGTCCCAGACTGAATCACAAGCACGTTGTGCAGTAACAGTGCAGTTCTGTTTCAGTCACTGAGGACGATCCACTTGCAAAGAGAATCTGCCAGGCGCTGCTTTCGCGAGGCCTTCTGACGACTGGAACACTCTGCCTAGGCATCCCAGAAAGGAGTACGTTGCCCTTGCTATGAATGTGAAGAGTGCTCCCGGGGACCTACTTCGCCTAGGGTTCCTCAGAAGCCAGCGACCGCTCTTGTAGCACACAGTGGTCATCACGAGAGATTGGTGCACGATACACTGCCCTATGTGTTCCCAGGGGCATAGCAGAGTTAAGGCACTCCTTTTCAGAGTATGGCTTCGTGGCTACCACTGCACACTCAACTCTGCTGATGTGAAACACTGGACTTTACCTTGTAGACTTAGGTCACCTTTCATTTGTATGGAGCTGAATCTGCAGTGCCGTGGGATGAGTTTCTAGAAAGCAATTGCCAGCACATTATTGCCATTGAGAGAACGCAGCCTTGGCCCACAGCCACATTCCTGCAGTGAAGAGAAGATGAGCCGCTAAGGCTGTTCAGGCAGCCTTGAAGCCCAAAGCAAGTGACTTCCATTCCAGGAGAATAAAAGGCTCCCATCGGTGTCCCACTTTCAAGCTTGATGACACAGCATGTTATCTGAAGATTAAGCCTAGCTATGTAGTACTAGGGAAAGACTGCCTCCTTCTGCTAAGAAAGGTTTTCACGTGGGGAGTGCTGTACGTGCAGAAGAGCATTCCCCCGCCGGGCAAAAGTTAGGCCTTGGTGAATCTGGATGGTCCCAGAAGTCCAGCATTGTCACAGAAAAAGCTGTTCGTTGTTTTCAGGCTGGAACTAAACATCTAGCATCCGACTGCCGTAGGGAGACGTATTTGGGAGCCCACAGGTTTCACTGGTGAGGCACAGTGGTGTTTCTCCGAAGAATCCAAATGCCTCCCTGGCTACGCCAGCATGGAATGTAAGGCTGCTTGGAACGGCGTTCCTGAGGCCGTTTGAATGCTGTACAAACGAGAGCTGTCGAGCAATCCGGGCAGATCTTTGCCATTACCGCTGCACGATCACAGCCTGTAAGCCAACGAACCCAGTTGCTTCCTGGGACTCAAACGCAGCTGAAGACTAGGATAGCATTCAGTGCCCTTTCACAGATGTTACAACGAAGGTGAGTGCACAATGAATCGTGAAATACGTAACAGTGTGGCAGCCTTCCTTTAACACATGCTTCTTCGCTCCTAGGGCATAGCTAAGCTGACTAAGGGAGAAATCTGGACTTTTACTTGAGCCCAGGGGTGCCAGTTCTTTGCCGCCAAGCTCCAGTGTGCTCTTGGAGGAACTCCCAGGAAGGAACTGAGACCAGCATGCCTCATACGATGACACTCAAGTTCTTTCGTGATGCCGTCAGGCAACAAAGAAAAGATGGGCAGCAGGAGTGATTTTCAGGCAGCTTTCAAACCGCACCTGTCTCGCCTACCACGGACGAAATGAAGGTTTTGCCAGGGTTGCCCGGTTTCAGACTTGAGCTCATAAGGTTATCCTCAGTAGTTTCTGACTACCTCAAGGAAACACACGGGACCCACAGGGCTCTTCCCTGGAGACCCTTTGGGCACAGGGACCTCTGCATAGGATGAAATGGGTAAGTATTTCAGTACCTTAGGTAGGCTTCGAGGACCATGGCTGTTGCACATACAACAGTGGAAGTGTGAAAAATATACTGGTCTTCAGGCTGGATGCAAAAGTTAGCTTTCGCCTCTGTGAGAGTGCCATCCTGTGTCCCAGACTGAATCACAAGCACATTGTGCAGTAACAGTGCAGTTCTGTTTCAGTCACTGAGGACGATCCACTTGCAAAGAGAATCTGCCAGGCGCTGCTTTCGCGAGGCCTTCTGACGACTGGAACACTCTGCCTAGGCATCCCAGAAAGGAGTACGTTGCCCTTGCTATGAATGTGAAGACTGCTCCAGGGGACCTACTTTGCCTAGGCTTCCTCAGAAGCCAGCGACCGCTCTTGTAGCACACAGTGGTCATCACGAGAGATTGGTGCACGATACACTGCCCTATGTGTTCCCAGGGGCATAGCAGAGTTAAGGCACTCCTTTTCAGAGTATGGCTTCGTGGCTACCACTGCACACTCAACTCTGCTGATGTGAAACACTGGACTTTACCTTGTAGACTTAGGTCACCTTTCATTTGTATGGAGCTGAATCTGCAGTGCCGTGGGATGAGTTTCTAGAAAGCAATTGCCAGCACATTATTGCCATTGAGAGAACGCAGCCTTGGCCCAAAGCCACATTCCTGCAGTGAAGAGAAGATGAGCCGCTAAGGCTGTTCAGGCAGCCTTGAAGCCCAAAGCAAGTGACTTCCATTCCAGGAGAATAAAAGGCTCCCATCGGTGTCCCACTTTCAAGCTTGATGACACAGCATGTTATCTGAAGATTAAGCCTAGCTATGTAGTACTAGGGAAAGACTGCCTCCTTCTGCTAAGAAAGGTTTTCACGTGGGGAGTGCTGTACGTGCAGAAGAGCATTCCCCCGCCGGGCAAAAGTTAGGCCTTGGTGAATCTGGATGGTCCCAGAAGTCCAGCATTGTCACAGAAAAAGCTGTTCGTTGTTTTCAGGCTGGAACTAAACATCTAGCATCCGACTGCCGTAGGGAGACGTATTTGGGAGCCCACAGGTTTCACTGGTGAGGCACAGTGGTGTTTCTCCGAAGAATCCAAATGCCTCCCTGGCTACGCCAGCATGGAATGTAAGGCTGCTTGGAACGGCGTTCCTGAGGCCGTTTGAATGCTGTATGAACGAGAGCTGTGGAGCAATCCGGGCAGGGCTTTGCCATTACCGCTGCACTTTCACAGCCTTAAAGCCAGCGAACCCAGTTGCTTCCTGGGACTCAAACACAGCAGAAGATTTGGACGGCATTCAGTGCCCTTTCACAGATGTTACAACGAAGGTGAGTGCACAATGAGTCGTGAAATACCAAACAGTGTTGCAGCCTTCCTCTATCACATGCTTCTTCGCTCCTAGGGCATAGCTAAGCTGACTATGGGAGAAATCTGGACTTTTACTTGAGCACAGGGGTGTCAGTTCTTTGCCGGCAAGCTCCAGTGTGCTCCTGGAGGAGCTCCCAGCAAGGAACCGAGACCAGCATGCCTCAAACGATTACACTCAAGTTCTTTCGTGATGCCGTCAGGAAGCAAAGAGAAGATGGGCAGCAGGAGTGATTTTTCTGGCAGCTTTCAAACCGCACCTGTCTCGCCTACCCCCGACGAAATGAAGGTTTTGCCAGGGTTGCCCGGTTTCAAACTTGAGCTCATAAGGTTATCCTCAGTAGTTTCTGACTACCTCAAGGAAACACACGGGACCCACAGGGCTCTTCTCTGGAGACCCTTTGGGCTCAGGGGCCTCTGCATTGGATGAAATGGGTAAGTATTTCAGGACCTTAGGTAGGCCTCGGTGAGCATGGCTGTTGCACATACTTAACAGTGTGAAGTGTGAAAAATGTACTGGTCTTCAGGCTGGATGGAAAGGTTAGCTTTCGCCTCTGTGAGATTGCTATCCTGTGTCCCAGACTGAATCACAAGCACGTTGTGCAGTAACAGTGCAGTTCTGTTTCAGTCACTGAGGACGATCCACTTGCAAAGAGAATCTGCCAGGCGCTGCTTTCGCGAGGCCTTCTGACGACTGGAACACTCTGCCTAGGCATCCCAGAAAGGAGTACGTTGCCCTTGCTATGAATGTGAAGAGTGCTCCCGGGGACCTACTTCGCCTAGGGTTCCTCAGAAGCCAGCGACCGCTCTTGTAGCACACAGTGGTCATCACGAGAGATTGGTGCACGATACACTGCCCTATGTGTTCCCAGGGGCATAGCAGAGTTAAGGCACTCCTTTTCAGAGTATGGCTTCGTGGCTACCACTGCACACTCAACTCTGCTGATGTGAAACACTGGACTTTACCTTGTAGACTTAGGTCACCTTTCATTTGTATGGAGCTGAATCTGCAGTGCCGTGGGATGAGTTTCTAGAAAGCAATTGCCAGCACATTATTGCCATTGAGAGAACGCAGCCTTGGCCCACAGCCACATTCCTGCAGTGAAGAGAAGATGAGCCGCTAAGGCTGTTCAGGCAGCCTTGAAGCCCAAAGCAAGTGACTTCCATTCCAGGAGAATAAAAGGCTCCCATCGGTGTCCCACTTTCAAGCTTGATGACACAGCATGTTATCTGAAGATTAAGCCTAGCTATGTAGTACTAGGGAAAGACTGCCTCCTTCTGCTAAGAAAGGTTTTCACGTGGGGAGTGCTGTACGTGCAGAAGAGCATTCCCCCGCCGGGCAAAAGTTAGGCCTTGGTGAATCTGGATGGTCCCAGAAGTCCAGCATTGTCACAGAAAAAGCTGTTCGTTGTTTTCAGGCTGGAACTAAACATCTAGCATCCGACTGCCGTAGGGAGACGTATTTGGGAGCCCACAGGTTTCACTGGTGAGGCACAGTGGTGTTTCTCCGAAGAATCCAAATGCCTCCCTGGCTACGCCAGCATGGAATGTAAGGCTGCTTGGAACGGCGTTCCTGAGGCCGTTTGAATGCTGTACAAACGAGAGCTGTCGAGCAATCCGGGCAGATCTTTGCCATTACCGCTGCACGATCACAGCCTGTAAGCCAACGAACCCAGTTGCTTCCTGGGACTCAAACGCAGCTGAAGACTAGGATAGCATTCAGTGCCCTTTCACAGATGTTACAACGAAGGTGAGTGCACAATGAATCGTGAAATACGTAACAGTGTGGCAGCCTTCCTTTAACACATGCTTCTTCGCTCCTAGGGCATAGCTAAGCTGACTAAGGGAGAAATCTGGACTTTTACTTGAGCCCAGGGGTGCCAGTTCTTTGCCGCCAAGCTCCAGTGTGCTCTTGGAGGAACTCCCAGGAAGGAACTGAGACCAGCATGCCTCATACGATGACACTCAAGTTCTTTCGTGATGCCGTCAGGCAACAAAGAAAAGATGGGCAGCAGGAGTGATTTTCAGGCAGCTTTCAAACCGCACCTGTCTCGCCTACCACGGACGAAATGAAGGTTTTGCCAGGGTTGCCCGGTTTCAGACTTGAGCTCATAAGGTTATCCTCAGTAGTTTCTGACTACCTCAAGGAAACACACGGGACCCACAGGGCTCTTCCCTGGAGACCCTTTGGGCACAGGGACCTCTGCATAGGATGAAATGGGTAAGTATTTCAGTACCTTAGGTAGGCTTCGAGGACCATGGCTGTTGCACATACAACAGTGGAAGTGTGAAAAATATACTGGTCTTCAGGCTGGATGCAAAAGTTAGCTTTCGCCTCTGTGAGAGTGCCATCCTGTGTCCCAGACTGAATCACAAGCACATTGTGCAGTAACAGTGCAGTTCTGTTTCAGTCACTGAGGACGATCCACTTGCAAAGAGAATCTGCCAGGCGCTGCTTTCGCGAGGCCTTCTGACGACTGGAACACTCTGCCTAGGCATCCCAGAAAGGAGTACGTTGCCCTTGCTATGAATGTGAAGAGTGCTCCCGGGGACCTACTTCGCCTAGGGTTCCTCAGAAGCCAGCGACCGCTCTTGTAGCACACAGTGGTCATCACGAGAGATTGGTGCACGATACACTGCCCTATGTGTTCCCAGGGGCATAGCAGAGTTAAGGCACTCCTTTTCAGAGTATGGCTTCGTGGCTACCACTGCACACTCAACTCTGCTGATGTGAAACACTGGACTTTACCTTGTAGACTTAGGTCACCTTTCATTTGTATGGAGCTGAATCTGCAGTGCCGTGGGATGAGTTTCTAGAAAGCAATTGCCAGCACATTATTGCCATTGAGAGAACGCAGCCTTGGCCCACAGCCACATTCCTGCAGTGAAGAGAAGATGAGCCGCTAAGGCTGTTCAGGCAGCCTTGAAGCCCAAAGCAAGTGACTTCCATTCCAGGAGAATAAAAGGCTCCCATCGGTGTCCCACTTTCAAGCTTGATGACACAGCATGTTATCTGAAGATTAAGCCTAGCTATGTAGTACTAGGGAAAGACTGCCTCCTTCTGCTAAGAAAGGTTTTCACGTGGGGAGTGCTGTACGTGCAGAAGAGCATTCCCCCGCCGGGCAAAAGTTAGGCCTTGGTGAATCTGGATGGTCCCAGAAGTCCAGCATTGTCACAGAAAAAGCTGTTCGTTGTTTTCAGGCTGGAACTAAACATCTAGCATCCGACTGCCGTAGGGAGACGTATTTGGGAGCCCACAGGTTTCACTGGTGAGGCACAGTGGTGTTTCTCCGAAGAATCCAAATGCCTCCCTGGCTACGCCAGCATGGAATGTAAGGCTGCTTGGAACGGCGTTCCTGAGGCCGTTTGAATGCTGTATGAACGAGAGCTGTCGAGCAATCCGGGCAGATCTTTGCCATTACCGCTGCACGATCACAGCCTGTAAGCCAACGAACCCAGTTGCTTCCTGGGACTCAAACGCAGCTGAAGACTAGGATAGCATTCAGTGCCCTTTCACAGATGTTACAACGAAGGTGAGTGCACAATGAGTCGTGAAATACCAAACAGTGTTGCAGCCTTCCTCTATCACATGCTTCTTCGCTCCTAGGGCATAGCTACGCTGACTATGGGAGAAATCTGGACTTTTACTTGAGCACAGGGGTGTCAGTTCTTTGCCGGCAAGCTCCAGTGTGCTCCTGGAGGAGCTCCCAGCAAGGAACCGAGACCAGCATGCCTCAAACGATTACACTCAAGTTCTTTCGTGATGCCGTCAGGCAGCAAAGAGAAGATGGGCAGCAGGAGTGATTTTTCTGGCAGCTTTCAAACCGCACCTGTCTCGCCTACCCCCGACGAAATGAAGGTTTTGCCAGGGTTGCCCGGTTTCAAACTTGAGCTCATAAGGTTATCCTCAGTAGTTTCTGACTACCTCAAGGAAACACACGGGACCCACAGGGCTCTTCTCTGGAGACCCTTTGGGCTCAGGGGCCTCTGCATTGGATGAAATGGGTAAGTATTTCAGGACCTTAGGTAGGCCTCGGTGAGCATGGCTGTTGCACATACTTAACAGTGTGAAGTGTGAAAAATGTACTGGTCTTCAGGCTGGATGCAAAGGTTAGCTTTCGCCTCTGTGAGATTGCTATCCTGTGTCCCAGACTGAATCACAAGCACGTTGTGCAGTAACAGTGCAGTTCTGTTTCAGTCACTGAGGACGATCCACTTGCAAAGAGAATCTGCCAGGCGCTGCTTTCGCGAGGCCTTCTGACGACTGGAACACTCTGCCTAGGCATCCCAGAAAGGAGTACGTTGCCCTTGCTATGAATGTGAAGACTGCTCCCGGAGACCTACTTTGCCTAGGCTTCCTCAGAAGCCAGCGATCGCTCTTGTAGCACACAGTGGTCATCATGAGAGACTGGTGCACGATACACTGCCCTATGTGTTCCCAGGGGCATAGCAGAGTTAAGGCACTCCTTTTCAGAGTATGGCTTCGTGGCTACCACTGCACACTCAACTCTGCTGATGTGAAACACTGGACTTTACCTTGTAGACTTAGGTCACCTTTCATTTGTATGGAGCTGAATCTGCAGTGCCGTGGGATGAGTTTCTAGAAAGCAATTGCCAGCACATTATTGCCATTGAGAGAACGCAGCCTTGGCCCACAGCCACATTCCTGCAGTGAAGAGAAGATGAGCCGCTAAGGCTGTTCAGCCAGCCTTGAAGCCCAAAGCAAGTGGCTTCCATTCCAGGAGAATGCGAACGTTCCCATCGGTGTTCCACTTCAAGCTTGATGACACAGCATGTTTATCTGAAGCTTCTGCCTACCTCTCAACTACCAGGGAAGTACTGCCTCCTTCTGCTAAGAAATGTTTTCACGTGGGGAGTGCTGTACGTGCAGAAGAGCATTCCCCCGCCGGGCAAAAGTTAGGCCTTGGTGAATCTGGATGGTCCCAGAAGTCCAGCATTGTCACAGAAAAAGCTGTCCGTTGTTTTCAGGCTGGAACTAAACATGTAGCTTCCGACTGCCTTAGGGAGACGTATTTGGGAGCCCACAGGTTTCACTTGTGAGGCACAGAGGTGTTTCTCCGAAGAATCCAAATGCCTCCCTGGCTACGCCAGCATGGAATGTAAGGCTGCTTGGAACGGCGTTCCTGAGGCCGTTTGAATGCTGTATGAACGAGAGCTGTGGAGCAATCCGGGCAGGGCTTTGCCATTACCGCTGCACGTTCACAGCCTTAAAGCCAACGAACCCAGTTGCTTCCTGGGACTCAAACACAGCAGAAGATTTGGACGGCATTCAGTGCCCTTTCACAGATGTTACAACGAAGGTGAGTGCACAATGAGTCGTGAAATACCAAACAGTGTTGCAGCCTTCCTCTATCACATGCTTCTTCTCTCCTAGGGCATAGCTAAGCTGACTATGGGAGAAATCTGGACTTTTACTTGAGCACAGGGGTGTCAGTTCTTTGCCGGCAAGCTCCAGTGTGCTCCTGGAGGAGCTCCCAGCAAGGAACCGAGACCAGCATGCCTCAAACGATTACACTCAAGTTCTTTCGTGATGCCGTCAGGCAGCAAAGAGAAGATGGGCAGCACGAGTGATTTTTCTGGCAGCTTTCAAACCGCACCTGTCTCGCCTACCCCCGACGAAATGAAGGTTTTGCCAGGGTTGCCCGGTTTCAAACTTGAGCTCATAAGGTTATCCTCAGTAGTTTCTGACTACCTCAAGGAAACACACGGGACCCACAGGGCTCTTCCCTGGAGACCCTTTGGGCACAGGGGCCTCTGCATTGGATGAAATGGGTAAGTATTTCAGTACCTTAGGTAGGCTTCGAGGACCATGGCTGTTGCACATACAACAGTGGAAGTGTGAAAAATATACTGGTCTTCAGGCTGGATGCAAAAGTTAGCTTTCGCCTCTGTGAGAGTGCCATCCTGTGTCCCAGACTGAATCACAAGCACATTGTGCAGTAACAGTGCAGTTCTCTTTCAGTCACTGAGGACGATCCACTTGCAAAGAGAATCTGCCAGGCGCTGCTTTCGCGAGGCCTTCTGACGACTGGAACACTCTGCCTAGGCATCCCAGAAAGGAGTACGTTGCCCTTGCTATGAATGTGAAGACTGCTCCCGGGGACCTACTTTGCCTAGGCTTCCTCAGAAGCCAGCGACCGCTCTTGTAGCACACAGTGGTCATCACGAGAGATTGGTGCACGATACACTGCCCTATGTGTTCCCAGGGGCATAGCAGAGTTAAGGCACTCCTTTTCAGAGTATGGCTTCGTGGCTACCACTGCACACTCAACTCTGCTGATGTGAAACACTGGACTTTACCTTGTAGACTTAGGTCACCTTTCATTTGTATGGAGCTGAATCTGCAGTGCCGTGGGATGAGTTTCTAGAAAGCAATTGCCAGCACATTATTGCCATTGAGAGAACGCAGCCTTGGCCCACAGCCACATTCCTGCAGTGAAGAGAAGATGAGCCGCTAAGGCTGTTCAGCCAGCCTTGAAGCCCAAAGCAAGTGGCTTCCATTCCAGGAGAATGCGAACGTTCCCATCGTTGTTCCACTTCAAGCTTGATGACACAGCATGTTTATCTGAAGCTTCTGCCTACCTCTCAACTACCAGGGAAGTACTGCCTCCTTCTGCTAAGAAATGTTTTCACGTGGGGAGTGCTGTACGTGCAGAAGAGCATTCCCCCGCCGGGCAAAAGTTAGGCCTTGGTGAATCTGGATGGTCCCAGAAGTCCAGCATTGTCACAGAAAAAGCTGTCCGTTGTTTTCAGGCTGGAACTAAACAGGTAGCTTCCGACTGCCTTAGGGAGACGTATTTGGGAGCCCACAGGTTTCACTTGTGAGGCACAGAGGTGTTTCTCCGAAGAATCCAAATGCCTCCCTGGCTACGCCAGCATGGAATGTAAGGCTGCTTGGAACGGCGTTCCTGAGGCCGTTTGAATGCTGTAAGAACGAGAGCTGTGGAGCAATCCGGGCAGGGCTTTGCCATTACCGCTGCACGTTCACAGCCTTAAAGCCAACGAACCCAGTTGCTTCCTGGGACTCAAACACAGCAGAAGATTTGGACGGCATTCAGTGCCCTTTCACAGATGTTACAACGAAGGTGAGTGCACAATGAGTCGTGAAATACCAAACAGTGTTGCAGCCTTCCTCTATCACATGCTTCTTCGCTCCTAGGGCATAGCTAAGCTGACTATGGGAGAAATCTGGACTTTTACTTGAGCACAGGGGTGTCACTTCTTTGCCGGCAAGCTCCCGTGTGCTCCTGGAGGAGCTCCCAGCAAGGAACCGAGACCAGCATGCCTCAAACGATTACACTCAAGTTCTTTCGTGATGCCGTCAGGCAGCAAAGAGAAGATGGGCAGCAGGAGTGATTTTTCTGGAAGCTTTCAAACCGCACCTGTCTCGCCTACCCCCGACGAAATGAAGGTTTTGCCAGGGTTGCCCGGTTTCAAACTTGAGCTCATAAGGTTATCCTCAGTAGTTTCTGACTACCTCAAGGAAACACACGGGACCCACAGGGCTCTTCCCTGGAGACCCTTTGGGCACAGGGGCCTCTGCATTGGATGAAATGGGTAAGTATTTCAGTACCTTAGGTAGGCCTCGGTGAGCATGGCTGTTGCACATACTTAACAGTGTGAAGTGTGAAAAATGTACAGGTCTTCAGGCTGGATGCAAAGGTTAGCTTTCGCCTCTGTGAGATTGCTATCCTGTGTCCCAGACTGAATCACAAGCACGTTGTGCAATAACAGTGCAGTTCTGTTTCAGTCACTGAGGACGATCCACTTGCAAAGAGAATCTGCCAGGCGCTGCTTTCGCGAGGCCTTCTGACGACTGGAACACTCTGCCTAGGCATCCCAGAAAGGAGTACGTTGCCCTTGCTATGAATGTGAAGACTGCTCCCGGAGACCTACTTCGCCTAGGCTTCCTCAGAAGCCAGCGACCGCTCTTGTAGCACACAGTGGTCATCATGAGAGATTGGTGCACGATACACTGCCCTATGTGTTCCCAGGGGCATAGCAGAGTTAAGGCACTCCTTTTCAGAGTATGGCTTCGTGGCTACCACTGCACACTCAACTCTGCTGATGTGAAACACTGGACTTTACCTTGTAGACTTAGGTCACCTTTCATTTGTATGGAGCTGAATCTGCAGTGCCGTGGGATGAGTTTCTGGAAAGCAATTGCCAGCACATTATTGCCATTGAGAGAACGCAGCCTTGGCCCAAAGCCACATTCCTGCAGTGAAGAGAAGATGAGCCGCTAAGGCTGTTCAGGCAGCCTTGAAGCCCAAAGCAAGTGACTTCCATTCCAGGAGAATAAAAGGCTCCCATCGGTGTCCCACTTTCAAGCTTGATGACACAGCATGTTATCTGAAGATTAAGCCTAGCTATGTAGTACTAGGGAAAGACTGCCTCCTTCTGCTAAGAAAGGTTTTCACGTGGGGAGTGCTGTACGTGCAGAAGAGCATTCCCCCGCCGGGCAAAAGTTAGGCCTTGGTGAATCTGGATGGTCCCAGAAGTCCAGCATTGTCACAGAAAAAGCTGTTCGTTGTTTTCAGGCTGGAACTAAACATCTAGCATCCGACTGCCGTAGGGAGACGTATTTGGGAGCCCACAGGTTTCACTGGTGAGGCACAGTGGTGTTTCTCCGAAGAATCCAAATGCCTCCCTGGCTACGCCAGCATGGAATGTAAGGCTGCTTGGAACGGCGTTCCTGAGGCCGTTTGAATGCTGTACAAACGAGAGCTGTCGAGCAATCCGGGCAGATCTTTGCCATTACCGCTGCACGATCACAGCCTGTAAGCCAACGAACCCAGTTGCTTCCTGGGACTCAAACGCAGCTGAAGACTAGGATAGCATTCAGTGCCCTTTCACAGATGTTACAACGAAGGTGAGTGCACAATGAATCGTGAAATACGTAACAGTGTGGCAGCCTTCCTTTAACACATGCTTCTTCGCTCCTAGGGCATAGCTAAGCTGACTAAGGGAGAAATCTGGACTTTTACTTGAGCCCAGGGGTGCCAGTTCTTTGCCGCCAAGCTCCAGTGTGCTCTTGGAGGAACTCCCAGGAAGGAACCGAGACCAGCATGCCTCATACGATGACACTCAAGTTCTTTCGTGATGCCGTCAGACAACAAAGAAAAGATGGGCAGCAGGAGTGATTTTCAGGCAGCTTTCAAACCGCACCTGTCTCGCCTACCACGGACGAAATGAAGGTTTTGCCAGGGTTGCCCGGTTTCAAACTTGAGCTCATAAGGTTATCCTCAGTAGTTTCTGACTACCTCAAGGAAACACACGGGACCCACAGGGCTCTTCCCTGGAGACCCTTTGGGCACAGGGACCTCTGCATAGGATGAAATGGGTAAGTATTTCAGTACCTTAGGTAGGCTTCGAGGACCATGGCTGTTGCACATACAACAGTGGAAGTGTGAAAAATATACTGGTCTTCAGGCTGGATGCAAAAGTTAGCTTTCGCCTCTGTGAGAGTGCCATCCTGTGTCCCAGACTGAATCACAAGCACATTGTGCAGTAACAGTGCAGTTCTCTTTCAGTCACTGAGGACGATCCACTTGCAAAGAGAATCTGCCAGGCGCTGCTTTCGCGAGGCCTTCTGACGACTGGAACACTCTGCCTAGGCATCCCAGAAAGGAGTACGTTGCCCTTGCTATGAATGTGAAGACTGCTCCCGGGGACCTACTTTGCCTAGGCTTCCTCAGAAGCCAGCGACCGCTCTTGTAGCACACAGTGGTCATCACGAGAGATTGGTGCACGATACACTGCCCTATGTGTTCCCAGGGGCATAGCAGAGTTAAGGCACTCCTTTTCAGAGTATGGCTTCGTGGCTACCACTGCACACTCAACTCTGCTGATGTGAAACACTGGACTTTACCTTGTAGACTTAGGTCACCTTTCATTTGTATGGATCTGAATCTGCAGTGCCGTGGGATGAGTTTCTAGAAAGCAATTGCCAGCACATTATTGCCATTGAGAGAACGCAGCCTTGGCCCAGAGCCACATTCCTGCAGTGAAGAGAAGATGAGCCGCTAAGGCTGTTCAGCCAGCCTTGAAGCCCAAAGCAAGTGGCTTCCATTCCAGGAGAATGCGAACGTTCCCATCGGTGTTCCACTTCAAGCTTGATGACACAGCATGTTTATCTGAAGCTTCTGCCTACCTCTCAACTACCAGGGAAGTACTGCCTCCTTCTGCTAAGAAATGTTTTCACGTGGGGAGTGCTGTACGTGCAGAAGAGCATTCCCCCGCCGGGCAAAAGTTAGGCCTTGGTGAATCTGGATGGTCCCAGAAGTCCAGCATTGTCACAGAAAAAGCTGTCCGTTGTTTTCAGGCTGGAACTAAACAGGTAGCTTCCGACTGCCTTAGGGAGACGTATTTGGGAGCCCACAGGTTTCACTTGTGAGGCACAGAGGTGTTTCTCCAAAGAATCCAAATGCCTCCCTGGCTACGCCAGCATGGAATGTAAGGCTGCTTGGAACGGCGTTCCTGAGGCCGTTTGAATGCTGTAAGAACGAGAGCTGTGGAGCAATCCGGGCAGGGCTTTGCCATTACCGCTGCACGTTCACAGCCTTAAAGCCAATGAACCCAGTTGCTTCCTGGGACTCAAACACAGCAGAAGATTTGGACGGCATTCAGTGCCCTTTCACAGATGTTACAACGAAGGTGAGTGCACAATGAGTCGTGAAATACCAAACAGTGTTGCAGCCTTCCTCTATCACATGCTTCTTCGCTCCTAGGGCATAGCTAAGCTGACTATGGGAGAAATCTGGACTTTTACTTGAGCACAGGGGTGTCACTTCTTTGCCGGCAAGCTCCAGTGTGCTCCTGGAGGAGCTCCCAGCAAGGAACCGAGACCAGCATGCCTCAAACGATTACACTCAAGTTCTTTCGTGATGCCGTCAGGCAGCAAAGAGAAGATGGGCAGCACGAGTGATTTTTCTGGCAGCTTTCAAACCGCACCTGTCTCGCTTACCCCCGACGAAATGAAGGTTTTGCCAGGGTTGCCCGGTTTCAAACTTGAGCTCATAAGGTTATCCTCAGTAGTTTCTGACTACCTCAAGGAAACACACGGGACCCACAGGGCTCTTCCCTGGAGACCCTTTGGGCACAGGGGCCTCTGCATTGGATGAAATGGGTAAGTATTTCAGTACCTTAGGTAGGCCTCGGTGAGCATGGCTGTTGCACATACTTAACAGTGTGAAGTGTGAAAAATGTACAGGTCTTCAGGCTGGATGCAAAGGTTAGCTTTCGCCTCTGTGAGATTGCTATCCTGTGTCCCAGACTGAATCACAAGCACGTTGTGCAGTAACAGTGCAGTTCTGTTTTAGTCACTGAGGACGATCCACTTTCAAAGAGAATCTGCCAGGCGCTGCTTTCGCGAGGCCTTCTGACGACTGGAACACTCTGCCTAGGCATCCCAGAAAGGAGTACGTTGCCCTTGCTATGAATGTGAAGACTGCTCCCGGAGACCTACTTTGCCTAGGCTTCCTCAGAAGCCAGCGATCGCTCTTGTAGCACACAGTGGTCATCATGAGAGACTGGTGCACGATACACTGCCCTATGTGTTCCCAGGGGCATAGCAGAGTTAAGGCACTCCTTTTCAGAGTATGGCTTCGTGGCTACCACTGCACACTCAACTCTGCTGATGTGAAACACTGGACTTTACCTTGTAGACTTAGGTCACCTTTCATTTGTATGGAGCTGAATCTGCAGTGCCGTGGGATGAGTTTCTAGAAAGCAATTGCCAGCACATTATTGCCATTGAGAGAACGCAGCCTTGGCCCACAGCCACATTCTGCAGTGAAGAGAAGATGAGCCGCTAAGGCTGTTCAGGCAGCCTTGAAGCCCAAAGCAAGTGACTTCCATTCCAGGAGAATAAAAGGCTCCCATCGGTGTCCCACTTTCAAGCTTGATGACACAGCATGTTATCTGAAGATTAAGCCTAGCTATGTAGTACTAGGGAAAGACTGCCTCCTTCTGCTAAGAAAGGTTTTCACGTGGGGAGTGCTGTACGTGCAGAAGAGCATTCCCCCGCCGGGCAAAAGTTAGGCCTTGGTGAATCTGGATGGTCCCAGAAGTCCAGCATTGTCACAGAAAAAGCTGTTCGTTGTTTTCAGGCTGGAACTAAACATCTAGCATCCGACTGCCGTAGGGAGACGTATTTGGGAGCCCACAGGTTTCACTGGTGAGGCACAGTGGTGTTTCTCCGAAGAATCCAAATGCCTCCCTGGCTACGCCAGCATGGAATGTAAGGCTGCTTGGAACGGCGTTCCTGAGGCCGTTTGAATGCTGTACAAACGAGAGCTGTCGAGCAATCCGGGCAGATCTTTGCCATTACCGCTGCACGATCACAGCCTGTAAGCCAACGAACCCAGTTGCTTCCTGGGACTCAAACGCAGCTGAAGACTAGGATAGCATTCAGTGCCCTTTCACAGATGTTACAACGAAGGTGAGTGCACAATGAATCGTGAAATACGTAACAGTGTGGCAGCCTTCCTTTAACACATGCTTCTTCGCTCCTAGGGCATAGCTAAGCTGACTAAGGGAGAAATCTGGACTTTTACTTGAGCCCAGGGGTGCCAGTTCTTTGCCGCCAAGCTCCAGTGTGCTCTTGGAGGAACTCCCAGGAAGGAACCGAGACCAGCATGCCTCATACGATGACACTCAAGTTCTTTCGTGATGCCGTCAGGCAACAAAGAAAAGATGGGCAGCAGGAGTGATTTTCAGGCAGCTTTCAAACCGCACCTGTCTCGCCTACCACGGACGAAATGAAGGTTTTGCCAGGGTTGCCCGGTTTCAAACTTGAGCTCATAAGGTTATCCTCAGTAGTTTCTGACTACCTCAAGGAAACACACGGGACCCACAGGGCTCTTCCCTGGAGACCCTTTGGGCACAGGGACCTCTGCATAGGATGAAATGGGTAAGTATTTCAGTACCTTAGGTAGGCTTCGAGGACCATGGCTGTTGCACATACAACAGTGGAAGTGTGAAAAATATACTGGTCTTCAGGCTGGATGCAAAAGTTAGCTTTCGCCTCTGTGAGAGTGCCATCCTGTGTCCCAGACTGAATCACAAGCACATTGTGCAGTAACAGTGCAGTTCTCTTTCAGTCACTGAGGACGATCCACTTGCAAAGAGAATCTGCCAGGCGCTGCTTTCGCGAGGCCTTCTGACGACTGGAACACTCTGCCTAGGCATCCCAGAAAGGAGTACGTTGCCCTTGCTATGAATGTGAAGACTGCTCCCGGGGACCTACTTTGCCTAGGCTTCCTCAGAAGCCAGCGACCGCTCTTGTAGCACACAGTGGTCATCACGAGAGATTGGTGCACGATACACTGCCCTATGTGTTCCCAGGGGCATAGCAGAGTTAAGGCACTCCTTTTCAGAGTATGGCTTCGTGGCTACCACTGCACACTCAACTCTGCTGATGTGAAACACTGGACTTTACCTTGTAGACTTAGGTCACCTTTCATTTGTATGGAGCTGAATCTGCAGTGCCGTGGGATGAGTTTCTAGAAAGCAATTGCCAGCACATTATTGCCATTGAGAGAACGCAGCCTTGGCCCAGAGCCACATTCCTGCAGTGAAGAGAAGATGAGCCGCTAAGGCTGTTCAGCCAGCCTTGAAGCCCAAAGCAAGTGGCTTCCATTCCAGGAGAATGCGAACGTTCCCATCGGTGTTCCACTTCAAGCTTGATGACACAGCATGTTTATCTGAAGCTTCTGCCTACCTCTCAACTACCAGGGAAGTACTGCCTCCTTCTGCTAAGAAATGTTTTCACGTGGGGAGTGCTGTACGTGCAGAAGAGCATTCCCCCGCCGGGCAAAAGTTAGGCCTTGGTGAATCTGGATGGTCCCAGAAGTCCAGCATTGTCACAGAAAAAGCTGTCCGTTGTTTTCAGGCTGGAACTAAACAGGTAGCTTCCGACTGCCTTAGGGAGACGTATTTGGGAGCCCACAGGTTTCACTTGTGAGGCACAGAGGTGTTTCTCCGAAGAATCCAAATGCCTCCCTGGCTACGCCAGCATGGAATGTAAGGCTGCTTGGAACGGCGTTCCTGAGGCCGTTTGAATGCTGTATGAACGAGAGCTGTGGAGCAATCCGGGCAGGGCTTTGCCATTACCGCTGCACGTTCACAGCCTTAAAGCCAACGAACCCAGTTGCTTCCTGGGACTCAAACACAGCAGAAGATTTGGACGGCATTCAGTGCCCTTTCACAGATGTTACAACGAAGGTGAGTGCACAATGAGTCGTGAAATACCAAACAGTGTTGCAGCCTTCCTCTATCACATGCTTCTTCGCTCCTAGGGCATAGCTAAGCTGACTATGGGAGAAATCTGGACTTTTACTTGAGCACAGGGGTGTCACTTCTTTGCCGGCAAGCTCCAGTGTGCTCCTGGAGGAGCTCCCAGCAAGGAACCGAGACCAGCATGCCTCAAACGATTACACTCAAGTTCTTTCGTGATGCCGTCAGGCAGCAAAGAGAAGATGGGCAGCACGAGTGATTTTTCTGGCAGCTTTCAAACCGCACCTGTCTCGCTTACCCCCGACGAAATGAAGGTTTTGCCAGGGTTGCCCGGTTTCAAACTTGAGCTCATAAGGTTATCCTCAGTAGTTTCTGACTACCTCAAGGAAACACACGGGACCCACAGGGCTCTTCCCTGGAGACCCTTTGGGCACAGGGGCCTCTGCATTGGATGAAATGGGTAAGTATTTCAGTACCTTAGGTAGGCCTCGGTGAGCATGGCTGTTGCACATACTTAACAGTGTGAAGTGTGAAAAATGTACAGGTCTTCAGGCTGGATGCAAAGGTTAGCTTTCGCCTCTGTGAGATTGCTATCCTGTGTCCCAGACTGAATCACAAGCACGTTGTGCAGTAACAGTGCAGTTCTGTTTTAGTCACTGAGGACGATCCACTTGCAAAGAGAATCTGCCAGGCGCTGCTTTCGCGAGGCCTTCTGACGACTGGAACACTCTGCCTAGGCATCCCAGAAAGGAGTACGTTGCCCTTGCTATGAATGTGAAGACTGCTCCCGGAGACCTACTTTGCCTAGGCTTCCTCAGAAGCCAGCGATCGCTCTTGTAGCACACAGTGGTCATCATGAGAGACTGGTGCACGATACACTGCCCTATGTGTTCCCAGGGGCATAGCAGAGTTAAGGCACTCCTTTTCAGAGTATGGCTTCGTGGCTACCACTGCACACTCAACTCTGCTGATGTGAAACACTGGACTTTACCTTGTAGACTTAGGTCACCTTTCATTTGTATGGAGCTGAATCTGCAGTGCCGTGGGATGAGTTTCTAGAAAGCAATTGCCAGCACATTATTGCCATTGAGAGAACGCAGCCTTGGCCCACAGCCACATTCCTGCAGTGAAGAGAAGATGAGCCGCTAAGGCTGTTCAGGCAGCCTTGAAGCCCAAAGCAAGTGACTTCCATTCCAGGAGAATAAAAGGCTCCCATCGGTGTCCCACTTTCAAGCTTGATGACACAGCATGTTATCTGAAGATTAAGCCTAGCTATGTAGTACTAGGGAAAGACTGCCTCCTTCTGCTAAGAAAGGTTTTCACGTGGGGAGTGCTGTACGTGCAGAAGAGCATTCCCCCGCCGGGCAAAAGTTAGGCCTTGGTGAATCTGGATGGTCCCAGAAGTCCAGCATTGTCACAGAAAAAGCTGTTCGTTGTTTTCAGGCTGGAACTAAACATCTAGCATCCGACTGCCGTAGGGAGACGTATTTGGGAGCCCACAGGTTTCACTGGTGAGGCACAGTGGTGTTTCTCCGAAGAATCCAAATGCCTCCCTGGCTACGCCAGCATGGAATGTAAGGCTGCTTGGAACGGCGTTCCTGAGGCCGTTTGAATGCTGTACAAACGAGAGCTGTCGAGCAATCCGGGCAGATCTTTGCCATTACCGCTGCACGATCACAGCCTGTAAGCCAACGAACCCAGTTGCTTCCTGGGACTCAAACGCAGCTGAAGACTAGGATAGCATTCAGTGCCCTTTCACAGATGTTACAACGAAGGTGAGTGCACAATGAATCGTGAAATACGTAACAGTGTGGCAGCCTTCCTTTAACACATGCTTCTTCGCTCCTAGGGCATAGCTAAGCTGACTAAGGGAGAAATCTGGACTTTTACTTGAGCCCAGGGGTGCCAGTTCTTTGCCGCCAAGCTCCAGTGTGCTCTTGGAGGAACTCCCAGGAAGGAACCGAGACCAGCATGCCTCATACGATGACACTCAAGTTCTTTCGTGATGCCGTCAGGCAACAAAGAAAAGATGGGCAGCAGGAGTGATTTTCAGGCAGCTTTCAAAGCGCACCTGTCTCGCCTACCCCCGACGAAATGAAGGTTTTGCCAGGGTTGCCGGTTTCAACCTTGAGCTCATAAGGTTATCCTCAGTAGTTTCTGACTACCTCAAGGAAACACACGGGACCCACAGGGCTCTTCTCTGGAGACCCTTTGGGCTCAGGGGCCTCTGCATTGGATGAAATGGGTAAGTATTTCAGGACCTTAGGTAGGCCTCGGTGAGCATGGCTGTTGCACATACTTAACAGTGTGAAGTGTGAAAAATGTACTGGTGTTCAGGCTGGATGCAAAGGTTAGCTTTCGCCTCTGTGAGATTGCTATCCTGTGTCCCAGACTGAATCACAAGCACGTTGTGCAGTAACAGTGCAATTCTGTTTCAGTCACTGAGGACGATCCACTTGCAAAGAGAATCTGCCAGGCGCTGCTTTCGCGAGGCCTTTTGACGAATGGAACACTCTGCCTAGGCATCCCAGAAAGGAGTACGTTGCCCTTGCTATGAATGTGAAGAGTGCTCCCGGGGACCTACTTCGCCTAGGGTTCCTCAGAAGCCAGCGACCGCTCTTGTAGCACACAGTGGTCATCACGAGAGATTGGTGCACGATACACTGCCCTATGTGTTCCCAGGGGCATAGCAGAGTTAAGGCACTCCTTTTCAGAGTATGGCTTCGTGGCTACCACTGCACACACAACTCTGCTGATGTGAAACACTGGACTTTACCTTGTAGACTTAGGTCACCTTTCATTTGTATGGAGCTGAATCTGCAGTGCCGTGGGATGAGTTTCTAGAAAGCAATTGCCAGCACATTATTGCCATTGAGAGAACGCAGCCTTGGCCCAAAGCCACATTCCTGCAGTGAAGAGAAGATGAGCCGCTAAGGCTGTTCAGGCAGCCTTGAAGCCCAAAGCAAGTGACTTCCATTCCAGGAGAATAAAAGGCTCCCATCGGTGTCCCACTTTCAAGCTTGATGACACAGCATGTTATCTGAAGATTAAGCCTAGCTATGTAGTACTAGGGAAAGACTGCCTCCTTCTGCTAAGAAAGGTTTTCACGTGGGGAGTGCTGTACGTGCAGAAGAGCATTCCCCCGCCGGGCAAAAGTTAGGCCTTGGTGAATCTGGATGGTCCCAGAAGTCCAGCATTGTCACAGAAAAAGCTGTTCGTTGTTTTCAGGCTGGAACTAAACATCTAGCATCCGACTGCCGTAGGGAGACGTATTTGGGAGCCCACAGGTTTCACTGGTGAGGCACAGAGGTGTTTCTCCGAAGAATCCAAATGCCTCCCTGGCTACGCCAGCATGGAATGTAAGGCTGCTTGGAACGGCGTTCCTGAGGCCGTTTGAATGCTGTACAAACGAGAGCTGTCGAGCAATCCGGGCAGATCTTTGCCATTACCGCTGCACGATCACAGCCTGTAAGCCAACGAACCCAGTTGCTTCCTGGGACTCAAACGCAGCTGAAGACTAGGATAGCATTCAGTGCCCTTTCACAGATGTTACAACGAAGGTGAGTGCACAATGAATCGTGAAATACGTAACAGTGTGGCAGCCTTCCTTTAACACATGCTTCTTCGCTCCTAGGGCATAGCTAAGCTGACTAAGGGAGAAATCTGGACTTTTACTTGAGCCCAGGGGTGCCAGTTCTTTGCCGCCAAGCTCCAGTGTGCTCTTGGAGGAACTCCCAGGAAGGAACCGAGACCAGCATGCCTCATACGATGACACTCAAGTTCTTTCGTGATGCCGTCAGGCAACAAAGAAAAGATGGGCAGCAGGAGTGATTTTCAGGCAGCTTTCAAACCGCACCTGTCTCGCCTACCCCCGACGAAATGAAGGTTTTGCCAGGGTTGCCGGTTTCAACCTTGAGCTCATAAGGTTATCCTCAGTAGTTTCTGACTACCTCAAGGAAACACACGGGACCCACAGGGCTCTTCCCTGGAGACCCTTTGGGCACAGGGACCTCTGCATAGGATGAAATGGGTAAGTATTTCAGTACCTTAGGTAGGCTTCGAGGACCATGGCTGTTGCACATACAACAGTGGAAGTGTGAAAAATATACTGGTCTTCAGGCTGGATGCAAAAGTTAGCTTTCGCCTCTGTGAGAGTGCCATCCTGTGTCCCAGACTGAATCACAAGCACATTGTGCAGTAACAGTGCAGTTCTGTTTCAGTCACTGAGGACGATCCACTTGCAAAGAGAATCTGCCAGGCGCTGCTTTCGCGAGGCCTTCTGACGACTGGAACACTCTGCCTAGGCATCCCAGAAAGGAGTACGTTGCCCTTGCTATGAATGTGAAGACTGCTCCAGGGGACCTACTTTGCCTAGGCTTCCTCAGAAGCCAGCGACCGCTCTTGTAGCACACAGTGGTCATCACGAGAGATTGGTGCACGATACACTGCCCTATGTGTTCCCAGGGGCATAGCAGAGTTAAGGCACTCCTTTTCAGAGTATGGCTTCGTGGCTACCACTGCACACTCAACTCTGCTGATGTGAAACACTGGACTTTACCTTGTAGACTTAGGTCACCTTTCATTTGTATGGAGCTGAATCTGCAGTGCCGTGGGATGAGTTTCTAGAAAGCAATTGCCAGCACATTATTGCCATTGAGAGAACGCAGCCTTGGCCCAAAGCCACATTCCTGCAGTGAAGAGAAGATGAGCCGCTAAGGCTGTTCAGGCAGCCTTGAAGCCCAAAGCAAGTGACTTCCATTCCAGGAGAATAAAAGGCTCCCATCGGTGTCCCACTTTCAAGCTTGATGACACAGCATGTTATCTGAAGATTAAGCCTAGCTATGTAGTACTAGGGAAAGACTGCCTCCTTCTGCTAAGAAAGGTTTTCACGTGGGGAGTGCTGTACGTGCAGAAGAGCATTCCCCCGCCGGGCAAAAGTTAGGCCTTGGTGAATCTGGATGGTCCCAGAAGTCCAGCATTGTCACAGAAAAAGCTGTTCGTTGTTTTCAGGCTGGAACTAAACATCTAGCATCCGACTGCCGTAGGGAGACGTATTTGGGAGCCCACAGGTTTCACTGGTGAGGCACAGTGGTGTTTCTCCGAAGAATCCAAATGCCTCCCTGGCTACGCCAGCATGGAATGTAAGGCTGCTTGGAACGGCGTTCCTGAGGCCGTTTGAATGCTGTATGAACGAGAGCTGTGGAGCAATCCGGGCAGGGCTTTGCCATTACCGCTGCACTTTCACAGCCTTAAAGCCAGCGAACCCAGTTGCTTCCTGGGACTCAAACACAGCAGAAGATTTGGACGGCATTCAGTGCCCTTTCACAGATGTTACAACGAAGGTGAGTGCACAATGAGTCGTGAAATACCAAACAGTGTTGCAGCCTTCCTCTATCACATGCTTCTTCGCTCCTAGGGCATAGCTAAGCTGACTATGGGAGAAATCTGGACTTTTACTTGAGCACAGGGGTGTCAGTTCTTTGCCGGCAAGCTCCAGTGTGCTCCTGGAGGAGCTCCCAGCAAGGAACCGAGACCAGCATGCCTCAAACGATTACACTCAAGTTCTTTCGTGATGCCGTCAGGAAGCAAAGAGAAGATGGGCAGCAGGAGTGATTTTTCTGGCAGCTTTCAAACCGCACCTGTCTCGCCTACCCCCGACGAAATGAAGGTTTTGCCAGGGTTGCCCGGTTTCAAACTTGAGCTCATAAGGTTATCCTCAGTAGTTTCTGACTACCTCAAGGAAACACACGGGACCCACAGGGCTCTTCTCTGGAGACCCTTTGGGCTCAGGGGCCTCTGCATTGGATGAAATGGGTAAGTATTTCAGGACCTTAGGTAGGCCTCGGTGAGCATGGCTGTTGCACATACTTAACAGTGTGAAGTGTGAAAAATGTACTGGTCTTCAGGCTGGATGCAAAGGTTAGCTTTCGCCTCTGTGAGATTGCTATCCTGTGTCCCAGACTGAATCACAAGCACGTTGTGCAGTAACAGTGCAGTTCTGTTTCAGTCACTGAGGACGATCCACTTGCAAAGAGAATCTGCCAGGCGCTGCTTTCGCGAGGCCTTTTGACGACTGGAACACTCTGCCTAGGCATCCCAGAAAGGAGTACGTTGCCCTTGCTATGAATGTGAAGAGTGCTCCCGGGGACCTACTTCGCCTAGGGTTCCTCAGAAGCCAGCGACCGCTCTTGTAGCACACAGTGGTCATCACGAGAGATTGGTGCACGATACACTGCCCTATGTGTTCCCAGGGGCATAGCAGAGTTAAGGCACTCCTTTTCAGAGTATGGCTTCGTGGCTACCACTGCACACTCAACTCTGCTGATGTGAAACACTGGACTTTACCTTGTAGACTTAGGTCACCTTTCATTTGTATGGAGCTGAATCTGCAGTGCCGTGGGATGAGTTTCTAGAAAGCAATTGCCAGCACATTATTGCCATTGAGAGAACGCAGCCTTGGCCCACAGCCACATTCCTGCAGTGAAGAGAAGATGAGCCGCTAAGGCTGTTCAGGCAGCCTTGAAGCCCAAGGCAAGTGACTTCCATTCCAGGAGAATAAAAGGCTCCCATCGGTGTCCCACTTTCAAGCTTGATGACACAGCATGTTATCTGAAGATTAAGCCTAGCTATGTAGTACTAGGGAAAGACTGCCTCCTTCTGCTAAGAAAGGTTTTCACGTGGGGAGTGCTGTACGTGCAGAAGAGCATTCCCCCGCCGGGCAAAAGTTAGGCCTTGGTGAATCTGGATGGTCCCAGAAGTCCAGCATTGTCACAGAAAAAGCTGTTCGTTGTTTTCAGGCTGGAACTAAACATCTAGCATCCGACTGCCGTAGGGAGACGTATTTGGGAGCCCACAGGTTTCACTGGTGAGGCACAGTGGTGTTTCTCCGAAGAATCCAAATGCCTCCCTGGCTACGCCAGCATGGAATGTAAGGCTGCTTGGAACGGCGTTCCTGAGGCCGTTTGAATGCTGTATGAACGAGAGCTGTCGAGCAATCCGGGCAGATCTTTGCCATTACCGCTGCACGATCACAGCCTGTAAGCCAACGAACCCAGTTGCTTCCTGGGACTCAAACGCAGCTGAAGACTAGGATAGCATTCAGTGCCCTTTCACAGATGTTACAACGAAGGTGAGTGCACAATGAGTCGTGAAATACCAAACAGTGTTGCAGCCTTCCTCTATCACATGCTTCTTCGCTCCTAGGGCATAGCTACGCTGACTATGGGAGAAATCTGGACTTTTACTTGAGCACAGGGGTGTCAGTTCTTTGCCGGCAAGCTCCAGTGTGCTCCTGGAGGAGCTCCCAGCAAGGAACCGAGACCAGCATGCCTCAAACGATTACACTCAAGTTCTTTCGTGATGCCGTCAGGCAGCAAAGAGAAGATGGGCAGCAGGAGTGATTTTTCTGGCAGCTTTCAAACCGCACCTGTCTCGCCTACCCCCGACGAAATGAAGGTTTTGCCAGGGTTGCCCGGTTTCAAACTTGAGCTCATAAGGTTATCCTCAGTAGTTTCTGACTACCTCAAGGAAACACACGGGACCCACAGGGCTCTTCTCTGGAGACCCTTTGGGCTCAGGGGCCTCTGCATTGGATGAAATGGGTAAGTATTTCAGGACCTTAGGTAGGCCTCGGTGAGCATGGCTGTTGCACATACTTAACAGTGTGAAGTGTGAAAAATGTACTGGTCTTCAGGCTGGATGCAAAGGTTAGCTTTCGCCTCTGTGAGATTGCTATCCTGTGTCCCAGACTGAATCACAAGCACGTTGTGCAGTAACAGTGCAGTTCTGTTTCAGTCACTGAGGACGATCCACTTGCAAAGAGAATCTGCCAGGCGCTGCTTTCGCGAGGCCTTCTGACGACTGGAACACTCTGCCTAGGCATCCCAGAAAGGAGTACGTTGCCCTTGCTATGAATGTGAAGAGTGCTCCCGGGGACCTACTTCGCCTAGGGTTCCTCAGAAGCCAGCGACCGCTCTTGTAGCACACAGTGGTCATCACGAGAGATTGGTGCACGATACACTGCCCTATGTGTTCCCAGGGGCATAGCAGAGTTAAGGCACTCCTTTTCAGAGTATGGCTTCGTGGCTACCACCGCACACTCAACTCTGCTGATGTGAAACACTGGACTTTACCTTGTAGACTTAGGTCACCTTTCATTTGTATGGAGCTGAATCTGCAGTGCCGTGGGATGAGTTTCTAGAAAGCAATTGCCAGCACATTATTGCCATTGAGAGAACGCAGCCTTGGCCCACAGCCACATTCCTGCAGTGAAGAGAAGATGAGCCGCTAAGGCTGTTCAGGCAGCCTTGAAGCCCAAAGCAAGTGACTTCCATTCCAGGAGAATAAAAGGCTCCCATCGGTGTCCCACTTTCAAGCTTGATGACACAGCATGTTATCTGAAGATTAAGCCTAGCTATGTAGTACTAGGGAAAGACTGCCTCCTTCTGCTAAGAAAGGTTTTCACGTGGGGAGTGCTGTACGTGCAGAAGAGCATTCCCCCGCCGGGCAAAAGTTAGGCCTTGGTGAATCTGGATGGTCCCAGAAGTCCAGCATTGTCACAGAAAAAGCTGTTCGTTGTTTTCAGGCTGGAACTAAACATCTAGCATCCGACTGCCGTAGGGAGACGTATTTGGGAGCCCACAGGTTTCACTGGTGAGGCACAGTGGTGTTTCTCCGAAGAATCCAAATGCCTCCCTGGCTACGCCAGCATGGAATGTAAGGCTGCTTGGAACGGCGTTCCTGAGGCCGTTTGAATGCTGTACAAACGAGAGCTGTCGAGCAATCCGGGCAGATCTTTGCCATTACCGCTGCACGATCACAGCCTGTAAGCCAACGAACCCAGTTGCTTCCTGGGACTCAAACGCAGCTGAAGACTAGGATAGCATTCAGTGCCCTTTCACAGATGTTACAACGAAGGTGAGTGCACAATGAATCGTGAAATACGTAACAGTGTGGCAGCCTTCCTTTAACACATGCTTCTTCGCTCCTAGGGCATAGCTAAGCTGACTAAGGGAGAAATCTGGACTTTTACTTGAGCCCAGGGGTGCCAGTTCTTTGCCGCCAAGCTCCAGTGTGCTCTTGGAGGAACTCCCAGGAAGGAACTGAGACCAGCATGCCTCATACGATGACACTCAAGTTCTTTCGTGATGCCGTCAGGCAACAAAGAAAAGATGGGCAGCAGGAGTGATTTTCAGGCAGCTTTCAAACCGCACCTGTCTCGCCTACCACGGACGAAATGAAGGTTTTGCCAGGGTTGCCCGGTTTCAGACTTGAGCTCATAAGGTTATCCTCAGTAGTTTCTGACTACCTCAAGGAAACACACGGGACCCACAGGGCTCTTCCCTGGAGACCCTTTGGGCACAGGGACCTCTGCATAGGATGAAATGGGTAAGTATTTCAGTACCTTAGGTAGGCTTCGAGGACCATGGCTGTTGCACATACAACAGTGGAAGTGTGAAAAATATACTGGTCTTCAGGCTGGATGCAAAAGTTAGCTTTCGCCTCTGTGAGAGTGCCATCCTGTGTCCCAGACTGAATCACAAGCACATTGTGCAGTAACAGTGCAGTTCTGTTTCAGTCACTGAGGACGATCCACTTGCAAAGAGAATCTGCCAGGCGCTGCTTTCGCGAGGCCTTCTGACGACTGGAACACTCTGCCTAGGCATCCCAGAAAGGAGTACGTTGCCCTTGCTATGAATGTGAAGAGTGCTCCCGGGGACCTACTTCGCCTAG
This sequence comes from Balaenoptera ricei, assembly GCF_028023285.1. Lineage (NCBI taxonomy): Eukaryota > Metazoa > Chordata > Mammalia > Artiodactyla > Balaenopteridae > Balaenoptera > Balaenoptera ricei. The sequence goes on from NC_082653.1 coordinate 31,879,957, forward strand.
GGTTCCTCAGAAGCCAGCGACCGCTCTTGTAGCACACAGTGGTCATCACGAGAGATTGGTGCACGATACACTGCCCTATGTGTTCCCAGGGGCATAGCAGAGTTAAGGCACTCCTTTTCAGAGTATGGCTTCGTGGCTACCACTGCACACTCAACTCTGCTGATGTGAAACACTGGACTTTACCTTGTAGACTTAGGTCACCTTTCATTTGTATGGAGCTGAATCTGCAGTGCCGTGGGATGAGTTTCTAGAAAGCAATTGCCAGCACATTATTGCCATTGAGAGAACGCAGCCTTGGCCCAAAGCCACATTCCTGCAGTGAAGAGAAGATGAGCCGCTAAGGCTGTTCAGGCAGCCTTGAAGCCCAAAGCAAGTGACTTCCATTCCAGGAGAATAAAAGGCTCCCATCGGTGTCCCACTTTCAAGCTTGATGACACAGCATGTTATCTGAAGATTAAGCCTAGCTATGTAGTACTAGGGAAAGACTGCCTCCTTCTGCTAAGAAAGGTTTTCACGTGGGGAGTGCTGTACGTGCAGAAGAGCATTCCCCCGCCGGGCAAAAGTTAGGCCTTGGTGAATCTGGATGGTCCCAGAAGTCCAGCATTGTCACAGAAAAAGCTGTTCGTTGTTTTCAGGCTGGAACTAAACATCTAGCATCCGACTGCCGTAGGGAGACGTATTTGGGAGCCCACAGGTTTCACTGGTGAGGCACAGTGGTGTTTCTCCGAAGAATCCAAATGCCTCCCTGGCTACGCCAGCATGGAATGTAAGGCTGCTTGGAACGGCGTTCCTGAGGCCGTTTGAATGCTGTACAAACGAGAGCTGTCGAGCAATCCGGGCAGATCTTTGCCATTACCGCTGCACGATCACAGCCTGTAAGCCAACGAACCCAGTTGCTTCCTGGGACTCAAACGCAGCTGAAGACTAGGATAGCATTCAGTGCCCTTTCACAGATGTTACAACGAAGGTGAGTGCACAATGAATCGTGAAATACGTAACAGTGTGGCAGCCTTCCTTTAACACATGCTTCTTCGCTCCTAGGGCATAGCTAAGCTGACTAAGGGAGAAATCTGGACTTTTACTTGAGCCCAGGGGTGCCAGTTCTTTGCCGCCAAGCTCCAGTGTGCTCTTGGAGGAACTCCCAGGAAGGAACTGAGACCAGCATGCCTCATACGATGACACTCAAGTTCTTTCGTGATGCCGTCAGGCAACAAAGAAAAGATGGGCAGCAGGAGTGATTTTCAGGCAGCTTTCAAACCGCACCTGTCTCGCCTACCACGGACGAAATGAAGGTTTTGCCAGGGTTGCCCGGTTTCAGACTTGAGCTCATAAGGTTATCCTCAGTAGTTTCTGACTACCTCAAGGAAACACACGGGACCCACAGGGCTCTTCCCTGGAGACCCTTTGGGCACAGGGACCTCTGCATAGGATGAAATGGGTAAGTATTTCAGTACCTTAGGTAGGCTTCGAGGACCATGGCTGTTGCACATACAACAGTGGAAGTGTGAAAAATATACTGGTCTTCAGGCTGGATGCAAAAGTTAGCTTTCGCCTCTGTGAGAGTGCCATCCTGTGTCCCAGACTGAATCACAAGCACATTGTGCAGTAACAGTGCAGTTCTGTTTCAGTCACTGAGGACGATCCACTTGCAAAGAGAATCTGCCAGGCGCTGCTTTCGCGAGGCCTTCTGACGACTGGAACACTCTGCCTAGGCATCCCAGAAAGGAGTACGTTGCCCTTGCTATGAATGTGAAGAGTGCTCCCGGGGACCTACTTCGCCTAGGGTTCCTCAGAAGCCAGCGACCGCTCTTGTAGCACACAGTGGTCATCACGAGAGATTGGTGCACGATACACTGCCCTATGTGTTCCCAGGGGCATAGCAGAGTTAAGGCACTCCTTTTCAGAGTATGGCTTCGTGGCTACCACTGCACACTCAACTCTGCTGATGTGAAACACTGGACTTTACCTTGTAGACTTAGGTCACCTTTCATTTGTATGGAGCTGAATCTGCAGTGCCGTGGGATGAGTTTCTAGAAAGCAATTGCCAGCACATTATTGCCATTGAGAGAACGCAGCCTTGGCCCAAAGCCACATTCCTGCAGTGAAGAGAAGATGAGCCGCTAAGGCTGTTCAGGCAGCCTTGAAGCCCAAAGCAAGTGACTTCCATTCCAGGAGAATAAAAGGCTCCCATCGGTGTCCCACTTTCAAGCTTGATGACACAGCATGTTATCTGAAGATTAAGCCTAGCTATGTAGTACTAGGGAAAGACTGCCTCCTTCTGCTAAGAAAGGTTTTCACGTGGGGAGTGCTGTACGTGCAGAAGAGCATTCCCCCGCCGGGCAAAAGTTAGGCCTTGGTGAATCTGGATGGTCCCAGAAGTCCAGCATTGTCACAGAAAAAGCTGTTCATTGTTTTCAGGCTGGAACTAAACATCTAGCATGCGACTGCCGTAGGGAGACGTATTTGGGAGCCCACAGGTTTCACTGGTGAGGCACAGTGGTGTTTCTCCGAAGAATCCAAATGCCTCCCTGGCTACGCCAGCATGGAATGTAAGGCTGCTTGGAACGGCGTTCCTGAGGCCGTTTGAATGCTGTATGAACGAGAGCTGTGGAGCAATCCGGGCAGGGCTTTGCCATTACCGCTGCACTTTCACAGCCTTAAAGCCAGCGAACCCAGTTGCTTCCTGGGACTCAAACACAGCAGAAGATTTGGACGGCATTCAGTGCCCTTTCACAGATGTTACAACGAAGGTGAGTGCACAATGAGTCGTGAAATACCAAACAGTGTTGCAGCCTTCCTCTATCACATGCTTCTTCGCTCCTAGGGCATAGCTAAGCTGACTATGGGAGAAATCTGGACTTTTACTTGAGCACAGGGGTGTCAGTTCTTTGCCGGCAAGCTCCAGTGTGCTCCTGGAGGAGCTCCCAGCAAGGAACCGAGACCAGCATGCCTCAAACGATTACACTCAAGTTCTTTCGTGATGCCGTCAGGCAGCAAAGAGAAGATGGGCAGCAGGAGTGATTTTTCTGGCAGCTTTCAAACCGCACCTGTCTCGCCTACCCCCGACGAAATGAAGGTTTTGCCAGGGTTGCCCGGTTTCAAACTTGAGCTCATAAGGTTATCCTCAGTAGTTTCTGACTACCTCAAGGAAACACACGGGACCCACAGGGCTCTTCTCTGGAGACCCTTTGGGCTCAGGGGCCTCTGCATTGGATGAAATGGGTAAGTATTTCAGGACCTTAGGTAGGCCTCGGTGAGCATGGCTGTTGCACATACTTAACAGTGTGAAGTGTGAAAAATGTACTGGTCTTCAGGCTGGATGCAAAGGTTAGCTTTCGCCTCTGTGAGATTGCTATCCTGTGTCCCAGACTGAATCACAAGCACGTTGTGCAGTAACAGTGCAGTTCTGTTTCAGTCACTGAGGACGATCCACTTGCAAAGAGAATCTGCCAGGCGCTGCTTTCGCGAGGCCTTCTGACGACTGGAACACTCTGCCTAGGCATCCCAGAAAGGAGTACGTTGCCCTTGCTATGAATGTGAAGAGTGCTCCCGGGGACCTACTTCGCCTAGGGTTCCTCAGAAGCCAGCGACCGCTCTTGTAGCACACAGTGGTCATCACGAGAGATTGGTGCACGATACACTGCCCTATGTGTTCCCAGGGGCATAGCAGAGTTAAGGCACTCCTTTTCAGAGTATGGCTTCGTGGCTACCACTGCACACTCAACTCTGCTGATGTGAAACACTGGACTTTACCTTGTAGACTTAGGTCACCTTTCATTTGTATGGAGCTGAATCTGCAGTGCCGTGGGATGAGTTTCTAGAAAGCAATTGCCAGCACATTATTGCCATTGAGAGAACGCAGCCTTGGCCCACAGCCACATTCCTGCAGTGAAGAGAAGATGAGCCGCTAAGGCTGTTCAGGCAGCCTTGAAGCCCAAAGCAAGTGACTTCCATTCCAGGAGAATAAAAGGCTCCCATCGGTGTCCCACTTTCAAGCTTGATGACACAGCATGTTATCTGAAGATTAAGCCTAGCTATGTAGTACTAGGGAAAGACTGCCTCCTTCTGCTAAGAAAGGTTTTCACGTGGGGAGTGCTGTACGTGCAGAAGAGCATTCCCCCGCCGGGCAAAAGTTAGGCCTTGGTGAATCTGGATGGTCCCAGAAGTCCAGCATTGTCACAGAAAAAGCTGTTCGTTGTTTTCAGGCTGGAACTAAACATCTAGCATCCGACTGCCGTAGGGAGACGTATTTGGGAGCCCACAGGTTTCACTGGTGAGGCACAGTGGTGTTTCTCCGAAGAATCCAAATGCCTCCCTGGCTACGCCAGCATGGAATGTAAGGCTGCTTGGAACGGCGTTCCTGAGGCCGTTTGAATGCTGTACAAACGAGAGCTGTCGAGCAATCCGGGCAGATCTTTGCCATTACCGCTGCACGATCACAGCCTGTAAGCCAACGAACCCAGTTGCTTCCTGGGACTCAAACGCAGCTGAAGACTAGGATAGCATTCAGTGCCCTTTCACAGATGTTACAACGAAGGTGAGTGCACAATGAATCGTGAAATACGTAACAGTGTGGCAGCCTTCCTTTAACACATGCTTCTTCGCTCCTAGGGCATAGCTAAGCTGACTAAGGGAGAAATCTGGACTTTTACTTGAGCCCAGGGGTGCCAGTTCTTTGCCGCCAAGCTCCAGTGTGCTCTTGGAGGAACTCCCAGGAAGGAACTGAGACCAGCATGCCTCATACGATGACACTCAAGTTCTTTCGTGATGCCGTCAGGCAACAAAGAAAAGATGGGCAGCAGGAGTGATTTTCAGGCAGCTTTCAAACCGCACCTGTCTCGCCTACCACGGACGAAATGAAGGTTTTGCCAGGGTTGCCCGGTTTCAGACTTGAGCTCATAAGGTTATCCTCAGTAGTTTCTGACTACCTCAAGGAAACACACGGGACCCACAGGGCTCTTCCCTGGAGACCCTTTGGGCACAGGGACCTCTGCATAGGATGAAATGGGTAAGTATTTCAGTACCTTAGGTAGGCTTCGAGGACCATGGCTGTTGCACATACAACAGTGGAAGTGTGAAAAATATACTGGTCTTCAGGCTGGATGCAAAAGTTAGCTTTCGCCTCTGTGAGAGTGCCATCCTGTGTCCCAGACTGAATCACAAGCACATTGTGCAGTAACAGTGCAGTTCTGTTTCAGTCACTGAGGACGATCCACTTGCAAAGAGAATCTGCCAGGCGCTGCTTTCGCGAGGCCTTCTGACGACTGGAACACTCTGCCTAGGCATCCCAGAAAGGAGTACGTTGCCCTTGCTATGAATGTGAAGACTGCTCCAGGGGACCTACTTTGCCTAGGCTTCCTCAGAAGCCAGCGACCGCTCTTGTAGCACACAGTGGTCATCACGAGAGATTGGTGCACGATACACTGCCCTATGTGTTCCCAGGGGCATAGCAGAGTTAAGGCACTCCTTTTCAGAGTATGGCTTCGTGGCTACCACTGCACACTCAACTCTGCTGATGTGAAACACTGGACTTTACCTTGTAGACTTAGGTCACCTTTCATTTGTATGGAGCTGAATCTGCAGTGCCGTGGGATGAGTTTCTAGAAAGCAATTGCCAGCACATTATTGCCATTGAGAGAACGCAGCCTTGGCCCAAAGCCACATTCCTGCAGTGAAGAGAAGATGAGCCGCTAAGGCTGTTCAGGCAGCCTTGAAGCCCAAAGCAAGTGACTTCCATTCCAGGAGAATAAAAGGCTCCCATCGGTGTCCCACTTTCAAGCTTGATGACACAGCATGTTATCTGAAGATTAAGCCTAGCTATGTAGTACTAGGGAAAGACTGCCTCCTTCTGCTAAGAAAGGTTTTCACGTGGGGAGTGCTGTACGTGCAGAAGAGCATTCCCCCGCCGGGCAAAAGTTAGGCCTTGGTGAATCTGGATGGTCCCAGAAGTCCAGCATTGTCACAGAAAAAGCTGTTCGTTGTTTTCAGGCTGGAACTAAACATCTAGCATCCGACTGCCGTAGGGAGACGTATTTGGGAGCCCACAGGTTTCACTGGTGAGGCACAGTGGTGTTTCTCCGAAGAATCCAAATGCCTCCCTGGCTACGCCAGCATGGAATGTAAGGCTGCTTGGAACGGCGTTCCTGAGGCCGTTTGAATGCTGTATGAACGAGAGCTGTGGAGCAATCCGGGCAGGGCTTTGCCATTACCGCTGCACTTTCACAGCCTTAAAGCCAGCGAACCCAGTTGCTTCCTGGGACTCAAACACAGCAGAAGATTTGGACGGCATTCAGTGCCCTTTCACAGATGTTACAACGAAGGTGAGTGCACAATGAGTCGTGAAATACCAAACAGTGTTGCAGCCTTCCTCTATCACATGCTTCTTCGCTCCTAGGGCATAGCTAAGCTGACTATGGGAGAAATCTGGACTTTTACTTGAGCACAGGGGTGTCAGTTCTTTGCCGGCAAGCTCCAGTGTGCTCCTGGAGGAGCTCCCAGCAAGGAACCGAGACCAGCATGCCTCAAACGATTACACTCAAGTTCTTTCGTGATGCCGTCAGGAAGCAAAGAGAAGATGGGCAGCAGGAGTGATTTTTCTGGCAGCTTTCAAACCGCACCTGTCTCGCCTACCCCCGACGAAATGAAGGTTTTGCCAGGGTTGCCCGGTTTCAAACTTGAGCTCATAAGGTTATCCTCAGTAGTTTCTGACTACCTCAAGGAAACACACGGGACCCACAGGGCTCTTCTCTGGAGACCCTTTGGGCTCAGGGGCCTCTGCATTGGATGAAATGGGTAAGTATTTCAGGACCTTAGGTAGGCCTCGGTGAGCATGGCTGTTGCACATACTTAACAGTGTGAAGTGTGAAAAATGTACTGGTCTTCAGGCTGGATGCAAAGGTTAGCTTTCGCCTCTGTGAGATTGCTATCCTGTGTCCCAGACTGAATCACAAGCACGTTGTGCAGTAACAGTGCAGTTCTGTTTCAGTCACTGAGGACGATCCACTTGCAAAGAGAATCTGCCAGGCGCTGCTTTCGCGAGGCCTTTTGACGACTGGAACACTCTGCCTAGGCATCCCAGAAAGGAGTACGTTGCCCTTGCTATGAATGTGAAGAGTGCTCCCGGGGACCTACTTCGCCTAGGGTTCCTCAGAAGCCAGCGACCGCTCTTGTAGCACACAGTGGTCATCACGAGAGATTGGTGCACGATACACTGCCCTATGTGTTCCCAGGGGCATAGCAGAGTTAAGGCACTCCTTTTCAGAGTATGGCTTCGTGGCTACCACCGCACACTCAACTCTGCTGATGTGAAACACTGGACTTTACCTTGTAGACTTAGGTCACCTTTCATTTGTATGGAGCTGAATCTGCAGTGCCGTGGGATGAGTTTCTAGAAAGCAATTGCCAGCACATTATTGCCATTGAGAGAACGCAGCCTTGGCCCACAGCCACATTCCTGCAGTGAAGAGAAGATGAGCCGCTAAGGCTGTTCAGGCAGCCTTGAAGCCCAAAGCAAGTGACTTCCATTCCAGGAGAATAAAAGGCTCCCATCGGTGTCCCACTTTCAAGCTTGATGACACAGCATGTTATCTGAAGATTAAGCCTAGCTATGTAGTACTAGGGAAAGACTGCCTCCTTCTGCTAAGAAAGGTTTTCACGTGGGGAGTGCTGTACGTGCAGAAGAGCATTCCCCCGCCGGGCAAAAGTTAGGCCTTGGTGAATCTGGATGGTCCCAGAAGTCCAGCATTGTCACAGAAAAAGCTGTTCGTTGTTTTCAGGCTGGAACTAAACATCTAGCATCCGACTGCCGTAGGGAGACGTATTTGGGAGCCCACAGGTTTCACTGGTGAGGCACAGTGGTGTTTCTCCGAAGAATCCAAATGCCTCCCTGGCTACGCCAGCATGGAATGTAAGGCTGCTTGGAACGGCGTTCCTGAGGCCGTTTGAATGCTGTACAAACGAGAGCTGTCGAGCAATCCGGGCAGATCTTTGCCATTACCGCTGCACGATCACAGCCTGTAAGCCAACGAACCCAGTTGCTTCCTGGGACTCAAACGCAGCTGAAGACTAGGATAGCATTCAGTGCCCTTTCACAGATGTTACAACGAAGGTGAGTGCACAATGAATCGTGAAATACGTAACAGTGTGGCAGCCTTCCTTTAACACATGCTTCTTCGCTCCTAGGGCATAGCTAAGCTGACTAAGGGAGAAATCTGGACTTTTACTTGAGCCCAGGGGTGCCAGTTCTTTGCCGCCAAGCTCCAGTGTGCTCTTGGAGGAACTCCCAGGAAGGAACCGAGACCAGCATGCCTCATACGATGACACTCAAGTTCTTTCGTGATGCCGTCAGGCAACAAAGAAAAGATGGGCAGCAGGAGTGATTTTCAGGCAGCTTTCAAACCGCACCTGTCTCGCCTACCCCCGACGAAATGAAGGTTTTGCCAGGGTTGCCCGGTTTCAGACTTGAGCTCATAAGGTTATCCTCAGTAGTTTCTGACTACCTCAAGGAAACACACGGGACCCACAGGGCTCTTCCCTGGAGACCCTTTGGGCACAGGGACCTCTGCATAGGATGAAATGGGTAAGTATTTCAGTACCTTAGGTAGGCTTCGAGGACCATGGCTGTTGCACATACAACAGTGGAAGTGTGAAAAATATACTGGTCTTCAGGCTGGATGCAAAAGTTAGCTTTCGCCTCTGTGAGAGTGCCATCCTGTGTCCCAGACTGAATCACAAGCACATTGTGCAGTAACAGTGCAGTTCTGTTTCAGTCACTGAGGACGATCCACTTGCAAAGAGAATCTGCCAGGCGCTGCTTTCGCGAGGCCTTCTGACGACTGGAACACTCTGCCTAGGCATCCCAGAAAGGAGTACGTTGCCCTTGCTATGAATGTGAAGACTGCTCCAGGGGACCTACTTTGCCTAGGCTTCCTCAGAAGCCAGCGACCGCTCTTGTAGCACACAGTGGTCATCACGAGAGATTGGTGCACGATACACTGCCCTATGTGTTCCCAGGGGCATAGCAGAGTTAAGGCACTCCTTTTCAGAGTATGGCTTCGTGGCTACCACTGCACACTCAACTCTGCTGATGTGAAACACTGGACTTTACCTTGTAGACTTAGGTCACCTTTCATTTGTATGGAGCTGAATCTGCAGTGCCGTGGGATGAGTTTCTAGAAAGCAATTGCCAGCACATTATTGCCATTGAGAGAACGCAGCCTTGGCCCAAAGCCACATTCCTGCAGTGAAGAGAAGATGAGCCGCTAAGGCTGTTCAGGCAGCCTTGAAGCCCAAAGCAAGTGACTTCCATTCCAGGAGAATAAAAGGCTCCCATCGGTGTCCCACTTTCAAGCTTGATGACACAGCATGTTATCTGAAGATTAAGCCTAGCTATGTAGTACTAGGGAAAGACTGCCTCCTTCTGCTAAGAAAGGTTTTCACGTGGGGAGTGCTGTACGTGCAGAAGAGCATTCCCCCGCCGGGCAAAAGTTAGGCCTTGGTGAATCTGGATGGTCCCAGAAGTCCAGCATTGTCACAGAAAAAGCTGTTCGTTGTTTTCAGGCTGGAACTAAATATCTAGCATCCGACTGCCGTAGGGAGACGTATTTGGGAGCCCACAGGTTTCACTGGTGAGGCACAGTGGTGTTTCTCCGAAGAATCCAAATGCCTCCCTGGCTACGCCAGCATGGAATGTAAGGCTGCTTGGAACGGCGTTCCTGAGGCCGTTTGAATGCTGTATGAACGAGAGCTGTGGAGCAATCCGGGCAGGGCTTTGCCATTACCGCTGCACTTTCACAGCCTTAAAGCCAGCGAACCCAGTTGCTTCCTGGGACTCAAACACAGCAGAAGATTTGGACGGCATTCAGTGCCCTTTCACAGATGTTACAACGAAGGTGAGTGCACAATGAGTCGTGAAATACCAAACAGTGTTGCAGCCTTCCTCTATCACATGCTTCTTCGCTCCTAGGGCATAGCTAAGCTGACTATGGGAGAAATCTGGACTTTTACTTGAGCACAGGGGTGTCAGTTCTTTGCCGGCAAGCTCCAGTGTGCTCCTGGAGGAGCTCCCAGCAAGGAACCGAGACCAGCATGCCTCAAACGATTACACTCAAGTTCTTTCGTGATGCCGTCAGGCAGCAAAGAGAAGATGGGCAGCAGGAGTGATTTTTCTGGCAGCTTTCAAACCGCACCTGTCTCGCCTACCCCCGACGAAATGAAGGTTTTGCCAGGGTTGCCCGGTTTCAAACTTGAGCTCATAAGGTTATCCTCAGTAGTTTCTGACTACCTCAAGGAAACACACGGGACCCACAGGGCTCTTCTCTGGAGACCCTTTGGGCTCAGGGGCCTCTGCATTGGATGAAATGGGTAAGTATTTCAGGACCTTAGGTAGGCCTCGGTGAGCATGGCTGTTGCACATACTTAACAGTGTGAAGTGTGAAAAATGTACTGGTCTTCAGGCTGGATGCAAAGGTTAGCTTTCGCCTCTGTGAGATTGCTATCCTGTGTCCCAGACTGAATCACAAGCACGTTGTGCAGTAACAGTGCAGTTCTGTTTCAGTCACTGAGGACGATCCACTTGCAAAGAGAATCTGCCAGGCGCTGCTTTCGCGAGGCCTTTTGACGACTGGAACACTCTGCCTAGGCATCCCAGAAAGGAGTACGTTGCCCTTGCTATGAATGTGAAGAGTGCTCCCGGGGACCTACTTCGCCTAGGGTTCCTCAGAAGCCAGCGACCGCTCTTGTAGCACACAGTGGTCATCACGAGAGATTGGTGCACGATACACTGCCCTATGTGTTCCCAGGGGCATAGCAGAGTTAAGGCACTCCTTTTCAGAGTATGGCTTCGTGGCTACCACCGCACACTCAACTCTGCTGATGTGAAACACTGGACTTTACCTTGTAGACTTAGGTCACCTTTCATTTGTATGGAGCTGAATCTGCAGTGCCGTGGGATGAGTTTCTAGAAAGCAATTGCCAGCACATTATTGCCATTGAGAGAACGCAGCCTTGGCCCACAGCCACATTCCTGCAGTGAAGAGAAGATGAGCCGCTAAGGCTGTTCAGGCAGCCTTGAAGCCCAAAGCAAGTGACTTCCATTCCAGGAGAATAAAAGGCTCCCATCGGTGTCCCACTTTCAAGCTTGATGACACAGCATGTTATCTGAAGATTAAGCCTAGCTATGTAGTACTAGGGAAAGACTGCCTCCTTCTGCTAAGAAAGGTTTTCACGTGGGGAGTGCTGTACGTGCAGAAGAGCATTCCCCCGCCGGGCAAAAGTTAGGCCTTGGTGAATCTGGATGGTCCCAGAAGTCCAGCATTGTCACAGAAAAAGCTGTTCGTTGTTTTCAGGCTGGAACTAAACATCTAGCATCCGACTGCCGTAGGGAGACGTATTTGGGAGCCCACAGGTTTCACTGGTGAGGCACAGTGGTGTTTCTCCGAAGAATCCAAATGCCTCCCTGGCTACGCCAGCATGGAATGTAAGGCTGCTTGGAACGGCGTTCCTGAGGCCGTTTGAATGCTGTACAAACGAGAGCTGTCGAGCAATCCGGGCAGATCTTTGCCATTACCGCTGCACGATCACAGCCTGTAAGCCAACGAACCCAGTTGCTTCCTGGGACTCAAACGCAGCTGAAGACTAGGATAGCATTCAGTGCCCTTTCACAGATGTTACAACGAAGGTGAGTGCACAATGAATCGTGAAATACGTAACAGTGTGGCAGCCTTCCTTTAACACATGCTTCTTCGCTCCTAGGGCATAGCTAAGCTGACTAAGGGAGAAATCTGGACTTTTACTTGAGCCCAGGGGTGCCAGTTCTTTGCCGCCAAGCTCCAGTGTGCTCTTGGAGGAACTCCCAGGAAGGAACCGAGACCAGCATGCCTCATACGATGACACTCAAGTTCTTTCGTGATGCCGTCAGGCAACAAAGAAAAGATGGGCAGCAGGAGTGATTTTCAGGCAGCTTTCAAACCGCACCTGTCTCGCCTACCACGGACGAAATGAAGGTTTTGCCAGGGTTGCCCGGTTTCAGACTTGAGCTCATAAGGTTATCCTCAGTAGTTTCTGACTACCTCAAGGAAACACACGGGACCCACAGGGCTCTTCCCTGGAGACCCTTTGGGCACAGGGACCTCTGCATAGGATGAAATGGGTAAGTATTTCAGTACCTTAGGTAGGCTTCGAGGACCATGGCTGTTGCACATACAACAGTGGAAGTGTGAAAAATATACTGGTCTTCAGGCTGGATGCAAAAGTTAGCTTTCGCCTCTGTGAGAGTGCCATCCTGTGTCCCAGACTGAATCACAAGCACATTGTGCAGTAACAGTGCAGTTCTGTTTCAGTCACTGAGGACGATCCACTTGCAAAGAGAATCTGCCAGGCGCTGCTTTCGCGAGGCCTTCTGACGACTGGAACACTCTGCCTAGGCATCCCAGAAAGGAGTACGTTGCCCTTGCTATGAATGTGAAGACTGCTCCAGGGGACCTACTTTGCCTAGGCTTCCTCAGAAGCCAGCGACCGCTCTTGTAGCACACAGTGGTCATCACGAGAGATTGGTGCACGATACACTGCCCTATGTGTTCCCAGGGGCATAGCAGAGTTAAGGCACTCCTTTTCAGAGTATGGCTTCGTGGCTACCACTGCACACTCAACTCTGCTGATGTGAAACACTGGACTTTACCTTGTAGACTTAGGTCACCTTTCATTTGTATGGAGCTGAATCTGCAGTGCCGTGGGATGAGTTTCTAGAAAGCAATTGCCAGCACATTATTGCCATTGAGAGAACGCAGCCTTGGCCCAAAGCCACATTCCTGCAGTGAAGAGAAGATGAGCCGCTAAGGCTGTTCAGGCAGCCTTGAAGCCCAAAGCAAGTGACTTCCATTCCAGGAGAATAAAAGGCTCCCATCGGTGTCCCACTTTCAAGCTTGATGACACAGCATGTTATCTGAAGATTAAGCCTAGCTATGTAGTACTAGGGAAAGACTGCCTCCTTCTGCTAAGAAAGGTTTTCACGTGGGGAGTGCTGTACGTGCAGAAGAGCATTCCCCCGCCGGGCAAAAGTTAGGCCTTGGTGAATCTGGATGGTCCCAGAAGTCCAGCATTGTCACAGAAAAAGCTGTTCGTTGTTTTCAGGCTGGAACTAAACATCTAGCATCCGACTGCCGTAGGGAGACGTATTTGGGAGCCCACAGGTTTCACTGGTGAGGCACAGTGGTGTTTCTCCGAAGAATCCAAATGCCTCCCTGGCTACGCCAGCATGGAATGTAAGGCTGCTTGGAACGGCGTTCCTGAGGCCGTTTGAATGCTGTATGAACGAGAGCTGTGGAGCAATCCGGGCAGGGCTTTGCCATTACCGCTGCACTTTCACAGCCTTAAAGCCAGCGAACCCAGTTGCTTCCTGGGACTCAAACACAGCAGAAGATTTGGACGGCATTCAGTGCCCTTTCACAGATGTTACAACGAAGGTGAGTGCACAATGAGTCGTGAAATACCAAACAGTGTTGCAGCCTTCCTCTATCACATGCTTCTTCGCTCCTAGGGCATAGCTAAGCTGACTATGGGAGAAATCTGGACTTTTACTTGAGCACAGGGGTGTCAGTTCTTTGCCGGCAAGCTCCAGTGTGCTCCTGGAGGAGCTCCCAGCAAGGAACCGAGACCAGCATGCCTCAAACGATTACACTCAAGTTCTTTCGTGATGCCGTCAGGAAGCAAAGAGAAGATGGGCAGCAGGAGTGATTTTTCTGGCAGCTTTCAAACCGCACCTGTCTCGCCTACCCCCGACGAAATGAAGGTTTTGCCAGGGTTGCCCGGTTTCAAACTTGAGCTCATAAGGTTATCCTCAGTAGTTTCTGACTACCTCAAGGAAACACACGGGACCCACAGGGCTCTTCTCTGGAGACCCTTTGGGCTCAGGGGCCTCTGCATTGGATGAAATGGGTAAGTATTTCAGGACCTTAGGTAGGCCTCGGTGAGCATGGCTGTTGCACATACTTAACAGTGTGAAGTGTGAAAAATGTACTGGTCTTCAGGCTGGATGCAAAGGTTAGCTTTCGCCTCTGTGAGATTGCTATCCTGTGTCCCAGACTGAATCACAAGCACGTTGTGCAGTAACAGTGCAGTTCTGTTTCAGTCACTGAGGACGATCCACTTGCAAAGAGAATCTGCCAGGCGCTGCTTTCGCGAGGCCTTTTGACGACTGGAACACTCTGCCTAGGCATCCCAGAAAGGAGTACGTTGCCCTTGCTATGAATGTGAAGAGTGCTCCCGGGGACCTACTTCGCCTAGGGTTCCTCAGAAGCCAGCGACCGCTCTTGTAGCACACAGTGGTCATCACGAGAGATTGGTGCACGATACACTGCCCTATGTGTTCCCAGGGGCATAGCAGAGTTAAGGCACTCCTTTTCAGAGTATGGCTTCGTGGCTACCACCGCACACTCAACTCTGCTGATGTGAAACACTGGACTTTACCTTGTAGACTTAGGTCACCTTTCATTTGTATGGAGCTGAATCTGCAGTGCCGTGGGATGAGTTTCTAGAAAGCAATTGCCAGCACATTATTGCCATTGAGAGAACGCAGCCTTGGCCCACAGCCACATTCCTGCAGTGAAGAGAAGATGAGCCGCTAAGGCTGTTCAGGCAGCCTTGAAGCCCAAAGCAAGTGACTTCCATTCCAGGAGAATAAAAGGCTCCCATCGGTGTCCCACTTTCAAGCTTGATGACACAGCATGTTATCTGAAGATTAAGCCTAGCTATGTAGTACTAGGGAAAGACTGCCTCCTTCTGCTAAGAAAGGTTTTCACGTGGGGAGTGCTGTACGTGCAGAAGAGCATTCCCCCGCCGGGCAAAAGTTAGGCCTTGGTGAATCTGGATGGTCCCAGAAGTCCAGCATTGTCACAGAAAAAGCTGTTCGTTGTTTTCAGGCTGGAACTAAACATCTAGCATCCGACTGCCGTAGGGAGACGTATTTGGGAGCCCACAGGTTTCACTGGTGAGGCACAGTGGTGTTTCTCCGAAGAATCCAAATGCCTCCCTGGCTACGCCAGCATGGAATGTAAGGCTGCTTGGAACGGCGTTCCTGAGGCCGTTTGAATGCTGTACAAACGAGAGCTGTCGAGCAATCCGGGCAGATCTTTGCCATTACCGCTGCACGATCACAGCCTGTAAGCCAACGAACCCAGTTGCTTCCTGGGACTCAAACGCAGCTGAAGACTAGGATAGCATTCAGTGCCCTTTCACAGATGTTACAACGAAGGTGAGTGCACAATGAATCGTGAAATACGTAACAGTGTGGCAGCCTTCCTTTAACACATGCTTCTTCGCTCCTAGGGCATAGCTAAGCTGACTAAGGGAGAAATCTGGACTTTTACTTGAGCCCAGGGGTGCCAGTTCTTTGCCGCCAAGCTCCAGTGTGCTCTTGGAGGAACTCCCAGGAAGGAACCGAGACCAGCATGCCTCATACGATGACACTCAAGTTCTTTCGTGATGCCGTCAGGCAACAAAGAAAAGATGGGCAGCAGGAGTGATTTTCAGGCAGCTTTCAAACCGCACCTGTCTCGCCTACCCCCGACGAAATGAAGGTTTTGCCAGGGTTGCCCGGTTTCAGACTTGAGCTCATAAGGTTATCCTCAGTAGTTTCTGACTACCTCAAGGAAACACACGGGACCCACAGGGCTCTTCCCTGGAGACCCTTTGGGCACAGGGACCTCTGCATAGGATGAAATGGGTAAGTATTTCAGTACCTTAGGTAGGCTTCGAGGACCATGGCTGTTGCACATACAACAGTGGAAGTGTGAAAAATATACTGGTCTTCAGGCTGGATGCAAAAGTTAGCTTTCGCCTCTGTGAGAGTGCCATCCTGTGTCCCAGACTGAATCACAAGCACATTGTGCAGTAACAGTGCAGTTCTGTTTCAGTCACTGAGGACGATCCACTTGCAAAGAGAATCTGCCAGGCGCTGCTTTCGCGAGGCCTTCTGACGACTGGAACACTCTGCCTAGGCATCCCAGAAAGGAGTACGTTGCCCTTGCTATGAATGTGAAGACTGCTCCAGGGGACCTACTTTGCCTAGGCTTCCTCAGAAGCCAGCGACCGCTCTTGTAGCACACAGTGGTCATCACGAGAGATTGGTGCACGATACACTGCCCTATGTGTTCCCAGGGGCATAGCAGAGTTAAGGCACTCCTTTTCAGAGTATGGCTTCGTGGCTACCACTGCACACTCAACTCTGCTGATGTGAAACACTGGACTTTACCTTGTAGACTTAGGTCACCTTTCATTTGTATGGAGCTGAATCTGCAGTGCCGTGGGATGAGTTTCTAGAAAGCAATTGCCAGCACATTATTGCCATTGAGAGAACGCAGCCTTGGCCCAAAGCCACATTCCTGCAGTGAAGAGAAGATGAGCCGCTAAGGCTGTTCAGGCAGCCTTGAAGCCCAAAGCAAGTGACTTCCATTCCAGGAGAATAAAAGGCTCCCATCGGTGTCCCACTTTCAAGCTTGATGACACAGCATGTTATCTGAAGATTAAGCCTAGCTATGTAGTACTAGGGAAAGACTGCCTCCTTCTGCTAAGAAAGGTTTTCACGTGGGGAGTGCTGTACGTGCAGAAGAGCATTCCCCCGCCGGGCAAAAGTTAGGCCTTGGTGAATCTGGATGGTCCCAGAAGTCCAGCATTGTCACAGAAAAAGCTGTTCGTTGTTTTCAGGCTGGAACTAAATATCTAGCATCCGACTGCCGTAGGGAGACGTATTTGGGAGCCCACAGGTTTCACTGGTGAGGCACAGTGGTGTTTCTCCGAAGAATCCAAATGCCTCCCTGGCTACGCCAGCATGGAATGTAAGGCTGCTTGGAACGGCGTTCCTGAGGCCGTTTGAATGCTGTATGAACGAGAGCTGTGGAGCAATCCGGGCAGGGCTTTGCCATTACCGCTGCACTTTCACAGCCTTAAAGCCAGCGAACCCAGTTGCTTCCTGGGACTCAAACACAGCAGAAGATTTGGACGGCATTCAGTGCCCTTTCACAGATGTTACAACGAAGGTGAGTGCACAATGAGTCGTGAAATACCAAACAGTGTTGCAGCCTTCCTCTATCACATGCTTCTTCGCTCCTAGGGCATAGCTAAGCTGACTATGGGAGAAATCTGGACTTTTACTTGAGCACAGGGGTGTCAGTTCTTTGCCGGCAAGCTCCAGTGTGCTCCTGGAGGAGCTCCCAGCAAGGAACCGAGACCAGCATGCCTCAAACGATTACACTCAAGTTCTTTCGTGATGCCGTCAGGCAGCAAAGAGAAGATGGGCAGCAGGAGTGATTTTTCTGGCAGCTTTCAAACCGCACCTGTCTCGCCTACCCCCGACGAAATGAAGGTTTTGCCAGGGTTGCCCGGTTTCAAACTTGAGCTCATAAGGTTATCCTCAGTAGTTTCTGACTACCTCAAGGAAACACACGGGACCCACAGGGCTCTTCTCTGGAGACCCTTTGGGCTCAGGGGCCTCTGCATTGGATGAAATGGGTAAGTATTTCAGGACCTTAGGTAGGCCTCGGTGAGCATGGCTGTTGCACATACTTAACAGTGTGAAGTGTGAAAAATGTACTGGTCTTCAGGCTGGATGCAAAGGTTAGCTTTCGCCTCTGTGAGATTGCTATCCTGTGTCCCAGACTGAATCACAAGCACGTTGTGCAGTAACAGTGCAGTTCTGTTTCAGTCACTGAGGACGATCCACTTGCAAAGAGAATCTGCCAGGCGCTGCTTTCGCGAGGCCTTTTGACGACTGGAACACTCTGCCTAGGCATCCCAGAAAGGAGTACGTTGCCCTTGCTATGAATGTGAAGAGTGCTCCCGGGGACCTACTTCGCCTAGGGTTCCTCAGAAGCCAGCGACCGCTCTTGTAGCACACAGTGGTCATCACGAGAGATTGGTGCACGATACACTGCCCTATGTGTTCCCAGGGGCATAGCAGAGTTAAGGCACTCCTTTTCAGAGTATGGCTTCGTGGCTACCACCGCACACTCAACTCTGCTGATGTGAAACACTGGACTTTACCTTGTAGACTTAGGTCACCTTTCATTTGTATGGAGCTGAATCTGCAGTGCCGTGGGATGAGTTTCTAGAAAGCAATTGCCAGCACATTATTGCCATTGAGAGAACGCAGCCTTGGCCCACAGCCACATTCCTGCAGTGAAGAGAAGATGAGCCGCTAAGGCTGTTCAGGCAGCCTTGAAGCCCAAAGCAAGTGACTTCCATTCCAGGAGAATAAAAGGCTCCCATCGGTGTCCCACTTTCAAGCTTGATGACACAGCATGTTATCTGAAGATTAAGCCTAGCTATGTAGTACTAGGGAAAGACTGCCTCCTTCTGCTAAGAAAGGTTTTCACGTGGGGAGTGCTGTACGTGCAGAAGAGCATTCCCCCGCCGGGCAAAAGTTAGGCCTTGGTGAATCTGGATGGTCCCAGAAGTCCAGCATTGTCACAGAAAAAGCTGTTCGTTGTTTTCAGGCTGGAACTAAACATCTAGCATCCGACTGCCGTAGGGAGACGTATTTGGGAGCCCACAGGTTTCACTGGTGAGGCACAGTGGTGTTTCTCCGAAGAATCCAAATGCCTCCCTGGCTACGCCAGCATGGAATGTAAGGCTGCTTGGAACGGCGTTCCTGAGGCCGTTTGAATGCTGTACAAACGAGAGCTGTCGAGCAATCCGGGCAGATCTTTGCCATTACCGCTGCACGATCACAGCCTGTAAGCCAACGAACCCAGTTGCTTCCTGGGACTCAAACGCAGCTGAAGACTAGGATAGCATTCAGTGCCCTTTCACAGATGTTACAACGAAGGTGAGTGCACAATGAATCGTGAAATACGTAACAGTGTGGCAGCCTTCCTTTAACACATGCTTCTTCGCTCCTAGGGCATAGCTAAGCTGACTAAGGGAGAAATCTGGACTTTTACTTGAGCCCAGGGGTGCCAGTTCTTTGCCGCCAAGCTCCAGTGTGCTCTTGGAGGAACTCCCAGGAAGGAACCGAGACCAGCATGCCTCATACGATGACACTCAAGTTCTTTCGTGATGCCGTCAGGCAACAAAGAAAAGATGGGCAGCAGGAGTGATTTTCAGGCAGCTTTCAAACCGCACCTGTCTCGCCTACCACGGACGAAATGAAGGTTTTGCCAGGGTTGCCCGGTTTCAGACTTGAGCTCATAAGGTTATCCTCAGTAGTTTCTGACTACCTCAAGGAAACACACGGGACCCACAGGGCTCTTCCCTGGAGACCCTTTGGGCACAGGGACCTCTGCATAGGATGAAATGGGTAAGTATTTCAGTACCTTAGGTAGGCTTCGAGGACCATGGCTGTTGCACATACAACAGTGGAAGTGTGAAAAATATACTGGTCTTCAGGCTGGATGCAAAAGTTAGCTTTCGCCTCTGTGAGAGTGCCATCCTGTGTCCCAGACTGAATCACAAGCACATTGTGCAGTAACAGTGCAGTTCTGTTTCAGTCACTGAGGACGATCCACTTGCAAAGAGAATCTGCCAGGCGCTGCTTTCGCGAGGCCTTCTGACGACTGGAACACTCTGCCTAGGCATCCCAGAAAGGAGTACGTTGCCCTTGCTATGAATGTGAAGACTGCTCCAGGGGACCTACTTTGCCTAGGCTTCCTCAGAAGCCAGCGACCGCTCTTGTAGCACACAGTGGTCATCACGAGAGATTGGTGCACGATACACTGCCCTATGTGTTCCCAGGGGCATAGCAGAGTTAAGGCACTCCTTTTCAGAGTATGGCTTCGTGGCTACCACTGCACACTCAACTCTGCTGATGTGAAACACTGGACTTTACCTTGTAGACTTAGGTCACCTTTCATTTGTATGGAGCTGAATCTGCAGTGCCGTGGGATGAGTTTCTAGAAAGCAATTGCCAGCACATTATTGCCATTGAGAGAACGCAGCCTTGGCCCACAGCCACATTCCTGCAGTGAAGAGAAGATGAGCCGCTAAGGCTGTTCAGCCAGCCTTGAAGCCCAAAGCAAGTGACTTCCATTCCAGGAGAATAAAAGGCTCCCATCGGTGTCCCACTTTCAAGCTTGATGACACAGCATGTTATCTGAAGATTAAGCCTAGCTATGTAGTACTAGGGAAAGACTGCCTCCTTCTGCTAAGAAAGGTTTTCACGTGGGGAGTGCTGTACGTGCAGAAGAGCATTCCCCCGCCGGGCAAAAGTTAGGCCTTGGTGAATCTGGATGGTCCCAGAAGTCCAGCATTGTCACAGAAAAAGCTGTTCGTTGTTTTCAGGCTGGAACTAAACATCTAGCATCCGACTGCCGTAGGGAGACGTATTTGGGAGCCCACAGGTTTCACTGGTGAGGCACAGTGGTGTTTCTCCGAAGAATCCAAATGCCTCCCTGGCTACGCCAGCATGGAATGTAAGGCTGCTTGGAACGGCGTTCCTGAGGCCGTTTGAATGCTGTACAAACGAGAGCTGTCGAGCAATCCGGGCAGATCTTTGCCATTACCGCTGCACGATCACAGCCTGTAAGCCAACGAACCCAGTTGCTTCCTGGGACTCAAACGCAGCTGAAGACTAGGATAGCATTCAGTGCCCTTTCACAGATGTTACAACGAAGGTGAGTGCACAATGAATCGTGAAATACGTAACAGTGTGGCAGCCTTCCTTTAACACATGCTTCTTCGCTCCTAGGGCATAGCTAAGCTGACTAAGGGAGAAATCTGGACTTTTACTTGAGCCCAGGGGTGCCAGTTCTTTGCCGCCAAGCTCCAGTGTGCTCTTGGAGGAACTCCCAGGAAGGAACCGAGACCAGCATGCCTCATACGATGACACTCAAGTTCTTTCGTGATGCCGTCAGGCAACAAAGAAAAGATGGGCAGCAGGAGTGATTTTCAGGCAGCTTTCAAACCGCACCTGTCTCGCCTACCACGGACGAAATGAAGGTTTTGCCAGGGTTGCCCGGTTTCAAACTTGAGCTCATAAGGTTATCCTCAGTAGTTTCTGACTACCTCAAGGAAACACACGGGACCCACAGGGCTCTTCCCTGGAGACCCTTTGGGCACAGGGACCTCTGCATAGGATGAAATGGGTAAGTATTTCAGTACCTTAGGTAGGCTTCGAGGACCATGGCTGTTGCACATACAACAGTGGAAGTGTGAAAAATATACTGGTCTTCAGGCTGGATGCAAAAGTTAGCTTTCGCCTCTGTGAGAGTGCCATCCTGTGTCCCAGACTGAATCACAAGCACATTGTGCAGTAACAGTGCAGTTCTCTTTCAGTCACTGAGGACGATCCACTTGCAAAGAGAATCTGCCAGGCGCTGCTTTCGCGAGGCCTTCTGACGACTGGAACACTCTGCCTAGGCATCCCAGAAAGGAGTACGTTGCCCTTGCTATGAATGTGAAGACTGCTCCCGGGGACCTACTTTGCCTAGGCTTCCTCAGAAGCCAGCGACCGCTCTTGTAGCACACAGTGGTCATCACGAGAGATTGGTGCACGATACACTGCCCTATGTGTTCCCAGGGGCATAGCAGAGTTAAGGCACTCCTTTTCAGAGTATGGCTTCGTGGCTACCACTGCACACTCAACTCTGCTGATGTGAAACACTGGACTTTACCTTGTAGACTTAGGTCACCTTTCATTTGTATGGATCTGAATCTGCAGTGCCGTGGGATGAGTTTCTAGAAAGCAATTGCCAGCACATTATTGCCATTGAGAGAACGCAGCCTTGGCCCAGAGCCACATTCCTGCAGTGAAGAGAAGATGAGCCGCTAAGGCTGTTCAGCCAGCCTTGAAGCCCAAAGCAAGTGGCTTCCATTCCAGGAGAATGCGAACGTTCCCATCGGTGTTCCACTTCAAGCTTGATGACACAGCATGTTTATCTGAAGCTTCTGCCTACCTCTCAACTACCAGGGAAGTACTGCCTCCTTCTGCTAAGAAATGTTTTCACGTGGGGAGTGCTGTACGTGCAGAAGAGCATTCCCCCGCCGGGCAAAAGTTAGGCCTTGGTGAATCTGGATGGTCCCAGAAGTCCAGCATTGTCACAGAAAAAGCTGTCCGTTGTTTTCAGGCTGGAACTAAACAGGTAGCTTCCGACTGCCTTAGGGAGACGTATTTGGGAGCCCACAGGTTTCACTTGTGAGGCACAGAGGTGTTTCTCCGAAGAATCCAAATGCCTCCCTGGCTACGCCAGCATGGAATGTAAGGCTGCTTGGAACGGCGTTCCTGAGGCCGTTTGAATGCTGTATGAACGAGAGCTGTGGAGCAATCCGGGCAGGGCTTTGCCATTACCGCTGCACGTTCACAGCCTTAAAGCCAACGAACCCAGTTGCTTCCTGGGACTCAAACACAGCAGAAGATTTGGACGGCATTCAGTGCCCTTTCACAGATGTTACAACGAAGGTGAGTGCACAATGAGTCGTGAAATACCAAACAGTGTTGCAGCCTTCCTCTATCACATGCTTCTTCGCTCCTAGGGCATAGCTAAGCTGACTATGGGAGAAATCTGGACTTTTACTTGAGCACAGGGGTGTCACTTCTTTGCCGGCAAGCTCCAGTGTGCTCCTGGAGGAGCTCCCAGCAAGGAACCGAGACCAGCATGCCTCAAACGATTACACTCAAGTTCTTTCGTGATGCCGTCAGGCAGCAAAGAGAAGATGGGCAGCACGAGTGATTTTTCTGGCAGCTTTCAAACCGCACCTGTCTCGCTTACCCCCGACGAAATGAAGGTTTTGCCAGGGTTGCCCGGTTTCAAACTTGAGCTCATAAGGTTATCCTCAGTAGTTTCTGACTACCTCAAGGAAACACACGGGACCCACAGGGCTCTTCCCTGGAGACCCTTTGGGCACAGGGGCCTCTGCATTGGATGAAATGGGTAAGTATTTCAGTACCTTAGGTAGGCCTCGGTGAGCATGGCTGTTGCACATACTTAACAGTGTGAAGTGTGAAAAATGTACAGGTCTTCAGGCTGGATGCAAAGGTTAGCTTTCGCCTCTGTGAGATTGCTATCCTGTGTCCCAGACTGAATCACAAGCACGTTGTGCAGTAACAGTGCAGTTCTGTTTTAGTCACTGAGGACGATCCACTTGCAAAGAGAATCTGCCAGGCGCTGCTTTCGCGAGGCCTTCTGACGACTGGAACACTCTGCCTAGGCATCCCAGAAAGGAGTACGTTGCCCTTGCTATGAATGTGAAGACTGCTCCAGGGGACCTACTTTGCCTAGGCTTCCTCAGAAGCCAGCGATCGCTCTTGTAGCACACAGTGGTCATCATGAGAGACTGGTGCACGATACACTGCCCTATGTGTTCCCAGGGGCATAGCAGAGTTAAGGCACTCCTTTTCAGGGTATGGCTTCGTGGCTACCACCGCACACTCAACTCTGCTGATGTGAAACACTGGACTTTACCTTGTAGACTTAGGTCACCTTTCATTTGTATGGAGCTGAATCTGCAGTGCCGTGGGATGAGTTTCTAGAAAGCAATTGCCAGCACATTATTGCCATTGAGAGAACGCAGCCTTGGCCCACAGCCACATTCCTGCAGTGAAGAGAAGATGAGCCGCTAAGGCTGTTCAGGCAGCCTTGAAGCCCAAAGCAAGTGACTTCCATTCCAGGAGAATAAAAGGCTCCCATCGGTGTCCCACTTTCAAGCTTGATGACACAGCATGTTATCTGAAGATTAAGCCTAGCTATGTAGTACTAGGGAAAGACTGCCTCCTTCTGCTAAGAAAGGTTTTCACGTGGGGAGTGCTGTACGTGCAGAAGAGCATTCCCCCGCCGGGCAAAAGTTAGGCCTTGGTGAATCTGGATGGTCCCAGAAGTCCAGCATTGTCACAGAAAAAGCTGTTCGTTGTTTTCAGGCTGGAACTAAACATCTAGCATCCGACTGCCGTAGGGAGACGTATTTGGGAGCCCACAGGTTTCACTGGTGAGGCACAGTGGTGTTTCTCCGAAGAATCCAAATGCCTCCCTGGCTACGCCAGCATGGAATGTAAGGCTGCTTGGAACGGCGTTCCTGAGGCCGTTTGAATGCTGTACAAACGAGAGCTGTCGAGCAATCCGGGCAGATCTTTGCCATTACCGCGGCACGATCACAGCCTGTAAGCCAACGAACCCAGTTGCTTCCTGGGACTCAAACGCAGCTGAAGACTAGGATAGCATTCAGTGCCCTTTCACAGATGTTACAACGAAGGTGAGTGCACAATGAATCGTGAAATACGTAACAGTGTGGCAGCCTTCCTTTAACACATGCTTCTTCGCTCCTAGGGCATAGCTAAGCTGACTAAGGGAGAAATCTGGACTTTTACTTGAGCCCAGGGGTGCCAGTTCTTTGCCGCCAAGCTCCAGTGTGCTCTTGGAGGAACTCCCAGGAAGGAACCGAGACCAGCATGCCTCATACGATGACACTCAAGTTCTTTCGTGATGCCGTCAGGCAACAAAGAAAAGATGGGCAGCAGGAGTGATTTTCAGGCAGCTTTCAAACCGCACCTGTCTCGCCTACCCCCGACGAAATGAAGGTTTTGCCAGGGTTGCCGGTTTCAACCTTGAGCTCATAAGGTTATCCTCAGTAGTTTCTGACTACCTCAAGGAAACACACGGGACCCACAGGGCTCTTCTCTGGAGACCCTTTGGGCTCAGGGGCCTCTGCATTGGATGAAATGGGTAAGTATTTCAGGACCTTAGGTAGGCCTCGGTGAGCATGGCTGTTGCACATACTTAACAGTGTGAAGTGTGAAAAATGTACTGGTGTTCAGGCTGGATGCAAAGGTTAGCTTTCGCCTCTGTGAGATTGCTATCCTGTGTCCCAGACTGAATCACAAGCACGTTGTGCAGTAACAGTGCAGTTCTGTTTCAGTCACTGAGGACGATCCACTTGCAAAGAGAATCTGCCAGGCGCTGCTTTCGCGAGGCCTTTTGACGAATGGAACACTCTGCCTAGGCATCCCAGAAAGGAGTACGTTGCCCTTGCTATGAATGTGAAGAGTGCTCCCGGGGACCTACTTCGCCTAGGGTTCCTCAGAAGCCAGCGACCGCTCTTGTAGCACACAGTGGTCATCACGAGAGATTGGTGCACGATACACTGCCCTATGTGTTCCCAGGGGCATAGCAGAGTTAAGGCACTCCTTTTCACAGTATGGCTTCGTGGTACCACTGCACACACAACTCTGCTGATGTGAAACACTGGACTTTACCTTGTAGACTTAGGTCACCTTTCATTTGTATGGAGCTGAATCTGCAGTGCCGTGGGATGAGTTTCTAGAAAGCAATTGCCAGCACATTATTGCCATTGAGAGAACGCAGCCTTGGCCCAAAGCCACATTCCTGCAGTGAAGAGAAGATGAGCCGCTAAGGCTGTTCAGGCAGCCTTGAAGCCCAAAGCAAGTGACTTCCATTCCAGGAGAATAAAAGGCTCCCATCGGTGTCCCACTTTCAAGCTTGATGACACAGCATGTTATCTGAAGATTAAGCCTAGCTATGTAGTACTAGGGAAAGACTGCCTCCTTCTGCTAAGAAAGGTTTTCACGTGGGGAGTGCTGTACGTGCAGAAGAGCATTCCCCCGCCGGGCAAAAGTTAGGCCTTGGTGAATCTGGATGGTCCCAGAAGTCCAGCATTGTCACAGAAAAAGCTGTTCGTTGTTTTCAGGCTGGAACTAAACATCTAGCATCCAACTGCCGTAGGGAGACGTATTTGGGAGCCCACAGGTTTCACTGGTGAGGCACAGAGGTGTTTCTCCGAAGAATCCAAATGCCTCCCTGGCTACGCCAGCATGGAATGTAAGGCTGCTTGGAACGGCGTTCCTGAGGCCGTTTGAATGCTGTACAAACGAGAGCTGTCGAGCAATCCGGGCAGATCTTTGCCATTACCGCTGCACGATCACAGCCTGTAAGCCAACGAACCCAGTTGCTTCCTGGGACTCAAACGCAGCTGAAGACTAGGATAGCATTCAGTGCCCTTTCACAGATGTTACAACGAAGGTGAGTGCACAATGAATCGTGAAATACGTAACAGTGTGGCAGCCTTCCTTTAACACATGCTTCTTCGCTCCTAGGGCATAGCTAAGCTGACTAAGGGAGAAATCTGGACTTTTACTTGAGCCCAGGGGTGCCAGTTCTTTGCCGCCAAGCTCCAGTGTGCTCTTGGAGGAACTCCCAGGAAGGAACCGAGACCAGCATGCCTCATACGATGACACTCAAGTTCTTTCGTGATGCCGTCAGGCAACAAAGAAAAGATGGGCAGCAGGAGTGATTTTCAGGCAGCTTTCAAACCGCACCTGTCTCGCCTACCACGGACGAAATGAAGGTTTTGCCAGGGTTGCCCGGTTTCAGACTTGAGCTCATAAGGTTATCCTCAGTAGTTTCTGACTACCTCAAGGAAACACACGGGACCCACAGGGCTCTTCCCTGGAGACCCTTTGGGCACAGGGACCTCTGCATAGGATGAAATGGGTAAGTATTTCAGTACCTTAGGTAGGCTTCGAGGACCATGGCTGTTGCACATACAACAGTGGAAGTGTGAAAAATATACTGGTCTTCAGGCTGGATGCAAAAGTTAGCTTTCGCCTCTGTGAGAGTGCCATCCTGTGTCCCAGACTGAATCACAAGCACATTGTGCAGTAACAGTGCAGTTCTGTTTCAGTCACTGAGGACGATCCACTTGCAAAGAGAATCTGCCAGGCGCTGCTTTCGCGAGGCCTTCTGACGACTGGAACACTCTGCCTAGGCATCCCAGAAAGGAGTACGTTGCCCTTGCTATGAATGTGAAGACTGCTCCAGGGGACCTACTTTGCCTAGGCTTCCTCAGAAGCCAGCGACCGCTCTTGTAGCACACAGTGGTCATCACGAGAGATTGGTGCACGATACACTGCCCTATGTGTTCCCAGGGGCATAGCAGAGTTAAGGCACTCCTTTTCAGAGTATGGCTTCGTGGCTACCACTGCACACTCAACTCTGCTGATGTGAAACACTGGACTTTACCTTGTAGACTTAGGTCACCTTTCATTTGTATGGAGCTGAATCTGCAGTGCCGTGGGATGAGTTTCTAGAAAGCAATTGCCAGCACATTATTGCCATTGAGAGAACGCAGCCTTGGCCCAAAGCCACATTCCTGCAGTGAAGAGAAGATGAGCCGCTAAGGCTGTTCAGGCAGCCTTGAAGCCCAAAGCAAGTGACTTCCATTCCAGGAGAATAAAAGGCTCCCATCGGTGTCCCACTTTCAAGCTTGATGACACAGCATGTTATCTGAAGATTAAGCCTAGCTATGTAGTACTAGGGAAAGACTGCCTCCTTCTGCTAAGAAAGGTTTTCACGTGGGGAGTGCTGTACGTGCAGAAGAGCATTCCCCCGCCGGGCAAAAGTTAGGCCTTGGTGAATCTGGATGGTCCCAGAAGTCCAGCATTGTCACAGAAAAAGCTGTTCGTTGTTTTCAGGCTGGAACTAAACATCTAGCATCCGACTGCCGTAGGGAGACGTATTTGGGAGCCCACAGGTTTCACTGGTGAGGCACAGTGGTGTTTCTCCGAAGAATCCAAATGCCTCCCTGGCTACGCCAGCATGGAATGTAAGGCTGCTTGGAACGGCGTTCCTGAGGCCGTTTGAATGCTGTATGAACGAGAGCTGTGGAGCAATCCGGGCAGGGCTTTGCCATTACCGCTGCACTTTCACAGCCTTAAAGCCAGCGAACCCAGTTGCTTCCTGGGACTCAAACACAGCAGAAGATTTGGACGGCATTCAGTGCCCTTTCACAGATGTTACAACGAAGGTGAGTGCACAATGAGTCGTGAAATACCAAACAGTGTTGCAGCCTTCCTCTATCACATGCTTCTTCGCTCCTAGGGCATAGCTAAGCTGACTATGGGAGAAATCTGGACTTTTACTTGAGCACAGGGGTGTCAGTTCTTTGCCGGCAAGCTCCAGTGTGCTCCTGGAGGAGCTCCCAGCAAGGAACCGAGACCAGCATGCCTCAAACGATTACACTCAAGTTCTTTCGTGATGCCGTCAGGAAGCAAAGAGAAGATGGGCAGCAGGAGTGATTTTTCTGGCAGCTTTCAAACCGCACCTGTCTCGCCTACCCCCGACGAAATGAAGGTTTTGCCAGGGTTGCCCGGTTTCAAACTTGAGCTCATAAGGTTATCCTCAGTAGTTTCTGACTACCTCAAGGAAACACACGGGACCCACAGGGCTCTTCTCTGGAGACCCTTTGGGCTCAGGGGCCTCTGCATTGGATGAAATGGGTAAGTATTTCAGGACCTTAGGTAGGCCTCGGTGAGCATGGCTGTTGCACATACTTAACAGTGTGAAGTGTGAAAAATGTACTGGTCTTCAGGCTGGATGCAAAGGTTAGCTTTCGCCTCTGTGAGATTGCTATCCTGTGTCCCAGACTGAATCACAAGCACGTTGTGCAGTAACAGTGCAGTTCTGTTTCAGTCACTGAGGACGATCCACTTGCAAAGAGAATCTGCCAGGCGCTGCTTTCGCGAGGCCTTTTGACGACTGGAACACTCTGCCTAGGCATCCCAGAAAGGAGTACGTTGCCCTTGCTATGAATGTGAAGAGTGCTCCCGGGGACCTACTTCGCCTAGGGTTCCTCAGAAGCCAGCGACCGCTCTTGTAGCACACAGTGGTCATCACGAGAGATTGGTGCACGATACACTGCCCTATGTGTTCCCAGGGGCATAGCAGAGTTAAGGCACTCCTTTTCAGAGTATGGCTTCGTGGCTACCACTGCACACTCAACTCTGCTGATGTGAAACACTGGACTTTACCTTGTAGACTTAGGTCACCTTTCATTTGTATGGAGCTGAATCTGCAGTGCCGTGGGATGAGTTTCTAGAAAGCAATTGCCAGCACATTATTGCCATTGAGAGAACGCAGCCTTGGCCCACAGCCACATTCCTGCAGTGAAGAGAAGATGAGCCGCTAAGGCTGTTCAGGCAGCCTTGAAGCCCAAAGCAAGTGACTTCCATTCCAGGAGAATAAAAGGCTCCCATCGGTGTCCCACTTTCAAGCTTGATGACACAGCATGTTATCTGAAGATTAAGCCTAGCTATGTAGTACTAGGGAAAGACTGCCTCCTTCTGCTAAGAAAGGTTTTCACGTGGGGAGTGCTGTACGTGCAGAAGAGCATTCCCCCGCCGGGCAAAAGTTAGGCCTTGGTGAATCTGGATGGTCCCAGAAGTCCAGCATTGTCACAGAAAAAGCTGTTCGTTGTTTTCAGGCTGGAACTAAACATCTAGCATCCGACTGCCGTAGGGAGACGTATTTGGGAGCCCACAGGTTTCACTGGTGAGGCACAGTGGTGTTTCTCCGAAGAATCCAAATGCCTCCCTGGCTACGCCAGCATGGAATGTAAGGCTGCTTGGAACGGCGTTCCTGAGGCCGTTTGAATGCTGTATGAACGAGAGCTGTCGAGCAATCCGGGCAGATCTTTGCCATTACCGCGGCACGATCACAGCCTGTAAGCCAACGAACCCAGTTGCTTCCTGGGACTCAAACGCAGCTGAAGACTAGGATAGCATTCAGTGCCCTTTCACAGATGTTACAACGAAGGTGAGTGCACAATGAGTCGTGAAATACCAAACAGTGTTGCAGCCTTCCTCTATCACATGCTTCTTCGCTCCTAGGGCATAGCTACGCTGACTATGGGAGAAATCTGGACTTTTACTTGAGCACAGGGGTGTCAGTTCTTTGCCGGCAAGCTCCAGTGTGCTCCTGGAGGAGCTCCCAGCAAGGAACCGAGACCAGCATGCCTCAAACGATTACACTCAAGTTCTTTCGTGATGCCATCAGGCAGCAAAGAGAAGATGGGCAGCAGGAGTGATTTTTCTGGCAGCTTTCAAACCGCACCTGTCTCGCCTACCCCCGACGAAATGAAGGTTTTGCCAGGGTTGCCCGGTTTCAAACTTGAGCTCATAAGGTTATCCTCAGTAGTTTCTGACTACCTCAAGGAAACACACGGGACCCACAGGGCTCTTCTCTGGAGACCCTTTGGGCTCAGGGGCCTCTGCATTGGATGAAATGGGTAAGTATTTCAGGACCTTAGGTAGGCCTCGGTGAGCATGGCTGTTGCACATACTTAACAGTGTGAAGTGTGAAAAATGTACTGGTCTTCAGGCTGGATGCAAAGGTTAGCTTTCGCCTCTGTGAGATTGCTATCCTGTGTCCCAGACTGAATCACAAGCACGTTGTGCAGTAACAGTGCAGTTCTGTTTCAGTCACTGAGGACGATCCACTTGCAAAGAGAATCTGCCAGGCGCTGCTTTCGCGAGGCCTTCTGACGACTGGAACACTCTGCCTAGGCATCCCAGAAAGGAGTACGTTGCCCTTGCTATGAATGTGAAGAGTGCTCCCGGGGACCTACTTCGCCTAGGGTTCCTCAGAAGCCAGCGACCGCTCTTGTAGCACACAGTGGTCATCACGAGAGATTGGTGCACGATACACTGCCCTATGTGTTCCCAGGGGCATAGCAGAGTTAAGGCACTCCTTTTCAGAGTATGGCTTCGTGGCTACCACCGCACACTCAACTCTGCTGATGTGAAACACTGGACTTTACCTTGTAGACTTAGGTCACCTTTCATTTGTATGGAGCTGAATCTGCAGTGCCGTGGGATGAGTTTCTAGAAAGCAATTGCCAGCACATTATTGCCATTGAGAGAACGCAGCCTTGGCCCACAGCCACATTCCTGCAGTGAAGAGAAGATGAGCCGCTAAGGCTGTTCAGGCAGCCTTGAAGCCCAAAGCAAGTGACTTCCATTCCAGGAGAATAAAAGGCTCCCATCGGTGTCCCACTTTCAAGCTTGATGACACAGCATGTTATCTGAAGATTAAGCCTAGCTATGTAGTACTAGGGAAAGACTGCCTCCTTCTGCTAAGAAAGGTTTTCACGTGGGGAGTGCTGTACGTGCAGAAGAGCATTCCCCCGCCGGGCAAAAGTTAGGCCTTGGTGAATCTGGATGGTCCCAGAAGTCCAGCATTGTCACAGAAAAAGCTGTTCGTTGTTTTCAGGCTGGAACTAAACATCTAGCATCCGACTGCCGTAGGGAGACGTATTTGGGAGCCCACAGGTTTCACTGGTGAGGCACAGTGGTGTTTCTCCGAAGAATCCAAATGCCTCCCTGGCTACGCCAGCATGGAATGTAAGGCTGCTTGGAACGGCGTTCCTGAGGCCGTTTGAATGCTGTACAAACGAGAGCTGTCGAGCAATCCGGGCAGATCTTTGCCATTACCGCTGCACGATCACAGCCTGTAAGCCAACGAACCCAGTTGCTTCCTGGGACTCAAACGCAGCTGAAGACTAGGATAGCATTCAGTGCCCTTTCACAGATGTTACAACGAAGGTGAGTGCACAATGAATCGTGAAATACGTAACAGTGTGGCAGCCTTCCTTTAACACATGCTTCTTCGCTCCTAGGGCATAGCTAAGCTGACTAAGGGAGAAATCTGGACTTTTACTTGAGCCCAGGGGTGCCAGTTCTTTGCCGCCAAGCTCCAGTGTGCTCTTGGAGGAACTCCCAGGAAGGAACTGAGACCAGCATGCCTCATACGATGACACTCAAGTTCTTTCGTGATGCCGTCAGGCAACAAAGAAAAGATGGGCAGCAGGAGTGATTTTCAGGCAGCTTTCAAACCGCACCTGTCTCGCCTACCACGGACGAAATGAAGGTTTTGCCAGGGTTGCCCGGTTTCAGACTTGAGCTCATAAGGTTATCCTCAGTAGTTTCTGACTACCTCAAGGAAACACACGGGACCCACAGGGCTCTTCCCTGGAGACCCTTTGGGCACAGGGACCTCTGCATAGGATGAAATGGGTAAGTATTTCAGTACCTTAGGTAGGCTTCGAGGACCATGGCTGTTGCACATACAACAGTGGAAGTGTGAAAAATATACTGGTCTTCAGGCTGGATGCAAAAGTTAGCTTTCGCCTCTGTGAGAGTGCCATCCTGTGTCCCAGACTGAATCACAAGCACATTGTGCAGTAACAGTGCAGTTCTGTTTCAGTCACTGAGGACGATCCACTTGCAAAGAGAATCTGCCAGGCGCTGCTTTCGCGAGGCCTTCTGACGACTGGAACACTCTGCCTAGGCATCCCAGAAAGGAGTACGTTGCCCTTGCTATGAATGTGAAGAGTGCTCCCGGGGACCTACTTCGCCTAGGGTTCCTCAGAAGCCAGCGACCGCTCTTGTAGCACACAGTGGTCATCACGAGAGATTGGTGCACGATACACTGCCCTATGTGTTCCCAGGGGCATAGCAGAGTTAAGGCACTCCTTTTCAGAGTATGGCTTCGTGGCTACCACTGCACACTCAACTCTGCTGATGTGAAACACTGGACTTTACCTTGTAGACTTAGGTCACCTTTCATTTGTATGGAGCTGAATCTGCAGTGCCGTGGGATGAGTTTCTAGAAAGCAATTGCCAGCACATTATTGCCATTGAGAGAACGCAGCCTTGGCCCAAAGCCACATTCCTGCAGTGAAGAGAAGATGAGCCGCTAAGGCTGTTCAGGCAGCCTTGAAGCCCAAAGCAAGTGACTTCCATTCCAGGAGAATAAAAGGCTCCCATCGGTGTCCCACTTTCAAGCTTGATGACACAGCATGTTATCTGAAGATTAAGCCTAGCTATGTAGTACTAGGGAAAGACTGCCTCCTTCTGCTAAGAAAGGTTTTCACGTGGGGAGTGCTGTACGTGCAGAAGAGCATTCCCCCGCCGGGCAAAAGTTAGGCCTTGGTGAATCTGGATGGTCCCAGAAGTCCAGCATTGTCACAGAAAAAGCTGTTCATTGTTTTCAGGCTGGAACTAAACATCTAGCATGCGACTGCCGTAGGGAGACGTATTTGGGAGCCCACAGGTTTCACTGGTGAGGCACAGTGGTGTTTCTCCGAAGAATCCAAATGCCTCCCTGGCTACGCCAGCATGGAATGTAAGGCTGCTTGGAACGGCGTTCCTGAGGCCGTTTGAATGCTGTATGAACGAGAGCTGTGGAGCAATCCGGGCAGGGCTTTGCCATTACCGCTGCACTTTCACAGCCTTAAAGCCAGCGAACCCAGTTGCTTCCTGGGACTCAAACACAGCAGAAGATTTGGACGGCATTCAGTGCCCTTTCACAGATGTTACAACGAAGGTGAGTGCACAATGAGTCGTGAAATACCAAACAGTGTTGCAGCCTTCCTCTATCACATGCTTCTTCGCTCCTAGGGCATAGCTAAGCTGACTATGGGAGAAATCTGGACTTTTACTTGAGCACAGGGGTGTCAGTTCTTTGCCGGCAAGCTCCAGTGTGCTCCTGGAGGAGCTCCCAGCAAGGAACCGAGACCAGCATGCCTCAAACGATTACACTCAAGTTCTTTCGTGATGCCGTCAGGCAGCAAAGAGAAGATGGGCAGCAGGAGTGATTTTTCTGGCAGCTTTCAAACCGCACCTGTCTCGCCTACCCCCGACGAAATGAAGGTTTTGCCAGGGTTGCCCGGTTTCAAACTTGAGCTCATAAGGTTATCCTCAGTAGTTTCTGACTACCTCAAGGAAACACACGGGACCCACAGGGCTCTTCTCTGGAGACCCTTTGGGCTCAGGGGCCTCTGCATTGGATGAAATGGGTAAGTATTTCAGGACCTTAGGTAGGCCTCGGTGAGCATGGCTGTTGCACATACTTAACAGTGTGAAGTGTGAAAAATGTACTGGTCTTCAGGCTGGATGCAAAGGTTAGCTTTCGCCTCTGTGAGATTGCTATCCTGTGTCCCAGACTGAATCACAAGCACGTTGTGCAGTAACAGTGCAGTTCTGTTTCAGTCACTGAGGACGATCCACTTGCAAAGAGAATCTGCCAGGCGCTGCTTTCGCGAGGCCTTCTGACGACTGGAACACTCTGCCTAGGCATCCCAGAAAGGAGTACGTTGCCCTTGCTATGAATGTGAAGAGTGCTCCCGGGGACCTACTTCGCCTAGGGTTCCTCAGAAGCCAGCGACCGCTCTTGTAGCACACAGTGGTCATCACGAGAGATTGGTGCACGATACACTGCCCTATGTGTTCCCAGGGGCATAGCAGAGTTAAGGCACTCCTTTTCAGAGTATGGCTTCGTGGCTACCACTGCACACTCAACTCTGCTGATGTGAAACACTGGACTTTACCTTGTAGACTTAGGTCACCTTTCATTTGTATGGAGCTGAATCTGCAGTGCCGTGGGATGAGTTTCTAGAAAGCAATTGCCAGCACATTATTGCCATTGAGAGAACGCAGCCTTGGCCCACAGCCACATTCCTGCAGTGAAGAGAAGATGAGCCGCTAAGGCTGTTCAGGCAGCCTTGAAGCCCAAAGCAAGTGACTTCCATTCCAGGAGAATAAAAGGCTCCCATCGGTGTCCCACTTTCAAGCTTGATGACACAGCATGTTATCTGAAGATTAAGCCTAGCTATGTAGTACTAGGGAAAGACTGCCTCCTTCTGCTAAGAAAGGTTTTCACGTGGGGAGTGCTGTACGTGCAGAAGAGCATTCCCCCGCCGGGCAAAAGTTAGGCCTTGGTGAATCTGGATGGTCCCAGAAGTCCAGCATTGTCACAGAAAAAGCTGTTCGTTGTTTTCAGGCTGGAACTAAACATCTAGCATCCGACTGCCGTAGGGAGACGTATTTGGGAGCCCACAGGTTTCACTGGTGAGGCACAGTGGTGTTTCTCCGAAGAATCCAAATGCCTCCCTGGCTACGCCAGCATGGAATGTAAGGCTGCTTGGAACGGCGTTCCTGAGGCCGTTTGAATGCTGTACAAACGAGAGCTGTCGAGCAATCCGGGCAGATCTTTGCCATTACCGCGGCACGATCACAGCCTGTAAGCCAACGAACCCAGTTGCTTCCTGGGACTCAAACGCAGCTGAAGACTAGGATAGCATTCAGTGCCCTTTCACAGATGTTACAACGAAGGTGAGTGCACAATGAGTCGTGAAATACCAAACAGTGTTGCAGCCTTCCTCTATCACATGCTTCTTCGCTCCTAGGGCATAGCTACGCTGACTATGGGAGAAATCTGGACTTTTACTTGAGCACAGGGGTGTCAGTTCTTTGCCGGCAAGCTCCAGTGTGCTCCTGGAGGAGCTCCCAGCAAGGAACCGAGACCAGCATGCCTCAAACGATTACACTCAAGTTCTTTCGTGATGCCATCAGGCAGCAAAGAGAAGATGGGCAGCAGGAGTGATTTTTCTGGCAGCTTTCAAACCGCACCTGTCTCGCCTACCCCCGACGAAATGAAGGTTTTGCCAGGGTTGCCCGGTTTCAAACTTGAGCTCATAAGGTTATCCTCAGTAGTTTCTGACTACCTCAAGGAAACACACGGGACCCACAGGGCTCTTCTCTGGAGACCCTTTGGGCTCAGGGGCCTCTGCATTGGATGAAATGGGTAAGTATTTCAGGACCTTAGGTAGGCCTCGGTGAGCATGGCTGTTGCACATACTTAACAGTGTGAAGTGTGAAAAATGTACTGGTCTTCAGGCTGGATGCAAAGGTTAGCTTTCGCCTCTGTGAGATTGCTATCCTGTGTCCCAGACTGAATCACAAGCACGTTGTGCAGTAACAGTGCAGTTCTGTTTCAGTCACTGAGGACGATCCACTTGCAAAGAGAATCTGCCAGGCGCTGCTTTCGCGAGGCCTTCTGACGACTGGAACACTCTGCCTAGGCATCCCAGAAAGGAGTACGTTGCCCTTGCTATGAATGTGAAGAGTGCTCCCGGGGACCTACTTCGCCTAGGGTTCCTCAGAAGCCAGCGACCGCTCTTGTAGCACACAGTGGTCATCACGAGAGATTGGTGCACGATACACTGCCCTATGTGTTCCCAGGGGCATAGCAGAGTTAAGGCACTCCTTTTCAGAGTATGGCTTCGTGGCTACCACCGCACACTCAACTCTGCTGATGTGAAACACTGGACTTTACCTTGTAGACTTAGGTCACCTTTCATTTGTATGGAGCTGAATCTGCAGTGCCGTGGGATGAGTTTCTAGAAAGCAATTGCCAGCACATTATTGCCATTGAGAGAACGCAGCCTTGGCCCACAGCCACATTCCTGCAGTGAAGAGAAGATGAGCCGCTAAGGCTGTTCAGGCAGCCTTGAAGCCCAAAGCAAGTGACTTCCATTCCAGGAGAATAAAAGGCTCCCATCGGTGTCCCACTTTCAAGCTTGATGACACAGCATGTTATCTGAAGATTAAGCCTAGCTATGTAGTACTAGGGAAAGACTGCCTCCTTCTGCTAAGAAAGGTTTTCACGTGGGGAGTGCTGTACGTGCAGAAGAGCATTCCCCCGCCGGGCAAAAGTTAGGCCTTGGTGAATCTGGATGGTCCCAGAAGTCCAGCATTGTCACAGAAAAAGCTGTTCGTTGTTTTCAGGCTGGAACTAAACATCTAGCATCCGACTGCCGTAGGGAGACGTATTTGGGAGCCCACAGGTTTCACTGGTGAGGCACAGTGGTGTTTCTCCGAAGAATCCAAATGCCTCCCTGGCTACGCCAGCATGGAATGTAAGGCTGCTTGGAACGGCGTTCCTGAGGCCGTTTGAATGCTGTACAAACGAGAGCTGTCGAGCAATCCGGGCAGATCTTTGCCATTACCGCTGCACGATCACAGCCTGTAAGCCAACGAACCCAGTTGCTTCCTGGGACTCAAACGCAGCTGAAGACTAGGATAGCATTCAGTGCCCTTTCACAGATGTTACAACGAAGGTGAGTGCACAATGAATCGT
Source organism: Balaenoptera ricei (assembly GCF_028023285.1). Classification (NCBI taxonomy): domain Eukaryota; kingdom Metazoa; phylum Chordata; class Mammalia; order Artiodactyla; family Balaenopteridae; genus Balaenoptera; species Balaenoptera ricei. The sequence goes on from NC_082653.1 coordinate 31,916,646, forward strand.
GAAATACGTAACAGTGTGGCAGCCTTCCTTTAACACATGCTTCTTCGCTCCTAGGGCATAGCTAAGCTGACTAAGGGAGAAATCTGGACTTTTACTTGAGCCCAGGGGTGCCAGTTCTTTGCCGCCAAGCTCCAGTGTGCTCTTGGAGGAACTCCCAGGAAGGAACTGAGACCAGCATGCCTCATACGATGACACTCAAGTTCTTTCGTGATGCCGTCAGGCAACAAAGAAAAGATGGGCAGCAGGAGTGATTTTCAGGCAGCTTTCAAACCGCACCTGTCTCGCCTACCACGGACGAAATGAAGGTTTTGCCAGGGTTGCCCGGTTTCAGACTTGAGCTCATAAGGTTATCCTCAGTAGTTTCTGACTACCTCAAGGAAACACACGGGACCCACAGGGCTCTTCCCTGGAGACCCTTTGGGCACAGGGACCTCTGCATAGGATGAAATGGGTAAGTATTTCAGTACCTTAGGTAGGCTTCGAGGACCATGGCTGTTGCACATACAACAGTGGAAGTGTGAAAAATATACTGGTCTTCAGGCTGGATGCAAAAGTTAGCTTTCGCCTCTGTGAGAGTGCCATCCTGTGTCCCAGACTGAATCACAAGCACATTGTGCAGTAACAGTGCAGTTCTGTTTCAGTCACTGAGGACGATCCACTTGCAAAGAGAATCTGCCAGGCGCTGCTTTCGCGAGGCCTTCTGACGACTGGAACACTCTGCCTAGGCATCCCAGAAAGGAGTACGTTGCCCTTGCTATGAATGTGAAGAGTGCTCCCGGGGACCTACTTCGCCTAGGGTTCCTCAGAAGCCAGCGACCGCTCTTGTAGCACACAGTGGTCATCACGAGAGATTGGTGCACGATACACTGCCCTATGTGTTCCCAGGGGCATAGCAGAGTTAAGGCACTCCTTTTCAGAGTATGGCTTCGTGGCTACCACTGCACACTCAACTCTGCTGATGTGAAACACTGGACTTTACCTTGTAGACTTAGGTCACCTTTCATTTGTATGGAGCTGAATCTGCAGTGCCGTGGGATGAGTTTCTAGAAAGCAATTGCCAGCACATTATTGCCATTGAGAGAACGCAGCCTTGGCCCAAAGCCACATTCCTGCAGTGAAGAGAAGATGAGCCGCTAAGGCTGTTCAGGCAGCCTTGAAGCCCAAAGCAAGTGACTTCCATTCCAGGAGAATAAAAGGCTCCCATCGGTGTCCCACTTTCAAGCTTGATGACACAGCATGTTATCTGAAGATTAAGCCTAGCTATGTAGTACTAGGGAAAGACTGCCTCCTTCTGCTAAGAAAGGTTTTCACGTGGGGAGTGCTGTACGTGCAGAAGAGCATTCCCCCGCCGGGCAAAAGTTAGGCCTTGGTGAATCTGGATGGTCCCAGAAGTCCAGCATTGTCACAGAAAAAGCTGTTCATTGTTTTCAGGCTGGAACTAAACATCTAGCATGCGACTGCCGTAGGGAGACGTATTTGGGAGCCCACAGGTTTCACTGGTGAGGCACAGTGGTGTTTCTCCGAAGAATCCAAATGCCTCCCTGGCTACGCCAGCATGGAATGTAAGGCTGCTTGGAACGGCGTTCCTGAGGCCGTTTGAATGCTGTATGAACGAGAGCTGTGGAGCAATCCGGGCAGGGCTTTGCCATTACCGCTGCACTTTCACAGCCTTAAAGCCAGCGAACCCAGTTGCTTCCTGGGACTCAAACACAGCAGAAGATTTGGACGGCATTCAGTGCCCTTTCACAGATGTTACAACGAAGGTGAGTGCACAATGAGTCGTGAAATACCAAACAGTGTTGCAGCCTTCCTCTATCACATGCTTCTTCGCTCCTAGGGCATAGCTAAGCTGACTATGGGAGAAATCTGGACTTTTACTTGAGCACAGGGGTGTCAGTTCTTTGCCGGCAAGCTCCAGTGTGCTCCTGGAGGAGCTCCCAGCAAGGAACCGAGACCAGCATGCCTCAAACGATTACACTCAAGTTCTTTCGTGATGCCGTCAGGCAGCAAAGAGAAGATGGGCAGCAGGAGTGATTTTTCTGGCAGCTTTCAAACCGCACCTGTCTCGCCTACCCCCGACGAAATGAAGGTTTTGCCAGGGTTGCCCGGTTTCAAACTTGAGCTCATAAGGTTATCCTCAGTAGTTTCTGACTACCTCAAGGAAACACACGGGACCCACAGGGCTCTTCTCTGGAGACCCTTTGGGCTCAGGGGCCTCTGCATTGGATGAAATGGGTAAGTATTTCAGGACCTTAGGTAGGCCTCGGTGAGCATGGCTGTTGCACATACTTAACAGTGTGAAGTGTGAAAAATGTACTGGTCTTCAGGCTGGATGCAAAGGTTAGCTTTCGCCTCTGTGAGATTGCTATCCTGTGTCCCAGACTGAATCACAAGCACGTTGTGCAGTAACAGTGCAGTTCTGTTTCAGTCACTGAGGACGATCCACTTGCAAAGAGAATCTGCCAGGCGCTGCTTTCGCGAGGCCTTCTGACGACTGGAACACTCTGCCTAGGCATCCCAGAAAGGAGTACGTTGCCCTTGCTATGAATGTGAAGAGTGCTCCCGGGGACCTACTTCGCCTAGGGTTCCTCAGAAGCCAGCGACCGCTCTTGTAGCACACAGTGGTCATCACGAGAGATTGGTGCACGATACACTGCCCTATGTGTTCCCAGGGGCATAGCAGAGTTAAGGCACTCCTTTTCAGAGTATGGCTTCGTGGCTACCACTGCACACTCAACTCTGCTGATGTGAAACACTGGACTTTACCTTGTAGACTTAGGTCACCTTTCATTTGTATGGAGCTGAATCTGCAGTGCCGTGGGATGAGTTTCTAGAAAGCAATTGCCAGCACATTATTGCCATTGAGAGAACGCAGCCTTGGCCCACAGCCACATTCCTGCAGTGAAGAGAAGATGAGCCGCTAAGGCTGTTCAGGCAGCCTTGAAGCCCAAAGCAAGTGACTTCCATTCCAGGAGAATAAAAGGCTCCCATCGGTGTCCCACTTTCAAGCTTGATGACACAGCATGTTATCTGAAGATTAAGCCTAGCTATGTAGTACTAGGGAAAGACTGCCTCCTTCTGCTAAGAAAGGTTTTCACGTGGGGAGTGCTGTACGTGCAGAAGAGCATTCCCCCGCCGGGCAAAAGTTAGGCCTTGGTGAATCTGGATGGTCCCAGAAGTCCAGCATTGTCACAGAAAAAGCTGTTCGTTGTTTTCAGGCTGGAACTAAACATCTAGCATCCGACTGCCGTAGGGAGACGTATTTGGGAGCCCACAGGTTTCACTGGTGAGGCACAGTGGTGTTTCTCCGAAGAATCCAAATGCCTCCCTGGCTACGCCAGCATGGAATGTAAGGCTGCTTGGAACGGCGTTCCTGAGGCCGTTTGAATGCTGTACAAACGAGAGCTGTCGAGCAATCCGGGCAGATCTTTGCCATTACCGCTGCACGATCACAGCCTGTAAGCCAACGAACCCAGTTGCTTCCTGGGACTCAAACGCAGCTGAAGACTAGGATAGCATTCAGTGCCCTTTCACAGATGTTACAACGAAGGTGAGTGCACAATGAATCGTGAAATACGTAACAGTGTGGCAGCCTTCCTTTAACACATGCTTCTTCGCTCCTAGGGCATAGCTAAGCTGACTAAGGGAGAAATCTGGACTTTTACTTGAGCCCAGGGGTGCCAGTTCTTTGCCGCCAAGCTCCAGTGTGCTCTTGGAGGAACTCCCAGGAAGGAACTGAGACCAGCATGCCTCATACGATGACACTCAAGTTCTTTCGTGATGCCGTCAGGCAACAAAGAAAAGATGGGCAGCAGGAGTGATTTTCAGGCAGCTTTCAAACCGCACCTGTCTCGCCTACCACGGACGAAATGAAGGTTTTGCCAGGGTTGCCCGGTTTCAGACTTGAGCTCATAAGGTTATCCTCAGTAGTTTCTGACTACCTCAAGGAAACACACGGGACCCACAGGGCTCTTCCCTGGAGACCCTTTGGGCACAGGGACCTCTGCATAGGATGAAATGGGTAAGTATTTCAGTACCTTAGGTAGGCTTCGAGGACCATGGCTGTTGCACATACAACAGTGGAAGTGTGAAAAATATACTGGTCTTCAGGCTGGATGCAAAAGTTAGCTTTCGCCTCTGTGAGAGTGCCATCCTGTGTCCCAGACTGAATCACAAGCACATTGTGCAGTAACAGTGCAGTTCTGTTTCAGTCACTGAGGACGATCCACTTGCAAAGAGAATCTGCCAGGCGCTGCTTTCGCGAGGCCTTCTGACGACTGGAACACTCTGCCTAGGCATCCCAGAAAGGAGTACGTTGCCCTTGCTATGAATGTGAAGACTGCTCCAGGGGACCTACTTTGCCTAGGCTTCCTCAGAAGCCAGCGACCGCTCTTGTAGCACACAGTGGTCATCACGAGAGATTGGTGCACGATACACTGCCCTATGTGTTCCCAGGGGCATAGCAGAGTTAAGGCACTCCTTTTCAGAGTATGGCTTCGTGGCTACCACTGCACACTCAACTCTGCTGATGTGAAACACTGGACTTTACCTTGTAGACTTAGGTCACCTTTCATTTGTATGGAGCTGAATCTGCAGTGCCGTGGGATGAGTTTCTAGAAAGCAATTGCCAGCACATTATTGCCATTGAGAGAACGCAGCCTTGGCCCAAAGCCACATTCCTGCAGTGAAGAGAAGATGAGCCGCTAAGGCTGTTCAGGCAGCCTTGAAGCCCAAAGCAAGTGACTTCCATTCCAGGAGAATAAAAGGCTCCCATCGGTGTCCCACTTTCAAGCTTGATGACACAGCATGTTATCTGAAGATTAAGCCTAGCTATGTAGTACTAGGGAAAGACTGCCTCCTTCTGCTAAGAAAGGTTTTCACGTGGGGAGTGCTGTACGTGCAGAAGAGCATTCCCCCGCCGGGCAAAAGTTAGGCCTTGGTGAATCTGGATGGTCCCAGAAGTCCAGCATTGTCACAGAAAAAGCTGTTCGTTGTTTTCAGGCTGGAACTAAACATCTAGCATCCGACTGCCGTAGGGAGACGTATTTGGGAGCCCACAGGTTTCACTGGTGAGGCACAGTGGTGTTTCTCCGAAGAATCCAAATGCCTCCCTGGCTACGCCAGCATGGAATGTAAGGCTGCTTGGAACGGCGTTCCTGAGGCCGTTTGAATGCTGTATGAACGAGAGCTGTGGAGCAATCCGGGCAGGGCTTTGCCATTACCGCTGCACTTTCACAGCCTTAAAGCCAGCGAACCCAGTTGCTTCCTGGGACTCAAACACAGCAGAAGATTTGGACGGCATTCAGTGCCCTTTCACAGATGTTACAACGAAGGTGAGTGCACAATGAGTCGTGAAATACCAAACAGTGTTGCAGCCTTCCTCTATCACATGCTTCTTCGCTCCTAGGGCATAGCTAAGCTGACTATGGGAGAAATCTGGACTTTTACTTGAGCACAGGGGTGTCAGTTCTTTGCCGGCAAGCTCCAGTGTGCTCCTGGAGGAGCTCCCAGCAAGGAACCGAGACCAGCATGCCTCAAACGATTACACTCAAGTTCTTTCGTGATGCCGTCAGGAAGCAAAGAGAAGATGGGCAGCAGGAGTGATTTTTCTGGCAGCTTTCAAACCGCACCTGTCTCGCCTACCCCCGACGAAATGAAGGTTTTGCCAGGGTTGCCCGGTTTCAAACTTGAGCTCATAAGGTTATCCTCAGTAGTTTCTGACTACCTCAAGGAAACACACGGGACCCACAGGGCTCTTCTCTGGAGACCCTTTGGGCTCAGGGGCCTCTGCATTGGATGAAATGGGTAAGTATTTCAGGACCTTAGGTAGGCCTCGGTGAGCATGGCTGTTGCACATACTTAACAGTGTGAAGTGTGAAAAATGTACTGGTCTTCAGGCTGGATGGAAAGGTTAGCTTTCGCCTCTGTGAGATTGCTATCCTGTGTCCCAGACTGAATCACAAGCACGTTGTGCAGTAACAGTGCAGTTCTGTTTCAGTCACTGAGGACGATCCACTTGCAAAGAGAATCTGCCAGGCGCTGCTTTCGCGAGGCCTTCTGACGACTGGAACACTCTGCCTAGGCATCCCAGAAAGGAGTACGTTGCCCTTGCTATGAATGTGAAGAGTGCTCCCGGGGACCTACTTCGCCTAGGGTTCCTCAGAAGCCAGCGACCGCTCTTGTAGCACACAGTGGTCATCACGAGAGATTGGTGCACGATACACTGCCCTATGTGTTCCCAGGGGCATAGCAGAGTTAAGGCACTCCTTTTCAGAGTATGGCTTCGTGGCTACCACTGCACACTCAACTCTGCTGATGTGAAACACTGGACTTTACCTTGTAGACTTAGGTCACCTTTCATTTGTATGGAGCTGAATCTGCAGTGCCGTGGGATGAGTTTCTAGAAAGCAATTGCCAGCACATTATTGCCATTGAGAGAACGCAGCCTTGGCCCAAAGCCACATTCCTGCAGTGAAGAGAAGATGAGCCGCTAAGGCTGTTCAGGCAGCCTTGAAGCCCAAAGCAAGTGACTTCCATTCCAGGAGAATAAAAGGCTCCCATCGGTGTCCCACTTTCAAGCTTGATGACACAGCATGTTATCTGAAGATTAAGCCTAGCTATGTAGTACTAGGGAAAGACTGCCTCCTTCTGCTAAGAAAGGTTTTCACGTGGGGAGTGCTGTACGTGCAGAAGAGCATTCCCCCGCCGGGCAAAAGTTAGGCCTTGGTGAATCTGGATGGTCCCAGAAGTCCAGCATTGTCACAGAAAAAGCTGTTCGTTGTTTTCAGGCTGGAACTAAACATCTAGCATCCGACTGCCGTAGGGAGACGTATTTGGGAGCCCACAGGTTTCACTGGTGAGGCACAGTGGTGTTTCTCCGAAGAATCCAAATGCCTCCCTGGCTACGCCAGCATGGAATGTAAGGCTGCTTGGAACGGCGTTCCTGAGGCCGTTTGAATGCTGTATGAACGAGAGCTGTGGAGCAATCCGGGCAGGGCTTTGCCATTACCGCTGCACTTTCACAGCCTTAAAGCCAGCGAACCCAGTTGCTTCCTGGGACTCAAACACAGCAGAAGATTTGGACGGCATTCAGTGCCCTTTCACAGATGTTACAACGAAGGTGAGTGCACAATGAGTCGTGAAATACCAAACAGTGTTGCAGCCTTCCTCTATCACATGCTTCTTCGCTCCTAGGGCATAGCTAAGCTGACTATGGGAGAAATCTGGACTTTTACTTGAGCACAGGGGTGTCAGTTCTTTGCCGGCAAGCTCCAGTGTGCTCCTGGAGGAGCTCCCAGCAAGGAACCGAGACCAGCATGCCTCAAACGATTACACTCAAGTTCTTTCGTGATGCCGTCAGGAAGCAAAGAGAAGATGGGCAGCAGGAGTGATTTTTCTGGCAGCTTTCAAACCGCACCTGTCTCGCCTACCCCCGACGAAATGAAGGTTTTGCCAGGGTTGCCCGGTTTCAAACTTGAGCTCATAAGGTTATCCTCAGTAGTTTCTGACTACCTCAAGGAAACACACGGGACCCACAGGGCTCTTCTCTGGAGACCCTTTGGGCTCAGGGGCCTCTGCATTGGATGAAATGGGTAAGTATTTCAGGACCTTAGGTAGGCCTCGGTGAGCATGGCTGTTGCACATACTTAACAGTGTGAAGTGTGAAAAATGTACTGGTCTTCAGGCTGGATGGAAAGGTTAGCTTTCGCCTCTGTGAGATTGCTATCCTGTGTCCCAGACTGAATCACAAGCACGTTGTGCAGTAACAGTGCAGTTCTGTTTCAGTCACTGAGGACGATCCACTTGCAAAGAGAATCTGCCAGGCGCTGCTTTCGCGAGGCCTTCTGACGACTGGAACACTCTGCCTAGGCATCCCAGAAAGGAGTACGTTGCCCTTGCTATGAATGTGAAGAGTGCTCCCGGGGACCTACTTCGCCTAGGGTTCCTCAGAAGCCAGCGACCGCTCTTGTAGCACACAGTGGTCATCACGAGAGATTGGTGCACGATACACTGCCCTATGTGTTCCCAGGGGCATAGCAGAGTTAAGGCACTCCTTTTCAGAGTATGGCTTCGTGGCTACCACTGCACACTCAACTCTGCTGATGTGAAACACTGGACTTTACCTTGTAGACTTAGGTCACCTTTCATTTGTATGGAGCTGAATCTGCAGTGCCGTGGGATGAGTTTCTAGAAAGCAATTGCCAGCACATTATTGCCATTGAGAGAACGCAGCCTTGGCCCACAGCCACATTCCTGCAGTGAAGAGAAGATGAGCCGCTAAGGCTGTTCAGGCAGCCTTGAAGCCCAAAGCAAGTGACTTCCATTCCAGGAGAATAAAAGGCTCCCATCGGTGTCCCACTTTCAAGCTTGATGACACAGCATGTTATCTGAAGATTAAGCCTAGCTATGTAGTACTAGGGAAAGACTGCCTCCTTCTGCTAAGAAAGGTTTTCACGTGGGGAGTGCTGTACGTGCAGAAGAGCATTCCCCCGCCGGGCAAAAGTTAGGCCTTGGTGAATCTGGATGGTCCCAGAAGTCCAGCATTGTCACAGAAAAAGCTGTTCGTTGTTTTCAGGCTGGAACTAAACATCTAGCATCCGACTGCCGTAGGGAGACGTATTTGGGAGCCCACAGGTTTCACTGGTGAGGCACAGTGGTGTTTCTCCGAAGAATCCAAATGCCTCCCTGGCTACGCCAGCATGGAATGTAAGGCTGCTTGGAACGGCGTTCCTGAGGCCGTTTGAATGCTGTACAAACGAGAGCTGTCGAGCAATCCGGGCAGATCTTTGCCATTACCGCTGCACGATCACAGCCTGTAAGCCAACGAACCCAGTTGCTTCCTGGGACTCAAACGCAGCTGAAGACTAGGATAGCATTCAGTGCCCTTTCACAGATGTTACAACGAAGGTGAGTGCACAATGAATCGTGAAATACGTAACAGTGTGGCAGCCTTCCTTTAACACATGCTTCTTCGCTCCTAGGGCATAGCTAAGCTGACTAAGGGAGAAATCTGGACTTTTACTTGAGCCCAGGGGTGCCAGTTCTTTGCCGCCAAGCTCCAGTGTGCTCTTGGAGGAACTCCCAGGAAGGAACTGAGACCAGCATGCCTCATACGATGACACTCAAGTTCTTTCGTGATGCCGTCAGGCAACAAAGAAAAGATGGGCAGCAGGAGTGATTTTCAGGCAGCTTTCAAACCGCACCTGTCTCGCCTACCACGGACGAAATGAAGGTTTTGCCAGGGTTGCCCGGTTTCAGACTTGAGCTCATAAGGTTATCCTCAGTAGTTTCTGACTACCTCAAGGAAACACACGGGACCCACAGGGCTCTTCCCTGGAGACCCTTTGGGCACAGGGACCTCTGCATAGGATGAAATGGGTAAGTATTTCAGTACCTTAGGTAGGCTTCGAGGACCATGGCTGTTGCACATACAACAGTGGAAGTGTGAAAAATATACTGGTCTTCAGGCTGGATGCAAAAGTTAGCTTTCGCCTCTGTGAGAGTGCCATCCTGTGTCCCAGACTGAATCACAAGCACATTGTGCAGTAACAGTGCAGTTCTGTTTCAGTCACTGAGGACGATCCACTTGCAAAGAGAATCTGCCAGGCGCTGCTTTCGCGAGGCCTTCTGACGACTGGAACACTCTGCCTAGGCATCCCAGAAAGGAGTACGTTGCCCTTGCTATGAATGTGAAGAGTGCTCCCGGGGACCTACTTCGCCTAGGGTTCCTCAGAAGCCAGCGACCGCTCTTGTAGCACACAGTGGTCATCACGAGAGATTGGTGCACGATACACTGCCCTATGTGTTCCCAGGGGCATAGCAGAGTTAAGGCACTCCTTTTCAGAGTATGGCTTCGTGGCTACCACTGCACACTCAACTCTGCTGATGTGAAACACTGGACTTTACCTTGTAGACTTAGGTCACCTTTCATTTGTATGGAGCTGAATCTGCAGTGCCGTGGGATGAGTTTCTAGAAAGCAATTGCCAGCACATTATTGCCATTGAGAGAACGCAGCCTTGGCCCACAGCCACATTCCTGCAGTGAAGAGAAGATGAGCCGCTAAGGCTGTTCAGGCAGCCTTGAAGCCCAAAGCAAGTGACTTCCATTCCAGGAGAATAAAAGGCTCCCATCGGTGTCCCACTTTCAAGCTTGATGACACAGCATGTTATCTGAAGATTAAGCCTAGCTATGTAGTACTAGGGAAAGACTGCCTCCTTCTGCTAAGAAAGGTTTTCACGTGGGGAGTGCTGTACGTGCAGAAGAGCATTCCCCCGCCGGGCAAAAGTTAGGCCTTGGTGAATCTGGATGGTCCCAGAAGTCCAGCATTGTCACAGAAAAAGCTGTTCGTTGTTTTCAGGCTGGAACTAAACATCTAGCATCCGACTGCCGTAGGGAGACGTATTTGGGAGCCCACAGGTTTCACTGGTGAGGCACAGTGGTGTTTCTCCGAAGAATCCAAATGCCTCCCTGGCTACGCCAGCATGGAATGTAAGGCTGCTTGGAACGGCGTTCCTGAGGCCGTTTGAATGCTGTATGAACGAGAGCTGTCGAGCAATCCGGGCAGATCTTTGCCATTACCGCTGCACGATCACAGCCTGTAAGCCAACGAACCCAGTTGCTTCCTGGGACTCAAACGCAGCTGAAGACTAGGATAGCATTCAGTGCCCTTTCACAGATGTTACAACGAAGGTGAGTGCACAATGAGTCGTGAAATACCAAACAGTGTTGCAGCCTTCCTCTATCACATGCTTCTTCGCTCCTAGGGCATAGCTACGCTGACTATGGGAGAAATCTGGACTTTTACTTGAGCACAGGGGTGTCAGTTCTTTGCCGGCAAGCTCCAGTGTGCTCCTGGAGGAGCTCCCAGCAAGGAACCGAGACCAGCATGCCTCAAACGATTACACTCAAGTTCTTTCGTGATGCCGTCAGGCAGCAAAGAGAAGATGGGCAGCAGGAGTGATTTTTCTGGCAGCTTTCAAACCGCACCTGTCTCGCCTACCCCCGACGAAATGAAGGTTTTGCCAGGGTTGCCCGGTTTCAAACTTGAGCTCATAAGGTTATCCTCAGTAGTTTCTGACTACCTCAAGGAAACACACGGGACCCACAGGGCTCTTCTCTGGAGACCCTTTGGGCTCAGGGGCCTCTGCATTGGATGAAATGGGTAAGTATTTCAGGACCTTAGGTAGGCCTCGGTGAGCATGGCTGTTGCACATACTTAACAGTGTGAAGTGTGAAAAATGTACTGGTCTTCAGGCTGGATGCAAAGGTTAGCTTTCGCCTCTGTGAGATTGCTATCCTGTGTCCCAGACTGAATCACAAGCACGTTGTGCAGTAACAGTGCAGTTCTGTTTCAGTCACTGAGGACGATCCACTTGCAAAGAGAATCTGCCAGGCGCTGCTTTCGCGAGGCCTTCTGACGACTGGAACACTCTGCCTAGGCATCCCAGAAAGGAGTACGTTGCCCTTGCTATGAATGTGAAGAGTGCTCCCGGGGACCTACTTCGCCTAGGGTTCCTCAGAAGCCAGCGACCGCTCTTGTAGCACACAGTGGTCATCACGAGAGATTGGTGCACGATACACTGCCCTATGTGTTCCCAGGGGCATAGCAGAGTTAAGGCACTCCTTTTCAGAGTATGGCTTCGTGGCTACCACCGCACACTCAACTCTGCTGATGTGAAACACTGGACTTTACCTTGTAGACTTAGGTCACCTTTCATTTGTATGGAGCTGAATCTGCAGTGCCGTGGGATGAGTTTCTAGAAAGCAATTGCCAGCACATTATTGCCATTGAGAGAACGCAGCCTTGGCCCACAGCCACATTCCTGCAGTGAAGAGAAGATGAGCCGCTAAGGCTGTTCAGGCAGCCTTGAAGCCCAAAGCAAGTGACTTCCATTCCAGGAGAATAAAAGGCTCCCATCGGTGTCCCACTTTCAAGCTTGATGACACAGCATGTTATCTGAAGATTAAGCCTAGCTATGTAGTACTAGGGAAAGACTGCCTCCTTCTGCTAAGAAAGGTTTTCACGTGGGGAGTGCTGTACGTGCAGAAGAGCATTCCCCCGCCGGGCAAAAGTTAGGCCTTGGTGAATCTGGATGGTCCCAGAAGTCCAGCATTGTCACAGAAAAAGCTGTTCGTTGTTTTCAGGCTGGAACTAAACATCTAGCATCCGACTGCCGTAGGGAGACGTATTTGGGAGCCCACAGGTTTCACTGGTGAGGCACAGTGGTGTTTCTCCGAAGAATCCAAATGCCTCCCTGGCTACGCCAGCATGGAATGTAAGGCTGCTTGGAACGGCGTTCCTGAGGCCGTTTGAATGCTGTACAAACGAGAGCTGTCGAGCAATCCGGGCAGATCTTTGCCATTACCGCTGCACGATCACAGCCTGTAAGCCAACGAACCCAGTTGCTTCCTGGGACTCAAACGCAGCTGAAGACTAGGATAGCATTCAGTGCCCTTTCACAGATGTTACAACGAAGGTGAGTGCACAATGAATCGTGAAATACGTAACAGTGTGGCAGCCTTCCTTTAACACATGCTTCTTCGCTCCTAGGGCATAGCTAAGCTGACTAAGGGAGAAATCTGGACTTTTACTTGAGCCCAGGGGTGCCAGTTCTTTGCCGCCAAGCTCCAGTGTGCTCTTGGAGGAACTCCCAGGAAGGAACTGAGACCAGCATGCCTCATACGATGACACTCAAGTTCTTTCGTGATGCCGTCAGGCAACAAAGAAAAGATGGGCAGCAGGAGTGATTTTCAGGCAGCTTTCAAACCGCACCTGTCTCGCCTACCACGGACGAAATGAAGGTTTTGCCAGGGTTGCCCGGTTTCAGACTTGAGCTCATAAGGTTATCCTCAGTAGTTTCTGACTACCTCAAGGAAACACACGGGACCCACAGGGCTCTTCCCTGGAGACCCTTTGGGCACAGGGACCTCTGCATAGGATGAAATGGGTAAGTATTTCAGTACCTTAGGTAGGCTTCGAGGACCATGGCTGTTGCACATACAACAGTGGAAGTGTGAAAAATATACTGGTCTTCAGGCTGGATGCAAAAGTTAGCTTTCGCCTCTGTGAGAGTGCCATCCTGTGTCCCAGACTGAATCACAAGCACATTGTGCAGTAACAGTGCAGTTCTGTTTCAGTCACTGAGGACGATCCACTTGCAAAGAGAATCTGCCAGGCGCTGCTTTCGCGAGGCCTTCTGACGACTGGAACACTCTGCCTAGGCATCCCAGAAAGGAGTACGTTGCCCTTGCTATGAATGTGAAGAGTGCTCCCGGGGACCTACTTCGCCTAGGGTTCCTCAGAAGCCAGCGACCGCTCTTGTAGCACACAGTGGTCATCACGAGAGATTGGTGCACGATACACTGCCCTATGTGTTCCCAGGGGCATAGCAGAGTTAAGGCACTCCTTTTCAGAGTATGGCTTCGTGGCTACCACTGCACACTCAACTCTGCTGATGTGAAACACTGGACTTTACCTTGTAGACTTAGGTCACCTTTCATTTGTATGGAGCTGAATCTGCAGTGCCGTGGGATGAGTTTCTAGAAAGCAATTGCCAGCACATTATTGCCATTGAGAGAACGCAGCCTTGGCCCAAAGCCACATTCCTGCAGTGAAGAGAAGATGAGCCGCTAAGGCTGTTCAGGCAGCCTTGAAGCCCAAAGCAAGTGACTTCCATTCCAGGAGAATAAAAGGCTCCCATCGGTGTCCCACTTTCAAGCTTGATGACACAGCATGTTATCTGAAGATTAAGCCTAGCTATGTAGTACTAGGGAAAGACTGCCTCCTTCTGGTAAGAAAGGTTTTCACGTGGGGAGTGCTGTACGTGCAGAAGAGCATTCCCCCGCCGGGCAAAAGTTAGGCCTTGGTGAATCTGGATGGTCCCAGAAGTCCAGCATTGTCACAGAAAAAGCTGTTCATTGTTTTCAGGCTGGAACTAAACATCTAGCATGCGACTGCCGTAGGGAGACGTATTTGGGAGCCCACAGGTTTCACTGGTGAGGCACAGTGGTGTTTCTCCGAAGAATCCAAATGCCTCCCTGGCTACGCCAGCATGGAATGTAAGGCTGCTTGGAACGGCGTTCCTGAGGCCGTTTGAATGCTGTATGAACGAGAGCTGTGGAGCAATCCGGGCAGGGCTTTGCCATTACCGCTGCACTTTCACAGCCTTAAAGCCAGCGAACCCAGTTGCTTCCTGGGACTCAAACACAGCAGAAGATTTGGACGGCATTCAGTGCCCTTTCACAGATGTTACAACGAAGGTGAGTGCACAATGAGTCGTGAAATACCAAACAGTGTTGCAGCCTTCCTCTATCACATGCTTCTTCGCTCCTAGGGCATAGCTAAGCTGACTATGGGAGAAATCTGGACTTTTACTTGAGCACAGGGGTGTCAGTTCTTTGCCGGCAAGCTCCAGTGTGCTCCTGGAGGAGCTCCCAGCAAGGAACCGAGACCAGCATGCCTCAAACGATTACACTCAAGTTCTTTCGTGATGCCGTCAGGCAGCAAAGAGAAGATGGGCAGCAGGAGTGATTTTTCTGGCAGCTTTCAAACCGCACCTGTCTCGCCTACCCCCGACGAAATGAAGGTTTTGCCAGGGTTGCCCGGTTTCAAACTTGAGCTCATAAGGTTATCCTCAGTAGTTTCTGACTACCTCAAGGAAACACACGGGACCCACAGGGCTCTTCTCTGGAGACCCTTTGGGCTCAGGGGCCTCTGCATTGGATGAAATGGGTAAGTATTTCAGGACCTTAGGTAGGCCTCGGTGAGCATGGCTGTTGCACATACTTAACAGTGTGAAGTGTGAAAAATGTACTGGTCTTCAGGCTGGATGCAAAGGTTAGCTTTCGCCTCTGTGAGATTGCTATCCTGTGTCCCAGACTGAATCACAAGCACGTTGTGCAGTAACAGTGCAGTTCTGTTTCAGTCACTGAGGACGATCCACTTGCAAAGAGAATCTGCCAGGCGCTGCTTTCGCGAGGCCTTCTGACGACTGGAACACTCTGCCTAGGCATCCCAGAAAGGAGTACGTTGCCCTTGCTATGAATGTGAAGAGTGCTCCCGGGGACCTACTTCGCCTAGGGTTCCTCAGAAGCCAGCGACCGCTCTTGTAGCACACAGTGGTCATCACGAGAGATTGGTGCACGATACACTGCCCTATGTGTTCCCAGGGGCATAGCAGAGTTAAGGCACTCCTTTTCAGAGTATGGCTTCGTGGCTACCACTGCACACTCAACTCTGCTGATGTGAAACACTGGACTTTACCTTGTAGACTTAGGTCACCTTTCATTTGTATGGAGCTGAATCTGCAGTGCCGTGGGATGAGTTTCTAGAAAGCAATTGCCAGCACATTATTGCCATTGAGAGAACGCAGCCTTGGCCCACAGCCACATTCCTGCAGTGAAGAGAAGATGAGCCGCTAAGGCTGTTCAGGCAGCCTTGAAGCCCAAAGCAAGTGACTTCCATTCCAGGAGAATAAAAGGCTCCCATCGGTGTCCCACTTTCAAGCTTGATGACACAGCATGTTATCTGAAGATTAAGCCTAGCTATGTAGTACTAGGGAAAGACTGCCTCCTTCTGCTAAGAAAGGTTTTCACGTGGGGAGTGCTGTACGTGCAGAAGAGCATTCCCCCGCCGGGCAAAAGTTAGGCCTTGGTGAATCTGGATGGTCCCAGAAGTCCAGCATTGTCACAGAAAAAGCTGTTCGTTGTTTTCAGGCTGGAACTAAACATCTAGCATCCGACTGCCGTAGGGAGACGTATTTGGGAGCCCACAGGTTTCACTGGTGAGGCACAGTGGTGTTTCTCCGAAGAATCCAAATGCCTCCCTGGCTACGCCAGCATGGAATGTAAGGCTGCTTGGAACGGCGTTCCTGAGGCCGTTTGAATGCTGTACAAACGAGAGCTGTCGAGCAATCCGGGCAGATCTTTGCCATTACCACTGCACGATCACAGCCTGTAAGCCAACGAACCCAGTTGCTTCCTGGGACTCAAACGCAGCTGAAGACTAGGATAGCATTCAGTGCCCTTTCACAGATGTTACAACGAAGGTGAGTGCACAATGAATCGTGAAATACGTAACAGTGTGGCAGCCTTCCTTTAACACATGCTTCTTCGCTCCTAGGGCATAGCTAAGCTGACTAAGGGAGAAATCTGGACTTTTACTTGAGCCCAGGGGTGCCAGTTCTTTGCCGCCAAGCTCCAGTGTGCTCTTGGAGGAACTCCCAGGAAGGAACTGAGACCAGCATGCCTCATACGATGACACTCAAGTTCTTTCGTGATGCCGTCAGGCAACAAAGAAAAGATGGGCAGCAGGAGTGATTTTCAGGCAGCTTTCAAACCGCACCTGTCTCGCCTACCACGGACGAAATGAAGGTTTTGCCAGGGTTGCCCGGTTTCAGACTTGAGCTCATAAGGTTATCCTCAGTAGTTTCTGACTACCTCAAGGAAACACACGGGACCCACAGGGCTCTTCCCTGGAGACCCTTTGGGCACAGGGACCTCTGCATAGGATGAAATGGGTAAGTATTTCAGTACCTTAGGTAGGCTTCGAGGACCATGGCTGTTGCACATACAACAGTGGAAGTGTGAAAAATATACTGGTCTTCAGGCTGGATGCAAAAGTTAGCTTTCGCCTCTGTGAGAGTGCCATCCTGTGTCCCAGACTGAATCACAAGCACATTGTGCAGTAACAGTGCAGTTCTGTTTCAGTCACTGAGGACGATCCACTTGCAAAGAGAATCTGCCAGGCGCTGCTTTCGCGAGGCCTTCTGACGACTGGAACACTCTGCCTAGGCATCCCAGAAAGGAGTACGTTGCCCTTGCTATGAATGTGAAGACTGCTCCAGGGGACCTACTTTGCCTAGGCTTCCTCAGAAGCCAGCGACCGCTCTTGTAGCACACAGTGGTCATCACGAGAGATTGGTGCACGATACACTGCCCTATGTGTTCCCAGGGGCATAGCAGAGTTAAGGCACTCCTTTTCAGAGTATGGCTTCGTGGCTACCACTGCACACTCAACTCTGCTGATGTGAAACACTGGACTTTACCTTGTAGACTTAGGTCACCTTTCATTTGTATGGAGCTGAATCTGCAGTGCCGTGGGATGAGTTTCTGGAAAGCAATTGCCAGCACATTATTGCCATTGAGAGAACGCAGCCTTGGCCCAAAGCCACATTCCTGCAGTGAAGAGAAGATGAGCCGCTAAGGCTGTTCAGGCAGCCTTGAAGCCCAAAGCAAGTGACTTCCATTCCAGGAGAATAAAAGGCTCCCATCGGTGTCCCACTTTCAAGCTTGATGACACAGCATGTTATCTGAAGATTAAGCCTAGCTATGTAGTACTAGGGAAAGACTGCCTCCTTCTGCTAAGAAAGGTTTTCACGTGGGGAGTGCTGTACGTGCAGAAGAGCATTCCCCCGCCGGGCAAAAGTTAGGCCTTGGTGAATCTGGATGGTCCCAGAAGTCCAGCATTGTCACAGAAAAAGCTGTTCGTTGTTTTCAGGCTGGAACTAAACATCTAGCATCCGACTGCCGTAGGGAGACGTATTTGGGAGCCCACAGGTTTCACTGGTGAGGCACAGTGGTGTTTCTCCGAAGAATCCAAATGCCTCCCTGGCTACGCCAGCATGGAATGTAAGGCTGCTTGGAACGGCGTTCCTGAGGCCGTTTGAATGCTGTATGAACGAGAGCTGTGGAGCAATCCGGGCAGGGCTTTGCCATTACCGCTGCACTTTCACAGCCTTAAAGCCAGCGAACCCAGTTGCTTCCTGGGACTCAAACACAGCAGAAGATTTGGACGGCATTCAGTGCCCTTTCACAGATGTTACAACGAAGGTGAGTGCACAATGAGTCGTGAAATACCAAACAGTGTTGCAGCCTTCCTCTATCACATGCTTCTTCGCTCCTAGGGCATAGCTAAGCTGACTATGGGAGAAATCTGGACTTTTACTTGAGCACAGGGGTGTCAGTTCTTTGCCGGCAAGCTCCAGTGTGCTCCTGGAGGAGCTCCCAGCAAGGAACCGAGACCAGCATGCCTCAAACGATTACACTCAAGTTCTTTCGTGATGCCGTCAGGCAGCAAAGAGAAGATGGGCAGCAGGAGTGATTTTTCTGGCAGCTTTCAAACCGCACCTGTCTCGCCTACCCCCGACGAAATGAAGGTTTTGCCAGGGTTGCCCGGTTTCAAACTTGAGCTCATAAGGTTATCCTCAGTAGTTTCTGACTACCTCAAGGAAACACACGGGACCCACAGGGCTCTTCTCTGGAGACCCTTTGGGCTCAGGGGCCTCTGCATTGGATGAAATGGGTAAGTATTTCAGGACCTTAGGTAGGCCTCGGTGAGCATGGCTGTTGCACATACTTAACAGTGTGAAGTGTGAAAAATGTACTGGTCTTCAGGCTGGATGCAAAGGTTAGCTTTCGCCTCTGTGAGATTGCTATCCTGTGTCCCAGACTGAATCACAAGCACGTTGTGCAGTAACAGTGCAGTTCTGTTTCAGTCACTGAGGACGATCCACTTGCAAAGAGAATCTGCCAGGCGCTGCTTTCGCGAGGCCTTCTGACGACTGGAACACTCTGCCTAGGCATCCCAGAAAGGAGTACGTTGCCCTTGCTATGAATGTGAAGAGTGCTCCCGGGGACCTACTTCGCCTAGGGTTCCTCAGAAGCCAGCGACCGCTCTTGTAGCACACAGTGGTCATCACGAGAGATTGGTGCACGATACACTGCCCTATGTGTTCCCAGGGGCATAGCAGAGTTAAGGCACTCCTTTTCAGAGTATGGCTTCGTGGCTACCACTGCACACTCAACTCTGCTGATGTGAAACACTGGACTTTACCTTGTAGACTTAGGTCACCTTTCATTTGTATGGAGCTGAATCTGCAGTGCCGTGGGATGAGTTTCTAGAAAGCAATTGCCAGCACATTATTGCCATTGAGAGAACGCAGCCTTGGCCCACAGCCACATTCCTGCAGTGAAGAGAAGATGAGCCGCTAAGGCTGTTCAGGCAGCCTTGAAGCCCAAAGCAAGTGACTTCCATTCCAGGAGAATAAAAGGCTCCCATCGGTGTCCCACTTTCAAGCTTGATGACACAGCATGTTATCTGAAGATTAAGCCTAGCTATGTAGTACTAGGGAAAGACTGCCTCCTTCTGCTAAGAAAGGTTTTCACGTGGGGAGTGCTGTACGTGCAGAAGAGCATTCCCCCGCCGGGCAAAAGTTAGGCCTTGGTGAATCTGGATGGTCCCAGAAGTCCAGCATTGTCACAGAAAAAGCTGTTCGTTGTTTTCAGGCTGGAACTAAACATCTAGCATCCGACTGCCGTAGGGAGACGTATTTGGGAGCCCACAGGTTTCACTGGTGAGGCACAGTGGTGTTTCTCCGAAGAATCCAAATGCCTCCCTGGCTACGCCAGCATGGAATGTAAGGCTGCTTGGAACGGCGTTCCTGAGGCCGTTTGAATGCTGTACAAACGAGAGCTGTCGAGCAATCCGGGCAGATCTTTGCCATTACCGCTGCACGATCACAGCCTGTAAGCCAACGAACCCAGTTGCTTCCTGGGACTCAAACGCAGCTGAAGACTAGGATAGCATTCAGTGCCCTTTCACAGATGTTACAACGAAGGTGAGTGCACAATGAATCGTGAAATACGTAACAGTGTGGCAGCCTTCCTTTAACACATGCTTCTTCGCTCCTAGGGCATAGCTAAGCTGACTAAGGGAGAAATCTGGACTTTTACTTGAGCCCAGGGGTGCCAGTTCTTTGCCGCCAAGCTCCAGTGTGCTCTTGGAGGAACTCCCAGGAAGGAACTGAGACCAGCATGCCTCATACGATGACACTCAAGTTCTTTCGTGATGCCGTCAGGCAACAAAGAAAAGATGGGCAGCAGGAGTGATTTTCAGGCAGCTTTCAAACCGCACCTGTCTCGCCTACCACGGACGAAATGAAGGTTTTGCCAGGGTTGCCCGGTTTCAGACTTGAGCTCATAAGGTTATCCTCAGTAGTTTCTGACTACCTCAAGGAAACACACGGGACCCACAGGGCTCTTCCCTGGAGACCCTTTGGGCACAGGGACCTCTGCATAGGATGAAATGGGTAAGTATTTCAGTACCTTAGGTAGGCTTCGAGGACCATGGCTGTTGCACATACAACAGTGGAAGTGTGAAAAATATACTGGTCTTCAGGCTGGATGCAAAAGTTAGCTTTCGCCTCTGTGAGAGTGCCATCCTGTGTCCCAGACTGAATCACAAGCACATTGTGCAGTAACAGTGCAGTTCTGTTTCAGTCACTGAGGACGATCCACTTGCAAAGAGAATCTGCCAGGCGCTGCTTTCGCGAGGCCTTCTGACGACTGGAACACTCTGCCTAGGCATCCCAGAAAGGAGTACGTTGCCCTTGCTATGAATGTGAAGACTGCTCCAGGGGACCTACTTTGCCTAGGCTTCCTCAGAAGCCAGCGACCGCTCTTGTAGCACACAGTGGTCATCACGAGAGATTGGTGCACGATACACTGCCCTATGTGTTCCCAGGGGCATAGCAGAGTTAAGGCACTCCTTTTCAGAGTATGGCTTCGTGGCTACCACTGCACACTCAACTCTGCTGATGTGAAACACTGGACTTTACCTTGTAGACTTAGGTCACCTTTCATTTGTATGGAGCTGAATCTGCAGTGCCGTGGGATGAGTTTCTAGAAAGCAATTGCCAGCACATTATTGCCATTGAGAGAACGCAGCCTTGGCCCAAAGCCACATTCCTGCAGTGAAGAGAAGATGAGCCGCTAAGGCTGTTCAGGCAGCCTTGAAGCCCAAAGCAAGTGACTTCCATTCCAGGAGAATAAAAGGCTCCCATCGGTGTCCCACTTTCAAGCTTGATGACACAGCATGTTATCTGAAGATTAAGCCTAGCTATGTAGTACTAGGGAAAGACTGCCTCCTTCTGCTAAGAAAGGTTTTCACGTGGGGAGTGCTGTACGTGCAGAAGAGCATTCCCCCGCCGGGCAAAAGTTAGGCCTTGGTGAATCTGGATGGTCCCAGAAGTCCAGCATTGTCACAGAAAAAGCTGTTCGTTGTTTTCAGGCTGGAACTAAACATCTAGCATCCGACTGCCGTAGGGAGACGTATTTGGGAGCCCACAGGTTTCACTGGTGAGGCACAGTGGTGTTTCTCCGAAGAATCCAAATGCCTCCCTGGCTACGCCAGCATGGAATGTAAGGCTGCTTGGAACGGCGTTCCTGAGGCCGTTTGAATGCTGTATGAACGAGAGCTGTGGAGCAATCCGGGCAGGGCTTTGCCATTACCGCTGCACTTTCACAGCCTTAAAGCCAGCGAACCCAGTTGCTTCCTGGGACTCAAACACAGCAGAAGATTTGGACGGCATTCAGTGCCCTTTCACAGATGTTACAACGAAGGTGAGTGCACAATGAGTCGTGAAATACCAAACAGTGTTGCAGCCTTCCTCTATCACATGCTTCTTCGCTCCTAGGGCATAGCTAAGCTGACTATGGGAGAAATCTGGACTTTTACTTGAGCACAGGGGTGTCAGTTCTTTGCCGGCAAGCTCCAGTGTGCTCCTGGAGGAGCTCCCAGCAAGGAACCGAGACCAGCATGCCTCAAACGATTACACTCAAGTTCTTTCGTGATGCCGTCAGGCAGCAAAGAGAAGATGGGCAGCAGGAGTGATTTTTCTGGCAGCTTTCAAACCGCACCTGTCTCGCCTACCCCCGACGAAATGAAGGTTTTGCCAGGGTTGCCCGGTTTCAAACTTGAGCTCATAAGGTTATCCTCAGTAGTTTCTGACTACCTCAAGGAAACACACGGGACCCACAGGGCTCTTCTCTGGAGACCCTTTGGGCTCAGGGGCCTCTGCATTGGATGAAATGGGTAAGTATTTCAGGACCTTAGGTAGGCCTCGGTGAGCATGGCTGTTGCACATACTTAACAGTGTGAAGTGTGAAAAATGTACTGGTCTTCAGGCTGGATGCAAAGGTTAGCTTTCGCCTCTGTGAGATTGCTATCCTGTGTCCCAGACTGAATCACAAGCACGTTGTGCAGTAACAGTGCAGTTCTGTTTCAGTCACTGAGGACGATCCACTTGCAAAGAGAATCTGCCAGGCGCTGCTTTCGCGAGGCCTTTTGACGACTGGAACACTCTGCCTAGGCATCCCAGAAAGGAGTACGTTGCCCTTGCTATGAATGTGAAGAGTGCTCCCGGGGACCTACTTCGCCTAGGGTTCCTCAGAAGCCAGCGACCGCTCTTGTAGCACACAGTGGTCATCACGAGAGATTGGTGCACGATACACTGCCCTATGTGTTCCCAGGGGCATAGCAGAGTTAAGGCACTCCTTTTCAGAGTATGGCTTCGTGGCTACCACCGCACACTCAACTCTGCTGATGTGAAACACTGGACTTTACCTTGTAGACTTAGGTCACCTTTCATTTGTATGGAGCTGAATCTGCAGTGCCGTGGGATGAGTTTCTAGAAAGCAATTGCCAGCACATTATTGCCATTGAGAGAACGCAGCCTTGGCCCACAGCCACATTCCTGCAGTGAAGAGAAGATGAGCCGCTAAGGCTGTTCAGGCAGCCTTGAAGCCCAAAGCAAGTGACTTCCATTCCAGGAGAATAAAAGGCTCCCATCGGTGTCCCACTTTCAAGCTTGATGACACAGCATGTTATCTGAAGATTAAGCCTAGCTATGTAGTACTAGGGAAAGACTGCCTCCTTCTGCTAAGAAAGGTTTTCACGTGGGGAGTGCTGTACGTGCAGAAGAGCATTCCCCCGCCGGGCAAAAGTTAGGCCTTGGTGAATCTGGATGGTCCCAGAAGTCCAGCATTGTCACAGAAAAAGCTGTTCGTTGTTTTCAGGCTGGAACTAAACATCTAGCATCCGACTGCCGTAGGGAGACGTATTTGGGAGCCCACAGGTTTCACTGGTGAGGCACAGTGGTGTTTCTCCGAAGAATCCAAATGCCTCCCTGGCTACGCCAGCATGGAATGTAAGGCTGCTTGGAACGGCGTTCCTGAGGCCGTTTGAATGCTGTACAAACGAGAGCTGTCGAGCAATCCGGGCAGATCTTTGCCATTACCGCTGCACGATCACAGCCTGTAAGCCAACGAACCCAGTTGCTTCCTGGGACTCAAACGCAGCTGAAGACTAGGATAGCATTCAGTGCCCTTTCACAGATGTTACAACGAAGGTGAGTGCACAATGAATCGTGAAATACGTAACAGTGTGGCAGCCTTCCTTTAACACATGCTTCTTCGCTCCTAGGGCATAGCTAAGCTGACTAAGGGAGAAATCTGGACTTTTACTTGAGCCCAGGGGTGCCAGTTCTTTGCCGCCAAGCTCCAGTGTGCTCTTGGAGGAACTCCCAGGAAGGAACCGAGACCAGCATGCCTCATACGATGACACTCAAGTTCTTTCGTGATGCCGTCAGGCAACAAAGAAAAGATGGGCAGCAGGAGTGATTTTCAGGCAGCTTTCAAACCGCACCTGTCTCGCCTACCACGGACGAAATGAAGGTTTTGCCAGGGTTGCCCGGTTTCAGACTTGAGCTCATAAGGTTATCCTCAGTAGTTTCTGACTACCTCAAGGAAACACACGGGACCCACAGGGCTCTTCCCTGGAGACCCTTTGGGCACAGGGACCTCTGCATAGGATGAAATGGGTAAGTATTTCAGTACCTTAGGTAGGCTTCGAGGACCATGGCTGTTGCACATACAACAGTGGAAGTGTGAAAAATATACTGGTCTTCAGGCTGGATGCAAAAGTTAGCTTTCGCCTCTGTGAGAGTGCCATCCTGTGTCCCAGACTGAATCACAAGCACATTGTGCAGTAACAGTGCAGTTCTGTTTCAGTCACTGAGGACGATCCACTTGCAAAGAGAATCTGCCAGGCGCTGCTTTCGCGAGGCCTTCTGACGACTGGAACACTCTGCCTAGGCATCCCAGAAAGGAGTACGTTGCCCTTGCTATGAATGTGAAGACTGCTCCAGGGGACCTACTTTGCCTAGGCTTCCTCAGAAGCCAGCGACCGCTCTTGTAGCACACAGTGGTCATCACGAGAGATTGGTGCACGATACACTGCCCTATGTGTTCCCAGGGGCATAGCAGAGTTAAGGCACTCCTTTTCAGAGTATGGCTTCGTGGCTACCACTGCACACTCAACTCTGCTGATGTGAAACACTGGACTTTACCTTGTAGACTTAGGTCACCTTTCATTTGTATGGAGCTGAATCTGCAGTGCCGTGGGATGAGTTTCTAGAAAGCAATTGCCAGCACATTATTGCCATTGAGAGAACGCAGCCTTGGCCCACAGCCACATTCCTGCAGTGAAGAGAAGATGAGCCGCTAAGGCTGTTCAGGCAGCCTTGAAGCCCAAAGCAAGTGACTTCCATTCCAGGAGAATAAAAGGCTCCCATCGGTGTCCCACTTTCAAGCTTGATGACACAGCATGTTATCTGAAGATTAAGCCTAGCTATGTAGTACTAGGGAAAGACTGCCTCCTTCTGCTAAGAAAGGTTTTCACGTGGGGAGTGCTGTACGTGCAGAAGAGCATTCCCCCGCCGGGCAAAAGTTAGGCCTTGGTGAATCTGGATGGTCCCAGAAGTCCAGCATTGTCACAGAAAAAGCTGTTCGTTGTTTTCAGGCTGGAACTAAACATCTAGCATCCGACTGCCGTAGGGAGACGTATTTGGGAGCCCACAGGTTTCACTGGTGAGGCACAGTGGTGTTTCTCCGAAGAATCCAAATGCCTCCCTGGCTACGCCAGCATGGAATGTAAGGCTGCTTGGAACGGCGTTCCTGAGGCCGTTTGAATGCTGTATGAACGAGAGCTGTGGAGCAATCCGGGCAGGGCTTTGCCATTACCGCTGCACTTTCACAGCCTTAAAGCCAGCGAACCCAGTTGCTTCCTGGGACTCAAACACAGCAGAAGATTTGGACGGCATTCAGTGCCCTTTCACAGATGTTACAACGAAGGTGAGTGCACAATGAGTCGTGAAATACCAAACAGTGTTGCAGCCTTCCTCTATCACATGCTTCTTCGCTCCTAGGGCATAGCTAAGCTGACTATGGGAGAAATCTGGACTTTTACTTGAGCACAGGGGTGTCAGTTCTTTGCCGGCAAGCTCCAGTGTGCTCCTGGAGGAGCTCCCAGCAAGGAACCGAGACCAGCATGCCTCAAACGATTACACTCAAGTTCTTTCGTGATGCCGTCAGGCAGCAAAGAGAAGATGGGCAGCAGGAGTGATTTTTCTGGCAGCTTTCAAACCGCACCTGTCTCGCCTACCCCCGACGAAATGAAGGTTTTGCCAGGGTTGCCCGGTTTCAAACTTGAGCTCATAAGGTTATCCTCAGTAGTTTCTGACTACCTCAAGGAAACACACGGGACCCACAGGGCTCTTCTCTGGAGACCCTTTGGGCTCAGGGGCCTCTGCATTGGATGAAATGGGTAAGTATTTCAGGACCTTAGGTAGGCCTCGGTGAGCATGGCTGTTGCACATACTTAACAGTGTGAAGTGTGAAAAATGTACTGGTCTTCAGGCTGGATGCAAAGGTTAGCTTTCGCCTCTGTGAGATTGCTATCCTGTGTCCCAGACTGAATCACAAGCACGTTGTGCAGTAACAGTGCAGTTCTGTTTCAGTCACTGAGGACGATCCACTTGCAAAGAGAATCTGCCAGGCGCTGCTTTCGCGAGGCCTTTTGACGACTGGAACACTCTGCCTAGGCATCCCAGAAAGGAGTACGTTGCCCTTGCTATGAATGTGAAGAGTGCTCCCGGGGACCTACTTCGCCTAGGGTTCCTCAGAAGCCAGCGACCGCTCTTGTAGCACACAGTGGTCATCACGAGAGATTGGTGCACGATACACTGCCCTATGTGTTCCCAGGGGCATAGCAGAGTTAAGGCACTCCTTTTCAGAGTATGGCTTCGTGGCTACCACCGCACACTCAACTCTGCTGATGTGAAACACTGGACTTTACCTTGTAGACTTAGGTCACCTTTCATTTGTATGGAGCTGAATCTGCAGTGCCGTGGGATGAGTTTCTAGAAAGCAATTGCCAGCACATTATTGCCATTGAGAGAACGCAGCCTTGGCCCACAGCCACATTCCTGCAGTGAAGAGAAGATGAGCCGCTAAGGCTGTTCAGGCAGCCTTGAAGCCCAAAGCAAGTGACTTCCATTCCAGGAGAATAAAAGGCTCCCATCGGTGTCCCACTTTCAAGCTTGATGACACAGCATGTTATCTGAAGATTAAGCCTAGCTATGTAGTACTAGGGAAAGACTGCCTCCTTCTGCTAAGAAAGGTTTTCACGTGGGGAGTGCTGTACGTGCAGAAGAGCATTCCCCCGCCGGGCAAAAGTTAGGCCTTGGTGAATCTGGATGGTCCCAGAAGTCCAGCATTGTCACAGAAAAAGCTGTTCGTTGTTTTCAGGCTGGAACTAAACATCTAGCATCCGACTGCCGTAGGGAGACGTATTTGGGAGCCCACAGGTTTCACTGGTGAGGCACAGTGGTGTTTCTCCGAAGAATCCAAATGCCTCCCTGGCTACGCCAGCATGGAATGTAAGGCTGCTTGGAACGGCGTTCCTGAGGCCGTTTGAATGCTGTACAAACGAGAGCTGTCGAGCAATCCGGGCAGATCTTTGCCATTACCGCTGCACGATCACAGCCTGTAAGCCAACGAACCCAGTTGCTTCCTGGGACTCAAACGCAGCTGAAGACTAGGATAGCATTCAGTGCCCTTTCACAGATGTTACAACGAAGGTGAGTGCACAATGAATCGTGAAATACGTAACAGTGTGGCAGCCTTCCTTTAACACATGCTTCTTCGCTCCTAGGGCATAGCTAAGCTGACTAAGGGAGAAATCTGGACTTTTACTTGAGCCCAGGGGTGCCAGTTCTTTGCCGCCAAGCTCCAGTGTGCTCTTGGAGGAACTCCCAGGAAGGAACCGAGACCAGCATGCCTCATACGATGACACTCAAGTTCTTTCGTGATGCCGTCAGGCAACAAAGAAAAGATGGGCAGCAGGAGTGATTTTCAGGCAGCTTTCAAACCGCACCTGTCTCGCCTACCACGGACGAAATGAAGGTTTTGCCAGGGTTGCCCGGTTTCAGACTTGAGCTCATAAGGTTATCCTCAGTAGTTTCTGACTACCTCAAGGAAACACACGGGACCCACAGGGCTCTTCCCTGGAGACCCTTTGGGCACAGGGACCTCTGCATAGGATGAAATGGGTAAGTATTTCAGTACCTTAGGTAGGCTTCGAGGACCATGGCTGTTGCACATACAACAGTGGAAGTGTGAAAAATATACTGGTCTTCAGGCTGGATGCAAAAGTTAGCTTTCGCCTCTGTGAGAGTGCCATCCTGTGTCCCAGACTGAATCACAAGCACATTGTGCAGTAACAGTGCAGTTCTGTTTCAGTCACTGAGGACGATCCACTTGCAAAGAGAATCTGCCAGGCGCTGCTTTCGCGAGGCCTTCTGACGACTGGAACACTCTGCCTAGGCATCCCAGAAAGGAGTACGTTGCCCTTGCTATGAATGTGAAGACTGCTCCAGGGGACCTACTTTGCCTAGGCTTCCTCAGAAGCCAGCGACCGCTCTTGTAGCACACAGTGGTCATCACGAGAGATTGGTGCACGATACACTGCCCTATGTGTTCCCAGGGGCATAGCAGAGTTAAGGCACTCCTTTTCAGAGTATGGCTTCGTGGCTACCACTGCACACTCAACTCTGCTGATGTGAAACACTGGACTTTACCTTGTAGACTTAGGTCACCTTTCATTTGTATGGAGCTGAATCTGCAGTGCCGTGGGATGAGTTTCTAGAAAGCAATTGCCAGCACATTATTGCCATTGAGAGAACGCAGCCTTGGCCCACAGCCACATTCCTGCAGTGAAGAGAAGATGAGCCGCTAAGGCTGTTCAGGCAGCCTTGAAGCCCAAAGCAAGTGACTTCCATTCCAGGAGAATAAAAGGCTCCCATCGGTGTCCCACTTTCAAGCTTGATGACACAGCATGTTATCTGAAGATTAAGCCTAGCTATGTAGTACTAGGGAAAGACTGCCTCCTTCTGCTAAGAAAGGTTTTCACGTGGGGAGTGCTGTACGTGCAGAAGAGCATTCCCCCGCCGGGCAAAAGTTAGGCCTTGGTGAATCTGGATGGTCCCAGAAGTCCAGCATTGTCACAGAAAAAGCTGTTCGTTGTTTTCAGGCTGGAACTAAACATCTAGCATCCGACTGCCGTAGGGAGACGTATTTGGGAGCCCACAGGTTTCACTGGTGAGGCACAGTGGTGTTTCTCCGAAGAATCCAAATGCCTCCCTGGCTACGCCAGCATGGAATGTAAGGCTGCTTGGAACGGCGTTCCTGAGGCCGTTTGAATGCTGTATGAACGAGAGCTGTGGAGCAATCCGGGCAGGGCTTTGCCATTACCGCTGCACTTTCACAGCCTTAAAGCCAGCGAACCCAGTTGCTTCCTGGGACTCAAACACAGCAGAAGATTTGGACGGCATTCAGTGCCCTTTCACAGATGTTACAACGAAGGTGAGTGCACAATGAGTCGTGAAATACCAAACAGTGTTGCAGCCTTCCTCTATCACATGCTTCTTCGCTCCTAGGGCATAGCTAAGCTGACTATGGGAGAAATCTGGACTTTTACTTGAGCACAGGGGTGTCAGTTCTTTGCCGGCAAGCTCCAGTGTGCTCCTGGAGGAGCTCCCAGCAAGGAACCGAGACCAGCATGCCTCAAACGATTACACTCAAGTTCTTTCGTGATGCCGTCAGGCAGCAAAGAGAAGATGGGCAGCAGGAGTGATTTTTCTGGCAGCTTTCAAACCGCACCTGTCTCGCCTACCCCCGACGAAATGAAGGTTTTGCCAGGGTTGCCCGGTTTCAAACTTGAGCTCATAAGGTTATCCTCAGTAGTTTCTGACTACCTCAAGGAAACACACGGGACCCACAGGGCTCTTCTCTGGAGACCCTTTGGGCTCAGGGGCCTCTGCATTGGATGAAATGGGTAAGTATTTCAGGACCTTAGGTAGGCCTCGGTGAGCATGGCTGTTGCACATACTTAACAGTGTGAAGTGTGAAAAATGTACTGGTCTTCAGGCTGGATGCAAAGGTTAGCTTTCGCCTCTGTGAGATTGCTATCCTGTGTCCCAGACTGAATCACAAGCACGTTGTGCAGTAACAGTGCAGTTCTGTTTCAGTCACTGAGGACGATCCACTTGCAAAGAGAATCTGCCAGGCGCTGCTTTCGCGAGGCCTTTTGACGACTGGAACACTCTGCCTAGGCATCCCAGAAAGGAGTACGTTGCCCTTGCTATGAATGTGAAGAGTGCTCCCGGGGACCTACTTCGCCTAGGGTTCCTCAGAAGCCAGCGACCGCTCTTGTAGCACACAGTGGTCATCACGAGAGATTGGTGCACGATACACTGCCCTATGTGTTCCCAGGGGCATAGCAGAGTTAAGGCACTCCTTTTCAGAGTATGGCTTCGTGGCTACCACCGCACACTCAACTCTGCTGATGTGAAACACTGGACTTTACCTTGTAGACTTAGGTCACCTTTCATTTGTATGGAGCTGAATCTGCAGTGCCGTGGGATGAGTTTCTAGAAAGCAATTGCCAGCACATTATTGCCATTGAGAGAACGCAGCCTTGGCCCACAGCCACATTCCTGCAGTGAAGAGAAGATGAGCCGCTAAGGCTGTTCAGGCAGCCTTGAAGCCCAAAGCAAGTGACTTCCATTCCAGGAGAATAAAAGGCTCCCATCGGTGTCCCACTTTCAAGCTTGATGACACAGCATGTTATCTGAAGATTAAGCCTAGCTATGTAGTACTAGGGAAAGACTGCCTCCTTCTGCTAAGAAAGGTTTTCACGTGGGGAGTGCTGTACGTGCAGAAGAGCATTCCCCCGCCGGGCAAAAGTTAGGCCTTGGTGAATCTGGATGGTCCCAGAAGTCCAGCATTGTCACAGAAAAAGCTGTTCGTTGTTTTCAGGCTGGAACTAAACATCTAGCATCCGACTGCCGTAGGGAGACGTATTTGGGAGCCCACAGGTTTCACTGGTGAGGCACAGTGGTGTTTCTCCGAAGAATCCAAATGCCTCCCTGGCTACGCCAGCATGGAATGTAAGGCTGCTTGGAACGGCGTTCCTGAGGCCGTTTGAATGCTGTACAAACGAGAGCTGTCGAGCAATCCGGGCAGATCTTTGCCATTACCGCTGCACGATCACAGCCTGTAAGCCAACGAACCCAGTTGCTTCCTGGGACTCAAACGCAGCTGAAGACTAGGATAGCATTCAGTGCCCTTTCACAGATGTTACAACGAAGGTGAGTGCACAATGAATCGTGAAATACGTAACAGTGTGGCAGCCTTCCTTTAACACATGCTTCTTCGCTCCTAGGGCATAGCTAAGCTGACTAAGGGAGAAATCTGGACTTTTACTTGAGCCCAGGGGTGCCAGTTCTTTGCCGCCAAGCTCCAGTGTGCTCTTGGAGGAACTCCCAGGAAGGAACCGAGACCAGCATGCCTCATACGATGACACTCAAGTTCTTTCGTGATGCCGTCAGGCAACAAAGAAAAGATGGGCAGCAGGAGTGATTTTCAGGCAGCTTTCAAACCGCACCTGTCTCGCCTACCACGGACGAAATGAAGGTTTTGCCAGGGTTGCCCGGTTTCAGACTTGAGCTCATAAGGTTATCCTCAGTAGTTTCTGACTACCTCAAGGAAACACACGGGACCCACAGGGCTCTTCCCTGGAGACCCTTTGGGCACAGGGACCTCTGCATAGGATGAAATGGGTAAGTATTTCAGTACCTTAGGTAGGCTTCGAGGACCATGGCTGTTGCACATACAACAGTGGAAGTGTGAAAAATATACTGGTCTTCAGGCTGGATGCAAAAGTTAGCTTTCGCCTCTGTGAGAGTGCCATCCTGTGTCCCAGACTGAATCACAAGCACATTGTGCAGTAACAGTGCAGTTCTGTTTCAGTCACTGAGGACGATCCACTTGCAAAGAGAATCTGCCAGGCGCTGCTTTCGCGAGGCCTTCTGACGACTGGAACACTCTGCCTAGGCATCCCAGAAAGGAGTACGTTGCCCTTGCTATGAATGTGAAGACTGCTCCAGGGGACCTACTTTGCCTAGGCTTCCTCAGAAGCCAGCGACCGCTCTTGTAGCACACAGTGGTCATCACGAGAGATTGGTGCACGATACACTGCCCTATGTGTTCCCAGGGGCATAGCAGAGTTAAGGCACTCCTTTTCAGAGTATGGCTTCGTGGCTACCACTGCACACTCAACTCTGCTGATGTGAAACACTGGACTTTACCTTGTAGACTTAGGTCACCTTTCATTTGTATGGAGCTGAATCTGCAGTGCCGTGGGATGAGTTTCTAGAAAGCAATTGCCAGCACATTATTGCCATTGAGAGAACGCAGCCTTGGCCCACAGCCACATTCCTGCAGTGAAGAGAAGATGAGCCGCTAAGGCTGTTCAGGCAGCCTTGAAGCCCAAAGCAAGTGACTTCCATTCCAGGAGAATAAAAGGCTCCCATCGGTGTCCCACTTTCAAGCTTGATGACACAGCATGTTATCTGAAGATTAAGCCTAGCTATGTAGTACTAGGGAAAGACTGCCTCCTTCTGCTAAGAAAGGTTTTCACGTGGGGAGTGCTGTACGTGCAGAAGAGCATTCCCCCGCCGGGCAAAAGTTAGGCCTTGGTGAATCTGGATGGTCCCAGAAGTCCAGCATTGTCACAGAAAAAGCTGTTCGTTGTTTTCAGGCTGGAACTAAACATCTAGCATCCGACTGCCGTAGGGAGACGTATTTGGGAGCCCACAGGTTTCACTGGTGAGGCACAGTGGTGTTTCTCCGAAGAATCCAAATGCCTCCCTGGCTACGCCAGCATGGAATGTAAGGCTGCTTGGAACGGCGTTCCTGAGGCCGTTTGAATGCTGTATGAACGAGAGCTGTGGAGCAATCCGGGCAGGGCTTTGCCATTACCGCTGCACTTTCACAGCCTTAAAGCCAGCGAACCCAGTTGCTTCCTGGGACTCAAACACAGCAGAAGATTTGGACGGCATTCAGTGCCCTTTCACAGATGTTACAACGAAGGTGAGTGCACAATGAGTCGTGAAATACCAAACAGTGTTGCAGCCTTCCTCTATCACATGCTTCTTCGCTCCTAGGGCATAGCTAAGCTGACTATGGGAGAAATCTGGACTTTTACTTGAGCACAGGGGTGTCAGTTCTTTGCCGGCAAGCTCCAGTGTGCTCCTGGAGGAGCTCCCAGCAAGGAACCGAGACCAGCATGCCTCAAACGATTACACTCAAGTTCTTTCGTGATGCCGTCAGGCAGCAAAGAGAAGATGGGCAGCAGGAGTGATTTTTCTGGCAGCTTTCAAACCGCACCTGTCTCGCCTACCCCCGACGAAATGAAGGTTTTGCCAGGGTTGCCCGGTTTCAAACTTGAGCTCATAAGGTTATCCTCAGTAGTTTCTGACTACCTCAAGGAAACACACGGGACCCACAGGGCTCTTCTCTGGAGACCCTTTGGGCTCAGGGGCCTCTGCATTGGATGAAATGGGTAAGTATTTCAGGACCTTAGGTAGGCCTCGGTGAGCATGGCTGTTGCACATACTTAACAGTGTGAAGTGTGAAAAATGTACTGGTCTTCAGGCTGGATGCAAAGGTTAGCTTTCGCCTCTGTGAGATTGCTATCCTGTGTCCCAGACTGAATCACAAGCACGTTGTGCAGTAACAGTGCAGTTCTGTTTCAGTCACTGAGGACGATCCACTTGCAAAGAGAATCTGCCAGGCGCTGCTTTCGCGAGGCCTTTTGACGACTGGAACACTCTGCCTAGGCATCCCAGAAAGGAGTACGTTGCCCTTGCTATGAATGTGAAGAGTGCTCCCGGGGACCTACTTCGCCTAGGGTTCCTCAGAAGCCAGCGACCGCTCTTGTAGCACACAGTGGTCATCACGAGAGATTGGTGCACGATACACTGCCCTATGTGTTCCCAGGGGCATAGCAGAGTTAAGGCACTCCTTTTCAGAGTATGGCTTCGTGGCTACCACCGCACACTCAACTCTGCTGATGTGAAACACTGGACTTTACCTTGTAGACTTAGGTCACCTTTCATTTGTATGGAGCTGAATCTGCAGTGCCGTGGGATGAGTTTCTAGAAAGCAATTGCCAGCACATTATTGCCATTGAGAGAACGCAGCCTTGGCCCACAGCCACATTCCTGCAGTGAAGAGAAGATGAGCCGCTAAGGCTGTTCAGGCAGCCTTGAAGCCCAAAGCAAGTGACTTCCATTCCAGGAGAATAAAAGGCTCCCATCGGTGTCCCACTTTCAAGCTTGATGACACAGCATGTTATCTGAAGATTAAGCCTAGCTATGTAGTACTAGGGAAAGACTGCCTCCTTCTGCTAAGAAAGGTTTTCACGTGGGGAGTGCTGTACGTGCAGAAGAGCATTCCCCCGCCGGGCAAAAGTTAGGCCTTGGTGAATCTGGATGGTCCCAGAAGTCCAGCATTGTCACAGAAAAAGCTGTTCGTTGTTTTCAGGCTGGAACTAAACATCTAGCATCCGACTGCCGTAGGGAGACGTATTTGGGAGCCCACAGGTTTCACTGGTGAGGCACAGTGGTGTTTCTCCGAAGAATCCAAATGCCTCCCTGGCTACGCCAGCATGGAATGTAAGGCTGCTTGGAACGGCGTTCCTGAGGCCGTTTGAATGCTGTACAAACGAGAGCTGTCGAGCAATCCGGGCAGATCTTTGCCATTACCGCTGCACGATCACAGCCTGTAAGCCAACGAACCCAGTTGCTTCCTGGGACTCAAACGCAGCTGAAGACTAGGATAGCATTCAGTGCCCTTTCACAGATGTTACAACGAAGGTGAGTGCACAATGAATCGTGAAATACGTAACAGTGTGGCAGCCTTCCTTTAACACATGCTTCTTCGCTCCTAGGGCATAGCTAAGCTGACTAAGGGAGAAATCTGGACTTTTACTTGAGCCCAGGGGTGCCAGTTCTTTGCCGCCAAGCTCCAGTGTGCTCTTGGAGGAACTCCCAGGAAGGAACCGAGACCAGCATGCCTCATACGATGACACTCAAGTTCTTTCGTGATGCCGTCAGGCAACAAAGAAAAGATGGGCAGCAGGAGTGATTTTCAGGCAGCTTTCAAACCGCACCTGTCTCGCCTACCACGGACGAAATGAAGGTTTTGCCAGGGTTGCCCGGTTTCAGACTTGAGCTCATAAGGTTATCCTCAGTAGTTTCTGACTACCTCAAGGAAACACACGGGACCCACAGGGCTCTTCCCTGGAGACCCTTTGGGCACAGGGACCTCTGCATAGGATGAAATGGGTAAGTATTTCAGTACCTTAGGTAGGCTTCGAGGACCATGGCTGTTGCACATACAACAGTGGAAGTGTGAAAAATATACTGGTCTTCAGGCTGGATGCAAAAGTTAGCTTTCGCCTCTGTGAGAGTGCCATCCTGTGTCCCAGACTGAATCACAAGCACATTGTGCAGTAACAGTGCAGTTCTGTTTCAGTCACTGAGGACGATCCACTTGCAAAGAGAATCTGCCAGGCGCTGCTTTCGCGAGGCCTTCTGACGACTGGAACACTCTGCCTAGGCATCCCAGAAAGGAGTACGTTGCCCTTGCTATGAATGTGAAGACTGCTCCAGGGGACCTACTTTGCCTAGGCTTCCTCAGAAGCCAGCGACCGCTCTTGTAGCACACAGTGGTCATCACGAGAGATTGGTGCACGATACACTGCCCTATGTGTTCCCAGGGGCATAGCAGAGTTAAGGCACTCCTTTTCAGAGTATGGCTTCGTGGCTACCACTGCACACTCAACTCTGCTGATGTGAAACACTGGACTTTACCTTGTAGACTTAGGTCACCTTTCATTTGTATGGAGCTGAATCTGCAGTGCCGTGGGATGAGTTTCTAGAAAGCAATTGCCAGCACATTATTGCCATTGAGAGAACGCAGCCTTGGCCCACAGCCACATTCCTGCAGTGAAGAGAAGATGAGCCGCTAAGGCTGTTCAGGCAGCCTTGAAGCCCAAAGCAAGTGACTTCCATTCCAGGAGAATAAAAGGCTCCCATCGGTGTCCCACTTTCAAGCTTGATGACACAGCATGTTATCTGAAGATTAAGCCTAGCTATGTAGTACTAGGGAAAGACTGCCTCCTTCTGCTAAGAAAGGTTTTCACGTGGGGAGTGCTGTACGTGCAGAAGAGCATTCCCCCGCCGGGCAAAAGTTAGGCCTTGGTGAATCTGGATGGTCCCAGAAGTCCAGCATTGTCACAGAAAAAGCTGTTCGTTGTTTTCAGGCTGGAACTAAACATCTAGCATCCGACTGCCGTAGGGAGACGTATTTGGGAGCCCACAGGTTTCACTGGTGAGGCACAGTGGTGTTTCTCCGAAGAATCCAAATGCCTCCCTGGCTACGCCAGCATGGAATGTAAGGCTGCTTGGAACGGCGTTCCTGAGGCCGTTTGAATGCTGTATGAACGAGAGCTGTGGAGCAATCCGGGCAGGGCTTTGCCATTACCGCTGCACTTTCACAGCCTTAAAGCCAGCGAACCCAGTTGCTTCCTGGGACTCAAACACAGCAGAAGATTTGGACGGCATTCAGTGCCCTTTCACAGATGTTACAACGAAGGTGAGTGCACAATGAGTCGTGAAATACCAAACAGTGTTGCAGCCTTCCTCTATCACATGCTTCTTCGCTCCTAGGGCATAGCTAAGCTGACTATGGGAGAAATCTGGACTTTTACTTGAGCACAGGGGTGTCAGTTCTTTGCCGGCAAGCTCCAGTGTGCTCCTGGAGGAGCTCCCAGCAAGGAACCGAGACCAGCATGCCTCAAACGATTACACTCAAGTTCTTTCGTGATGCCGTCAGGAAGCAAAGAGAAGATGGGCAGCAGGAGTGATTTTTCTGGCAGCTTTCAAACCGCACCTGTCTCGCCTACCCCTGACGAAATGAAGGTTTTGCCAGGGTTGCCCGGTTTCAAACTTGAGCTCATAAGGTTATCCTCAGTAGTTTCTGACTACCTCAAGGAAACACACGGGACCCACAGGGCTCTTCTCTGGAGACCCTTTGGGCTCAGGGGCCTCTGCATTGGATGAAATGGGTAAGTATTTCAGGACCTTAGGTAGGCCTCGGTGAGCATGGCTGTTGCACATACTTAACAGTGTGAAGTGTGAAAAATGTACTGGTCTTCAGGCTGGATGCAAAGGTTAGCTTTCGCCTCTGTGAGATTGCTATCCTGTGTCCCAGACTGAATCACAAGCACGTTGTGCAGTAACAGTGCAGTTCTGTTTCAGTCACTGAGGACGATCCACTTGCAAAGAGAATCTGCCAGGCGCTGCTTTCGCGAGGCCTTTTGACGACTGGAACACTCTGCCTAGGCATCCCAGAAAGGAGTACGTTGCCCTTGCTATGAATGTGAAGAGTGCTCCCGGGGACCTACTTCGCCTAGGGTTCCTCAGAAGCCAGCGACCGCTCTTGTAGCACACAGTGGTCATCACGAGAGATTGGTGCACGATACACTGCCCTATGTGTTCCCAGGGGCATAGCAGAGTTAAGGCACTCCTTTTCAGAGTATGGCTTCGTGGCTACCACCGCACACTCAACTCTGCTGATGTGAAACACTGGACTTTACCTTGTAGACTTAGGTCACCTTTCATTTGTATGGAGCTGAATCTGCAGTGCCGTGGGATGAGTTTCTAGAAAGCAATTGCCAGCACATTATTGCCATTGAGAGAACGCAGCCTTGGCCCACAGCCACATTCCTGCAGTGAAGAGAAGATGAGCCGCTAAGGCTGTTCAGGCAGCCTTGAAGCCCAAAGCAAGTGACTTCCATTCCAGGAGAATAAAAGGCTCCCATCGGTGTCCCACTTTCAAGCTTGATGACACAGCATGTTATCTGAAGATTAAGCCTAGCTATGTAGTACTAGGGAAAGACTGCCTCCTTCTGCTAAGAAAGGTTTTCACGTGGGGAGTGCTGTACGTGCAGAAGAGCATTCCCCCGCCGGGCAAAAGTTAGGCCTTGGTGAATCTGGATGGTCCCAGAAGTCCAGCATTGTCACAGAAAAAGCTGTTCGTTGTTTTCAGGCTGGAACTAAACATCTAGCATCCGACTGCCGTAGGGAGACGTATTTGGGAGCCCACAGGTTTC
This sequence comes from Balaenoptera ricei, assembly GCF_028023285.1. NCBI lineage: Eukaryota > Metazoa > Chordata > Mammalia > Artiodactyla > Balaenopteridae > Balaenoptera > Balaenoptera ricei. The sequence continues at coordinate 31,953,845 of NC_082653.1, forward strand.
ACTGGTGAGGCACAGTGGTGTTTCTCCGAAGAATCCAAATGCCTCCCTGGCTACGCCAGCATGGAATGTAAGGCTGCTTGGAACGGCGTTCCTGAGGCCGTTTGAATGCTGTACAAACGAGAGCTGTCGAGCAATCCGGGCAGATCTTTGCCATTACCGCTGCACGATCACAGCCTGTAAGCCAACGAACCCAGTTGCTTCCTGGGACTCAAACGCAGCTGAAGACTAGGATAGCATTCAGTGCCCTTTCACAGATGTTACAACGAAGGTGAGTGCACAATGAATCGTGAAATACGTAACAGTGTGGCAGCCTTCCTTTAACACATGCTTCTTCGCTCCTAGGGCATAGCTAAGCTGACTAAGGGAGAAATCTGGACTTTTACTTGAGCCCAGGGGTGCCAGTTCTTTGCCGCCAAGCTCCAGTGTGCTCTTGGAGGAACTCCCAGGAAGGAACCGAGACCAGCATGCCTCATACGATGACACTCAAGTTCTTTCGTGATGCCGTCAGGCAACAAAGAAAAGATGGGCAGCAGGAGTGATTTTCAGGCAGCTTTCAAACCGCACCTGTCTCGCCTACCACGGACGAAATGAAGGTTTTGCCAGGGTTGCCCGGTTTCAGACTTGAGCTCATAAGGTTATCCTCAGTAGTTTCTGACTACCTCAAGGAAACACACGGGACCCACAGGGCTCTTCCCTGGAGACCCTTTGGGCACAGGGACCTCTGCATAGGATGAAATGGGTAAGTATTTCAGTACCTTAGGTAGGCTTCGAGGACCATGGCTGTTGCACATACAACAGTGGAAGTGTGAAAAATATACTGGTCTTCAGGCTGGATGCAAAAGTTAGCTTTCGCCTCTGTGAGAGTGCCATCCTGTGTCCCAGACTGAATCACAAGCACATTGTGCAGTAACAGTGCAGTTCTGTTTCAGTCACTGAGGACGATCCACTTGCAAAGAGAATCTGCCAGGCGCTGCTTTCGCGAGGCCTTCTGACGACTGGAACACTCTGCCTAGGCATCCCAGAAAGGAGTACGTTGCCCTTGCTATGAATGTGAAGACTGCTCCAGGGGACCTACTTTGCCTAGGCTTCCTCAGAAGCCAGCGACCGCTCTTGTAGCACACAGTGGTCATCACGAGAGATTGGTGCACGATACACTGCCCTATGTGTTCCCAGGGGCATAGCAGAGTTAAGGCACTCCTTTTCAGAGTATGGCTTCGTGGCTACCACTGCACACTCAACTCTGCTGATGTGAAACACTGGACTTTACCTTGTAGACTTAGGTCACCTTTCATTTGTATGGAGCTGAATCTGCAGTGCCGTGGGATGAGTTTCTAGAAAGCAATTGCCAGCACATTATTGCCATTGAGAGAACGCAGCCTTGGCCCACAGCCACATTCCTGCAGTGAAGAGAAGATGAGCCGCTAAGGCTGTTCAGCCAGCCTTGAAGCCCAAAGCAAGTGACTTCCATTCCAGGAGAATAAAAGGCTCCCATCGGTGTCCCACTTTCAAGCTTGATGACACAGCATGTTATCTGAAGATTAAGCCTAGCTATGTAGTACTAGGGAAAGACTGCCTCCTTCTGCTAAGAAAGGTTTTCACGTGGGGAGTGCTGTACGTGCAGAAGAGCATTCCCCCGCCGGGCAAAAGTTAGGCCTTGGTGAATCTGGATGGTCCCAGAAGTCCAGCATTGTCACAGAAAAAGCTGTTCGTTGTTTTCAGGCTGGAACTAAACATCTAGCATCCGACTGCCGTAGGGAGACGTATTTGGGAGCCCACAGGTTTCACTGGTGAGGCACAGTGGTGTTTCTCCGAAGAATCCAAATGCCTCCCTGGCTACGCCAGCATGGAATGTAAGGCTGCTTGGAACGGCGTTCCTGAGGCCGTTTGAATGCTGTATGAACGAGAGCTGTGGAGCAATCCGGGCAGGGCTTTGCCATTACCGCTGCACTTTCACAGCCTTAAAGCCAGCGAACCCAGTTGCTTCCTGGGACTCAAACACAGCAGAAGATTTGGACGGCATTCAGTGCCCTTTCACAGATGTTACAACGAAGGTGAGTGCACAATGAGTCGTGAAATACCAAACAGTGTTGCAGCCTTCCTCTATCACATGCTTCTTCGCTCCTAGGGCATAGCTAAGCTGACTATGGGAGAAATCTGGACTTTTACTTGAGCACAGGGGTGTCAGTTCTTTGCCGGCAAGCTCCAGTGTGCTCCTGGAGGAGCTCCCAGCAAGGAACCGAGACCAGCATGCCTCAAACGATTACACTCAAGTTCTTTCGTGATGCCGTCAGGAAGCAAAGAGAAGATGGGCAGCAGGAGTGATTTTTCTGGCAGCTTTCAAACCGCACCTGTCTCGCCTACCCCTGACGAAATGAAGGTTTTGCCAGGGTTGCCCGGTTTCAAACTTGAGCTCATAAGGTTATCCTCAGTAGTTTCTGACTACCTCAAGGAAACACACGGGACCCACAGGGCTCTTCTCTGGAGACCCTTTGGGCTCAGGGGCCTCTGCATTGGATGAAATGGGTAAGTATTTCAGGACCTTAGGTAGGCCTCGGTGAGCATGGCTGTTGCACATACTTAACAGTGTGAAGTGTGAAAAATGTACTGGTCTTCAGGCTGGATGCAAAGGTTAGCTTTCGCCTCTGTGAGATTGCTATCCTGTGTCCCAGACTGAATCACAAGCACGTTGTGCAGTAACAGTGCAGTTCTGTTTCAGTCACTGAGGACGATCCACTTGCAAAGAGAATCTGCCAGGCGCTGCTTTCGCGAGGCCTTTTGACGACTGGAACACTCTGCCTAGGCATCCCAGAAAGGAGTACGTTGCCCTTGCTATGAATGTGAAGAGTGCTCCCGGGGACCTACTTCGCCTAGGGTTCCTCAGAAGCCAGCGACCGCTCTTGTAGCACACAGTGGTCATCACGAGAGATTGGTGCACGATACACTGCCCTATGTGTTCCCAGGGGCATAGCAGAGTTAAGGCACTCCTTTTCAGAGTATGGCTTCGTGGCTACCACCGCACACTCAACTCTGCTGATGTGAAACACTGGACTTTACCTTGTAGACTTAGGTCACCTTTCATTTGTATGGAGCTGAATCTGCAGTGCCGTGGGATGAGTTTCTAGAAAGCAATTGCCAGCACATTATTGCCATTGAGAGAACGCAGCCTTGGCCCACAGCCACATTCCTGCAGTGAAGAGAAGATGAGCCGCTAAGGCTGTTCAGGCAGCCTTGAAGCCCAAAGCAAGTGACTTCCATTCCAGGAGAATAAAAGGCTCCCATCGGTGTCCCACTTTCAAGCTTGATGACACAGCATGTTATCTGAAGATTAAGCCTAGCTATGTAGTACTAGGGAAAGACTGCCTCCTTCTGCTAAGAAAGGTTTTCACGTGGGGAGTGCTGTACGTGCAGAAGAGCATTCCCCCGCCGGGCAAAAGTTAGGCCTTGGTGAATCTGGATGGTCCCAGAAGTCCAGCATTGTCACAGAAAAAGCTGTTCGTTGTTTTCAGGCTGGAACTAAACATCTAGCATCCGACTGCCGTAGGGAGACGTATTTGGGAGCCCACAGGTTTCACTGGTGAGGCACAGTGGTGTTTCTCCGAAGAATCCAAATGCCTCCCTGGCTACGCCAGCATGGAATGTAAGGCTGCTTGGAACGGCGTTCCTGAGGCCGTTTGAATGCTGTACAAACGAGAGCTGTCGAGCAATCCGGGCAGATCTTTGCCATTACCGCTGCACGATCACAGCCTGTAAGCCAACGAACCCAGTTGCTTCCTGGGACTCAAACGCAGCTGAAGACTAGGATAGCATTCAGTGCCCTTTCACAGATGTTACAACGAAGGTGAGTGCACAATGAATCGTGAAATACGTAACAGTGTGGCAGCCTTCCTTTAACACATGCTTCTTCGCTCCTAGGGCATAGCTAAGCTGACTAAGGGAGAAATCTGGACTTTTACTTGAGCCCAGGGGTGCCAGTTCTTTGCCGCCAAGCTCCAGTGTGCTCTTGGAGGAACTCCCAGGAAGGAACCGAGCCCAGCATGCCTCATACGATTACACTCAAGTTCTTTCGTGATGCCGTCAGGCAACAAAGAAAAGATGGGCAGCAGGAGTGATTTTCAGGCAGCTTTCAAACCGCACCTGTCTCGCCTACCCCCGACGAAATGAAGGTTTTGCCAGGGTTGCCCGGTTTCAGACTTGAGCTCATAAGGTTATCCTCAGTAGTTTCTGACTACCTCAAGGAAACACACGGGACCCACAGGGCTCTTCCCTGGAGACCCTTTGGGCACAGGGACCTCTGCATAGGATGAAATGGGTAAGTATTTCAGTACCTTAGGTAGGCTTCGAGGACCATGGCTGTTGCACATACAACAGTGGAAGTGTGAAAAATATACTGGTCTTCAGGCTGGATGCAAAAGTTAGCTTTCGCCTCTGTGAGAGTGCCATCCTGTGTCCCAGACTGAATCACAAGCACATTGTGCAGTAACAGTGCAGTTCTGTTTCAGTCACTGAGGACGATCCACTTGCAAAGAGAATCTGCCAGGCGCTGCTTTCGCGAGGCCTTCTGACGACTGGAACACTCTGCCTAGGCATCCCAGAAAGGAGTACGTTGCCCTTGCTATGAATGTGAAGACTGCTCCAGGGGACCTACTTTGCCTAGGCTTCCTCAGAAGCCAGCGACCGCTCTTGTAGCACACAGTGGTCATCACGAGAGATTGGTGCACGATACACTGCCCTATGTGTTCCCAGGGGCATAGCAGAGTTAAGGCACTCCTTTTCAGAGTATGGCTTCGTGGCTACCACCGCACACTCAACTCTGCTGATGTGAAACACTGGACTTTACCTTGTAGACTTAGGTCACCTTTCATTTGTATGGAGCTGAATCTGCAGTGCCGTGGGATGAGTTTCTAGAAAGCAATTGCCAGCACATTATTGCCATTGAGAGAACGCAGCCTTGGCCCAAAGCCACATTCCTGCAGTGAAGAGAAGATGAGCCGCTAAGGCTGTTCAGGCAGCCTTGAAGCCCAAAGCAAGTGACTTCCATTCCAGGAGAATAAAAGGCTCCCATCGGTGTCCCACTTTCAAGCTTGATGACACAGCATGTTATCTGAAGATTAAGCCTAGCTATGTAGTACTAGGGAAAGACTGCCTCCTTCTGCTAAGAAAGGTTTTCACGTGGGGAGTGCTGTACGTGCAGAAGAGCATTCCCCCGCCGGGCAAAAGTTAGGCCTTGGTGAATCTGGATGGTCCCAGAAGTCCAGCATTGTCACAGAAAAAGCTGTTCGTTGTTTTCAGGCTGGAACTAAACATCTAGCATCCGACTGCCGTAGGGAGACGTATTTGGGAGCCCACAGGTTTCACTGGTGAGGCACAGTGGTGTTTCTCCGAAGAATCCAAATGCCTCCCTGGCTACGCCAGCATGGAATGTAAGGCTGCTTGGAACGGCGTTCCTGAGGCCGTTTGAATGCTGTACAAACGAGAGCTGTCGAGCAATCCGGGCAGATCTTTGCCATTACCGCTGCACGATCACAGCCTGTAAGCCAACGAACCCAGTTGCTTCCTGGGACTCAAACGCAGCTGAAGACTAGGATAGCATTCAGTGCCCTTTCACAGATGTTACAACGAAGGTGAGTGCACAATGAATCGTGAAATACGTAACAGTGTGGCAGCCTTCCTTTAACACATGCTTCTTCGCTCCTAGGGCATAGCTAAGCTGACTAAGGGAGAAATCTGGACTTTTACTTGAGCCCAGGGGTGCCAGTTCTTTGCCGCCAAGCTCCAGTGTGCTCTTGGAGGAACTCCCAGGAAGGAACCGAGCCCAGCATGCCTCATACGATTACACTCAAGTTCTTTCGTGATGCCGTCAGGCAACAAAGAAAAGATGGGCAGCAGGAGTGATTTTTCTGGCAGCTTTCAAACCGCACCTGTCTCGCCTACCCCCGACGAAATGAAGGTTTTGCCAGGGTTGCCCGGTTTCAGACTTGAGCTCATAAGGTTATCCTCAGTAGTTTCTGACTACCTCAAGGAAACACACGGGACCCACAGGGCTCTTCTCTGGAGACCCTTTGGGCTCAGGGGCCTCTGCATTGGATGAAATGGGTAAGTATTTCAGGACCTTAGGTAGGCCTCGGTGAGCATGGCTGTTGCACATACTTAACAGTGTGAAGTGTGAAAAATGTACTGGTCTTCAGGCTGGATGCAAAGGTTAGCTTTCGCCTCTGTGAGATTGCTATCCTGTGTCCCAGACTGAATCACAAGCACGTTGTGCAGTAACAGTGCAGTTCTGTTTCAGTCACTGAGGACGATCCACTTGCAAAGAGAATCTGCCAGGCGCTGCTTTCGCGAGGCCTTTTGACGACTGGAACACTCTGCCTAGGCATCCCAGAAAGGAGTACGTTGCCCTTGCTATGAATGTGAAGAGTGCTCCCGGGGACCTACTTCGCCTAGGGTTCCTCAGAAGCCAGCGACCGCTCTTGTAGCACACAGTGGTCATCACGAGAGATTGGTGCACGATACACTGCCCTATGTGTTCCCAGGGGCATAGCAGAGTTAAGGCACTCCTTTTCAGAGTATGGCTTCGTGGCTACCACTGCACACTCAACTCTGCTGATGTGAAACACTGGACTTTACCTTGTAGACTTAGGTCACCTTTCATTTGTATGGAGCTGAATCTGCAGTGCCGTGGGATGAGTTTCTAGAAAGCAATTGCCAGCACATTATTGCCATTGAGAGAACGCAGCCTTGGCCCAAAGCCACATTCCTGCAGTGAAGAGAAGATGAGCCGCTAAGGCTGTTCAGGCAGCCTTGAAGCCCAAAGCAAGTGACTTCCATTCCAGGAGAATAAAAGGCTCCCATCGGTGTCCCACTTTCAAGCTTGATGACACAGCATGTTATCTGAAGATTAAGCCTAGCTATGTAGTACTAGGGAAAGACTGCCTCCTTCTGCTAAGAAAGGTTTTCACGTGGGGAGTGCTGTACGTGCAGAAGAGCATTCCCCCGCCGGGCAAAAGTTAGGCCTTGGTGAATCTGGATGGTCCCAGAAGTCCAGCATTGTCACAGAAAAAGCTGTTCGTTGTTTTCAGGCTGGAACTAAACATCTAGCATCCGACTGCCGTAGGGAGACGTATTTGGGAGCCCACAGGTTTCACTGGTGAGGCACAGTGGTGTTTCTCCGAAGAATCCAAATGCCTCCCTGGCTACGCCAGCATGGAATGTAAGGCTGCTTGGAACGGCGTTCCTGAGGCCGTTTGAATGCTGTATGAACGAGAGCTGTGGAGCAATCCGGGCAGGGCTTTGCCATTACCGCTGCACTTTCACAGCCTTAAAGCCAGCGAACCCAGTTGCTTCCTGGGACTCAAACACAGCAGAAGATTTGGACGGCATTCAGTGCCCTTTCACAGATGTTACAACGAAGGTGAGTGCACAATGAGTCGTGAAATACCAAACAGTGTTGCAGCCTTCCTCTATCACATGCTTCTTCGCTCCTAGGGCATAGCTACGCTGACTATGGGAGAAATCTGGACTTTTACTTGAGCACAGGGGTGTCAGTTCTTTGCCGGCAAGCTCCAGTGTGCTCCTGGAGGAGCTCCCAGCAAGGAACCGAGACCAGCATGCCTCAAACGATTACACTCAAGTTCTTTCGTGATGCCGTCAGGCAGCAAAGAGAAGATGGGCAGCAGGAGTGATTTTTCTGGCAGCTTTCAAACCGCACCTGTCTCGCCTACCCCCGACGAAATGAAGGTTTTGCCAGGGTTGCCCGGTTTCAAACTTGAGCTCATAAGGTTATCCTCAGTAGTTTCTGACTACCTCAAGGAAACACACGGGACCCACAGCGCTCTTCTATGGAGACCCTTTGGGCTCAGGGGCCTCTGCATTGGATGAAATGGGTAAGTATTTCAGGACCTTAGGTAGGCCTCGGTGAGCATGGCTGTTGCACATACTTAACAGTGTGAAGTGTGAAAAATGTACTGGTGTTCAGGCTGGATGCAAAGGTTAGCTTTCGCCTCTGTGAGATTGCTATCCTGTGTCCCAGACTGAATCACAAGCACGTTGTGCAGTAACAGTGCAGTTCTGTTTCAGTCACTGAGGACGATCCACTTGCAAAGAGAATCTGCCAGGCGCTGCTTTCGCGAGGCCTTTTGACGACTGGAACACTCTGCCTAGGCATCCCAGAAAGGAGTACGTTGCCCTTGCTATGAATGTGAAGAGTGCTCCCGGGGACCTACTTCGCCTAGGGTTCCTCAGAAGCCAGCGACCGCTCTTGTAGCACACAGTGGTCATCACGAGAGATTGGTGCACGATACACTGCCCTATGTGTTCCCAGGGGCATAGCAGAGTTAAGGCACTCCTTTTCAGAGTATGGCTTCGTGGCTACCACTGCACACTCAACTCTGCTGATGTGAAACACTGGACTTTACCTTGTAGACTTAGGTCACCTTTCATTTGTATGGAGCTGAATCTGCAGTGCCGTGGGATGAGTTTCTAGAAAGCAATTGCCAGCACATTATTGCCATTGAGAGAACGCAGCCTTGGCCCAAAGCCACATTCCTGCAGTGAAGAGAAGATGAGCCGCTAAGGCTGTTCAGGCAGCCTTGAAGCCCAAAGCAAGTGACTTCCATTCCAGGAGAATAAAAGGCTCCCATCGGTGTCCCACTTTCAAGCTTGATGACACAGCATGTTATCTGAAGATTAAGCCTAGCTATGTAGTACTAGGGAAAGACTGCCTCCTTCTGCTAAGAAAGGTTTTCACGTGGGGAGTGCTGTACGTGCAGAAGAGCATTCCCCCGCCGGGCAAAAGTTAGGCCTTGGTGAATCTGGATGGTCCCAGAAGTCCAGCATTGTCACAGAAAAAGCTGTTCGTTGTTTTCAGGCTGGAACTAAACATCTAGCATCCGACTGCCGTAGGGAGACGTATTTGGGAGCCCACAGGTTTCACTGGTGAGGCACAGTGGTGTTTCTCCGAAGAATCCAAATGCCTCCCTGGCTACGCCAGCATGGAATGTAAGGCTGCTTGGAACGGCGTTCCTGAGGCCGTTTGAATGCTGTATGAACGAGAGCTGTGGAGCAATCCGGGCAGGGCTTTGCCATTACCGCTGCACGTTCACAGCCTTAAAGCCAGCGAACCCAGTTGCTTCCTGGGACTCAAACACAGCAGAAGATTTGGACGGCATTCAGTGCCCTTTCACAGATGTTACAACGAAGGTGAGTGCACAATGAGTCGTGAAATACCAAACAGTGTTGCAGCCTTCCTCTATCACATGCTTCTTCGCTCCTAGGGCATAGCTAAGCTGACTATGGGAGAAATCTGGACTTTTACTTGAGCACAGGGGTGTCAGTTCTTTGCCGGCAAGCTCCAGTGTGCTCCTGGAGGAGCTCCCAGCAAGGAACCGAGACCAGCATGCCTCAAACGATTACACTCAAGTTCTTTCGTGATGCCGTCAGGCAGCAAAGAGAAGATGGGCAGCAGGAGTGATTTTTCTGGCAGCTTTCAAACCGCACCTGTCTCGCCTACCCCCGACGAAATGAAGGTTTTGCCAGGGTTGCCCGGTTTCAAACTTGAGCTCATAAGGTTATCCTCAGTAGTTTCTGACTACCTCAAGGAAACACACGGGACCCACAGCGCTCTTCTCTGGAGACCCTTTGGGCTCAGGGGCCTCTGCATTGGATGAAATGGGTAAGTATTTCAGGACCTTAGGTAGGCCTCGGTGAGCATGGCTGTTGCACATACTTAACAGTGTGAAGTGTGAAAAATGTACTGGTCTTCAGGCTGGATGCAAAGGTTAGCTTTCGCCTCTGTGAGATTGCTATCCTGTGTCCCAGACTGAATCACAAGCACGTTGTGCAGTAACAGTGCAGTTCTGTTTCAGTCACTGAGGACGATCCACTTGCAAAGAGAATCTGCCAGGCGCTGCTTTCGCGAGGCCTTTTGACGACTGGAACACTCTGCCTAGGCATCCCAGAAAGGAGTACGTTGCCCTTGCTATGAATGTGAAGAGTGCTCCCGGGGACCTACTTCGCCTAGGGTTCCTCAGAAGCCAGCGACCGCTCTTGTAGCACACAGTGGTCATCACGAGAGATTGGTGCACGATACACTGCCCTATGTGTTCCCAGGGGCATAGCAGAGTTAAGGCACTCCTTTTCAGAGTATGGCTTCGTGGCTACCACCGCACACTCAACTCTGCTGATGTGAAACACTGGACTTTACCTTGTAGACTTAGGTCACCTTTCATTTGTATGGAGCTGAATCTGCAGTGCCGTGGGATGAGTTTGTAGAAAGCAATTGCCAGCACATTATTGCCATTGAGAGAACGCAGCCTTGGCCCACAGCCACATTCCTGCAGTGAAGAGAAGATGAGCCGCTAAGGCTGTTCAGGCAGCCTTGAAGCCCAAAGCAAGTGACTTCCATTCCAGGAGAATAAAAGGCTCCCATCGGTGTCCCACTTTCAAGCTTGATGACACAGCATGTTATCTGAAGATTAAGCCTAGCTATGTAGTACTAGGGAAAGACTGCCTCCTTCTGCTAAGAAAGGTTTTCACGTGGGGAGTGCTGTACGTGCAGAAGAGCATTCCCCCGCCGGGCAAAAGTTAGGCCTTGGTGAATCTGGATGGTCCCAGAAGTCCAGCATTGTCACAGAAAAAGCTGTTCGTTGTTTTCAGGCTGGAACTAAACATCTAGCATCCGACTGCCGTAGGGAGACGTATTTGGGAGCCCACAGGTTTCACTGGTGAGGCACAGTGGTGTTTCTCCGAAGAATCCAAATGCCTCCCTGGCTACGCCAGCATGGAATGTAAGGCTGCTTGGAACGGCGTTCCTGAGGCCGTTTGAATGCTGTACAAACGAGAGCTGTCGAGCAATCCGGGCAGATCTTTGCCATTACCGCTGCACGATCACAGCCTGTAAGCCAACGAACCCAGTTGCTTCCTGGGACTCAAACGCAGCTGAAGACTAGGATAGCATTCAGTGCCCTTTCACAGATGTTACAACGAAGGTGAGTGCACAATGAATCGTGAAATACGTAACAGTGTGGCAGCCTTCCTTTAACACATGCTTCTTCGCTCCTAGGGCATAGCTAAGCTGACTAAGGGAGAAATCTGGACTTTTACTTGAGCCCAGGGGTGCCAGTTCTTTGCCGCCAAGCTCCAGTGTGCTCTTGGAGGAACTCCCAGGAAGGAACCGAGACCAGCATGCCTCATACGATGACACTCAAGTTCTTTCGTGATGCCGTCAGGCAACAAAGAAAAGATGGGCAGCAGGAGTGATTTTCAGGCAGCTTTCAAACCGCACCTGTCTCGCCTACCACGGACGAAATGAAGGTTTTGCCAGGGTTGCCCGGTTTCAGACTTGAGCTCATAAGGTTATCCTCAGTAGTTTCTGACTACCTCAAGGAAACACACGGGACCCACAGGGCTCTTCCCTGGAGACCCTTTGGGCACAGGGACCTCTGCATAGGATGAAATGGGTAAGTATTTCAGTACCTTAGGTAGGCTTCGAGGACCATGGCTGTTGCACATACAACAGTGGAAGTGTGAAAAATATACTGGTCTTCAGGCTGGATGCAAAAGTTAGCTTTCGCCTCTGTGAGAGTGCCATCCTGTGTCCCAGACTGAATCACAAGCACATTGTGCAGTAACAGTGCAGTTCTGTTTCAGTCACTGAGGACGATCCACTTGCAAAGAGAATCTGCCAGGCGCTGCTTTCGCGAGGCCTTCTGACGACTGGAACACTCTGCCTAGGCATCCCAGAAAGGAGTACGTTGCCCTTGCTATGAATGTGAAGACTGCTCCAGGGGACCTACTTTGCCTAGGCTTCCTCAGAAGCCAGCGACCGCTCTTGTAGCACACAGTGGTCATCACGAGAGATTGGTGCACGATACACTGCCCTATGTGTTCCCAGGGGCATAGCAGAGTTAAGGCACTCCTTTTCAGAGTATGGCTTCGTGGCTCCCACTGCACACTCAACTCTGCTGATGTGAAACACTGGACTTTACCTTGTAGACTTAGGTCACCTTTCATTTGTATGGAGCTGAATCTGCAGTGCCGTGGGATGAGTTTCTAGAAAGCAATTGCCAGCACATTATTGCCATTGAGAGAACGCAGCCTTGGCCCACAGCCACATTCCTGCAGTGAAGAGAAGATGAGCCGCTAAGGCTGTTCAGGCAGCCTTGAAGCCCAAAGCAAGTGACTTCCATTCCAGGAGAATAAAAGGCTCCCATCGGTGTCCCACTTTCAAGCTTGATGACACAGCATGTTATCTGAAGATTAAGCCTAGCTATGTAGTACTAGGGAAAGACTGCCTCCTTCTGCTAAGAAAGGTTTTCACGTGGGGAGTGCTGTACGTGCAGAAGAGCATTCCCCCGCCGGGCAAAAGTTAGGCCTTGGTGAATCTGGATGGTCCCAGAAGTCCAGCATTGTCACAGAAAAAGCTGTTCGTTGTTTTCAGGCTGGAACTAAACATCTAGCATCCGACTGCCGTAGGGAGACGTATTTGGGAGCCCACAGGTTTCACTGGTGAGGCACAGTGGTGTTTCTCCGAAGAATCCAAATGCCTCCCTGGCTACGCCAGCATGGAATGTAAGGCTGCTTGGAACGGCGTTCCTGAGGCCGTTTGAATGCTGTATGAACGAGAGCTGTGGAGCAATCCGGGCAGGGCTTTGCCATTACCGCTGCACTTTCACAGCCTTAAAGCCAGCGAACCCAGTTGCTTCCTGGGACTCAAACACAGCAGAAGATTTGGACGGCATTCAGTGCCCTTTCACAGATGTTACAACGAAGGTGAGTGCACAATGAGTCGTGAAATACCAAACAGTGTTGCAGCCTTCCTCTATCACATGCTTCTTCGCTCCTAGGGCATAGCTAAGCTGACTATGGGAGAAATCTGGACTTTTACTTGAGCACAGGGGTGTCAGTTCTTTGCCGGCAAGCTCCAGTGTGCTCCTGGAGGAGCTCCCAGCAAGGAACCGAGACCAGCATGCCTCAAACGATTACACTCAAGTTCTTTCGTGATGCCGTCAGGCAGCAAAGAGAAGATGGGCAGCAGGAGTGATTTTTCTGGCAGCTTTCAAACCGCACCTGTCTCGCCTACCCCCGACGAAATGAAGGTTTTGCCAGGGTTGCCCGGTTTCAAACTTGAGCTCATAAGGTTATCCTCAGTAGTTTCTGACTACCTCAAGGAAACACACGGGACCCACAGGGCTCTTCTCTGGAGACCCTTTGGGCTCAGGGGCCTCTGCATTGGATGAAATGGGTAAGTATTTCAGGACCTTAGGTAGGCCTCGGTGAGCATGGCTGTTGCACATACTTAACAGTGTGAAGTGTGAAAAATGTACTGGTCTTCAGGCTGGATGCAAAGGTTAGCTTTCGCCTCTGTGAGATTGCTATCCTGTGTCCCAGACTGAATCACAAGCACGTTGTGCAGTAACAGTGCAGTTCTGTTTCAGTCACTGAGGACGATCCACTTGCAAAGAGAATCTGCCAGGCGCTGCTTTCGCGAGGCCTTTTGACGACTGGAACACTCTGCCTAGGCATCCCAGAAAGGAGTACGTTGCCCTTGCTATGAATGTGAAGAGTGCTCCCGGGGACCTACTTCGCCTAGGGTTCCTCAGAAGCCAGCGACCGCTCTTGTAGCACACAGTGGTCATCACGAGAGATTGGTGCACGATACACTGCCCTATGTGTTCCCAGGGGCATAGCAGAGTTAAGGCACTCCTTTTCAGAGTATGGCTTCGTGGCTACCACCGCACACTCAACTCTGCTGATGTGAAACACTGGACTTTACCTTGTAGACTTAGGTCACCTTTCATTTGTATGGAGCTGAATCTGCAGTGCCGTGGGATGAGTTTCTAGAAAGCAATTGCCAGCACATTATTGCCATTGAGAGAACGCAGCCTTGGCCCACAGCCACATTCCTGCAGTGAAGAGAAGATGAGCCGCTAAGGCTGTTCAGGCAGCCTTGAAGCCCAAAGCAAGTGACTTCCATTCCAGGAGAATAAAAGGCTCCCATCGGTGTCCCACTTTCAAGCTTGATGACACAGCATGTTATCTGAAGATTAAGCCTAGCTATGTAGTACTAGGGAAAGACTGCCTCCTTCTGCTAAGAAAGGTTTTCACGTGGGGAGTGCTGTACGTGCAGAAGAGCATTCCCCCGCCGGGCAAAAGTTAGGCCTTGGTGAATCTGGATGGTCCCAGAAGTCCAGCATTGTCACAGAAAAAGCTGTTCGTTGTTTTCAGGCTGGAACTAAACATCTAGCATCCGACTGCCGTAGGGAGACGTATTTGGGAGCCCACAGGTTTCACTGGTGAGGCACAGTGGTGTTTCTCCGAAGAATCCAAATGCCTCCCTGGCTACGCCAGCATGGAATGTAAGGCTGCTTGGAACGGCGTTCCTGAGGCCGTTTGAATGCTGTACAAACGAGAGCTGTCGAGCAATCCGGGCAGATCTTTGCCATTACCGCTGCACGATCACAGCCTGTAAGCCAACGAACCCAGTTGCTTCCTGGGACTCAAACGCAGCTGAAGACTAGGATAGCATTCAGTGCCCTTTCACAGATGTTACAACGAAGGTGAGTGCACAATGAATCGTGAAATACGTAACAGTGTGGCAGCCTTCCTTTAACACATGCTTCTTCGCTCCTAGGGCATAGCTAAGCTGACTAAGGGAGAAATCTGGACTTTTACTTGAGCCCAGGGGTGCCAGTTCTTTGCCGCCAAGCTCCAGTGTGCTCTTGGAGGAACTCCCAGGAAGGAACCGAGACCAGCATGCCTCATACGATGACACTCAAGTTCTTTCGTGATGCCGTCAGGCAACAAAGAAAAGATGGGCAGCAGGAGTGATTTTCAGGCAGCTTTCAAACCGCACCTGTCTCGCCTACCACGGACGAAATGAAGGTTTTGCCAGGGTTGCCCGGTTTCAGACTTGAGCTCATAAGGTTATCCTCAGTAGTTTCTGACTACCTCAAGGAAACACACGGGACCCACAGGGCTCTTCCCTGGAGACCCTTTGGGCACAGGGACCTCTGCATAGGATGAAATGGGTAAGTATTTCAGTACCTTAGGTAGGCTTCGAGGACCATGGCTGTTGCACATACAACAGTGGAAGTGTGAAAAATATACTGGTCTTCAGGCTGGATGCAAAAGTTAGCTTTCGCCTCTGTGAGAGTGCCATCCTGTGTCCCAGACTGAATCACAAGCACATTGTGCAGTAACAGTGCAGTTCTGTTTCAGTCACTGAGGACGATCCACTTGCAAAGAGAATCTGCCAGGCGCTGCTTTCGCGAGGCCTTCTGACGACTGGAACACTCTGCCTAGGCATCCCAGAAAGGAGTACGTTGCCCTTGCTATGAATGTGAAGACTGCTCCAGGGGACCTACTTTGCCTAGGCTTCCTCAGAAGCCAGCGACCGCTCTTGTAGCACACAGTGGTCATCACGAGAGATTGGTGCACGATACACTGCCCTATGTGTTCCCAGGGGCATAGCAGAGTTAAGGCACTCCTTTTCAGAGTATGGCTTCGTGGCTACCACTGCACACTCAACTCTGCTGATGTGAAACACTGGACTTTACCTTGTAGACTTAGGTCACCTTTCATTTGTATGGAGCTGAATCTGCAGTGCCGTGGGATGAGTTTCTAGAAAGCAATTGCCAGCACATTATTGCCATTGAGAGAACGCAGCCTTGGCCCACAGCCACATTCCTGCAGTGAAGAGAAGATGAGCCGCTAAGGCTGTTCAGGCAGCCTTGAAGCCCAAAGCAAGTGACTTCCATTCCAGGAGAATAAAAGGCTCCCATCGGTGTCCCACTTTCAAGCTTGATGACACAGCATGTTATCTGAAGATTAAGCCTAGCTATGTAGTACTAGGGAAAGACTGCCTCCTTCTGCTAAGAAAGGTTTTCACGTGGGGAGTGCTGTACGTGCAGAAGAGCATTCCCCCGCCGGGCAAAAGTTAGGCCTTGGTGAATCTGGATGGTCCCAGAAGTCCAGCATTGTCACAGAAAAAGCTGTTCGTTGTTTTCAGGCTGGAACTAAACATCTAGCATCCGACTGCCGTAGGGAGACGTATTTGGGAGCCCACAGGTTTCACTGGTGAGGCACAGTGGTGTTTCTCCGAAGAATCCAAATGCCTCCCTGGCTACGCCAGCATGGAATGTAAGGCTGCTTGGAACGGCGTTCCTGAGGCCGTTTGAATGCTGTATGAACGAGAGCTGTGGAGCAATCCGGGCAGGGCTTTGCCATTACCGCTGCACTTTCACAGCCTTAAAGCCAGCGAACCCAGTTGCTTCCTGGGACTCAAACACAGCAGAAGATTTGGACGGCATTCAGTGCCCTTTCACAGATGTTACAACGAAGGTGAGTGCACAATGAGTCGTGAAATACCAAACAGTGTTGCAGCCTTCCTCTATCACATGCTTCTTCGCTCCTAGGGCATAGCTAAGCTGACTATGGGAGAAATCTGGACTTTTACTTGAGCACAGGGGTGTCAGTTCTTTGCCGGCAAGCTCCAGTGTGCTCCTGGAGGAGCTCCCAGCAAGGAACCGAGACCAGCATGCCTCAAACGATTACACTCAAGTTCTTTCGTGATGCCGTCAGGCAGCAAAGAGAAGATGGGCAGCAGGAGTGATTTTTCTGGCAGCTTTCAAACCGCACCTGTCTCGCCTACCCCCGACGAAATGAAGGTTTTGCCAGGGTTGCCCGGTTTCAAACTTGAGCTCATAAGGTTATCCTCAGTAGTTTCTGACTACCTCAAGGAAACACACGGGACCCACAGGGCTCTTCTCTGGAGACCCTTTGGGCTCAGGGGCCTCTGCATTGGATGAAATGGGTAAGTATTTCAGGACCTTAGGTAGGCCTCGGTGAGCATGGCTGTTGCACATACTTAACAGTGTGAAGTGTGAAAAATGTACTGGTGTTCAGGCTGGATGCAAAGGTTAGCTTTCGCCTCTGTGAGATTGCTATCCTGTGTCCCAGACTGAATCACAAGCACGTTGTGCAGTAACAGTGCAGTTCTGTTTCAGTCACTGAGGACGATCCACTTGCAAAGAGAATCTGCCAGGCGCTGCTTTCGCGAGGCCTTTTGACGACTGGAACACTCTGCCTAGGCATCCCAGAAAGGAGTACGTTGCCCTTGCTATGAATGTGAAGAGTGCTCCCGGGGACCTACTTCGCCTAGGGTTCCTCAGAAGCCAGCGACCGCTCTTGTAGCACACAGTGGTCATCACGAGAGATTGGTGCACGATACACTGCCCTATGTGTTCCCAGGGGCATAGCAGAGTTAAGGCACTCCTTTTCAGAGTATGGCTTCGTGGCTACCACCGCACACTCAACTCTGCTGATGTGAAACACTGGACTTTACCTTGTAGACTTAGGTCACCTTTCATTTGTATGGAGCTGAATCTGCAGTGCCGTGGGATGAGTTTCTAGAAAGCAATTGCCAGCACATTATTGCCATTGAGAGAACGCAGCCTTGGCCCACAGCCACATTCCTGCAGTGAAGAGAAGATGAGCCGCTAAGGCTGTTCAGGCAGCCTTGAAGCCCAAAGCAAGTGACTTCCATTCCAGGAGAATAAAAGGCTCCCATCGGTGTCCCACTTTCAAGCTTGATGACACAGCATGTTATCTGAAGATTAAGCCTAGCTATGTAGTACTAGGGAAAGACTGCCTCCTTCTGCTAAGAAAGGTTTTCACGTGGGGAGTGCTGTACGTGCAGAAGAGCATTCCCCCGCCGGGCAAAAGTTAGGCCTTGGTGAATCTGGATGGTCCCAGAAGTCCAGCATTGTCACAGAAAAAGCTGTTCGTTGTTTTCAGGCTGGAACTAAACATCTAGCATCCGACTGCCGTAGGGAGACGTATTTGGGAGCCCACAGGTTTCACTGGTGAGGCACAGTGGTGTTTCTCCGAAGAATCCAAATGCCTCCCTGGCTACGCCAGCATGGAATGTAAGGCTGCTTGGAACGGCGTTCCTGAGGCCGTTTGAATGCTGTACAAACGAGAGCTGTCGAGCAATCCGGGCAGATCTTTGCCATTACCGCTGCACGATCACAGCCTGTAAGCCAACGAACCCAGTTGCTTCCTGGGACTCAAACGCAGCTGAAGACTAGGATAGCATTCAGTGCCCTTTCACAGATGTTACAACGAAGGTGAGTGCACAATGAATCGTGAAATACGTAACAGTGTGGCAGCCTTCCTTTAACACATGCTTCTTCGCTCCTAGGGCATAGCTAAGCTGACTAAGGGAGAAATCTGGACTTTTACTTGAGCCCAGGGGTGCCAGTTCTTTGCCGCCAAGCTCCAGTGTGCTCTTGGAGGAACTCCCAGGAAGGAACCGAGACCAGCATGCCTCATACGATGACACTCAAGTTCTTTCGTGATGCCGTCAGGCAACAAAGAAAAGATGGGCAGCAGGAGTGATTTTCAGGCAGCTTTCAAACCGCACCTGTCTCGCCTACCACGGACGAAATGAAGGTTTTGCCAGGGTTGCCCGGTTTCAGACTTGAGCTCATAAGGTTATCCTCAGTAGTTTCTGACTACCTCAAGGAAACACACGGGACCCACAGGGCTCTTCCCTGGAGACCCTTTGGGCACAGGGACCTCTGCATAGGATGAAATGGGTAAGTATTTCAGTACCTTAGGTAGGCTTCGAGGACCATGGCTGTTGCACATACAACAGTGGAAGTGTGAAAAATATACTGGTCTTCAGGCTGGATGCAAAAGTTAGCTTTCGCCTCTGTGAGAGTGCCATCCTGTGTCCCAGACTGAATCACAAGCACATTGTGCAGTAACAGTGCAGTTCTGTTTCAGTCACTGAGGACGATCCACTTGCAAAGAGAATCTGCCAGGCGCTGCTTTCGCGAGGCCTTCTGACGACTGGAACACTCTGCCTAGGCATCCCAGAAAGGAGTACGTTGCCCTTGCTATGAATGTGAAGACTGCTCCAGGGGACCTACTTTGCCTAGGCTTCCTCAGAAGCCAGCGACCGCTCTTGTAGCACACAGTGGTCATCACGAGAGATTGGTGCACGATACACTGCCCTATGTGTTCCCAGGGGCATAGCAGAGTTAAGGCACTCCTTTTCAGAGTATGGCTTCGTGGCTACCACCGCACACTCAACTCTGCTGATGTGAAACACTGGACTTTACCTTGTAGACTTAGGTCACCTTTCATTTGTATGGAGCTGAATCTGCAGTGCCGTGGGATGAGTTTCTAGAAAGCAATTGCCAGCACATTATTGCCATTGAGAGAACGCAGCCTTGGCCCAAAGCCACATTCCTGCAGTGAAGAGAAGATGAGCCGCTAAGGCTGTTCAGGCAGCCTTGAAGCCCAAAGCAAGTGACTTCCATTCCAGGAGAATAAAAGGCTCCCATCGGTGTCCCACTTTCAAGCTTGATGACACAGCATGTTATCTGAAGATTAAGCCTAGCTATGTAGTACTAGGGAAAGACTGCCTCCTTCTGCTAAGAAAGGTTTTCACGTGGGGAGTGCTGTACGTGCAGAAGAGCATTCCCCCGCCGGGCAAAAGTTAGGCCTTGGTGAATCTGGATGGTCCCAGAAGTCCAGCATTGTCACAGAAAAAGCTGTTCGTTGTTTTCAGGCTGGAACTAAACATCTAGCATCCGACTGCCGTAGGGAGACGTATTTGGGAGCCCACAGGTTTCACTGGTGAGGCACAGTGGTGTTTCTCCGAAGAATCCAAATGCCTCCCTGGCTACGCCAGCATGGAATGTAAGGCTGCTTGGAACGGCGTTCCTGAGGCCGTTTGAATGCTGTACAAACGAGAGCTGTCGAGCAATCCGGGCAGATCTTTGCCATTACCGCTGCACGATCACAGCCTGTAAGCCAACGAACCCAGTTGCTTCCTGGGACTCAAACGCAGCTGAAGACTAGGATAGCATTCAGTGCCCTTTCACAGATGTTACAACGAAGGTGAGTGCACAATGAATCGTGAAATACGTAACAGTGTGGCAGCCTTCCTTTAACACATGCTTCTTCGCTCCTAGGGCATAGCTAAGCTGACTAAGGGAGAAATCTGGACTTTTACTTGAGCCCAGGGGTGCCAGTTCTTTGCCGCCAAGCTCCAGTGTGCTCTTGGAGGAACTCCCAGGAAGGAACCGAGCCCAGCATGCCTCATACGATTACACTCAAGTTCTTTCGTGATGCCGTCAGGCAACAAAGAAAAGATGGGCAGCAGGAGTGATTTTTCTGGCAGCTTTCAAACCGCACCTGTCTCGCCTACCCCCGACGAAATGAAGGTTTTGCCAGGGTTGCCCGGTTTCAGACTTGAGCTCATAAGGTTATCCTCAGTAGTTTCTGACTACCTCAAGGAAACACACGGGACCCACAGGGCTCTTCTCTGGAGACCCTTTGGGCTCAGGGGCCTCTGCATTGGATGAAATGGGTAAGTATTTCAGGACCTTAGGTAGGCCTCGGTGAGCATGGCTGTTGCACATACTTAACAGTGTGAAGTGTGAAAAATGTACTGGTCTTCAGGCTGGATGCAAAGGTTAGCTTTCGCCTCTGTGAGATTGCTATCCTGTGTCCCAGACTGAATCACAAGCACGTTGTGCAGTAACAGTGCAGTTCTGTTTCAGTCACTGAGGACGATCCACTTGCAAAGAGAATCTGCCAGGCGCTGCTTTCGCGAGGCCTTTTGACGACTGGAACACTCTGCCTAGGCATCCCAGAAAGGAGTACGTTGCCCTTGCTATGAATGTGAAGAGTGCTCCCGGGGACCTACTTCGCCTAGGGTTCCTCAGAAGCCAGCGACCGCTCTTGTAGCACACAGTGGTCATCACGAGAGATTGGTGCACGATACACTGCCCTATGTGTTCCCAGGGGCATAGCAGAGTTAAGGCACTCCTTTTCAGAGTATGGCTTCGTGGCTACCACTGCACACTCAACTCTGCTGATGTGAAACACTGGACTTTACCTTGTAGACTTAGGTCACCTTTCATTTGTATGGAGCTGAATCTGCAGTGCCGTGGGATGAGTTTCTAGAAAGCAATTGCCAGCACATTATTGCCATTGAGAGAACGCAGCCTTGGCCCAAAGCCACATTCCTGCAGTGAAGAGAAGATGAGCCGCTAAGGCTGTTCAGGCAGCCTTGAAGCCCAAAGCAAGTGACTTCCATTCCAGGAGAATAAAAGGCTCCCATCGGTGTCCCACTTTCAAGCTTGATGACACAGCATGTTATCTGAAGATTAAGCCTAGCTATGTAGTACTAGGGAAAGACTGCCTCCTTCTGCTAAGAAAGGTTTTCACGTGGGGAGTGCTGTACGTGCAGAAGAGCATTCCCCCGCCGGGCAAAAGTTAGGCCTTGGTGAATCTGGATGGTCCCAGAAGTCCAGCATTGTCACAGAAAAAGCTGTTCGTTGTTTTCAGGCTGGAACTAAACATCTAGCATCCGACTGCCGTAGGGAGACGTATTTGGGAGCCCACAGGTTTCACTGGTGAGGCACAGTGGTGTTTCTCCGAAGAATCCAAATGCCTCCCTGGCTACGCCAGCATGGAATGTAAGGCTGCTTGGAACGGCGTTCCTGAGGCCGTTTGAATGCTGTATGAACGAGAGCTGTGGAGCAATCCGGGCAGGGCTTTGCCATTACCGCTGCACTTTCACAGCCTTAAAGCCAGCGAACCCAGTTGCTTCCTGGGACTCAAACACAGCAGAAGATTTGGACGGCATTCAGTGCCCTTTCACAGATGTTACAACGAAGGTGAGTGCACAATGAGTCGTGAAATACCAAACAGTGTTGCAGCCTTCCTCTATCACATGCTTCTTCGCTCCTAGGGCATAGCTACGCTGACTATGGGAGAAATCTGGACTTTTACTTGAGCACAGGGGTGTCAGTTCTTTGCCGGCAAGCTCCAGTGTGCTCCTGGAGGAGCTCCCAGCAAGGAACCGAGACCAGCATGCCTCAAACGATTACACTCAAGTTCTTTCGTGATGCCGTCAGGCAGCAAAGAGAAGATGGGCAGCAGGAGTGATTTTTCTGGCAGCTTTCAAACCGCACCTGTCTCGCCTACCCCCGACGAAATGAAGGTTTTGCCAGGGTTGCCCGGTTTCAAACTTGAGCTCATAAGGTTATCCTCAGTAGTTTCTGACTACCTCAAGGAAACACACGGGACCCACAGCGCTCTTCTATGGAGACCCTTTGGGCTCAGGGGCCTCTGCATTGGATGAAATGGGTAAGTATTTCAGGACCTTAGGTAGGCCTCGGTGAGCATGGCTGTTGCACATACTTAACAGTGTGAAGTGTGAAAAATGTACTGGTGTTCAGGCTGGATGCAAAGGTTAGCTTTCGCCTCTGTGAGATTGCTATCCTGTGTCCCAGACTGAATCACAAGCACGTTGTGCAGTAACAGTGCAGTTCTGTTTCAGTCACTGAGGACGATCCACTTGCAAAGAGAATCTGCCAGGCGCTGCTTTCGCGAGGCCTTTTGACGACTGGAACACTCTGCCTAGGCATCCCAGAAAGGAGTACGTTGCCCTTGCTATGAATGTGAAGAGTGCTCCCGGGGACCTACTTCGCCTAGGGTTCCTCAGAAGCCAGCGACCGCTCTTGTAGCACACAGTGGTCATCACGAGAGATTGGTGCACGATACACTGCCCTATGTGTTCCCAGGGGCATAGCAGAGTTAAGGCACTCCTTTTCAGAGTATGGCTTCGTGGCTACCACTGCACACTCAACTCTGCTGATGTGAAACACTGGACTTTACCTTGTAGACTTAGGTCACCTTTCATTTGTATGGAGCTGAATCTGCAGTGCCGTGGGATGAGTTTCTAGAAAGCAATTGCCAGCACATTATTGCCATTGAGAGAACGCAGCCTTGGCCCAAAGCCACATTCCTGCAGTGAAGAGAAGATGAGCCGCTAAGGCTGTTCAGGCAGCCTTGAAGCCCAAAGCAAGTGACTTCCATTCCAGGAGAATAAAAGGCTCCCATCGGTGTCCCACTTTCAAGCTTGATGACACAGCATGTTATCTGAAGATTAAGCCTAGCTATGTAGTACTAGGGAAAGACTGCCTCCTTCTGCTAAGAAAGGTTTTCACGTGGGGAGTGCTGTACGTGCAGAAGAGCATTCCCCCGCCGGGCAAAAGTTAGGCCTTGGTGAATCTGGATGGTCCCAGAAGTCCAGCATTGTCACAGAAAAAGCTGTTCGTTGTTTTCAGGCTGGAACTAAACATCTAGCATCCGACTGCCGTAGGGAGACGTATTTGGGAGCCCACAGGTTTCACTGGTGAGGCACAGTGGTGTTTCTCCGAAGAATCCAAATGCCTCCCTGGCTACGCCAGCATGGAATGTAAGGCTGCTTGGAACGGCGTTCCTGAGGCCGTTTGAATGCTGTATGAACGAGAGCTGTGGAGCAATCCGGGCAGGGCTTTGCCATTACCGCTGCACGTTCACAGCCTTAAAGCCAGCGAACCCAGTTGCTTCCTGGGACTCAAACACAGCAGAAGATTTGGACGGCATTCAGTGCCCTTTCACAGATGTTACAACGAAGGTGAGTGCACAATGAGTCGTGAAATACCAAACAGTGTTGCAGCCTTCCTCTATCACATGCTTCTTCGCTCCTAGGGCATAGCTAAGCTGACTATGGGAGAAATCTGGACTTTTACTTGAGCACAGGGGTGTCAGTTCTTTGCCGGCAAGCTCCAGTGTGCTCCTGGAGGAGCTCCCAGCAAGGAACCGAGACCAGCATGCCTCAAACGATTACACTCAAGTTCTTTCGTGATGCCGTCAGGCAGCAAAGAGAAGATGGGCAGCAGGAGTGATTTTTCTGGCAGCTTTCAAACCGCACCTGTCTCGCCTACCCCCGACGAAATGAAGGTTTTGCCAGGGTTGCCCGGTTTCAAACTTGAGCTCATAAGGTTATCCTCAGTAGTTTCTGACTACCTCAAGGAAACACACGGGACCCACAGCGCTCTTCTCTGGAGACCCTTTGGGCTCAGGGGCCTCTGCATTGGATGAAATGGGTAAGTATTTCAGGACCTTAGGTAGGCCTCGGTGAGCATGGCTGTTGCACATACTTAACAGTGTGAAGTGTGAAAAATGTACTGGTCTTCAGGCTGGATGCAAAGGTTAGCTTTCGCCTCTGTGAGATTGCTATCCTGTGTCCCAGACTGAATCACAAGCACGTTGTGCAGTAACAGTGCAGTTCTGTTTCAGTCACTGAGGACGATCCACTTGCAAAGAGAATCTGCCAGGCGCTGCTTTCGCGAGGCCTTTTGACGACTGGAACACTCTGCCTAGGCATCCCAGAAAGGAGTACGTTGCCCTTGCTATGAATGTGAAGAGTGCTCCCGGGGACCTACTTCGCCTAGGGTTCCTCAGAAGCCAGCGACCGCTCTTGTAGCACACAGTGGTCATCACGAGAGATTGGTGCACGATACACTGCCCTATGTGTTCCCAGGGGCATAGCAGAGTTAAGGCACTCCTTTTCAGAGTATGGCTTCGTGGCTACCACCGCACACTCAACTCTGCTGATGTGAAACACTGGACTTTACCTTGTAGACTTAGGTCACCTTTCATTTGTATGGAGCTGAATCTGCAGTGCCGTGGGATGAGTTTGTAGAAAGCAATTGCCAGCACATTATTGCCATTGAGAGAACGCAGCCTTGGCCCACAGCCACATTCCTGCAGTGAAGAGAAGATGAGCCGCTAAGGCTGTTCAGGCAGCCTTGAAGCCCAAAGCAAGTGACTTCCATTCCAGGAGAATAAAAGGCTCCCATCGGTGTCCCACTTTCAAGCTTGATGACACAGCATGTTATCTGAAGATTAAGCCTAGCTATGTAGTACTAGGGAAAGACTGCCTCCTTCTGCTAAGAAAGGTTTTCACGTGGGGAGTGCTGTACGTGCAGAAGAGCATTCCCCCGCCGGGCAAAAGTTAGGCCTTGGTGAATCTGGATGGTCCCAGAAGTCCAGCATTGTCACAGAAAAAGCTGTTCGTTGTTTTCAGGCTGGAACTAAACATCTAGCATCCGACTGCCGTAGGGAGACGTATTTGGGAGCCCACAGGTTTCACTGGTGAGGCACAGTGGTGTTTCTCCGAAGAATCCAAATGCCTCCCTGGCTACGCCAGCATGGAATGTAAGGCTGCTTGGAACGGCGTTCCTGAGGCCGTTTGAATGCTGTACAAACGAGAGCTGTCGAGCAATCCGGGCAGATCTTTGCCATTACCGCTGCACGATCACAGCCTGTAAGCCAACGAACCCAGTTGCTTCCTGGGACTCAAACGCAGCTGAAGACTAGGATAGCATTCAGTGCCCTTTCACAGATGTTACAACGAAGGTGAGTGCACAATGAATCGTGAAATACGTAACAGTGTGGCAGCCTTCCTTTAACACATGCTTCTTCGCTCCTAGGGCATAGCTAAGCTGACTAAGGGAGAAATCTGGACTTTTACTTGAGCCCAGGGGTGCCAGTTCTTTGCCGCCAAGCTCCAGTGTGCTCTTGGAGGAACTCCCAGGAAGGAACCGAGACCAGCATGCCTCATACGATGACACTCAAGTTCTTTCGTGATGCCGTCAGGCAACAAAGAAAAGATGGGCAGCAGGAGTGATTTTCAGGCAGCTTTCAAACCGCACCTGTCTCGCCTACCACGGACGAAATGAAGGTTTTGCCAGGGTTGCCCGGTTTCAGACTTGAGCTCATAAGGTTATCCTCAGTAGTTTCTGACTACCTCAAGGAAACACACGGGACCCACAGGGCTCTTCCCTGGAGACCCTTTGGGCACAGGGACCTCTGCATAGGATGAAATGGGTAAGTATTTCAGTACCTTAGGTAGGCTTCGAGGACCATGGCTGTTGCACATACAACAGTGGAAGTGTGAAAAATATACTGGTCTTCAGGCTGGATGCAAAAGTTAGCTTTCGCCTCTGTGAGAGTGCCATCCTGTGTCCCAGACTGAATCACAAGCACATTGTGCAGTAACAGTGCAGTTCTGTTTCAGTCACTGAGGACGATCCACTTGCAAAGAGAATCTGCCAGGCGCTGCTTTCGCGAGGCCTTCTGACGACTGGAACACTCTGCCTAGGCATCCCAGAAAGGAGTACGTTGCCCTTGCTATGAATGTGAAGACTGCTCCAGGGGACCTACTTTGCCTAGGCTTCCTCAGAAGCCAGCGACCGCTCTTGTAGCACACAGTGGTCATCACGAGAGATTGGTGCACGATACACTGCCCTATGTGTTCCCAGGGGCATAGCAGAGTTAAGGCACTCCTTTTCAGAGTATGGCTTCGTGGCTCCCACTGCACACTCAACTCTGCTGATGTGAAACACTGGACTTTACCTTGTAGACTTAGGTCACCTTTCATTTGTATGGAGCTGAATCTGCAGTGCCGTGGGATGAGTTTCTAGAAAGCAATTGCCAGCACATTATTGCCATTGAGAGAACGCAGCCTTGGCCCACAGCCACATTCCTGCAGTGAAGAGAAGATGAGCCGCTAAGGCTGTTCAGGCAGCCTTGAAGCCCAAAGCAAGTGACTTCCATTCCAGGAGAATAAAAGGCTCCCATCGGTGTCCCACTTTCAAGCTTGATGACACAGCATGTTATCTGAAGATTAAGCCTAGCTATGTAGTACTAGGGAAAGACTGCCTCCTTCTGCTAAGAAAGGTTTTCACGTGGGGAGTGCTGTACGTGCAGAAGAGCATTCCCCCGCCGGGCAAAAGTTAGGCCTTGGTGAATCTGGATGGTCCCAGAAGTCCAGCATTGTCACAGAAAAAGCTGTTCGTTGTTTTCAGGCTGGAACTAAACATCTAGCATCCGACTGCCGTAGGGAGACGTATTTGGGAGCCCACAGGTTTCACTGGTGAGGCACAGTGGTGTTTCTCCGAAGAATCCAAATGCCTCCCTGGCTACGCCAGCATGGAATGTAAGGCTGCTTGGAACGGCGTTCCTGAGGCCGTTTGAATGCTGTATGAACGAGAGCTGTGGAGCAATCCGGGCAGGGCTTTGCCATTACCGCTGCACTTTCACAGCCTTAAAGCCAGCGAACCCAGTTGCTTCCTGGGACTCAAACACAGCAGAAGATTTGGACGGCATTCAGTGCCCTTTCACAGATGTTACAACGAAGGTGAGTGCACAATGAGTCGTGAAATACCAAACAGTGTTGCAGCCTTCCTCTATCACATGCTTCTTCGCTCCTAGGGCATAGCTAAGCTGACTATGGGAGAAATCTGGACTTTTACTTGAGCACAGGGGTGTCAGTTCTTTGCCGGCAAGCTCCAGTGTGCTCCTGGAGGAGCTCCCAGCAAGGAACCGAGACCAGCATGCCTCAAACGATTACACTCAAGTTCTTTCGTGATGCCGTCAGGAAGCAAAGAGAAGATGGGCAGCAGGAGTGATTTTTCTGGCAGCTTTCAAACCGCACCTGTCTCGCCTACCCCTGACGAAATGAAGGTTTTGCCAGGGTTGCCCGGTTTCAAACTTGAGCTCATAAGGTTATCCTCAGTAGTTTCTGACTACCTCAAGGAAACACACGGGACCCACAGGGCTCTTCTCTGGAGACCCTTTGGGCTCAGGGGCCTCTGCATTGGATGAAATGGGTAAGTATTTCAGGACCTTAGGTAGGCCTCGGTGAGCATGGCTGTTGCACATACTTAACAGTGTGAAGTGTGAAAAATGTACTGGTCTTCAGGCTGGATGCAAAGGTTAGCTTTCGCCTCTGTGAGATTGCTATCCTGTGTCCCAGACTGAATCACAAGCACGTTGTGCAGTAACAGTGCAGTTCTGCTTCAGTCACTGAGGACGATCCACTTGCAAAGAGAATCTGCCAGGCGCTGCTTTCGCGAGGCCTTTTGACGACTGGAACACTCTGCCTAGGCATCCCAGAAAGGAGTACGTTGCCCTTGCTATGAATGTGAAGAGTGCTCCCGGGGACCTACTTCGCCTAGGGTTCCTCAGAAGCCAGCGACCGCTCTTGTAGCACACAGTGGTCATCACGAGAGATTGGTGCACGATACACTGCCCTATGTGTTCCCAGGGGCATAGCAGAGTTAAGGCACTCCTTTTCAGAGTATGGCTTCGTGGCTACCACCGCACACTCAACTCTGCTGATGTGAAACACTGGACTTTACCTTGTAGACTTAGGTCACCTTTCATTTGTATGGAGCTGAATCTGCAGTGCTGTGGGATGAGTTTCTAGAAAGCAATTGCCAGCACATTATTGCCATTGAGAGAACGCAGCCTTGGCCCACAGCCACATTCCTGCAGTGAAGAGAAGATGAGCCGCTAAGGCTGTTCAGGCAGCCTTGAAGCCCAAAGCAAGTGACTTCCATTCCAGGAGAATAAAAGGCTCCCATCGGTGTCCCACTTTCAAGCTTGATGACACAGCATGTTATCTGAAGATTAAGCCTAGCTATGTAGTACTAGGGAAAGACTGCCTCCTTCTGCTAAGAAAGGTTTTCACGTGGGGAGTGCTGTACGTGCAGAAGAGCATTCCCCCGCCGGGCAAAAGTTAGGCCTTGGTGAATCTGGATGGTCCCAGAAGTCCAGCATTGTCACAGAAAAAGCTGTTCGTTGTTTTCAGGCTGGAACTAAACATCTAGCATCCGACTGCCGTAGGGAGACGTATTTGGGAGCCCACAGGTTTCACTGGTGAGGCACAGTGGTGTTTCTCCGAAGAATCCAAATGCCTCCCTGGCTACGCCAGCATGGAATGTAAGGCTGCTTGGAACGGCGTTCCTGAGGCCGTTTGAATGCTGTACAAACGAGAGCTGTCGAGCAATCCGGGCAGATCTTTGCCATTACCGCTGCACGATCACAGCCTGTAAGCCAACGAACCCAGTTGCTTCCTGGGACTCAAACGCAGCTGAAGACTAGGATAGCATTCAGTGCCCTTTCACAGATGTTACAACGAAGGTGAGTGCACAATGAATCGTGAAATACGTAACAGTGTGGCAGCCTTCCTTTAACACATGCTTCTTCGCTCCTAGGGCATAGCTAAGCTGACTAAGGGAGAAATCTGGACTTTTACTTGAGCCCAGGGGTGCCAGTTCTTTGCCGCCAAGCTCCAGTGTGCTCTTGGAGGAACTCCCAGGAAGGAACTGAGACCAGCATGCCTCATACGATGACACTCAAGTTCTTTCGTGATGCCGTCAGGCAACAAAGAAAAGATGGGCAGCAGGAGTGATTTTCAGGCAGCTTTCAAACCGCACCTGTCTCGCCTACCACGGACGAAATGAAGGTTTTGCCAGGGTTGCCCGGTTTCAGACTTGAGCTCATAAGGTTATCCTCAGTAGTTTCTGACTACCTCAAGGAAACACACGGGACCCACAGGGCTCTTCCCTGGAGACCCTTTGGGCACAGGGACCTCTGCATAGGATGAAATGGGTAAGTATTTCAGTACCTTAGGTAGGCTTCGAGGACCATGGCTGTTGCACATACAACAGTGGAAGTGTGAAAAATATACTGGTCTTCAGGCTGGATGCAAAAGTTAGCTTTCGCCTCTGTGAGAGTGCCATCCTGTGTCCCAGACTGAATCACAAGCACATTGTGCAGTAACAGTGCAGTTCTGTTTCAGTCACTGAGGACGATCCACTTGCAAAGAGAATCTGCCAGGCGCTGCTTTCGCGAGGCCTTCTGACGACTGGAACACTCTGCCTAGGCATCCCAGAAAGGAGTACGTTGCCCTTGCTATGAATGTGAAGACTGCTCCAGGGGACCTACTTTGCCTAGGCTTCCTCAGAAGCCAGCGACCGCTCTTGTAGCACACAGTGGTCATCACGAGAGATTGGTGCACGATACACTGCCCTATGTGTTCCCAGGGGCATAGCAGAGTTAAGGCACTCCTTTTCAGAGTATGGCTTCGTGGCTACCACTGCACACTCAACTCTGCTGATGTGAAACACTGGACTTTACCTTGTAGACTTAGGTCACCTTTCATTTGTATGGAGCTGAATCTGCAGTGCCGTGGGATGAGTTTCTAGAAAGCAATTGCCAGCACATTATTGCCATTGAGAGAACGCAGCCTTGGCCCAAAGCCACATTCCTGCAGTGAAGAGAAGATGAGCCGCTAAGGCTGTTCAGGCAGCCTTGAAGCCCAAAGCAAGTGACTTCCATTCCAGGAGAATAAAAGGCTCCCATCGGTGTCCCACTTTCAAGCTTGATGACACAGCATGTTATCTGAAGATTAAGCCTAGCTATGTAGTACTAGGGAAAGACTGCCTCCTTCTGCTAAGAAAGGTTTTCACGTGGGGAGTGCTGTACGTGCAGAAGAGCATTCCCCCGCCGGGCAAAAGTTAGGCCTTGGTGAATCTGGATGGTCCCAGAAGTCCAGCATTGTCACAGAAAAAGCTGTTCGTTGTTTTCAGGCTGGAACTAAACATCTAGCATCCGACTGCCGTAGGGAGACGTATTTGGGAGCCCACAGGTTTCACTGGTGAGGCACAGTGGTGTTTCTCCGAAGAATCCAAATGCCTCCCTGGCTACGCCAGCATGGAATGTAAGGCTGCTTGGAACGGCGTTCCTGAGGCCGTTTGAATGCTGTATGAACGAGAGCTGTGGAGCAATCCGGGCAGGGCTTTGCCATTACCGCTGCACTTTCACAGCCTTAAAGCCAGCGAACCCAGTTGCTTCCTGGGACTCAAACACAGCAGAAGATTTGGACGGCATTCAGTGCCCTTTCACAGATGTTACAACGAAGGTGAGTGCACAATGAGTCGTGAAATACCAAACAGTGTTGCAGCCTTCCTCTATCACATGCTTCTTCGCTCCTAGGGCATAGCTAAGCTGACTATGGGAGAAATCTGGACTTTTACTTGAGCACAGGGGTGTCAGTTCTTTGCCGGCAAGCTCCAGTGTGCTCCTGGAGGAGCTCCCAGCAAGGAACCGAGACCAGCATGCCTCAAACGATTACACTCAAGTTCTTTCGTGATGCCGTCAGGCAGCAAAGAGAAGATGGGCAGCAGGAGTGATTTTTCTGGCAGCTTTCAAACCGCACCTGTCTCGCCTACCCCCGACGAAATGAAGGTTTTGCCAGGGTTGCCCGGTTTCAAACTTGAGCTCATAAGGTTATCCTCAGTAGTTTCTGACTACCTCAAGGAAACACACGGGACCCACAGGGCTCTTCTCTGGAGACCCTTTGGGCTCAGGGGCCTCTGCATTGGATGAAATGGGTAAGTATTTCAGGACCTTAGGTAGGCCTCGGTGAGCATGGCTGTTGCACATACTTAACAGTGTGAAGTGTGAAAAATGTACTGGTCTTCAGGCTGGATGCAAAGGTTAGCTTTCGCCTCTGTGAGATTGCTATCCTGTGTCCCAGACTGAATCACAAGCACGTTGTGCAGTAACAGTGCAGTTCTGTTTCAGTCACTGAGGACGATCCACTTGCAAAGAGAATCTGCCAGGCGCTGCTTTCGCGAG
The DNA here is from genome assembly GCF_028023285.1 of Balaenoptera ricei. Taxonomy (NCBI): domain Eukaryota; kingdom Metazoa; phylum Chordata; class Mammalia; order Artiodactyla; family Balaenopteridae; genus Balaenoptera; species Balaenoptera ricei. The sequence continues at coordinate 31,985,183 of NC_082653.1, forward strand.
GCCTTCTGACGACTGGAACACTCTGCCTAGGCATCCCAGAAAGGAGTACGTTGCCCTTGCTATGAATGTGAAGAGTGCTCCCGGGGACCTACTTCGCCTAGGGTTCCTCAGAAGCCAGCGACCGCTCTTGTAGCACACAGTGGTCATCACGAGAGATTGGTGCACGATACACTGCCCTATGTGTTCCCAGGGGCATAGCAGAGTTAAGGCACTCCTTTTCAGAGTATGGCTTCGTGGCTACCACTGCACACTCAACTCTGCTGATGTGAAACACTGGACTTTACCTTGTAGACTTAGGTCACCTTTCATTTGTATGGAGCTGAATCTGCAGTGCCGTGGGATGAGTTTCTAGAAAGCAATTGCCAGCACATTATTGCCATTGAGAGAACGCAGCCTTGGCCCACAGCCACATTCCTGCAGTGAAGAGAAGATGAGCCGCTAAGGCTGTTCAGGCAGCCTTGAAGCCCAAAGCAAGTGACTTCCATTCCAGGAGAATAAAAGGCTCCCATCGGTGTCCCACTTTCAAGCTTGATGACACAGCATGTTATCTGAAGATTAAGCCTAGCTATGTAGTACTAGGGAAAGACTGCCTCCTTCTGCTAAGAAAGGTTTTCACGTGGGGAGTGCTGTACGTGCAGAAGAGCATTCCCCCGCCGGGCAAAAGTTAGGCCTTGGTGAATCTGGATGGTCCCAGAAGTCCAGCATTGTCACAGAAAAAGCTGTTCGTTGTTTTCAGGCTGGAACTAAACATCTAGCATCCGACTGCCGTAGGGAGACGTATTTGGGAGCCCACAGGTTTCACTGGTGAGGCACAGTGGTGTTTCTCCGAAGAATCCAAATGCCTCCCTGGCTACGCCAGCATGGAATGTAAGGCTGCTTGGAACGGCGTTCCTGAGGCCGTTTGAATGCTGTACAAACGAGAGCTGTCGAGCAATCCGGGCAGATCTTTGCCATTACCGCTGCACGATCACAGCCTGTAAGCCAACGAACCCAGTTGCTTCCTGGGACTCAAACGCAGCTGAAGACTAGGATAGCATTCAGTGCCCTTTCACAGATGTTACAACGAAGGTGAGTGCACAATGAATCGTGAAATACGTAACAGTGTGGCAGCCTTCCTTTAACACATGCTTCTTCGCTCCTAGGGCATAGCTAAGCTGACTAAGGGAGAAATCTGGACTTTTACTTGAGCCCAGGGGTGCCAGTTCTTTGCCGCCAAGCTCCAGTGTGCTCTTGGAGGAACTCCCAGGAAGGAACTGAGACCAGCATGCCTCATACGATGACACTCAAGTTCTTTCGTGATGCCGTCAGGCAACAAAGAAAAGATGGGCAGCAGGAGTGATTTTCAGGCAGCTTTCAAACCGCACCTGTCTCGCCTACCACGGACGAAATGAAGGTTTTGCCAGGGTTGCCCGGTTTCAGACTTGAGCTCATAAGGTTATCCTCAGTAGTTTCTGACTACCTCAAGGAAACACACGGGACCCACAGGGCTCTTCCCTGGAGACCCTTTGGGCACAGGGACCTCTGCATAGGATGAAATGGGTAAGTATTTCAGTACCTTAGGTAGGCTTCGAGGACCATGGCTGTTGCACATACAACAGTGGAAGTGTGAAAAATATACTGGTCTTCAGGCTGGATGCAAAAGTTAGCTTTCGCCTCTGTGAGAGTGCCATCCTGTGTCCCAGACTGAATCACAAGCACATTGTGCAGTAACAGTGCAGTTCTGTTTCAGTCACTGAGGACGATCCACTTGCAAAGAGAATCTGCCAGGCGCTGCTTTCGCGAGGCCTTCTGACGACTGGAACACTCTGCCTAGGCATCCCAGAAAGGAGTACGTTGCCCTTGCTATGAATGTGAAGACTGCTCCAGGGGACCTACTTTGCCTAGGCTTCCTCAGAAGCCAGCGACCGCTCTTGTAGCACACAGTGGTCATCACGAGAGATTGGTGCACGATACACTGCCCTATGTGTTCCCAGGGGCATAGCAGAGTTAAGGCACTCCTTTTCAGAGTATGGCTTCGTGGCTACCACTGCACACTCAACTCTGCTGATGTGAAACACTGGACTTTACCTTGTAGACTTAGGTCACCTTTCATTTGTATGGAGCTGAATCTGCAGTGCCGTGGGATGAGTTTCTAGAAAGCAATTGCCAGCACATTATTGCCATTGAGAGAACGCAGCCTTGGCCCAAAGCCACATTCCTGCAGTGAAGAGAAGATGAGCCGCTAAGGCTGTTCAGGCAGCCTTGAAGCCCAAAGCAAGTGACTTCCATTCCAGGAGAATAAAAGGCTCCCATCGGTGTCCCACTTTCAAGCTTGATGACACAGCATGTTATCTGAAGATTAAGCCTAGCTATGTAGTACTAGGGAAAGACTGCCTCCTTCTGCTAAGAAAGGTTTTCACGTGGGGAGTGCTGTACGTGCAGAAGAGCATTCCCCCGCCGGGCAAAAGTTAGGCCTTGGTGAATCTGGATGGTCCCAGAAGTCCAGCATTGTCACAGAAAAAGCTGTTCGTTGTTTTCAGGCTGGAACTAAACATCTAGCATCCGACTGCCGTAGGGAGACGTATTTGGGAGCCCACAGGTTTCACTGGTGAGGCACAGTGGTGTTTCTCCGAAGAATCCAAATGCCTCCCTGGCTACGCCAGCATGGAATGTAAGGCTGCTTGGAACGGCGTTCCTGAGGCCGTTTGAATGCTGTATGAACGAGAGCTGTGGAGCAATCCGGGCAGGGCTTTGCCATTACCGCTGCACTTTCACAGCCTTAAAGCCAGCGAACCCAGTTGCTTCCTGGGACTCAAACACAGCAGAAGATTTGGACGGCATTCAGTGCCCTTTCACAGATGTTACAACGAAGGTGAGTGCACAATGAGTCGTGAAATACCAAACAGTGTTGCAGCCTTCCTCTATCACATGCTTCTTCGCTCCTAGGGCATAGCTAAGCTGACTATGGGAGAAATCTGGACTTTTACTTGAGCACAGGGGTGTCAGTTCTTTGCCGGCAAGCTCCAGTGTGCTCCTGGAGGAGCTCCCAGCAAGGAACCGAGACCAGCATGCCTCAAACGATTACACTCAAGTTCTTTCGTGATGCCGTCAGGCAGCAAAGAGAAGATGGGCAGCAGGAGTGATTTTTCTGGCAGCTTTCAAACCGCACCTGTCTCGCCTACCCCCGACGAAATGAAGGTTTTGCCAGGGTTGCCCGGTTTCAAACTTGAGCTCATAAGGTTATCCTCAGTAGTTTCTGACTACCTCAAGGAAACACACGGGACCCACAGGGCTCTTCTCTGGAGACCCTTTGGGCTCAGGGGCCTCTGCATTGGATGAAATGGGTAAGTATTTCAGGACCTTAGGTAGGCCTCGGTGAGCATGGCTGTTGCACATACTTAACAGTGTGAAGTGTGAAAAATGTACTGGTCTTCAGGCTGGATGCAAAGGTTAGCTTTCGCCTCTGTGAGATTGCTATCCTGTGTCCCAGACTGAATCACAAGCACGTTGTGCAGTAACAGTGCAGTTCTGTTTCAGTCACTGAGGACGATCCACTTGCAAAGAGAATCTGCCAGGCGCTGCTTTCGCGAGGCCTTTTGACGACTGGAACACTCTGCCTAGGCATCCCAGAAAGGAGTACGTTGCCCTTGCTATGAATGTGAAGAGTGCTCCCGGGGACCTACTTCGCCTAGGGTTCCTCAGAAGCCAGCGACCGCTCTTGTAGCACACAGTGGTCATCACGAGAGATTGGTGCACGATACACTGCCCTATGTGTTCCCAGGGGCATAGCAGAGTTAAGGCACTCCTTTTCAGAGTATGGCTTCGTGGCTACCACCGCACACTCAACTCTGCTGATGTGAAACACTGGACTTTACCTTGTAGACTTAGGTCACCTTTCATTTGTATGGAGCTGAATCTGCAGTGCCGTGGGATGAGTTTCTAGAAAGCAATTGCCAGCACATTATTGCCATTGAGAGAACGCAGCCTTGGCCCACAGCCACATTCCTGCAGTGAAGAGAAGATGAGCCGCTAAGGCTGTTCAGGCAGCCTTGAAGCCCAAAGCAAGTGACTTCCATTCCAGGAGAATAAAAGGCTCCCATCGGTGTCCCACTTTCAAGCTTGATGACACAGCATGTTATCTGAAGATTAAGCCTAGCTATGTAGTACTAGGGAAAGACTGCCTCCTTCTGCTAAGAAAGGTTTTCACGTGGGGAGTGCTGTACGTGCAGAAGAGCATTCCCCCGCCGGGCAAAAGTTAGGCCTTGGTGAATCTGGATGGTCCCAGAAGTCCAGCATTGTCACAGAAAAAGCTGTTCGTTGTTTTCAGGCTGGAACTAAACATCTAGCATCCGACTGCCGTAGGGAGACGTATTTGGGAGCCCACAGGTTTCACTGGTGAGGCACAGTGGTGTTTCTCCGAAGAATCCAAATGCCTCCCTGGCTACGCCAGCATGGAATGTAAGGCTGCTTGGAACGGCGTTCCTGAGGCCGTTTGAATGCTGTACAAACGAGAGCTGTCGAGCAATCCGGGCAGATCTTTGCCATTACCGCTGCACGATCACAGCCTGTAAGCCAACGAACCCAGTTGCTTCCTGGGACTCAAACGCAGCTGAAGACTAGGATAGCATTCAGTGCCCTTTCACAGATGTTACAACGAAGGTGAGTGCACAATGAATCGTGAAATACGTAACAGTGTGGCAGCCTTCCTTTAACACATGCTTCTTCGCTCCTAGGGCATAGCTAAGCTGACTAAGGGAGAAATCTGGACTTTTACTTGAGCCCAGGGGTGCCAGTTCTTTGCCGCCAAGCTCCAGTGTGCTCTTGGAGGAACTCCCAGGAAGGAACCGAGACCAGCATGCCTCATACGATGACACTCAAGTTCTTTCGTGATGCCGTCAGGCAACAAAGAAAAGATGGGCAGCAGGAGTGATTTTCAGGCAGCTTTCAAACCGCACCTGTCTCGCCTACCACGGACGAAATGAAGGTTTTGCCAGGGTTGCCCGGTTTCAGACTTGAGCTCATAAGGTTATCCTCAGTAGTTTCTGACTACCTCAAGGAAACACACGGGACCCACAGGGCTCTTCCCTGGAGACCCTTTGGGCACAGGGACCTCTGCATAGGATGAAATGGGTAAGTATTTCAGTACCTTAGGTAGGCTTCGAGGACCATGGCTGTTGCACATACAACAGTGGAAGTGTGAAAAATATACTGGTCTTCAGGCTGGATGCAAAAGTTAGCTTTCGCCTCTGTGAGAGTGCCATCCTGTGTCCCAGACTGAATCACAAGCACATTGTGCAGTAACAGTGCAGTTCTGTTTCAGTCACTGAGGACGATCCACTTGCAAAGAGAATCTGCCAGGCGCTGCTTTCGCGAGGCCTTCTGACGACTGGAACACTCTGCCTAGGCATCCCAGAAAGGAGTACGTTGCCCTTGCTATGAATGTGAAGACTGCTCCAGGGGACCTACTTTGCCTAGGCTTCCTCAGAAGCCAGCGACCGCTCTTGTAGCACACAGTGGTCATCACGAGAGATTGGTGCACGATACACTGCCCTATGTGTTCCCAGGGGCATAGCAGAGTTAAGGCACTCCTTTTCAGAGTATGGCTTCGTGGCTACCACTGCACACTCAACTCTGCTGATGTGAAACACTGGACTTTACCTTGTAGACTTAGGTCACCTTTCATTTGTATGGAGCTGAATCTGCAGTGCCGTGGGATGAGTTTCTAGAAAGCAATTGCCAGCACATTATTGCCATTGAGAGAACGCAGCCTTGGCCCACAGCCACATTCCTGCAGTGAAGAGAAGATGAGCCGCTAAGGCTGTTCAGGCAGCCTTGAAGCCCAAAGCAAGTGACTTCCATTCCAGGAGAATAAAAGGCTCCCATCGGTGTCCCACTTTCAAGCTTGATGACACAGCATGTTATCTGAAGATTAAGCCTAGCTATGTAGTACTAGGGAAAGACTGCCTCCTTCTGCTAAGAAAGGTTTTCACGTGGGGAGTGCTGTACGTGCAGAAGAGCATTCCCCCGCCGGGCAAAAGTTAGGCCTTGGTGAATCTGGATGGTCCCAGAAGTCCAGCATTGTCACAGAAAAAGCTGTTCGTTGTTTTCAGGCTGGAACTAAACATCTAGCATCCGACTGCCGTAGGGAGACGTATTTGGGAGCCCACAGGTTTCACTGGTGAGGCACAGTGGTGTTTCTCCGAAGAATCCAAATGCCTCCCTGGCTACGCCAGCATGGAATGTAAGGCTGCTTGGAACGGCGTTCCTGAGGCCGTTTGAATGCTGTATGAACGAGAGCTGTGGAGCAATCCGGGCAGGGCTTTGCCATTACCGCTGCACTTTCACAGCCTTAAAGCCAGCGAACCCAGTTGCTTCCTGGGACTCAAACACAGCAGAAGATTTGGACGGCATTCAGTGCCCTTTCACAGATGTTACAACGAAGGTGAGTGCACAATGAGTCGTGAAATACCAAACAGTGTTGCAGCCTTCCTCTATCACATGCTTCTTCGCTCCTAGGGCATAGCTAAGCTGACTATGGGAGAAATCTGGACTTTTACTTGAGCACAGGGGTGTCAGTTCTTTGCCGGCAAGCTCCAGTGTGCTCCTGGAGGAGCTCCCAGCAAGGAACCGAGACCAGCATGCCTCAAACGATTACACTCAAGTTCTTTCGTGATGCCGTCAGGCAGCAAAGAGAAGATGGGCAGCAGGAGTGATTTTTCTGGCAGCTTTCAAACCGCACCTGTCTCGCCTACCCCCGACGAAATGAAGGTTTTGCCAGGGTTGCCCGGTTTCAAACTTGAGCTCATAAGGTTATCCTCAGTAGTTTCTGACTACCTCAAGGAAACACACGGGACCCACAGGGCTCTTCTCTGGAGACCCTTTGGGCTCAGGGGCCTCTGCATTGGATGAAATGGGTAAGTATTTCAGGACCTTAGGTAGGCCTCGGTGAGCATGGCTGTTGCACATACTTAACAGTGTGAAGTGTGAAAAATGTACTGGTCTTCAGGCTGGATGCAAAGGTTAGCTTTCGCCTCTGTGAGATTGCTATCCTGTGTCCCAGACTGAATCACAAGCACGTTGTGCAGTAACAGTGCAGTTCTGTTTCAGTCACTGAGGACGATCCACTTGCAAAGAGAATCTGCCAGGCGCTGCTTTCGCGAGGCCTTTTGACGACTGGAACACTCTGCCTAGGCATCCCAGAAAGGAGTACGTTGCCCTTGCTATGAATGTGAAGAGTGCTCCCGGGGACCTACTTCGCCTAGGGTTCCTCAGAAGCCAGCGACCGCTCTTGTAGCACACAGTGGTCATCACGAGAGATTGGTGCACGATACACTGCCCTATGTGTTCCCAGGGGCATAGCAGAGTTAAGGCACTCCTTTTCAGAGTATGGCTTCGTGGCTACCACCGCACACTCAACTCTGCTGATGTGAAACACTGGACTTTACCTTGTAGACTTAGGTCACCTTTCATTTGTATGGAGCTGAATCTGCAGTGCCGTGGGATGAGTTTCTAGAAAGCAATTGCCAGCACATTATTGCCATTGAGAGAACGCAGCCTTGGCCCACAGCCACATTCCTGCAGTGAAGAGAAGATGAGCCGCTAAGGCTGTTCAGGCAGCCTTGAAGCCCAAAGCAAGTGACTTCCATTCCAGGAGAATAAAAGGCTCCCATCGGTGTCCCACTTTCAAGCTTGATGACACAGCATGTTATCTGAAGATTAAGCCTAGCTATGTAGTACTAGGGAAAGACTGCCTCCTTCTGCTAAGAAAGGTTTTCACGTGGGGAGTGCTGTACGTGCAGAAGAGCATTCCCCCGCCGGGCAAAAGTTAGGCCTTGGTGAATCTGGATGGTCCCAGAAGTCCAGCATTGTCACAGAAAAAGCTGTTCGTTGTTTTCAGGCTGGAACTAAACATCTAGCATCCGACTGCCGTAGGGAGACGTATTTGGGAGCCCACAGGTTTCACTGGTGAGGCACAGTGGTGTTTCTCCGAAGAATCCAAATGCCTCCCTGGCTACGCCAGCATGGAATGTAAGGCTGCTTGGAACGGCGTTCCTGAGGCCGTTTGAATGCTGTACAAACGAGAGCTGTCGAGCAATCCGGGCAGATCTTTGCCATTACCGCTGCACGATCACAGCCTGTAAGCCAACGAACCCAGTTGCTTCCTGGGACTCAAACGCAGCTGAAGACTAGGATAGCATTCAGTGCCCTTTCACAGATGTTACAACGAAGGTGAGTGCACAATGAATCGTGAAATACGTAACAGTGTGGCAGCCTTCCTTTAACACATGCTTCTTCGCTCCTAGGGCATAGCTAAGCTGACTAAGGGAGAAATCTGGACTTTTACTTGAGCCCAGGGGTGCCAGTTCTTTGCCGCCAAGCTCCAGTGTGCTCTTGGAGGAACTCCCAGGAAGGAACCGAGACCAGCATGCCTCATACGATGACACTCAAGTTCTTTCGTGATGCCGTCAGGCAACAAAGAAAAGATGGGCAGCAGGAGTGATTTTCAGGCAGCTTTCAAACCGCACCTGTCTCGCCTACCACGGACGAAATGAAGGTTTTGCCAGGGTTGCCCGGTTTCAGACTTGAGCTCATAAGGTTATCCTCAGTAGTTTCTGACTACCTCAAGGAAACACACGGGACCCACAGGGCTCTTCCCTGGAGACCCTTTGGGCACAGGGACCTCTGCATAGGATGAAATGGGTAAGTATTTCAGTACCTTAGGTAGGCTTCGAGGACCATGGCTGTTGCACATACAACAGTGGAAGTGTGAAAAATATACTGGTCTTCAGGCTGGATGCAAAAGTTAGCTTTCGCCTCTGTGAGAGTGCCATCCTGTGTCCCAGACTGAATCACAAGCACATTGTGCAGTAACAGTGCAGTTCTGTTTCAGTCACTGAGGACGATCCACTTGCAAAGAGAATCTGCCAGGCGCTGCTTTCGCGAGGCCTTCTGACGACTGGAACACTCTGCCTAGGCATCCCAGAAAGGAGTACGTTGCCCTTGCTATGAATGTGAAGACTGCTCCAGGGGACCTACTTTGCCTAGGCTTCCTCAGAAGCCAGCGACCGCTCTTGTAGCACACAGTGGTCATCACGAGAGATTGGTGCACGATACACTGCCCTATGTGTTCCCAGGGGCATAGCAGAGTTAAGGCACTCCTTTTCAGAGTATGGCTTCGTGGCTACCACTGCACACTCAACTCTGCTGATGTGAAACACTGGACTTTACCTTGTAGACTTAGGTCACCTTTCATTTGTATGGAGCTGAATCTGCAGTGCCGTGGGATGAGTTTCTAGAAAGCAATTGCCAGCACATTATTGCCATTGAGAGAACGCAGCCTTGGCCCACAGCCACATTCCTGCAGTGAAGAGAAGATGAGCCGCTAAGGCTGTTCAGGCAGCCTTGAAGCCCAAAGCAAGTGACTTCCATTCCAGGAGAATAAAAGGCTCCCATCGGTGTCCCACTTTCAAGCTTGATGACACAGCATGTTATCTGAAGATTAAGCCTAGCTATGTAGTACTAGGGAAAGACTGCCTCCTTCTGCTAAGAAAGGTTTTCACGTGGGGAGTGCTGTACGTGCAGAAGAGCATTCCCCCGCCGGGCAAAAGTTAGGCCTTGGTGAATCTGGATGGTCCCAGAAGTCCAGCATTGTCACAGAAAAAGCTGTTCGTTGTTTTCAGGCTGGAACTAAACATCTAGCATCCGACTGCCGTAGGGAGACGTATTTGGGAGCCCACAGGTTTCACTGGTGAGGCACAGTGGTGTTTCTCCGAAGAATCCAAATGCCTCCCTGGCTACGCCAGCATGGAATGTAAGGCTGCTTGGAACGGCGTTCCTGAGGCCGTTTGAATGCTGTATGAACGAGAGCTGTGGAGCAATCCGGGCAGGGCTTTGCCATTACCGCTGCACTTTCACAGCCTTAAAGCCAGCGAACCCAGTTGCTTCCTGGGACTCAAACACAGCAGAAGATTTGGACGGCATTCAGTGCCCTTTCACAGATGTTACAACGAAGGTGAGTGCACAATGAGTCGTGAAATACCAAACAGTGTTGCAGCCTTCCTCTATCACATGCTTCTTCGCTCCTAGGGCATAGCTAAGCTGACTATGGGAGAAATCTGGACTTTTACTTGAGCACAGGGGTGTCAGTTCTTTGCCGGCAAGCTCCAGTGTGCTCCTGGAGGAGCTCCCAGCAAGGAACCGAGACCAGCATGCCTCAAACGATTACACTCAAGTTCTTTCGTGATGCCGTCAGGCAGCAAAGAGAAGATGGGCAGCAGGAGTGATTTTTCTGGCAGCTTTCAAACCGCACCTGTCTCGCCTACCCCCGACGAAATGAAGGTTTTGCCAGGGTTGCCCGGTTTCAAACTTGAGCTCATAAGGTTATCCTCAGTAGTTTCTGACTACCTCAAGGAAACACACGGGACCCACAGGGCTCTTCTCTGGAGACCCTTTGGGCTCAGGGGCCTCTGCATTGGATGAAATGGGTAAGTATTTCAGGACCTTAGGTAGGCCTCGGTGAGCATGGCTGTTGCACATACTTAACAGTGTGAAGTGTGAAAAATGTACTGGTCTTCAGGCTGGATGCAAAGGTTAGCTTTCGCCTCTGTGAGATTGCTATCCTGTGTCCCAGACTGAATCACAAGCACGTTGTGCAGTAACAGTGCAGTTCTGTTTCAGTCACTGAGGACGATCCACTTGCAAAGAGAATCTGCCAGGCGCTGCTTTCGCGAGGCCTTTTGACGACTGGAACACTCTGCCTAGGCATCCCAGAAAGGAGTACGTTGCCCTTGCTATGAATGTGAAGAGTGCTCCCGGGGACCTACTTCGCCTAGGGTTCCTCAGAAGCCAGCGACCGCTCTTGTAGCACACAGTGGTCATCACGAGAGATTGGTGCACGATACACTGCCCTATGTGTTCCCAGGGGCATAGCAGAGTTAAGGCACTCCTTTTCAGAGTATGGCTTCGTGGCTACCACCGCACACTCAACTCTGCTGATGTGAAACACTGGACTTTACCTTGTAGACTTAGGTCACCTTTCATTTGTATGGAGCTGAATCTGCAGTGCCGTGGGATGAGTTTCTAGAAAGCAATTGCCAGCACATTATTGCCATTGAGAGAACGCAGCCTTGGCCCACAGCCACATTCCTGCAGTGAAGAGAAGATGAGCCGCTAAGGCTGTTCAGGCAGCCTTGAAGCCCAAAGCAAGTGACTTCCATTCCAGGAGAATAAAAGGCTCCCATCGGTGTCCCACTTTCAAGCTTGATGACACAGCATGTTATCTGAAGATTAAGCCTAGCTATGTAGTACTAGGGAAAGACTGCCTCCTTCTGCTAAGAAAGGTTTTCACGTGGGGAGTGCTGTACGTGCAGAAGAGCATTCCCCCGCCGGGCAAAAGTTAGGCCTTGGTGAATCTGGATGGTCCCAGAAGTCCAGCATTGTCACAGAAAAAGCTGTTCGTTGTTTTCAGGCTGGAACTAAACATCTAGCATCCGACTGCCGTAGGGAGACGTATTTGGGAGCCCACAGGTTTCACTGGTGAGGCACAGTGGTGTTTCTCCGAAGAATCCAAATGCCTCCCTGGCTACGCCAGCATGGAATGTAAGGCTGCTTGGAACGGCGTTCCTGAGGCCGTTTGAATGCTGTACAAACGAGAGCTGTCGAGCAATCCGGGCAGATCTTTGCCATTACCGCTGCACGATCACAGCCTGTAAGCCAACGAACCCAGTTGCTTCCTGGGACTCAAACGCAGCTGAAGACTAGGATAGCATTCAGTGCCCTTTCACAGATGTTACAACGAAGGTGAGTGCACAATGAATCGTGAAATACGTAACAGTGTGGCAGCCTTCCTTTAACACATGCTTCTTCGCTCCTAGGGCATAGCTAAGCTGACTAAGGGAGAAATCTGGACTTTTACTTGAGCCCAGGGGTGCCAGTTCTTTGCCGCCAAGCTCCAGTGTGCTCTTGGAGGAACTCCCAGGAAGGAACCGAGACCAGCATGCCTCATACGATGACACTCAAGTTCTTTCGTGATGCCGTCAGGCAACAAAGAAAAGATGGGCAGCAGGAGTGATTTTCAGGCAGCTTTCAAACCGCACCTGTCTCGCCTACCACGGACGAAATGAAGGTTTTGCCAGGGTTGCCCGGTTTCAGACTTGAGCTCATAAGGTTATCCTCAGTAGTTTCTGACTACCTCAAGGAAACACACGGGACCCACAGGGCTCTTCCCTGGAGACCCTTTGGGCACAGGGACCTCTGCATAGGATGAAATGGGTAAGTATTTCAGTACCTTAGGTAGGCTTCGAGGACCATGGCTGTTGCACATACAACAGTGGAAGTGTGAAAAATATACTGGTCTTCAGGCTGGATGCAAAAGTTAGCTTTCGCCTCTGTGAGAGTGCCATCCTGTGTCCCAGACTGAATCACAAGCACATTGTGCAGTAACAGTGCAGTTCTGTTTCAGTCACTGAGGACGATCCACTTGCAAAGAGAATCTGCCAGGCGCTGCTTTCGCGAGGCCTTCTGACGACTGGAACACTCTGCCTAGGCATCCCAGAAAGGAGTACGTTGCCCTTGCTATGAATGTGAAGACTGCTCCAGGGGACCTACTTTGCCTAGGCTTCCTCAGAAGCCAGCGACCGCTCTTGTAGCACACAGTGGTCATCACGAGAGATTGGTGCACGATACACTGCCCTATGTGTTCCCAGGGGCATAGCAGAGTTAAGGCACTCCTTTTCAGAGTATGGCTTCGTGGCTACCACTGCACACTCAACTCTGCTGATGTGAAACACTGGACTTTACCTTGTAGACTTAGGTCACCTTTCATTTGTATGGAGCTGAATCTGCAGTGCCGTGGGATGAGTTTCTAGAAAGCAATTGCCAGCACATTATTGCCATTGAGAGAACGCAGCCTTGGCCCACAGCCACATTCCTGCAGTGAAGAGAAGATGAGCCGCTAAGGCTGTTCAGGCAGCCTTGAAGCCCAAAGCAAGTGACTTCCATTCCAGGAGAATAAAAGGCTCCCATCGGTGTCCCACTTTCAAGCTTGATGACACAGCATGTTATCTGAAGATTAAGCCTAGCTATGTAGTACTAGGGAAAGACTGCCTCCTTCTGCTAAGAAAGGTTTTCACGTGGGGAGTGCTGTACGTGCAGAAGAGCATTCCCCCGCCGGGCAAAAGTTAGGCCTTGGTGAATCTGGATGGTCCCAGAAGTCCAGCATTGTCACAGAAAAAGCTGTTCGTTGTTTTCAGGCTGGAACTAAACATCTAGCATCCGACTGCCGTAGGGAGACGTATTTGGGAGCCCACAGGTTTCACTGGTGAGGCACAGTGGTGTTTCTCCGAAGAATCCAAATGCCTCCCTGGCTACGCCAGCATGGAATGTAAGGCTGCTTGGAACGGCGTTCCTGAGGCCGTTTGAATGCTGTATGAACGAGAGCTGTGGAGCAATCCGGGCAGGGCTTTGCCATTACCGCTGCACTTTCACAGCCTTAAAGCCAGCGAACCCAGTTGCTTCCTGGGACTCAAACACAGCAGAAGATTTGGACGGCATTCAGTGCCCTTTCACAGATGTTACAACGAAGGTGAGTGCACAATGAGTCGTGAAATACCAAACAGTGTTGCAGCCTTCCTCTATCACATGCTTCTTCGCTCCTAGGGCATAGCTAAGCTGACTATGGGAGAAATCTGGACTTTTACTTGAGCACAGGGGTGTCAGTTCTTTGCCGGCAAGCTCCAGTGTGCTCCTGGAGGAGCTCCCAGCAAGGAACCGAGACCAGCATGCCTCAAACGATTACACTCAAGTTCTTTCGTGATGCCGTCAGGCAGCAAAGAGAAGATGGGCAGCAGGAGTGATTTTTCTGGCAGCTTTCAAACCGCACCTGTCTCGCCTACCCCCGACGAAATGAAGGTTTTGCCAGGGTTGCCCGGTTTCAAACTTGAGCTCATAAGGTTATCCTCAGTAGTTTCTGACTACCTCAAGGAAACACACGGGACCCACAGGGCTCTTCTCTGGAGACCCTTTGGGCTCAGGGGCCTCTGCATTGGATGAAATGGGTAAGTATTTCAGGACCTTAGGTAGGCCTCGGTGAGCATGGCTGTTGCACATACTTAACAGTGTGAAGTGTGAAAAATGTACTGGTCTTCAGGCTGGATGCAAAGGTTAGCTTTCGCCTCTGTGAGATTGCTATCCTGTGTCCCAGACTGAATCACAAGCACGTTGTGCAGTAACAGTGCAGTTCTGTTTCAGTCACTGAGGACGATCCACTTGCAAAGAGAATCTGCCAGGCGCTGCTTTCGCGAGGCCTTTTGACGACTGGAACACTCTGCCTAGGCATCCCAGAAAGGAGTACGTTGCCCTTGCTATGAATGTGAAGAGTGCTCCCGGGGACCTACTTCGCCTAGGGTTCCTCAGAAGCCAGCGACCGCTCTTGTAGCACACAGTGGTCATCACGAGAGATTGGTGCACGATACACTGCCCTATGTGTTCCCAGGGGCATAGCAGAGTTAAGGCACTCCTTTTCAGAGTATGGCTTCGTGGCTACCACCGCACACTCAACTCTGCTGATGTGAAACACTGGACTTTACCTTGTAGACTTAGGTCACCTTTCATTTGTATGGAGCTGAATCTGCAGTGCCGTGGGATGAGTTTCTAGAAAGCAATTGCCAGCACATTATTGCCATTGAGAGAACGCAGCCTTGGCCCACAGCCACATTCCTGCAGTGAAGAGAAGATGAGCCGCTAAGGCTGTTCAGGCAGCCTTGAAGCCCAAAGCAAGTGACTTCCATTCCAGGAGAATAAAAGGCTCCCATCGGTGTCCCACTTTCAAGCTTGATGACACAGCATGTTATCTGAAGATTAAGCCTAGCTATGTAGTACTAGGGAAAGACTGCCTCCTTCTGCTAAGAAAGGTTTTCACGTGGGGAGTGCTGTACGTGCAGAAGAGCATTCCCCCGCCGGGCAAAAGTTAGGCCTTGGTGAATCTGGATGGTCCCAGAAGTCCAGCATTGTCACAGAAAAAGCTGTTCGTTGTTTTCAGGCTGGAACTAAACATCTAGCATCCGACTGCCGTAGGGAGACGTATTTGGGAGCCCACAGGTTTCACTGGTGAGGCACAGTGGTGTTTCTCCGAAGAATCCAAATGCCTCCCTGGCTACGCCAGCATGGAATGTAAGGCTGCTTGGAACGGCGTTCCTGAGGCCGTTTGAATGCTGTACAAACGAGAGCTGTCGAGCAATCCGGGCAGATCTTTGCCATTACCGCTGCACGATCACAGCCTGTAAGCCAACGAACCCAGTTGCTTCCTGGGACTCAAACGCAGCTGAAGACTAGGATAGCATTCAGTGCCCTTTCACAGATGTTACAACGAAGGTGAGTGCACAATGAATCGTGAAATACGTAACAGTGTGGCAGCCTTCCTTTAACACATGCTTCTTCGCTCCTAGGGCATAGCTAAGCTGACTAAGGGAGAAATCTGGACTTTTACTTGAGCCCAGGGGTGCCAGTTCTTTGCCGCCAAGCTCCAGTGTGCTCTTGGAGGAACTCCCAGGAAGGAACCGAGACCAGCATGCCTCATACGATGACACTCAAGTTCTTTCGTGATGCCGTCAGGCAACAAAGAAAAGATGGGCAGCAGGAGTGATTTTCAGGCAGCTTTCAAACCGCACCTGTCTCGCCTACCACGGACGAAATGAAGGTTTTGCCAGGGTTGCCCGGTTTCAGACTTGAGCTCATAAGGTTATCCTCAGTAGTTTCTGACTACCTCAAGGAAACACACGGGACCCACAGGGCTCTTCCCTGGAGACCCTTTGGGCACAGGGACCTCTGCATAGGATGAAATGGGTAAGTATTTCAGTACCTTAGGTAGGCTTCGAGGACCATGGCTGTTGCACATACAACAGTGGAAGTGTGAAAAATATACTGGTCTTCAGGCTGGATGCAAAAGTTAGCTTTCGCCTCTGTGAGAGTGCCATCCTGTGTCCCAGACTGAATCACAAGCACATTGTGCAGTAACAGTGCAGTTCTGTTTCAGTCACT
The DNA here is from genome assembly GCF_028023285.1 of Balaenoptera ricei. Classification (NCBI taxonomy): domain Eukaryota; kingdom Metazoa; phylum Chordata; class Mammalia; order Artiodactyla; family Balaenopteridae; genus Balaenoptera; species Balaenoptera ricei. Next base: position 32,001,197 of record NC_082653.1, read on the forward strand.
GAGGACGATCCACTTGCAAAGAGAATCTGCCAGGCGCTGCTTTCGCGAGGCCTTCTGACGACTGGAACACTCTGCCTAGGCATCCCAGAAAGGAGTACGTTGCCCTTGCTATGAATGTGAAGACTGCTCCAGGGGACCTACTTTGCCTAGGCTTCCTCAGAAGCCAGCGACCGCTCTTGTAGCACACAGTGGTCATCACGAGAGATTGGTGCACGATACACTGCCCTATGTGTTCCCAGGGGCATAGCAGAGTTAAGGCACTCCTTTTCAGAGTATGGCTTCGTGGCTACCACTGCACACTCAACTCTGCTGATGTGAAACACTGGACTTTACCTTGTAGACTTAGGTCACCTTTCATTTGTATGGAGCTGAATCTGCAGTGCCGTGGGATGAGTTTCTAGAAAGCAATTGCCAGCACATTATTGCCATTGAGAGAACGCAGCCTTGGCCCACAGCCACATTCCTGCAGTGAAGAGAAGATGAGCCGCTAAGGCTGTTCAGGCAGCCTTGAAGCCCAAAGCAAGTGACTTCCATTCCAGGAGAATAAAAGGCTCCCATCGGTGTCCCACTTTCAAGCTTGATGACACAGCATGTTATCTGAAGATTAAGCCTAGCTATGTAGTACTAGGGAAAGACTGCCTCCTTCTGCTAAGAAAGGTTTTCACGTGGGGAGTGCTGTACGTGCAGAAGAGCATTCCCCCGCCGGGCAAAAGTTAGGCCTTGGTGAATCTGGATGGTCCCAGAAGTCCAGCATTGTCACAGAAAAAGCTGTTCGTTGTTTTCAGGCTGGAACTAAACATCTAGCATCCGACTGCCGTAGGGAGACGTATTTGGGAGCCCACAGGTTTCACTGGTGAGGCACAGTGGTGTTTCTCCGAAGAATCCAAATGCCTCCCTGGCTACGCCAGCATGGAATGTAAGGCTGCTTGGAACGGCGTTCCTGAGGCCGTTTGAATGCTGTATGAACGAGAGCTGTGGAGCAATCCGGGCAGGGCTTTGCCATTACCGCTGCACTTTCACAGCCTTAAAGCCAGCGAACCCAGTTGCTTCCTGGGACTCAAACACAGCAGAAGATTTGGACGGCATTCAGTGCCCTTTCACAGATGTTACAACGAAGGTGAGTGCACAATGAGTCGTGAAATACCAAACAGTGTTGCAGCCTTCCTCTATCACATGCTTCTTCGCTCCTAGGGCATAGCTAAGCTGACTATGGGAGAAATCTGGACTTTTACTTGAGCACAGGGGTGTCAGTTCTTTGCCGGCAAGCTCCAGTGTGCTCCTGGAGGAGCTCCCAGCAAGGAACCGAGACCAGCATGCCTCAAACGATTACACTCAAGTTCTTTCGTGATGCCGTCAGGCAGCAAAGAGAAGATGGGCAGCAGGAGTGATTTTTCTGGCAGCTTTCAAACCGCACCTGTCTCGCCTACCCCCGACGAAATGAAGGTTTTGCCAGGGTTGCCCGGTTTCAAACTTGAGCTCATAAGGTTATCCTCAGTAGTTTCTGACTACCTCAAGGAAACACACGGGACCCACAGGGCTCTTCTCTGGAGACCCTTTGGGCTCAGGGGCCTCTGCATTGGATGAAATGGGTAAGTATTTCAGGACCTTAGGTAGGCCTCGGTGAGCATGGCTGTTGCACATACTTAACAGTGTGAAGTGTGAAAAATGTACTGGTCTTCAGGCTGGATGCAAAGGTTAGCTTTCGCCTCTGTGAGATTGCTATCCTGTGTCCCAGACTGAATCACAAGCACGTTGTGCAGTAACAGTGCAGTTCTGTTTCAGTCACTGAGGACGATCCACTTGCAAAGAGAATCTGCCAGGCGCTGCTTTCGCGAGGCCTTTTGACGACTGGAACACTCTGCCTAGGCATCCCAGAAAGGAGTACGTTGCCCTTGCTATGAATGTGAAGAGTGCTCCCGGGGACCTACTTCGCCTAGGGTTCCTCAGAAGCCAGCGACCGCTCTTGTAGCACACAGTGGTCATCACGAGAGATTGGTGCACGATACACTGCCCTATGTGTTCCCAGGGGCATAGCAGAGTTAAGGCACTCCTTTTCAGAGTATGGCTTCGTGGCTACCACCGCACACTCAACTCTGCTGATGTGAAACACTGGACTTTACCTTGTAGACTTAGGTCACCTTTCATTTGTATGGAGCTGAATCTGCAGTGCCGTGGGATGAGTTTCTAGAAAGCAATTGCCAGCACATTATTGCCATTGAGAGAACGCAGCCTTGGCCCACAGCCACATTCCTGCAGTGAAGAGAAGATGAGCCGCTAAGGCTGTTCAGGCAGCCTTGAAGCCCAAAGCAAGTGACTTCCATTCCAGGAGAATAAAAGGCTCCCATCGGTGTCCCACTTTCAAGCTTGATGACACAGCATGTTATCTGAAGATTAAGCCTAGCTATGTAGTACTAGGGAAAGACTGCCTCCTTCTGCTAAGAAAGGTTTTCACGTGGGGAGTGCTGTACGTGCAGAAGAGCATTCCCCCGCCGGGCAAAAGTTAGGCCTTGGTGAATCTGGATGGTCCCAGAAGTCCAGCATTGTCACAGAAAAAGCTGTTCGTTGTTTTCAGGCTGGAACTAAACATCTAGCATCCGACTGCCGTAGGGAGACGTATTTGGGAGCCCACAGGTTTCACTGGTGAGGCACAGTGGTGTTTCTCCGAAGAATCCAAATGCCTCCCTGGCTACGCCAGCATGGAATGTAAGGCTGCTTGGAACGGCGTTCCTGAGGCCGTTTGAATGCTGTACAAACGAGAGCTGTCGAGCAATCCGGGCAGATCTTTGCCATTACCGCTGCACGATCACAGCCTGTAAGCCAACGAACCCAGTTGCTTCCTGGGACTCAAACGCAGCTGAAGACTAGGATAGCATTCAGTGCCCTTTCACAGATGTTACAACGAAGGTGAGTGCACAATGAATCGTGAAATACGTAACAGTGTGGCAGCCTTCCTTTAACACATGCTTCTTCGCTCCTAGGGCATAGCTAAGCTGACTAAGGGAGAAATCTGGACTTTTACTTGAGCCCAGGGGTGCCAGTTCTTTGCCGCCAAGCTCCAGTGTGCTCTTGGAGGAACTCCCAGGAAGGAACCGAGACCAGCATGCCTCATACGATGACACTCAAGTTCTTTCGTGATGCCGTCAGGCAACAAAGAAAAGATGGGCAGCAGGAGTGATTTTCAGGCAGCTTTCAAACCGCACCTGTCTCGCCTACCACGGACGAAATGAAGGTTTTGCCAGGGTTGCCCGGTTTCAGACTTGAGCTCATAAGGTTATCCTCAGTAGTTTCTGACTACCTCAAGGAAACACACGGGACCCACAGGGCTCTTCCCTGGAGACCCTTTGGGCACAGGGACCTCTGCATAGGATGAAATGGGTAAGTATTTCAGTACCTTAGGTAGGCTTCGAGGACCATGGCTGTTGCACATACAACAGTGGAAGTGTGAAAAATATACTGGTCTTCAGGCTGGATGCAAAAGTTAGCTTTCGCCTCTGTGAGAGTGCCATCCTGTGTCCCAGACTGAATCACAAGCACATTGTGCAGTAACAGTGCAGTTCTGTTTCAGTCACTGAGGACGATCCACTTGCAAAGAGAATCTGCCAGGCGCTGCTTTCGCGAGGCCTTCTGACGACTGGAACACTCTGCCTAGGCATCCCAGAAAGGAGTACGTTGCCCTTGCTATGAATGTGAAGACTGCTCCAGGGGACCTACTTTGCCTAGGCTTCCTCAGAAGCCAGCGACCGCTCTTGTAGCACACAGTGGTCATCACGAGAGATTGGTGCACGATACACTGCCCTATGTGTTCCCAGGGGCATAGCAGAGTTAAGGCACTCCTTTTCAGAGTATGGCTTCGTGGCTACCACTGCACACTCAACTCTGCTGATGTGAAACACTGGACTTTACCTTGTAGACTTAGGTCACCTTTCATTTGTATGGAGCTGAATCTGCAGTGCCGTGGGATGAGTTTCTAGAAAGCAATTGCCAGCACATTATTGCCATTGAGAGAACGCAGCCTTGGCCCACAGCCACATTCCTGCAGTGAAGAGAAGATGAGCCGCTAAGGCTGTTCAGCCAGCCTTGAAGCCCAAAGCAAGTGACTTCCATTCCAGGAGAATAAAAGGCTCCCATCGGTGTCCCACTTTCAAGCTTGATGACACAGCATGTTATCTGAAGATTAAGCCTAGCTATGTAGTACTAGGGAAAGACTGCCTCCTTCTGCTAAGAAAGGTTTTCACGTGGGGAGTGCTGTACGTGCAGAAGAGCATTCCCCCGCCGGGCAAAAGTTAGGCCTTGGTGAATCTGGATGGTCCCAGAAGTCCAGCATTGTCACAGAAAAAGCTGTTCGTTGTTTTCAGGCTGGAACTAAACATCTAGCATCCGACTGCCGTAGGGAGACGTATTTGGGAGCCCACAGGTTTCACTGGTGAGGCACAGTGGTGTTTCTCTGAAGAATCCAAATGCCTCCCTGGCTACGCCAGCATGGAATGTAAGGCTGCTTGGAACGGCGTTCCTGAGGCCGTTTGAATGCTGTATGAACGAGAGCTGTGGAGCAATCCGGGCAGGGCTTTGCCATTACCGCTGCACTTTCACAGCCTTAAAGCCAGCGAACCCAGTTGCTTCCTGGGACTCAAACACAGCAGAAGATTTGGACGGCATTCAGTGCCCTTTCACAGATGTTACAACGAAGGTGAGTGCACAATGAGTCGTGAAATACCAAACAGTGTTGCAGCCTTCCTCTATCACATGCTTCTTCGCTCCTAGGGCATAGCTAAGCTGACTATGGGAGAAATCTGGACTTTTACTTGAGCACAGGGGTGTCAGTTCTTTGCCGGCAAGCTCCAGTGTGCTCCTGGAGGAGCTCCCAGCAAGGAACCGAGACCAGCATGCCTCAAACGATTACACTCAAGTTCTTTCGTGATGCCGTCAGGAAGCAAAGAGAAGATGGGCAGCAGGAGTGATTTTTCTGGCAGCTTTCAAACCGCACCTGTCTCGCCTACCCCTGACGAAATGAAGGTTTTGCCAGGGTTGCCCGGTTTCAAACTTGAGCTCATAAGGTTATCCTCAGTAGTTTCTGACTACCTCAAGGAAACACACGGGACCCACAGGGCTCTTCTCTGGAGACCCTTTGGGCTCAGGGGCCTCTGCATTGGATGAAATGGGTAAGTATTTCAGGACCTTAGGTAGGCCTCGGTGAGCATGGCTGTTGCACATACTTAACAGTGTGAAGTGTGAAAAATGTACTGGTCTTCAGGCTGGATGCAAAGGTTAGCTTTCGCCTCTGTGAGATTGCTATCCTGTGTCCCAGACTGAATCACAAGCACGTTGTGCAGTAACAGTGCAGTTCTGTTTCAGTCACTGAGGACGATCCACTTGCAAAGAGAATCTGCCAGGCGCTGCTTTCGCGAGGCCTTTTGACGACTGGAACACTCTGCCTAGGCATCCCAGAAAGGAGTACGTTGCCCTTGCTATGAATGTGAAGAGTGCTCCCGGGGACCTACTTCGCCTAGGGTTCCTCAGAAGCCAGCGACCGCTCTTGTAGCACACAGTGGTCATCACGAGAGATTGGTGCACGATACACTGCCCTATGTGTTCCCAGGGGCATAGCAGAGTTAAGGCACTCCTTTTCAGAGTATGGCTTCGTGGCTACCACCGCACACTCAACTCTGCTGATGTGAAACACTGGACTTTACCTTGTAGACTTAGGTCACCTTTCATTTGTATGGAGCTGAATCTGCAGTGCCGTGGGATGAGTTTCTAGAAAGCAATTGCCAGCACATTATTGCCATTGAGAGAACGCAGCCTTGGCCCACAGCCACATTCCTGCAGTGAAGAGAAGATGAGCCGCTAAGGCTGTTCAGGCAGCCTTGAAGCCCAAAGCAAGTGACTTCCATTCCAGGAGAATAAAAGGCTCCCATCGGTGTCCCACTTTCAAGCTTGATGACACAGCATGTTATCTGAAGATTAAGCCTAGCTATGTAGTACTAGGGAAAGACTGCCTCCTTCTGCTAAGAAAGGTTTTCACGTGGGGAGTGCTGTACGTGCAGAAGAGCATTCCCCCGCCGGGCAAAAGTTAGGCCTTGGTGAATCTGGATGGTCCCAGAAGTCCAGCATTGTCACAGAAAAAGCTGTTCGTTGTTTTCAGGCTGGAACTAAACATCTAGCATCCGACTGCCGTAGGGAGACGTATTTGGGAGCCCACAGGTTTCACTGGTGAGGCACAGTGGTGTTTCTCCGAAGAATCCAAATGCCTCCCTGGCTACGCCAGCATGGAATGTAAGGCTGCTTGGAACGGCGTTCCTGAGGCCGTTTGAATGCTGTACAAACGAGAGCTGTCGAGCAATCCGGGCAGATCTTTGCCATTACCGCTGCACGATCACAGCCTGTAAGCCAACGAACCCAGTTGCTTCCTGGGACTCAAACGCAGCTGAAGACTAGGATAGCATTCAGTGCCCTTTCACAGATGTTACAACGAAGGTGAGTGCACAATGAATCGTGAAATACGTAACAGTGTGGCAGCCTTCCTTTAACACATGCTTCTTCGCTCCTAGGGCATAGCTAAGCTGACTAAGGGAGAAATCTGGACTTTTACTTGAGCCCAGGGGTGCCAGTTCTTTGCCGCCAAGCTCCAGTGTGCTCTTGGAGGAACTCCCAGGAAGGAACCGAGCCCAGCATGCCTCATACGATTACACTCAAGTTCTTTCGTGATGCCGTCAGGCAACAAAGAAAAGATGGGCAGCAGGAGTGATTTTCAGGCAGCTTTCAAACCGCACCTGTCTCGCCTACCACGGACGAAATGAAGGTTTTGCCAGGGTTGCCCGGTTTCAGACTTGAGCTCATAAGGTTATCCTCAGTAGTTTCTGACTACCTCAAGGAAACACACGGGACCCACAGGGCTCTTCCCTGGAGACCCTTTGGGCACAGGGACCTCTGCATAGGATGAAATGGGTAAGTATTTCAGTACCTTAGGTAGGCTTCGAGGACCATGGCTGTTGCACATACAACAGTGGAAGTGTGAAAAATATACTGGTCTTCAGGCTGGATGCAAAAGTTAGCTTTCGCCTCTGTGAGAGTGCCATCCTGTGTCCCAGACTGAATCACAAGCACATTGTGCAGTAACAGTGCAGTTCTGTTTCAGTCACTGAGGACGATCCACTTGCAAAGAGAATCTGCCAGGCGCTGCTTTCGCGAGGCCTTCTGACGACTGGAACACTCTGCCTAGGCATCCCAGAAAGGAGTACGTTGCCCTTGCTATGAATGTGAAGACTGCTCCAGGGGACCTACTTTGCCTAGGCTTCCTCAGAAGCCAGCGACCGCTCTTGTAGCACACAGTGGTCATCACGAGAGATTGGTGCACGATACACTGCCCTATGTGTTCCCAGGGGCATAGCAGAGTTAAGGCACTCCTTTTCAGAGTATGGCTTCGTGGCTACCACCGCACACTCAACTCTGCTGATGTGAAACACTGGACTTTACCTTGTAGACTTAGGTCACCTTTCATTTGTATGGAGCTGAATCTGCAGTGCCGTGGGATGAGTTTCTAGAAAGCAATTGCCAGCACATTATTGCCATTGAGAGAACGCAGCCTTGGCCCAAAGCCACATTCCTGCAGTGAAGAGAAGATGAGCCGCTAAGGCTGTTCAGGCAGCCTTGAAGCCCAAAGCAAGTGACTTCCATTCCAGGAGAATAAAAGGCTCCCATCGGTGTCCCACTTTCAAGCTTGATGACACAGCATGTTATCTGAAGATTAAGCCTAGCTATGTAGTACTAGGGAAAGACTGCCTCCTTCTGCTAAGAAAGGTTTTCACGTGGGGAGTGCTGTACGTGCAGAAGAGCATTCCCCCGCCGGGCAAAAGTTAGGCCTTGGTGAATCTGGATGGTCCCAGAAGTCCAGCATTGTCACAGAAAAAGCTGTTCGTTGTTTTCAGGCTGGAACTAAACATCTAGCATCCGACTGCCGTAGGGAGACGTATTTGGGAGCCCACAGGTTTCACTGGTGAGGCACAGTGGTGTTTCTCCGAAGAATCCAAATGCCTCCCTGGCTACGCCAGCATGGAATGTAAGGCTGCTTGGAACGGCGTTCCTGAGGCCGTTTGAATGCTGTACAAACGAGAGCTGTCGAGCAATCCGGGCAGATCTTTGCCATTACCGCTGCACGATCACAGCCTGTAAGCCAACGAACCCAGTTGCTTCCTGGGACTCAAACGCAGCTGAAGACTAGGATAGCATTCAGTGCCCTTTCACAGATGTTACAACGAAGGTGAGTGCACAATGAATCGTGAAATACGTAACAGTGTGGCAGCCTTCCTTTAACACATGCTTCTTCGCTCCTAGGGCATAGCTAAGCTGACTAAGGGAGAAATCTGGACTTTTACTTGAGCCCAGGGGTGCCAGTTCTTTGCCGCCAAGCTCCAGTGTGCTCTTGGAGGAACTCCCAGGAAGGAACCGAGCCCAGCATGCCTCATACGATTACACTCAAGTTCTTTCGTGATGCCGTCAGGCAACAAAGAAAAGATGGGCAGCAGGAGTGATTTTTCTGGCAGCTTTCAAACCGCACCTGTCTCGCCTACCCCCGACGAAATGAAGGTTTTGCCAGGGTTGCCCGGTTTCAGACTTGAGCTCATAAGGTTATCCTCAGTAGTTTCTGACTACCTCAAGGAAACACACGGGACCCACAGGGCTCTTCTCTGGAGACCCTTTGGGCTCAGGGGCCTCTGCATTGGATGAAATGGGTAAGTATTTCAGGACCTTAGGTAGGCCTCGATGAGCATGGCTGTTGCACATACTTAACAGTGTGAAGTGTGAAAAATGTACTGGTCTTCAGGCTGGATGCAAAGGTTAGCTTTCGCCTCTGTGAGATTGCTATCCTGTGTCCCAGACTGAATCACAAGCACGTTGTGCAGTAACAGTGCAGTTCTGTTTCAGTCACTGAGGACGATCCACTTGCAAAGAGAATCTGCCAGGCGCTGCTTTCGCGAGGCCTTTTGACGACTGGAACACTCTGCCTAGGCATCCCAGAAAGGAGTACGTTGCCCTTGCTATGAATGTGAAGAGTGCTCCCGGGGACCTACTTCGCCTAGGGTTCCTCAGAAGCCAGCGACCGCTCTTGTAGCACACAGTGGTCATCACGAGAGATTGGTGCACGATACACTGCCCTATGTGTTCCCAGGGGCATAGCAGAGTTAAGGCACTCCTTTTCAGAGTATGGCTTCGTGGCTACCACTGCACACTCAACTCTGCTGATGTGAAACACTGGACTTTACCTTGTAGACTTAGGTCACCTTTCATTTGTATGGAGCTGAATCTGCAGTGCCGTGGGATGAGTTTCTAGAAAGCAATTGCCAGCACATTATTGCCATTGAGAGAACGCAGCCTTGGCCCAAAGCCACATTCCTGCAGTGAAGAGAAGATGAGCCGCTAAGGCTGTTCAGGCAGCCTTGAAGCCCAAAGCAAGTGACTTCCATTCCAGGAGAATAAAAGGCTCCCATCGGTGTCCCACTTTCAAGCTTGATGACACAGCATGTTATCTGAAGATTAAGCCTAGCTATGTAGTACTAGGGAAAGACTGCCTCCTTCTGCTAAGAAAGGTTTTCACGTGGGGAGTGCTGTACGTGCAGAAGAGCATTCCCCCGCCGGGCAAAAGTTAGGCCTTGGTGAATCTGGATGGTCCCAGAAGTCCAGCATTGTCACAGAAAAAGCTGTTCGTTGTTTTCAGGCTGGAACTAAACATCTAGCATCCGACTGCCGTAGGGAGACGTATTTGGGAGCCCACAGGTTTCACTGGTGAGGCACAGTGGTGTTTCTCCGAAGAATCCAAATGCCTCCCTGGCTACGCCAGCATGGAATGTAAGGCTGCTTGGAACGGCGTTCCTGAGGCCGTTTGAATGCTGTATGAACGAGAGCTGTGGAGCAATCCGGGCAGGGCTTTGCCATTACCGCTGCACTTTCACAGCCTTAAAGCCAGCGAACCCAGTTGCTTCCTGGGACTCAAACACAGCAGAAGATTTGGACGGCATTCAGTGCCCTTTCACAGATGTTACAACGAAGGTGAGTGCACAATGAGTCGTGAAATACCAAACAGTGTTGCAGCCTTCCTCTATCACATGCTTCTTCGCTCCTAGGGCATAGCTACGCTGACTATGGGAGAAATCTGGACTTTTACTTGAGCACAGGGGTGTCAGTTCTTTGCCGGCAAGCTCCAGTGTGCTCCTGGAGGAGCTCCCAGCAAGGAACCGAGACCAGCATGCCTCAAACGATTACACTCAAGTTCTTTCGTGATGCCGTCAGGCAGCAAAGAGAAGATGGGCAGCAGGAGTGATTTTTCTGGCAGCTTTCAAACCGCACCTGTCTCGCCTACCCCCGACGAAATGAAGGTTTTGCCAGGGTTGCCCGGTTTCAAACTTGAGCTCATAAGGTTATCCTCAGTAGTTTCTGACTACCTCAAGGAAACACACGGGACCCACAGCGCTCTTCTATGGAGACCCTTTGGGCTCAGGGGCCTCTGCATTGGATGAAATGGGTAAGTATTTCAGGACCTTAGGTAGGCCTCGGTGAGCATGGCTGTTGCACATACTTAACAGTGTGAAGTGTGAAAAATGTACTGGTGTTCAGGCTGGATGCAAAGGTTAGCTTTCGCCTCTGTGAGATTGCTATCCTGTGTCCCAGACTGAATCACAAGCACGTTGTGCAGTAACAGTGCAGTTCTGTTTCAGTCACTGAGGACGATCCACTTGCAAAGAGAATCTGCCAGGCGCTGCTTTCGCGAGGCCTTTTGACGACTGGAACACTCTGCCTAGGCATCCCAGAAAGGAGTACGTTGCCCTTGCTATGAATGTGAAGAGTGCTCCCGGGGACCTACTTCGCCTAGGGTTCCTCAGAAGCCAGCGACCGCTCTTGTAGCACACAGTGGTCATCACGAGAGATTGGTGCACGATACACTGCCCTATGTGTTCCCAGGGGCATAGCAGAGTTAAGGCACTCCTTTTCAGAGTATGGCTTCGTGGCTACCACCGCACACTCAACTCTGCTGATGTGAAACACTGGACTTTACCTTGTAGACTTAGGTCACCTTTCATTTGTATGGAGCTGAATCTGCAGTGCCGTGGGATGAGTTTCTAGAAAGCAATTGCCAGCACATTATTGCCATTGAGAGAACGCAGCCTTGGCCCACAGCCACATTCCTGCAGTGAAGAGAAGATGAGCCGCTAAGGCTGTTCAGGCAGCCTTGAAGCCCAAAGCAAGTGACTTCCATTCCAGGAGAATAAAAGGCTCCCATCGGTGTCCCACTTTCAAGCTTGATGACACAGCATGTTATCTGAAGATTAAGCCTAGCTATGTAGTACTAGGGAAAGACTGCCTCCTTCTGCTAAGAAAGGTTTTCACGTGGGGAGTGCTGTACGTGCAGAAGAGCATTCCCCCGCCGGGCAAAAGTTAGGCCTTGGTGAATCTGGATGGTCCCAGAAGTCCAGCATTGTCACAGAAAAAGCTGTTCGTTGTTTTCAGGCTGGAACTAAACATCTAGCATCCGACTGCCGTAGGGAGACGTATTTGGGAGCCCACAGGTTTCACTGGTGAGGCACAGTGGTGTTTCTCCGAAGAATCCAAATGCCTCCCTGGCTACGCCAGCATGGAATGTAAGGCTGCTTGGAACGGCGTTCCTGAGGCCGTTTGAATGCTGTACAAACGAGAGCTGTCGAGCAATCCGGGCAGATCTTTGCCATTACCGCTGCACGATCACAGCCTGTAAGCCAACGAACCCAGTTGCTTCCTGGGACTCAAACGCAGCTGAAGACTAGGATAGCATTCAGTGCCCTTTCACAGATGTTACAACGAAGGTGAGTGCACAATGAATCGTGAAATACGTAACAGTGTGGCAGCCTTCCTTTAACACATGCTTCTTCGCTCCTAGGGCATAGCTAAGCTGACTAAGGGAGAAATCTGGACTTTTACTTGAGCCCAGGGGTGCCAGTTCTTTGCCGCCAAGCTCCAGTGTGCTCTTGGAGGAACTCCCAGGAAGGAACCGAGACCAGCATGCCTCATACGATGACACTCAAGTTCTTTCGTGATGCCGTCAGGCAACAAAGAAAAGATGGGCAGCAGGAGTGATTTTCAGGCAGCTTTCAAACCGCACCTGTCTCGCCTACCACGGACGAAATGAAGGTTTTGCCAGGGTTGCCCGGTTTCAGACTTGAGCTCATAAGGTTATCCTCAGTAGTTTCTGACTACCTCAAGGAAACACACGGGACCCACAGGGCTCTTCCCTGGAGACCCTTTGGGCACAGGGACCTCTGCATAGGATGAAATGGGTAAGTATTTCAGTACCTTAGGTAGGCTTCGAGGACCATGGCTGTTGCACATACAACAGTGGAAGTGTGAAAAATATACTGGTCTTCAGGCTGGATGCAAAAGTTAGCTTTCGCCTCTGTGAGAGTGCCATCCTGTGTCCCAGACTGAATCACAAGCACATTGTGCAGTAACAGTGCAGTTCTGTTTCAGTCACTGAGGACGATCCACTTGCAAAGAGAATCTGCCAGGCGCTGCTTTCGCGAGGCCTTCTGACGACTGGAACACTCTGCCTAGGCATCCCAGAAAGGAGTACGTTGCCCTTGCTATGAATGTGAAGACTGCTCCAGGGGACCTACTTTGCCTAGGCTTCCTCAGAAGCCAGCGACCGCTCTTGTAGCACACAGTGGTCATCACGAGAGATTGGTGCACGATACACTGCCCTATGTGTTCCCAGGGGCATAGCAGAGTTAAGGCACTCCTTTTCAGAGTATGGCTTCGTGGCTACCACTGCACACTCAACTCTGCTGATGTGAAACACTGGACTTTACCTTGTAGACTTAGGTCACCTTTCATTTGTATGGAGCTGAATCTGCAGTGCCGTGGGATGAGTTTCTAGAAAGCAATTGCCAGCACATTATTGCCATTGAGAGAACGCAGCCTTGGCCCACAGCCACATTCCTGCAGTGAAGAGAAGATGAGCCGCTAAGGCTGTTCAGCCAGCCTTGAAGCCCAAAGCAAGTGACTTCCATTCCAGGAGAATAAAAGGCTCCCATCGGTGTCCCACTTTCAAGCTTGATGACACAGCATGTTATCTGAAGATTAAGCCTAGCTATGTAGTACTAGGGAAAGACTGCCTCCTTCTGCTAAGAAAGGTTTTCACGTGGGGAGTGCTGTACGTGCAGAAGAGCATTCCCCCGCCGGGCAAAAGTTAGGCCTTGGTGAATCTGGATGGTCCCAGAAGTCCAGCATTGTCACAGAAAAAGCTGTTCGTTGTTTTCAGGCTGGAACTAAACATCTAGCATCCGACTGCCGTAGGGAGACGTATTTGGGAGCCCACAGGTTTCACTGGTGAGGCACAGTGGTGTTTCTCTGAAGAATCCAAATGCCTCCCTGGCTACGCCAGCATGGAATGTAAGGCTGCTTGGAACGGCGTTCCTGAGGCCGTTTGAATGCTGTATGAACGAGAGCTGTGGAGCAATCCGGGCAGGGCTTTGCCATTACCGCTGCACTTTCACAGCCTTAAAGCCAGCGAACCCAGTTGCTTCCTGGGACTCAAACACAGCAGAAGATTTGGACGGCATTCAGTGCCCTTTCACAGATGTTACAACGAAGGTGAGTGCACAATGAGTCGTGAAATACCAAACAGTGTTGCAGCCTTCCTCTATCACATGCTTCTTCGCTCCTAGGGCATAGCTAAGCTGACTATGGGAGAAATCTGGACTTTTACTTGAGCACAGGGGTGTCAGTTCTTTGCCGGCAAGCTCCAGTGTGCTCCTGGAGGAGCTCCCAGCAAGGAACCGAGACCAGCATGCCTCAAACGATTACACTCAAGTTCTTTCGTGATGCCGTCAGGAAGCAAAGAGAAGATGGGCAGCAGGAGTGATTTTTCTGGCAGCTTTCAAACCGCACCTGTCTCGCCTACCCCTGACGAAATGAAGGTTTTGCCAGGGTTGCCCGGTTTCAAACTTGAGCTCATAAGGTTATCCTCAGTAGTTTCTGACTACCTCAAGGAAACACACGGGACCCACAGGGCTCTTCTCTGGAGACCCTTTGGGCTCAGGGGCCTCTGCATTGGATGAAATGGGTAAGTATTTCAGGACCTTAGGTAGGCCTCGGTGAGCATGGCTGTTGCACATACTTAACAGTGTGAAGTGTGAAAAATGTACTGGTCTTCAGGCTGGATGCAAAGGTTAGCTTTCGCCTCTGTGAGATTGCTATCCTGTGTCCCAGACTGAATCACAAGCACGTTGTGCAGTAACAGTGCAGTTCTGTTTCAGTCACTGAGGACGATCCACTTGCAAAGAGAATCTGCCAGGCGCTGCTTTCGCGAGGCCTTTTGACGACTGGAACACTCTGCCTAGGCATCCCAGAAAGGAGTACGTTGCCCTTGCTATGAATGTGAAGAGTGCTCCCGGGGACCTACTTCGCCTAGGGTTCCTCAGAAGCCAGCGACCGCTCTTGTAGCACACAGTGGTCATCACGAGAGATTGGTGCACGATACACTGCCCTATGTGTTCCCAGGGGCATAGCAGAGTTAAGGCACTCCTTTTCAGAGTATGGCTTCGTGGCTACCACCGCACACTCAACTCTGCTGATGTGAAACACTGGACTTTACCTTGTAGACTTAGGTCACCTTTCATTTGTATGGAGCTGAATCTGCAGTGCCGTGGGATGAGTTTCTAGAAAGCAATTGCCAGCACATTATTGCCATTGAGAGAACGCAGCCTTGGCCCACAGCCACATTCCTGCAGTGAAGAGAAGATGAGCCGCTAAGGCTGTTCAGGCAGCCTTGAAGCCCAAAGCAAGTGACTTCCATTCCAGGAGAATAAAAGGCTCCCATCGGTGTCCCACTTTCAAGCTTGATGACACAGCATGTTATCTGAAGATTAAGCCTAGCTATGTAGTACTAGGGAAAGACTGCCTCCTTCTGCTAAGAAAGGTTTTCACGTGGGGAGTGCTGTACGTGCAGAAGAGCATTCCCCCGCCGGGCAAAAGTTAGGCCTTGGTGAATCTGGATGGTCCCAGAAGTCCAGCATTGTCACAGAAAAAGCTGTTCGTTGTTTTCAGGCTGGAACTAAACATCTAGCATCCGACTGCCGTAGGGAGACGTATTTGGGAGCCCACAGGTTTCACTGGTGAGGCACAGTGGTGTTTCTCCGAAGAATCCAAATGCCTCCCTGGCTACGCCAGCATGGAATGTAAGGCTGCTTGGAACGGCGTTCCTGAGGCCGTTTGAATGCTGTACAAACGAGAGCTGTCGAGCAATCCGGGCAGATCTTTGCCATTACCGCTGCACGATCACAGCCTGTAAGCCAACGAACCCAGTTGCTTCCTGGGACTCAAACGCAGCTGAAGACTAGGATAGCATTCAGTGCCCTTTCACAGATGTTACAACGAAGGTGAGTGCACAATGAATCGTGAAATACGTAACAGTGTGGCAGCCTTCCTTTAACACATGCTTCTTCGCTCCTAGGGCATAGCTAAGCTGACTAAGGGAGAAATCTGGACTTTTACTTGAGCCCAGGGGTGCCAGTTCTTTGCCGCCAAGCTCCAGTGTGCTCTTGGAGGAACTCCCAGGAAGGAACCGAGCCCAGCATGCCTCATACGATTACACTCAAGTTCTTTCGTGATGCCGTCAGGCAACAAAGAAAAGATGGGCAGCAGGAGTGATTTTCAGGCAGCTTTCAAACCGCACCTGTCTCGCCTACCACGGACGAAATGAAGGTTTTGCCAGGGTTGCCCGGTTTCAGACTTGAGCTCATAAGGTTATCCTCAGTAGTTTCTGACTACCTCAAGGAAACACACGGGACCCACAGGGCTCTTCCCTGGAGACCCTTTGGGCACAGGGACCTCTGCATAGGATGAAATGGGTAAGTATTTCAGTACCTTAGGTAGGCTTCGAGGACCATGGCTGTTGCACATACAACAGTGGAAGTGTGAAAAATATACTGGTCTTCAGGCTGGATGCAAAAGTTAGCTTTCGCCTCTGTGAGAGTGCCATCCTGTGTCCCAGACTGAATCACAAGCACATTGTGCAGTAACAGTGCAGTTCTGTTTCAGTCACTGAGGACGATCCACTTGCAAAGAGAATCTGCCAGGCGCTGCTTTCGCGAGGCCTTCTGACGACTGGAACACTCTGCCTAGGCATCCCAGAAAGGAGTACGTTGCCCTTGCTATGAATGTGAAGACTGCTCCAGGGGACCTACTTTGCCTAGGCTTCCTCAGAAGCCAGCGACCGCTCTTGTAGCACACAGTGGTCATCACGAGAGATTGGTGCACGATACACTGCCCTATGTGTTCCCAGGGGCATAGCAGAGTTAAGGCACTCCTTTTCAGAGTATGGCTTCGTGGCTACCACCGCACACTCAACTCTGCTGATGTGAAACACTGGACTTTACCTTGTAGACTTAGGTCACCTTTCATTTGTATGGAGCTGAATCTGCAGTGCCGTGGGATGAGTTTCTAGAAAGCAATTGCCAGCACATTATTGCCATTGAGAGAACGCAGCCTTGGCCCAAAGCCACATTCCTGCAGTGAAGAGAAGATGAGCCGCTAAGGCTGTTCAGGCAGCCTTGAAGCCCAAAGCAAGTGACTTCCATTCCAGGAGAATAAAAGGCTCCCATCGGTGTCCCACTTTCAAGCTTGATGACACAGCATGTTATCTGAAGATTAAGCCTAGCTATGTAGTACTAGGGAAAGACTGCCTCCTTCTGCTAAGAAAGGTTTTCACGTGGGGAGTGCTGTACGTGCAGAAGAGCATTCCCCCGCCGGGCAAAAGTTAGGCCTTGGTGAATCTGGATGGTCCCAGAAGTCCAGCATTGTCACAGAAAAAGCTGTTCGTTGTTTTCAGGCTGGAACTAAACATCTAGCATCCGACTGCCGTAGGGAGACGTATTTGGGAGCCCACAGGTTTCACTGGTGAGGCACAGTGGTGTTTCTCCGAAGAATCCAAATGCCTCCCTGGCTACGCCAGCATGGAATGTAAGGCTGCTTGGAACGGCGTTCCTGAGGCCGTTTGAATGCTGTACAAACGAGAGCTGTCGAGCAATCCGGGCAGATCTTTGCCATTACCGCTGCACGATCACAGCCTGTAAGCCAACGAACCCAGTTGCTTCCTGGGACTCAAACGCAGCTGAAGACTAGGATAGCATTCAGTGCCCTTTCACAGATGTTACAACGAAGGTGAGTGCACAATGAATCGTGAAATACGTAACAGTGTGGCAGCCTTCCTTTAACACATGCTTCTTCGCTCCTAGGGCATAGCTAAGCTGACTAAGGGAGAAATCTGGACTTTTACTTGAGCCCAGGGGTGCCAGTTCTTTGCCGCCAAGCTCCAGTGTGCTCTTGGAGGAACTCCCAGGAAGGAACCGAGCCCAGCATGCCTCATACGATTACACTCAAGTTCTTTCGTGATGCCGTCAGGCAACAAAGAAAAGATGGGCAGCAGGAGTGATTTTTCTGGCAGCTTTCAAACCGCACCTGTCTCGCCTACCCCCGACGAAATGAAGGTTTTGCCAGGGTTGCCCGGTTTCAGACTTGAGCTCATAAGGTTATCCTCAGTAGTTTCTGACTACCTCAAGGAAACACACGGGACCCACAGGGCTCTTCTCTGGAGACCCTTTGGGCTCAGGGGCCTCTGCATTGGATGAAATGGGTAAGTATTTCAGGACCTTAGGTAGGCCTCGATGAGCATGGCTGTTGCACATACTTAACAGTGTGAAGTGTGAAAAATGTACTGGTCTTCAGGCTGGATGCAAAGGTTAGCTTTCGCCTCTGTGAGATTGCTATCCTGTGTCCCAGACTGAATCACAAGCACGTTGTGCAGTAACAGTGCAGTTCTGTTTCAGTCACTGAGGACGATCCACTTGCAAAGAGAATCTGCCAGGCGCTGCTTTCGCGAGGCCTTTTGACGACTGGAACACTCTGCCTAGGCATCCCAGAAAGGAGTACGTTGCCCTTGCTATGAATGTGAAGAGTGCTCCCGGGGACCTACTTCGCCTAGGGTTCCTCAGAAGCCAGCGACCGCTCTTGTAGCACACAGTGGTCATCACGAGAGATTGGTGCACGATACACTGCCCTATGTGTTCCCAGGGGCATAGCAGAGTTAAGGCACTCCTTTTCAGAGTATGGCTTCGTGGCTACCACTGCACACTCAACTCTGCTGATGTGAAACACTGGACTTTACCTTGTAGACTTAGGTCACCTTTCATTTGTATGGAGCTGAATCTGCAGTGCCGTGGGATGAGTTTCTAGAAAGCAATTGCCAGCACATTATTGCCATTGAGAGAACGCAGCCTTGGCCCAAAGCCACATTCCTGCAGTGAAGAGAAGATGAGCCGCTAAGGCTGTTCAGGCAGCCTTGAAGCCCAAAGCAAGTGACTTCCATTCCAGGAGAATAAAAGGCTCCCATCGGTGTCCCACTTTCAAGCTTGATGACACAGCATGTTATCTGAAGATTAAGCCTAGCTATGTAGTACTAGGGAAAGACTGCCTCCTTCTGCTAAGAAAGGTTTTCACGTGGGGAGTGCTGTACGTGCAGAAGAGCATTCCCCCGCCGGGCAAAAGTTAGGCCTTGGTGAATCTGGATGGTCCCAGAAGTCCAGCATTGTCACAGAAAAAGCTGTTCGTTGTTTTCAGGCTGGAACTAAACATCTAGCATCCGACTGCCGTAGGGAGACGTATTTGGGAGCCCACAGGTTTCACTGGTGAGGCACAGTGGTGTTTCTCCGAAGAATCCAAATGCCTCCCTGGCTACGCCAGCATGGAATGTAAGGCTGCTTGGAACGGCGTTCCTGAGGCCGTTTGAATGCTGTATGAACGAGAGCTGTGGAGCAATCCGGGCAGGGCTTTGCCATTACCGCTGCACTTTCACAGCCTTAAAGCCAGCGAACCCAGTTGCTTCCTGGGACTCAAACACAGCAGAAGATTTGGACGGCATTCAGTGCCCTTTCACAGATGTTACAACGAAGGTGAGTGCACAATGAGTCGTGAAATACCAAACAGTGTTGCAGCCTTCCTCTATCACATGCTTCTTCGCTCCTAGGGCATAGCTACGCTGACTATGGGAGAAATCTGGACTTTTACTTGAGCACAGGGGTGTCAGTTCTTTGCCGGCAAGCTCCAGTGTGCTCCTGGAGGAGCTCCCAGCAAGGAACCGAGACCAGCATGCCTCAAACGATTACACTCAAGTTCTTTCGTGATGCCGTCAGGCAGCAAAGAGAAGATGGGCAGCAGGAGTGATTTTTCTGGCAGCTTTCAAACCGCACCTGTCTCGCCTACCCCCGACGAAATGAAGGTTTTGCCAGGGTTGCCCGGTTTCAAACTTGAGCTCATAAGGTTATCCTCAGTAGTTTCTGACTACCTCAAGGAAACACACGGGACCCACAGCGCTCTTCTATGGAGACCCTTTGGGCTCAGGGGCCTCTGCATTGGATGAAATGGGTAAGTATTTCAGGACCTTAGGTAGGCCTCGGTGAGCATGGCTGTTGCACATACTTAACAGTGTGAAGTGTGAAAAATGTACTGGTGTTCAGGCTGGATGCAAAGGTTAGCTTTCGCCTCTGTGAGATTGCTATCCTGTGTCCCAGACTGAATCACAAGCACGTTGTGCAGTAACAGTGCAGTTCTGTTTCAGTCACTGAGGACGATCCACTTGCAAAGAGAATCTGCCAGGCGCTGCTTTCGCGAGGCCTTTTGACGACTGGAACACTCTGCCTAGGCATCCCAGAAAGGAGTACGTTGCCCTTGCTATGAATGTGAAGAGTGCTCCCGGGGACCTACTTCGCCTAGGGTTCCTCAGAAGCCAGCGACCGCTCTTGTAGCACACAGTGGTCATCACGAGAGATTGGTGCACGATACACTGCCCTATGTGTTCCCAGGGGCATAGCAGAGTTAAGGCACTCCTTTTCAGAGTATGGCTTCGTGGCTACCACTGCACACTCAACTCTGCTGATGTGAAACACTGGACTTTACCTTGTAGACTTAGGTCACCTTTCATTTGTATGGAGCTGAATCTGCAGTGCCGTGGGATGAGTTTCTAGAAAGCAATTGCCAGCACATTATTGCCATTGAGAGAACGCAGCCTTGGCCCAAAGCCACATTCCTGCAGTGAAGAGAAGATGAGCCGCTAAGGCTGTTCAGGCAGCCTTGAAGCCCAAAGCAAGTGACTTCCATTCCAGGAGAATAAAAGGCTCCCATCGGTGTCCCACTTTCAAGCTTGATGACACAGCATGTTATCTGAAGATTAAGCCTAGCTATGTAGTACTAGGGAAAGACTGCCTCCTTCTGCTAAGAAAGGTTTTCACGTGGGGAGTGCTGTACGTGCAGAAGAGCATTCCCCCGCCGGGCAAAAGTTAGGCCTTGGTGAATCTGGATGGTCCCAGAAGTCCAGCATTGTCACAGAAAAAGCTGTTCGTTGTTTTCAGGCTGGAACTAAACATCTAGCATCCGACTGCCGTAGGGAGACGTATTTGGGAGCCCACAGGTTTCACTGGTGAGGCACAGTGGTGTTTCTCCGAAGAATCCAAATGCCTCCCTGGCTACGCCAGCATGGAATGTAAGGCTGCTTGGAACGGCGTTCCTGAGGCCGTTTGAATGCTGTATGAACGAGAGCTGTGGAGCAATCCGGGCAGGGCTTTGCCATTACCGCTGCACGTTCACAGCCTTAAAGCCAGCGAACCCAGTTGCTTCCTGGGACTCAAACACAGCAGAAGATTTGGACGGCATTCAGTGCCCTTTCACAGATGTTACAACGAAGGTGAGTGCACAATGAGTCGTGAAATACCAAACAGTGTTGCAGCCTTCCTCTATCACATGCTTCTTCGCTCCTAGGGCATAGCTAAGCTGACTATGGGAGAAATCTGGACTTTTACTTGAGCACAGGGGTGTCAGTTCTTTGCCGGCAAGCTCCAGTGTGCTCCTGGAGGAGCTCCCAGCAAGGAACCGAGACCAGCATGCCTCAAACGATTACACTCAAGTTCTTTCGTGATGCCGTCAGGCAGCAAAGAGAAGATGGGCAGCAGGAGTGATTTTTCTGGCAGCTTTCAAACCGCACCTGTCTCGCCTACCCCCGACGAAATGAAGGTTTTGCCAGGGTTGCCCGGTTTCAAACTTGAGCTCATAAGGTTATCCTCAGTAGTTTCTGACTACCTCAAGGAAACACACGGGAGCCACAGCGCTCTTCTCTGGAGACCCTTTGGGCTCAGGGGCCTCTGCATTGGATGAAATGGGTAAGTATTTCAGGACCTTAGGTAGGCCTCGGTGAGCATGGCTGTTGCACATACTTAACAGTGTGAAGTGTGAAAAATGTACTGGTCTTCAGGCTGGATGCAAAGGTTAGCTTTCGCCTCTGTGAGATTGCTATCCTGTGTCCCAGACTGAATCACAAGCACGTTGTGCAGTAACAGTGCAGTTCTGTTTCAGTCACTGAGGACGATCCACTTGCAAAGAGAATCTGCCAGGCGCTGCTTTCGCGAGGCCTTTTGACGACTGGAACACTCTGCCTAGGCATCCCAGAAAGGAGTACGTTGCCCTTGCTATGAATGTGAAGAGTGCTCCCGGGGACCTACTTCGCCTAGGGTTCCTCAGAAGCCAGCGACCGCTCTTGTAGCACACAGTGGTCATCACGAGAGATTGGTGCACGATACACTGCCCTATGTGTTCCCAGGGGCATAGCAGAGTTAAGGCACTCCTTTTCAGAGTATGGCTTCGTGGCTACCACCGCACACTCAACTCTGCTGATGTGAAACACTGGACTTTACCTTGTAGACTTAGGTCACCTTTCATTTGTATGGAGCTGAATCTGCAGTGCCGTGGGATGAGTTTCTAGAAAGCAATTGCCAGCACATTATTGCCATTGAGAGAACGCAGCCTTGGCCCACAGCCACATTCCTGCAGTGAAGAGAAGATGAGCCGCTAAGGCTGTTCAGGCAGCCTTGAAGCCCAAAGCAAGTGACTTCCATTCCAGGAGAATAAAAGGCTCCCATCGGTGTCCCACTTTCAAGCTTGATGACACAGCATGTTATCTGAAGATTAAGCCTAGCTATGTAGTACTAGGGAAAGACTGCCTCCTTCTGCTAAGAAAGGTTTTCACGTGGGGAGTGCTGTACGTGCAGAAGAGCATTCCCCCGCCGGGCAAAAGTTAGGCCTTGGTGAATCTGGATGGTCCCAGAAGTCCAGCATTGTCACAGAAAAAGCTGTTCGTTGTTTTCAGGCTGGAACTAAACATCTAGCATCCGACTGCCGTAGGGAGACGTATTTGGGAGCCCACAGGTTTCACTGGTGAGGCACAGTGGTGTTTCTCCGAAGAATCCAAATGCCTCCCTGGCTACGCCAGCATGGAATGTAAGGCTGCTTGGAACGGCGTTCCTGAGGCCGTTTGAATGCTGTACAAACGAGAGCTGTCGAGCAATCCGGGCAGATCTTTGCCATTACCGCTGCACGATCACAGCCTGTAAGCCAACGAACCCAGTTGCTTCCTGGGACTCAAACGCAGCTGAAGACTAGGATAGCATTCAGTGCCCTTTCACAGATGTTACAACGAAGGTGAGTGCACAATGAATCGTGAAATACGTAACAGTGTGGCAGCCTTCCTTTAACACATGCTTCTTCGCTCCTAGGGCATAGCTAAGCTGACTAAGGGAGAAATCTGGACTTTTACTTGAGCCCAGGGGTGCCAGTTCTTTGCCGCCAAGCTCCAGTGTGCTCTTGGAGGAACTCCCAGGAAGGAACCGAGACCAGCATGCCTCATACGATGACACTCAAGTTCTTTCGTGATGCCGTCAGGCAACAAAGAAAAGATGGGCAGCAGGAGTGATTTTCAGGCAGCTTTCAAACCGCACCTGTCTCGCCTACCACGGACGAAATGAAGGTTTTGCCAGGGTTGCCCGGTTTCAGACTTGAGCTCATAAGGTTATCCTCAGTAGTTTCTGACTACCTCAAGGAAACACACGGGACCCACAGGGCTCTTCCCTGGAGACCCTTTGGGCACAGGGACCTCTGCATAGGATGAAATGGGTAAGTATTTCAGTACCTTAGGTAGGCTTCGAGGACCATGGCTGTTGCACATACAACAGTGGAAGTGTGAAAAATATACTGGTTTTCAGGCTGGATGCAAAAGTTAGCTTTCGCCTCTGTGAGAGTGCCATCCTGTGTCCCAGACTGAATCACAAGCACATTGTGCAGTAACAGTGCAGTTCTGTTTCAGTCACTGAGGACGATCCACTTGCAAAGAGAATCTGCCAGGCGCTGCTTTCGCGAGGCCTTCTGACGACTGGAACACTCTGCCTAGGCATCCCAGAAAGGAGTACGTTGCCCTTGCTATGAATGTGAAGACTGCTCCAGGGGACCTACTTTGCCTAGGCTTCCTCAGAAGCCAGCGACCGCTCTTGTAGCACACAGTGGTCATCACGAGAGATTGGTGCACGATACACTGCCCTATGTGTTCCCAGGGGCATAGCAGAGTTAAGGCACTCCTTTTCAGAGTATGGCTTCGTGGCTCCCACTGCACACTCAACTCTGCTGATGTGAAACACTGGACTTTACCTTGTAGACTTAGGTCACCTTTCATTTGTATGGAGCTGAATCTGCAGTGCCGTGGGATGAGTTTCTAGAAAGCAATTGCCAGCACATTATTGCCATTGAGAGAACGCAGCCTTGGCCCACAGCCACATTCCTGCAGTGAAGAGAAGATGAGCCGCTAAGGCTGTTCAGGCAGCCTTGAAGCCCAAAGCAAGTGACTTCCATTCCAGGAGAATAAAAGGCTCCCATCGGTGTCCCACTTTCAAGCTTGATGACACAGCATGTTATCTGAAGATTAAGCCTAGCTATGTAGTACTAGGGAAAGACTGCCTCCTTCTGCTAAGAAAGGTTTTCACGTGGGGAGTGCTGTACGTGCAGAAGAGCATTCCCCCGCCGGGCAAAAGTTAGGCCTTGGTGAATCTGGATGGTCCCAGAAGTCCAGCATTGTCACAGAAAAAGCTGTTCGTTGTTTTCAGGCTGGAACTAAACATCTAGCATCCGACTGCCGTAGGGAGACGTATTTGGGAGCCCACAGGTTTCACTGGTGAGGCACAGTGGTGTTTCTCCGAAGAATCCAAATGCCTCCCTGGCTACGCCAGCATGGAATGTAAGGCTGCTTGGAACGGCGTTCCTGAGGCCGTTTGAATGCTGTATGAACGAGAGCTGTGGAGCAATCCGGGCAGGGCTTTGCCATTACCGCTGCACTTTCACAGCCTTAAAGCCAGCGAACCCAGTTGCTTCCTGGGACTCAAACACAGCAGAAGATTTGGACGGCATTCAGTGCCCTTTCACAGATGTTACAACGAAGGTGAGTGCACAATGAGTCGTGAAATACCAAACAGTGTTGCAGCCTTCCTCTATCACATGCTTCTTCGCTCCTAGGGCATAGCTAAGCTGACTATGGGAGAAATCTGGACTTTTACTTGAGCACAGGGGTGTCAGTTCTTTGCCGGCAAGCTCCAGTGTGCTCCTGGAGGAGCTCCCAGCAAGGAACCGAGACCAGCATGCCTCAAACGATTACACTCAAGTTCTTTCGTGATGCCGTCAGGAAGCAAAGAGAAGATGGGCAGCAGGAGTGATTTTTCTGGCAGCTTTCAAACCGCACCTGTCTCGCCTACCCCTGACGAAATGAAGGTTTTGCCAGGGTTGCCCGGTTTCAAACTTGAGCTCATAAGGTTATCCTCAGTAGTTTCTGACTACCTCAAGGAAACACACGGGACCCACAGGGCTCTTCTCTGGAGACCCTTTGGGCTCAGGGGCCTCTGCATTGGATGAAATGGGTAAGTATTTCAGGACCTTAGGTAGGCCTCGGTGAGCATGGCTGTTGCACATACTTAACAGTGTGAAGTGTGAAAAATGTACTGGTCTTCAGGCTGGATGCAAAGGTTAGCTTTCGCCTCTGTGAGATTGCTATCCTGTGTCCCAGACTGAATCACAAGCACGTTGTGCAGTAACAGTGCAGTTCTGCTTCAGTCACTGAGGACGATCCACTTGCAAAGAGAATCTGCCAGGCGCTGCTTTCGCGAGGCCTTTTGACGACGGGAACACTCTGCCTAGGCATCCCAGAAAGGAGTACGTTGCCCTTGCTATGAATGTGAAGAGTGCTCCCGGGGACCTACTTCGCCTAGGGTTCCTCAGAAGCCAGCGACCGCTCTTGTAGCACACAGTGGTCATCACGAGAGATTGGTGCACGATACACTGCCCTATGTGTTCCCAGGGGCATAGCAGAGTTAAGGCACTCCTTTTCAGAGTATGGCTTCGTGGCTACCACCGCACACTCAACTCTGCTGATGTGAAACACTGGACTTTACCTTGTAGACTTAGGTCACCTTTCATTTGTATGGAGCTGAATCTGCAGTGCTGTGGGATGAGTTTCTAGAAAGCAATTGCCAGCACATTATTGCCATTGAGAGAACGCAGCCTTGGCCCACAGCCACATTCCTGCAGTGAAGAGAAGATGAGCCGCTAAGGCTGTTCAGGCAGCCTTGAAGCCCAAAGCAAGTGACTTCCATTCCAGGAGAATAAAAGGCTCCCATCGGTGTCCCACTTTCAAGCTTGATGACACAGCATGTTATCTGAAGATTAAGCCTAGCTATGTAGTACTAGGGAAAGTCTGCCTCCTTCTGCTAAGAAAGGTTTTCACGTGGGGAGTGCTGTACGTGCAGAAGAGCATTCCCCCGCCGGGCAAAAGTTAGGCCTTGGTGAATCTGGATGGTCCCAGAAGTCCAGCATTGTCACAGAAAAAGCTGTTCGTTGTTTTCAGGCTGGAACTAAACATCTAGCATCCGACTGCCGTAGGGAGACGTATTTGGGAGCCCACAGGTTTCACTGGTGAGGCACAGTGGTGTTTCTCCGAAGAATCCAAATGCCTCCCTGGCTACGCCAGCATGGAATGTAAGGCTGCTTGGAACGGCGTTCCTGAGGCCGTTTGAATGCTGTACAAACGAGAGCTGTCGAGCAATCCGGGCAGATCTTTGCCATTACCGCTGCACGATCACAGCCTGTAAGCCAACGAACCCAGTTGCTTCCTGGGACTCAAACGCAGCTGAAGACTAGGATAGCATTCAGTGCCCTTTCACAGATGTTACAACGAAGGTGAGTGCACAATGAATCGTGAAATACGTAACAGTGTGGCAGCCTTCCTTTAACACATGCTTCTTCGCTCCTAGGGCATAGCTAAGCTGACTAAGGGAGAAATCTGGACTTTTACTTGAGCCCAGGGGTGCCAGTTCTTTGCCGCCAAGCTCCAGTGTGCTCTTGGAGGAACTCCCAGGAAGGAACCGAGACCAGCATGCCTCATACGATGACACTCAAGTTCTTTCGTGATGCCGTCAGGCAACAAAGAAAAGATGGGCAGCAGGAGTGATTTTCAGGCAGCTTTCAAACCGCACCTGTCTCGCCTACCACGGACGAAATGAAGGTTTTGCCAGGGTTGCCCGGTTTCAGACTTGAGCTCATAAGGTTATCCTCAGTAGTTTCTGACTACCTCAAGGAAACACACGGGACCCACAGGGCTCTTCCCTGGAGACCCTTTGGGCACAGGGACCTCTGCATAGGATGAAATGGGTAAGTATTTCAGTACCTTAGGTAGGCTTCGAGGACCATGGCTGTTGCACATACAACAGTGGAAGTGTGAAAAATATACTGGTCTTCAGGCTGGATGCAAAAGTTAGCTTTCGCCTCTGTGAGAGTGCCATCCTGTGTCCCAGACTGAATCACAAGCACATTGTGCAGTAACAGTGCAGTTCTGTTTCAGTCACTGAGGACGATCCACTTGCAAAGAGAATCTGCCAGGCGCTGCTTTCGCGAGGCCTTCTGACGACTGGAACACTCTGCCTAGGCATCCCAGAAAGGAGTACGTTGCCCTTGCTATGAATGTGAAGACTGCTCCAGGGGACCTACTTTGCCTAGGCTTCCTCAGAAGCCAGCGACCGCTCTTGTAGCACACAGTGGTCATCACGAGAGATTGGTGCACGATACACTGCCCTATGTGTTCCCAGGGGCATAGCAGAGTTAAGGCACTCCTTTTCAGAGTATGGCTTCGTGGCTACCACTGCACACTCAACTCTGCTGATGTGAAACACTGGACTTTACCTTGTAGACTTAGGTCACCTTTCATTTGTATGGAGCTGAATCTGCAGTGCCGTGGGATGAGTTTCTAGAAAGCAATTGCCAGCACATTATTGCCATTGAGAGAACGCAGCCTTGGCCCAAAGCCACATTCCTGCAGTGAAGAGAAGATGAGCCGCTAAGGCTGTTCAGGCAGCCTTGAAGCCCAAAGCAAGTGACTTCCATTCCAGGAGAATAAAAGGCTCCCATCGGTGTCCCACTTTCAAGCTTGATGACACAGCATGTTATCTGAAGATTAAGCCTAGCTATGTAGTACTAGGGAAAGACTGCCTCCTTCTGCTAAGAAAGGTTTTCACGTGGGGAGTGCTGTACGTGCAGAAGAGCATTCCCCCGCCGGGCAAAAGTTAGGCCTTGGTGAATCTGGATGGTCCCAGAAGTCCAGCATTGTCACAGAAAAAGCTGTTCGTTGTTTTCAGGCTGGAACTAAACATCTAGCATCCGACTGCCGTAGGGAGACGTATTTGGGAGCCCACAGGTTTCACTGGTGAGGCACAGTGGTGTTTCTCCGAAGAATCCAAATGCCTCCCTGGCTACGCCAGCATGGAATGTAAGGCTGCTTGGAACGGCGTTCCTGAGGCCGTTTGAATGCTGTATGAACGAGAGCTGTGGAGCAATCCGGGCAGGGCTTTGCCATTACCGCTGCACTTTCACAGCCTTAAAGCCAGCGAACCCAGTTGCTTCCTGGGACTCAAACACAGCAGAAGATTTGGACGGCATTCAGTGCCCTTTCACAGATGTTACAACGAAGGTGAGTGCACAATGAGTCGTGAAATACCAAACAGTGTTGCAGCCTTCCTCTATCACATGCTTCTTCGCTCCTAGGGCATAGCTAAGCTGACTATGGGAGAAATCTGGACTTTTACTTGAGCACAGGGGTGTCAGTTCTTTGCCGGCAAGCTCCAGTGTGCTCCTGGAGGAGCTCCCAGCAAGGAACCGAGACCAGCATGCCTCAAACGATTACACTCAAGTTCTTTCGTGATGCCGTCAGGAAGCAAAGAGAAGATGGGCAGCAGGAGTGATTTTTCTGGCAGCTTTCAAACCGCACCTGTCTCGCCTACCCCCGACGAAATGAAGGTTTTGCCAGGGTTGCCCGGTTTCAAACTTGAGCTCATAAGGTTATCCTCAGTAGTTTCTGACTACCTCAAGGAAACACACGGGACCCACAGGGCTCTTCTCTGGAGACCCTTTGGGCTCAGGGGCCTCTGCATTGGATGAAATGGGTAAGTATTTCAGGACCTTAGGTAGGCCTCGGTGAGCATGGCTGTTGCACATACTTAACAGTGTGAAGTGTGAAAAATGTACTGGTCTTCAGGCTGGATGCAAAGGTTAGCTTTCGCCTCTGTGAGATTGCTATCCTGTGTCCCAGACTGAATCACAAGCACGTTGTGCAGTAACAGTGCAGTTCTGTTTCAGTCACTGAGGACGATCCACTTGCAAAGAGAATCTGCCAGGCGCTGCTTTCGCGAGGCCTTTTGACGACGGGAACACTCTGCCTAGGCATCCCAGAAAGGAGTACGTTGCCCTTGCTATGAATGTGAAGAGTGCTCCCGGGGACCTACTTCGCCTAGGGTTCCTCAGAAGCCAGCGACCGCTCTTGTAGCACACAGTGGTCATCACGAGAGATTGGTGCACGATACACTGCCCTATGTGTTCCCAGGGGCATAGCAGAGTTAAGGCACTCCTTTTCAGAGTATGGCTTCGTGGCTACCACCGCACACTCAACTCTGCTGATGTGAAACACTGGACTTTACCTTGTAGACTTAGGTCACCTTTCATTTGTATGGAGCTGAATCTGCAGTGCCGTGGGATGAGTTTCTAGAAAGCAATTGCCAGCACATTATTGCCATTGAGAGAACGCAGCCTTGGCCCACAGCCACATTCCTGCAGTGAAGAGAAGATGAGCCGCTAAGGCTGTTCAGGCAGCCTTGAAGCCCAAAGCAAGTGACTTCCATTCCAGGAGAATAAAAGGCTCCCATCGGTGTCCCACTTTCAAGCTTGATGACACAGCATGTTATCTGAAGATTAAGCCTAGCTATGTAGTACTAGGGAAAGACTGCCTCCTTCTGCTAAGAAAGGTTTTCACGTGGGGAGTGCTGTACGTGCAGAAGAGCATTCCCCCGCCGGGCAAAAGTTAGGCCTTGGTGAATCTGGATGGTCCCAGAAGTCCAGCATTGTCACAGAAAAAGCTGTTCGTTGTTTTCAGGCTGGAACTAAACATCTAGCATCCGACTGCCGTAGGGAGACGTATTTGGGAGCCCACAGGTTTCACTGGTGAGGCACAGTGGTGTTTCTCCGAAGAATCCAAATGCCTCCCTGGCTACGCCAGCATGGAATGTAAGGCTGCTTGGAACGGCGTTCCTGAGGCCGTTTGAATGCTGTATGAACGAGAGCTGTGGAGCAATCCGGGCAGGGCTTTGCCATTACCGCTGCACTTTCACAGCCTTAAAGCCAGCGAACCCAGTTGCTTCCTGGGACTCAAACACAGCAGAAGATTTGGACGGCATTCAGTGCCCTTTCACAGATGTTACAACGAAGGTGAGTGCACAATGAGTCGTGAAATACCAAACAGTGTTGCAGCCTTCCTCTATCACATGCTTCTTCGCTCCTAGGGCATAGCTAAGCTGACTATGGGAGAAATCTGGACTTTTACTTGAGCACAGGGGTGTCAGTTCTTTGCCGGCAAGCTCCAGTGTGCTCCTGGAGGAGCTCCCAGCAAGGAACCGAGACCAGCATGCCTCAAACGATTACACTCAAGTTCTTTCGTGATGCCGTCAGGAAGCAAAGAGAAGATGGGCAGCAGGAGTGATTTTTCTGGCAGCTTTCAAACCGCACCTGTCTCGCCTACCCCTGACGAAATGAAGGTTTTGCCAGGGTTGCCCGGTTTCAAACTTGAGCTCATAAGGTTATCCTCAGTAGTTTCTGACTACCTCAAGGAAACACACGGGACCCACAGGGCTCTTCTCTGGAGACCCTTTGGGCTCAGGGGCCTCTGCATTGGATGAAATGGGTAAGTATTTCAGGACCTTAGGTAGGCCTCGGTGAGCATGGCTGTTGCACATACTTAACAGTGTGAAGTGTGAAAAATGTACTGGTCTTCAGGCTGGATGCAAAGGTTAGCTTTCGCCTCTGTGAGATTGCTATCCTGTGTCCCAGACTGAATCACAAGCACGTTGTGCAGTAACAGTGCAGTTCTGTTTCAGTCACTGAGGACGATCCACTTGCAAAGAGAATCTGCCAGGCGCTGCTTTCGCGAGGCCTTTTGACGACGGGAACACTCTGCCTAGGCATCCCAGAAAGGAGTACGTTGCCCTTGCTATGAATGTGAAGAGTGCTCCCGGGGACCTACTTCGCCTAGGGTTCCTCAGAAGCCAGCGACCGCTCTTGTAGCACACAGTGGTCATCACGAGAGATTGGTGCACGATACACTGCCCTATGTGTTCCCAGGGGCATAGCAGAGTTAAGGCACTCCTTTTCAGAGTATGGCTTCGTGGCTACCACCGCACACTCAACTCTGCTGATGTGAAACACTGGACTTTACCTTGTAGACTTAGGTCACCTTTCATTTGTATGGAGCTGAATCTGCAGTGCCGTGGGATGAGTTTCTAGAAAGCAATTGCCAGCACATTATTGCCATTGAGAGAACGCAGCCTTGGCCCACAGCCACATTCCTGCAGTGAAGAGAAGATGAGCCGCTAAGGCTGTTCAGGCAGCCTTGAAGCCCAAAGCAAGTGACTTCCATTCCAGGAGAATAAAAGGCTCCCATCGGTGTCCCACTTTCAAGCTTGATGACACAGCATGTTATCTGAAGATTAAGCCTAGCTATGTAGTACTAGGGAAAGACTGCCTCCTTCTGCTAAGAAAGGTTTTCACGTGGGGAGTGCTGTACGTGCAGAAGAGCATTCCCCCGCCGGGCAAAAGTTAGGCCTTGGTGAATCTGGATGGTCCCAGAAGTCCAGCATTGTCACAGAAAAAGCTGTTCGTTGTTTTCAGGCTGGAACTAAACATCTAGCATCCGACTGCCGTAGGGAGACGTATTTGGGAGCCCACAGGTTTCACTGGTGAGGCACAGTGGTGTTTCTCCGAAGAATCCAAATGCCTCCCTGGCTACGCCAGCATGGAATGTAAGGCTGCTTGGAACGGCGTTCCTGAGGCCGTTTGAATGCTGTACAAACGAGAGCTGTCGAGCAATCCGGGCAGATCTTTGCCATTACCGCTGCACGATCACAGCCTGTAAGCCAACGAACCCAGTTGCTTCCTGGGACTCAAACGCAGCTGAAGACTAGGATAGCATTCAGTGCCCTTTCACAGATGTTACAACGAAGGTGAGTGCACAATGAATCGTGAAATACGTAACAGTGTGGCAGCCTTCCTTTAACACATGCTTCTTCGCTCCTAGGGCATAGCTAAGCTGACTAAGGGAGAAATCTGGACTTTTACTTGAGCCCAGGGGTGCCAGTTCTTTGCCGCCAAGCTCCAGTGTGCTCTTGGAGGAACTCCCAGGAAGGAACCGAGCCCAGCATGCCTCATACGATTACACTCAAGTTCTTTCGTGATGCCGTCAGGCAGCAAAGAGAAGATGGGCAGCAGGAGTGATTTTTCTGGCAGCTTTCAAACCGCACCTGTCTCGCCTACCCCCGACGAAATGAAGGTTTTGCCAGGGTTGCCCGGTTTCAAACTTGAGCTCATAAGGTTATCCTCAGTAGTTTCTGACTACCTCAAGGAAACACACGGGACCCACAGGGCTCTTCTCTGGAGACCCTTTGGGCTCAGGGGCCTCTGCATTGGATGAAATGGGTAAGTATTTCAGGACCTTAGGTAGGCCTCGGTGAGCATGGCTGTTGCACATACTTAACAGTGTGAAGTGTGAAAAATGTACTGGTCTTCAGGCTGGATGCAAAGGTTAGCTTTCGCCTCTGTGAGATTGCTATCCTGTGTCCCAGACTGAATCACAAGCACGTTGTGCAGTAACAGTGCAGTTCTGTTTCAGTCACTGAGGACGATCCACTTGCAAAGAGAATCTGCCAGGCGCTGCTTTCGCGAGGCCTTCTGACGACTGGAACACTCTGCCTAGGCATCCCAGAAAGGAGTACGTTGCCCTTGCTATGAATGTGAAGAGTGCTCCCGGGGACCTACTTCGCCTAGGGTTCCTCAGAAGCCAGCGACCGCTCTTGTAGCACACAGTGGTCATCACGAGAGATTGGTGCACGATACACTGCCCTATGTGTTCCCAGGGGTATAGCAGAGTTAAGGCACTCCTTTTCAGAGTATGGCTTCGTGGCTACCACTGCACACTCAACTCTGCTGATGTGAAACACTGGACTTTACCTTGTAGACTTAGGTCACCTTTCATTTGTATGGAGCTGAATCTGCAGTGCCGTGGGATGAGTTTCTAGAAAGCAATTGCCAGCACATTATTGCCATTGAGAGAACGCAGCCTTGGCCCAAAGCCACATTCCTGCAGTGAAGAGAAGATGAGCCGCTAAGGCTGTTCAGGCAGCCTTGAAGCCCAAAGCAAGTGACTTCCATTCCAGGAGAATAAAAGGCTCCCATCGGTGTCCCACTTTCAAGCTTGATGACACAGCATGTTATCTGAAGATTAAGCCTAGCTATGTAGTACTAGGGAAAGACTGCCTCCTTCTGCTAAGAAAGGTTTTCACGTGGGGAGTGCTGTACGTGCAGAAGAGCATTCCCCCGCCGGGCAAAAGTTAGGCCTTGGTGAATCTGGATGGTCCCAGAAGTCCAGCATTGTCACAGAAAAAGCTGTTCGTTGTTTTCAGGCTGGAACTAAACATCTAGCATCCGACTGCCGTAGGGAGACGTATTTGGGAGCCCACAGGTTTCACTGGTGAGGCACAGTGGTGTTTCTCCGAAGAATCCAAATGCCTCCCTGGCTACGCCAGCATGGAATGTAAGGCTGCTTGGAACGGCGTTCCTGAGGCCGTTTGAATGCTGTACAAACGAGAGCTGTCGAGCAATCCGGGCAGATCTTTGCCATTACCGCTGCACGATCACAGCCTGTAAGCCAACGAACCCAGTTGCTTCCTGGGACTCAAACGCAGCTGAAGACTAGGATAGCATTCAGTGCCCTTTCACAGATGTTACAACGAAGGTGAGTGCACAATGAATCGTGAAATACGTAACAGTGTGGCAGCCTTCCTTTAACACATGCTTCTTCGCTCCTAGGGCATAGCTAAGCTGACTAAGGGAGAAATCTGGACTTTTACTTGAGCCCAGGGGTGCCAGTTCTTTGCCGCCAAGCTCCAGTATGCTCTTGGAGGAACTCCCAGGAAGGAACCGAGACCAGCATGCCTCATACGATGACACTCAAGTTCTTTCGTGATGCCGTCAGGCAACAAAGAAAAGATGGGCAGCAGGAGTGATTTTCAGGCAGCTTTCAAACCGCACCTGTCTCGCCTACCACGGACGAAATGAAGGTTTTGCCAGGGTTGCCCGGTTTCAGACTTGAGCTCATAAGGTTATCCTCAGTAGTTTCTGACTACCTCAAGGAAACACACGGGACCCACAGGGCTCTTCCCTGGAGACCCTTTGGGCACAGGGACCTCTGCATAGGATGAAATGGGTAAGTATTTCAGTACCTTAGGTAGGCTTCGAGGACCATGGCTGTTGCACATACAACAGTGGAAGTGTGAAAAATATACTGGTCTTCAGGCTGGATGCAAAAGTTAGCTTTCGCCTCTGTGAGAGTGCCATCCTGTGTCCCAGACTGAATCACAAGCACATTGTGCAGTAACAGTGCAGTTCTGTTTCAGTCACTGAGGACGATCCACTTGCAAAGAGAATCTGCCAGGCGCTGCTTTCGCGAGGCCTTCTGACGACTGGAACACTCTGCCTAGGCATCCCAGAAAGGAGTACGTTGCCCTTGCTATGAATGTGAAGACTGCTCCAGGGGACCTACTTTGCCTAGGCTTCCTCAGAAGCCAGCGACCGCTCTTGTAGCACACAGTGGTCATCACGAGAGATTGGTGCACGATACACTGCCCTATGTGTTCCCAGGGGCATAGCAGAGTTAAGGCACTCCTTTTCAGAGTATGGCTTCGTGGCTACCACTGCACACTCAACTCTGCTGATGTGAAACACTGGACTTTACCTTGTAGACTTAGGTCACCTTTCATTTGTATGGAGCTGAATCTGCAGTGCCGTGGGATGAGTTTCTAGAAAGCAATTGCCAGCACATTATTGCCATTGAGAGAACGCAGCCTTGGCCCAAAGCCACATTCCTGCAGTGAAGAGAAGATGAGCCGCCAAGGCTGTTCAGGCAGCCTTGAAGCCCAAAGCAAGTGACTTCCATTCCAGGAGAATAAAAGGCTCCCATCGGTGTCCCACTTTCAAGCTTGATGACACAGCATGTTATCTGAAGATTAAGCCTAGCTATGTAGTACTAGGGAAAGACTGCCTCCTTCTGCTAAGAAAGGTTTTCACGTGGGGAGTGCTGTACGTGCAGAAGAGCATTCCCCCGCCGGGCAAAAGTTAGGCCTTGGTGAATCTGGATGGTCCCAGAAGTCCAGCATTGTCACAGAAAAAGCTGTTCGTTGTTTTCAGGCTGGAACTAAACATCTAGCATCCGACTGCCGTAGGGAGACGTATTTGGGAGCCCACAGGTTTCACTGGTGAGGCACAGTGGTGTTTCTCCGAAGAATCCAAATGCCTCCCTGGCTACGCCAGCATGGAATGTAAGGCTGCTTGGAACGGCGTTCCTGAGGCCGTTTGAATGCTGTACAAACGAGAGCTGTCGAGCAATCCGGGCAGATCTTTGCCATTACCGCTGCACGATCACAGCCTGTAAGCCAACGAACCCAGTTGCTTCCTGGGACTCAAACGCAGCTGAAGACTAGGATAGCATTCAGTGCCCTTTCACAGATGTTACAACGAAGGTGAGTGCACAATGAATCGTGAAATACGTAACAGTGTGGCAGCCTTCCTTTAACACATGCTTCTTCGCTCCTAGGGCATAGCTAAGCTGACTAAGGGAGAAATCTGGACTTTTACTTGAGCCCAGGGGTGCCAGTTCTTTGCCGCCAAGCTCCAGTATGCTCTTGGAGGAACTCCCAGGAAGGAACCGAGACCAGCATGCCTCATACGATGACACTCAAGTTCTTTCGTGATGCCGTCAGGCAACAAAGAAAAGATGGGCAGCAGGAGTGATTTTCAGGCAGCTTTCAAACCGCACCTGTCTCGCCTACCACGGACGAAATGAAGGTTTTGCCAGGGTTGCCCGGTTTCAGACTTGAGCTCATAAGGTTATCCTCAGTAGTTTCTGACTACCTCAAGGAAACACACGGGACCCACAGGGCTCTTCCCTGGAGACCCTTTGGGCACAGGGACCTCTGCATAGGATGAAATGGGTAAGTATTTCAGTACCTTAGGTAGGCTTCGAGGACCATGGCTGTTGCACATACAACAGTGGAAGTGTGAAAAATATACTGGTCTTCAGGCTGGATGCAAAAGTTAGCTTTCGCCTCTGTGAGAGTGCCATCCTGTGTCCCAGACTGAATCACAAGCACATTGTGCAGTAACAGTGCAGTTCTGTTTCAGTCACTGAGGACGATCCACTTGCAAAGAGAATCTGCCAGGCGCTGCTTTCGCGAGGCCTTCTGACGACTGGAACACTCTGCCTAGGCATCCCAGAAAGGAGTACGTTGCCCTTGCTATGAATGTGAAGACTGCTCCAGGGGACCTACTTTGCCTAGGCTTCCTCAGAAGCCAGCGACCGCTCTTGTAGCACACAGTGGTCATCACGAGAGATTGGTGCACGATACACTGCCCTATGTGTTCCCAGGGGCATAGCAGAGTTAAGGCACTCCTTTTCAGAGTATGGCTTCGTGGCTACCACTGCACACTCAACTCTGCTGATGTGAAACACTGGACTTTACCTTGTAGACTTAGGTCACCTTTCATTTGTATGGAGCTGAATCTGCAGTGCCGTGGGATGAGTTTCTAGAAAGCAATTGCCAGCACATTATTGCCATTGAGAGAACGCAGCCTTGGCCCAAAGCCACATTCCTGCAGTGAAGAGAAGATGAGCCGCCAAGGCTGTTCAGGCAGCCTTGAAGCCCAAAGCAAGTGACTTCCATTCCAGGAGAATAAAAGGCTCCCATCGGTGTCCCACTTTCAAGCTTGATGACACAGCATGTTATCTGAAGATTAAGCCTAGCTATGTAGTACTAGGGAAAGACTGCCTCCTTCTGCTAAGAAAGGTTTTCACGTGGGGAGTGCTGTACGTGCAGAAGAGCATTCCCCCGCCGGGCAAAAGTTAGGCCTTGGTGAATCTGGATGGTCCCAGAAGTCCAGCATTGTCACAGAAAAAGCTGTTCGTTGTTTTCAGGCTGGAACTAAACATCTAGCATCCGACTGCCGTAGGGAGACGTATTTGGGAGCCCACAGGTTTCACTGGTGAGGCACAGTGGTGTTTCTCCGAAGAATCCAAATGCCTCCCTGGCTACGCCAGCATGGAATGTAAGGCTGCTTGGAACGGCGTTCCTGAGGCCGTTTGAATGCTGTATGAACGAGAGCTGTGGAGCAATCCGGGCAGGGCTTTGCCATTACCGCTGCACTTTCACAGCCTTAAAGCCAGCGAACCCAGTTGCTTCCTGGGACTCAAACACAGCAGAAGATTTGGACGGCATTCAGTGCCCTTTCACAGATGTTACAACGAAGGTGAGTGCACAATGAGTCGTGAAATACCAAACAGTGTTGCAGCCTTCCTCTATCACATGCTTCTTCGCTCCTAGGGCATAGCTAAGCTGACTATGGGAGAAATCTGGACTTTTACTTGAGCACAGGGGTGTCAGTTCTTTGCCGGCAAGCTCCAGTGTGCTCCTGGAGGAGCTCCCAGCAAGGAACCGAGACCAGCATGCCTCAAACGATTACACTCAAGTTCTTTCGTGATGCCGTCAGGAAGCAAAGAGAAGATGGGCAGCAGGAGTGATTTTTCTGGCAGCTTTCAAACCGCACCTGTCTCGCCTACCCCCGACGAAATGAAGGTTTTGCCAGGGTTGCCCGGTTTCAAACTTGAGCTCATAAGGTTATCCTCAGTAGTTTCTGACTACCTCAAGGAAACACACGGGACCCACAGGGCTCTTCTCTGGAGACCCTTTGGGCTCAGGGGCCTCTGCATTGGATGAAATGGGTAAGTATTTCAGGACCTTAGGTAGGCCTCGGTGAGCATGGCTGTTGCACATACTTAACAGGGTGAAGTGTGAAAAATGTACTGGTCTTCAGGCTGGATGCAAAGGTTAGCTTTCGCCTCTGTGAGATTGCTATCCTGTGTCCCAGACTGAATCACAAGCACGTTGTGCAGTAACAGTGCAGTTCTGTTTCAGTCACTGAGGACGATCCACTTGCAAAGAGAATCTGCCAGGCGCTGCTTTCGCGAGGCCTTTTGACGACTGGAACACTCTGCCTAGGCATCCCAGAAAGGAGTACGTTGCCCTTGCTATGAATGTGAAGAGTGCTCCCGGGGACCTACTTCGCCTAGGGTTCCTCAGAAGCCAGCGACCGCTCTTGTAGCACACAGTGGTCATCACGAGAGATTGGTGCACGATACACTGCCCTATGTGTTCCCAGGGGCATAGCAGAGTTAAGGCACTCCTTTTCAGAGTATGGCTTCGTGGCTACCACCGCACACTCAACTCTGCTGATGTGAAACACTGGACTTTACCTTGTAGACTTAGGTCACCTTTCATTTGTATGGAGCTGAATCTGCAGTGCCGTGGGATGAGTTTCTAGAAAGCAATTGCCAGCACATTATTGCCATTGAGAGAACGCAGCCTTGGCCCACAGCCACATTCCTGCAGTGAAGAGAAGATGAGCCGCTAAGGCTGTTCAGGCAGCCTTGAAGCCCAAAGCAAGTGACTTCCATTCCAGGAGAATAAAAGGCTCCCATCGGTGTCCCACTTTCAAGCTTGATGACACAGCATGTTATCTGAAGATTAAGCCTAGCTATGTAGTACTAGGGAAAGACTGCCTCCTTCTGCTAAGAAAGGTTTTCACGTGGGGAGTGCTGTACGTGCAGAAGAGCATTCCCCCGCCGGGCAAAAGTTAGGCCTTGGTGAATCTGGATGGTCCCAGAAGTCCAGCATTGTCACAGAAAAAGCTGTTCGTTGTTTTCAGGCTGGAACTAAACATCTAGCATCCGACTGCCGTAGGGAGACGTATTTGGGAGCCCACAGGTTTCACTGGTGAGGCACAGTGGTGTTTCTCCGAAGAATCCAAATGCCTCCCTGGCTACGCCAGCATGGAATGTAAGGCTGCTTGGAACGGCGTTCCTGAGGCCGTTTGAATGCTGTATGAACGAGAGCTGTGGAGCAATCCGGGCAGGGCTTTGCCATTACCGCTGCACTTTCACAGCCTTAAAGCCAGCGAACCCAGTTGCTTCCTGGGACTCAAACACAGCAGAAGATTTGGACGGCATTCAGTGCCCTTTCACAGATGTTACAACGAAGGTGAGTGCACAATGAGTCGTGAAATACCAAACAGTGTTGCAGCCTTCCTCTATCACATGCTTCTTCGCTCCTAGGGCATAGCTAAGCTGACTATGGGAGAAATCTGGACTTTTACTTGAGCACAGGGGTGTCAGTTCTTTGCCGGCAAGCTCCAGTGTGCTCCTGGAGGAGCTCCCAGCAAGGAACCGAGACCAGCATGCCTCAAACGATTACACTCAAGTTCTTTCGTGATGCCGTCAGGAAGCAAAGAGAAGATGGGCAGCAGGAGTGATTTTTCTGGCAGCTTTCAAACCGCACCTGTCTCGCCTACCCCCGACGAAATGAAGGTTTTGCCAGGGTTGCCCGGTTTCAAACTTGAGCTCATAAGGTTATCCTCAGTAGTTTCTGACTACCTCAAGGAAACACACGGGACCCACAGGGCTCTTCTCTGGAGACCCTTTGGGCTCAGGGGCCTCTGCATTGGATGAAATGGGTAAGTATTTCAGGACCTTAGGTAGGCCTCGGTGAGCATGGCTGTTGCACATACTTAACAGGGTGAAGTGTGAAAAATGTACTGGTCTTCAGGCTGGATGCAAAGGTTAGCTTTCGCCTCTGTGAGATTGCTATCCTGTGTCCCAGACTGAATCACAAGCACGTTGTGCAGTAACAGTGCAGTTCTGTTTCAGTCACTGAGGACGATCCACTTGCAAAGAGAATCTGCCAGGCGCTGCTTTCGCGAGGCCTTTTGACGACTGGAACACTCTGCCTAGGCATCCCAGAAAGGAGTACGTTGCCCTTGCTATGAATGTGAAGAGTGCTCCCGGGGACCTACTTCGCCTAGGGTTCCTCAGAAGCCAACGACCGCTCTTGTAGCACACAGTGGTCATCACGAGAGATTGGTGCACGATACACTGCCCTATGTGTTCCCAGGGGCATAGCAGAGTTAAGGCACTCCTTTTCAGAGTATGGCTTCGTGGCTACCACCGCACACTCAACTCTGCTGATGTGAAACACTGGACTTTACCTTGTAGACTTAGGTCACCTTTCATTTGTATGGAGCTGAATCTGCAATGCCGTGGGATGAGTTTCTAGAAAGCAATTGCCAGCACATTATTGCCATTGAGAGAACGCAGCCTTGGCCCACAGCCACATTCCTGCAGTGAAGAGAAGATGAGCCGCTAAGGCTGTTCAGGCAGCCTTGAAGCCCAAAGCAAGTGACTTCCATTCCAGGAGAATAAAAGGCTCCCATCGGTGTCCCACTTTCAAGCTTGATGACACAGCATGTTATCTGAAGATTAAGCCTAGCTATGTAGTACTAGGGAAAGACTGCCTCCTTCTGCTAAGAAAGGTTTTCACGTGGGGAGTGCTGTACGTGCAGAAGAGCATTCCCCCGCCGGGCAAAAGTTAGGCCTTGGTGAATCTGGATGGTCCCAGAAGTCCAGCATTGTCACAGAAAAAGCTGTTCGTTGTTTTCAGGCTGGAACTAAACATCTAGCATCCGACTGCCGTAGGGAGACGTATTTGGGAGCCCACAGGTTTCACTGGTGAGGCACAGTGGTGTTTCTCCGAAGAATCCAAATGCCTCCCTGGCTACGCCAGCATGGAATGTAAGGCTGCTTGGAACGGCGTTCCTGAGGCCGTTTGAATGCTGTATGAACGAGAGCTGTCGAGCAATCCGGGCAGATCTTTGCCATTACCGCTGCACGATCACAGCCTGTAAGCCAACGAACCCAGTTGCTTCCTGGGACTCAAACGCAGCTGAAGACTAGGATAGCATTCAGTGCCCTTTCACAGATGTTACAACGAAGGTGAGTGCACAATGAATCGTGAAATACGTAACAGTGTGGCAGCCTTCCTTTAACACATGCTTCTTCGCTCCTAGGGCATAGCTAAGCTGACTAAGGGAGAAATCTGGACTTTTACTTGAGCCCAGGGGTGCCAGTTCTTTGCCGCCAAGCTCCAGTGTGCTCTTGGAGGAACTCCCAGGAAGGAACCGAGACCAGCATGCCTCATACGATGACACTCAAGTTCTTTCGTGATGCCGTCAGGCAACAAAGAAAAGATGGGCAGCAGGAGTGATTTTCAGGCAGCTTTCAAACCGCACCTGTCTCGCCTACCACGGACGAAATGAAGGTTTTGCCAGGGTTGCCCGGTTTCAGACTTGAGCTCATAAGGTTATCCTCAGTAGTTTCTGACTACCTCAAGGAAACACACGGGACCCACAGGGCTCTTCCCTGGAGACCCTTTGGGCACAGGGACCTCTGCATAGGATGAAATGGGTAAGTATTTCAGTACCTTAGGTAGGCTTCGAGGACCATGGCTGTTGCACATACAACAGTGGAAGTGTGAAAAATATACTGGTCTTCAGGCTGGATGCAAAAGTTAGCTTTCGCCTCTGTGAGAGTGCCATCCTGTGTCCCAGACTGAATCACAAGCACATTGTGCAGTAACAGTGCAGTTCTGTTTCAGTCACTGAGGACGATCCACTTGCAAAGAGAATCTGCCAGGCGCTGCTTTCGCGAGGCCTTCTGACGACTGGAACACTCTGCCTAGGCATCCCAGAAAGGAGTACGTTGCCCTTGCTATGAATGTGAAGACTGCTCCAGGGGACCTACTTTGCCTAGGCTTCCTCAGAAGCCAGCGACCGCTCTTGTAGCACACAGTGGTCATCACGAGAGATTGGTGCACGATACACTGCCCTATGTGTTCCCAGGGGCATAGCAGAGTTAAGGCACTCCTTTTCAGAGTATGGCTTCGTGGCTACCACTGCACACTCAACTCTGCTGATGTGAAACACTGGACTTTACCTTGTAGACTTAGGTCA
The DNA here is from genome assembly GCF_028023285.1 of Balaenoptera ricei. Lineage (NCBI taxonomy): Eukaryota > Metazoa > Chordata > Mammalia > Artiodactyla > Balaenopteridae > Balaenoptera > Balaenoptera ricei. The sequence continues at coordinate 32,042,612 of NC_082653.1, forward strand.
CCTTTCATTTGTATGGAGCTGAATCTGCAGTGCCGTGGGATGAGTTTCTAGAAAGCAATTGCCAGCACATTATTGCCATTGAGAGAACGCAGCCTTGGCCCAAAGCCACATTCCTGCAGTGAAGAGAAGATGAGCCGCTAAGGCTGTTCAGGCAGCCTTGAAGCCCAAAGCAAGTGACTTCCATTCCAGGAGAATAAAAGGCTCCCATCGGTGTCCCACTTTCAAGCTTGATGACACAGCATGTTATCTGAAGATTAAGCCTAGCTATGTAGTACTAGGGAAAGACTGCCTCCTTCTGCTAAGAAAGGTTTTCACGTGGGGAGTGCTGTACGTGCAGAAGAGCATTCCCCCGCCGGGCAAAAGTTAGGCCTTGGTGAATCTGGATGGTCCCAGAAGTCCAGCATTGTCACAGAAAAAGCTGTTCGTTGTTTTCAGGCTGGAACTAAACATCTAGCATCCGACTGCCGTAGGGAGACGTATTTGGGAGCCCACAGGTTTCACTGGTGAGGCACAGTGGTGTTTCTCCGAAGAATCCAAATGCCTCCCTGGCTACGCCAGCATGGAATGTAAGGCTGCTTGGAACGGCGTTCCTGAGGCCGTTTGAATGCTGTATGAACGAGAGCTGTGGAGCAATCCGGGCAGGGCTTTGCCATTACCGCTGCACTTTCACAGCCTTAAAGCCAGCGAACCCAGTTGCTTCCTGGGACTCAAACACAGCAGAAGATTTGGACGGCATTCAGTGCCCTTTCACAGATGTTACAACGAAGGTGAGTGCACAATGAGTCGTGAAATACCAAACAGTGTTGCAGCCTTCCTCTATCACATGCTTCTTCGCTCCTAGGGCATAGCTAAGCTGACTATGGGAGAAATCTGGACTTTTACTTGAGCACAGGGGTGTCAGTTCTTTGCCGGCAAGCTCCAGTGTGCTCCTGGAGGAGCTCCCAGCAAGGAACCGAGACCAGCATGCCTCAAACGATTACACTCAAGTTCTTTCGTGATGCCGTCAGGAAGCAAAGAGAAGATGGGCAGCAGGAGTGATTTTTCTGGCAGCTTTCAAACCGCACCTGTCTCGCCTACCCCTGACGAAATGAAGGTTTTGCCAGGGTTGCCCGGTTTCAAACTTGAGCTCATAAGGTTATCCTCAGTAGTTTCTGACTACCTCAAGGAAACACACGGGACCCACAGGGCTCTTCTCTGGAGACCCTTTGGGCTCAGGGGCCTCTGCATTGGATGAAATGGGTAAGTATTTCAGGACCTTAGGTAGGCCTCGGTGAGCATGGCTGTTGCACATACTTAACAGTGTGAAGTGTGAAAAATGTACTGGTCTTCAGGCTGGATGCAAAGGTTAGCTTTCGCCTCTGTGAGATTGCTATCCTGTGTCCCAGACTGAATCACAAGCACGTTGTGCAGTAACAGTGCAGTTCTGTTTCAGTCACTGAGGACGATCCACTTGCAAAGAGAATCTGCCAGGCGCTGCTTTCGCGAGGCCTTTTGACGACGGGAACACTCTGCCTAGGCATCCCAGAAAGGAGTACGTTGCCCTTGCTATGAATGTGAAGAGTGCTCCCGGGGACCTACTTCGCCTAGGGTTCCTCAGAAGCCAGCGACCGCTCTTGTAGCACACAGTGGTCATCACGAGAGATTGGTGCACGATACACTGCCCTATGTGTTCCCAGGGGCATAGCAGAGTTAAGGCACTCCTTTTCAGAGTATGGCTTCGTGGCTACCACCGCACACTCAACTCTGCTGATGTGAAACACTGGACTTTACCTTGTAGACTTAGGTCACCTTTCATTTGTATGGAGCTGAATCTGCAGTGCCGTGGGATGAGTTTCTAGAAAGCAATTGCCAGCACATTATTGCCATTGAGAGAACGCAGCCTTGGCCCACAGCCACATTCCTGCAGTGAAGAGAAGATGAGCCGCTAAGGCTGTTCAGGCAGCCTTGAAGCCCAAAGCAAGTGACTTCCATTCCAGGAGAATAAAAGGCTCCCATCGGTGTCCCACTTTCAAGCTTGATGACACAGCATGTTATCTGAAGATTAAGCCTAGCTATGTAGTACTAGGGAAAGACTGCCTCCTTCTGCTAAGAAAGGTTTTCACGTGGGGAGTGCTGTACGTGCAGAAGAGCATTCCCCCGCCGGGCAAAAGTTAGGCCTTGGTGAATCTGGATGGTCCCAGAAGTCCAGCATTGTCACAGAAAAAGCTGTTCGTTGTTTTCAGGCTGGAACTAAACATCTAGCATCCGACTGCCGTAGGGAGACGTATTTGGGAGCCCACAGGTTTCACTGGTGAGGCACAGTGGTGTTTCTCCGAAGAATCCAAATGCCTCCCTGGCTACGCCAGCATGGAATGTAAGGCTGCTTGGAACGGCGTTCCTGAGGCCGTTTGAATGCTGTACAAACGAGAGCTGTCGAGCAATCCGGGCAGATCTTTGCCATTACCGCTGCACGATCACAGCCTGTAAGCCAACGAACCCAGTTGCTTCCTGGGACTCAAACGCAGCTGAAGACTAGGATAGCATTCAGTGCCCTTTCACAGATGTTACAACGAAGGTGAGTGCACAATGAATCGTGAAATACGTAACAGTGTGGCAGCCTTCCTTTAACACATGCTTCTTCGCTCCTAGGGCATAGCTAAGCTGACTAAGGGAGAAATCTGGACTTTTACTTGAGCCCAGGGGTGCCAGTTCTTTGCCGCCAAGCTCCAGTGTGCTCTTGGAGGAACTCCCAGGAAGGAACCGAGCCCAGCATGCCTCATACGATTACACTCAAGTTCTTTCGTGATGCCGTCAGGCAGCAAAGAGAAGATGGGCAGCAGGAGTGATTTTTCTGGCAGCTTTCAAACCGCACCTGTCTCGCCTACCCCCGACGAAATGAAGGTTTTGCCAGGGTTGCCCGGTTTCAAACTTGAGCTCATAAGGTTATCCTCAGTAGTTTCTGACTACCTCAAGGAAACACACGGGACCCACAGGGCTCTTCTCTGGAGACCCTTTGGGCTCAGGGGCCTCTGCATTGGATGAAATGGGTAAGTATTTCAGGACCTTAGGTAGGCCTCGGTGAGCATGGCTGTTGCACATACTTAACAGTGTGAAGTGTGAAAAATGTACTGGTCTTCAGGCTGGATGCAAAGGTTAGCTTTCGCCTCTGTGAGATTGCTATCCTGTGTCCCAGACTGAATCACAAGCACGTTGTGCAGTAACAGTGCAGTTCTGTTTCAGTCACTGAGGACGATCCACTTGCAAAGAGAATCTGCCAGGCGCTGCTTTCGCGAGGCCTTCTGACGACTGGAACACTCTGCCTAGGCATCCCAGAAAGGAGTACGTTGCCCTTGCTATGAATGTGAAGAGTGCTCCCGGGGACCTACTTCGCCTAGGGTTCCTCAGAAGCCAGCGACCGCTCTTGTAGCACACAGTGGTCATCACGAGAGATTGGTGCACGATACACTGCCCTATGTGTTCCCAGGGGTATAGCAGAGTTAAGGCACTCCTTTTCAGAGTATGGCTTCGTGGCTACCACTGCACACTCAACTCTGCTGATGTGAAACACTGGACTTTACCTTGTAGACTTAGGTCACCTTTCATTTGTATGGAGCTGAATCTGCAGTGCCGTGGGATGAGTTTCTAGAAAGCAATTGCCAGCACATTATTGCCATTGAGAGAACGCAGCCTTGGCCCAAAGCCACATTCCTGCAGTGAAGAGAAGATGAGCCGCTAAGGCTGTTCAGGCAGCCTTGAAGCCCAAAGCAAGTGACTTCCATTCCAGGAGAATAAAAGGCTCCCATCGGTGTCCCACTTTCAAGCTTGATGACACAGCATGTTATCTGAAGATTAAGCCTAGCTATGTAGTACTAGGGAAAGACTGCCTCCTTCTGCTAAGAAAGGTTTTCACGTGGGGAGTGCTGTACGTGCAGAAGAGCATTCCCCCGCCGGGCAAAAGTTAGGCCTTGGTGAATCTGGATGGTCCCAGAAGTCCAGCATTGTCACAGAAAAAGCTGTTCGTTGTTTTCAGGCTGGAACTAAACATCTAGCATCCGACTGCCGTAGGGAGACGTATTTGGGAGCCCACAGGTTTCACTGGTGAGGCACAGTGGTGTTTCTCCGAAGAATCCAAATGCCTCCCTGGCTACGCCAGCATGGAATGTAAGGCTGCTTGGAACGGCGTTCCTGAGGCCGTTTGAATGCTGTACAAACGAGAGCTGTCGAGCAATCCGGGCAGATCTTTGCCATTACCGCTGCACGATCACAGCCTGTAAGCCAACGAACCCAGTTGCTTCCTGGGACTCAAACGCAGCTGAAGACTAGGATAGCATTCAGTGCCCTTTCACAGATGTTACAACGAAGGTGAGTGCACAATGAATTGTGAAATACGTAACAGTGTGGCAGCCTTCCTTTAACACATGCTTTTTCGCTCCTAGGGCATAGCTAAGCTGACTAAGGGAGAAATCTGGACTTTTACTTGAGCCCAGGGGTGCCAGTTCTTTGCCGCCAAGCTCCAGTGTGCTCTTGGAGGAACTCCCAGGAAGGAACCGAGACCAGCATGCCTCATACGATGACACTCAAGTTCTTTCGTGATGCCGTCAGGCAACAAAGAAAAGATGGGCAGCAGGAGTGATTTTCAGGCAGCTTTCAAACCGCACCTGTCTCGCCTACCACGGACGAAATGAAGGTTTTGCCAGGGTTGCCCGGTTTCAGACTTGAGCTCATAAGGTTATCCTCAGTAGTTTCTGACTACCTCAAGGAAACACACGGGACCCACAGGGCTCTTCCCTGGAGACCCTTTGGGCACAGGGACCTCTGCATAGGATGAAATGGGTAAGTATTTCAGTACCTTAGGTAGGCTTCGAGGACCATGGCTGTTGCACATACAACAGTGGAAGTGTGAAAAATATACTGGTCTTCAGGCTGGATGCAAAAGTTAGCTTTCGCCTCTGTGAGAGTGCCATCCTGTGTCCCAGACTGAATCACAAGCACATTGTGCAGTAACAGTGCAGTTCTGTTTCAGTCACTGAGGACGATCCACTTGCAAAGAGAATCTGCCAGGCGCTGCTTTCGCGAGGCCTTCTGACGACTGGAACACTCTGCCTAGGCATCCCAGAAAGGAGTACGTTGCCCTTGCTATGAATGTGAAGACTGCTCCAGGGGACCTACTTTGCCTAGGCTTCCTCAGAAGCCAGCGACCGCTCTTGTAGCACACAGTGGTCATCACGAGAGATTGGTGCACGATACACTGCCCTATGTGTTCCCAGGGGCATAGCAGAGTTAAGGCACTCCTTTTCAGAGTATGGCTTCGTGGCTACCACTGCACACTCAACTCTGCTGATGTGAAACACTGGACTTTACCTTGTAGACTTAGGTCACCTTTCATTTGTATGGAGCTGAATCTGCAGTGCCGTGGGATGAGTTTCTAGAAAGCAATTGCCAGCACATTATTGCCATTGAGAGAACGCAGCCTTGGCCCAAAGCCACATTCCTGCAGTGAAGAGAAGATGAGCCGCCAAGGCTGTTCAGGCAGCCTTGAAGCCCAAAGCAAGTGACTTCCATTCCAGGAGAATAAAAGGCTCCCATCGGTGTCCCACTTTCAAGCTTGATGACACAGCATGTTATCTGAAGATTAAGCCTAGCTATGTAGTACTAGGGAAAGACTGCCTCCTTCTGCTAAGAAAGGTTTTCACGTGGGGAGTGCTGTACGTGCAGAAGAGCATTCCCCCGCCGGGCAAAAGTTAGGCCTTGGTGAATCTGGATGGTCCCAGAAGTCCAGCATTGTCACAGAAAAAGCTGTTCGTTGTTTTCAGGCTGGAACTAAACATCTAGCATCCGACTGCCGTAGGGAGACGTATTTGGGAGCCCACAGGTTTCACTGGTGAGGCACAGTGGTGTTTCTCCGAAGAATCCAAATGCCTCCCTGGCTACGCCAGCATGGAATGTAAGGCTGCTTGGAACGGCGTTCCTGAGGCCGTTTGAATGCTGTACAAACGAGAGCTGTCGAGCAATCCGGGCAGATCTTTGCCATTACCGCTGCACGATCACAGCCTGTAAGCCAACGAACCCAGTTGCTTCCTGGGACTCAAACGCAGCTGAAGACTAGGATAGCATTCAGTGCCCTTTCACAGATGTTACAACGAAGGTGAGTGCACAATGAATTGTGAAATACGTAACAGTGTGGCAGCCTTCCTTTAACACATGCTTTTTCGCTCCTAGGGCATAGCTAAGCTGACTAAGGGAGAAATCTGGACTTTTACTTGAGCCCAGGGGTGCCAGTTCTTTGCCGCCAAGCTCCAGTGTGCTCTTGGAGGAACTCCCAGGAAGGAACCGAGACCAGCATGCCTCATACGATGACACTCAAGTTCTTTCGTGATGCCGTCAGGCAACAAAGAAAAGATGGGCAGCAGGAGTGATTTTCAGGCAGCTTTCAAACCGCACCTGTCTCGCCTACCACGGACGAAATGAAGGTTTTGCCAGGGTTGCCCGGTTTCAGACTTGAGCTCATAAGGTTATCCTCAGTAGTTTCTGACTACCTCAAGGAAACACACGGGACCCACAGGGCTCTTCCCTGGAGACCCTTTGGGCACAGGGACCTCTGCATAGGATGAAATGGGTAAGTATTTCAGTACCTTAGGTAGGCTTCGAGGACCATGGCTGTTGCACATACAACAGTGGAAGTGTGAAAAATATACTGGTCTTCAGGCTGGATGCAAAAGTTAGCTTTCGCCTCTGTGAGAGTGCCATCCTGTGTCCCAGACTGAATCACAAGCACATTGTGCAGTAACAGTGCAGTTCTGTTTCAGTCACTGAGGACGATCCACTTGCAAAGAGAATCTGCCAGGCGCTGCTTTCGCGAGGCCTTCTGACGACTGGAACACTCTGCCTAGGCATCCCAGAAAGGAGTACGTTGCCCTTGCTATGAATGTGAAGACTGCTCCAGGGGACCTACTTTGCCTAGGCTTCCTCAGAAGCCAGCGACCGCTCTTGTAGCACACAGTGGTCATCACGAGAGATTGGTGCACGATACACTGCCCTATGTGTTCCCAGGGGCATAGCAGAGTTAAGGCACTCCTTTTCAGAGTATGGCTTCGTGGCTACCACTGCACACTCAACTCTGCTGATGTGAAACACTGGACTTTACCTTGTAGACTTAGGTCACCTTTCATTTGTATGGAGCTGAATCTGCAGTGCCGTGGGATGAGTTTCTAGAAAGCAATTGCCAGCACATTATTGCCATTGAGAGAACGCAGCCTTGGCCCAAAGCCACATTCCTGCAGTGAAGAGAAGATGAGCCGCCAAGGCTGTTCAGGCAGCCTTGAAGCCCAAAGCAAGTGACTTCCATTCCAGGAGAATAAAAGGCTCCCATCGGTGTCCCACTTTCAAGCTTGATGACACAGCATGTTATCTGAAGATTAAGCCTAGCTATGTAGTACTAGGGAAAGACTGCCTCCTTCTGCTAAGAAAGGTTTTCACGTGGGGAGTGCTGTACGTGCAGAAGAGCATTCCCCCGCCGGGCAAAAGTTAGGCCTTGGTGAATCTGGATGGTCCCAGAAGTCCAGCATTGTCACAGAAAAAGCTGTTCGTTGTTTTCAGGCTGGAACTAAACATCTAGCATCCGACTGCCGTAGGGAGACGTATTTGGGAGCCCACAGGTTTCACTGGTGAGGCACAGTGGTGTTTCTCCGAAGAATCCAAATGCCTCCCTGGCTACGCCAGCATGGAATGTAAGGCTGCTTGGAACGGCGTTCCTGAGGCCGTTTGAATGCTGTATGAACGAGAGCTGTGGAGCAATCCGGGCAGGGCTTTGCCATTACCGCTGCACTTTCACAGCCTTAAAGCCAGCGAACCCAGTTGCTTCCTGGGACTCAAACACAGCAGAAGATTTGGACGGCATTCAGTGCCCTTTCACAGATGTTACAACGAAGGTGAGTGCACAATGAGTCGTGAAATACCAAACAGTGTTGCAGCCTTCCTCTATCACATGCTTCTTCGCTCCTAGGGCATAGCTAAGCTGACTATGGGAGAAATCTGGACTTTTACTTGAGCACAGGGGTGTCAGTTCTTTGCCGGCAAGCTCCAGTGTGCTCCTGGAGGAGCTCCCAGCAAGGAACCGAGACCAGCATGCCTCATACGATTACACTCAAGTTCTTTCGTGATGCCGTCAGGCAGCAAAGAGAAGATGGGCAGCAGGAGTGATTTTTCTGGCAGCTTTCAAACCGCACCTGTCTCGCCTACCCCCGACGAAATGAAGGTTTTGCCAGGGTTGCCCGGTTTCAAACTTGAGCTCATAAGGTTATCCTCAGTAGTTTCTGACTACCTCAAGGAAACACACGGGACCCACAGGGCTCTTCTCTGGAGACCCTTTGGGCTCAGGGGCCTCTGCATTGGATGAAATGGGTAAGTATTTCAGGACCTTAGGTAGGCCTCGGTGAGCATGGCTGTTGCACATACTTAACAGTGTGAAGTGTGAAAAATGTACTGGTCTTCAGGCTGGATGCAAAGGTTAGCTTTCGCCTCTGTGAGATTGCTATCCTGTGTCCCAGACTGAATCACAAGCACGTTGTGCAGTAACAGTGCAGTTCTGTTTCAGTCACTGAGGACGATCCACTTGCAAAGAGAATCTGCCAGGCGCTGCTTTCGCGAGGCCTTCTGACGACTGGAACACTCTGCCTAGGCATCCCAGAAAGGAGTACGTTGCCCTTGCTATGAATGTGAAGAGTGCTCCCGGGGACCTACTTCGCCTAGGGTTCCTCAGAAGCCAGCGACCGCTCTTGTAGCACACAGTGGTCATCACGAGAGATTGGTGCACGATACACTGCCCTATGTGTTCCCAGGGGTATAGCAGAGTTAAGGCACTCCTTTTCAGAGTATGGCTTCGTGGCTACCACTGCACACTCAACTCTGCTGATGTGAAACACTGGACTTTACCTTGTAGACTTAGGTCACCTTTCATTTGTATGGAGCTGAATCTGCAGTGCCGTGGGATGAGTTTCTAGAAAGCAATTGCCAGCACATTATTGCCATTGAGAGAACGCAGCCTTGGCCCACAGCCACATTCCTGCAGTGAAGAGAAGATGAGCCGCTAAGGCTGTTCAGGCAGCCTTGAAGCCCAAAGCAAGTGACTTCCATTCCAGGAGAATAAAAGGCTCCCATCGGTGTCCCACTTTCAAGCTTGATGACACAGCATGTTATCTGAAGATTAAGCCTAGCTATGTAGTACTAGGGAAAGACTGCCTCCTTCTGCTAAGAAAGGTTTTCACGTGGGGAGTGCTGTACGTGCAGAAGAGCATTCCCCCGCCGGGCAAAAGTTAGGCCTTGGTGAATCTGGATGGTCCCAGAAGTCCAGCATTGTCACAGAAAAAGCTGTTCGTTGTTTTCAGGCTGGAACTAAACATCTAGCATCCGACTGCCGTAGGGAGACGTATTTGGGAGCCCACAGGTTTCACTGGTGAGGCACAGTGGTGTTTCTCCGAAGAATCCAAATGCCTCCCTGGCTACGCCAGCATGGAATGTAAGGCTGCTTGGAACGGCGTTCCTGAGGCCGTTTGAATGCTGTACAAACGAGAGCTGTCGAGCAATCCGGGCAGATCTTTGCCATTACCGCTGCACGATCACAGCCTGTAAGCCAACGAACCCAGTTGCTTCCTGGGACTCAAACGCAGCTGAAGACTAGGATAGCATTCAGTGCCCTTTCACAGATGTTACAACGAAGGTGAGTGCACAATGAATTGTGAAATACGTAACAGTGTGGCAGCCTTCCTTTAACACATGCTTTTTCGCTCCTAGGGCATAGCTAAGCTGACTAAGGGAGAAATCTGGACTTTTACTTGAGCCCAGGGGTGCCAGTTCTTTGCCGCCAAGCTCCAGTGTGCTCTTGGAGGAACTCCCAGGAAGGAACCGAGACCAGCATGCCTCATACGATGACACTCAAGTTCTTTCGTGATGCCGTCAGGCAACAAAGAAAAGATGGGCAGCAGGAGTGATTTTCAGGCAGCTTTCAAACCGCACCTGTCTCGCCTACCACGGACGAAATGAAGGTTTTGCCAGGGTTGCCCGGTTTCAGACTTGAGCTCATAAGGTTATCCTCAGTAGTTTCTGACTACCTCAAGGAAACACACGGGACCCACAGGGCTCTTCCCTGGAGACCCTTTGGGCACAGGGACCTCTGCATAGGATGAAATGGGTAAGTATTTCAGTACCTTAGGTAGGCTTCGAGGACCATGGCTGTTGCACATACAACAGTGGAAGTGTGAAAAATATACTGGTCTTCAGGCTGGATGCAAAAGTTAGCTTTCGCCTCTGTGAGAGTGCCATCCTGTGTCCCAGACTGAATCACAAGCACATTGTGCAGTAACAGTGCAGTTCTGTTTCAGTCACTGAGGACGATCCACTTGCAAAGAGAATCTGCCAGGCGCTGCTTTCGCGAGGCCTTCTGACGACTGGAACACTCTGCCTAGGCATCCCAGAAAGGAGTACGTTGCCCTTGCTATGAATGTGAAGACTGCTCCAGGGGACCTACTTTGCCTAGGCTTCCTCAGAAGCCAGCGACCGCTCTTGTAGCACACAGTGGTCATCACGAGAGATTGGTGCACGATACACTGCCCTATGTGTTCCCAGGGGCATAGCAGAGTTAAGGCACTCCTTTTCAGAGTATGGCTTCGTGGCTACCACTGCACACTCAACTCTGCTGATGTGAAACACTGGACTTTACCTTGTAGACTTAGGTCACCTTTCATTTGTATGGAGCTGAATCTGCAGTGCCGTGGGATGAGTTTCTAGAAAGCAATTGCCAGCACATTATTGCCATTGAGAGAACGCAGCCTTGGCCCAAAGCCACATTCCTGCAGTGAAGAGAAGATGAGCCGCTAAGGCTGTTCAGGCAGCCTTGAAGCCCAAAGCAAGTGACTTCCATTCCAGGAGAATAAAAGGCTCCCATCGGTGTCCCACTTTCAAGCTTGATGACACAGCATGTTATCTGAAGATTAAGCCTAGCTATGTAGTACTAGGGAAAGACTGCCTCCTTCTGCTAAGAAAGGTTTTCACGTGGGGAGTGCTGTACGTGCAGAAGAGCATTCCCCCGCCGGGCAAAAGTTAGGCCTTGGTGAATCTGGATGGTCCCAGAAGTCCAGCATTGTCACAGAAAAAGCTGTTCGTTGTTTTCAGGCTGGAACTAAACATCTAGCATCCGACTGCCGTAGGGAGACGTATTTGGGAGCCCACAGGTTTCACTGGTGAGGCACAGTGGTGTTTCTCCGAAGAATCCAAATGCCTCCCTGGCTACGCCAGCATGGAATGTAAGGCTGCTTGGAACGGCGTTCCTGAGGCCGTTTGAATGCTGTATGAACGAGAGCTGTGGAGCAATCCGGGCAGGGCTTTGCCATTACCGCTGCACTTTCACAGCCTTAAAGCCAGCGAACCCAGTTGCTTCCTGGGACTCAAACACAGCAGAAGATTTGGACGGCATTCAGTGCCCTTTCACAGATGTTACAACGAAGGTGAGTGCACAATGAGTCGTGAAATACCAAACAGTGTTGCAGCCTTCCTCTATCACATGCTTCTTCGCTCCTAGGGCATAGCTAAGCTGACTATGGGAGAAATCTGGACTTTTACTTGAGCACAGGGGTGTCAGTTCTTTGCCGGCAAGCTCCAGTGTGCTCCTGGAGGAGCTCCCAGCAAGGAACCGAGACCAGCATGCCTCAAACGATTACACTCAAGTTCTTTCGTGATGCCGTCAGGAAGCAAAGAGAAGATGGGCAGCAGGAGTGATTTTTCTGGCAGCTTTCAAACCGCACCTGTCTCGCCTACCCCCGACGAAATGAAGGTTTTGCCAGGGTTGCCCGGTTTCAAACTTGAGCTCATAAGGTTATCCTCAGTAGTTTCTGACTACCTCAAGGAAACACACGGGACACACAGGGCTCTTCTCTGGAGACCCTTTGGGCTCTGGGGCCTCTGCATTGGCTGAAATGGGTAAGTATTTCAGGACCTTAGGTAGGCCTCGGTGAGCATGGCTGTGGCACATACTTAACAGTGTGAAGTGTGAAAAATGTACTGGTCTTCAGGCTGGATGCAAAGGTTAGCTTTCGCCTCTGTGAGATTGCTATCCTGTGTCCCAGACTGAATCACAAGCACATTGTGCAGTAACAGTGCAGTTCTGTTTCAGTCACTGAGGACGATCGACTTGCAAAGAGAATCTGCCAGGCGCTGCTTTCGCGAGGCCTTCTGACGACTGGAACACTCTGCCTAGGCATCCCAGAAAGGAGTACGTTGCCCTTGCTATGAATGTGAAGAGTGCTCCAGGGGACCTACTTCGCCTAGGGTTCCTCAGAAGCCAGCGACCGCTCTTGTAGCACACAGTGGTCATCACGAGAGATTGGTGCACGATACACTGCCCTATGTGTTCCCAGGGGCATAGCAGAGTTAAGGCACTCCTTTTCAGAGTATGGCTTCGTGGCTACCACTGCACACTCAACTCTGCTGATGTGAAACACTGGACTTTACCTTGTAGACTTAGGTCACCTTTCATTTGTATGGAGCTGAATCTGCAGTGCCGTGGGATGAGTTTCTAGAAAGCAATTGCCAGCACATTATTGCCATTGAGAGAACGCAGCCTTGGCCCAAAGCCACATTCCTGCAGTGAAGAGAAGATGAGCCGCTAAGGCTGTTCAGGCAGCCTTGAAGCCCAAAGCAAGTGACTTCCATTCCAGGAGAATAAAAGGCTCCCATCGGTGTCCCACTTTCAAGCTTGATGACACAGCATGTTATCTGAAGATTAAGCCTAGCTATGTAGTACTAGGGAAAGACTGCCTCCTTCTGCTAAGAAAGGTTTTCACGTGGGGAGTGCTGTACGTGCAGAAGAGCATTCCCCCGCCGGGCAAAAGTTAGGCCTTGGTGAATCTGGATGGTCCCAGAAGTCCAGCATTGTCACAGAAAAAGCTGTTCGTTGTTTTCAGGCTGGAACTAAACATCTAGCATCCGACTGCCGTAGGGAGACGTATTTGGGAGCCCACAGGTTTCACTGGTGAGGCACAGTGGTGTTTCTCCGAAGAATCCAAATGCCTCCCTGGCTACGCCAGCATGGAATGTAAGGCTGCTTGGAACGGCGTTCCTGAGGCCGTTTGAATGCTGTATGAACGAGAGCTGTGGAGCAATCCGGGCAGGGCTTTGCCATTACCGCTGCACTTTCACAGCCTTAAAGCCAGCGAACCCAGTTGCTTCCTGGGACTCAAACACAGCAGAAGATTTGGACGGCATTCAGTGCCCTTTCACAGATGTTACAACGAAGGTGAGTGCACAATGAATCGTGAAATACGTAACAGTGTGGCAGCCTTCCTTTAACACATGCTTCTTCGCTCCTAGGGAATAGCTAAGCTGACTAAGGGAGAAATCTGGACTTTTACTTGAGCCCAGGGGTGCCAGTTCTTTGCCGCCAAGCTCCAGTGTGCTCTTGGAGGAACTCCCAGGAAGGAACCGAGACCAGCATGCCTCATACGATGACACTCAAGTTCTTTCGTGATGCCGTCAGGCAACAAAGAAAAGATGGGCAGCAGGAGTGATTTTCAGGCAGCTTTCAAACCGCACCTGTCTCGCCTACCACGGACGAAATGAAGGTTTTGCCAGGGTTGCCCGGTTTCAGACTTGAGCTCATAAGGTTATCCTCAGTAGTTTCTGACTACCTCAAGGAAACACACGGGACCCACAGGGCTCTTCCCTGGAGACCCTTTGGGCACAGGGACCTCTGCATAGGATGAAATGGGTAAGTATTTCAGTACCTTAGGTAGGCTTCGAGGACCATGGCTGTTGCACATACAACAGTGGAAGTGTGAAAAATATACTGGTCTTCAGGCTGGATGCAAAAGTTAGCTTTCGCCTCTGTGAGAGTGCCATCCTGTGTCCCAGACTGAATCACAAGCACATTGTGCAGTAACAGTGCAGTTCTGTTTCAGTCACTGAGGACGATCGACTTGCAAAGAGAATCTGCCAGGCGCTGCTTTCGCGAGGCCTTCTGACGACTGGAACACTCTGCCTAGGCATCCCAGAAAGGAGTACGTTGCCCTTGCTATGAATGTGAAGACTGCTCCCGGGGACCTACTTCGCCTAGGCTTCCTCAGAAGCCAGCGACCGCTCTTGTAGCACACAGTGGTCATCACGAGAGATTGGTGCACGATACACTGCCCTATGTGTTCCCAGGGGCATAGCAGAGTTAAGGCACTCCTTTTCAGAGTATGGCTTCGTGGCTACCACTGCACACTCAACTCTGCTGATGTGAAACACTGGACTTTACCTTGTAGACTTAGGTCACCTTTCCTTTGTATGGAGCTGAATCTGCAGTGCCGTGGGATGAGTTTCTAGAAAGCAATTGCCAGCACATTATTGCCATTGAGAGAACGCAGCCTTGGCCCAAAGCCACATTCCTGCAGTGAAGAGAAGATGAGCCGCTAAGGCTGTTCAGGCAGCCTTGAAGCCCAAAGCAAGTGACTTCCATTCCAGGAGAATAAAAGGCTCCCATCGGTGTCCCACTTTCAAGCTTGATGACACAGCATGTTATCTGAAGATTAAGCCTAGCTATGTAGTACTAGGGAAAGACTGCCTCCTTCTGCTAAGAAAGGTTTTCACGTGGGGAGTGCTGTACGTGCAGAAGAGCATTCCCCCGCCGGGCAAAAGTTAGGCCTTGGTGAATCTGGATGGTCCCAGAAGTCCAGCATTGTCACAGAAAAAGCTGTTCGTTGTTTTCAGGCTGGAACTAAACATCTAGCATCCGACTGCCGTAGGGAGACGTATTTGGGAGCCCACAGGTTTCACTGGTGAGGCACAGTGGTGTTTCTCCGAAGAATCCAAATGCCTCCCTGGCTACGCCAGCATGGAATGTAAGGCTGCTTGGAACGGCGTTCCTGAGGCCGTTTGAATGCTGTATGAACGAGAGCTGTGGAGCAATCCGGGCAGGGCTTTGCCATTACCGCTGCACTTTCACAGCCTTAAAGCCAGCGAACCCAGTTGCTTCCTGGGACTCAAACACAGCAGAAGATTTGGACGGCATTCAGTGCCCTTTCACAGATGTTACAACGAAGGTGAGTGCACAATGAATCGTGAAATACGTAACAGTGTGGCAGCCTTCCTTTAACACATGCTTCTTCGCTCCTAGGGCATAGCTAAGCTGACTAAGGGAGAAATCTGGACTTTTACTTGAGCCCAGGGGTGCCAGTTCTTTGCCGCCAAGCTTCAGTGTGCTCTTGGAGGAACTCCCAGGAAGGAACCGAGACCAGCATGCCTCATACGATGACACTCAAGTTCTTTCGTGATGCCGTCAGGCAACAAAGAAAAGATGGGCAGCAGGAGTGATTTTCAGGCAGCTTTCAAACCGCACCTGTCTCGCCTACCACGGACGAAATGAAGGTTTTGCCAGGGTTGCCCGGTTTCAGACTTGAGCTCATAAGGTTATCCTCAGTAGTTTCTGACTACCTCAAGGAAACACACGGGACCCACAGGGCTCTTCCCTGGAGACCCTTTGGGCACAGGGACCTCTGCATAGGATGAAATGGGTAAGTATTTCAGTACCTTAGGTAGGCTTCGAGGACCATGGCTGTTGCACATACAACAGTGGAAGTGTGAAAAATATACTGGTCTTCAGGCTGGATGCAAAAGTTAGCTTTCGCCTCTGTGAGAGTGCCATCCTGTGTCCCAGACTGAATCACAAGCACATTGTGCAGTAACAGTGCAGTTCTGTTTCAGTCACTGAGGACGATCGACTTGCAAAGAGAATCTGCCAGGCGCTGCTTTCGCGAGGCCTTCTGACGACTGGAACACTCTGCCTAGGCATCCCAGAAAGGAGTACGTTGCCCTTGCTATGAATGTGAAGACTGCTCCAGGGGACCTACTTTGCCTAGGCTTCCTCAGAAGCCAGCGACCGCTCTTGTAGCACACAGTGGTCATCACGAGAGATTGGTGCATGATACACTGCCCTATGTGTTCCCAGGGGCATAGCAGAGTTAAGGCACTCCTTTTCAGAGTATGGCTTCGTGGCTACCACTGCACACTCAACTCTGCTGATGTGAAACACTGGACTTTACCTTGTAGACTTAGGTCACCTTTCATTTGTATGGAGCTGAATCTGCAGTGCCGTGGGATGAGTTTCTAGAAAGCAATTGCCAGCACATTATTGCCATTGAGAGAACGCAGCCTTGGCCCAAAGCCACATTCCTGCAGTGAAGAGAAGATGAGCCGCTAAGGCTGTTCAGGCAGCCTTGAAGCCCAAAGCAAGTGACTTCCATTCCAGGAGAATAAAAGGCTCCCATCGGTGTCCCACTTTCAAGCTTGATGACACAGCATGTTATCTGAAGATTAAGCCTAGCTATGTAGTACTAGGGAAAGACTGCCTCCTTCTGCTAAGAAAGGTTTTCACGTGGGGAGTGCTGTACGTGCAGAAGAGCATTCCCCCGCCGGGCAAAAGTTAGGCCTTGGTGAATCTGGATGGTCCCAGAAGTCCAGCATTGTCACAGAAAAAGCTGTTCGTTGTTTTCAGGCTGGAACTAAACATCTAGCATCCGACTGCCGTAGGGAGACGTATTTGGGAGCCCACAGGTTTCACTGGTGAGGCACAGTGGTGTTTCTCCGAAGAATCCAAATGCCTCCCTGGCTACGCCAGCATGGAATGTAAGGCTGCTTGGAACGGCGTTCCTGAGGCCGTTTGAATGCTGTATGAACGAGAGCTGTGGAGCAATCCGGGCAGGGCTTTGCCATTACCGCTGCACTTTCACAGCCTTAAAGCCAGCGAACCCAGTTGCTTCCTGGGACTCAAACACAGCAGAAGATTTGGACGGCATTCAGTGCCCTTTCACAGATGTTACAACGAAGGTGAGTGCACAATGAGTCGTGAAATACCAAACAGTGTTGCAGCCTTCCTCTATCACATGCTTCTTCGCTCCTAGGGCATAGCTAAGCTGACTATGGGAGAAATCTGGACTTTTACTTGAGCACAGGGGTGTCAGTTCTTTGCCGGCAAGCTCCAGTGTGCTCCTGGAGGAGCTCCCAGCAAGGAACCGAGACCAGCATGCCTCAAACGATTACACTCAAGTTCTTTCGTGATGCCGTCAGGAAGCAAAGAGAAGATGGGCAGCAGGAGTGATTTTTCTGGCAGCTTTCAAACCGCACCTGTCTCGCCTACCCCCGACGAAATGAAGGTTTTGCCAGGGTTGCCCGGTTTCAAACTTGAGCTCATAAGGTTATCCTCAGTAGTTTCTGACTACCTCAAGGAAACACACGGGACACACAGGGCTCTTCTCTGGAGACCCTTTGGGCTCTGGGGCCTCTGCATTGGCTGAAATGGGTAAGTATTTCAGGACCTTAGGTAGGCCTCGGTGAGCATGGCTGTGGCACATACTTAACAGTGTGAAGTGTGAAAAATGTACTGGTCTTCAGGCTGGATGCAAAGGTTAGCTTTCGCCTCTGTGAGATTGCTATCCTGTGTCCCAGACTGAATCACAAGCACATTGTGCAGTAACAGTGCAGTTCTGTTTCAGTCACTGAGGACGATCGACTTGCAAAGAGAATCTGCCAGGCGCTGCTTTCGCGAGGCCTTCTGACGACTGGAACACTCTGCCTAGGCATCCCAGAAAGGAGTACGTTGCCCTTGCTATGAATGTGAAGAGTGCTCCCGGGGACCTACTTCGCCTAGGGTTCCTCAGAAGCCAGCGACCGCTCTTGTAGCACACAGTGGTCATCACGAGAGATTGGTGCACGATACACTGCCCTATGTGTTCCCAGGGGCATAGCAGAGTTAAGGCACTCCTTTTCAGAGTATGGCTTCGTGGCTACCACTGCACACTCAACTCTGCTGATGTGAAACACTGGACTTTACCTTGTAGACTTAGGTCACCTTTCATTTGTATGGAGCTGAATCTGCAGTGCCGTGGGATGAGTTTCTAGAAAGCAATTGCCAGCACATTATTGCCATTGAGAGAACGCAGCCTTGGCCCAAAGCCACATTCCTGCAGTGAAGAGAAGATGAGCCGCTAAGGCTGTTCAGGCAGCCTTGAAGCCCAAAGCAAGTGACTTCCATTCCAGGAGAATAAAAGGCTCCCATCGGTGTCCCACTTTCAAGCTTGATGACACAGCATGTTATCTGAAGATTAAGCCTAGCTATGTAGTACTAGGGAAAGACTGCCTCCTTCTGCTAAGAAAGGTTTTCACGTGGGGAGTGCTGTACGTGCAGAAGAGCATTCCCCCGCCGGGCAAAAGTTAGGCCTTGGTGAATCTGGATGGTCCCAGAAGTCCAGCATTGTCACAGAAAAAGCTGTTCGTTGTTTTCAGGCTGGAACTAAACATCTAGCATCCGACTGCCGTAGGGAGACGTATTTGGGAGCCCACAGGTTTCACTGGTGAGGCACAGTGGTGTTTCTCCGAAGAATCCAAATGCCTCCCTGGCTACGCCAGCATGGAATGTAAGGCTGCTTGGAACGGCGTTCCTGAGGCCGTTTGAATGCTGTATGAACGAGAGCTGTGGAGCAATCCGGGCAGGGCTTTGCCATTACCGCTGCACTTTCACAGCCTTAAAGCCAGCGAACCCAGTTGCTTCCTGGGACTCAAACACAGCAGAAGATTTGGACGGCATTCAGTGCCCTTTCACAGATGTTACAACGAAGGTGAGTGCACAATGAATCGTGAAATACGTAACAGTGTGGCAGCCTTCCTTTAACACATGCTTCTTCGCTCCTAGGGAATAGCTAAGCTGACTAAGGGAGAAATCTGGACTTTTACTTGAGCCCAGGGGTGCCAGTTCTTTGCCGCCAAGCTCCAGTGTGCTCTTGGAGGAACTCCCAGGAAGGAACCGAGACCAGCATGCCTCATACGATGACACTCAAGTTCTTTCGTGATGCCGTCAGGCAACAAAGAAAAGATGGGCAGCAGGAGTGATTTTCAGGCAGCTTTCAAACCGCACCTGTCTCGCCTACCACGGACGAAATGAAGGTTTTGCCAGGGTTGCCCGGTTTCAGACTTGAGCTCATAAGGTTATCCTCAGTAGTTTCTGACTACCTCAAGGAAACACACGGGACCCACAGGGCTCTTCCCTGGAGACCCTTTGGGCACAGGGACCTCTGCATAGGATGAAATGGGTAAGTATTTCAGTACCTTAGGTAGGCTTCGAGGACCATGGCTGTTGCACATACAACAGTGGAAGTGTGAAAAATATACTGGTCTTCAGGCTGGATGCAAAAGTTAGCTTTCGCCTCTGTGAGAGTGCCATCCTGTGTCCCAGACTGAATCACAAGCACATTGTGCAGTAACAGTGCAGTTCTGTTTCAGTCACTGAGGACGATCGACTTGCAAAGAGAATCTGCCAGGCGCTGCTTTCGCGAGGCCTTCTGACGACTGGAACACTCTGCCTAGGCATCCCAGAAAGGAGTACGTTGCCCTTGCTATGAATGTGAAGACTGCTCCCGGGGACCTACTTCGCCTAGGCTTCCTCAGAAGCCAGCGACCGCTCTTGTAGCACACAGTGGTCATCACGAGAGATTGGTGCACGATACACTGCCCTATGTGTTCCCAGGGGCATAGCAGAGTTAAGGCACTCCTTTTCAGAGTATGGCTTCGTGGCTACCACTGCACACTCAACTCTGCTGATGTGAAACACTGGACTTTACCTTGTAGACTTAGGTCACCTTTCCTTTGTATGGAGCTGAATCTGCAGTGCCGTGGGATGAGTTTCTAGAAAGCAATTGCCAGCACATTATTGCCATTGAGAGAACGCAGCCTTGGCCCAAAGCCACATTCCTGCAGTGAAGAGAAGATGAGCCGCTAAGGCTGTTCAGGCAGCCTTGAAGCCCAAAGCAAGTGACTTCCATTCCAGGAGAATAAAAGGCTCCCATCGGTGTCCCACTTTCAAGCTTGATGACACAGCATGTTATCTGAAGATTAAGCCTAGCTATGTAGTACTAGGGAAAGACTGCCTCCTTCTGCTAAGAAAGGTTTTCACGTGGGGAGTGCTGTACGTGCAGAAGAGCATTCCCCCGCCGGGCAAAAGTTAGGCCTTGGTGAATCTGGATGGTCCCAGAAGTCCAGCATTGTCACAGAAAAAGCTGTTCGTTGTTTTCAGGCTGGAACTAAACATCTAGCATCCGACTGCCGTAGGGAGACGTATTTGGGAGCCCACAGGTTTCACTGGTGAGGCACAGTGGTGTTTCTCCGAAGAATCCAAATGCCTCCCTGGCTACGCCAGCATGGAATGTAAGGCTGCTTGGAACGGCGTTCCTGAGGCCGTTTGAATGCTGTATGAACGAGAGCTGTGGAGCAATCCGGGCAGGGCTTTGCCATTACCGCTGCACTTTCACAGCCTTAAAGCCAGCGAACCCAGTTGCTTCCTGGGACTCAAACACAGCAGAAGATTTGGACGGCATTCAGTGCCCTTTCACAGATGTTACAACGAAGGTGAGTGCACAATGAATCGTGAAATACGTAACAGTGTGGCAGCCTTCCTTTAACACATGCTTCTTCGCTCCTAGGGAATAGCTAAGCTGACTAAGGGAGAAATCTGGACTTTTACTTGAGCCCAGGGGTGCCAGTTCTTTGCCGCCAAGCTCCAGTGTGCTCTTGGAGGAACTCCCAGGAAGGAACCGAGACCAGCATGCCTCATACGATGACACTCAAGTTCTTTCGTGATGCCGTCAGGCAACAAAGAAAAGATGGGCAGCAGGAGTGATTTTCAGGCAGCTTTCAAACCGCACCTGTCTCGCCTACCACGGACGAAATGAAGGTTTTGCCAGGGTTGCCCGGTTTCAGACTTGAGCTCATAAGGTTATCCTCAGTAGTTTCTGACTACCTCAAGGAAACACACGGGACCCACAGGGCTCTTCCCTGGAGACCCTTTGGGCACAGGGACCTCTGCATAGGATGAAATGGGTAAGTATTTCAGTACCTTAGGTAGGCTTCGAGGACCATGGCTGTTGCACATACAACAGTGGAAGTGTGAAAAATATACTGGTCTTCAGGCTGGATGCAAAAGTTAGCTTTCGCCTCTGTGAGAGTGCCATCCTGTGTCCCAGACTGAATCACAAGCACATTGTGCAGTAACAGTGCAGTTCTGTTTCAGTCACTGAGGACGATCGACTTGCAAAGAGAATCTGCCAGGCGCTGCTTTCGCGAGGCCTTCTGACGACTGGAACACTCTGCCTAGGCATCCCAGAAAGGAGTACGTTGCCCTTGCTATGAATGTGAAGACTGCTCCCGGGGACCTACTTCGCCTAGGCTTCCTCAGAAGCCAGCGACCGCTCTTGTAGCACACAGTGGTCATCACGAGAGATTGGTGCACGATACACTGCCCTATGTGTTCCCAGGGGCATAGCAGAGTTAAGGCACTCCTTTTCAGAGTATGGCTTCGTGGCTACCACTGCACACTCAACTCTGCTGATGTGAAACACTGGACTTTACCTTGTAGACTTAGGTCACCTTTCCTTTGTATGGAGCTGAATCTGCAGTGCCGTGGGATGAGTTTCTAGAAAGCAATTGCCAGCACATTATTGCCATTGAGAGAACGCAGCCTTGGCCCAAAGCCACATTCCTGCAGTGAAGAGAAGATGAGCCGCTAAGGCTGTTCAGGCAGCCTTGAAGCCCAAAGCAAGTGACTTCCATTCCAGGAGAATAAAAGGCTCCCATCGGTGTCCCACTTTCAAGCTTGATGACACAGCATGTTATCTGAAGATTAAGCCTAGCTATGTAGTACTAGGGAAAGACTGCCTCCTTCTGCTAAGAAAGGTTTTCACGTGGGGAGTGCTGTACGTGCAGAAGAGCATTCCCCCGCCGGGCAAAAGTTAGGCCTTGGTGAATCTGGATGGTCCCAGAAGTCCAGCATTGTCACAGAAAAAGCTGTTCGTTGTTTTCAGGCTGGAACTAAACATCTAGCATCCGACTGCCGTAGGGAGACGTATTTGGGAGCCCACAGGTTTCACTGGTGAGGCACAGTGGTGTTTCTCCGAAGAATCCAAATGCCTCCCTGGCTACGCCAGCATGGAATGTAAGGCTGCTTGGAACGGCGTTCCTGAGGCCGTTTGAATGCTGTATGAACGAGAGCTGTGGAGCAATCCGGGCAGGGCTTTGCCATTACCGCTGCACTTTCACAGCCTTAAAGCCAGCGAACCCAGTTGCTTCCTGGGACTCAAACACAGCAGAAGATTTGGACGGCATTCAGTGCCCTTTCACAGATGTTACAACGAAGGTGAGTGCACAATGAATCGTGAAATACGTAACAGTGTGGCAGCCTTCCTTTAACACATGCTTCTTCGCTCCTAGGGCATAGCTAAGCTGACTAAGGGAGAAATCTGGACTTTTACTTGAGCCCAGGGGTGCCAGTTCTTTGCCGCCAAGCTCCAGTGTGCTCTTGGAGGAACTCCCAGGAAGGAACCGAGATCAGCATGCCTCATACGATGACACTCAAGTTCTTTCGTGATGCCGTCAGGCAACAAAGAAAAGATGGGCAGCAGGAGTGATTTTCAGGCAGCTTTCAAACCGCACCTGTCTTGCCTACCACGGACGAAATGAAGGTTTTGCCAGGGTTGCCCGGTTTCAGACTTGAGCTCATAAGGTTATCCTCAGTAGTTTCTGACTACCTCAAGGAAACACACGGGACCCACAGGGCTCTTCCCTGGAGACCCTTTGGGCACAGGGACCTCTGCATAGGATGAAATGGGTAAGTATTTCAGTACCTTAGGTAGGCTTCGAGGACCATGGCTGTTGCACATACAACAGTGGAAGTGTGAAAAATATACTGGTCTTCAGGCTGGATGCAAAAGTTAGCTTTCGCCTCTGTGAGAGTGCCATCCTGTGTCCCAGACTGAATCACAAGCACATTGTGCAGTAACAGTGCAGTTCTGTTTCAGTCACTGAGGACGATCGACTTGCAAAGAGAATCTGCCAGGCGCTGCTTTCGCGAGGCCTTCTGACGACTGGAACACTCTGCCTAGGCATCCCAGAAAGGAGTACGTTGCCCTTGCTATGAATGTGAAGACTGCTCCCGGGGACCTACTTCGCCTAGGCTTCCTCAGAAGCCAGCGACCGCTCTTGTAGCACACAGTGGTCATCACGAGAGATTGGTGCACGATACACTGCCCTATGTGTTCCCAGGGGCATAGCAGAGTTAAGGCACTCCTTTTCAGAGTATGGCTTCGTGGCTACCACTGCACACTCAACTCTGCTGATGTGAAACACTGGACTTTACCTTGTAGACTTAGGTCACCTTTCCTTTGTATGGAGCTGAATCTGCAGTGCCGTGGGATGAGTTTCTAGAAAGCAATTGCCAGCACATTATTGCCATTGAGAGAACGCAGCCTTGGCCCAAAGCCACATTCCTGCAGTGAAGAGAAGATGAGCCGCTAAGGCTGTTCAGGCAGCCTTGAAGCCCAAAGCAAGTGACTTCCATTCCAGGAGAATAAAAGGCTCCCATCGGTGTCCCACTTTCAAGCTTGATGACACAGCATGTTTTCTGAAGATTAAGCCTAGCTATGTAGTACTAGGGAAAGACTGCCTCCTTCTGCTAAGAAAGGTTTTCACGTGGGGAGTGCTGTACGTGCAGAAGAGCATTCCCCCGCCGGGCAAAAGTTAGGCCTTGGTGAATCTGGATGGTCCCAGAAGTCCAGCATTGTCACAGAAAAAGTTGTTCGTTGTTTTCAGGCTGGAACTAAACATCTAGCATCCGACTGCCGTAGGGAGACGTATTTGGGAGCCCACAGGTTTCACTGGTGAGGCACAGTGGTGTTTCTCCGAAGAATCCAAATGCCTCCCTGGCTACGCCAGCATGGAATGTAAGGCTGCTTGGAACGGCGTTCCTGAGGCCGTTTGAATGCTGTATGAACGAGAGCTGTGGAGCAATCCGGGCAGGGCTTTGCCATTACCGCTGCACTTTCACAGCCTTAAAACCAGCGAACCCAGTTGCTTCCTGGGACTCAAACACAGCAGAAGATTTGGACGGCATTCAGTGCCCTTTCACAGATGTTACAACGAAGGTGAGTGCACAATGAATCGTGAAATACGTAACAGTGTGGCAGCCTTCCTTTAACACATGCTTCTTCGCTCCTAGGGCATAGCTAAGCTGACTAAGGGAGAAATCTGGACTTTTACTTGAGCCCAGGGGTGCCAGTTCTTTGCCGCCAAGCTCCAGTGTGCTCTTGGAGGAACTCCCAGGAAGGAACCGAGATCAGCATGCCTCATACGATGACACTCAAGTTCTTTCGTGATGCCGTCAGGCAACAAAGAAAAGATGGGCAGCAGGAGTGATTTTCAGGCAGCTTTCAAACCGCACCTGTCTCGCCTACCACGGACGAAATGAAGGTTTTGCCAGGGTTGCCCGGTTTCAGACTTGAGCTCATAAGGTTATCCTCAGTAGTTTCTGACTACCTCAAGGAAACACACGGGACCCACAGGGCTCTTCCCTGGAGACCCTTTGGGCACAGGGACCTCTGCATAGGATGAAATGGGTAAGTATTTCAGTACCTTAGGTAGGCTTCGAGGACCATGGCTGTTGCACATACAACAGTGGAAGTGTGAAAAATATACTGGTCTTCAGGCTGGATGCAAAAGTTAGCTTTCGCCTCTGTGAGAGTGCCATCCTGTGTCCCAGACTGAATCACAAGCACATTGTGCAGTAACAGTGCAGTTCTGTTTCAGTCACTGAGGACGATCGACTTGCAAAGAGAATCTGCCAGGCGCTGCTTTCGCGAGGCCTTCTGACGACTGGAACACTCTGCCTAGGCATCCCAGAAAGGAGTACGTTGCCCTTGCTATGAATGTGAAGACTGCTCCCGGGGACGTACTTCGCCTAGGCTTCCTCAGAAGCCAGCGACCGCTCTTGTAGCACACAGTGGTCATCACGAGAGATTGGTGCACGATACACTGCCCTATGTGTTCCCAGGGGCATAGCAGAGTTAAGGCACTCCTTTTCAGAGTATGGCTTCGTGGCTACCACTGCACACTCAACTCTGCTGATGTGAAACACTGGACTTTACCTTGTAGACTTAGGTCACCTTTCCTTTGTATGGAGCTGAATCTGCAGTGCCGTGGGATGAGTTTCTAGAAAGCAATTGCCAGCACATTATTGCCATTGAGAGAACGCAGCCTTGGCCCAAAGCCACATTCCTGCAGTGAAGAGAAGATGAGCCGCTAAGGCTGTTCAGGCAGCCTTGAAGCCCAAAGCAAGTGACTTCCATTCCAGGAGAATAAAAGGCTCCCATCGGTGTCCCACTTTCAAGCTTGATGACACAGCATGTTATCTGAAGATTAAGCCTAGCTATGTAGTACTAGGGAAAGACTGCCTCCTTCTGCTAAGAAAGGTTTTCACGTGGGGAGTGCTGTACGTGCAGAAGAGCATTCCCCCGCCGGGCAAAAGTTAGGCCTTGGTGAATCTGGATGGTCCCAGAAGTCCAGCATTGTCACAGAAAAAGCTGTTCGTTGTTTTCAGGCTGGAACTAAACATCTAGCATCCGACTGCCGTAGGGAGACGTATTTGGGAGCCCACAGGTTTCACTGGTGAGGCACAGTGGTGTTTCTCCGAAGAATCCAAATGCCTCCCTGGCTACGCCAGCATGGAATGTAAGGCTGCTTGGAACGGCGTTCCTGAGGCCGTTTGAATGCTGTATGAACGAGAGCTGTGGAGCAATCCGGGCAGGGCTTTGCCATTACCGCTGCACTTTCACAGCCTTAAAGCCAGCGAACCCAGTTGCTTCCTGGGACTCAAACACAGCAGAAGATTTGGACGGCATTCAGTGCCCTTTCACAGATGTTACAACGAAGGTGAGTGCACAATGAGTCGTGAAATACCAAACAGTGTTGCAGCCTTCCTCTATCACATGCTTCTTCGCTCCTAGGGCATAGCTAAGCTGACTATGGGAGAAATCTGGACTTTTACTTGAGCACAGGGGTGTCAGTTCTTTGCCGGCAAGCTCCAGTGTGCTCCTGGAGGAGCTCCCAGCAAGGAACCGAGACCAGCATGCCTCAAACGATTACACTCAAGTTCTTTCGTGATGCCGTCAGGAAGCAAAGAGAAGATGGGCAGCAGGAGTGATTTTTCTGGCAGCTTTCAAACCGCACCTGTCTCGCCTACCCCCGACGAAATGAAGGTTT
Source organism: Balaenoptera ricei (assembly GCF_028023285.1). Taxonomy (NCBI): domain Eukaryota; kingdom Metazoa; phylum Chordata; class Mammalia; order Artiodactyla; family Balaenopteridae; genus Balaenoptera; species Balaenoptera ricei. The sequence continues at coordinate 32,068,691 of NC_082653.1, forward strand.
TGCCAGGGTTGCCCGGTTTCAAACTTGAGCTCATAAGGTTATCCTCAGTAGTTTCTGACTACCTCAAGGAAACACACGGGACCCACAGGGCTCCTCTCTGGAGACCCTTTGGGCTCAGGGGCCTCTGCATTGGATGAAATGGGTAAGTATTTCAGGACCTTAGGTAGGCCTCGGTGAGCATGGCTGTTGCACATACTTAACAGTGTGAAGTGTGAAAAATGTACTGGTCTTCAGGCTGGATGCAAAGGTTAGCTTTCGCCTCTGTGAGATTGCTATCCTGTGTCCCAGACTGAATCACAAGCACGTTGTGCAGTAACAGTGCAGTTCTGTTTCAGTCACTGAGGACGATCGACTTGCAAAGAGAATCTGCCAGGCGCTGCTTTCGCGAGGCCTTTTGACGACTGGAACACTCTGCCTAGGCATCCCAGAAAGGAGTACGTTGCCCTTGCTATGAATGTGAAGAGTGCTCCAGGGGACCTACTTCGCCTAGGGTTCCTCAGAAGCCAGCGACCGCTCTTGTAGCACACAGTGGTCATCACGAGAGATTGGTGCACGATACACTGCCCTATGTGTTCCCAGGGGCATAGCAGAGTTAAGGCACTCCTTTTCAGAGTATGGCTTCGTGGCTACCACTGCACACTCAACTCTGCTGATGTGAAACACTGGACTTTACCTTGTAGACTTAGGTCACCTTTCATTTGTATGGAGCTGAATCTGCAGTGCCGTGGGATGAGTTTCTAGAAAGCAATTGCCAGCACATTATTGCCATTGAGAGAACGCAGCCTTGGCCCAAAGCCACATTCCTGCAGTGAAGAGAAGATGAGCCGCTAAGGCTGTTCAGGCAGCCTTGAAGCCCAAAGCAAGTGACTTCCATTCCAGGAGAATAAAAGGCTCCCATCGGTGTCCCACTTTCAAGCTTGATGACACAGCATGTTATCTGAAGATTAAGCCTAGCTATGTAGTACTAGGGAAAGACTGCCTCCTTCTGCTAAGAAAGGTTTTCACGTGGGGAGTGCTGTACGTGCAGAAGAGCATTCCCCCGCCGGGCAAAAGTTAGGCCTTGGTGAATCTGGATGGTCCCAGAAGTCCAGCATTGTCACAGAAAAAGCTGTTCGTTGTTTTCAGGCTGGAACTAAACATCTAGCATCCGACTGCCGTAGGGAGACGTATTTGGGAGCCCACAGGTTTCACTGGTGAGGCACAGTGGTGTTTCTCCGAAGAATCCAAATGCCTCCCTGGCTACGCCAGCATGGAATGTAAGGCTGCTTGGAACGGCGTTCCTGAGGCCGTTTGAATGCTGTACAAACGAGAGCTGTCGAGCAATCCGGGCATATCTTTGCCATTACCGCTGCACGATCACAGCCTGTAAGCCAACGAACCCAGTTGCTTCCTGGGACTCAAACGCAGCTGAAGACTAGGATAGCATTCAGTGCCCTTTCACAGATGTTACAACGAAGGTGAGTGCACAATGAATCGTGAAATACGTAACAGTGTGGCAGCCTTCCTTTAACACATGCTTCTTCGCTCCTAGGGCATAGCTAAGCTGACTAAGGGAGAAATCTGGACTTTTACTTGAGCCCAGGGGTGCCAGTTCTTTGCCGCCAAGCTCCAGTGTGCTCTTGGAGGAACTCCCAGGAAGGAACCGAGACCAGCATGCCTCATACGATGACACTCAAGTTCTTTCGTGATGCCGTCAGGCAACAAAGAAAAGATGGGCAGCAGGAGTGATTTTCAGGCAGCTTTCAAACCGCACCTGTCTCGCCTACCACGGACGAAATGAAGGTTTTGCCAGGGTTGCCCGGTTTCAGACTTGAGCTCATAAGGTTATCCTCAGTAGTTTCTGACTACCTCAAGGAAACACACCGGACCCACAGGGCTCTTCCCTGGAGACCCTTTGGGCACAGGGACCTCTGCATAGGATGAAATGGGTAAGTATTTCAGTACCTTAGGTAGGCTTCGAGGACCATGGCTGTTGCACATACAACAGTGGAAGTGTGAAAAATATACTGGTCTTCAGGCTGGATGCAAAAGTTAGCTTTCGCCTCTGTGAGAGTGCCATCCTGTGTCCCAGACTGAATCACAAGCACATTGTGCAGTAACAGTGCAGTTCTGTTTCAGTCACTGAGGACGATCCACTTGCAAAGAGAATCTGCCAGGCGCTGCTTTCGCGAGGCCTTCTGACGACTGGAACACTCTGCCTAGGCATCCCAGAAAGGAGTACGTTGCCCTTGCTATGAATGTGAAGACTGCTCCCGGGGACGTACTTCGCCTAGGCTTCCTCAGAAGCCAGCGACCGCTCTTGTAGCACACAGTGGTCATCACGAGAGATTGGTGCACGATACACTGCCCTATGTGTTCCCAGGGGCATAGCAGAGTTAAGGCACTCCTTTTCAGAGTATGGCTTCGTGGCTACCACTGCACACTCAACTCTGCTGATGTGAAACACTGGACTTTACCTTGTAGACTTAGGTCACCTTTCCTTTGTATGGAGCTGAATCTGCAGTGCCGTGGGATGAGTTTCTAGAAAGCAATTGCCAGCACATTATTGCCATTGAGAGAACGCAGCCTTGGCCCAAAGCCACATTCCTGCAGTGAAGAGAAGATGAGCCGCTAAGGCTGTTCAGGCAGCCTTGAAGCCCAAAGCAAGTGACTTCCATTCCAGGAGAATAAAAGGCTCCCATCGGTGTCCCACTTTCAAGCTTGATGACACAGCATGTTATCTGAAGATTAAGCCTAGCTATGTAGTACTAGGGAAAGACTGCCTCCTTCTGCTAAGAAAGGTTTTCACGTGGGGAGTGCTGTACGTGCAGAAGAGCATTCCCCCGCCGGGCAAAAGTTAGGCCTTGGTGAATCTGGATGGTCCCAGAAGTCCAGCATTGTCACAGAAAAAGCTGTTCGTTGTTTTCAGGCTGGAACTAAACATCTAGCATCCGACTGCCGTAGGGAGACGTATTTGGGAGCCCACAGGTTTCACTGGTGAGGCACAGTGGTGTTTCTCCGAAGAATCCAAATGCCTCCCTGGCTACGCCAGCATGGAATGTAAGGCTGCTTGGAACGGCGTTCCTGAGGCCGTTTGAATGCTGTATGAACGAGAGCTGTGGAGCAATCCGGGCAGGGCTTTGCCATTACCGCTGCACTTTCACAGCCTTAAAGCCAGCGAACCCAGTTGCTTCCTGGGACTCAAACACAGCAGAAGATTTGGACGGCATTCAGTGCCCTTTCACAGATGTTACAACGAAGGTGAGTGCACAATGAGTCGTGAAATACCAAACAGTGTTGCAGCCTTCCTCTATCACATGCTTCTTCGCTCCTAGGGCATAGCTAAGCTGACTATGGGAGAAATCTGGACTTTTACTTGAGCACAGGGGTGTCAGTTCTTTGCCGGCAAGCTCCAGTGTGCTCCTGGAGGAGCTCCCAGCAAGGAACCGAGACCAGCATGCCTCAAACGATTACACTCAAGTTCTTTCGTGATGCCGTCAGGAAGCAAAGAGAAGATGGGCAGCAGGAGTGATTTTTCTGGCAGCTTTCAAACCGCACCTGTCTCGCCTACCCCCGACGAAATGAAGGTTTTGCCAGGGTTGCCCGGTTTCAAACTTGAGCTCATAAGGTTATCCTCAGTAGTTTCTGACTACCTCAAGGAAACACACGGGACCCACAGGGCTCCTCTCTGGAGACCCTTTGGGCTCAGGGGCCTCTGCATTGGATGAAATGGGTAAGTATTTCAGGACCTTAGGTAGGCCTCGGTGAGCATGGCTGTTGCACATACTTAACAGTGTGAAGTGTGAAAAATGTACTGGTCTTCAGGCTGGATGCAAAGGTTAGCTTTCGCCTCTGTGAGATTGCTATCCTGTGTCCCAGACTGAATCACAAGCACGTTGTGCAGTAACAGTGCAGTTCTGTTTCAGTCACTGAGGACGATCGACTTGCAAAGAGAATCTGCCAGGCGCTGCTTTCGCGAGGCCTTTTGACGACTGGAACACTCTGCCTAGGCATCCCAGAAAGGAGTACGTTGCCCTTGCTATGAATGTGAAGAGTGCTCCAGGGGACCTACTTCGCCTAGGGTTCCTCAGAAGCCAGCGACCGCTCTTGTAGCACACAGTGGTCATCACGAGAGATTGGTGCACGATACACTGCCCTATGTGTTCCCAGGGGCATAGCAGAGTTAAGGCACTCCTTTTCAGAGTATGGCTTCGTGGCTACCACTGCACACTCAACTCTGCTGATGTGAAACACTGGACTTTACCTTGTAGACTTAGGTCACCTTTCATTTGTATGGAGCTGAATCTGCAGTGCCGTGGGATGAGTTTCTAGAAAGCAATTGCCAGCACATTATTGCCATTGAGAGAACGCAGCCTTGGCCCAAAGCCACATTCCTGCAGTGAAGAGAAGATGAGCCGCTAAGGCTGTTCAGGCAGCCTTGAAGCCCAAAGCAAGTGACTTCCATTCCAGGAGAATAAAAGGCTCCCATCGGTGTCCCACTTTCAAGCTTGATGACACAGCATGTTATCTGAAGATTAAGCCTAGCTATGTAGTACTAGGGAAAGACTGCCTCCTTCTGCTAAGAAAGGTTTTCACGTGGGGAGTGCTGTACGTGCAGAAGAGCATTCCCCCGCCGGGCAAAAGTTAGGCCTTGGTGAATCTGGATGGTCCCAGAAGTCCAGCATTGTCACAGAAAAAGCTGTTCGTTGTTTTCAGGCTGGAACTAAACATCTAGCATCCGACTGCCGTAGGGAGACGTATTTGGGAGCCCACAGGTTTCACTGGTGAGGCACAGTGGTGTTTCTCCGAAGAATCCAAATGCCTCCCTGGCTACGCCAGCATGGAATGTAAGGCTGCTTGGAACGGCGTTCCTGAGGCCGTTTGAATGCTGTATGAACGAGAGCTGTGGAGCAATCCGGGCAGGGCTTTGCCATTACCGCTGCACTTTCACAGCCTTAAAGCCAGCGAACCCAGTTGCTTCCTGGGACTCAAACACAGCAGAAGATTTGGACGGCATTCAGTGCCCTTTCACAGATGTTACAACGAAGGTGAGTGCACAATGAATCGTGAAATACGTAACAGTGTGGCAGCCTTCCTTTAACACATGCTTCTTCGCTCCTAGGGCATAGCTAAGCTGACTAAGGGAGAAATCTGGACTTTTACTTGAGCCCAGGGGTGCCAGTTCTTTGCCGCCAAGCTCCAGTGTGCTCTTGGAGGAACTCCCAGGAAGGAACCGAGACCAGCATGCCTCATACGATGACACTCAAGTTCTTTCGTGATGCCGTCAGGCAACAAAGAAAAGATGGGCAGCAGGAGTGATTTTCAGGCAGCTTTCAAACCGCACCTGTCTCGCCTACCACGGACGAAATGAAGGTTTTGCCAGGGTTGCCCGGTTTCAGACTTGAGCTCATAAGGTTATCCTCAGTAGTTTCTGACTACCTCAAGGAAACACACGGGACCCACAGGGCTCTTCCCTGGAGACCCTTTGGGCACAGGGACCTCTGCATAGGATGAAATGGGTAAGTATTTCAGTACCTTAGGTAGGCTTCGAGGACCATGGCTGTTGCACATACAACAGTGGAAGTGTGAAAAATATACTGGTCTTCAGGCTGGATGCAAAAGTTAGCTTTCGCCTCTGTGAGAGTGCCATCCTGTGTCCCAGACTGAATCACAAGCACATTGTGCAGTAACAGTGCAGTTCTGTTTCAGTCACTGAGGACGATCCACTTGCAAAGAGAATCTGCCAGGCGCTGCTTTCGCGAGGCCTTCTGACGACTGGAACACTCTGCCTAGGCATCCCAGAAAGGAGTACGTTGCCCTTGCTATGAATGTGAAGACTGCTCCCGGGGACCTACTTCGCCTAGGCTTCCTCAGAAGCCAGCGACCGCTCTTGTAGCACACAGTGGTCATCACGAGAGATTGGTGCACGATACACTGCCCTATGTGTTCCCAGGGGCATAGCAGAGTTAAGGCACTCCTTTTCAGAGTATGGCTTCGTGGCTACCACTGCACACTCAACTCTGCTGATGTGAAACACTGGACTTTACCTTGTAGACTTAGGTCACCTTTCCTTTGTATGGAGCTGAATCTGCAGTGCCGTGGGATGAGTTTCTAGAAAGCAATTGCCAGCACATTATTGCCATTGAGAGAACGCAGCCTTGGCCCAAAGCCACATTCCTGCAGTGAAGAGAAGATGAGCCGCTAAGGCTGTTCAGGCAGCCTTGAAGCCCAAAGCAAGTGACTTCCATTCCAGGAGAATAAAAGGCTCCCATCGGTGTCCCACTTTCAAGCTTGATGACACAGCATGTTATCTGAAGATTAAGCCTAGCTATGTAGTACTAGGGAAAGACTGCCTCCTTCTGCTAAGAAAGGTTTTCACGTGGGGAGTGCTGTACGTGCAGAAGAGCATTCCCCCGCCGGGCAAAAGTTAGGCCTTGGTGAATCTGGATGGTCCCAGAAGTCCAGCATTGTCACAGAAAAAGCTGTTCGTTGTTTTCAGGCTGGAACTAAACATCTAGCATCCGACTGCCGTAGGGAGACGTATTTGGGAGCCCACAGGTTTCACTGGTGAGGCACAGTGGTGTTTCTCCGAAGAATCCAAATGCCTCCCTGGCTACGCCAGCATGGAATGTAAGGCTGCTTGGAACGGCGTTCCTGAGGCCGTTTGAATGCTGTATGAACGAGAGCTGTGGAGCAATCCGGGCAGGGCTTTGCCATTACCGCTGCACTTTCACAGCCTTAAAGCCAGCGAACCCAGTTGCTTCCTGTGACTCAAACACAGCAGAAGATTTGGACGGCATTCAGTGCCCTTTCACAGATGTTACAACGAAGGTGAGTGCACAATGAGTCGTGAAATACCAAACAGTGTTGCAGCCTTCCTCTATCACATGCTTCTTCGCTCCTAGGGCATAGCTAAGCTGACTATGGGAGAAATCTGGACTTTTACTTGAGCACAGGGGTGTCAGTTCTTTGCCGGCAAGCTCCAGTGTGCTCCTGGAGGAGCTCCCAGCAAGGAACCGAGACCAGCATGCCTCAAACGATTACACTCAAGTTCTTTCGTGATGCCGTCAGGAAGCAAAGAGAAGATGGGCAGCAGGAGTGATTTTTCTGGCAGCTTTCAAACCGCACCTGTCTCGCCTACCCCCGACGAAATGAAGGTTTTGCCAGGGTTGCCCGGTTTCAAACTTGAGCTCATAAGGTTATCCTCAGTAGTTTCTGACTACCTCAAGGAAACACACGGGACCCACAGGGCTCTTCTCCGGAGACCCTTTGGGCTCAGGGGCCTCTGCATTGGATGAAATGGATAAGTATTTCAGGACCTTAGGTAGGCCTCGGTGAGCATGGCTGTTGCACATACTTAACAGTGTGAAGTGTGAAAAATGTACTGGTCTTCAGGCTGGATGCAAAGGTTAGCTTTCGCCTCTGTGAGATTGCTATCCTGTGTCCCAGACTGAATCACAAGCACGTTGTGCAGTAACAGTGCAGTTCTGTTTCAGTCACTGAGGACGATCGACTTGCAAAGAGAATCTGCCAGGCGCTGCTTTCGCGAGGCCTTTTGACGACTGGAACACTCTGCCTAGGCATCCCAGAAAGGAGTACGTTGCCCTTGCTATGAATGTGAAGAGTGCTCCCGGGGACCTACTTCGCCTAGGGTTCCTCAGAAGCCAGCGACCGCTCTTGTAGCACACAGTGGTCATCACGAGAGATTGGTGCACGATACACTGCCCTATGTGTTCCCAGGGGCATAGCAGAGTTAAGGCACTCCTTTTCAGAGTATGGCTTCGTGGCTACCACTGCACACTCAACTCTGCTGATGTGAAACACTGGACTTTACCTTGTAGACTTAGGTCACCTTTCCTTTGTATGGAGCTGAATCTGCAGTGCCGTGGGATGAGTTTCTAGAAAGCAATTGCCAGCACATTATTGCCATTGAGAGAACGCAGCCTTGGCCCAAAGCCACATTCCTGCAGTGAAGAGAAGATGAGCCGCTAAGGCTGTTCAGGCAGCCTTGAAGCCCAAAGCAAGTGACTTCCATTCCAGGAGAATAAAAGGCTCCCATCGGTGTCCCACTTTCAAGCTTGATGACACAGCATGTTATCTGAAGATTAAGCCTAGCTATGTAGTACTAGGGAAAGACTGCCTCCTTCTGCTAAGAAAGGTTTTCACGTGGGGAGTGCTGTACGTGCAGAAGAGCATTCCCCCGCCGGGCAAAAGTTAGGCCTTGGTGAATCTGGATGGTCCCAGAAGTCCAGCATTGTCACAGAAAAAGCTGTTCGTTGTTTTCAGGCTGGAACTAAACATCTAGCATCCGACTGCCGTAGGGAGACGTATTTGGGAGCCCACAGGTTTCACTGGTGAGGCACAGTGGTGTTTCTCCGAAGAATCCAAATGCCTCCCTGGCTACGCCAGCATGGAATGTAAGGCTGCTTGGAACGGCGTTCCTGAGGCCGTTTGAATGCTGTATGAACGAGAGCTGTGGAGCAATCCGGGCAGGGCTTTGCCATTACCGCTGCACTTTCACAGCCTTAAAGCCAGCGAACCCAGTTGCTTCCTGGGACTCAAACACAGCAGAAGATTTGGACGGCATTCAGTGCCCTTTCACAGATGTTACAACGAAGGTGAGTGCACAATGAATCGTGAAATACGTAACAGTGTGGCAGCCTTCCTTTAACACATGCTTCTTCGCTCCTAGGGCATAGCTAAGCTGACTAAGGGAGAAATCTGGACTTTTACTTGAGCCCAGGGGTGCCAGTTCTTTGCCGCCAAGCTCCAGTGTGCTCTTGGAGGAACTCCCAGGAAGGAACCGAGACCAGCATGCCTCATACGATGACACTCAAGTTCTTTCGTGATGCCGTCAGGCAACAAAGAAAAGATGGGCAGCAGGAGTGATTTTCAGGCAGCTTTCAAACCGCACCTGTCTCGCCTACCACGGACGAAATGAAGGTTTTGCCAGGGTTGCCCGGTTTCAGACTTGAGCTCATAAGGTTATCCTCAGTAGTTTCTGACTACCTCAAGGAAACACACGGGACCCACAGGGCTCTTCCCTGGAGACCCTTTGGGCACAGGGACCTCTGCATAGGATGAAATGGGTAAGTATTTCAGTACCTTAGGTAGGCTTCGAGGACCATGGCTGTTGCACATACAACAGTGGAAGTGTGAAAAATATACTGGTCTTCAGGCTGGATGCAAAAGTTAGCTTTCGCCTCTGTGAGAGTGCCATCCTGTGTCCCAGACTGAATCACAAGCACATTGTGCAGTAACAGTGCAGTTCTGTTTCAGTCACTGAGGACGATCGACTTGCAAAGAGAATCTGCCAGGCGCTGCTTTCGCGAGGCCTTCTGACGACTGGAACACTCTGCCTAGGCATCCCAGAAAGGAGTACGTTGCCCTTGCTATGAATGTGAAGACTGCTCCCGGGGACCTACTTCGCCTAGGCTTCCTCAGAAGCCAGCGACCGCTCTTGTAGCACACAGTGGTCATCACGAGAGATTGGTGCACGATACACTGCCCTATGTGTTCCCAGGGGCATAGCAGAGTTAAGGCACTCCTTTTCAGAGTATGGCTTCGTGGCTACCACTGCACACTCAACTCTGCTGATGTGAAACACTGGACTTTACCTTGTAGACTTAGGTCACCTTTCCTTTGTATGGAGCTGAATCTGCAGTGCCGTGGGATGAGTTTCTAGAAAGCAATTGCCAGCACATTATTGCCATTGAGAGAACGCAGCCTTGGCCCAAAGCCACATTCCTGCAGTGAAGAGAAGATGAGCCGCTAAGGCTGTTCAGGCAGCCTTGAAGCCCAAAGCAAGTGACTTCCATTCCAGGAGAATAAAAGGCTCCCATCGGTGTCCCACTTTCAAGCTTGATGACACAGCATGTTATCTGAAGATTAAGCCTAGCTATGTAGTACTAGGGAAAGACTGCCTCCTTCTGCTAAGAAAGGTTTTCACGTGGGGAGTGCTGTACGTGCAGAAGAGCATTCCCCCGCCGGGCAAAAGTTAGGCCTTGGTGAATCTGGATGGTCCCAGAAGTCCAGCATTGTCACAGAAAAAGCTGTTCGTTGTTTTCAGGCTGGAACTAAACATCTAGCATCCGACTGCCGTAGGGAGACGTATTTGGGAGCCCACAGGTTTCACTGGTGAGGCACAGTGGTGTTTCTCCGAAGAATCCAAATGCCTCCCTGGCTACGCCAGCATGGAATGTAAGGCTGCTTGGAACGGCGTTCCTGAGGCCGTTTGAATGCTGTATGAACGAGAGCTGTGGAGCAATCCGGGCAGGGCTTTGCCATTACCGCTGCACTTTCACAGCCTTAAAGCCAGCGAACCCAGTTGCTTCCTGTGACTCAAACACAGCAGAAGATTTGGACGGCATTCAGTGCCCTTTCACAGATGTTACAACGAAGGTGAGTGCACAATGAATCGTGAAATACGTAACAGTGTGGCAGCCTTCCTTTAACACATGCTTCTTCGCTCCTAGGGCATAGCTAAGCTGACTAAGGGAGAAATCTGGACTTTTACTTGAGCCCAGGGGTGCCAGTTCTTTGCCGCCAAGCTCCAGTGTGCTCTTGGAGGAACTCCCAGGAAGGAACCGAGATCAGCATGCCTCATACGATGACACTCAAGTTCTTTCGTGATGCCGTCAGGCAACAAAGAAAAGATGGGCAGCAGGAGTGATTTTCAGGCAGCTTTCAAACCGCACCTGTCTCGCCTACCACGGACGAAATGAAGGTTTTGCCAGGGTTGCCCGGTTTCAGACTTGAGCTCATAAGGTTATCCTCAGTAGTTTCTGACTACCTCAAGGAAACACACGGGACCCACAGGGCTCTTCCCTGGAGACCCTTTGGGCACAGGGACCTCTGCATAGGATGAAATGGGTAAGTATTTCAGTACCTTAGGTAGGCTTCGAGGACCATGGCTGTTGCACATACAACAGTGGAAGTGTGAAAAATATACTGGTCTTCAGGCTGGATGCAAAAGTTAGCTTTCGCCTCTGTGAGAGTGCCATCCTGTGTCCCAGACTGAATCACAAGCACATTGTGCAGTAACAGTGCAGTTCTGTTTCAGTCACTGAGGACGATCGACTTGCAAAGAGAATCTGCCAGGCGCTGCTTTCGCGAGGCCTTCTGACGACTGGAACACTCTGCCTAGGCATCCCAGAAAGGAGTACGTTGCCCTTGCTATGAATGTGAAGACTGCTCCCGGGGACCTACTTCGCCTAGGCTTCCTCAGAAGCCAGCGACCGCTCTTGTAGCACACAGTGGTCATCATGAGAGATTGGTGCACGATACACTGCCCTATGTGTTCCCAGGGGCATAGCAGAGTTAAGGCACTCCTTTTCAGAGTATGGCTTCGTGGCTACCACTGCACACTCAACTCTGCTGATGTGAAACACTGGACTTTACCTTGTAGACTTAGGTCACCTTTCCTTTGTATGGAGCTGAATCTGCAGTGCCGTGGGATGAGTTTCTAGAAAGCAATTGCCAGCACATTATTGCCATTGAGAGAACGCAGCCTTGGCCCAAAGCCACATTCCTGCAGTGAAGAGAAGATGAGCCGCTAAGGCTGTTCAGGCAGCCTTGAAGCCCAAAGCAAGTGACTTCCATTCCAGGAGAATAAAAGGCTCCCATCGGTGTCCCACTTTCAAGCTTGATGACACAGCATGTTATCTGAAGATTAAGCCTAGCTATGTAGTACTAGGGAAAGACTGCCTCCTTCTGCTAAGAAAGGTTTTCACGTGGGGAGTGCTGTACGTGCAGAAGAGCATTCCCCCGCCGGGCAAAAGTTAGGCCTTGGTGAATCTGGATGGTCCCAGAAGTCCAGCATTGTCACAGAAAAAGCTGTTCGTTGTTTTCAGGCTGGAACTAAACATCTAGCATCCGACTGCCGTAGGGAGACGTATTTGGGAGCCCACAGGTTTCACTGGTGAGGCACAGTGGTGTTTCTCCGAAGAATCCAAATGCCTCCCTGGCTACGCCAGCATGGAATGTAAGGCTGCTTGGAACGGCGTTCCTGAGGCCGTTTGAATGCTGTATGAACGAGAGCTGTGGAGCAATCCGGGCAGGGCTTTGCCATTACCGCTGCACTTTCACAGCCTTAAAGCCAGCGAACCCAGTTGCTTCCTGGGACTCAAACACAGCAGAAGATTTGGACGGCATTCAGTGCCCTTTCACAGATGTTACAACGAAGGTGAGTGCACAATGAGTCGTGAAATACCAAACAGTGTTGCAGCCTTCCTCTATCACATGCTTCTTCGCTCCTAGGGCATAGCTAAGCTGACTATGGGAGAAATCTGGACTTTTACTTGAGCACAGGGGTGTCAGTTCTTTGCCGGCAAGCTCCAGTGTGCTCCTGGAGGAGCTCCCAGCAAGGAACCGAGACCAGCATGCCTCAAACGATTACACTCAAGTTCTTTCGTGATGCCGTCAGGAAGCAAAGAGAAGATGGGCAGCAGGAGTGATTTTTCTGGCAGCTTTCAAACCGCACCTGTCTCGCCTACCCCCGACGAAATGAAGGTTTTGCCAGGGTTGCCCGGTTTCAAACTTGAGCTCATAAGGTTATCCTCAGTAGTTTCTGACTACCTCAAGGAAACACACGGGACCCACAGGGCTCTTCTCTGGAGACCCTTTGGGCTCTGGGGCCTCTGCATTGGCTGAAATGGGTAAGTATTTCAGGACCTTAGGTAGGCCTCGGTGAGCATGGCTGTGGCACATACTTAACAGTGTGAAGTGTGAAAAATGTACTGGTCTTCAGGCTGGATGCAAAGGTTAGCTTTCGCCTCTGTGAGATTGCTATCCTGTGTCCCAGACTGAATCACAAGCACGTTGTGCAGTAACAGTGCAGTTCTGTTTCAGTCACTGAGGACGATCGACTTGCAAAGAGAATCTGCCAGGCGCTGCTTTCGCGAGGCCTTTTGACGACTGGAACACTCTGCCTAGGCATCCCAGAAAGGAGTACGTTGCCCTTGCTATGAATGTGAAGACTGCTCCCGGGGACCTACTTCGCCTAGGCTTCCTCAGAAGCCAGCGACCGCTCTTGTAGCACACAGTGGTCATCACGAGAGATTGGTGCACGATACACTGCCCTATGTGTTCCCAGGGGCATAGCAGAGTTAAGGCACTCCTTTTCAGAGTATGGCTTCGTGGCTACCACTGCACACTCAACTCTGCTGATGTGAAACACTGGACTTTACCTTGTAGACTTAGGTCACCTTTCCTTTGTATGGAGCTGAATCTGCAGTGCCGTGGGATGAGTTTCTAGAAAGCAATTGCCAGCACATTATTGCCATTGAGAGAACGCAGCCTTGGCCCAAAGCCACATTCCTGCAGTGAAGAGAAGATGAGCCGCTAAGGCTGTTCAGGCAGCCTTGAAGCCCAAAGCAAGTGACTTCCATTCCAGGAGAATAAAAGGCTCCCATCGGTGTCCCACTTTCAAGCTTGATGACACAGCATGTTATCTGAAGATTAAGCCTAGCTATGTAGTACTAGGGAAAGACTGCCTCCTTCTGCTAAGAAAGGTTTTCACGTGGGGAGTGCTGTACGTGCAGAAGAGCATTCCCCCGCCGGGCAAAAGTTAGGCCTTGGTGAATCTGGATGGTCCCAGAAGTCCAGCATTGTCACAGAAAAAGCTGTTCGTTGTTTTCAGGCTGGAACTAAACATCTAGCATCCGACTGCCGTAGGGAGACGTATTTGGGAGCCCACAGGTTTCACTGGTGAGGCACAGTGGTGTTTCTCCGAAGAATCCAAATGCCTCCCTGGCTACGCCAGCATGGAATGTAAGGCTGCTTGGAACGGCGTTCCTGAGGCCGTTTGAATGCTGTATGAACGAGAGCTGTGGAGCAATCCGGGCAGGGCTTTGCCATTACCGCTGCACTTTCACAGCCTTAAAGCCAGCGAACCCAGTTGCTTCCTGGGACTCAAACACAGCAGAAGATTTGGACGGCATTCAGTGCCCTTTCACAGATGTTACAACGAAGGTGAGTGCACAATGAGTCGTGAAATACCAAACAGTGTTGCAGCCTTCCTCTATCACATGCTTCTTCGCTCCTAGGGCATAGCTAAGCTGACTATGGGAGAAATCTGGACTTTTACTTGAGCACAGGGGTGTCAGTTCTTTGCCGGCAAGCTCCAGTGTGCTCCTGGAGGAGCTCCCAGCAAGGAACCGAGACCAGCATGCCTCAAACGATTACACTCAAGTTCTTTCGTGATGCCGTCAGGAAGCAAAGAGAAGATGGGCAGCAGGAGTGATTTTTCTGGCAGCTTTCAAACCGCACCTGTCTCGCCTACCCCCGACGAAATGAAGGTTTTGCCAGGGTTGCCCGGTTTCAAACTTGAGCTCATAAGGTTATCCTCAGTAGTTTCTGACTACCTCAAGGAAACACACGGGACCCACAGGGCTCTTCTCTGGAGACCCTTTGGGCTCTGGGGCCTCTGCATTGGCTGAAATGGGTAAGTATTTCAGGACCTTAGGTAGGCCTCGGTGAGCATGGCTGTGGCACATACTTAACAGTGTGAAGTGTGAAAAATGTACTGGTCTTCAGGCTGGATGCAAAGGTTAGCTTTCGCCTCTGTGAGATTGCTATCCTGTGTCCCAGACTGAATCACAAGCACGTTGTGCAGTAACAGTGCAGTTCTGTTTCAGTCACTGAGGACGATCGACTTGCAAAGAGAATCTGCCAGGCGCTGCTTTCGCGAGGCCTTTTGACGACTGGAACACTCTGCCTAGGCATCCCAGAAAGGAGTACGTTGCCCTTGCTATGAATGTGAAGACTGCTCCCGGGGACCTACTTCGCCTAGGCTTCCTCAGAAGCCAGCGACCGCTCTTGTAGCACACAGTGGTCATCACGAGAGATTGGTGCACGATACACTGCCCTATGTGTTCCCAGGGGCATAGCAGAGTTAAGGCACTCCTTTTCAGAGTATGGCTTCGTGGCTACCACTGCACACTCAACTCTGCTGATGTGAAACACTGGACTTTACCTTGTAGACTTAGGTCACCTTTCCTTTGTATGGAGCTGAATCTGCAGTGCCGTGGGATGAGTTTCTAGAAAGCAATTGCCAGCACATTATTGCCATTGAGAGAACGCAGCCTTGGCCCAAAGCCACATTCCTGCAGTGAAGAGAAGATGAGCCGCTAAGGCTGTTCAGGCAGCCTTGAAGCCCAAAGCAAGTGACTTCCATTCCAGGAGAATAAAAGGCTCCCATCGGTGTCCCACTTTCAAGCTTGATGACACAGCATGTTATCTGAAGATTAAGCCTAGCTATGTAGTACTAGGGAAAGACTGCCTCCTTCTGCTAAGAAAGGTTTTCACGTGGGGAGTGCTGTACGTGCAGAAGAGCATTCCCCCGCCGGGCAAAAGTTAGGCCTTGGTGAATCTGGATGGTCCCAGAAGTCCAGCATTGTCACAGAAAAAGCTGTTCGTTGTTTTCAGGCTGGAACTAAACATCTAGCATCCGACTGCCGTAGGGAGACGTATTTGGGAGCCCACAGGTTTCACTGGTGAGGCACAGTGGTGTTTCTCCGAAGAATCCAAATGCCTCCCTGGCTACGCCAGCATGGAATGTAAGGCTGCTTGGAACGGCGTTCCTGAGGCCGTTTGAATGCTGTATGAACGAGAGCTGTGGAGCAATCCGGGCAGGGCTTTGCCATTACCGCTGCACTTTCACAGCCTTAAAGCCAGCGAACCCAGTTGCTTCCTGGGACTCAAACACAGCAGAAGATTTGGACGGCATTCAGTGCCCTTTCACAGATGTTACAACGAAGGTGAGTGCACAATGAGTCGTGAAATACCAAACAGTGTTGCAGCCTTCCTCTATCACATGCTTCTTCGCTCCTAGGGCATAGCTAAGCTGACTATGGGAGAAATCTGGACTTTTACTTGAGCACAGGGGTGTCAGTTCTTTGCCGGCAAGCTCCAGTGTGCTCCTGGAGGAGCTCCCAGCAAGGAACCGAGACCAGCATGCCTCAAACGATTACACTCAAGTTCTTTCGTGATGCCGTCAGGAAGCAAAGAGAAGATGGGCAGCAGGAGTGATTTTTCTGGCAGCTTTCAAACCGCACCTGTCTCGCCTACCCCCGACGAAATGAAGGTTTTGCCAGGGTTGCCCGGTTTCAAACTTGAGCTCATAAGGTTATCCTCAGTAGTTTCTGACTACCTCAAGGAAACACACGGGACCCACAGGGCTCTTCTCTGGAGACCCTTTGGGCTCTGGGGCCTCTGCATTGGCTGAAATGGGTAAGTATTTCAGGACCTTAGGTAGGCCTCGGTGAGCATGGCTGTGGCACATACTTAACAGTGTGAAGTGTGAAAAATGTACTGGTCTTCAGGCTGGATGCAAAGGTTAGCTTTCGCCTCTGTGAGATTGCTATCCTGTGTCCCAGACTGAATCACAAGCACGTTGTGCAGTAACAGTGCAGTTCTGTTTCAGTCACTGAGGACGATCGACTTGCAAAGAGAATCTGCCAGGCGCTGCTTTCGCGAGGCCTTTTGACGACTGGAACACTCTGCCTAGGCATCCCAGAAAGGAGTACGTTGCCCTTGCTATGAATGTGAAGACTGCTCCCGGGGACCTACTTCGCCTAGGCTTCCTCAGAAGCCAGCGACCGCTCTTGTAGCACACAGTGGTCATCACGAGAGATTGGTGCACGATACACTGCCCTATGTGTTCCCAGGGGCATAGCAGAGTTAAGGCACTCCTTTTCAGAGTATGGCTTCGTGGCTACCACTGCACACTCAACTCTGCTGATGTGAAACACTGGACTTTACCTTGTAGACTTAGGTCACCTTTCCTTTGTATGGAGCTGAATCTGCAGTGCCGTGGGATGAGTTTCTAGAAAGCAATTGCCAGCACATTATTGCCATTGAGAGAACGCAGCCTTGGCCCAAAGCCACATTCCTGCAGTGAAGAGAAGATGAGCCGCTAAGGCTGTTCAGGCAGCCTTGAAGCCCAAAGCAAGTGACTTCCATTCCAGGAGAATAAAAGGCTCCCATCGGTGTCCCACTTTCAAGCTTGATGACACAGCATGTTATCTGAAGATTAAGCCTAGCTATGTAGTACTAGGGAAAGACTGCCTCCTTCTGCTAAGAAAGGTTTTCACGTGGGGAGTGCTGTACGTGCAGAAGAGCATTCCCCCGCCGGGCAAAAGTTAGGCCTTGGTGAATCTGGATGGTCCCAGAAGTCCAGCATTGTCACAGAAAAAGCTGTTCGTTGTTTTCAGGCTGGAACTAAACATCTAGCATCCGACTGCCGTAGGGAGACGTATTTGGGAGCCCACAGGTTTCACTGGTGAGGCACAGTGGTGTTTCTCCGAAGAATCCAAATGCCTCCCTGGCTACGCCAGCATGGAATGTAAGGCTGCTTGGAACGGCGTTCCTGAGGCCGTTTGAATGCTGTATGAACGAGAGCTGTGGAGCAATCCGGGCAGGGCTTTGCCATTACCGCTGCACTTTCACAGCCTTAAAGCCAGCGAACCCAGTTGCTTCCTGTGACTCAAACACAGCAGAAGATTTGGACGGCATTCAGTGCCCTTTCACAGATGTTACAACGAAGGTGAGTGCACAATGAATCGTGAAATACGTAACAGTGTGGCAGCCTTCCTTTAACACATGCTTCTTCGCTCCTAGGGCATAGCTAAGCTGACTAAGGGAGAAATCTGGACTTTTACTTGAGCCCAGGGGTGCCAGTTCTTTGCCGCCAAGCTCCAGTGTGCTCTTGGAGGAACTCCCAGGAAGGAACCGAGATCAGCATGCCTCATACGATGACACTCAAGTTCTTTCGTGATGCCGTCAGGCAACAAAGAAAAGATGGGCAGCAGGAGTGATTTTCAGGCAGCTTTCAAACCGCACCTGTCTCGCCTACCACGGACGAAATGAAGGTTTTGCCAGGGTTGCCCGGTTTCAGACTTGAGCTCATAAGGTTATCCTCAGTAGTTTCTGACTACCTCAAGGAAACACACGGGACCCACAGGGCTCTTCCCTGGAGACCCTTTGGGCACAGGGACCTCTGCATAGGATGAAATGGGTAAGTATTTCAGTACCTTAGGTAGGCTTCGAGGACCATGGCTGTTGCACATACAACAGTGGAAGTGTGAAAAATATACTGGTCTTCAGGCTGGATGCAAAAGTTAGCTTTCGCCTCTGTGAGAGTGCCATCCTGTGTCCCAGACTGAATCACAAGCACATTGTGCAGTAACAGTGCAGTTCTGTTTCAGTCACTGAGGACGATCGACTTGCAAAGAGAATCTGCCAGGCGCTGCTTTCGCGAGGCCTTCTGACGACTGGAACACTCTGCCTAGGCATCCCAGAAAGGAGTACGTTGCCCTTGCTATGAATGTGAAGACTGCTCCCGGGGACCTACTTCGCCTAGGCTTCCTCAGAAGCCAGCGACCGCTCTTGTAGCACACAGTGGTCATCACGAGAGATTGGTGCACGATACACTGCCCTATGTGTTCCCAGGGGCATAGCAGAGTTAAGGCACTCCTTTTCAGAGTATGGCTTCGTGGCTACCACTGCACACTCAACTCTGCTGATGTGAAACACTGGACTTTACCTTGTAGACTTAGGTCACCTTTCCTTTGTATGGAGCTGAATCTGCAGTGCCGTGGGATGAGTTTCTAGAAAGCAATTGCCAGCACATTATTGCCATTGAGAGAACGCAGCCTTGGCCCAAAGCCACATTCCTGCAGTGAAGAGAAGATGAGCCGCTAAGGCTGTTCAGGCAGCCTTGAAGCCCAAAGCAAGTGACTTCCATTCCAGGAGAATAAAAGGCTCCCATCGGTGTCCCACTTTCAAGCTTGATGACACAGCATGTTATCTGAAGATTAAGCCTAGCTATGTAGTACTAGGGAAAGACTGCCTCCTTCTGCTAAGAAAGGTTTTCACGTGGGGAGTGCTGTACGTGCAGAAGAGCATTCCCCCGCCGGGCAAAAGTTAGGCCTTGGTGAATCTGGATGGTCCCAGAAGTCCAGCATTGTCACAGAAAAAGCTGTTCGTTGTTTTCAGGCTGGAACTAAACATCTAGCATCCGACTGCCGTAGGGAGACGTATTTGGGAGCCCACAGGTTTCACTGGTGAGGCACAGTGGTGTTTCTCCGAAGAATCCAAATGCCTCCCTGGCTACGCCAGCATGGAATGTAAGGCTGCTTGGAACGGCGTTCCTGAGGCCGTTTGAATGCTGTATGAACGAGAGCTGTGGAGCAATCCGGGCAGGGCTTTGCCATTACCGCTGCACTTTCACAGCCTTAAAGCCAGCGAACCCAGTTGCTTCCTGGGACTCAAACACAGCAGAAGATTTGGACGGCATTCAGTGCCCTTTCACAGATGTTACAACGAAGGTGAGTGCACAATGAGTCGTGAAATACCAAACAGTGTTGCAGCCTTCCTCTATCACATGCTTCTTCGCTCCTAGGGCATAGCTAAGCTGACTATGGGAGAAATCTGGACTTTTACTTGAGCACAGGGGTGTCAGTTCTTTGCCGGCAAGCTCCAGTGTGCTCCTGGAGGAGCTCCCAGCAAGGAACCGAGACCAGCATGCCTCAAACGATTACACTCAAGTTCTTTCGTGATGCCGTCAGGAAGCAAAGAGAAGATGGGCAGCAGGAGTGATTTTTCTGGCAGCTTTCAAACCGCACCTGTCTCGCCTACCCCCGACGAAATGAAGGTTTTGCCAGGGTTGCCCGGTTTCAAACTTGAGCTCATAAGGTTATCCTCAGTAGTTTCTGACTACCTCAAGGAAACACACGGGACCCACAGGGCTCTTCTCTGGAGACCCTTTGGGCTCTGGGGCCTCTGCATTGGCTGAAATGGGTAAGTATTTCAGGACCTTAGGTAGGCCTCGGTGAGCATGGCTGTGGCACATACTTAACAGTGTGAAGTGTGAAAAATGTACTGGTCTTCAGGCTGGATGCAAAGGTTAGCTTTCGCCTCTGTGAGATTGCTATCCTGTGTCCCAGACTGAATCACAAGCACGTTGTGCAGTAACAGTGCAGTTCTGTTTCAGTCACTGAGGACGATCGACTTGCAAAGAGAATCTGCCAGGCGCTGCTTTCGCGAGGCCTTTTGACGACTGGAACACTCTGCCTAGGCATCCCAGAAAGGAGTACGTTGCCCTTGCTATGAATGTGAAGACTGCTCCCGGGGACCTACTTCGCCTAGGCTTCCTCAGAAGCCAGCGACCGCTCTTGTAGCACACAGTGGTCATCACGAGAGATTGGTGCACGATACACTGCCCTATGTGTTCCCAGGGGCATAGCAGAGTTAAGGCACTCCTTTTCAGAGTATGGCTTCGTGGCTACCACTGCACACTCAACTCTGCTGATGTGAAACACTGGACTTTACCTTGTAGACTTAGGTCACCTTTCCTTTGTATGGAGCTGAATCTGCAGTGCCGTGGGATGAGTTTCTAGAAAGCAATTGCCAGCACATTATTGCCATTGAGAGAACGCAGCCTTGGCCCAAAGCCACATTCCTGCAGTGAAGAGAAGATGAGCCGCTAAGGCTGTTCAGGCAGCCTTGAAGCCCAAAGCAAGTGACTTCCATTCCAGGAGAATAAAAGGCTCCCATCGGTGTCCCACTTTCAAGCTTGATGACACAGCATGTTATCTGAAGATTAAGCCTAGCTATGTAGTACTAGGGAAAGACTGCCTCCTTCTGCTAAGAAAGGTTTTCACGTGGGGAGTGCTGTACGTGCAGAAGAGCATTCCCCCGCCGGGCAAAAGTTAGGCCTTGGTGAATCTGGATGGTCCCAGAAGTCCAGCATTGTCACAGAAAAAGCTGTTCGTTGTTTTCAGGCTGGAACTAAACATCTAGCATCCGACTGCCGTAGGGAGACGTATTTGGGAGCCCACAGGTTTCACTGGTGAGGCACAGTGGTGTTTCTCCGAAGAATCCAAATGCCTCCCTGGCTACGCCAGCATGGAATGTAAGGCTGCTTGGAACGGCGTTCCTGAGGCCGTTTGAATGCTGTATGAACGAGAGCTGTGGAGCAATCCGGGCAGGGCTTTGCCATTACCGCTGCACTTTCACAGCCTTAAAGCCAGCGAACCCAGTTGCTTCCTGGGACTCAAACACAGCAGAAGATTTGGACGGCATTCAGTGCCCTTTCACAGATGTTACAACGAAGGTGAGTGCACAATGAGTCGTGAAATACCAAACAGTGTTGCAGCCTTCCTCTATCACATGCTTCTTCGCTCCTAGGGCATAGCTAAGCTGACTATGGGAGAAATCTGGACTTTTACTTGAGCACAGGGGTGTCAGTTCTTTGCCGGCAAGCTCCAGTGTGCTCCTGGAGGAGCTCCCAGCAAGGAACCGAGACCAGCATGCCTCAAACGATTACACTCAAGTTCTTTCGTGATGCCGTCAGGAAGCAAAGAGAAGATGGGCAGCAGGAGTGATTTTTCTGGCAGCTTTCAAACCGCACCTGTCTCGCCTACCCCCGACGAAATGAAGGTTTTGCCAGGGTTGCCCGGTTTCAAACTTGAGCTCATAAGGTTATCCTCAGTAGTTTCTGACTACCTCAAGGAAACACACGGGACCCACAGGGCTCTTCTCTGGAGACCCTTTGGGCTCTGGGGCCTCTGCATTGGCTGAAATGGGTAAGTATTTCAGGACCTTAGGTAGGCCTCGGTGAGCATGGCTGTGGCACATACTTAACAGTGTGAAGTGTGAAAAATGTACTGGTCTTCAGGCTGGATGCAAAGGTTAGCTTTCGCCTCTGTGAGATTGCTATCCTGTGTCCCAGACTGAATCACAAGCACGTTGTGCAGTAACAGTGCAGTTCTGTTTCAGTCACTGAGGACGATCGACTTGCAAAGAGAATCTGCCAGGCGCTGCTTTCGCGAGGCCTTTTGACGACTGGAACACTCTGCCTAGGCATCCCAGAAAGGAGTACGTTGCCCTTGCTATGAATGTGAAGACTGCTCCCGGGGACCTACTTCGCCTAGGCTTCCTCAGAAGCCAGCGACCGCTCTTGTAGCACACAGTGGTCATCACGAGAGATTGGTGCACGATACACTGCCCTATGTGTTCCCAGGGGCATAGCAGAGTTAAGGCACTCCTTTTCAGAGTATGGCTTCGTGGCTACCACTGCACACTCAACTCTGCTGATGTGAAACACTGGACTTTACCTTGTAGACTTAGGTCACCTTTCCTTTGTATGGAGCTGAATCTGCAGTGCCGTGGGATGAGTTTCTAGAAAGCAATTGCCAGCACATTATTGCCATTGAGAGAACGCAGCCTTGGCCCAAAGCCACATTCCTGCAGTGAAGAGAAGATGAGCCGCTAAGGCTGTTCAGGCAGCCTTGAAGCCCAAAGCAAGTGACTTCCATTCCAGGAGAATAAAAGGCTCCCATCGGTGTCCCACTTTCAAGCTTGATGACACAGCATGTTATCTGAAGATTAAGCCTAGCTATGTAGTACTAGGGAAAGACTGCCTCCTTCTGCTAAGAAAGGTTTTCACGTGGGGAGTGCTGTACGTGCAGAAGAGCATTCCCCCGCCGGGCAAAAGTTAGGCCTTGGTGAATCTGGATGGTCCCAGAAGTCCAGCATTGTCACAGAAAAAGCTGTTCGTTGTTTTCAGGCTGGAACTAAACATCTAGCATCCGACTGCCGTAGGGAGACGTATTTGGGAGCCCACAGGTTTCACTGGTGAGGCACAGTGGTGTTTCTCCGAAGAATCCAAATGCCTCCCTGGCTACGCCAGCATGGAATGTAAGGCTGCTTGGAACGGCGTTCCTGAGGCCGTTTGAATGCTGTATGAACGAGAGCTGTGGAGCAATCCGGGCAGGGCTTTGCCATTACCGCTGCACTTTCACAGCCTTAAAGCCAGCGAACCCAGTTGCTTCCTGTGACTCAAACACAGCAGAAGATTTGGACGGCATTCAGTGCCCTTTCACAGATGTTACAACGAAGGTGAGTGCACAATGAATCGTGAAATACGTAACAGTGTGGCAGCCTTCCTTTAACACATGCTTCTTCGCTCCTAGGGCATAGCTAAGCTGACTAAGGGAGAAATCTGGACTTTTACTTGAGCCCAGGGGTGCCAGTTCTTTGCCGCCAAGCTCCAGTGTGCTCTTGGAGGAACTCCCAGGAAGGAACCGAGATCAGCATGCCTCATACGATGACACTCAAGTTCTTTCGTGATGCCGTCAGGCAACAAAGAAAAGATGGGCAGCAGGAGTGATTTTCAGGCAGCTTTCAAACCGCACCTGTCTCGCCTACCACGGACGAAATGAAGGTTTTGCCAGGGTTGCCCGGTTTCAGACTTGAGCTCATAAGGTTATCCTCAGTAGTTTCTGACTACCTCAAGGAAACACACGGGACCCACAGGGCTCTTCCCTGGAGACCCTTTGGGCACAGGGACCTCTGCATAGGATGAAATGGGTAAGTATTTCAGTACCTTAGGTAGGCTTCGAGGACCATGGCTGTTGCACATACAACAGTGGAAGTGTGAAAAATATACTGGTCTTCAGGCTGGATGCAAAAGTTAGCTTTCGCCTCTGTGAGAGTGCCATCCTGTGTCCCAGACTGAATCACAAGCACATTGTGCAGTAACAGTGCAGTTCTGTTTCAGTCACTGAGGACGATCGACTTGCAAAGAGAATCTGCCAGGCGCTGCTTTCGCGAGGCCTTCTGACGACTGGAACACTCTGCCTAGGCATCCCAGAAAGGAGTACGTTGCCCTTGCTATGAATGTGAAGACTGCTCCCGGGGACCTACTTCGCCTAGGCTTCCTCAGAAGCCAGCGACCGCTCTTGTAGCACACAGTGGTCATCACGAGAGATTGGTGCACGATACACTGCCCTATGTGTTCCCAGGGGCATAGCAGAGTTAAGGCACTCCTTTTCAGAGTATGGCTTCGTGGCTACCACTGCACACTCAACTCTGCTGATGTGAAACACTGGACTTTACCTTGTAGACTTAGGTCACCTTTCCTTTGTATGGAGCTGAATCTGCAGTGCCGTGGGATGAGTTTCTAGAAAGCAATTGCCAGCACATTATTGCCATTGAGAGAACGCAGCCTTGGCCCAAAGCCACATTCCTGCAGTGAAGAGAAGATGAGCCGCTAAGGCTGTTCAGGCAGCCTTGAAGCCCAAAGCAAGTGACTTCCATTCCAGGAGAATAAAAGGCTCCCATCGGTGTCCCACTTTCAAGCTTGATGACACAGCATGTTATCTGAAGATTAAGCCTAGCTATGTAGTACTAGGGAAAGACTGCCTCCTTCTGCTAAGAAAGGTTTTCACGTGGGGAGTGCTGTACGTGCAGAAGAGCATTCCCCCGCCGGGCAAAAGTTAGGCCTTGGTGAATCTGGATGGTCCCAGAAGTCCAGCATTGTCACAGAAAAAGCTGTTCGTTGTTTTCAGGCTGGAACTAAACATCTAGCATCCGACTGCCGTAGGGAGACGTATTTGGGAGCCCACAGGTTTCACTGGTGAGGCACAGTGGTGTTTCTCCGAAGAATCCAAATGCCTCCCTGGCTACGCCAGCATGGAATGTAAGGCTGCTTGGAACGGCGTTCCTGAGGCCGTTTGAATGCTGTATGAACGAGAGCTGTGGAGCAATCCGGGCAGGGCTTTGCCATTACCGCTGCACTTTCACAGCCTTAAAGCCAGCGAACCCAGTTGCTTCCTGGGACTCAAACACAGCAGAAGATTTGGACGGCATTCAGTGCCCTTTCACAGATGTTACAACGAAGGTGAGTGCACAATGAGTCGTGAAATACCAAACAGTGTTGCAGCCTTCCTCTATCACATGCTTCTTCGCTCCTAGGGCATAGCTAAGCTGACTATGGGAGAAATCTGGACTTTTACTTGAGCACAGGGGTGTCAGTTCTTTGCCGGCAAGCTCCAGTGTGCTCCTGGAGGAGCTCCCAGCAAGGAACCGAGACCAGCATGCCTCAAACGATTACACTCAAGTTCTTTCGTGATGCCGTCAGGAAGCAAAGAGAAGATGGGCAGCAGGAGTGATTTTTCTGGCAGCTTTCAAACCGCACCTGTCTCGCCTACCCCCGACGAAATGAAGGTTTTGCCAGGGTTGCCCGGTTTCAAACTTGAGCTCATAAGGTTATCCTCAGTAGTTTCTGACTACCTCAAGGAAACACACGGGACCCACAGGGCTCTTCTCTGGAGACCCTTTGGGCTCTGGGGCCTCTGCATTGGCTGAAATGGGTAAGTATTTCAGGACCTTAGGTAGGCCTCGGTGAGCATGGCTGTGGCACATACTTAACAGTGTGAAGTGTGAAAAATGTACTGGTCTTCAGGCTGGATGCAAAGGTTAGCTTTCGCCTCTGTGAGATTGCTATCCTGTGTCCCAGACTGAATCACAAGCACGTTGTGCAGTAACAGTGCAGTTCTGTTTCAGTCACTGAGGACGATCGACTTGCAAAGAGAATCTGCCAGGCGCTGCTTTCGCGAGGCCTTTTGACGACTGGAACACTCTGCCTAGGCATCCCAGAAAGGAGTACGTTGCCCTTGCTATGAATGTGAAGACTGCTCCCGGGGACCTACTTCGCCTAGGCTTCCTCAGAAGCCAGCGACCGCTCTTGTAGCACACAGTGGTCATCACGAGAGATTGGTGCACGATACACTGCCCTATGTGTTCCCAGGGGCATAGCAGAGTTAAGGCACTCCTTTTCAGAGTATGGCTTCGTGGCTACCACTGCACACTCAACTCTGCTGATGTGAAACACTGGACTTTACCTTGTAGACTTAGGTCACCTTTCCTTTGTATGGAGCTGAATCTGCAGTGCCGTGGGATGAGTTTCTAGAAAGCAATTGCCAGCACATTATTGCCATTGAGAGAACGCAGCCTTGGCCCAAAGCCACATTCCTGCAGTGAAGAGAAGATGAGCCGCTAAGGCTGTTCAGGCAGCCTTGAAGCCCAAAGCAAGTGACTTCCATTCCAGGAGAATAAAAGGCTCCCATCGGTGTCCCACTTTCAAGCTTGATGACACAGCATGTTATCTGAAGATTAAGCCTAGCTATGTAGTACTAGGGAAAGACTGCCTCCTTCTGCTAAGAAAGGTTTTCACGTGGGGAGTGCTGTACGTGCAGAAGAGCATTCCCCCGCCGGGCAAAAGTTAGGCCTTGGTGAATCTGGATGGTCCCAGAAGTCCAGCATTGTCACAGAAAAAGCTGTTCGTTGTTTTCAGGCTGGAACTAAACATCTAGCATCCGACTGCCGTAGGGAGACGTATTTGGGAGCCCACAGGTTTCACTGGTGAGGCACAGTGGTGTTTCTCCGAAGAATCCAAATGCCTCCCTGGCTACGCCAGCATGGAATGTAAGGCTGCTTGGAACGGCGTTCCTGAGGCCGTTTGAATGCTGTATGAACGAGAGCTGTGGAGCAATCCGGGCAGGGCTTTGCCATTACCGCTGCACTTTCACAGCCTTAAAGCCAGCGAACCCAGTTGCTTCCTGGGACTCAAACACAGCAGAAGATTTGGACGGCATTCAGTGCCCTTTCACAGATGTTACAACGAAGGTGAGTGCACAATGAGTCGTGAAATACCAAACAGTGTTGCAGCCTTCCTCTATCACATGCTTCTTCGCTCCTAGGGCATAGCTAAGCTGACTATGGGAGAAATCTGGACTTTTACTTGAGCACAGGGGTGTCAGTTCTTTGCCGGCAAGCTCCAGTGTGCTCCTGGAGGAGCTCCCAGCAAGGAACCGAGACCAGCATGCCTCAAACGATTACACTCAAGTTCTTTCGTGATGCCGTCAGGAAGCAAAGAGAAGATGGGCAGCAGGAGTGATTTTTCTGGCAGCTTTCAAACCGCACCTGTCTCGCCTACCCCCGACGAAATGAAGGTTTTGCCAGGGTTGCCCGGTTTCAAACTTGAGCTCATAAGGTTATCCTCAGTAGTTTCTGACTACCTCAAGGAAACACACGGGACCCACAGGGCTCTTCTCTGGAGACCCTTTGGGCTCTGGGGCCTCTGCATTGGCTGAAATGGGTAAGTATTTCAGGACCTTAGGTAGGCCTCGGTGAGCATGGCTGTGGCACATACTTAACAGTGTGAAGTGTGAAAAATGTACTGGTCTTCAGGCTGGATGCAAAGGTTAGCTTTCGCCTCTGTGAGATTGCTATCCTGTGTCCCAGACTGAATCACAAGCACGTTGTGCAGTAACAGTGCAGTTCTGTTTCAGTCACTGAGGACGATCGACTTGCAAAGAGAATCTGCCAGGCGCTGCTTTCGCGAGGCCTTTTGACGACTGGAACACTCTGCCTAGGCATCCCAGAAAGGAGTACGTTGCCCTTGCTATGAATGTGAAGACTGCTCCCGGGGACCTACTTCGCCTAGGCTTCCTCAGAAGCCAGCGACCGCTCTTGTAGCACACAGTGGTCATCACGAGAGATTGGTGCACGATACACTGCCCTATGTGTTCCCAGGGGCATAGCAGAGTTAAGGCACTCCTTTTCAGAGTATGGCTTCGTGGCTACCACTGCACACTCAACTCTGCTGATGTGAAACACTGGACTTTACCTTGTAGACTTAGGTCACCTTTCCTTTGTATGGAGCTGAATCTGCAGTGCCGTGGGATGAGTTTCTAGAAAGCAATTGCCAGCACATTATTGCCATTGAGAGAACGCAGCCTTGGCCCAAAGCCACATTCCTGCAGTGAAGAGAAGATGAGCCGCTAAGGCTGTTCAGGCAGCCTTGAAGCCCAAAGCAAGTGACTTCCATTCCAGGAGAATAAAAGGCTCCCATCGGTGTCCCACTTTCAAGCTTGATGACACAGCATGTTATCTGAAGATTAAGCCTAGCTATGTAGTACTAGGGAAAGACTGCCTCCTTCTGCTAAGAAAGGTTTTCACGTGGGGAGTGCTGTACGTGCAGAAGAGCATTCCCCCGCCGGGCAAAAGTTAGGCCTTGGTGAATCTGGATGGTCCCAGAAGTCCAGCATTGTCACAGAAAAAGCTGTTCGTTGTTTTCAGGCTGGAACTAAACATCTAGCATCCGACTGCCGTAGGGAGACGTATTTGGGAGCCCACAGGTTTCACTGGTGAGGCACAGTGGTGTTTCTCCGAAGAATCCAAATGCCTCCCTGGCTACGCCAGCATGGAATGTAAGGCTGCTTGGAACGGCGTTCCTGAGGCCGTTTGAATGCTGTATGAACGAGAGCTGTGGAGCAATCCGGGCAGGGCTTTGCCATTACCGCTGCACTTTCACAGCCTTAAAGCCAGCGAACCCAGTTGCTTCCTGGGACTCAAACACAGCAGAAGATTTGGACGGCATTCAGTGCCCTTTCACAGATGTTACAACGAAGGTGAGTGCACAATGAGTCGTGAAATACCAAACAGTGTTGCAGCCTTCCTCTATCACATGCTTCTCGCTCCTAGGGCATAGCTAAGCTGACTATGGGAGAAATCTGGACTTTTACTTGAGCACAGGGGTGTCAGTTCTTTGCCGGCAAGCTCCAGTGTGCTCCTGGAGGAGCTCCCAGCAAGGAACCGAGACCAGCATGCCTCAAACGATTACACTCAAGTTCTTTCGTGATGCCGTCAGGAAGCAAAGAGAAGATGGGCAGCAGGAGTGATTTTTCTGGCAGCTTTCAAACCGCACCTGTCTCGCCTACCCCCGACGAAATGAAGGTTTTGCCAGGGTTGCCCGGTTTCAAACTTGAGCTCATAAGGTTATCCTCAGTAGTTTCTGACTACCTCAAGGAAACACACGGGACCCACAGGGCTCTTCTCTGGAGACCCTTTGGGCTCTGGGGCCTCTGCATTGGCTGAAATGGGTAAGTATTTCAGGACCTTAGGTAGGCCTCGGTGAGCATGGCTGTGGCACATACTTAACAGTGTGAAGTGTGAAAAATGTACTGGTCTTCAGGCTGGATGCAAAGGTTAGCTTTCGCCTCTGTGAGATTGCTATCCTGTGTCCCAGACTGAATCACAAGCACGTTGTGCAGTAACAGTGCAGTTCTGTTTCAGTCACTGAGGACGATCGACTTGCAAAGAGAATCTGCCAGGCGCTGCTTTCGCGAGGCCTTTTGACGACTGGAACACTCTGCCTAGGCATCCCAGAAAGGAGTACGTTGCCCTTGCTATGAATGTGAAGACTGCTCCCGGGGACCTACTTCGCCTAGGCTTCCTCAGAAGCCAGCGACCGCTCTTGTAGCACACAGTGGTCATCACGAGAGATTGGTGCACGATACACTGCCCTATGTGTTCCCAGGGGCATAGCAGAGTTAAGGCACTCCTTTTCAGAGTATGGCTTCGTGGCTACCACTGCACACTCAACTCTGCTGATGTGAAACACTGGACTTTACCTTGTAGACTTAGGTCACCTTTCCTTTGTATGGAGCTGAATCTGCAGTGCCGTGGGATGAGTTTCTAGAAAGCAATTGCCAGCACATTATTGCCATTGAGAGAACGCAGCCTTGGCCCAAAGCCACATTCCTGCAGTGAAGAGAAGATGAGCCGCTAAGGCTGTTCAGGCAGCCTTGAAGCCCAAAGCAAGTGACTTCCATTCCAGGAGAATAAAAGGCTCCCATCGGTGTCCCACTTTCAAGCTTGATGACACAGCATGTTATCTGAAGATTAAGCCTAGCTATGTAGTACTAGGGAAAGACTGCCTCCTTCTGCTAAGAAAGGTTTTCACGTGGGGAGTGCTGTACGTGCAGAAGAGCATTCCCCCGCCGGGCAAAAGTTAGGCCTTGGTGAATCTGGATGGTCCCAGAAGTCCAGCATTGTCACAGAAAAAGCTGTTCGTTGTTTTCAGGCTGGAACTAAACATCTAGCATCCGACTGCCGTAGGGAGACGTATTTGGGAGCCCACAGGTTTCACTGGTGAGGCACAGTGGTGTTTCTCCGAAGAATCCAAATGCCTCCCTGGCTACGCCAGCATGGAATGTAAGGCTGCTTGGAACGGCGTTCCTGAGGCCGTTTGAATGCTGTATGAACGAGAGCTGTGGAGCAATCCGGGCAGGGCTTTGCCATTACCGCTGCACTTTCACAGCCTTAAAGCCAGCGAACCCAGTTGCTTCCTGGGACTCAAACACAGCAGAAGATTTGGACGGCATTCAGTGCCCTTTCACAGATGTTACAACGAAGGTGAGTGCACAATGAGTCGTGAAATACCAAACAGTGTTGCAGCCTTCCTCTATCACATGCTTCTTCGCTCCTAGGGCATAGCTAAGCTGACTATGGGAGAAATCTGGACTTTTACTTGAGCACAGGGGTGTCAGTTCTTTGCCGGCAAGCTCCAGTGTGCTCCTGGAGGAGCTCCCAGCAAGGAACCGAGACCAGCATGCCTCATACGATGACACTCAAGTTCTTTCGTGATGCCGTCAGGAAGCAAAGAGAAGATGGGCAGCAGGAGTGATTTTTCTGGCAGCTTTCAAACCGCACCTGTCTCGCCTACCCCCGACGAAATGAAGGTTTTGCCAGGGTTGCCCGGTTTCAAACTTGAGCTCATAAGGTTATCCTCAGTAGTTTCTGACTACCTCAAGGAAACACACGGGACCCACAGGGCTCTTCTCTGGAGACCCTTTGGGCTCTGGGGCCTCTGCATTGGCTGAAATGGGTAAGTATTTCAGGACCTTAGGTAGGCCTCGGTGAGCATGGCTGTGGCACATACTTAACAGTGTGAAGTGTGAAAAATGTACTGGTCTTCAGGCTGGATGCAAAGGTTAGCTTTCGCCTCTGTGAGATTGCTATCCTGTGTCCCAGACTGAATCACAAGCACGTTGTGCAGTAACAGTGCAGTTCTGTTTCAGTCACTGAGGACGATCGACTTGCAAAGAGAATCTGCCAGGCGCTGCTTTCGCGAGGCCTTTTGACGACTGGAACACTCTGCCTAGGCATCCCAGAAAGGAGTACGTTGCCCTTGCTATGAATGTGAAGAGTGCTCCCGGGGACCTACTTCGCCTAGGGTTCCTCAGAAGCCAGCGACCGCTCTTGTAGCACACAGTGGTCATCACGAGAGATTGGTGCACGATACACTGCCCTATGTGTTCCCAGGGGCATAGCAGAGTTAAGGCACTCCTTTTCAGAGTATGGCTTCGTGGCTACCACTGCACACTCAACTCTTCTGATGTGAAACACTGGACTTTACCTTGTAGACTTAGGTCACCTTTCATTTGTATGGAGCTGAATCTGCAGTGCCGTGGGATGAGTTTCTAGAAAGCAATTGCCAGCACATTATTGCCATTGAGAGAACGCAGCCTTGGCCCAAAGCCACATTCCTGCAGTGAAGAGAAGATGAGCCGCTAAGGCTGTTCAGGCAGCCTTGAAGCCCAAAGCAAGTGACTTCCATTCCAGGAGAATAAAAGGCTCCCATCGGTGTCCCACTTTCAAGCTTGATGACACAGCATGTTATCTGAAGATTAAGCCTAGCTATGTAGTACTAGGGAAAGACTGCCTCCTTCTGCTAAGAAAGGTTTTCACGTGGGGAGTGCTGTACGTGCAGAAGAGCATTCCCCCGCCGGGCAAAAGTTAGGCCTTGGTGAATCTGGATGGTCCCAGAAGTCCAGCATTGTCACAGAAAAAGCTGTTCGTTGTTTTCAGGCTGGAACTAAACATCTAGCATCCGACTGCCGTAGGGAGACGTATTTGGGAGCCCACAGGTTTCACTGGTGAGGCACAGTGGTGTTTCTCCGAAGAATCCAAATGCCTCCCTGGCTACGCCAGCATGGAATGTAAGGCTGCTTGGAACGGCGTTCCTGAGGCCGTTTGAATGCTGTACAAACGAGAGCTGTCGAGCAATCCGGGCAGATCTTTGCCATTACCGCTGCACGATCACAGCCTGTAAGCCAACGAACCCAGTTGCTTCCTGGGACTCAAACGCAGCTGAAGACTAGGATAGCATTCAGTGCCCTTTCACAGATGTTACAACGAAGGTGAGTGCACAATGAATCGTGAAATACGTAACAGTGTGGCAGCCTTCCTTTAACACATGCTTCTTCGCTCCTAGGGCATAGCTAAGCTGACTAAGGGAGAAATCTGGACTTTTACTTGAGCCCAGGGGTGCCAGTTCTTTGCCGCCAAGCTCCAGTGTGCTCTTGGAGGAACTCCCAGGAAGGAACCGAGACCAGCATGCCTCATACGATGACACTCAAGTTCTTTCGTGATGCCGTCAGGCAACAAAGAAAAGATGGGCAGCAGGAGTGATTTTCAGGCAGCTTTCAAACCGCACCTGTCTCGCCTACCACGGACGAAATGAAGGTTTTGCCAGGGTTGCCCGGTTTCAGACTTGAGCTCATAAGGTTATCCTCAGTAGTTTCTGACTACCTCAAGGAAACACACGGGACCCACAGGGCTCTTCCCTGGAGACCCTTTGGGCACAGGGACCTCTGCATAGGATGAAATGGGTAAGTATTTCAGTACCTTAGGTAGGCTTCGAGGACCATGGCTGTTGCACATACAACAGTGGAAGTGTGAAAAATATACTGGTCTTCAGGCTGGATGCAAAAGTTAGCTTTCGCCTCTGTGAGAGTGCCATCCTGTGTCCCAGACTGAATCACAAGCACATTGTGCAGTAACAGTGCAGTTCTGTTTCAGTCACTGAGGACGATCCACTTGCAAAGAGAATCTGCCAGGCGCTGCTTTCGCGAGGCCTTCTGACGACTGGAACACTCTGCCTAGGCATCCCAGAAAGGAGTACGTTGCCCTTGCTATGAATGTGAAGAGTGCTCCCGGGGACCTACTTCGCCTAGGCTTCCTCAGAAGCCAGCGACCGCTCTTGTAGCACACAGTGGTCATCACGAGAGATTGGTGCACGATACACTGCCCTATGTGTTCCCAGGGGCATAGCAGAGTTAAGGCACTCCTTTTCAGAGTATGGCTTCGTGGCTACCACTGCACACTCAACTCTGCTGATGTGAAACACTGGACTTTACCTTGTAGACTTAGGTCACCTTTCATTTGTATGGAGCTGAATCTGCAGTGCCGTGGGATGAGTTTCTAGAAAGCAATTGCCAGCACATTATTGCCATTGAGAGAACGCAGCCTTGGCCCAAAGCCACATTCCTGCAGTGAAGAGAAGATGAGCCGCTAAGGCTGTTCAGGCAGCCTTGAAGCCCAAAGCAAGTGACTTCCATTCCAGGAGAATAAAAGGCTCCCATCGGTGTCCCACTTTCAAGCTTGATGACACAGCATGTTATCTGAAGATTAAGCCTAGCTATGTAGTACTAGGGAAAGACTGCCTCCTTCTGCTAAGAAAGGTTTTCACGTGGGGAGTGCTGTACGTGCAGAAGAGCATTCCCCCGCCGGGCAAAAGTTAGGCCTTGGTGAATCTGGATGGTCCCAGAAGTCCAGCATTGTCACAGAAAAAGCTGTTCGTTGTTTTCAGGCTGGAACTAAACATCTAGCATCCGACTGCCGTAGGGAGACGTATTTGGGAGCCCACAGGTTTCACTGGTGAGGCACAGTGGTGTTTCTCCGAAGAATCCAAATGCCTCCCTGGCTACGCCAGCATGGAATGTAAGGCTGCTTGGAACGGCGTTCCTGAGGCCGTTTGAATGCTGTATGAACGAGAGCTGTGGAGCAATCCGGGCAGGGCTTTGCCATTACCGCTGCACTTTCACAGCCTTAAAGCCAGCGAACCCAGTTGCTTCCTGGGACTCAAACACAGCAGAAGATTTGGACGGCATTCAGTGCCCTTTCACAGATGTTACAACGAAGGTGAGTGCACAATGAATCGTGAAATACGTAACAGTGTGGCAGCCTTCCTTTAACACATGCTTCTTCGCTCCTAGGGCATAGCTAAGCTGACTAAGGGAGAAATCTGGACTTTTACTTGAGCCCAGGGGTGCCAGTTCTTTGCCGCCAAGCTCCAGTGTGCTCTTGGAGGAACTCCCAGGAAGGAACCGAGACCAGCATGCCTCATACGATGACACTCAAGTTCTTTCGTGATGCCGTCAGGCAACAAAGAAAAGATGGGCAGCAGGAGTGATTTTCAGGCAGCTTTCAAACCGCACCTGTCTCGCCTACCACGGACGAAATGAAGGTTTTGCCAGGGTTGCCCGGTTTCAGACTTGAGCTCATAAGGTTATCCTCAGTAGTTTCTGACTACCTCAAGGAAACACACGGGACCCACAGGGCTCTTCCCTGGAGACCCTTTGGGCACAGGGACCTCTGCATAGGATGAAATGGGTAAGTATTTCAGTACCTTAGGTAGGCTTCGAGGACCATGGCTGTTGCACATACAACAGTGGAAGTGTGAAAAATATACTGGTCTTCAGGCTGGATGCAAAAGTTAGCTTTCGCCTCTGTGAGAGTGCCATCCTGTGTCCCAGACTGAATCACAAGCACATTGTGCAGTAACAGTGCAGTTCTGTTTCAGTCACTGAGGACGATCCACTTGCAAAGAGAATCTGCCAGGCGCTGCTTTCGCGAGGCCTTCTGACGACTGGAACACTCTGCCTAGGCATCCCAGAAAGGAGTACGTTGCCCTTGCTATGAATGTGAAGACTGCTCCAGGGGACCTACTTTGCCTAGGGTTCCTCAGAAGCCAGCGACCGCTCTTGTAGCACACAGTGGTCATCACGAGAGATTGGTGCACGATACACTGCCCTATGTGTTCCCAGGGGCATAGCAGAGTTAAGGCACTCCTTTTCAGAGTATGGCTTCGTGGCTACCACTGCACACTCAACTCTGCTGATGTGAAACACTGGACTTTACCTTGTAGACTTAGGTCACCTTTCATTTGTATGGAGCTGAATCTGCAGTGCCGTGGGATGAGTTTCTAGAAAGCAATTGCCAGCACATTATTGCCATTGAGAGAACGCAGCCTTGGCCCAAAGCCACATTCCTGCAGTGAAGAGAAGATGAGCCGCTAAGGCTGTTCAGGCAGCCTTGAAGCCCAAAGCAAGTGACTTCCATTCCAGGAGAATAAAAGGCTCCCATCGGTGTCCCACTTTCAAGCTTGATGACACAGCATGTTATCTGAAGATTAAGCCTAGCTATGTAGTACTAGGGAAAGACTGCCTCCTTCTGCTAAGAAAGGTTTTCACGTGGGGAGTGCTGTACGTGCAGAAGAGCATTCCCCCGCCGGGCAAAAGTTAGGCCTTGGTGAATCTGGATGGTCCCAGAAGTCCAGCATTGTCACAGAAAAAGCTGTTCGTTGTTTTCAGGCTGGAACTAAACATCTAGCATCCGACTGCCGTAGGGAGACGTATTTGGGAGCCCACAGGTTTCACTGGTGAGGCACAGTGGTGTTTCTCCGAAGAATCCAAATGCCTCCCTGGCTACGCCAGCATGGAATGTAAGGCTGCTTGGAACGGCGTTCCTGAGGCCGTTTGAATGCTGTATGAACGAGAGCTGTGGAGCAATCCGGGCAGGGCTTTGCCATTACCGCTGCACTTTCACAGCCTTAAAGCCAGCGAACCCAGTTGCTTCCTGGGACTCAAACACAGCAGAAGATTTGGACGGCATTCAGTGCCCTTTCACAGATGTTACAACGAAGGTGAGTGCACAATGAGTCGTGAAATACCAAACAGTGTTGCAGCCTTCCTCTATCACATGCTTCTTCGCTCCTAGGGCATAGCTAAGCTGACTATGGGAGAAATCTGGACTTTTACTTGAGCACAGGGGTGTCAGTTCTTTGCCGGCAAGCTCCAGTGTGCTCCTGGAGGAGCTCCCAGCAAGGAACCGAGACCAGCATGCCTCAAACGATTACACTCAAGTTCTTTCGTGATGCCGTCAGGAAGCAAAGAGATGGGCAGCAGGAGTGATTTTTCTGGCAGCTTTCAAACCGCACCTGTCTCGCCTACCCCCGACGAAATGAAGGTTTTGCCAGGGTTGCCCGGTTTCAAACTTGAGCTCATAAGGTTATCCTCAGTAGTTTCTGACTACCTCAAGGAAACACACGGGACCCACAGGGCTCTTCTCTGGAGACCCTTTGGGCTCTGGGGCCTCTGCATTGGCTGAAATGGGTAAGTATTTCAGGACCTTAGGTAGGCCTCGGTGAGCATGGCTGTGGCACATACTTAACAGTGTGAAGTGTGAAAAATGTACTGGTCTTCAGGCTGGATGCAAAGGTTAGCTTTCGCCTCTGTGAGATTGCTATCCTGTGTCCCAGACTGAATCACAAGCACGTTGTGCAGTAACAGTGCAGTTCTGTTTCAGTCACTGAGGACGATCGACTTGCAAAGAGAATCTGCCAGGCGCTGCTTTCGCGAGGCCTTTTGACGACTGGAACACTCTGCCTAGGCATCCCAGAAAGGAGTACGTTGCCCTTGCTATGAATGTGAAGAGTGCTCCCGGGGACCTACTTCGCCTAGGGTTCCTCAGAAGCCAGCGACCGCTCTTGTAGCACACAGTGGTCATCACGAGAGATTGGTGCACGATACACTGCCCTATGTGTTCCCAGGGGCATAGCAGAGTTAAGGCACTCCTTTTCAGAGTATGGCTTCGTGGCTACCACTGCACACTCAACTCTGCTGATGTGAAACACTGGACTTTACCTTGTAGACTTAGGTCACCTTTCATTTGTATGGAGCTGAATCTGCAGTGCCGTGGGATGAGTTTCTAGAAAGCAATTGCCAGCACATTATTGCCATTGAGAGAACGCAGCCTTGGCCCAAAGCCACATTCCTGCAGTGAAGAGAAGATGAGCCGCTAAGGCTGTTCAGGCAGCCTTGAAGCCCAAAGCAAGTGACTTCCATTCCAGGAGAATAAAAGGCTCCCATCGGTGTCCCACTTTCAAGCTTGATGACACAGCATGTTATCTGAAGATTAAGCCTAGCTATGTAGTACTAGGGAAAGACTGCCTCCTTCTGCTAAGAAAGGTTTTCACGTGGGGAGTGCTGTACGTGCAGAAGAGCATTCCCCCGCCGGGCAAAAGTTAGGCCTTGGTGAATCTGGATGGTCCCAGAAGTCCAGCATTGTCACAGAAAAAGCTGTTCGTTGTTTTCAGGCTGGAACTAAACATCTAGCATCCGACTGCCGTAGGGAGACGTATTTGGGAGCCCACAGGTTTCACTGGTGAGGCACAGTGGTGTTTCTCCGAAGAATCCAAATGCCTCCCTGGCTACGCCAGCATGGAATGTAAGGCTGCTTGGAACGGCGTTCCTGAGGCCGTTTGAATGCTGTACAAACGAGAGCTGTCGAGCAATCCGGGCAGATCTTTGCCATTACCGCTGCACGATCACAGCCTGTAAGCCAACGAACCCAGTTGCTTCCTGGGACTCAAACGCAGCTGAAGACTAGGATAGCATTCAGTGCCCTTTCACAGATGTTACAACGAAGGTGAGTGCACAATGAATCGTGAAATACGTAACAGTGTGGCAGCCTTCCTTTAACACATGCTTCTTCGCTCCTAGGGCATAGCTAAGCTGACTAAGGGAGAAATCTGGACTTTTACTTGAGCCCAGGGGTGCCAGTTCTTTGCCGCCAAGCTCCAGTGTGCTCTTGGAGGAACTCCCAGGAAGGAACCGAGACCAGCATGCCTCATACGATGACACTCAAGTTCTTTCGTGATGCCGTCAGGCAACAAAGAAAAGATGGGCAGCAGGAGTGATTTTCAGGCAGCTTTCAAACCGCACCTGTCTCGCCTACCAC
Organism: Balaenoptera ricei; assembly: GCF_028023285.1. NCBI lineage: Eukaryota > Metazoa > Chordata > Mammalia > Artiodactyla > Balaenopteridae > Balaenoptera > Balaenoptera ricei. Next base: position 32,106,164 of record NC_082653.1, read on the forward strand.
GGACGAAATGAAGGTTTTGCCAGGGTTGCCCGGTTTCAGACTTGAGCTCATAAGGTTATCCTCAGTAGTTTCTGACTACCTCAAGGAAACACACGGGACCCACAGGGCTCTTCCCTGGAGACCCTTTGGGCACAGGGACCTCTGCATAGGATGAAATGGGTAAGTATTTCAGTACCTTAGGTAGGCTTCGAGGACCATGGCTGTTGCACATACAACAGTGGAAGTGTGAAAAATATACTGGTCTTCAGGCTGGATGCAAAAGTTAGCTTTCGCCTCTGTGAGAGTGCCATCCTGTGTCCCAGACTGAATCACAAGCACATTGTGCAGTAACAGTGCAGTTCTGTTTCAGTCACTGAGGACGATCCACTTGCAAAGAGAATCTGCCAGGCGCTGCTTTCGCGAGGCCTTCTGACGACTGGAACACTCTGCCTAGGCATCCCAGAAAGGAGTACGTTGCCCTTGCTATGAATGTGAAGACTGCTCCAGGGGACCTACTTTGCCTAGGCTTCCTCAGAAGCCAGCGACCGCTCTTGTAGCACACAGTGGTCATCACGAGAGATTGGTGCACGATACACTGCCCTATGTGTTCCCAGGGGCATAGCAGAGTTAAGGCACTCCTTTTCAGAGTATGGCTTCGTGGCTACCACTGCACACTCAACTCTGCTGATGTGAAACACTGGACTTTACCTTGTAGACTTAGGTCACCTTTCCTTTGTATGGAGCTGAATCTGCAGTGCCGTGGGATGAGTTTCTAGAAAGCAATTGCCAGCACATTATTGCCATTGAGAGAACGCAGCCTTGGCCCAAAGCCACATTCCTGCAGTGAAGAGAAGATGAGCCGCTAAGGCTGTTCAGGCAGCCTTGAAGCCCAAAGCAAGTGACTTCCATTCCAGGAGAATAAAAGGCTCCCATCGGTGTCCCACTTTCAAGCTTGATGACACAGCATGTTATCTGAAGATTAAGCCTAGCTATGTAGTACTAGGGAAAGACTGCCTCCTTCTGCTAAGAAAGGTTTTCACGTGGGGAGTGCTGTACGTGCAGAAGAGCATTCCCCCGCCGGGCAAAAGTTAGGCCTTGGTGAATCTGGATGGTCCCAGAAGTCCAGCATTGTCACAGAAAAAGCTGTTCGTTGTTTTCAGGCTGGAACTAAACATCTAGCATCCGACTGCCGTAGGGAGACGTATTTGGGAGCCCACAGGTTTCACTGGTGAGGCACAGTGGTGTTTCTCCGAAGAATCCAAATGCCTCCCTGGCTACGCCAGCATGGAATGTAAGGCTGCTTGGAACGGCGTTCCTGAGGCCGTTTGAATGCTGTATGAACGAGAGCTGTGGAGCAATCCGGGCAGGGCTTTGCCATTACCGCTGCACTTTCACAGCCTTAAAGCCAGCGAACCCAGTTGCTTCCTGGGACTCAAACACAGCAGAAGATTTGGACGGCATTCAGTGCCCTTTCACAGATGTTACAACGAAGGTGAGTGCACAATGAGTCGTGAAATACCAAACAGTGTTGCAGCCTTCCTCTATCACATGCTTCTTCGCTCCTAGGGCATAGCTAAGCTGACTATGGGAGAAATCTGGACTTTTACTTGAGCACAGGGGTGTCAGTTCTTTGCCGGCAAGCTCCAGTGTGCTCCTGGAGGAGCTCCCAGCAAGGAACCAAGACCAGCATGCCTCAAACGATTACACTCAAGTTCTTTCGTGATGCCGTCAGGAAGCAAAGAGAAGATGGGCAGCAGGAGTGATTTTTCTGGCAGCTTTCAAACCGCACCTGTCTCGCCTACCCCCGACGAAATGAAGGTTTTGCCAGGGTTGCCCGGTTTCAAACTTGAGCTCATAAGGCTATCCTCAGTAGTTTCTGACTACCTCAAGGAAACACACGGGACCCACAGGGCTCTTCTCTGGAGACCCTTTGGGCTCAGGGGCCTCTGCATTGGCTGAAATGGGTAAGTATTTCAGGACCTTAGGTAGGCCTCGGTGAGCATGGCTGTTGCACATACTTAACAGTGTGAAGTGTGAAAAATGTACTGGTCTTCAGGCTGGATGCAAAGGTTAGCTTTCGCCTCTGTGAGATTGCTATCCTGTGTCCCAGACTGAATCACAAGCACGTTGTGCAGTAACAGTGCAGTTCTGTTTCAGTCACTGAGGACGATCGACTTGCAAAGAGAATCTGCCAGGCGCTGCTTTCGCGAGGCCTTTTGACGACTGGAACACTCTGCCTAGGCATCCCAGAAAGGAGTACGTTGCCCTTGCTATGAATGTGAAGAGTGCTCCCGGGGACCTACTTCGCCTAGGGTTCCTCAGAAGCCAGCGACCGCTCTTGTAGCACACAGTGGTCATCACGAGAGATTGGTGCACGATACACTGCCCTATGTGTTCCCAGGGGCATAGCAGAGTTAAGGCACTCCTTTTCAGAGTATGGCTTCGTGGCTACCACTGCACACTCAACTCTGCTGATGTGAAACACTGGACTTTACCTTGTAGACTTAGGTCACCTTTCATTTGTATGGAGCTGAATCTGCAGTGCCGTGGGATGAGTTTCTAGAAAGCAATTGCCAGCACATTATTGCCATTGAGAGAACGCAGCCTTGGCCCAAAGCCACATTCCTGCAGTGAAGAGAAGATGAGCCGCTAAGGCTGTTCAGGCAGCCTTGAAGCCCAAAGCAAGTGACTTCCATTCCAGGAGAATAAAAGGCTCCCATCGGTGTCCCACTTTCAAGCTTGATGACACAGCATGTTATCTGAAGATTAAGCCTAGCTATGTAGTACTAGGGAAAGACTGCCTCCTTCTGCTAAGAAAGGTTTTCACGTGGGGAGTGCTGTACGTGCAGAAGAGCATTCCCCCGCCGGGCAAAAGTTAGGCCTTGGTGAATCTGGATGGTCCCAGAAGTCCAGCATTGTCACAGAAAAAGCTGTTCGTTGTTTTCAGGCTGGAACTAAACATCTAGCATCCGACTGCCGTAGGGAGACGTATTTGGGAGCCCACAGGTTTCACTGGTGAGGCACAGTGGTGTTTCTCCGAAGAATCCAAATGCCTCCCTGGCTACGCCAGCATGGAATGTAAGGCTGCTTGGAACGGCGTTCCTGAGGCCGTTTGAATGCTGTATGAACGAGAGCTGTGGAGCAATCCGGGCAGGGCTTTGCCATTACCGCTGCACTTTCACAGCCTTAAAGCCAGCGAACCCAGTTGCTTCCTGGGACTCAAACACAGCAGAAGATTTGGACGGCATTCAGTGCCCTTTCACAGATGTTACAACGAAGGTGAGTGCACAATGAATCGTGAAATACGTAACAGTGTGGCAGCCTTCCTTTAACACATGCTTCTTCGCTCCTAGGGCATAGCTAAGCTGACTAAGGGAGAAATCTGGACTTTTACTTGAGCCCAGGGGTGCCAGTTCTTTGCCGCCAAGCTCCAGTGTGCTCTTGGAGGAACTCCCAGGAAGGAACCGAGACCAGCATGCCTCATACGATGACACTCAAGTTCTTTCGTGATGCCGTCAGGCAACAAAGAAAAGATGGGCAGCAGGAGTGATTTTCAGGCAGCTTTCAAACCGCACCTGTCTCGCCTACCACGGACGAAATGAAGGTTTTGCCAGGGTTGCCCGGTTTCAGACTTGAGCTCATAAGGTTATCCTCAGTAGTTTCTGACTACCTCAAGGAAACACACGGGACCCACAGGGCTCTTCCCTGGAGACCCTTTGGGCACAGGGACCTCTGCATAGGATGAAATGGGTAAGTATTTCAGTACCTTAGGTAGGCTTCGAGGACCATGGCTGTTGCACATACAACAGTGGAAGTGTGAAAAATATACTGGTCTTCAGGCTGGATGCAAAAGTTAGCTTTCGCCTCTGTGAGAGTGCCATCCTGTGTCCCAGACTGAATCACAAGCACATTGTGCAGTAACAGTGCAGTTCTGTTTCAGTCACTGAGGACGATCCACTTGCAAAGAGAATCTGCCAGGCGCTGCTTTCGCGAGGCCTTCTGACGACTGGAACACTCTGCCTAGGCATCCCAGAAAGGAGTACGTTGCCCTTGCTATGAATGTGAAGACTGCTCCAGGGGACCTACTTTGCCTAGGGTTCCTCAGAAGCCAGCGACCGCTCTTGTAGCACACAGTGGTCATCACGAGAGATTGGTGCACGATACACTGCCCTATGTGTTCCCAGGGGCATAGCAGAGTTAAGGCACTCCTTTTCAGAGTATGGCTTCGTGGCTACCACTGCACACTCAACTCTGCTGATGTGAAACACTGGACTTTACCTTGTAGACTTAGGTCACCTTTCATTTGTATGGAGCTGAATCTGCAGTGCCGTGGGATGAGTTTCTAGAAAGCAATTGCCAGCACATTATTGCCATTGAGAGAACGCAGCCTTGGCCCAAAGCCACATTCCTGCAGTGAAGAGAAGATGAGCCGCTAAGGCTGTTCAGGCAGCCTTGAAGCCCAAAGCAAGTGACTTCCATTCCAGGAGAATAAAAGGCTCCCATCGGTGTCCCACTTTCAAGCTTGATGACACAGCATGTTATCTGAAGATTAAGCCTAGCTATGTAGTACTAGGGAAAGACTGCCTCCTTCTGCTAAGAAAGGTTTTCACGTGGGGAGTGCTGTACGTGCAGAAGAGCATTCCCCCGCCGGGCAAAAGTTAGGCCTTGGTGAATCTGGATGGTCCCAGAAGTCCAGCATTGTCACAGAAAAAGCTGTTCGTTGTTTTCAGGCTGGAACTAAACATCTAGCATCCGACTGCCGTAGGGAGACGTATTTGGGAGCCCACAGGTTTCACTGGTGAGGCACAGTGGTGTTTCTCCAAAGAATCCAAATGCCTCCCTGGCTACGCCAGCATGGAATGTAAGGCTGCTTGGAACGGCATTCCTGAGGCCGTTTGAATGCTGTATGAACGAGAGCTGTGGAGCAATCCGGGCAGGGCTTTGCCATTACCGCTGCACTTTCACAGCCTTAAAGCCAGCGAACCCAGTTGCTTCCTGGGACTCAAACACAGCAGAAGATTTGGACGGCATTCAGTGCCCTTTCACAGATGTTACAACGAAGGTGAGTGCACAATGAATCGTGAAATACGTAACAGTGTGGCAGCCTTCCTTTAACACATGCTTCTTCGCTCCTAGGGCATAGCTAAGCTGACTAAGGGAGAAATCTGGACTTTTACTTGAGCCCAGGGGTGCCAGTTCTTTGCCGCCAAGCTCCAGTGTGCTCTTGGAGGAACTCCCAGGAAGGAACCGAGACCAGCATGCCTCATACGATGACACTCAAGTTCTTTCGTGATGCCGTCAGGCAACAAAGAAAAGATGGGCAGCAGGAGTGATTTTCAGGCAGCTTTCAAACCGCACCTGTCTCGCCTACCACGGACGAAATGAAGGTTTTGCCAGGGTTGCCCGGTTTCAGACTTGAGCTCATAAGGTTATCCTCAGTAGTTTCTGACTACCTCAAGGAAACACACGGGACCCACAGGGCTCTTCCCTGGAGACCCTTTGGGCACAGGGACCTCTGCATAGGATGAAATGGGTAAGTATTTCAGTACCTTAGGTAGGCTTCGAGGACCATGGCTGTTGCACATACAACAGTGGAAGTGTGAAAAATATACTGGTCTTCAGGCTGGATGCAAAAGTTAGCTTTCGCCTCTGTGAGAGTGCCATCCTGTGTCCCAGACTGAATCACAAGCACATTGTGCAGTAACAGTGCAGTTCTGTTTCAGTCACTGAGGACGATCCACTTGCAAAGAGAATCTGCCAGGCGCTGCTTTCGCGAGGCCTTCTGACGACTGGAACACTCTGCCTAGGCATCCCAGAAAGGAGTACGTTGCCCTTGCTATGAATGTGAAGACTGCTCCAGGGGACCTACTTTGCCTAGGCTTCCTCAGAAGCCAGCGACCGCTCTTGTAGCACACAGTGGTCATCACGAGAGATTGGTGCACGATACACTGCCCTATGTGTTCCCAGGGGCATAGCAGAGTTAAGGCACTCCTTTTCAGAGTATGGCTTCGTGGCTACCACTGCACACTCAACTCTGCTGATGTGAAACACTGGACTTTACCTTGTAGACTTAGGTCACCTTTCATTTGTATGGAGCTGAATCTGCAGTGCCGTGGGATGAGTTTCTAGAAAGCAATTGCCAGCACATTATTGCCATTGAGAGAACGCAGCCTTGGCCCAAAGCCACATTCCTGCAGTGAAGAGAAGATGAGCCGCTAAGGCTGTTCAGGCAGCCTTGAAGCCCAAAGCAAGTGACTTCCATTCCAGGAGAATAAAAGGCTCCCATCGGTGTCCCACTTTCAAGCTTGATGACACAGCATGTTATCTGAAGATTAAGCCTAGCTATGTAGTACTAGGGAAAGACTGCCTCCTTCTGCTAAGAAAGGTTTTCACGTGGGGAGTGCTGTACGTGCAGAAGAGCATTCCCCCGCCGGGCAAAAGTTAGGCCTTGGTGAATCTGGATGGTCCCAGAAGTCCAGCATTGTCACAGAAAAAGCTGTTCGTTGTTTTCAGGCTGGAACTAAACATCTAGCATCCGACTGCCGTAGGGAGACGTATTTGGGAGCCCACAGGTTTCACTGGTGAGGCACAGTGGTGTTTCTCCGAAGAATCCAAATGCCTCCCTGGCTACGCCAGCATGGAATGTAAGGCTGCTTGGAACGGCGTTCCTGAGGCCGTTTGAATGCTGTATGAACGAGAGCTGTGGAGCAATCCGGGCAGGGCTTTGCCATTACCGCTGCACTTTCACAGCCTTAAAGCCAGCGAACCCAGTTGCTTCCTGGGACTCAAACACAGCAGAAGATTTGGACGGCATTCAGTGCCCTTTCACAGATGTTACAACGAAGGTGAGTGCACAATGAGTCGTGAAATACCAAACAGTGTTGCAGCCTTCCTCTATCACATGCTTCTTCGCTCCTAGGGCATAGCTAAGCTGACTATGGGAGAAATCTGGACTTTTACTTGAGCACAGGGGTGTCAGTTCTTTGCCGGCAAGCTCCAGTGTGCTCCTGGAGGAGCTCCCAGCAAGGAACCGAGACCAGCATGCCTCAAACGATTACACTCAAGTTCTTTCGTGATGCCGTCAGGAAGCAAAGAGAAGATGGGCAGCAGGAGTGATTTTTCTGGCAGCTTTCAAACCGCACCTGTCTCGCCTACCCCCGACGAAATGAAGGTTTTGCCAGGGTTGCCCGGTTTCAAACTTGAGCTCATAAGGTTATCCTCAGTAGTTTCTGACTACCTCAAGGAAACACACGGGACACACAGGGCTCTTCTCTGGAGACCCTTTGGGCTCTGGGGCCTCTGCATTGGCTGAAATGGGTAAGTATTTCAGGACCTTAGGTAGGCCTCGGTGAGCATGGCTGTGGCACATACTTAACAGTGTGAAGTGTGAAAAATGTACTGGTCTTCAGGCTGGATGCAAAGGTTAGCTTTCGCCTCTGTGAGATTGCTATCCTGTGTCCCAGACTGAATCACAAGCACATTGTGCAGTAACAGTGCAGTTCTGTTTCAGTCACTGAGGACGATCGACTTGCAAAGAGAATCTGCCAGGCGCTGCTTTCGCGAGGCCTTCTGACGACTGGAACACTCTGCCTAGGCATCCCAGAAAGGAGTACGTTGCCCTTGCTATGAATGTGAAGAGTGCTCCCGGGGACCTACTTCGCCTAGGGTTCCTCAGAAGCCAGCGACCGCTCTTGTAGCACACAGTGGTCATCACGAGAGATTGGTGCACGATACACTGCCCTATGTGTTCCCAGGGGCATAGCAGAGTTAAGGCACTCCTTTTCAGAGTATGGCTTCGTGGCTACCACTGCACACTCAACTCTGCTGATGTGAAACACTGGACTTTACCTTGTAGACTTAGGTCACCTTTCATTTGTATGGAGCTGAATCTGCAGTGCCGTGGGATGAGTTTCTAGAAAGCAATTGCCAGCACATTATTGCCATTGAGAGAACGCAGCCTTGGCCCAAAGCCACATTCCTGCAGTGAAGAGAAGATGAGCCGCTAAGGCTGTTCAGGCAGCCTTGAAGCCCAAAGCAAGTGACTTCCATTCCAGGAGAATAAAAGGCTCCCATCGGTGTCCCACTTTCAAGCTTGATGACACAGCATGTTATCTGAAGATTAAGCCTAGCTATGTAGTACTAGGGAAAGACTGCCTCCTTCTGCTAAGAAAGGTTTTCACGTGGGGAGTGCTGTACGTGCAGAAGAGCATTCCCCCGCCGGGCAAAAGTTAGGCCTTGGTGAATCTGGATGGTCCCAGAAGTCCAGCATTGTCACAGAAAAAGCTGTTCGTTGTTTTCAGGCTGGAACTAAACATCTAGCATCCGACTGCCGTAGGGAGACGTATTTGGGAGCCCACAGGTTTCACTGGTGAGGCACAGTGGTGTTTCTCCGAAGAATCCAAATGCCTCCCTGGCTACGCCAGCATGGAATGTAAGGCTGCTTGGAACGGCGTTCCTGAGGCCGTTTGAATGCTGTATGAACGAGAGCTGTGGAGCAATCCGGGCAGGGCTTTGCCATTACCGCTGCACTTTCACAGCCTTAAAGCCAGCGAACCCAGTTGCTTCCTGGGACTCAAACACAGCAGAAGATTTGGACGGCATTCAGTGCCCTTTCACAGATGTTACAACGAAGGTGAGTGCACAATGAATCGTGAAATACGTAACAGTGTGGCAGCCTTCCTTTAACACATGCTTCTTCGCTCCTAGGGAATAGCTAAGCTGACTAAGGGAGAAATCTGGACTTTTACTTGAGCCCAGGGGTGCCAGTTCTTTGCCGCCAAGCTCCAGTGTGCTCTTGGAGGAACTCCCAGGAAGGAACCGAGACCAGCATGCCTCATACGATGACACTCAAGTTCTTTCGTGATGCCGTCAGGCAACAAAGAAAAGATGGGCAGCAGGAGTGATTTTCAGGCAGCTTTCAAACCGCACCTGTCTCGCCTACCACGGACGAAATGAAGGTTTTGCCAGGGTTGCCCGGTTTCAGACTTGAGCTCATAAGGTTATCCTCAGTAGTTTCTGACTACCTCAAGGAAACACACGGGACCCACAGGGCTCTTCCCTGGAGACCCTTTGGGCACAGGGACCTCTGCATAGGATGAAATGGGTAAGTATTTCAGTACCTTAGGTAGGCTTCGAGGACCATGGCTGTTGCACATACAACAGTGGAAGTGTGAAAAATATACTGGTCTTCAGGCTGGATGCAAAAGTTAGCTTTCGCCTCTGTGAGAGTGCCATCCTGTGTCCCAGACTGAATCACAAGCACATTGTGCAGTAACAGTGCAGTTCTGTTTCAGTCACTGAGGACGATCCACTTGCAAAGAGAATCTGCCAGGCGCTGCTTTCGCGAGGCCTTCTGACGACTGGAACACTCTGCCTAGGCATCCCAGAAAGGAGTACGTTGCCCTTGCTATGAATGTGAAGACTGCTCCCGGGGACCTACTTCGCCTAGGCTTCCTCAGAAGCCAGCGACCGCTCTTGTAGCACACAGTGGTCATCACGAGAGATTGGTGCACGATACACTGCCCTATGTGTTCCCAGGGGCATAGCAGAGTTAAGGCACTCCTTTTCAGAGTATGGCTTCGTGGCTACCACTGCACACTCAACTCTGCTGATGTGAAACACTGGACTTTACCTTGTAGACTTAGGTCACCTTTCCTTTGTATGGAGCTGAATCTGCAGTGCCGTGGGATGAGTTTCTAGAAAGCAATTGCCAGCACATTATTGCCATTGAGAGAACGCAGCCTTGGCCCAAAGCCACATTCCTGCAGTGAAGAGAAGATGAGCCGCTAAGGCTGTTCAGGCAGCCTTGAAGCCCAAAGCAAGTGACTTCCATTCCAGGAGAATAAAAGGCTCCCATCGGTGTCCCACTTTCAAGCTTGATGACACAGCATGTTATCTGAAGATTAAGCCTAGCTATGTAGTACTAGGGAAAGACTGCCTCCTTCTGCTAAGAAAGGTTTTCACGTGGGGAGTGCTGTACGTGCAGAAGAGCATTCCCCCGCCGGGCAAAAGTTAGGCCTTGGTGAATCTGGATGGTCCCAGAAGTCCAGCATTGTCACAGAAAAAGCTGTTCGTTGTTTTCAGGCTGGAACTAAACATCTAGCATCCGACTGCCGTAGGGAGACGTATTTGGGAGCCCACAGGTTTCACTGGTGAGGCACAGTGGTGTTTCTCCGAAGAATCCAAATGCCTCCCTGGCTACGCCAGCATGGAATGTAAGGCTGCTTGGAACGGCGTTCCTGAGGCCGTTTGAATGCTGTATGAACGAGAGCTGTGGAGCAATCCGGGCAGGGCTTTGCCATTACCGCTGCACTTTCACAGCCTTAAAGCCAGCGAACCCAGTTGCTTCCTGGGACTCAAACACAGCAGAAGATTTGGACGGCATTCAGTGCCCTTTCACAGATGTTACAACGAAGGTGAGTGCACAATGAGTCGTGAAATACCAAACAGTGTTGCAGCCTTCCTCTATCACATGCTTCTTCGCTCCTAGGGCATAGCTAAGCTGACTATGGGAGAAATCTGGACTTTTACTTGAGCACAGGGGTGTCAGTTCTTTGCCGGCAAGCTCCAGTGTGCTCCTGGAGGAGCTCCCAGCAAGGAACCGAGACCAGCATGCCTCAAACGATTACACTCAAGTTCTTTCGTGATGCCGTCAGGAAGCAAAGAGAAGATGGGCAGCAGGAGTGATTTTTCTGGCAGCTTTCAAACCGCACCTGTCTCGCCTACCCCCGACGAAATGAAGGTTTTGCCAGGGTTGCCCGGTTTCAAACTTGAGCTCATAAGGTTATCCTCAGTAGTTTCTGACTACCTCAAGGAAACACACGGGACCCACAGGGCTCTTCTCTGGAGACCCTTTGGGCTCAGGGGCCTCTGCATTGGATGAAATGGGTAAGTATTTCAGGACCTTAGGTAGGCCTCGGTGAGCATGGCTGTTGCACATACTTAACAGTGTGAAGTGTGAAAAATGTACTGGTCTTCAGGCTGGATGCAAAGGTTAGCTTTCGCCTCTGTGAGATTGCTATCCTGTGTCCCAGACTGAATCACAAGCACGTTGTGCAGTAACAGTGCAGTTCTGTTTCAGTCACTGAGGACGATCGACTTGCAAAGAGAATCTGCCAGGCGCTGCTTTCGCGAGGCCTTTTGACGACTGGAACACTCTGCCTAGGCATCCCAGAAAGGAGTACGTTGCCCTTGCTATGAATGTGAAGAGTGCTCCCGGGGACCTACTTCGCCTAGGGTTCCTCAGAAGCCAGCGACCGCTCTTGTAGCACACAGTGGTCATCACGAGAGATTGGTGCACGATACACTGCCCTATGTGTTCCCAGGGGCATAGCAGAGTTAAGGCACTCCTTTTCAGAGTATGGCTTCGTGGCTACCACTGCACACTCAACTCTGCTGATGTGAAACACTGGACTTTACCTTGTAGACTTAGGTCACCTTTCATTTGTATGGAGCTGAATCTGCAGTGCCGTGGGATGAGTTTCTAGAAAGCAATTGCCAGCACATTATTGCCATTGAGAGAACGCAGCCTTGGCCCAAAGCCACATTCCTGCAGTGAAGAGAAGATGAGCCGCTAAGGCTGTTCAGGCAGCCTTGAAGCCCAAAGCAAGTGACTTCCATTCCAGGAGAATAAAAGGCTCCCATCGGTGTCCCACTTTCAAGCTTGATGACACAGCATGTTATCTGAAGATTAAGCCTAGCTATGTAGTACTAGGGAAAGACTGCCTCCTTCTGCTAAGAAAGGTTTTCACGTGGGGAGTGCTGTACGTGCAGAAGAGCATTCCCCCGCCGGGCAAAAGTTAGGCCTTGGTGAATCTGGATGGTCCCAGAAGTCCAGCATTGTCACAGAAAAAGCTGTTCGTTGTTTTCAGGCTGGAACTAAACATCTAGCATCCGACTGCCGTAGGGAGACGTATTTGGGAGCCCACAGGTTTCACTGGTGAGGCACAGTGGTGTTTCTCCGAAGAATCCAAATGCCTCCCTGGCTACGCCAGCATGGAATGTAAGGCTGCTTGGAACGGCGTTCCTGAGGCCGTTTGAATGCTGTACAAACGAGAGCTGTCGAGCAATCCGGGCAGATCTTTGCCATTACCGCTGCACGATCACAGCCTGTAAGCCAACGAACCCAGTTGCTTCCTGGGACTCAAACGCAGCTGAAGACTAGGATAGCATTCAGTGCCCTTTCACAGATGTTACAACGAAGGTGAGTGCACAATGAATCGTGAAATACGTAACAGTGTGGCAGCCTTCCTTTAACACATGCTTCTTCGCTCCTAGGGCATAGCTAAGCTGACTAAGGGAGAAATCTGGACTTTTACTTGAGCCCAGGGGTGCCAGTTCTTTGCCGCCAAGCTCCAGTGTGCTCTTGGAGGAACTCCCAGGAAGGAACCGAGACCAGCATGCCTCATACGATGACACTCAAGTTCTTTCGTGATGCCGTCAGGCAACAAAGAAAAGATGGGCAGCAGGAGTGATTTTCAGGCAGCTTTCAAACCGCACCTGTCTCGCCTACCACGGACGAAATGAAGGTTTTGCCAGGGTTGCCCGGTTTCAGACTTGAGCTCATAAGGTTATCCTCAGTAGTTTCTGACTACCTCAAGGAAACACACGGGACCCACAGGGCTCTTCCCTGGAGACCCTTTGGGCACAGGGACCTCTGCATAGGATGAAATGGGTAAGTATTTCAGTACCTTAGGTAGGCTTCGAGGACCATGGCTGTTGCACATACAACAGTGGAAGTGTGAAAAATATACTGGTCTTCAGGCTGGATGCAAAAGTTAGCTTTCGCCTCTGTGAGAGTGCCATCCTGTGTCCCAGACTGAATCACAAGCACATTGTGCAGTAACAGTGCAGTTCTGTTTCAGTCACTGAGGACGATCCACTTGCAAAGAGAATCTGCCAGGCGCTGCTTTCGCGAGGCCTTCTGACGACTGGAACACTCTGCCTAGGCATCCCAGAAAGGAGTACGTTGCCCTTGCTATGAATGTGAAGACTGCTCCAGGGGACCTACTTTGCCTAGGCTTCCTCAGAAGCCAGCGACCGCTCTTGTAGCACACAGTGGTCATCACGAGAGATTGGTGCACGATACACTGCCCTATGTGTTCCCAGGGGCATAGCAGAGTTAAGGCACTCCTTTTCAGAGTATGGCTTCGTGGCTACCACTGCACACTCAACTCTGCTGATGTGAAACACTGGACTTTACCTTGTAGACTTAGGTCACCTTTCCTTTGTATGGAGCTGAATCTGCAGTGCCGTGGGATGAGTTTCTAGAAAGCAATTGCCAGCACATTATTGCCATTGAGAGAACGCAGCCTTGGCCCAAAGCCACATTCCTGCAGTGAAGAGAAGATGAGCCGCTAAGGCTGTTCAGGCAGCCTTGAAGCCCAAAGCAAGTGACTTCCATTCCAGGAGAATAAAAGGCTCCCATCGGTGTCCCACTTTCAAGCTTGATGACACAGCATGTTATCTGAAGATTAAGCCTAGCTATGTAGTACTAGGGAAAGACTGCCTCCTTCTGCTAAGAAAGGTTTTCACGTGGGGAGTGCTGTACGTGCAGAAGAGCATTCCCCCGCCGGGCAAAAGTTAGGCCTTGGTGAATCTGGATGGTCCCAGAAGTCCAGCATTGTCACAGAAAAAGCTGTTCGTTGTTTTCAGGCTGGAACTAAACATCTAGCATCCGACTGCCGTAGGGAGACGTATTTGGGAGCCCACAGGTTTCACTGGTGAGGCACAGTGGTGTTTCTCCGAAGAATCCAAATGCCTCCCTGGCTACGCCAGCATGGAATGTAAGGCTGCTTGGAACGGCGTTCCTGAGGCCGTTTGAATGCTGTACAAACGAGAGCTGTCGAGCAATCCGGGCAGATCTTTGCCATTACCGCTGCACGATCACAGCCTGTAAGCCAACGAACCCAGTTGCTTCCTGGGACTCAAACGCAGCTGAAGACTAGGATAGCATTCAGTGCCCTTTCACAGATGTTACAACGAAGGTGAGTGCACAATGAATCGTGAAATACGTAACAGTGTGGCAGCCTTCCTTTAACACATGCTTCTTCGCTCCTAGGGCATAGCTAAGCTGACTAAGGGAGAAATCTGGACTTTTACTTGAGCCCAGGGGTGCCAGTTCTTTGCCGCCAAGCTCCAGTGTGCTCTTGGAGGAACTCCCAGGAAGGAACCGAGACCAGCATGCCTCATACGATGACACTCAAGTTCTTTCGTGATGCCGTCAGGCAACAAAGAAAAGATGGGCAGCAGGAGTGATTTTCAGGCAGCTTTCAAACCGCACCTGTCTCGCCTACCACGGACGAAATGAAGGTTTTGCCAGGGTTGCCCGGTTTCAGACTTGAGCTCATAAGGTTATCCTCAGTAGTTTCTGACTACCTCAAGGAAACACACGGGACCCACAGGGCTCTTCCCTGGAGACCCTTTGGGCACAGGGACCTCTGCATAGGATGAAATGGGTAAGTATTTCAGTACCTTAGGTAGGCTTCGAGGACCATGGCTGTTGCACATACAACAGTGGAAGTGTGAAAAATATACTGGTCTTCAGGCTGGATGCAAAAGTTAGCTTTCGCCTCTGTGAGAGTGCCATCCTGTGTCCCAGACTGAATCACAAGCACATTGTGCAGTAACAGTGCAGTTCTGTTTCAGTCACTGAGGACGATCGACTTGCAAAGAGAATCTGCCAGGCGCTGCTTTCGCGAGGCCTTCTGACGACTGGAACACTCTGCCTAGGCATCCCAGAAAGGAGTACGTTGCCCTTGCTATGAATGTGAAGACTGCTCCCGGGGACCTACTTCGCCTAGGCTTCCTCAGAAGCCAGCGACCGCTCTTGTAGCACACAGTGGTCATCACGAGAGATTGGTGCACGATACACTGCCCTATGTGTTCCCAGGGGCATAGCAGAGTTAAGGCACTCCTTTTCAGAGTATGGCTTCGTGGCTACCACTGCACACTCAACTCTGCTGATGTGAAACACTGGACTTTACCTTGTAGACTTAGGTCACCTTTCCTTTGTATGGAGCTGAATCTGCAGTGCCGTGGGATGAGTTTCTAGAAAGCAATTGCCAGCACATTATTGCCATTGAGAGAACGCAGCCTTGGCCCAAAGCCACATTCCTGCAGTGAAGAGAAGATGAGCCGCTAAGGCTGTTCAGGCAGCCTTGAAGCCCAAAGCAAGTGACTTCCATTCCAGGAGAATAAAAGGCTCCCATCGGTGTCCCACTTTCAAGCTTGATGACACAGCATGTTATCTGAAGATTAAGCCTAGCTATGTAGTACTAGGGAAAGACTGCCTCCTTCTGCTAAGAAAGGTTTTCACGTGGGGAGTGCTGTACGTGCAGAAGAGCATTCCCCCGCCGGGCAAAAGTTAGGCCTTGGTGAATCTGGATGGTCCCAGAAGTCCAGCATTGTCACAGAAAAAGCTGTTCGTTGTTTTCAGGCTGGAACTAAACATCTAGCATCCGACTGCCGTAGGGAGACGTATTTGGGAGCCCACAGGTTTCACTGGTGAGGCACAGTGGTGTTTCTCCGAAGAATCCAAATGCCTCCCTGGCTACGCCAGCATGGAATGTAAGGCTGCTTGGAACGGCGTTCCTGAGGCCGTTTGAATGCTGTATGAACGAGAGCTGTGGAGCAATCCGGGCAGGGCTTTGCCATTACCGCTGCACTTTCACAGCCTTAAAGCCAGCGAACCCAGTTGCTTCCTGGGACTCAAACACAGCAGAAGATTTGGACGGCATTCAGTGCCCTTTCACAGATGTTACAACGAAGGTGAGTGCACAATGAATCGTGAAATACGTAACAGTGTGGCAGCCTTCCTTTAACACATGCTTCTTCGCTCCTAGGGCATAGCTAAGCTGACTAAGGGAGAAATCTGGACTTTTACTTGAGCCCAGGGGTGCCAGTTCTTTGCCGCCAAGCTCCAGTGTGCTCTTGGAGGAACTCCCAGGAAGGAACCGAGATCAGCATGCCTCATACGATGACACTCAAGTTCTTTCGTGATGCCGTCAGGCAACAAAGAAAAGATGGGCAGCAGGAGTGATTTTCAGGCAGCTTTCAAACCGCACCTGTCTCGCCTACCACGGACGAAATGAAGGTTTTGCCAGGGTTGCCCGGTTTCAGACTTGAGCTCATAAGGTTATCCTCAGTAGTTTCTGACTACCTCAAGGAAACACACGGGACCCACAGGGCTCTTCCCTGGAGACCCTTTGGGCACAGGGACCTCTGCATAGGATGAAATGGGTAAGTATTTCAGTACCTTAGGTAGGCTTCGAGGACCATGGCTGTTGCACATACAACAGTGGAAGTGTGAAAAATATACTGGTCTTCAGGCTGGATGCAAAAGTTAGCTTTCGCCTCTGTGAGAGTGCCATCCTGTGTCCCAGACTGAATCACAAGCACATTGTGCAGTAACAGTGCAGTTCTGTTTCAGTCACTGAGGACGATCGACTTGCAAAGAGAATCTGCCAGGCGCTACTTTCGCGAGGCCTTCTGACGACTGGAACACTCTGCCTAGGCATCCCAGAAAGGAGTACGTTGCCCTTGCTATGAATGTGAAGACTGCTCCCGGGGACCTACTTCGCCTAGGCTTCCTCAGAAGCCAGCGACCGCTCTTGTAGCACACAGTGGTCATCACGAGAGATTGGTGCACGATACACTGCCCTATGTGTTCCCAGGGGCATAGCAGAGTTAAGGCACTCCTTTTCAGAGTATGGCTTCGTGGCTACCACTGCACACTCAACTCTGCTGATGTGAAACACTGGACTTTACCTTGTAGACTTAGGTCACCTTTCCTTTGTATGGAGCTGAATCTGCAGTGCCGTGGGATGAGTTTCTAGAAAGCAATTGCCAGCACATTATTGCCATTGAGAGAACGCAGCCTTGGCCCAAAGCCACATTCCTGCAGTGAAGAGAAGATGAGCCGCTAAGGCTGTTCAGGCAGCCTTGAAGCCCAAAGCAAGTGACTTCCATTCCAGGAGAATAAAAGGCTCCCATCGGTGTCCCACTTTCAAGCTTGATGACACAGCATGTTATCTGAAGATTAAGCCTAGCTATGTAGTACTAGGGAAAGACTGCCTCCTTCTGCTAAGAAAGGTTTTCACGTGGGGAGTGCTGTACGTGCAGAAGAGCATTCCCCCGCCGGGCAAAAGTTAGGCCTTGGTGAATCTGGATGGTCCCAGAAGTCCAGCATTGTCACAGAAAAAGCTGTTCGTTGTTTTCAGGCTGGAACTAAACATCTAGCATCCGACTGCCGTAGGGAGACGTATTTGGGAGCCCACAGGTTTCACTGGTGAGGCACAGTGGTGTTTCTCCGAAGAATCCAAATGCCTCCCTGGCTACGCCAGCATGGAATGTAAGGCTGCTTGGAACGGCGTTCCTGAGGCCGTTTGAATGCTGTATGAACGAGAGCTGTGGAGCAATCCGGGCAGGGCTTTGCCATTACCGCTGCACTTTCACAGCCTTAAAGCCAGCGAACCCAGTTGCTTCCTGGGACTCAAACACAGCAGAAGATTTGGACGGCATTCAGTGCCCTTTCACAGATGTTACAACGAAGGTGAGTGCACAATGAGTCGTGAAATACCAAACAGTGTTGCAGCCTTCCTCTATCACATGCTTCTTCGCTCCTAGGGCATAGCTAAGCTGACTATGGGAGAAATCTGGACTTTTACTTGAGCACAGGGGTGTCAGTTCTTTGCCGGCAAGCTCCAGTGTGCTCCTGGAGGAGCTCCCAGCAAGGAACCGAGACCAGCATGCCTCAAACGATTACACTCAAGTTCTTTCGTGATGCCGTCAGGAAGCAAAGAGAAGATGGGCAGCAGGAGTGATTTTTCTGGCAGCTTTCAAACCGCACCTGTCTCGCCTACCCCCGACGAAATGAAGGTTTTGCCAGGGTTGCCCGGTTTCAAACTTGAGCTCATAAGGTTATCCTCAGTAGTTTCTGACTACCTCAAGGAAACACACGGGACCCACAGGGCTCTTCTCTGGAGACCCTTTGGGCTCAGGGGCCTCTGCATTGGCTGAAATGGGTAAGTATTTCAGGACCTTAGGTAGGCCTCGGTGAGCATGGCTGTTGCACATACTTAACAGTGTGAAGTGTGAAAAATGTACTGGTCTTCAGGCTGGATGCAAAGGTTAGCTTTCGCCTCTGTGAGATTGCTATCCTGTGTCCCAGACTGAATCACAAGCACGTTGTGCAGTAACAGTGCAGTTCTGTTTCAGTCACTGAGGACGATCGACTTGCAAAGAGAATCTGCCAGGCGCTGCTTTCGCGAGGCCTTTTGACGACTGGAACACTCTGCCTAGGCATCCCAGAAAGGAGTACGTTGCCCTTGCTATGAATGTGAAGAGTGCTCCCGGGGACCTACTTCGCCTAGGGTTCCTCAGAAGCCAGCGACCGCTCTTGTAGCACACAGTGGTCATCACGAGAGATTGGTGCACGATACACTGCCCTATGTGTTCCCAGGGGCATAGCAGAGTTAAGGCACTCCTTTTCAGAGTATGGCTTCGTGGCTACCACTGCACACTCAACTCTGCTGATGTGAAACACTGGACTTTACCTTGTAGACTTAGGTCACCTTTCATTTGTATGGAGCTGAATCTGCAGTGCCGTGGGATGAGTTTCTAGAAAGCAATTGCCAGCACATTATTGCCATTGAGAGAACGCAGCCTTGGCCCAAAGCCACATTCCTGCAGTGAAGAGAAGATGAGCCGCTAAGGCTGTTCAGGCAGCCTTGAAGCCCAAAGCAAGTGACTTCCATTCCAGGAGAATAAAAGGCTCCCATCGGTGTCCCACTTTCAAGCTTGATGACACAGCATGTTATCTGAAGATTAAGCCTAGCTATGTAGTACTAGGGAAAGACTGCCTCCTTCTGCTAAGAAAGGTTTTCACGTGGGGAGTGCTGTACGTGCAGAAGAGCATTCCCCCGCCGGGCAAAAGTTAGGCCTTGGTGAATCTGGATGGTCCCAGAAGTCCAGCATTGTCACAGAAAAAGCTGTTCGTTGTTTTCAGGCTGGAACTAAACATCTAGCATCCGACTGCCGTAGGGAGACGTATTTGGGAGCCCACAGGTTTCACTGGTGAGGCACAGTGGTGTTTCTCCGAAGAATCCAAATGCCTCCCTGGCTACGCCAGCATGGAATGTAAGGCTGCTTGGAACGGCGTTCCTGAGGCCGTTTGAATGCTGTACAAACGAGAGCTGTCGAGCAATCCGGGCAGATCTTTGCCATTACCGCTGCACGATCACAGCCTGTAAGCCAACGAACCCAGTTGCTTCCTGGGACTCAAACGCAGCTGAAGACTAGGATAGCATTCAGTGCCCTTTCACAGATGTTACAACGAAGGTGAGTGCACAATGAATCGTGAAATACGTAACAGTGTGGCAGCCTTCCTTTAACACATGCTTCTTCGCTCCTAGGGCATAGCTAAGCTGACTAAGGGAGAAATCTGGACTTTTACTTGAGCCCAGGGGTGCCAGTTCTTTGCCGCCAAGCTCCAGTGTGCTCTTGGAGGAACTCCCAGGAAGGAACCGAGACCAGCATGCCTCATACGATGACACTCAAGTTCTTTCGTGATGCCGTCAGGCAACAAAGAAAAGATGGGCAGCAGGAGTGATTTTCAGGCAGCTTTCAAACCGCACCTGTCTCGCCTACCACGGACGAAATGAAGGTTTTGCCAGGGTTGCCCGGTTTCAGACTTGAGCTCATAAGGTTATCCTCAGTAGTTTCTGACTACCTCAAGGAAACACACGGGACCCACAGGGCTCTTCCCTGGAGACCCTTTGGGCACAGGGACCTCTGCATAGGATGAAATGGGTAAGTATTTCAGTACCTTAGGTAGGCTTCGAGGACCATGGCTGTTGCACATACAACAGTGGAAGTGTGAAAAATATACTGGTCTTCAGGCTGGATGCAAAAGTTAGCTTTCGCCTCTGTGAGAGTGCCATCCTGTGTCCCAGACTGAATCACAAGCACATTGTGCAGTAACAGTGCAGTTCTGTTTCAGTCACTGAGGACGATCGACTTGCAAAGAGAATCTGCCAGGCGCTGCTTTCGCGAGGCCTTCTGACGACTGGAACACTCTGCCTAGGCATCCCAGAAAGGAGTACGTTGCCCTTGCTATGAATGTGAAGACTGCTCCAGGGGACCTACTTTGCCTAGGCTTCCTCAGAAGCCAGCGACCGCTCTTGTAGCACACAGTGGTCATCACGAGAGATTGGTGCACGATACACTGCCCTATGTGTTCCCAGGGGCATAGCAGAGTTAAGGCACTCCTTTTCAGAGTATGGCTTCGTGGCTACCACTGCACACTCAACTCTGCTGATGTGAAACACTGGACTTTACCTTGTAGACTTAGGTCACCTTTCATTTGTATGGAGCTGAATCTGCAGTGCCGTGGGATGAGTTTCTAGAAAGCAATTGCCAGCACATTATTGCCATTGAGAGAACGCAGCCTTGGCCCAAAGCCACATTCCTGCAGTGAAGAGAAGATGAGCCGCTAAGGCTGTTCAGGCAGCCTTGAAGCCCAAAGCAAGTGACTTCCATTCCAGGAGAATAAAAGGCTCCCATCGGTGTCCCACTTTCAAGCTTGATGACACAGCATGTTATCTGAAGATTAAGCCTAGCTATGTAGTACTAGGGAAAGACTGCCTCCTTCTGCTAAGAAAGGTTTTCACGTGGGGAGTGCTGTACGTGCAGAAGAGCATTCCCCCGCCGGGCAAAAGTTAGGCCTTGGTGAATCTGGATGGTCCCAGAAGTCCAGCATTGTCACAGAAAAAGCTGTTCGTTGTTTTCAGGCTGGAACTAAACATCTAGCATCCGACTGCCGTAGGGAGACGTATTTGGGAGCCCACAGGTTTCACTGGTGAGGCACAGTGGTGTTTCTCCAAAGAATCCAAATGCCTCCCTGGCTACGCCAGCATGGAATGTAAGGCTGCTTGGAACGGCGTTCCTGAGGCCGTTTGAATGCTGTACAAACGAGAGCTGTCGAGCAATCCGGGCAGATCTTTGCCATTACCGCTGCACGATCACAGCCTGTAAGCCAACGAACCCAGTTGCTTCCTGGGACTCAAACGCAGCTGAAGACTAGGATAGCATTCAGTGCCCTTTCACAGATGTTACAACGAAGGTGAGTGCACAATGAATCGTGAAATACGTAACAGTGTGGCAGCCTTCCTTTAACACATGCTTCTTCGCTCCTAGGGCATAGCTAAGCTGACTAAGGGAGAAATCTGGACTTTTACTTGAGCCCAGGGGTGCCAGTTCTTTGCCGCCAAGCTCCAGTGTGCTCTTGGAGGAACTCCCAGGAAGGAACCGAGACCAGCATGCCTCATACGATGACACTCAAGTTCTTTCGTGATGCCGTCAGGCAACAAAGAAAAGATGGGCAGCAGGAGTGATTTTCAGGCAGCTTTCAAACCGCACCTGTCTCGCCTACCACGGACGAAATGAAGGTTTTGCCAGGGTTGCCCGGTTTCAGACTTGAGCTCATAAGGTTATCCTCAGTAGTTTCTGACTACCTCAAGGAAACACACGGGACCCACAGGGCTCTTCCCTGGAGACCCTTTGGGCACAGGGACCTCTGCATAGGATGAAATGGGTAAGTATTTCAGTACCTTAGGTAGGCTTCGAGGACCATGGCTGTTGCACATACAACAGTGGAAGTGTGAAAAATATACTGGTCTTCAGGCTGGATGCAAAAGTTAGCTTTCGCCTCTGTGAGAGTGCCATCCTGTGTCCCAGACTGAATCACAAGCACATTGTGCAGTAACAGTGCAGTTCTGTTTCAGTCACTGAGGACGATCGACTTGCAAAGAGAATCTGCCAGGCGCTGCTTTCGCGAGGCCTTCTGACGACTGGAACACTCTGCCTAGGCATCCCAGAAAGGAGTACGTTGCCCTTGCTATGAATGTGAAGACTGCTCCAGGGGACCTACTTTGCCTAGGCTTCCTCAGAAGCCAGCGACCGCTCTTGTAGCACACAGTGGTCATCACGAGAGATTGGTGCACGATACACTGCCCTATGTGTTCCCAGGGGCATAGCAGAGTTAAGGCACTCCTTTTCAGAGTATGGCTTCGTGGCTACCACTGCACACTCAACTCTGCTGATGTGAAACACTGGACTTTACCTTGTAGACTTAGGTCACCTTTCATTTGTATGGAGCTGAATCTGCAGTGCCGTGGGATGAGTTTCTAGAAAGCAATTGCCAGCACATTATTGCCATTGAGAGAACGCAGCCTTGGCCCAAAGCCACATTCCTGCAGTGAAGAGAAGATGAGCCGCTAAGGCTGTTCAGGCAGCCTTGAAGCCCAAAGCAAGTGACTTCCATTCCAGGAGAATAAAAGGCTCCCATCGGTGTCCCACTTTCAAGCTTGATGACACAGCATGTTATCTGAAGATTAAGCCTAGCTATGTAGTACTAGGGAAAGACTGCCTCCTTCTGCTAAGAAAGGTTTTCACGTGGGGAGTGCTGTACGTGCAGAAGAGCATTCCCCCGCCGGGCAAAAGTTAGGCCTTGGTGAATCTGGATGGTCCCAGAAGTCCAGCATTGTCACAGAAAAAGCTGTTCGTTGTTTTCAGGCTGGAACTAAACATCTAGCATCCGACTGCCGTAGGGAGACGTATTTGGGAGCCCACAGGTTTCACTGGTGAGGCACAGTGGTGTTTCTCCAAAGAATCCAAATGCCTCCCTGGCTACGCCAGCATGGAATGTAAGGCTGCTTGGAACGGCGTTCCTGAGGCCGTTTGAATGCTGTATGAACGAGAGCTGTGGAGCAATCCGGGCAGGGCTTTGCCATTACCGCTGCACTTTCACAGCCTTAAAGCCAGCGAACCCAGTTGCTTCCTGGGACTCAAACGCAGCTGAAGACTAGGATAGCATTCAGTGCCCTTTCACAGATGTTACAACGAAGGTGAGTGCACAATGAATCGTGAAATACGTAACAGTGTGGCAGCCTTCCTTTAACACATGCTTCTTCGCTCCTAGGGCATAGCTAAGCTGACTAAGGGAGAAATCTGGACTTTTACTTGAGCCCAGGGGTGCCAGTTCTTTGCCGCCAAGCTCCAGTGTGCTCTTGGAGGAACTCCCAGGAAGGAACCGAGACCAGCATGCCTCATACGATGACACTCAAGTTCTTTCGTGATGCCGTCAGGCAACAAAGAAAAGATGGGCAGCAGGAGTGATTTTCAGGCAGCTTTCAAACCGCACCTGTCTCGCCTACCACGGACGAAATGAAGGTTTTGCCAGGGTTGCCCGGTTTCAGACTTGAGCTCATAAGGTTATCCTCAGTAGTTTCTGACTACCTCAAGGAAACACACGGGACCCACAGGGCTCTTCCCTGGAGACCCTTTGGGCACAGGGACCTCTGCATAGGATGAAATGGGTAAGTATTTCAGTACCTTAGGTAGGCTTCGAGGACCATGGCTGTTGCACATACAACAGTGGAAGTGTGAAAAATATACTGGTCTTCAGGCTGGATGCAAAAGTTAGCTTTCGCCTCTGTGAGAGTGCCATCCTGTGTCCCAGACTGAATCACAAGCACATTGTGCAGTAACAGTGCAGTTCTGTTTCAGTCACTGAGGACGATCGACTTGCAAAGAGAATCTGCCAGGCGCTGCTTTCGCGAGGCCTTCTGACGACTGGAACACTCTGCCTAGGCATCCCAGAAAGGAGTACGTTGCCCTTGCTATGAATGTGAAGACTGCTCCAGGGGACCTACTTTGCCTAGGCTTCCTCAGAAGCCAGCGACCGCTCTTGTAGCACACAGTGGTCATCACGAGAGATTGGTGCACGATACACTGCCCTATGTGTTCCCAGGGGCATAGCAGAGTTAAGGCACTCCTTTTCAGAGTATGGCTTCGTGGCTACCACTGCACACTCAACTCTGCTGATGTGAAACACTGGACTTTACCTTGTAGACTTAGGTCACCTTTCATTTGTATGGAGCTGAATCTGCAGTGCCGTGGGATGAGTTTCTAGAAAGCAATTGCCAGCACATTATTGCCATTGAGAGAACGCAGCCTTGGCCCAAAGCCACATTCCTGCAGTGAAGAGAAGATGAGCCGCTAAGGCTGTTCAGGCAGCCTTGAAGCCCAAAGCAAGTGACTTCCATTCCAGGAGAATAAAAGGCTCCCATCGGTGTCCCACTTTCAAGCTTGATGACACAGCATGTTATCTGAAGATTAAGCCTAGCTATGTAGTACTAGGGAAAGACTGCCTCCTTCTGCTAAGAAAGGTTTTCACGTGGGGAGTGCTGTACGTGCAGAAGAGCATTCCCCCGCCGGGCAAAAGTTAGGCCTTGGTGAATCTGGATGGTCCCAGAAGTCCAGCATTGTCACAGAAAAAGCTGTTCGTTGTTTTCAGGCTGGAACTAAACATCTAGCATCCGACTGCCGTAGGGAGACGTATTTGGGAGCCCACAGGTTTCACTGGTGAGGCACAGTGGTGTTTCTCCAAAGAATCCAAATGCCTCCCTGGCTACGCCAGCATGGAATGTAAGGCTGCTTGGAACGGCGTTCCTGAGGCCGTTTGAATGCTGTATGAACGAGAGCTGTGGAGCAATCCGGGCAGGGCTTTGCCATTACCGCTGCACTTTCACAGCCTTAAAGCCAGCGAACCCAGTTGCTTCCTGGGACTCAAACACAGCAGAAGATTTGGACGGCATTCAGTGCCCTTTCACAGATGTTACAACGAAGGTGAGTGCACAATGAGTCGTGAAATACCAAACAGTGTTGCAGCCTTCCTCTATCACATGCTTCTTCGCTCCTAGGGCATAGCTAAGCTGACTATGGGAGAAATCTGGACTTTTACTTGAGCACAGGGGTGTCAGTTCTTTGCCGGCAAGCTCCAGTGTGCTCCTGGAGGAGCTCCCAGCAAGGAACCGAGACCAGCATGCCTCAAACGATTACACTCAAGTTCTTTCGTGATGCCGTCAGGAAGCAAAGAGAAGATGGGCAGCAGGAGTGATTTTTCTGGCAGCTTTCAAACCGCACCTGTCTCGCCTACCCCCGACGAAATGAAGGTTTTGCCAGGGTTGCCCGGTTTCAAACTTGAGCTCATAAGGTTATCCTCAGTAGTTTCTGACTACCTCAAGGAAACACACGGGACCCACAGGGCTCTTCTCTGGAGACCCTTTGGGCTCAGGGGCCTCTGCATTGGATGAAATGGGTAAGTATTTCAGGACCTTAGGTAGGCCTCGGTGAGCATGGCTGTTGCACATACTTAACAGTGTGAAGTGTGAAAAATGTACTGGTCTTCAGGCTGGATGCAAAGGTTAGCTTTCGCCTCTGTGAGATTGCTATCCTGTGTCCCAGACTGAATCACAAGCACGTTGTGCAGTAACAGTGCAGTTCTGTTTCAGTCACTGAGGACGATCGACTTGCAAAGAGAATCTGCCAGGCGCTGCTTTCGCGAGGCCTTTTGACGACTGGAACACTCTGCCTAGGCATCCCAGAAAGGAGTACGTTGCCCTTGCTATGAATGTGAAGAGTGCTCCCGGGGACCTACTTCGCCTAGGGTTCCTCAGAAGCCAGCGACCGCTCTTGTAGCACACAGTGGTCATCACGAGAGATTGGTGCACGATACACTGCCCTATGTGTTCCCAGGGGCATAGCAGAGTTAAGGCACTCCTTTTCAGAGTATGGCTTCGTGGCTACCACTGCACACTCAACTCTGCTGATGTGAAACACTGGACTTTACCTTGTAGACTTAGGTCACCTTTCCTTTGTATGGAGCTGAATCTGCAGTGCCGTGGGATGAGTTTCTAGAAAGCAATTGCCAGCACATTATTGCCATTGAGAGAACGCAGCCTTGGCCCAAAGCCACATTCCTGCAGTGAAGAGAAGATGAGCCGCTAAGGCTGTTCAGGCAGCCTTGAAGCCCAAAGCAAGTGACTTCCATTCCAGGAGAATAAAAGGCTCCCATCGGTGTCCCACTTTCAAGCTTGATGACACAGCATGTTATCTGAAGATTAAGCCTAGCTATGTAGTACTAGGGAAAGACTGCCTCCTTCTGCTAAGAAAGGTTTTCACGTGGGGAGTGCTGTACGTGCAGAAGAGCATTCCCCCGCCGGGCAAAAGTTAGGCCTTGGTGAATCTGGATGGTCCCAGAAGTCCAGCATTGTCACAGAAAAAGCTGTTCGTTGTTTTCAGGCTGGAACTAAACATCTAGCATCCGACTGCCGTAGGGAGACGTATTTGGGAGCCCACAGGTTTCACTGGTGAGGCACAGTGGTGTTTCTCCGAAGAATCCAAATGCCTCCCTGGCTACGCCAGCATGGAATGTAAGGCTGCTTGGAACGGCGTTCCTGAGGCCGTTTGAATGCTGTATGAACGAGAGCTGTGGAGCAATCCGGGCAGGGCTTTGCCATTACCGCTGCACTTTCACAGCCTTAAAGCCAGCGAACCCAGTTGCTTCCTGGGACTCAAACACAGCAGAAGATTTGGACGGCATTCAGTGCCCTTTCACAGATGTTACAACGAAGGTGAGTGCACAATGAATCGTGAAATACGTAACAGTGTGGCAGCCTTCCTTTAACACATGCTTCTTCGCTCCTAGGGCATAGCTAAGCTGACTAAGGGAGAAATCTGGACTTTTACTTGAGCCCAGGGGTGCCAGTTCTTTGCCGCCAAGCTCCAGTGTGCTCTTGGAGGAACTCCCAGGAAGGAACCGAGACCAGCATGCCTCATACGATGACACTCAAGTTCTTTCGTGATGCCGTCAGGCAACAAAGAAAAGATGGGCAGCAGGAGTGATTTTCAGGCAGCTTTCAAACCGCACCTGTCTCGCCTACCACGGACGAAATGAAGGTTTTGCCAGGGTTGCCCGGTTTCAGACTTGAGCTCATAAGGTTATCCTCAGTAGTTTCTGACTACCTCAAGGAAACACACGGGACCCACAGGGCTCTTCCCTGGAGACCCTTTGGGCACAGGGACCTCTGCATAGGATGAAATGGGTAAGTATTTCAGTACCTTAGGTAGGCTTCGAGGACCATGGCTGTTGCACATACAACAGTGGAAGTGTGAAAAATATACTGGTCTTCAGGCTGGATGCAAAAGTTAGCTTTCGCCTCTGTGAGAGTGCCATCCTGTGTCCCAGACTGAATCACAAGCACATTGTGCAGTAACAGTGCAGTTCTGTTTCAGTCATTGAGGACGATCCACTTGCAAAGAGAATCTGCCAGGCGCTGCTTTCGCGAGGCCTTCTGACGACTGGAACACTCTGCCTAGGCATCCCAGAAAGGAGTACGTTGCCCTTGCTATGAATGTGAAGACTGCTCCAGGGGACCTACTTTGCCTAGGCTTCCTCAGAAGCCAGCGACCGCTCTTGTAGCACACAGTGGTCATCACGAGAGATTGGTGCACGATACACTGCCCTATGTGTTCCCAGGGGCATAGCAGAGTTAAGGCACTCCTTTTCAGAGTATGGCTTCGTGGCTACCACTGCACACTCAACTCTGCTGATGTGAAACACTGGACTTTACCTTGTAGACTTAGGTCACCTTTCATTTGTATGGAGCTGAATCTGCAGTGCCGTGGGATGAGTTTCTAGAAAGCAATTGCCAGCACATTATTGCCATTGAGAGAACGCAGCCTTGGCCCAAAGCCACATTCCTGCAGTGAAGAGAAGATGAGCCGCTAAGGCTGTTCAGGCAGCCTTGAAGCCCAAAGCAAGTGACTTCCATTCCAGGAGAATAAAAGGCTCCCATCGGTGTCCCACTTTCAAGCTTGATGACACAGCATGTTATCTGAAGATTAAGCCTAGCTATGTAGTACTAGGGAAAGACTGCCTCCTTCTGCTAAGAAAGGTTTTCACGTGGGGAGTGCTGTACGTGCAGAAGAGCATTCCCCCGCCGGGCAAAAGTTAGGCCTTGGTGAATCTGGATGGTCCCAGAAGTCCAGCATTGTCACAGAAAAAGCTGTTCGTTGTTTTCAGGCTGGAACTAAACATCTAGCATCCGACTGCCGTAGGGAGACGTATTTGGGAGCCCACAGGTTTCACTGGTGAGGCACAGTGGTGTTTCTCCGAAGAATCCAAATGCCTCCCTGGCTACGCCAGCATGGAATGTAAGGCTGCTTGGAACGGCGTTCCTGAGGCCGTTTGAATGCTGTATGAACGAGAGCTGTGGAGCAATCCGGGCAGGGCTTTGCCATTACCGCTGCACTTTCACAGCCTTAAAGCCAGCGAACCCAGTTGCTTCCTGGGACTCAAACACAGCAGAAGATTTGGACGGCATTCAGTGCCCTTTCACAGATGTTACAACGAAGGTGAGTGCACAATGAGTCGTGAAATACCAAACAGTGTTGCAGCCTTCCTCTATCACATGCTTCTTCGCTCCTAGGGCATAGCTAAGCTGACTATGGGAGAAATCTGGACTTTTACTTGAGCACAGGGGTGTCAGTTCTTTGCCGGCAAGCTCCAGTGTGCTCCTGGAGGAGCTCCCAGCAAGGAACCGAGACCAGCATGCCTCAAACGATTACACTCAAGTTCTTTCGTGATGCCGTCAGGAAGCAAAGAGAAGATGGGCAGCAGGAGTGATTTTTCTGGCAGCTTTCAAACCGCACCTGTCTCGCCTACCCCCGACGAAATGAAGGTTTTGCCAGGGTTGCCCGGTTTCAAACTTGAGCTCATAAGGTTATCCTCAGTAGTTTCTGACTACCTCAAGGAAACACACGGGACCCACAGGGCTCTTCTCTGGAGACCCTTTGGGCTCAGGGGCCTCTGCATTGGCTGAAATGGGTAAGTATTTCAGGACCTTAGGTAGGCCTCGGTGAGCATGGCTGTGGCACATACTTAACAGTGTGAAGTGTGAAAAATGTACTGGTCTTCAGGCTGGATGCAAAGGTTAGCTTTCGCCTCTGTGAGATTGCTATCCTGTGTCCCAGACTGAATCACAAGCACATTGTGCAGTAACAGTGCAGTTCTGTTTCAGTCACTGAGGACGATCCACTTGCAAAGAGAATCTGCCAGGCGCTGCTTTCGCGAGGCCTTCTGACGACTGGAACACTCTGCCTAGGCATCCCAGAAAGGAGTACGTTGCCCTTGCTATGAATGTGAAGAGTGCTCCCGGGGACCTACTTCGCCTAGGGTTCCTCAGAAGCCAGCGACCGCTCTTGTAGCACACAGTGGTCATCACGAGAGATTGGTGCACGATACACTGCCCTATGTGTTCCCAGGGGCATAGCAGAGTTAAGGCACTCCTTTTCAGAGTATGGCTTCGTGGCTACCACTGCACACTCAACTCTGCTGATGTGAAACACTGGACTTTACCTTGTAGACTTAGGTCACCTTTCCTTTGTATGGAGCTGAATCTGCAGTGCCGTGGGATGAGTTTCTAGAAAGCAATTGCCAGCACATTATTGCCATTGAGAGAACGCAGCCTTGGCCCAAAGCCACATTCCTGCAGTGAAGAGAAGATGAGCCGCTAAGGCTGTTCAGGCAGCCTTGAAGCCCAAAGCAAGTGACTTCCATTCCAGGAGAATAAAAGGCTCCCATCGGTGTCCCACTTTCAAGCTTGATGACACAGCATGTTATCTGAAGATTAAGCCTAGCTATGTAGTACTAGGGAAAGACTGCCTCCTTCTGCTAAGAAAGGTTTTCACGTGGGGAGTGCTGTACGTGCAGAAGAGCATTCCCCCGCCGGGCAAAAGTTAGGCCTTGGTGAATCTGGATGGTCCCAGAAGTCCAGCATTGTCACAGAAAAAGCTGTTCGTTGTTTTCAGGCTGGAACTAAACATCTAGCATCCGACTGCCGTAGGGAGACGTATTTGGGAGCCCACAGGTTTCACTGGTGAGGCACAGTGGTGTTTCTCCGAAGAATCCAAATGCCTCCCTGGCTACGCCAGCATGGAATGTAAGGCTGCTTGGAACGGCGTTCCTGAGGCCGTTTGAATGCTGTATGAACGAGAGCTGTGGAGCAATCCGGGCAGGGCTTTGCCATTACCGCTGCACTTTCACAGCCTTAAAGCCAGCGAACCCAGTTGCTTCCTGGGACTCAAACACAGCAGAAGATTTGGACGGCATTCAGTGCCCTTTCACAGATGTTACAACGAAGGTGAGTGCACAATGAATCGTGAAATACGTAACAGTGTGGCAGCCTTCCTTTAACACATGCTTCTTCGCTCCTAGGGCATAGCTAAGCTGACTAAGGGAGAAATCTGGACTTTTACTTGAGCCCAGGGGTGCCAGTTCTTTGCCGCCAAGCTCCAGTGTGCTCTTGGAGGAACTCCCAGGAAGGAACCGAGACCAGCATGCCTCATACGATGACACTCAAGTTCTTTCGTGATGCCGTCAGGCAACAAAGAAAAGATGGGCAGCAGGAGTGATTTTCAGGCAGCTTTCAAACCGCACCTGTCTCGCCTACCACGGACGAAATGAAGGTTTTGCCAGGGTTGCCCGGTTTCAGACTTGAGCTCATAAGGTTATCCTCAGTAGTTTCTGACTACCTCAAGGAAACACACGGGACCCACAGGGCTCTTCCCTGGAGACCCTTTGGGCACAGGGACCTCTGCATAGGATGAAATGGGTAAGTATTTCAGTACCTTAGGTAGGCTTCGAGGACCATGGCTGTTGCACATACAACAGTGGAAGTGTGAAAAATATACTGGTCTTCAGGCTGGATGCAAAAGTTAGCTTTCGCCTCTGTGAGAGTGCCATCCTGTGTCCCAGACTGAATCACAAGCACATTGTGCAGTAACAGTGCAGTTCTGTTTCAGTCACTGAGGACGATCGACTTGCAAAGAGAATCTGCCAGGCGCTGCTTTCGCGAGGCCTTCTGACGACTGGAACACTCTGCCTAGGCATCCCAGAAAGGAGTACGTTGCCCTTGCTATGAATGTGAAGACTGCTCCCGGGGACCTACTTCGCCTAGGCTTCCTCAGAAGCCAGCGACCGCTCTTGTAGCACACAGTGGTCATCACGAGAGATTGGTGCACGATACACTGCCCTATGTGTTCCCAGGGGCATAGCAGAGTTAAGGCACTCCTTTTCAGAGTATGGCTTCGTGGCTACCACTGCACACTCAACTCTGCTGATGTGAAACACTGGACTTTACCTTGTAGACTTAGGTCACCTTTCCTTTGTATGGAGCTGAATCTGCAGTGCCGTGGGATGAGTTTCTAGAAAGCAATTGCCAGCACATTATTGCCATTGAGAGAACGCAGCCTTGGCCCAAAGCCACATTCCTGCAGTGAAGAGAAGATGAGCCGCTAAGGCTGTTCAGGCAGCCTTGAAGCCCAAAGCAAGTGACTTCCATTCCAGGAGAATAAAAGGCTCCCATCGGTGTCCCACTTTCAAGCTTGATGACACAGCATGTTATCTGAAGATTAAGCCTAGCTATGTAGTACTAGGGAAAGACTGCCTCCTTCTGCTAAGAAAGGTTTTCACGTGGGGAGTGCTGTACGTGCAGAAGAGCATTCCCCCGCCGGGCAAAAGTTAGGCCTTGGTGAATCTGGATGGTCCCAGAAGTCCAGCATTGTCACAGAAAAAGCTGTTCGTTGTTTTCAGGCTGGAACTAAACATCTAGCATCCGACTGCCGTAGGGAGACGTATTTGGGAGCCCACAGGTTTCACTGGTGAGGCACAGTGGTGTTTCTCCGAAGAATCCAAATGCCTCCCTGGCTACGCCAGCATGGAATGTAAGGCTGCTTGGAACGGCGTTCCTGAGGCCGTTTGAATGCTGTATGAACGAGAGCTGTGGAGCAATCCGGGCAGGGCTTTGCCATTACCGCTGCACTTTCACAGCCTTAAAGCCAGCGAACCCAGTTGCTTCCTGGGACTCAAACACAGCAGAAGATTTGGACGGCATTCAGTGCCCTTTCACAGATGTTACAACGAAGGTGAGTGCACAATGAGTCGTGAAATACCAAACAGTGTTGCAGCCTTCCTCTATCACATGCTTCTTCGCTCCTAGGGCATAGCTAAGCTGACTATGGGAGAAATCTGGACTTTTACTTGAGCACAGGGGTGTCAGTTCTTTGCCGGCAAGCTCCAGTGTGCTCCTGGAGGAGCTCCCAGCAAGGAACCGAGACCAGCATGCCTCAAACGATTACACTCAAGTTCTTTCGTGATGCCGTCAGGAAGCAAAGAGAAGATGGGCAGCAGGAGTGATTTTTCTGGCAGCTTTCAAACCGCACCTGTCTCGCCTACCCCCGACGAAATGAAGGTTTTGCCAGGGTTGCCCGGTTTCAAACTTGAGCTCATAAGGTTATCCTCAGTAGTTTCTGACTACCTCAAGGAAACACACGGGACCCACAGGGCTCTTCTCTGGAGACCCTTTGGGCTCAGGGGCCTCTGCATTGGATGAAATGGGTAAGTATTTCAGGACCTTAGGTAGGCCTCGGTGAGCATGGCTGTTGCACATACTTAACAGTGTGAAGTGTGAAAAATGTACTGGTCTTCAGGCTGGATGCAAAGGTTAGCTTTCGCCTCTGTGAGATTGCTATCCTGTGTCCCAGACTGAATCACAAGCACGTTGTGCAGTAACAGTGCAGTTCTGTTTCAGTCACTGAGGACGATCGACTTGCAAAGAGAATCTGCCAGGCGCTGCTTTCGCGAGGCCTTTTGACGACTGGAACACTCTGCCTAGGCATCCCAGAAAGGAGTACGTTGCCCTTGCTATGAATGTGAAGAGTGCTCCCGGGGACCTACTTCGCCTAGGGTTCCTCAGAAGCCAGCGACCGCTCTTGTAGCACACAGTGGTCATCACGAGAGATTGGTGCACGATACACTGCCCTATGTGTTCCCAGGGGCATAGCAGAGTTAAGGCACTCCTTTTCAGAGTATGGCTTCGTGGCTACCACTGCACACTCAACTCTGCTGATGTGAAACACTGGACTTTACCTTGTAGACTTAGGTCACCTTTCATTTGTATGGAGCTGAATCTGCAGTGCCGTGGGATGAGTTTCTAGAAAGCAATTGCCAGCACATTATTGCCATTGAGAGAACGCAGCCTTGGCCCAAAGCCACATTCCTGCAGTGAAGAGAAGATGAGCCGCTAAGGCTGTTCAGGCAGCCTTGAAGCCCAAAGCAAGTGACTTCCATTCCAGGAGAATAAAAGGCTCCCATCGGTGTCCCACTTTCAAGCTTGATGACACAGCATGTTATCTGAAGATTAAGCCTAGCTATGTAGTACTAGGGAAAGACTGCCTCCTTCTGCTAAGAAAGGTTTTCACGTGGGGAGTGCTGTACGTGCAGAAGAGCATTCCCCCGCCGGGCAAAAGTTAGGCCTTGGTGAATCTGGATGGTCCCAGAAGTCCAGCATTGTCACAGAAAAAGCTGTTCGTTGTTTTCAGGCTGGAACTAAACATCTAGCATCCGACTGCCGTAGGGAGACGTATTTGGGAGCCCACAGGTTTCACTGGTGAGGCACAGTGGTGTTTCTCCGAAGAATCCAAATGCCTCCCTGGCTACGCCAGCATGGAATGTAAGGCTGCTTGGAACGGCGTTCCTGAGGCCGTTTGAATGCTGTACAAACGAGAGCTGTCGAGCAATCCGGGCAGATCTTTGCCATTATCGCTGCACGATCACAGCCTGTAAGCCAACGAACCCAGTTGCTTCCTGGGACTCAAACGCAGCTGAAGACTAGGATAGCATTCAGTGCCCTTTCACAGATGTTACAACGAAGGTGAGTGCACAATGAATCGTGAAATACGTAACAGTGTGGCAGCCTTCCTTTAACACATGCTTCTTCGCTCCTAGGGCATAGCTAAGCTGACTAAGGGAGAAATCTGGACTTTTACTTGAGCCCAGGGGTGCCAGTTCTTTGCCGCCAAGCTCCAGTGTGCTCTTGGAGGAACTCCCAGGAAGGAACCGAGACCAGCATGCCTCATACGATGACACTCAAGTTCTTTCGTGATGCCGTCAGGCAACAAAGAAAAGATGGGCAGCAGGAGTGATTTTCAGGCAGCTTTCAAACCGCACCTGTCTCGCCTACCACGGACGAAATGAAGGTTTTGCCAGGGTTGCCCGGTTTCAGACTTGAGCTCATAAGGTTATCCTCAGTAGTTTCTGACTACCTCAAGGAAACACACGGGACCCACAGGGCTCTTCCCTGGAGACCCTTTGGGCACAGGGACCTCTGCATAGGATGAAATGGGTAAGTATTTCAGTACCTTAGGTAGGCTTCGAGGACCATGGCTGTTGCACATACAACAGTGGAAGTGTGAAAAATATACTGGTCTTCAGGCTGGATGCAAAAGTTAGCTTTCGCCTCTGTGAGAGTGCCATCCTGTGTCCCAGACTGAATCACAAGCACATTGTGCAGTAACAGTGCAGTTCTGTTTCAGTCATTGAGGACGATCCACTTGCAAAGAGAATCTGCCAGGCGCTGCTTTCGCGAGGCCTTCTGACGACTGGAACACTCTGCCTAGGCATCCCAGAAAGGAGTACGTTGCCCTTGCTATGAATGTGAAGACTGCTCCAGGGGACCTACTTTGCCTAGGCTTCCTCAGAAGCCAGCGACCGCTCTTGTAGCACACAGTGGTCATCACGAGAGATTGGTGCACGATACACTGCCCTATGTGTTCCCAGGGGCATAGCAGAGTTAAGGCACTCCTTTTCAGAGTATGGCTTCGTGGCTACCACTGCACACTCAACTCTGCTGATGTGAAACACTGGACTTTACCTTGTAGACTTAGGTCACCTTTCCTTTGTATGGAGCTGAATCTGCAGTGCCGTGGGATGAGTTTCTAGAAAGCAATTGCCAGCACATTATTGCCATTGAGAGAACGCAGCCTTGGCCCAAAGCCACATTCCTGCAGTGAAGAGAAGATGAGCCGCTAAGGCTGTTCAGGCAGCCTTGAAGCCCAAAGCAAGTGACTTCCATTCCAGGAGAATAAAAGGCTCCCATCGGTGTCCCACTTTCAAGCTTGATGACACAGCATGTTATCTGAAGATTAAGCCTAGCTATGTAGTACTAGGGAAAGACTGCCTCCTTCTGCTAAGAAAGGTTTTCACGTGGGGAGTGCTGTACGTGCAGAAGAGCATTCCCCCGCCGGGCAAAAGTTAGGCCTTGGTGAATCTGGATGGTCCCAGAAGTCCAGCATTGTCACAGAAAAAGCTGTTCGTTGTTTTCAGGCTGGAACTAAACATCTAGCATCCGACTGCCGTAGGGAGACGTATTTGGGAGCCCACAGGTTTCACTGGTGAGGCACAGTGGTGTTTCTCCGAAGAATCCAAATGCCTCCCTGGCTACGCCAGCATGGAATGTAAGGCTGCTTGGAACGGCGTTCCTGAGGCCGTTTGAATGCTGTACAAACGAGAGCTGTCGAGCAATCCGGGCAGATCTTTGCCATTACCGCTGCACGATCACAGCCTGTAAGCCAACGAACCCAGTTGCTTCCTGGGACTCAAACGCAGCTGAAGACTAGGATAGCATTCAGTGCCCTTTCACAGATGTTACAACGAAGGTGAGTGCACAATGAATCGTGAAATACGTAACAGTGTGGCAGCCTTCCTTTAACACATGCTTCTTCGCTCCTAGGGCATAGCTAAGCTGACTAAGGGAGAAATCTGGACTTTTACTTGAGCCCAGGGGTGCCAGTTCTTTGCCGCCAAGCTCCAGTGTGCTCTTGGAGGAACTCCCAGGAAGGAACCGAGACCAGCATGCCTCATACGATGACACTCAAGTTCTTTCGTGATGCCGTCAGGCAACAAAGAAAAGATGGGCAGCAGGAGTGATTTTCAGGCAGCTTTCAAACCGCACCTGTCTCGCCTACCACGGACGAAATGAAGGTTTTGCCAGGGTTGCCCGGTTTCAGACTTGAGCTCATAAGGTTATCCTCAGTAGTTTCTGACTACCTCAAGGAAACACACGGGACCCACAGGGCTCTTCCCTGGAGACCCTTTGGGCACAGGGACCTCTGCATAGGATGAAATGGGTAAGTATTTCAGTACCTTAGGTAGGCTTCGAGGACCATGGCTGTTGCACATACAACAGTGGAAGTGTGAAAAATATACTGGTCTTCAGGCTGGATGCAAAAGTTAGCTTTCGCCTCTGTGAGAGTGCCATCCTGTGTCCCAGACTGAATCACAAGCACATTGTGCAGTAACAGTGCAGTTCTGTTTCAGTCACTGAGGACGATCGACTTGCAAAGAGAATCTGCCAGGCGCTGCTTTCGCGAGGCCTTCTGACGACTGGAACACTCTGCCTAGGCATCCCAGAAAGGAGTACGTTGCCCTTGCTATGAATGTGAAGACTGCTCCAGGGGACCTACTTTGCCTAGGCTTCCTCAGAAGCCAGCGACCGCTCTTGTAGCACACAGTGGTCATCACGAGAGATTGGTGCACGATACACTGCCCTATGTGTTCCCAGGGGCATAGCAGAGTTAAGGCACTCCTTTTCAGAGTATGGCTTCGTGGCTACCACTGCACACTCAACTCTGCTGATGTGAAACACTGGACTTTACCTTGTAGACTTAGGTCACCTTTCATTTGTATGGAGCTGAATCTGCAGTGCCGTGGGATGAGTTTCTAGAAAGCAATTGCCAGCACATTATTGCCATTGAGAGAACGCAGCCTTGGCCCAAAGCCACATTCCTGCAGTGAAGAGAAGATGAGCCGCTAAGGCTGTTCAGGCAGCCTTGAAGCCCAAAGCAAGTGACTTCCATTCCAGGAGAATAAAAGGCTCCCATCGGTGTCCCACTTTCAAGCTTGATGACACAGCATGTTATCTGAAGATTAAGCCTAGCTATGTAGTACTAGGGAAAGACTGCCTCCTTCTGCTAAGAAAGGTTTTCACGTGGGGAGTGCTGTACGTGCAGAAGAGCATTCCCCCGCCGGGCAAAAGTTAGGCCTTGGTGAATCTGGATGGTCCCAGAAGTCCAGCATTGTCACAGAAAAAGCTGTTCGTTGTTTTCAGGCTGGAACTAAACATCTAGCATCCGACTGCCGTAGGGAGACGTATTTGGGAGCCCACAGGTTTCACTGGTGAGGCACAGTGGTGTTTCTCCAAAGAATCCAAATGCCTCCCTGGCTACGCCAGCATGGAATGTAAGGCTGCTTGGAACGGCGTTCCTGAGGCCGTTTGAATGCTGTACAAACGAGAGCTGTCGAGCAATCCGGGCAGATCTTTGCCATTACCGCTGCACGATCACAGCCTGTAAGCCAACGAACCCAGTTGCTTCCTGGGACTCAAACGCAGCTGAAGACTAGGATAGCATTCAGTGCCCTTTCACAGATGTTACAACGAAGGTGAGTGCACAATGAATCGTGAAATACGTAACAGTGTGGCAGCCTTCCTTTAACACATGCTTCTTCGCTCCTAGGGCATAGCTAAGCTGACTAAGGGAGAAATCTGGACTTTTACTTGAGCCCAGGGGTGCCAGTTCTTTGCCGCCAAGCTCCAGTGTGCTCTTGGAGGAACTCCCAGGAAGGAACCGAGACCAGCATGCCTCATACGATGACACTCAAGTTCTTTCGTGATGCCGTCAGGCAACAAAGAAAAGATGGGCAGCAGGAGTGATTTTCAGGCAGCTTTCAAACCGCACCTGTCTCGCCTACCACGGACGAAATGAAGGTTTTGCCAGGGTTGCCCGGTTTCAGACTTGAGCTCATAAGGTTATCCTCAGTAGTTTCTGACTACCTCAAGGAAACACACGGGACCCACAGGGCTCTTCCCTGGAGACCCTTTGGGCACAGGGACCTCTGCATAGGATGAAATGGGTAAGTATTTCAGTACCTTAGGTAGGCTTCGAGGACCATGGCTGTTGCACATACAACAGTGGAAGTGTGAAAAATATACTGGTCTTCAGGCTGGATGCAAAAGTTAGCTTTCGCCTCTGTGAGAGTGCCATCCTGTGTCCCAGACTGAATCACAAGCACATTGTGCAGTAACAGTGCAGTTCTGTTTCAGTCACTGAGGACGATCGACTTGCAAAGAGAATCTGCCAGGCGCTGCTTTCGCGAGGCCTTCTGACGACTGGAACACTCTGCCTAGGCATCCCAGAAAGGAGTACGTTGCCCTTGCTATGAATGTGAAGACTGCTCCAGGGGACCTACTTTGCCTAGGCTTCCTCAGAAGCCAGCGACCGCTCTTGTAGCACACAGTGGTCATCACGAGAGATTGGTGCACGATACACTGCCCTATGTGTTCCCAGGGGCATAGCAGAGTTAAGGCACTCCTTTTCAGAGTATGGCTTCGTGGCTACCACTGCACACTCAACTCTGCTGATGTGAAACACTGGACTTTACCTTGTAGACTTAGGTCACCTTTCATTTGTATGGAGCTGAATCTGCAGTGCCGTGGGATGAGTTTCTAGAAAGCAATTGCCAGCACATTATTGCCATTGAGAGAACGCAGCCTTGGCCCAAAGCCACATTCCTGCAGTGAAGAGAAGATGAGCCGCTAAGGCTGTTCAGGCAGCCTTGAAGCCCAAAGCAAGTGACTTCCATTCCAGGAGAATAAAAGGCTCCCATCGGTGTCCCACTTTCAAGCTTGATGACACAGCATGTTATCTGAAGATTAAGCCTAGCTATGTAGTACTAGGGAAAGACTGCCTCCTTCTGCTAAGAAAGGTTTTCACGTGGGGAGTGCTGTACGTGCAGAAGAGCATTCCCCCGCCGGGCAAAAGTTAGGCCTTGGTGAATCTGGATGGTCCCAGAAGTCCAGCATTGTCACAGAAAAAGCTGTTCGTTGTTTTCAGGCTGGAACTAAACATCTAGCATCCGACTGCCGTAGGGAGACGTATTTGGGAGCCCACAGGTTTCACTGGTGAGGCACAGTGGTGTTTCTCCAAAGAATCCAAATGCCTCCCTGGCTACGCCAGCATGGAATGTAAGGCTGCTTGGAACGGCGTTCCTGAGGCCGTTTGAATGCTGTACAAACGAGAGCTGTCGAGCAATCCGGGCAGATCTTTGCCATTACCGCTGCACGATCACAGCCTGTAAGCCAACGAACCCAGTTGCTTCCTGGGACTCAAACGCAGCTGAAGACTAGGATAGCATTCAGTGCCCTTTCACAGATGTTACAACGAAGGTGAGTGCACAATGAATCGTGAAATACGTAACAGTGTGGCAGCCTTCCTTTAACACATGCTTCTTCGCTCCTAGGGCATAGCTAAGCTGACTAAGGGAGAAATCTGGACTTTTACTTGAGCCCAGGGGTGCCAGTTCTTTGCCGCCAAGCTCCAGTGTGCTCTTGGAGGAACTCCCAGGAAGGAACCGAGACCAGCATGCCTCATACGATGACACTCAAGTTCTTTCGTGATGCCGTCAGGCAACAAAGAAAAGATGGGCAGCAGGAGTGATTTTCAGGCAGCTTTCAAACCGCACCTGTCTCGCCTACCACGGACGAAATGAAGGTTTTGCCAGGGTTGCCCGGTTTCAGACTTGAGCTCATAAGGTTATCCTCAGTAGTTTCTGACTACCTCAAGGAAACACACGGGACCCACAGGGCTCTTCCCTGGAGACCCTTTGGGCACAGGGACCTCTGCATAGGATGAAATGGGTAAGTATTTCAGTACCTTAGGTAGGCTTCGAGGACCATGGCTGTTGCACATACAACAGTGGAAGTGTGAAAAATATACTGGTCTTCAGGCTGGATGCAAAAGTTAGCTTTCGCCTCTGTGAGAGTGCCATCCTGTGTCCCAGACTGAATCACAAGCACATTGTGCAGTAACAGTGCAGTTCTGTTTCAGTCACTGAGGACGATCGACTTGCAAAGAGAATCTGCCAGGCGCTGCTTTCGCGAGGCCTTCTGACGACTGGAACACTCTGCCTAGGCATCCCAGAAAGGAGTACGTTGCCCTTGCTATGAATGTGAAGACTGCTCCAGGGGACCTACTTTGCCTAGGCTTCCTCAGAAGCCAGCGACCGCTCTTGTAGCACACAGTGGTCATCACGAGAGATTGGTGCACGATACACTGCCCTATGTGTTCCCAGGGGCATAGCAGAGTTAAGGCACTCCTTTTCAGAGTATGGCTTCGTGGCTACCACTGCACACTCAACTCTGCTGATGTGAAACACTGGACTTTACCTTGTAGACTTAGGTCACCTTTCATTTGTATGGAGCTGAATCTGCAGTGCCGTGGGATGAGTTTCTAGAAAGCAATTGCCAGCACATTATTGCCATTGAGAGAACGCAGCCTTGGCCCAAAGCCACATTCCTGCAGTGAAGAGAAGATGAGCCGCTAAGGCTGTTCAGGCAGCCTTGAAGCCCAAAGCAAGTGACTTCCATTCCAGGAGAATAAAAGGCTCCCATCGGTGTCCCACTTTCAAGCTTGATGACACAGCATGTTATCTGAAGATTAAGCCTAGCTATGTAGTACTAGGGAAAGACTGCCTCCTTCTGCTAAGAAAGGTTTTCACGTGGGGAGTGCTGTACGTGCAGAAGAGCATTCCCCCGCCGGGCAAAAGTTAGGCCTTGGTGAATCTGGATGGTCCCAGAAGTCCAGCATTGTCACAGAAAAAGCTGTTCGTTGTTTTCAGGCTGGAACTAAACATCTAGCATCCGACTGCCGTAGGGAGACGTATTTGGGAGCCCACAGGTTTCACTGGTGAGGCACAGTGGTGTTTCTCCAAAGAATCCAAATGCCTCCCTGGCTACGCCAGCATGGAATGTAAGGCTGCTTGGAACGGCGTTCCTGAGGCCGTTTGAATGCTGTATGAACGAGAGCTGTGGAGCAATCCGGGCAGGGCTTTGCCATTACCGCTGCACTTTCACAGCCTTAAAGCCAGCGAACCCAGTTGCTTCCTGGGACTCAAACGCAGCTGAAGACTAGGATAGCATTCAGTGCCCTTTCACAGATGTTACAACGAAGGTGAGTGCACAATGAATCGTGAAATACGTAACAGTGTGGCAGCCTTCCTTTAACACATGCTTCTTCGCTCCTAGGGCATAGCTAAGCTGACTAAGGGAGAAATCTGGACTTTTACTTGAGCCCAGGGGTGCCAGTTCTTTGCCGCCAAGCTCCAGTGTGCTCTTGGAGGAACTCCCAGGAAGGAACCGAGACCAGCATGCCTCATACGATGACACTCAAGTTCTTTCGTGATGCCGTCAGGCAACAAAGAAAAGATGGGCAGCAGGAGTGATTTTCAGGCAGCTTTCAAACCGCACCTGTCTCGCCTACCACGGACGAAATGAAGGTTTTGCCAGGGTTGCCCGGTTTCAGACTTGAGCTCATAAGGTTATCCTCAGTAGTTTCTGACTACCTCAAGGAAACACACGGGACCCACAGGGCTCTTCCCTGGAGACCCTTTGGGCACAGGGACCTCTGCATAGGATGAAATGGGTAAGTATTTCAGTACCTTAGGTAGGCTTCGAGGACCATGGCTGTTGCACATACAACAGTGGAAGTGTGAAAAATATACTGGTCTTCAGGCTGGATGCAAAAGTTAGCTTTCGCCTCTGTGAGAGTGCCATCCTGTGTCCCAGACTGAATCACAAGCACATTGTGCAGTAACAGTGCAGTTCTGTTTCAGTCACTGAGGACGATCGACTTGCAAAGAGAATCTGCCAGGCGCTGCTTTCGCGAGGCCTTCTGACGACTGGAACACTCTGCCTAGGCATCCCAGAAAGGAGTACGTTGCCCTTGCTATGAATGTGAAGACTGCTCCAGGGGACCTACTTTGCCTAGGCTTCCTCAGAAGCCAGCGACCGCTCTTGTAGCACACAGTGGTCATCACGAGAGATTGGTGCACGATACACTGCCCTATGTGTTCCCAGGGGCATAGCAGAGTTAAGGCACTCCTTTTCAGAGTATGGCTTCGTGGCTACCACTGCACACTCAACTCTGCTGATGTGAAACACTGGACTTTACCTTGTAGACTTAGGTCACCTTTCATTTGTATGGAGCTGAATCTGCAGTGCCGTGGGATGAGTTTCTAGAAAGCAATTGCCAGCACATTATTGCCATTGAGAGAACGCAGCCTTGGCCCAAAGCCACATTCCTGCAGTGAAGAGAAGATGAGCCGCTAAGGCTGTTCAGGCAGCCTTGAAGCCCAAAGCAAGTGACTTCCATTCCAGGAGAATAAAAGGCTCCCATCGGTGTCCCACTTTCAAGCTTGATGACACAGCATGTTATCTGAAGATTAAGCCTAGCTATGTAGTACTAGGGAAAGACTGCCTCCTTCTGCTAAGAAAGGTTTTCACGTGGGGAGTGCTGTACGTGCAGAAGAGCATTCCCCCGCCGGGCAAAAGTTAGGCCTTGGTGAATCTGGATGGTCCCAGAAGTCCAGCATTGTCACAGAAAAAGCTGTTCGTTGTTTTCAGGCTGGAACTAAACATCTAGCATCCGACTGCCGTAGGGAGACGTATTTGGGAGCCCACAGGTTTCACTGGTGAGGCACAGTGGTGTTTCTCCAAAGAATCCAAATGCCTCCCTGGCTACGCCAGCATGGAATGTAAGGCTGCTTGGAACGGCGTTCCTGAGGCCGTTTGAATGCTGTATGAACGAGAGCTGTGGAGCAATCCGGGCAGGGCTTTGCCATTACCGCTGCACTTTCACAGCCTTAAAGCCAGCGAACCCAGTTGCTTCCTGGGACTCAAACACAGCAGAAGATTTGGACGGCATTCAGTGCCCTTTCACAGATGTTACAACGAAGGTGAGTGCACAATGAGTCGTGAAATACCAAACAGTGTTGCAGCCTTCCTCTATCACATGCTTCTTCGCTCCTAGGGCATAGCTAAGCTGACTATGGGAGAAATCTGGACTTTTACTTGAGCACAGGGGTGTCAGTTCTTTGCCGGCAAGCTCCAGTGTGCTCCTGGAGGAGCTCCCAGCAAGGAACCGAGACCAGCATGCCTCAAACGATTACACTCAAGTTCTTTCGTGATGCCGTCAGGAAGCAAAGAGAAGATGGGCAGCAGGAGTGATTTTTCTGGCAGCTTTCAAACCGCACCTGTCTCGCCTACCCCCGACGAAATGAAGGTTTTGCCAGGGTTGCCCGGTTTCAAACTTGAGCTCATAAGGTTATCCTCAGTAGTTTCTGACTACCTCAAGGAAACACACGGGACCCACAGGGCTCTTCTCTGGAGACCCTTTGGGCTCAGGGGCCTCTGCATTGGCTGAAATGGGTAAGTATTTCAGGACCTTAGGTAGGCCTCGGTGAGCATGGCTGTTGCACATACTTAACAGTGTGAAGTGTGAAAAATGTACTGGTCTTCAGGCTGGATGCAAAGGTTAGCTTTCGCCTCTGTGAGATTGCTATCCTGTGTCCCAGACTGAATCACAAGCACGTTGTGCAGTAACAGTGCAGTTCTGTTTCAGTCACTGAGGACGATCGACTTGCAAAGAGAATCTGCCAGGCGCTGCTTTCGCGAGGCCTTTTGACGACTGGAACACTCTGCCTAGGCATCCCAGAAAGGAGTACGTTGCCCTTGCTATGAATGTGAAGAGTGCTCCCGGGGACCTACTTCGCCTAGGGTTCCTCAGAAGCCAGCGACCGCTCTTGTAGCACACAGTGGTCATCACGAGAGATTGGTGCACGATACACTGCCCTATGTGTTCCCAGGGGCATAGCAGAGTTAAGGCACTCCTTTTCAGAGTATGGCTTCGTGGCTACCACTGCACACTCAACTCTGCTGATGTGAAACACTGGACTTTACCTTGTAGACTTAGGTCACCTTTCCTTTGTATGGAGCTGAATCTGCAGTGCCGTGGGATGAGTTTCTAGAAAGCAATTGCCAGCACATTATTGCCATTGAGAGAACGCAGCCTTGGCCCAAAGCCACATTCCTGCAGTGAAGAGAAGATGAGCCGCTAAGGCTGTTCAGGCAGCCTTGAAGCCCAAAGCAAGTGACTTCCATTCCAGGAGAATAAAAGGCTCCCATCGGTGTCCCACTTTCAAGCTTGATGACACAGCATGTTATCTGAAGATTAAGCCTAGCTATGTAGTACTAGGGAAAGACTGCCTCCTTCTGCTAAGAAAGGTTTTCACGTGGGGAGTGCTGTACGTGCAGAAGAGCATTCCCCCGCCGGGCAAAAGTTAGGCCTTGGTGAATCTGGATGGTCCCAGAAGTCCAGCATTGTCACAGAAAAAGCTGTTCGTTGTTTTCAGGCTGGAACTAAACATCTAGCATCCGACTGCCGTAGGGAGACGTATTTGGGAGCCCACAGGTTTCACTGGTGAGGCACAGTGGTGTTTCTCCGAAGAATCCAAATGCCTCCCTGGCTACGCCAGCATGGAATGTAAGGCTGCTTGGAACGGCGTTCCTGAGGCCGTTTGAATGCTGTATGAACGAGAGCTGTGGAGCAATCCGGGCAGGGCTTTGCCATTACCGCTGCACTTTCACAGCCTTAAAGCCAGCGAACCCAGTTGCTTCCTGGGACTCAAACACAGCAGAAGATTTGGACGGCATTCAGTGCCCTTTCACAGATGTTACAACGAAGGTGAGTGCACAATGAATCGTGAAATACGTAACAGTGTGGCAGCCTTCCTTTAACACATGCTTCTTCGCTCCTAGGGCATAGCTAAGCTGACTAAGGGAGAAATCTGGACTTTTACTTGAGCCCAGGGGTGCCAGTTCTTTGCCGCCAAGCTCCAGTGTGCTCTTGGAGGAACTCCCAGGAAGGAACCGAGACCAGCATGCCTCATACGATGACACTCAAGTTCTTTCGTGATGC
The DNA here is from genome assembly GCF_028023285.1 of Balaenoptera ricei. Taxonomy (NCBI): domain Eukaryota; kingdom Metazoa; phylum Chordata; class Mammalia; order Artiodactyla; family Balaenopteridae; genus Balaenoptera; species Balaenoptera ricei. The sequence continues at coordinate 32,150,693 of NC_082653.1, forward strand.
CGTCAGGCAACAAAGAAAAGATGGGCAGCAGGAGTGATTTTCAGGCAGCTTTCAAACCGCACCTGTCTCGCCTACCACGGACGAAATGAAGGTTTTGCCAGGGTTGCCCGGTTTCAGACTTGAGCTCATAAGGTTATCCTCAGTAGTTTCTGACTACCTCAAGGAAACACACGGGACCCACAGGGCTCTTCCCTGGAGACCCTTTGGGCACAGGGACCTCTGCATAGGATGAAATGGGTAAGTATTTCAGTACCTTAGGTAGGCTTCGAGGACCATGGCTGTTGCACATACAACAGTGGAAGTGTGAAAAATATACTGGTCTTCAGGCTGGATGCAAAAGTTAGCTTTCGCCTCTGTGAGAGTGCCATCCTGTGTCCCAGACTGAATCACAAGCACATTGTGCAGTAACAGTGCAGTTCTGTTTCAGTCATTGAGGACGATCCACTTGCAAAGAGAATCTGCCAGGCGCTGCTTTCGCGAGGCCTTCTGACGACTGGAACACTCTGCCTAGGCATCCCAGAAAGGAGTACGTTGCCCTTGCTATGAATGTGAAGACTGCTCCAGGGGACCTACTTTGCCTAGGCTTCCTCAGAAGCCAGCGACCGCTCTTGTAGCACACAGTGGTCATCACGAGAGATTGGTGCACGATACACTGCCCTATGTGTTCCCAGGGGCATAGCAGAGTTAAGGCACTCCTTTTCAGAGTATGGCTTCGTGGCTACCACTGCACACTCAACTCTGCTGATGTGAAACACTGGACTTTACCTTGTAGACTTAGGTCACCTTTCATTTGTATGGAGCTGAATCTGCAGTGCCGTGGGATGAGTTTCTAGAAAGCAATTGCCAGCACATTATTGCCATTGAGAGAACGCAGCCTTGGCCCAAAGCCACATTCCTGCAGTGAAGAGAAGATGAGCCGCTAAGGCTGTTCAGGCAGCCTTGAAGCCCAAAGCAAGTGACTTCCATTCCAGGAGAATAAAAGGCTCCCATCGGTGTCCCACTTTCAAGCTTGATGACACAGCATGTTATCTGAAGATTAAGCCTAGCTATGTAGTACTAGGGAAAGACTGCCTCCTTCTGCTAAGAAAGGTTTTCACGTGGGGAGTGCTGTACGTGCAGAAGAGCATTCCCCCGCCGGGCAAAAGTTAGGCCTTGGTGAATCTGGATGGTCCCAGAAGTCCAGCATTGTCACAGAAAAAGCTGTTCGTTGTTTTCAGGCTGGAACTAAACATCTAGCATCCGACTGCCGTAGGGAGACGTATTTGGGAGCCCACAGGTTTCACTGGTGAGGCACAGTGGTGTTTCTCCAAAGAATCCAAATGCCTCCCTGGCTACGCCAGCATGGAATGTAAGGCTGCTTGGAACGGCGTTCCTGAGGCCGTTTGAATGCTGTATGAACGAGAGCTGTGGAGCAATCCGGGCAGGGCTTTGCCATTACCGCTGCACTTTCACAGCCTTAAAGCCAGCGAACCCAGTTGCTTCCTGTGACTCAAACACAGCAGAAGATTTGGACGGCATTCAGTGCCCTTTCACAGATGTTACAACGAAGGTGAGTGCACAATGAGTCGTGAAATACCAAACATTGTTGCAGCCTTCCTCTATCACATGCTTCTTCGCTCCTAGGGCATAGCTAAGCTGACTATGGGAGAAATCTGGACTTTTACTTGAGCACAGGGGTGTCAGTTCTTTGCCGGCAAGCTCCAGTGTGCTCCTGGAGGAGCTCCCAGCAAGGAACCGAGACCAGCATGCCTCAAACGATTACACTCAAGTTCTTTCGTGATGCCGTCAGGAAGCAAAGAGAAGATGGGCAGCAGGAGTGATTTTTCTGGCAGCTTTCAAACCGCACCTGTCTCGCCTACCCCCGACGAAATGAAGGTTTTGCCAGGGTTGCCCGGTTTCAAACTTGAGCTCATAAGGTTATCCTCAGTAGTTTCTGACTACCTCAAGGAAACACACGGGACCCACAGGGCTCTTCTCTGGAGACCCTTTGGGCTCAGGGGCCTCTGCATTGGCTGAAATGGGTAAGTATTTCAGGACCTTAGGTAGGCCTCGGTGAGCATGGCTGTGGCACATACTTAACAGTGTGAAGTGTGAAAAATGTACTGGTCTTCAGGCTGGATGCAAAGGTTAGCTTTCGCCTCTGTGAGATTGCTATCCTGTGTCCCAGACTGAATCACAAGCACATTGTGCAGTAACAGTGCAGTTCTGTTTCAGTCACTGAGGACGATCGACTTGCAAAGAGAATCTGCCAGGCGCTGCTTTCGCGAGGCCTTCTGACGACTGGAACACTCTGCCTAGGCATCCCAGAAAGGAGTACGTTGCCCTTGCTATGAATGTGAAGAGTGCTCCCGGGGACCTACTTCGCCTAGGGTTCCTCAGAAGCCAGCGACCGCTCTTGTAGCACACAGTGGTCATCACGAGAGATTGGTGCACGATACACTGCCCTATGTGTTCCCAGGGGCATAGCAGAGTTAAGGCACTCCTTTTCAGAGTATGGCTTCGTGGCTACCACTGCACACTCAACTCTGCTGATGTGAAACACTGGACTTTACCTTGTAGACTTAGGTCACCTTTCCTTTGTATGGAGCTGAATCTGCAGTGCCGTGGGATGAGTTTCTAGAAAGCAATTGCCAGCACATTATTGCCATTGAGAGAACGCAGCCTTGGCCCAAAGCCACATTCCTGCAGTGAAGAGAAGATGAGCCGCTAAGGCTGTTCAGGCAGCCTTGAAGCCCAAAGCAAGTGACTTCCATTCCAGGAGAATAAAAGGCTCCCATCGGTGTCCCACTTTCAAGCTTGATGACACAGCATGTTATCTGAAGATTAAGCCTAGCTATGTAGTACTAGGGAAAGACTGCCTCCTTCTGCTAAGAAAGGTTTTCACGTGGGGAGTGCTGTACGTGCAGAAGAGCATTCCCCCGCCGGGCAAAAGTTAGGCCTTGGTGAATCTGGATGGTCCCAGAAGTCCAGCATTGTCACAGAAAAAGCTGTTCGTTGTTTTCAGGCTGGAACTAAACATCTAGCATCCGACTGCCGTAGGGAGACGTATTTGGGAGCCCACAGGTTTCACTGGTGAGGCACAGTGGTGTTTCTCCGAAGAATCCAAATGCCTCCCTGGCTACGCCAGCATGGAATGTAAGGCTGCTTGGAACGGCGTTCCTGAGGCCGTTTGAATGCTGTATGAACGAGAGCTGTGGAGCAATCCGGGCAGGGCTTTGCCATTACCGCTGCACTTTCACAGCCTTAAAGCCAGCGAACCCAGTTGCTTCCTGGGACTCAAACACAGCAGAAGATTTGGACGGCATTCAGTGCCCTTTCACAGATGTTACAACGAAGGTGAGTGCACAATGAATCGTGAAATACGTAACAGTGTGGCAGCCTTCCTTTAACACATGCTTCTTCGCTCCTAGGGCATAGCTAAGCTGACTAAGGGAGAAATCTGGACTTTTACTTGAGCCCAGGGGTGCCAGTTCTTTGCCGCCAAGCTCCAGTGTGCTCTTGGAGGAACTCCCAGGAAGGAACCGAGACCAGCATGCCTCATACGATGACACTCAAGTTCTTTCGTGATGCCGTCAGGCAACAAAGAAAAGATGGGCAGCAGGAGTGATTTTCAGGCAGCTTTCAAACCGCACCTGTCTCGCCTACCACGGACGAAATGAAGGTTTTGCCAGGGTTGCCCGGTTTCAGACTTGAGCTCATAAGGTTATCCTCAGTAGTTTCTGACTACCTCAAGGAAACACACGGGACCCACAGGGCTCTTCCCTGGAGACCCTTTGGGCACAGGGACCTCTGCATAGGATGAAATGGGTAAGTATTTCAGTACCTTAGGTAGGCTTCGAGGACCATGGCTGTTGCACATACAACAGTGGAAGTGTGAAAAATATACTGGTCTTCAGGCTGGATGCAAAAGTTAGCTTTCGCCTCTGTGAGAGTGCCATCCTGTGTCCCAGACTGAATCACAAGCACATTGTGCAGTAACAGTGCAGTTCTGTTTCAGTCACTGAGGACGATCGACTTGCAAAGAGAATCTGCCAGGCGCTGCTTTCGCGAGGCCTTCTGACGACTGGAACACTCTGCCTAGGCATCCCAGAAAGGAGTACGTTGCCCTTGCTATGAATGTGAAGACTGCTCCAGGGGACCTACTTTGCCTAGGCTTCCTCAGAAGCCAGCGACCGCTCTTGTAGCACACAGTGGTCATCACGAGAGATTGGTGCACGATACACTGCCCTATGTGTTCCCAGGGGCATAGCAGAGTTAAGGCACTCCTTTTCAGAGTATGGCTTCGTGGCTACCACTGCACACTCAACTCTGCTGATGTGAAACACTGGACTTTACCTTGTAGACTTAGGTCACCTTTCATTTGTATGGAGCTGAATCTGCAGTGCCGTGGGATGAGTTTCTAGAAAGCAATTGCCAGCACATTATTGCCATTGAGAGAACGCAGCCTTGGCCCAAAGCCACATTCCTGCAGTGAAGAGAAGATGAGCCGCTAAGGCTGTTCAGGCAGCCTTGAAGCCCAAAGCAAGTGACTTCCATTCCAGGAGAATAAAAGGCTCCCATCGGTGTCCCACTTTCAAGCTTGATGACACAGCATGTTATCTGAAGATTAAGCCTAGCTATGTAGTACTAGGGAAAGACTGCCTCCTTCTGCTAAGAAAGGTTTTCACGTGGGGAGTGCTGTACGTGCAGAAGAGCATTCCCCCGCCGGGCAAAAGTTAGGCCTTGGTGAATCTGGATGGTCCCAGAAGTCCAGCATTGTCACAGAAAAAGCTGTTCGTTGTTTTCAGGCTGGAACTAAACATCTAGCATCCGACTGCCGTAGGGAGACGTATTTGGGAGCCCACAGGTTTCACTGGTGAGGCACAGTGGTGTTTCTCCGAAGAATCCAAATGCCTCCCTGGCTACGCCAGCATGGAATGTAAGGCTGCTTGGAACGGCGTTCCTGAGGCCGTTTGAATGCTGTATGAACGAGAGCTGTGGAGCAATCCGGGCAGGGCTTTGCCATTACCGCTGCACTTTCACAGCCTTAAAGCCAGCGAACCCAGTTGCTTCCTGGGACTCAAACACAGCAGAAGATTTGGACGGCATTCAGTGCCCTTTCACAGATGTTACAACGAAGGTGAGTGCACAATGAGTCGTGAAATACCAAACAGTGTTGCAGCCTTCCTCTATCACATGCTTCTTCGCTCCTAGGGCATAGCTAAGCTGACTATGGGAGAAATCTGGACTTTTACTTGAGCACAGGGGTGTCAGTTCTTTGCCGGCAAGCTCCAGTGTGCTCCTGGAGGAGCTCCCAGCAAGGAACCGAGACCAGCATGCCTCAAACGATTACACTCAAGTTCTTTCGTGATGCCGTCAGGAAGCAAAGAGAAGATGGGCAGCAGGAGTGATTTTTCTGGCAGCTTTCAAACCGCACCTGTCTCGCCTACCCCCGACGAAATGAAGGTTTTGCCAGGGTTGCCCGGTTTCAAACTTGAGCTCATAAGGTTATCCTCAGTAGTTTCTGACTACCTCAAGGAAACACACGGGACCCACAGGGCTCTTCTCTGGAGACCCTTTGGGCTCAGGGGCCTCTGCATTGGCTGAAATGGGTAAGTATTTCAGGACCTTAGGTAGGCCTCGGTGAGCATGGCTGTGGCACATACTTAACAGTGTGAAGTGTGAAAAATGTACTGGTCTTCAGGCTGGATGCAAAGGTTAGCTTTCGCCTCTGTGAGATTGCTATCCTGTGTCCCAGACTGAATCACAAGCACATTGTGCAGTAACAGTGCAGTTCTGTTTCAGTCACTGAGGACGATCGACTTGCAAAGAGAATCTGCCAGGCGCTGCTTTCGCGAGGCCTTCTGACGACTGGAACACTCTGCCTAGGCATCCCAGAAAGGAGTACGTTGCCCTTGCTATGAATGTGAAGAGTGCTCCCGGGGACCTACTTCGCCTAGGGTTCCTCAGAAGCCAGCGACCGCTCTTGTAGCACACAGTGGTCATCACGAGAGATTGGTGCACGATACACTGCCCTATGTGTTCCCAGGGGCATAGCAGAGTTAAGGCACTCCTTTTCAGAGTATGGCTTCGTGGCTACCACTGCACACTCAACTCTGCTGATGTGAAACACTGGACTTTACCTTGTAGACTTAGGTCACCTTTCATTTGTATGGAGCTGAATCTGCAGTGCCGTGGGATGAGTTTCTAGAAAGCAATTGCCAGCACATTATTGCCATTGAGAGAACGCAGCCTTGGCCCAAAGCCACATTCCTGCAGTGAAGAGAAGATGAGCCGCTAAGGCTGTTCAGGCAGCCTTGAAGCCCAAAGCAAGTGACTTCCATTCCAGGAGAATAAAAGGCTCCCATCGGTGTCCCACTTTCAAGCTTGATGACACAGCATGTTATCTGAAGATTAAGCCTAGCTATGTAGTACTAGGGAAAGACTGCCTCCTTCTGCTAAGAAAGGTTTTCACGTGGGGAGTGCTGTACGTGCAGAAGAGCATTCCCCCGCCGGGCAAAAGTTAGGCCTTGGTGAATCTGGATGGTCCCAGAAGTCCAGCATTGTCACAGAAAAAGCTGTTCGTTGTTTTCAGGCTGGAACTAAACATCTAGCATCCGACTGCCGTAGGGAGACGTATTTGGGAGCCCACAGGTTTCACTGGTGAGGCACAGTGGTGTTTCTCCGAAGAATCCAAATGCCTCCCTGGCTACGCCAGCATGGAATGTAAGGCTGCTTGGAACGGCGTTCCTGAGGCCGTTTGAATGCTGTATGAACGAGAGCTGTGGAGCAATCCGGGCAGGGCTTTGCCATTACCGCTGCACTTTCACAGCCTTAAAGCCAGCGAACCCAGTTGCTTCCTGGGACTCAAACACAGCAGAAGATTTGGACGGCATTCAGTGCCCTTTCACAGATGTTACAACGAAGGTGAGTGCACAATGAATCGTGAAATACGTAACAGTGTGGCAGCCTTCCTTTAACACATGCTTCTTCGCTCCTAGGGCATAGCTAAGCTGACTAAGGGAGAAATCTGGACTTTTACTTGAGCCCAGGGGTGCCAGTTCTTTGCCGCCAAGCTCCAGTGTGCTCTTGGAGGAACTCCCAGGAAGGAACCGAGACCAGCATGCCTCATACGATGACACTCAAGTTCTTTCGTGATGCCGTCAGGCAACAAAGAAAAGATGGGCAGCAGGAGTGATTTTCAGGCAGCTTTCAAACCGCACCTGTCTCGCCTACCACGGACGAAATGAAGGTTTTGCCAGGGTTGCCCGGTTTCAAACTTGAGCTCATAAGGTTATCCTCAGTAGTTTCTGACTACCTCAAGGAAACACACGGGACCCACAGGGCTCTTCCCTGGAGACCCTTTGGGCACAGGGACCTCTGCATAGGATGAAATGGGTAAGTATTTCAGTACCTTAGGTAGGCTTCGAGGACCATGGCTGTTGCACATACAACAGTGGAAGTGTGAAAAATATACTGGTCTTCAGGCTGGATGCAAAAGTTAGCTTTCGCCTCTGTGAGAGTGCCATCCTGTGTCCCAGACTGAATCACAAGCACATTGTGCAGTAACAGTGCAGTTCTGTTTCAGTCACTGAGGACGATCGACTTGCAAAGAGAATCTGCCAGGCGCTGCTTTCGCGAGGCCTTCTGACGACTGGAACACTCTGCCTAGGCATCCCAGAAAGGAGTACGTTGCCCTTGCTATGAATGTGAAGACTGCTCCCGGGGACCTACTTCGCCTAGGCTTCCTCAGAAGCCAGCGACCGCTCTTGTAGCACACAGTGGTCATCACGAGAGATTGGTGCACGATACACTGCCCTATGTGTTCCCAGGGGCATAGCAGAGTTAAGGCACTCCTTTTCAGAGTATGGCTTCGTGGCTACCACTGCACACTCAACTCTGCTGATGTGAAACACTGGACTTTACCTTGTAGACTTAGGTCACCTTTCCTTTGTATGGAGCTGAATCTGCAGTGCCGTGGGATGAGTTTCTAGAAAGCAATTGCCAGCACATTATTGCCATTGAGAGAACGCAGCCTTGGCCCAAAGCCACATTCCTGCAGTGAAGAGAAGATGAGCCGCTAAGGCTGTTCAGGCAGCCTTGAAGCCCAAAGCAAGTGACTTCCATTCCAGGAGAATAAAAGGCTCCCATCGGTGTCCCACTTTCAAGCTTGATGACACAGCATGTTATCTGAAGATTAAGCCTAGCTATGTAGTACTAGGGAAAGACTGCCTCCTTCTGCTAAGAAAGGTTTTCACGTGGGGAGTGCTGTACGTGCAGAAGAGCATTCCCCCGCCGGGCAAAAGTTAGGCCTTGGTGAATCTGGATGGTCCCAGAAGTCCAGCATTGTCACAGAAAAAGCTGTTCGTTGTTTTCAGGCTGGAACTAAACATCTAGCATCCGACTGCCGTAGGGAGACGTATTTGGGAGCCCACAGGTTTCACTGGTGAGGCACAGTGGTGTTTCTCCGAAGAATCCAAATGCCTCCCTGGCTACGCCAGCATGGAATGTAAGGCTGCTTGGAACGGCGTTCCTGAGGCCGTTTGAATGCTGTATGAACGAGAGCTGTGGAGCAATCCGGGCAGGGCTTTGCCATTACCGCTGCACTTTCACAGCCTTAAAGCCAGCGAACCCAGTTGCTTCCTGGGACTCAAACACAGCAGAAGATTTGGACGGCATTCAGTGCCCTTTCACAGATGTTACAACGAAGGTGAGTGCACAATGAGTCGTGAAATACCAAACAGTGTTGCAGCCTTCCTCTATCACATGCTTCTTCGCTCCTAGGGCATAGCTAAGCTGACTATGGGAGAAATCTGGACTTTTACTTGAGCACAGGGGTGTCAGTTCTTTGCCGGCAAGCTCCAGTGTGCTCCTGGAGGAGCTCCCAGCAAGGAACCGAGACCAGCATGCCTCAAACGATTACACTCAAGTTCTTTCGTGATGCCGTCAGGAAGCAAAGAGAAGATGGGCAGCAGGAGTGATTTTTCTGGCAGCTTTCAAACCGCACCTGTCTCGCCTACCCCCGACGAAATGAAGGTTTTGCCAGGGTTGCCCGGTTTCAAACTTGAGCTCATAAGGTTATCCTCAGTAGTTTCTGACTACCTCAAGGAAACACACGGGACCCACAGGGCTCTTCTCTGGAGACCCTTTGGGCTCAGGGGCCTCTGCATTGGATGAAATGGGTAAGTATTTCAGGACCTTAGGTAGGCCTCGGTGAGCATGGCTGTTGCACATACTTAACAGTGTGAAGTGTGAAAAATGTACTGGTCTTCAGGCTGGATGCAAAGGTTAGCTTTCGCCTCTGTGAGATTGCTATCCTGTGTCCCAGACTGAATCACAAGCACGTTGTGCAGTAACAGTGCAGTTCTGTTTCAGTCACTGAGGACGATCGACTTGCAAAGAGAATCTGCCAGGCGCTGCTTTCGCGAGGCCTTTTGACGACTGGAACACTCTGCCTAGGCATCCCAGAAAGGAGTACGTTGCCCTTGCTATGAATGTGAAGAGTGCTCCCGGGGACCTACTTCGCCTAGGGTTCCTCAGAAGCCAGCGACCGCTCTTGTAGCACACAGTGGTCATCACGAGAGATTGGTGCACGATACACTGCCCTATGTGTTCCCAGGGGCATAGCAGAGTTAAGGCACTCCTTTTCAGAGTATGGCTTCGTGGCTACCACTGCACACTCAACTCTGCTGATGTGAAACACTGGACTTTACCTTGTAGACTTAGGTCACCTTTCATTTGTATGGAGCTGAATCTGCAGTGCCGTGGGATGAGTTTCTAGAAAGCAATTGCCAGCACATTATTGCCATTGAGAGAACGCAGCCTTGGCCCAAAGCCACATTCCTGCAGTGAAGAGAAGATGAGCCGCTAAGGCTGTTCAGGCAGCCTTGAAGCCCAAAGCAAGTGACTTCCATTCCAGGAGAATAAAAGGCTCCCATCGGTGTCCCACTTTCAAGCTTGATGACACAGCATGTTATCTGAAGATTAAGCCTAGCTATGTAGTACTAGGGAAAGACTGCCTCCTTCTGCTAAGAAAGGTTTTCACGTGGGGAGTGCTGTACGTGCAGAAGAGCATTCCCCCGCCGGGCAAAAGTTAGGCCTTGGTGAATCTGGATGGTCCCAGAAGTCCAGCATTGTCACAGAAAAAGCTGTTCGTTGTTTTCAGGCTGGAACTAAACATCTAGCATCCGACTGCCGTAGGGAGACGTATTTGGGAGCCCACAGGTTTCACTGGTGAGGCACAGTGGTGTTTCTCCGAAGAATCCAAATGCCTCCCTGGCTACGCCAGCATGGAATGTAAGGCTGCTTGGAACGGCGTTCCTGAGGCCGTTTGAATGCTGTACAAACGAGAGCTGTCGAGCAATCCGGGCAGATCTTTGCCATTATCGCTGCACGATCACAGCCTGTAAGCCAACGAACCCAGTTGCTTCCTGGGACTCAAACGCAGCTGAAGACTAGGATAGCATTCAGTGCCCTTTCACAGATGTTACAACGAAGGTGAGTGCACAATGAATCGTGAAATACGTAACAGTGTGGCAGCCTTCCTTTAACACATGCTTCTTCGCTCCTAGGGCATAGCTAAGCTGACTAAGGGAGAAATCTGGACTTTTACTTGAGCCCAGGGGTGCCAGTTCTTTGCCGCCAAGCTCCAGTGTGCTCTTGGAGGAACTCCCAGGAAGGAACCGAGACCAGCATGCCTCATACGATGACACTCAAGTTCTTTCGTGATGCCGTCAGGCAACAAAGAAAAGATGGGCAGCAGGAGTGATTTTCAGGCAGCTTTCAAACCGCACCTGTCTCGCCTACCACGGACGAAATGAAGGTTTTGCCAGGGTTGCCCGGTTTCAGACTTGAGCTCATAAGGTTATCCTCAGTAGATTCTGACTACCTCAAGGAAACACACGGGACCCACAGGGCTCTTCCCTGGAGACCCTTTGGGCACAGGGACCTCTGCATAGGATGAAATGGGTAAGTATTTCAGTACCTTAGGTAGGCTTCGAGGACCATGGCTGTTGCACATACAACAGTGGAAGTGTGAAAAATATACTGGTCTTCAGGCTGGATGCAAAAGTTAGCTTTCGCCTCTGTGAGAGTGCCATCCTGTGTCCCAGACTGAATCACAAGCACATTGTGCAGTAACAGTGCAGTTCTGTTTCAGTCACTGAGGACGATCCACTTGCAAAGAGAATCTGCCAGGCGCTGCTTTCGCGAGGCCTTCTGACGACTGGAACACTCTGCCTAGGCATCCCAGAAAGGAGTACGTTGCCCTTGCTATGAATGTGAAGACTGCTCCAGGGGACCTACTTTGCCTAGGCTTCCTCAGAAGCCAGCGACCGCTCTTGTAGCACACAGTGGTCATCACGAGAGATTGGTGCACGATACACTGCCCTATGTGTTCCCAGGGGCATAGCAGAGTTAAGGCACTCCTTTTCAGAGTATGGCTTCGTGGCTACCACTGCACACTCAACTCTGCTGATGTGAAACACTGGACTTTACCTTGTAGACTTAGGTCACCTTTCATTTGTATGGAGCTGAATCTGCAGTGCCGTGGGATGAGTTTCTAGAAAGCAATTGCCAGCACATTATTGCCATTGAGAGAACGCAGCCTTGGCCCAAAGCCACATTCCTGCAGTGAAGAGAAGATGAGCCGCTAAGGCTGTTCAGGCAGCCTTGAAGCCCAAAGCAAGTGACTTCCATTCCAGGAGAATAAAAGGCTCCCATCGGTGTCCCACTTTCAAGCTTGATGACACAGCATGTTATCTGAAGATTAAGCCTAGCTATGTAGTACTAGGGAAAGACTGCCTCCTTCTGCTAAGAAAGGTTTTCACGTGGGGAGTGCTGTACGTGCAGAAGAGCATTCCCCCGCCGGGCAAAAGTTAGGCCTTGGTGAATCTGGATGGTCCCAGAAGTCCAGCATTGTCACAGAAAAAGCTGTTCGTTGTTTTCAGGCTGGAACTAAACATCTAGCATCCGACTGCCGTAGGGAGACGTATTTGGGAGCCCACAGGTTTCACTGGTGAGGCACAGTGGTGTTTCTCCGAAGAATCCAAATGCCTCCCTGGCTACGCCAGCATGGAATGTAAGGCTGCTTGGAACGGCGTTCCTGAGGCCGTTTGAATGCTGTACAAACGAGAGCTGTCGAGCAATCCGGGCAGATCTTTGCCATTACCGCTGCACGATCACAGCCTGTAAGCCAACGAACCCAGTTGCTTCCTGGGACTCAAACGCAGCTGAAGACTAGGATAGCATTCAGTGCCCTTTCACAGATGTTACAACGAAGGTGAGTGCACAATGAATCGTGAAATACGTAACAGTGTGGCAGCCTTCCTTTAACACATGCTTCTTCGCTCCTAGGGCATAGCTAAGCTGACTAAGGGAGAAATCTGGACTTTTACTTGAGCCCAGGGGTGCCAGTTCTTTGCCGCCAAGCTCCAGTGTGCTCTTGGAGGAACTCCCAGGAAGGAACCGAGACCAGCATGCCTCATACGATGACACTCAAGTTCTTTCGTGATGCCGTCAGGCAACAAAGAAAAGATGGGCAGCAGGAGTGATTTTCAGGCAGCTTTCAAACCGCACCTGTCTCGCCTACCACGGACGAAATGAAGGTTTTGCCAGGGTTGCCCGGTTTCAGACTTGAGCTCATAAGGTTATCCTCAGTAGTTTCTGACTACCTCAAGGAAACACACGGGACCCACAGGGCTCTTCCCTGGAGACCCTTTGGGCACAGGGACCTCTGCATAGGATGAAATGGGTAAGTATTTCAGTACCTTAGGTAGGCTTCGAGGACCATGGCTGTTGCACATACAACAGTGGAAGTGTGAAAAATATACTGGTCTTCAGGCTGGATGCAAAAGTTAGCTTTCGCCTCTGTGAGAGTGCCATCCTGTGTCCCAGACTGAATCACAAGCACATTGTGCAGTAACAGTGCAGTTCTGTTTCAGTCACTGAGGACGATCGACTTGCAAAGAGAATCTGCCAGGCGCTGCTTTCGCGAGGCCTTCTGACGACTGGAACACTCTGCCTAGGCATCCCAGAAAGGAGTACGTTGCCCTTGCTATGAATGTGAAGACTGCTCCCGGGGACCTACTTCGCCTAGGCTTCCTCAGAAGCCAGCGACCGCTCTTGTAGCACACAGTGGTCATCACGAGAGATTGGTGCACGATACACTGCCCTATGTGTTCCCAGGGGCATAGCAGAGTTAAGGCACTCCTTTTCAGAGTATGGCTTCGTGGCTACCACTGCACACTCAACTCTGCTGATGTGAAACACTGGACTTTACCTTGTAGACTTAGGTCACCTTTCATTTGTATGGAGCTGAATCTGCAGTGCCGTGGGATGAGTTTCTAGAAAGCAATTGCCAGCACATTATTGCCATTGAGAGAACGCAGCCTTGGCCCAAAGCCACATTCCTGCAGTGAAGAGAAGATGAGCCGCTAAGGCTGTTCAGGCAGCCTTGAAGCCCAAAGCAAGTGACTTCCATTCCAGGAGAATAAAAGGCTCCCATCGGTGTCCCACTTTCAAGCTTGATGACACAGCATGTTATCTGAAGATTAAGCCTAGCTATGTAGTACTAGGGAAAGACTGCCTCCTTCTGCTAAGAAAGGTTTTCACGTGGGGAGTGCTGTACGTGCAGAAGAGCATTCCCCCGCCGGGCAAAAGTTAGGCCTTGGTGAATCTGGATGGTCCCAGAAGTCCAGCATTGTCACAGAAAAAGCTGTTCGTTGTTTTCAGGCTGGAACTAAACATCTAGCATCCGACTGCCGTAGGGAGACGTATTTGGGAGCCCACAGGTTTCACTGGTGAGGCACAGTGGTGTTTCTCCGAAGAATCCAAATGCCTCCCTGGCTACGCCAGCATGGAATGTAAGGCTGCTTGGAACGGCGTTCCTGAGGCCGTTTGAATGCTGTATGAACGAGAGCTGTGGAGCAATCCGGGCAGGGCTTTGCCATTACCGCTGCACTTTCACAGCCTTAAAGCCAGCGAACCCAGTTGCTTCCTGGGACTCAAACACAGCAGAAGATTTGGACGGCATTCAGTGCCCTTTCACAGATGTTACAACGAAGGTGAGTGCACAATGAATCGTGAAATACGTAACAGTGTGGCAGCCTTCCTTTAACACATGCTTCTTCGCTCCTAGGGCATAGCTAAGCTGACTAAGGGAGAAATCTGGACTTTTACTTGAGCCCAGGGGTGCCAGTTCTTTGCCGCCAAGCTCCAGTGTGCTCTTGGAGGAACTCCCAGGAAGGAACCGAGACCAGCATGCCTCATACGATGACACTCAAGTTCTTTCGTGATGCCGTCAGGCAACAAAGAAAAGATGGGCAGCAGGAGTGATTTTCAGGCAGCTTTCAAACCGCACCTGTCTCGCCTACCACGGACGAAATGAAGGTTTTGCCAGGGTTGCCCGGTTTCAGACTTGAGCTCATAAGGTTATCCTCAGTAGTTTCTGACTACCTCAAGGAAACACACGGGACCCACAGGGCTCTTCCCTGGAGACCCTTTGGGCACAGGGACCTCTGCATAGGATGAAATGGGTAAGTATTTCAGTACCTTAGGTAGGCTTCGAGGACCATGGCTGTTGCACATACAACAGTGGAAGTGTGAAAAATATACTGGTCTTCAGGCTGGATGCAAAAGTTAGCTTTCGCCTCTGTGAGAGTGCCATCCTGTGTCCCAGACTGAATCACAAGCACATTGTGCAGTAACAGTGCAGTTCTGTTTCAGTCACTGAGGACGATCGACTTGCAAAGAGAATCTGCCAGGCGCTGCTTTCGCGAGGCCTTCTGACGACTGGAACACTCTGCCTAGGCATCCCAGAAAGGAGTACGTTGCCCTTGCTATGAATGTGAAGACTGCTCCCGGGGACCTACTTCGCCTAGGCTTCCTCAGAAGCCAGCGACCGCTCTTGTAGCACACAGTGGTCATCACGAGAGATTGGTGCACGATACACTGCCCTATGTGTTCCCAGGGGCATAGCAGAGTTAAGGCACTCCTTTTCAGAGTATGGCTTCGTGGCTACCACTGCACACTCAACTCTGCTGATGTGAAACACTGGACTTTACCTTGTAGACTTAGGTCACCTTTCATTTGTATGGAGCTGAATCTGCAGTGCCGTGGGATGAGTTTCTAGAAAGCAATTGCCAGCACATTATTGCCATTGAGAGAACGCAGCCTTGGCCCAAAGCCACATTCCTGCAGTGAAGAGAAGATGAGCCGCTAAGGCTGTTCAGGCAGCCTTGAAGCCCAAAGCAAGTGACTTCCATTCCAGGAGAATAAAAGGCTCCCATCGGTGTCCCACTTTCAAGCTTGATGACACAGCATGTTATCTGAAGATTAAGCCTAGCTATGTAGTACTAGGGAAAGACTGCCTCCTTCTGCTAAGAAAGGTTTTCACGTGGGGAGTGCTGTACGTGCAGAAGAGCATTCCCCCGCCGGGCAAAAGTTAGGCCTTGGTGAATCTGGATGGTCCCAGAAGTCCAGCATTGTCACAGAAAAAGCTGTTCGTTGTTTTCAGGCTGGAACTAAACATCTAGCATCCGACTGCCGTAGGGAGACGTATTTGGGAGCCCACAGGTTTCACTGGTGAGGCACAGTGGTGTTTCTCCGAAGAATCCAAATGCCTCCCTGGCTACGCCAGCATGGAATGTAAGGCTGCTTGGAACGGCGTTCCTGAGGCCGTTTGAATGCTGTATGAACGAGAGCTGTGGAGCAATCCGGGCAGGGCTTTGCCATTACCGCTGCACTTTCACAGCCTTAAAGCCAGCGAACCCAGTTGCTTCCTGGGACTCAAACACAGCAGAAGATTTGGACGGCATTCAGTGCCCTTTCACAGATGTTACAACGAAGGTGAGTGCACAATGAGTCGTGAAATACCAAACAGTGTTGCAGCCTTCCTCTATCACATGCTTCTTCGCTCCTAGGGCATAGCTAAGCTGACTATGGGAGAAATCTGGACTTTTACTTGAGCACAGGGGTGTCAGTTCTTTGCCGGCAAGCTCCAGTGTGCTCCTGGAGGAGCTCCCAGCAAGGAACCGAGACCAGCATGCCTCAAACGATTACACTCAAGTTCTTTCGTGATGCCATCAGGAAGCAAAGAGAAGATGGGCAGCAGGAGTGATTTTTCTGGCAGCTTTCAAACCGCACCTGTCTCGCCTACCCCCGACGAAATGAAGGTTTTGCCAGGGTTGCCCGGTTTCAAACTTGAGCTCATAAGGTTATCCTCAGTAGTTTCTGACTACCTCAAGGAAACACACGGGACCCACAGGGCTCTTCTCTGGAGACCCTTTGGGCTCAGGGGCCTCTGCATTGGCTGAAATGGGTAAGTATTTCAGGACCTTAGGTAGGCCTCGGTGAGCATGGCTGTTGCACATACTTAACAGTGTGAAGTGTGAAAAATGTACTGGTCTTCAGGCTGGATGCAAAGGTTAGCTTTCGCCTCTGTGAGATTGCTATCCTGTGTCCCAGACTGAATCACAAGCACGTTGTGCAGTAACAGTGCAGTTCTGTTTCAGTCACTGAGGACGATCGACTTGCAAAGAGAATCTGCCAGGCGCTGCTTTCGCGAGGCCTTTTGACGACTGGAACACTCTGCCTAGGCATCCCAGAAAGGAGTACGTTGCCCTTGCTATGAATGTGAAGAGTGCTCCCGGGGACCTACTTCGCCTAGGGTTCCTCAGAAGCCAGCGACCGCTCTTGTAGCACACAGTGGTCATCACGAGAGATTGGTGCACGATACACTGCCCTATGTGTTCCCAGGGGCATAGCAGAGTTAAGGCACTCCTTTTCAGAGTATGGCTTCGTGGCTACCACTGCACACTCAACTCTGCTGATGTGAAACACTGGACTTTACCTTGTAGACTTAGGTCACCTTTCATTTGTATGGAGCTGAATCTGCAGTGCCGTGGGATGAGTTTCTAGAAAGCAATTGCCAGCACATTATTGCCATTGAGAGAACGCAGCCTTGGCCCAAAGCCACATTCCTGCAGTGAAGAGAAGATGAGCCGCTAAGGCTGTTCAGGCAGCCTTGAAGCCCAAAGCAAGTGACTTCCATTCCAGGAGAATAAAAGGCTCCCATCGGTGTCCCACTTTCAAGCTTGATGACACAGCATGTTATCTGAAGATTAAGCCTAGCTATGTAGTACTAGGGAAAGACTGCCTCCTTCTGCTAAGAAAGGTTTTCACGTGGGGAGTGCTGTACGTGCAGAAGAGCATTCCCCCGCCGGGCAAAAGTTAGGCCTTGGTGAATCTGGATGGTCCCAGAAGTCCAGCATTGTCACAGAAAAAGCTGTTCGTTGTTTTCAGGCTGGAACTAAACATCTAGCATCCGACTGCCGTAGGGAGACGTATTTGGGAGCCCACAGGTTTCACTGGTGAGGCACAGTGGTGTTTCTCCGAAGAATCCAAATGCCTCCCTGGCTACGCCAGCATGGAATGTAAGGCTGCTTGGAACGGCGTTCCTGAGGCCGTTTGAATGCTGTACAAACGAGAGCTGTCGAGCAATCCGGGCAGATCTTTGCCATTATCGCTGCACGATCACAGCCTGTAAGCCAACGAACCCAGTTGCTTCCTGGGACTCAAACGCAGCTGAAGACTAGGATAGCATTCAGTGCCCTTTCACAGATGTTACAACGAAGGTGAGTGCACAATGAATCGTGAAATACGTAACAGTGTGGCAGCCTTCCTTTAACACATGCTTCTTCGCTCCTAGGGCATAGCTAAGCTGACTAAGGGAGAAATCTGGACTTTTACTTGAGCCCAGGGGTGCCAGTTCTTTGCCGCCAAGCTCCAGTGTGCTCTTGGAGGAACTCCCAGGAAGGAACCGAGACCAGCATGCCTCATACGATGACACTCAAGTTCTTTCGTGATGCCGTCAGGCAACAAAGAAAAGATGGGCAGCAGGAGTGATTTTCAGGCAGCTTTCAAACCGCACCTGTCTCGCCTACCACGGACGAAATGAAGGTTTTGCCAGGGTTGCCCGGTTTCAGACTTGAGCTCATAAGGTTATCCTCAGTAGATTCTGACTACCTCAAGGAAACACACGGGACCCACAGGGCTCTTCCCTGGAGACCCTTTGGGCACAGGGACCTCTGCATAGGATGAAATGGGTAAGTATTTCAGTACCTTAGGTAGGCTTCGAGGACCATGGCTGTTGCACATACAACAGTGGAAGTGTGAAAAATATACTGGTCTTCAGGCTGGATGCAAAAGTTAGCTTTCGCCTCTGTGAGAGTGCCATCCTGTGTCCCAGACTGAATCACAAGCACATTGTGCAGTAACAGTGCAGTTCTGTTTCAGTCACTGAGGACGATCCACTTGCAAAGAGAATCTGCCAGGCGCTGCTTTCGCGAGGCCTTCTGACGACTGGAACACTCTGCCTAGGCATCCCAGAAAGGAGTACGTTGCCCTTGCTATGAATGTGAAGACTGCTCCAGGGGACCTACTTTGCCTAGGCTTCCTCAGAAGCCAGCGACCGCTCTTGTAGCACACAGTGGTCATCACGAGAGATTGGTGCACGATACACTGCCCTATGTGTTCCCAGGGGCATAGCAGAGTTAAGGCACTCCTTTTCAGAGTATGGCTTCGTGGCTACCACTGCACACTCAACTCTGCTGATGTGAAACACTGGACTTTACCTTGTAGACTTAGGTCACCTTTCATTTGTATGGAGCTGAATCTGCAGTGCCGTGGGATGAGTTTCTAGAAAGCAATTGCCAGCACATTATTGCCATTGAGAGAACGCAGCCTTGGCCCAAAGCCACATTCCTGCAGTGAAGAGAAGATGAGCCGCTAAGGCTGTTCAGGCAGCCTTGAAGCCCAAAGCAAGTGACTTCCATTCCAGGAGAATAAAAGGCTCCCATCGGTGTCCCACTTTCAAGCTTGATGACACAGCATGTTATCTGAAGATTAAGCCTAGCTATGTAGTACTAGGGAAAGACTGCCTCCTTCTGCTAAGAAAGGTTTTCACGTGGGGAGTGCTGTACGTGCAGAAGAGCATTCCCCCGCCGGGCAAAAGTTAGGCCTTGGTGAATCTGGATGGTCCCAGAAGTCCAGCATTGTCACAGAAAAAGCTGTTCGTTGTTTTCAGGCTGGAACTAAACATCTAGCATCCGACTGCCGTAGGGAGACGTATTTGGGAGCCCACAGGTTTCACTGGTGAGGCACAGTGGTGTTTCTCCGAAGAATCCAAATGCCTCCCTGGCTACGCCAGCATGGAATGTAAGGCTGCTTGGAACGGCGTTCCTGAGGCCGTTTGAATGCTGTACAAACGAGAGCTGTGGAGCAATCCGGGCAGATCTTTGCCATTACCGCTGCACGATCACAGCCTGTAAGCCAACGAACCCAGTTGCTTCCTGGGACTCAAACGCAGCTGAAGACTAGGATAGCATTCAGTGCCCTTTCACAGATGTTACAACGAAGGTGAGTGCACAATGAATCGTGAAATACGTAACAGTGTGGCAGCCTTCCTTTAACACATGCTTCTTCGCTCCTAGGGCATAGCTAAGCTGACTAAGGGAGAAATCTGGACTTTTACTTGAGCCCAGGGGTGCCAGTTCTTTGCCGCCAAGCTCCAGTGTGCTCTTGGAGGAACTCCCAGGAAGGAACCGAGACCAGCATGCCTCATACGATGACACTCAAGTTCTTTCGTGATGCCGTCAGGCAACAAAGAAAAGATGGGCAGCAGGAGTGATTTTCAGGCAGCTTTCAAACCGCACCTGTCTCGCCTACCACGGACGAAATGAAGGTTTTGCCAGGGTTGCCCGGTTTCAGACTTGAGCTCATAAGGTTATCCTCAGTAGTTTCTGACTACCTCAAGGAAACACACGGGACCCACAGGGCTCTTCCCTGGAGACCCTTTGGGCACAGGGACCTCTGCATAGGATGAAATGGGTAAGTATTTCAGTACCTTAGGTAGGCTTCGAGGACCATGGCTGTTGCACATACAACAGTGGAAGTGTGAAAAATATACTGGTCTTCAGGCTGGATGCAAAAGTTAGCTTTCGCCTCTGTGAGAGTGCCATCCTGTGTCCCAGACTGAATCACAAGCACATTGTGCAGTAACAGTGCAGTTCTGTTTCAGTCACTGAGGACGATCGACTTGCAAAGAGAATCTGCCAGGCGCTGCTTTCGCGAGGCCTTCTGACGACTGGAACACTCTGCCTAGGCATCCCAGAAAGGAGTACGTTGCCCTTGCTATGAATGTGAAGACTGCTCCCGGGGACCTACTTCGCCTAGGCTTCCTCAGAAGCCAGCGACCGCTCTTGTAGCACACAGTGGTCATCACGAGAGATTGGTGCACGATACACTGCCCTATGTGTTCCCAGGGGCATAGCAGAGTTAAGGCACTCCTTTTCAGAGTATGGCTTCGTGGCTACCACTGCACACTCAACTCTGCTGATGTGAAACACTGGACTTTACCTTGTAGACTTAGGTCACCTTTCATTTGTATGGAGCTGAATCTGCAGTGCCGTGGGATGAGTTTCTAGAAAGCAATTGCCAGCACATTATTGCCATTGAGAGAACGCAGCCTTGGCCCAAAGCCACATTCCTGCAGTGAAGAGAAGATGAGCCGCTAAGGCTGTTCAGGCAGCCTTGAAGCCCAAAGCAAGTGACTTCCATTCCAGGAGAATAAAAGGCTCCCATCGGTGTCCCACTTTCAAGCTTGATGACACAGCATGTTATCTGAAGATTAAGCCTAGCTATGTAGTACTAGGGAAAGACTGCCTCCTTCTGCTAAGAAAGGTTTTCACGTGGGGAGTGCTGTACGTGCAGAAGAGCATTCCCCCGCCGGGCAAAAGTTAGGCCTTGGTGAATCTGGATGGTCCCAGAAGTCCAGCATTGTCACAGAAAAAGCTGTTCGTTGTTTTCAGGCTGGAACTAAACATCTAGCATCCGACTGCCGTAGGGAGACGTATTTGGGAGCCCACAGGTTTCACTGGTGAGGCACAGTGGTGTTTCTCCGAAGAATCCAAATGCCTCCCTGGCTACGCCAGCATGGAATGTAAGGCTGCTTGGAACGGCGTTCCTGAGGCCGTTTGAATGCTGTATGAACGAGAGCTGTGGAGCAATCCGGGCAGGGCTTTGCCATTACCGCTGCACTTTCACAGCCTTAAAGCCAGCGAACCCAGTTGCTTCCTGGGACTCAAACACAGCAGAAGATTTGGACGGCATTCAGTGCCCTTTCACAGATGTTACAACGAAGGTGAGTGCACAATGAGTCGTGAAATACCAAACAGTGTTGCAGCCTTCCTCTATCACATGCTTCTTCGCTCCTAGGGCATAGCTACGCTGACTATGGGAGAAATCTGGACTTTTACTTGAGCACAGGGGTGTCAGTTCTTTGCCGGCAAGCTCCAGTGTGCTCCTGGAGGAGCTCCCAGCAAGGAACCGAGACCAGCATGCCTCAAACGATTACACTCAAGTTCTTTCGTGATGCCGTCAGGCAGCAAAGAGAAGATGGGCAGCAGGAGTGATTTTTCTGGCAGCTTTCAAACCGCACCTGTCTCGCCTACCCCCGACGAAATGAAGGTTTTGCCAGGGTTGCCCGGTTTCAAACTTGAGCTCATAAGGTTATCCTCAGTAGTTTCTGACTACCTCAAGGAAACACACGGGACCCACAGGGCTCTTCTCTGGAGACCCTTTGGGCTCAGGGGCCTCTGCATTGGCTGAAATGGGTAAGTATTTCAGGACCTTAGGTAGGCCTCGGTGAGCATGGCTGTTGCACATACTTAACAGTGTGAAGTGTGAAAAATGTACTGGTCTTCAGGCTGGATGCAAAGGTTAGCTTTCGCCTCTGTGAGATTGCTATCCTGTGTCCCAGACTGAATCACAAGCACGTTGTGCAGTAACAGTGCAGTTCTGTTTCAGTCACTGAGGACGATCGACTTGCAAAGAGAATCTGCCAGGCGCTGCTTTCGCGAGGCCTTTTGACGACTGGAACACTCTGCCTAGGCATCCCAGAAAGGAGTACGTTGCCCTTGCTATGAATGTGAAGAGTGCTCCCGGGGACCTACTTCGCCTAGGGTTCCTCAGAAGCCAGCGACCGCTCTTGTAGCACACAGTGGTCATCACGAGAGATTGGTGCACGATACACTGCCCTATGTGTTCCCAGGGGCATAGCAGAGTTAAGGCACTCCTTTTCAGAGTATGGCTTCGTGGCTACCACTGCACACTCAACTCTGCTGATGTGAAACACTGGACTTTACCTTGTAGACTTAGGTCACCTTTCATTTGTATGGAGCTGAATCTGCAGTGCCGTGGGATGAGTTTCTAGAAAGCAATTGCCAGCACATTATTGCCATTGAGAGAACGCAGCCTTGGCCCAAAGCCACATTCCTGCAGTGAAGAGAAGATGAGCCGCTAAGGCTGTTCAGGCAGCCTTGAAGCCCAAAGCAAGTGACTTCCATTCCAGGAGAATAAAAGGCTCCCATCGGTGTCCCACTTTCAAGCTTGATGACACAGCATGTTATCTGAAGATTAAGCCTAGCTATGTAGTACTAGGGAAAGACTGCCTCCTTCTGCTAAGAAAGGTTTTCACGTGGGGAGTGCTGTACGTGCAGAAGAGCATTCCCCCGCCGGGCAAAAGTTAGGCCTTGGTGAATCTGGATGGTCCCAGAAGTCCAGCATTGTCACAGAAAAAGCTGTTCGTTGTTTTCAGGCTGGAACTAAACATCTAGCATCCGACTGCCGTAGGGAGACGTATTTGGGAGCCCACAGGTTTCACTGGTGAGGCACAGTGGTGTTTCTCCGAAGAATCCAAATGCCTCCCTGGCTACGCCAGCATGGAATGTAAGGCTGCTTGGAACGGCGTTCCTGAGGCCGTTTGAATGCTGTACAAACGAGAGCTGTCGAGCAATCCGGGCAGATCTTTGCCATTATCGCTGCACGATCACAGCCTGTAAGCCAACGAACCCAGTTGCTTCCTGGGACTCAAACGCAGCTGAAGACTAGGATAGCATTCAGTGCCCTTTCACAGATGTTACAACGAAGGTGAGTGCACAATGAATCGTGAAATACGTAACAGTGTGGCAGCCTTCCTTTAACACATGCTTCTTCGCTCCTAGGGCATAGCTAAGCTGACTAAGGGAGAAATCTGGACTTTTACTTGAGCCCAGGGGTGCCAGTTCTTTGCCGCCAAGCTCCAGTGTGCTCTTGGAGGAACTCCCAGGAAGGAACCGAGACCAGCATGCCTCATACGATGACACTCAAGTTCTTTCGTGATGCCGTCAGGCAACAAAGAAAAGATGGGCAGCAGGAGTGATTTTCAGGCAGCTTTCAAACCGCACCTGTCTCGCCTACCACGGACGAAATGAAGGTTTTGCCAGGGTTGCCCGGTTTCAGACTTGAGCTCATAAGGTTATCCTCAGTAGTTTCTGACTACCTCAAGGAAACACACGGGACCCACAGGGCTCTTCCCTGGAGACCCTTTGGGCACAGGGACCTCTGCATAGGATGAAATGGGTAAGTATTTCAGTACCTTAGGTAGGCTTCGAGGACCATGGCTGTTGCACATACAACAGTGGAAGTGTGAAAAATATACTGGTCTTCAGGCTGGATGCAAAAGTTAGCTTTCGCCTCTGTGAGAGTGCCATCCTGTGTCCCAGACTGAATCACAAGCACATTGTGCAGTAACAGTGCAGTTCTGTTTCAGTCACTGAGGACGATCGACTTGCAAAGAGAATCTGCCAGGCGCTGCTTTCGCGAGGCCTTCTGACGACTGGAACACTCTGCCTAGGCATCCCAGAAAGGAGTACGTTGCCCTTGCTATGAATGTGAAGACTGCTCCAGGGGACCTACTTTGCCTAGGCTTCCTCAGAAGCCAGCGACCGCTCTTGTAGCACACAGTGGTCATCACGAGAGATTGGTGCACGATACACTGCCCTATGTGTTCCCAGGGGCATAGCAGAGTTAAGGCACTCCTTTTCAGAGTATGGCTTCGTGGCTACCACTGCACACTCAACTCTGCTGATGTGAAACACTGGACTTTACCTTGTAGACTTAGGTCACCTTTCATTTGTATGGAGCTGAATCTGCAGTGCCGTGGGATGAGTTTCTAGAAAGCAATTGCCAGCACATTATTGCCATTGAGAGAACGCAGCCTTGGCCCAAAGCCACATTCCTGCAGTGAAGAGAAGATGAGCCGCTAAGGCTGTTCAGGCAGCCTTGAAGCCCAAAGCAAGTGACTTCCATTCCAGGAGAATAAAAGGCTCCCATCGGTGTCCCACTTTCAAGCTTGATGACACAGCATGTTATCTGAAGATTAAGCCTAGCTATGTAGTACTAGGGAAAGACTGCCTCCTTCTGCTAAGAAAGGTTTTCACGTGGGGAGTGCTGTACGTGCAGAAGAGCATTCCCCCGCCGGGCAAAAGTTAGGCCTTGGTGAATCTGGATGGTCCCAGAAGTCCAGCATTGTCACAGAAAAAGCTGTTCGTTGTTTTCAGGCTGGAACTAAACATCTAGCATCCGACTGCCGTAGGGAGACGTATTTGGGAGCCCACAGGTTTCACTGGTGAGGCACAGTGGTGTTTCTCCGAAGAATCCAAATGCCTCCCTGGCTACGCCAGCATGGAATGTAAGGCTGCTTGGAACGGCGTTCCTGAGGCCGTTTGAATGCTGTACAAACGAGAGCTGTGGAGCAATCCGGGCAGATCTTTGCCATTACCGCTGCACGATCACAGCCTGTAAGCCAACGAACCCAGTTGCTTCCTGGGACTCAAACGCAGCTGAAGACTAGGATAGCATTCAGTGCCCTTTCACAGATGTTACAACGAAGGTGAGTGCACAATGAATCGTGAAATACGTAACAGTGTGGCAGCCTTCCTTTAACACATGCTTCTTCGCTCCTAGGGCATAGCTAAGCTGACTAAGGGAGAAATCTGGACTTTTACTTGAGCCCAGGGGTGCCAGTTCTTTGCCGCCAAGCTCCAGTGTGCTCTTGGAGGAACTCCCAGGAAGGAACCGAGACCAGCATGCCTCATACGATGACACTCAAGTTCTTTCGTGATGCCGTCAGGCAACAAAGAAAAGATGGGCAGCAGGAGTGATTTTCAGGCAGCTTTCAAACCGCACCTGTCTCGCCTACCACGGACGAAATGAAGGTTTTGCCAGGGTTGCCCGGTTTCAGACTTGAGCTCATAAGGTTATCCTCAGTAGTTTCTGACTACCTCAAGGAAACACACGGGACCCACAGGGCTCTTCCCTGGAGACCCTTTGGGCACAGGGACCTCTGCATAGGATGAAATGGGTAAGTATTTCAGTACCTTAGGTAGGCTTCGAGGACCATGGCTGTTGCACATACAACAGTGGAAGTGTGAAAAATATACTGGTCTTCAGGCTGGATGCAAAAGTTAGCTTTCGCCTCTGTGAGAGTGCCATCCTGTGTCCCAGACTGAATCACAAGCACATTGTGCAGTAACAGTGCAGTTCTGTTTCAGTCACTGAGGACGATCGACTTGCAAAGAGAATCTGCCAGGCGCTGCTTTCGCGAGGCCTTCTGACGACTGGAACACTCTGCCTAGGCATCCCAGAAAGGAGTACGTTGCCCTTGCTATGAATGTGAAGACTGCTCCCGGGGACCTACTTCGCCTAGGCTTCCTCAGAAGCCAGCGACCGCTCTTGTAGCACACAGTGGTCATCACGAGAGATTGGTGCACGATACACTGCCCTATGTGTTCCCAGGGGCATAGCAGAGTTAAGGCACTCCTTTTCAGAGTATGGCTTCGTGGCTACCACTGCACACTCAACTCTGCTGATGTGAAACACTGGACTTTACCTTGTAGACTTAGGTCACCTTTCATTTGTATGGAGCTGAATCTGCAGTGCCGTGGGATGAGTTTCTAGAAAGCAATTGCCAGCACATTATTGCCATTGAGAGAACGCAGCCTTGGCCCAAAGCCACATTCCTGCAGTGAAGAGAAGATGAGCCGCTAAGGCTGTTCAGGCAGCCTTGAAGCCCAAAGCAAGTGACTTCCATTCCAGGAGAATAAAAGGCTCCCATCGGTGTCCCACTTTCAAGCTTGATGACACAGCATGTTATCTGAAGATTAAGCCTAGCTATGTAGTACTAGGGAAAGACTGCCTCCTTCTGCTAAGAAAGGTTTTCACGTGGGGAGTGCTGTACGTGCAGAAGAGCATTCCCCCGCCGGGCAAAAGTTAGGCCTTGGTGAATCTGGATGGTCCCAGAAGTCCAGCATTGTCACAGAAAAAGCTGTTCGTTGTTTTCAGGCTGGAACTAAACATCTAGCATCCGACTGCCGTAGGGAGACGTATTTGGGAGCCCACAGGTTTCACTGGTGAGGCACAGTGGTGTTTCTCCGAAGAATCCAAATGCCTCCCTGGCTACGCCAGCATGGAATGTAAGGCTGCTTGGAACGGCGTTCCTGAGGCCGTTTGAATGCTGTATGAACGAGAGCTGTGGAGCAATCCGGGCAGGGCTTTGCCATTACCGCTGCACTTTCACAGCCTTAAAGCCAGCGAACCCAGTTGCTTCCTGGGACTCAAACACAGCAGAAGATTTGGACGGCATTCAGTGCCCTTTCACAGATGTTACAACGAAGGTGAGTGCACAATGAGTCGTGAAATACCAAACAGTGTTGCAGCCTTCCTCTATCACATGCTTCTTCGCTCCTAGGGCATAGCTACGCTGACTATGGGAGAAATCTGGACTTTTACTTGAGCACAGGGGTGTCAGTTCTTTGCCGGCAAGCTCCAGTGTGCTCCTGGAGGAGCTCCCAGCAAGGAACCGAGACCAGCATGCCTCAAACGATTACACTCAAGTTCTTTCGTGATGCCGTCAGGCAGCAAAGAGAAGATGGGCAGCAGGAGTGATTTTTCTGGCAGCTTTCAAACCGCACCTGTCTCGCCTACCCCCGACGAAATGAAGGTTTTGCCAGGGTTGCCCGGTTTCAAACTTGAGCTCATAAGGTTATCCTCAGTAGTTTCTGACTACCTCAAGGAAACACACGGGACCCACAGGGCTCTTCTCTGGAGACCCTTTGGGCTCAGGGGCCTCTGCATTGGCTGAAATGGGTAAGTATTTCAGGACCTTAGGTAGGCCTCGGTGAGCATGGCTGTTGCACATACTTAACAGTGTGAAGTGTGAAAAATGTACTGGTCTTCAGGCTGGATGCAAAGGTTAGCTTTCGCCTCTGTGAGATTGCTATCCTGTGTCCCAGACTGAATCACAAGCACGTTGTGCAGTAACAGTGCAGTTCTGTTTCAGTCACTGAGGACGATCGACTTGCAAAGAGAATCTGCCAGGCGCTGCT
Source organism: Balaenoptera ricei (assembly GCF_028023285.1). Classification (NCBI taxonomy): domain Eukaryota; kingdom Metazoa; phylum Chordata; class Mammalia; order Artiodactyla; family Balaenopteridae; genus Balaenoptera; species Balaenoptera ricei. Next base: position 32,177,935 of record NC_082653.1, read on the forward strand.
TTCGCGAGGCCTTTTGACGACTGGAACACTCTGCCTAGGCATCCCAGAAAGGAGTACGTTGCCCTTGCTATGAATGTGAAGAGTGCTCCCGGGGACCTACTTCGCCTAGGGTTCCTCAGAAGCCAGCGACCGCTCTTGTAGCACACAGTGGTCATCACGAGAGATTGGTGCACGATACACTGCCCTATGTGTTCCCAGGGGCATAGCAGAGTTAAGGCACTCCTTTTCAGAGTATGGCTTCGTGGCTACCACTGCACACTCAACTCTGCTGATGTGAAACACTGGACTTTACCTTGTAGACTTAGGTCACCTTTCCTTTGTATGGAGCTGAATCTGCAGTGCCGTGGGATGAGTTTCTAGAAAGCAATTGCCAGCACATTATTGCCATTGAGAGAACGCAGCCTTGGCCCAAAGCCACATTCCTGCAGTGAAGAGAAGATGAGCCGCTAAGGCTGTTCAGGCAGCCTTGAAGCCCAAAGCAAGTGACTTCCATTCCAGGAGAATAAAAGGCTCCCATCGGTGTCCCACTTTCAAGCTTGATGACACAGCATGTTATCTGAAGATTAAGCCTAGCTATGTAGTACTAGGGAAAGACTGCCTCCTTCTGCTAAGAAAGGTTTTCACGTGGGGAGTGCTGTACGTGCAGAAGAGCATTCCCCCGCCGGGCAAAAGTTAGGCCTTGGTGAATCTGGATGGTCCCAGAAGTCCAGCATTGTCACAGAAAAAGCTGTTCGTTGTTTTCAGGCTGGAACTAAACATCTAGCATCCGACTGCCGTAGGGAGACGTATTTGGGAGCCCACAGGTTTCACTGGTGAGGCACAGTGGTGTTTCTCCGAAGAATCCAAATGCCTCCCTGGCTACGCCAGCATGGAATGTAAGGCTGCTTGGAACGGCGTTCCTGAGGCCGTTTGAATGCTGTATGAACGAGAGCTGTGGAGCAATCCGGGCAGGGCTTTGCCATTACCGCTGCACTTTCACAGCCTTAAAGCCAGCGAACCCAGTTGCTTCCTGGGACTCAAACACAGCAGAAGATTTGGACGGCATTCAGTGCCCTTTCACAGATGTTACAACGAAGGTGAGTGCACAATGAATCGTGAAATACGTAACAGTGTGGCAGCCTTCCTTTAACACATGCTTCTTCGCTCCTAGGGCATAGCTAAGCTGACTAAGGGAGAAATCTGGACTTTTACTTGAGCCCAGGGGTGCCAGTTCTTTGCCGCCAAGCTCCAGTGTGCTCTTGGAGGAACTCCCAGGAAGGAACCGAGATCAGCATGCCTCATACGATGACACTCAAGTTCTTTCGTGATGCCGTCAGGCAACAAAGAAAAGATGGGCAGCAGGAGTGATTTTCAGGCAGCTTTCAAACCGCACCTGTCTCGCCTACCACGGACGAAATGAAGGTTTTGCCAGGGTTGCCCGGTTTCAGACTTGAGCTCATAAGGTTATCCTCAGTAGTTTCTGACTACCTCAAGGAAACACACGGGACCCACAGGGCTCTTCCCTGGAGACCCTTTGGGCACAGGGACCTCTGCATAGGATGAAATGGGTAAGTATTTCAGTACCTTAGGTAGGCTTCGAGGACCATGGCTGTTGCACATACAACAGTGGAAGTGTGAAAAATATACTGGTCTTCAGGCTGGATGCAAAAGTTAGCTTTCGCCTCTGTGAGAGTGCCATCCTGTGTCCCAGACTGAATCACAAGCACATTGTGCAGTAACAGTGCAGTTCTGTTTCAGTCACTGAGGACGATCGACTTGCAAAGAGAATCTGCCAGGCGCTGCTTTCGCGAGGCCTTCTGACGACTGGAACACTCTGCCTAGGCATCCCAGAAAGGAGTACGTTGCCCTTGCTATGAATGTGAAGACTGCTCCCGGGGACCTACTTTGCCTAGGCTTCCTCAGAAGCCAGCGACCGCTCTTGTAGCACACAGTGGTCATCACGAGAGATTGGTGCACGATACACTGCCCTATGTGTTCCCAGGGGCATAGCAGAGTTAAGGCACTCCTTTTCAGAGTATGGCTTCGTGGCTACCACTGCACACTCAACTCTGCTGATGTGAAACACTGGACTTTACCTTGTAGACTTAGGTCACCTTTCATTTGTATGGATCTGAATCTGCAGTGCCGTGGGATGAGTTTCTAAAAAGCAATTGCCAGCACATTATTGCCATTGAGAGAACGCAGCCTTGGCCCACAGCCACATTCCTGCAGTGAAGAGAAGATGAGCCGCTAAGGCTGTTCAGCCAGCCTTGAAGCCCAAAGCAAGTGGCTTCTATTCCAGGAGAATGCGAACGTTCCCATCGGTGTTCCACTTCAAGCTTGATGACACAGCATGTTTATCTGAAGCTTCTGCCTACCTCTCAACTACCAGGGAAGTACTGCCTCCTTCTGCTAAGAAATGTTTTCACGTGGGGAGTGCTGTACGTGCAGAAGAGCATTCCCCCGCCGGGCAAAAGTTAGGCCTTGGTGAATCTGGATGGTCCCAGAAGTCCAGCATTGTCACAGAAAAAGCTGTTCGTTGTTTTCAGGCTGGAACTAAACATCTAGCATCCGACTGCCGTAGGGAGACGTATTTGGGAGCCCACAGGTTTCACTGGTGAGGCACAGTGGTGTTTCTCCGAAGAATCCAAATGCCTCCCTGGCTACGCCAGCATGGAATGTAAGGCTGCTTGGAACGGCGTTCCTGAGGCCGTTTGAATGCTGTACAAACGAGAGCTGTCGAGCAATCCGGGCAGATCTTTGCCATTACCGCTGCACGATCACAGCCTGTAAGCCAACGAACCCAGTTGCTTCCTGGGACTCAAACGCAGCTGAAGACTAGGATAGCATTCAGTGCCCTTTCACAGATGTTACAACGAAGGTGAGTGCACAATGAATCGTGAAATACGTAACAGTGTGGCAGCCTTCCTTTAACACATGCTTCTTCGCTCCTAGGGCATAGCTAAGCTGACTAAGGGAGAAATCTGGACTTTTACTTGAGCCCAGGGGTGCCAGTTCTTTGCCGCCAAGCTCCAGTGTGCTCTTGGAGGAACTCCCAGGAAGGAACCGAGACCAGCATGCCTCATACGATGACACTCAAGTTCTTTCGTGATGCCGTCAGGCAACAAAGAAAAGATGGGCAGCAGGAGTGATTTTCAGGCAGCTTTCAAACCGCACCTGTCTCGCCTACCACGGACGAAATGAAGGTTTTGCCAGGGTTGCCCGGTTTCAAACTTGAGCTCATAAGGTTATCCTCAGTAGTTTCTGACTACCTCAAGGAAACACACGGGACCCACAGGGCTCTTCCCTGGAGACCCTTTGGGCACAGGGACCTCTGCATAGGATGAAATGGGTAAGTATTTCAGTACCTTAGGTAGGCTTCGAGGACCATGGCTGTTGCACATACAACAGTGGAAGTGTGAAAAATATACTGGTCTTCAGGCTGGATGCAAAAGTTAGCTTTCGCCTCTGTGAGAGTGCCATCCTGTGTCCCAGACTGAATCACAAGCACATTGTGCAGTAACAGTGCAGTTCTGTTTCAGTCACTGAGGACGATCGACTTGCAAAGAGAATCTGCCAGGCGCTGCTTTCGCGAGGCCTTCTGACGACTGGAACACTCTGCCTAGGCATCCCAGAAAGGAGTACGTTGCCCTTGCTATGAATGTGAAGACTGCTCCCGGGGACCTACTTTGCCTAGGCTTCCTCAGAAGCCAGCGACCGCTCTTGTAGCACACAGTGGTCATCACGAGAGATTGGTGCACGATACACTGCCCTATGTGTTCCCAGGGGCATAGCAGAGTTAAGGCACTCCTTTTCAGAGTATGGCTTCGTGGCTACCACTGCACACTCAACTCTGCTGATGTGAAACACTGGACTTTACCTTGTAGACTTAGGTCACCTTTCATTTGTATGGATCTGAATCTGCAGTGCCGTGGGATGAGTTTCTAAAAAGCAATTGCCAGCACATTATTGCCATTGAGAGAACGCAGCCTTGGCCCACAGCCACATTCCTGCAGTGAAGAGAAGATGAGCCGCTAAGGCTGTTCAGCCAGCCTTGAAGCCCAAAGCAAGTGGCTTCCATTCCAGGAGAATGCGAACGTTCCCATCGGTGTTCCACTTCAAGCTTGATGACACAGCATGTTTATCTGAAGCTTCTGCCTACCTCTCAACTACCAGGGAAGTACTGCCTCCTTCTGCTAAGAAATGTTTTCACGTGGGGAGTGCTGTACGTGCAGAAGAGCATTCCCCCGCCGGGCAAAAGTTAGGCCTTGGTGAATCTGGATGGTCCCAGAAGTCCAGCATTGTCACAGAAAAAGCTGTTCGTTGTTTTCAGGCTGGAACTAAACATCTAGCATCCGACTGCCGTAGGGAGACGTATTTGGGAGCCCACAGGTTTCACTGGTGAGGCACAGTGGTGTTTCTCCGAAGAATCCAAATGCCTCCCTGGCTACGCCAGCATGGAATGTAAGGCTGCTTGGAACGGCGTTCCTGAGGCCGTTTGAATGCTGTACAAACGAGAGCTGTCGAGCAATCCGGGCAGATCTTTGCCATTACCGCTGCACGATCACAGCCTGTAAGCCAACGAACCCAGTTGCTTCCTGGGACTCAAACGCAGCTGAAGACTAAGATAGCATTCAGTGCCCTTTCACAGATGTTACAACGAAGGTGAGTGCACAATGAATCGTGAAATACGTAACAGTGTGGCAGCCTTCCTTTAACACATGCTTCTTCGCTCCTAGGGCATAGCTAAGCTGACTAAGGGAGAAATCTGGACTTTTACTTGAGCCCAGGGGTGCCAGTTCTTTGCCGCCAAGCTCCAGTGTGCTCTTGGAGGAACTCCCAGGAAGGAACCGAGACCAGCATGCCTCATACGATGACACTCAAGTTCTTTCGTGATGCCGTCAGGCAACAAAGAAAAGATGGGCAGCAGGAGTGATTTTCAGGCAGCTTTCAAACCGCACCTGTCTCGCCTACCACGGACGAAACGAAGGTTTTGCCAGGGTTGCCCGGTTTCAGACTTGAGCTCATAAGGTTATCCTCAGTAGTTTCTGACTACCTCAAGGAAACACACGGGACCCACAGGGCTCTTCCCTGGAGACCCTTTGGGCACAGGGACCTCTGCATAGGATGAAATGGGTAAGTATTTCAGTACCTTAGGTAGGCTTCGAGGACCATGGCTGTTGCACATACAACAGTGGAAGTGTGAAAAATATACTGGTCTTCAGGCTGGATGCAAAAGTTAGCTTTCGCCTCTGTGAGAGTGCCATCCTGTGTCCCAGACTGAATCACAAGCACATTGTGCAGTAACAGTGCAGTTCTGTTTCAGTCACTGAGGACGATCGACTTGCAAAGAGAATCTGCCAGGCGCTGCTTTCGCGAGGCCTTCTGACGACTGGAACACTCTGCCTAGGCATCCCAGAAAGGAGTACGTTGCCCTTGCTATGAATGTGAAGACTGCTCCCGGGGACCTACTTTGCCTAGGCTTCCTCAGAAGCCAGCGACCGCTCTTGTAGCACACAGTGGTCATCACGAGAGATTGGTGCACGATACACTGCCCTATGTGTTCCCAGGGGCATAGCAGAGTTAAGGCACTCCTTTTCAGAGTATGGCTTCGTGGCTACCACTGCACACTCAACTCTGCTGATGTGAAACACTGGACTTTACCTTGTAGACTTAGGTCACCTTTCATTTGTATGGATCTGAATCTGCAGTGCCGTGGGATGAGTTTCTAAAAAGCAATTGCCAGCACATTATTGCCATTGAGAGAACGCAGCCTTGGCCCACAGCCACATTCCTGCAGTGAAGAGAAGATGAGCCGCTAAGGCTGTTCAGCCAGCCTTGAAGCCCAAAGCAAGTGGCTTCCATTCCAGGAGAATGCGAACGTTCCCATCGGTGTTCCACTTCAAGCTTGATGACACAGCATGTTTATCTGAAGCTTCTGCCTACCTCTCAACTACCAGGGAAGTACTGCCTCCTTCTGCTAAGAAATGTTTTCACGTGGGGAGTGCTGTACGTGCAGAAGAGCATTCCCCCGCCGGGCAAAAGTTAGGCCTTGGTGAATCTGGATGGTCCCAGAAGTCCAGCATTGTCACAGAAAAAGCTGTTCGTTGTTTTCAGGCTGGAACTAAACATCTAGCATCCGACTGCCGTAGGGAGACGTATTTGGGAGCCCACAGGTTTCACTGGTGAGGCACAGTGGTGTTTCTCCGAAGAATCCAAATGCCTCCCTGGCTACGCCAGCATGGAATGTAAGGCTGCTTGGAACGGCGTTCCTGAGGCCGTTTGAATGCTGTACAAACGAGAGCTGTCGAGCAATCCGGGCAGATCTTTGCCATTACCGCTGCACGATCACAGCCTGTAAGCCAACGAACCCAGTTGCTTCCTGGGACTCAAACGCAGCTGAAGACTAAGATAGCATTCAGTGCCCTTTCACAGATGTTACAACGAAGGTGAGTGCACAATGAATCGTGAAATACGTAACAGTGTGGCAGCCTTCCTTTAACACATGCTTCTTCGCTCCTAGGGCATAGCTAAGCTGACTAAGGGAGAAATCTGGACTTTTACTTGAGCCCAGGGGTGCCAGTTCTTTGCCGCCAAGCTCCAGTGTGCTCTTGGAGGAACTCCCAGGAAGGAACCGAGACCAGCATGCCTCATACGATGACACTCAAGTTCTTTCGTGATGCCGTCAGGCAACAAAGAAAAGATGGGCAGCAGGAGTGATTTTCAGGCAGCTTTCAAACCGCACCTGTCTCGCCTACCACGGACGAAACGAAGGTTTTGCCAGGGTTGCCCGGTTTCAGACTTGAGCTCATAAGGTTATCCTCAGTAGTTTCTGACTACCTCAAGGAAACACACGGGACCCACAGGGCTCTTCCCTGGAGACCCTTTGGGCACAGGGACCTCTGCATAGGATGAAATGGGTAAGTATTTCAGTACCTTAGGTAGGCTTCGAGGACCATGGCTGTTGCACATACAACAGTGGAAGTGTGAAAAATATACTGGTCTTCAGGCTGGATGCAAAAGTTAGCTTTCGCCTCTGTGAGAGTGCCATCCTGTGTCCCAGACTGAATCACAAGCACATTGTGCAGTAACAGTGCAGTTCTGTTTCAGTCACTGAGGACGATCGACTTGCAAAGAGAATCTGCCAGGCGCTGCTTTCGCGAGGCCTTCTGACGACTGGAACACTCTGCCTAGGCATCCCAGAAAGGAGTACGTTGCCCTTGCTATGAATGTGAAGACTGCTCCCGGGGACCTACTTTGCCTAGGCTTCCTCAGAAGCCAGCGACCGCTCTTGTAGCACACAGTGGTCATCACGAGAGATTGGTGCACGATACACTGCCCTATGTGTTCCCAGGGGCATAGCAGAGTTAAGGCACTCCTTTTCAGAGTATGGCTTCGTGGCTACCACTGCACACTCAACTCTGCTGATGTGAAACACTGGACTTTACCTTGTAGACTTAGGTCACCTTTCATTTGTATGGAGCTGAATCTGCAGTGCCGTGGGATGAGTTTCTAGAAAGCAATTGCCAGCACATTATTGCCATTGAGAGAACGCAGCCTTGGCCCAAAGCCACATTCCTGCAGTGAAGAGAAGATGAGCCGCTAAGGCTGTTCAGGCAGCCTTGAAGCCCAAAGCAAGTGACTTCCATTCCAGGAGAATAAAAGGCTCCCATCGGTGTCCCACTTTCAAGCTTGATGACACAGCATGTTATCTGAAGATTAAGCCTAGCTATGTAGTACTAGGGAAAGACTGCCTCCTTCTGCTAAGAAAGGTTTTCACGTGGGGAGTGCTGTACGTGCAGAAGAGCATTCCCCCGCCGGGCAAAAGTTAGGCCTTGGTGAATCTGGATGGTCCCAGAAGTCCAGCATTGTCACAGAAAAAGCTGTTCGTTGTTTTCAGGCTGGAACTAAACATCTAGCATCCGACTGCCGTAGGGAGACGTATTTGGGAGCCCACAGGTTTCACTGGTGAGGCACAGTGGTGTTTCTCCGAAGAATCCAAATGCCTCCCTGGCTACGCCAGCATGGAATGTAAGGCTGCTTGGAACGGCGTTCCTGAGGCCGTTTGAATGCTGTACAAACGAGAGCTGTCGAGCAATCCGGGCAGATCTTTGCCATTACCGCTGCACGATCACAGCCTGTAAGCCAACGAACCCAGTTGCTTCCTGGGACTCAAACGCAGCTGAAGACTAGGATAGCATTCAGTGCCCTTTCACAGATGTTACAACGAAGGTGAGTGCACAATGAATCGTGAAATACGTAACAGTGTGGCAGCCTTCCTTTAACACATGCTTCTTCGCTCCTAGGGCATAGCTAAGGTGACTAAGGGAGAAATCTGGACTTTTACTTGAGCCCAGGGGTGCCAGTTCTTTGCCGCCAAGCTCCAGTGTGCTCTTGGAGGAACTCCCAGGAAGGAACCGAGACCAGCATGCCTCATACGATGACACTCAAGTTCTTTCGTGATGCCGTCAGGCAACAAAGAAAAGATGGGCAGCAGGAGTGATTTTCAGGCAGCTTTCAAACCGCACCTGTCTCGCCTACCACGGACGAAATGAAGGTTTTGCCAGGGTTGCCCGGTTTCAGACTTGAGCTCATAAGGTTATCCTCAGTAGTTTCTGACTACCTCAAGGAAACACACGGGACCCACAGGGCTCTTCCCTGGAGACCCTTTGGGCACAGGGACCTCTGCATAGGATGAAATGGGTAAGTATTTCAGTACCTTAGGTAGGCTTCGAGGACCATGGCTGTTGCACATACAACAGTGGAAGTGTGAAAAATATACTGGTCTTCAGGCTGGATGCAAAAGTTAGCTTTCGCCTCTGTGAGAGTGCCATCCTGTGTCCCAGACTGAATCACAAGCACATTGTGCAGTAACAGTGCAGTTCTGTTTCAGTCACTGAGGACGATCGACTTGCAAAGAGAATCTGCCAGGCGCTGCTTTCGCGAGGCCTTCTGACGACTGGAACACTCTGCCTAGGCATCCCAGAAAGGAGTACGTTGCCCTTGCTATGAATGTGAAGACTGCTCCCGGGGACCTACTTTGCCTAGGCTTCCTCAGAAGCCAGCGACCGCTCTTGTAGCACACAGTGGTCATCACGAGAGATTGGTGCACGATACACTGCCCTATGTGTTCCCAGGGGCATAGCAGAGTTAAGGCACTCCTTTTCAGAGTATGGCTTCGTGGCTACCACTGCACACTCAACTCTGCTGATGTGAAACACTGGACTTTACCTTGTAGACTTAGGTCACCTTTCATTTGTATGGAGCTGAATCTGCAGTGCCGTGGGATGAGTTTCTAGAAAGCAATTGCCAGCACATTATTGCCATTGAGAGAACGCAGCCTTGGCCCACAGCCACATTCCTGCAGTGAAGAGAAGATGAGCCGCTAAGGCTGTTCAGGCAGCCTTGAAGCCCAAAGCAAGTGACTTCCATTCCAGGAGAATAAAAGGCTCCCATCGGTGTCCCACTTTCAAGCTTGATGACACAGCATGTTATCTGAAGATTAAGCCTAGCTATGTAGTACTAGGGAAAGACTGCCTCCTTCTGCTAAGAAAGGTTTTCACGTGGGGAGTGTTGTACGTGCAGAAGAGCATTCCCCCGCCGGGCAAAAGTTAGGCCTTGGTGAATCTGGATGGTCCCAGAAGTCCTGCATTGTCACAGAAAAAGCTGTCCGTTGTTTTCAGGCTGGAACTAAACATGTAGCTTCCGACTGCCTTAGGGAGACGTATTTGGGAGCCCCCAGGTTTCACTTGTGAGGCACAGAGGTGTTTCTCCGAAGAATCCAAATGCCTCCCTGGCTACGCCAGCATGGAATGTAAGGCTGCTTGGAACGGCGTTCCTGAGGCCGTTTGAATGCTGTATGAACGAGAGCTGTGGAGCAATCCGGGCAGGGCTTTGCCATTACCGCTGCACGTTCACAGCCTTAAAGCCAACGAACCCAGTTGCTTCCTGGGACTCAAACACAGCAGAAGATTTGGACGGCATTCAGTGCCCTTTCACAGATGTTACAACGAAGGTGAGTGCACAATGAGTCGTGAAATACCAAACAGTGTTGCAGCCTTCCTCTATCACATGCTTCTTCGCTCCTAGGGCATAGCTAAGCTGACTATGGGAGAAATCTGGACTTTTACTTGAGCACAGGGGTGTCAGTTCTTTGCCGGCAAGCTCCAGTGTGCTCCTGGAGGAGCTCCCAGCAAGGAACCGAGACCAGCATGCCTCAAACGATTACACTCAAGTTCTTTCGTGATGCCGTCAGGCAGCAAAGAGAAGATGGGCAGCAGGAGTGATTTTTCTGGCAGCTTTCAAACCGCACCTGTCTCGCCTACCCCCGACGAAATGAAGGTTTTGCCAGGGTTGCCCGGTTTCAAACTTGAGCTCATAAGGTTATCCTCAGTAGTTTCTGACTACCTCAAGGAAACACACGGGACCCACAGGGCTCTTCCCTGGAGACCCTTTGGGCACAGGGACCTCTGCATAGGATGAAATGGGTAAGTATTTCAGTACCTTAGGTAGGCTTCGAGGACCATGGCTGTTGCACATACAACAGTGGAAGTGTGAAAAATATACTGGTCTTCAGGCTGGATGCAAAAGTTAGCTTTCGCCTCTGTGAGAGTGCCATCCTGTGTCCCAGACTGAATCACAAGCACATTGTGCAGTAACAGTGCAGTTCTGTTTCAGTCACTGAGGACGATCGACTTGCAAAGAGAATCTGCCAGGCGCTGCTTTCGCGAGGCCTTCTGACGACTGGAACACTCTGCCTAGGCATCCCAGAAAGGAGTACGTTGCCCTTGCTATGAATGTGAAGACTGCTCCCGGAGACCTACTTTGCCTAGGCTTCCTCAGAAGCCAGCGACCGCTCTTGTAGCACACAGTGGTCATCATGAGAGATTGGTGCACGATACACTGCCCTATGTGTTCCCAGGGGCATAGCAGAGTTAAGGCACTCCTTTTCAGAGTATGGCTTCGTGGCTACCACTGCACACTCAACTCTGCTGATGTGAAACACTGGACTTTACCTTGTAGACTTAGGTCACCTTTCATTTGTATGGAGCTGAATCTGCAGTGCCGTGGGATGAGTTTCTAGAAAGCAATTGCCAGCACATTATTGCCATTGAGAGAACGCAGCCTTGGCCCACAGCCACATTCCTGCAGTGAAGAGAAGATGAGCCGCTAAGGCTGTTCAGGCAGCCTTGAAGCCCAAAGCAAGTGACTTCCATTCCAGGAGAATAAAAGGCTCCCATCGGTGTCCCACTTTCAAGCTTGATGACACAGCATATTATCTGAAGATTAAGCCTAGCTATGTAGTACTAGGGAAAGACTGCCTCCTTCTGCTAAGAAAGGTTTTCACGTGGGGAGTGCTGTACGTGCAGAAGAGCATTCCCCCGCCGGGCAAAAGTTAGGCCTTGGTGAATCTGGATGGTCCCAGAAGTCCAGCATTGTCACAGAAAAAGCTGTTCGTTGTTTTCAGGCTGGAACTAAACATCTAGCATCCGACTGCCGTAGGGAGACGTATTTGGGAGCCCACAGGTTTCACTGGTGAGGCACAGTGGTGTTTCTCCGAAGAATCCAAATGCCTCCCTGGCTACGCCAGCATGGAATGTAAGGCTGCTTGGAACGGCGTTCCTGAGGCCGTTTGAATGCTGTACAAACGAGAGCTGTCGAGCAATCCGGGCAGATCTTTGCCATTACCGCTGCACGATCACAGCCTGTAAGCCAACGAACCCAGTTGCTTCCTGGGACTCAAACGCAGCTGAAGACTAGGATAGCATTCAGTGCCCTTTCACAGATGTTACAACGAAGGTGAGTGCACAATGAATCGTGAAATACGTAACAGTGTGGCAGCCTTCCTTTAACACATGCTTCTTCGCTCCTAATGCATAGCTAAGCTGACTAAGGGAGAAATCTGGACTTTTACTTGAGCCCAGGGGTGCCAGTTCTTTGCCGCCAAGCTCCAGTGTGCTCTTGGAGGAACTCCCAGGAAGGAACCGAGACCAGCATGCCTCATACGATGACACTCAAGTTCTTTCGTGATGCCGTCAGGCAACAAAGAAAAGATGGGCAGCAGGAGTGATTTTCAGGCAGCTTTCAAACCGCACCTGTCTCGCCTACCACGGACGAAACGAAGGTTTTGCCAGGGTTGCCCGGTTTCAGACTTGAGCTCATAAGGTTATCCTCAGTAGTTTCTGACTACCTCAAGGAAACACACGGGACCCACAGGGCTCTTCCCTGGAGACCCTTTGGGCACAGGGACCTCTGCATAGGATGAAATGGGTAAGTATTTCAGTACCTTAGGTAGGCTTCGAGGACCATGGCTGTTGCACATACAACAGTGGAAGTGTGAAAAATATACTGGTCTTCAGGCTGGATGCAAAAGTTAGCTTTCGCCTCTGTGAGAGTGCCATCCTGTGTCCCAGACTGAATCACAAGCACATTGTGCAGTAACAGTGCAGTTCTGTTTCAGTCACTGAGGACGATCGACTTGCAAAGAGAATCTGCCAGGCGCTGCTTTCGCGAGGCCTTCTGACGACTGGAACACTCTGCCTAGGCATCCCAGAAAGGAGTACGTTGCCCTTGCTATGAATGTGAAGACTGCTCCCGGAGACCTACTTTGCCTAGGCTTCCTCAGAAGCCAGCGACCGCTCTTGTAGCACACAGTGGTCATCATGAGAGATTGGTGCACGATACACTGCCCTATGTGTTCCCAGGGGCATAGCAGAGTTAAGGCACTCCTTTTCAGAGTATGGCTTCGTGGCTACCACTGCACACTCAACTCTGCTGATGTGAAACACTGGACTTTACCTTGTAGACTTAGGTCACCTTTCATTTGTATGGATCTGAATCTGCAGTGCCGTGGGATGAGTTTCTAGAAAGCAATTGCCAGCACATTATTGCCATTGAGAGAACGCAGCCTTGGCCCACAGCCACATTCCTGCAGTGAAGAGAAGATGAGCCGCTAAGGCTGTTCAGGCAGCCTTGAAGCCCAAAGCAAGTGACTTCCATTCCAGGAGAATAAAAGGCTCCCATCGGTGTCCCACTTTCAAGCTTGATGACACAGCATGTTATCTGAAGATTAAGCCTAGCTATGTAGTACTAGGGAAAGACTGCCTCCTTCTGCTAAGAAAGGTTTTCACGTGGGGAGTGCTGTACGTGCAGAAGAGCATTCCCCCGCCGGGCAAAAGTTAGGCCTTGGTGAATCTGGATGGTCCCAGAAGTCCAGCATTGTCACAGAAAAAGCTGTTCGTTGTTTTCAGGCTGGAACTAAACATCTAGCATCCGACTGCCGTAGGGAGACGTATTTGGGAGCCCACAGGTTTCACTGGTGAGGCACAGTGGTGTTTCTCCGAAGAATCCAAATGCCTCCCTGGCTACGCCAGCATGGAATGTAAGGCTGCTTGGAACGGCGTTCCTGAGGCCGTTTGAATGCTGTACAAACGAGAGCTGTCGAGCAATCCGGGCAGATCTTTGCCATTACCGCTGCACGATCACAGCCTGTAAGCCAACGAACCCAGTTGCTTCCTGGGACTCAAACGCAGCTGAAGACTAGGATAGCATTCAGTGCCCTTTCACAGATGTTACAACGAAGGTGAGTGCACAATGAATCGTGAAATACGTAACAGTGTGGCAGCCTTCCTTTAACACATGCTTCTTCGCTCCTAGGGCATAGCTAAGCTGACTAAGGGAGAAATCTGGACTTTTACTTGAGCCCAGGGGTGCCAGTTCTTTGCCGCCAAGCTCCAGTGTGCTCTTGGAGGAACTCCCAGGAAGGAACCGAGACCAGCATGCCTCATACGATGACACTCAAGTTCTTTCGTGATGCCGTCAGGCAACAAAGAAAAGATGGGCAGCAGGAGTGATTTTCAGGCAGCTTTCAAACCGCACCTGTCTCGCCTACCACGGACGAAACGAAGGTTTTGCCAGGGTTGCCCGGTTTCAGACTTGAGCTCATAAGGTTATCCTCAGTAGTTTCTGACTACCTCAAGGAAACACACGGGACCCACAGGGCTCTTCCCTGGAGACCCTTTGGGCACAGGGACCTCTGCATAGGATGAAATGGGTAAGTATTTCAGTACCTTAGGTAGGCTTCGAGGACCATGGCTGTTGCACATACAACAGTGGAAGTGTGAAAAATATACTGGTCTTCAGGCTGGATGCAAAAGTTAGCTTTCGCCTCTGTGAGAGTGCCATCCTGTGTCCCAGACTGAATCACAAGCACATTGTGCAGTGACAGTGCAGTTCTGTTTCAGTCACTGAGGACGATCGACTTGCAAAGAGAATCTGCCAGGCGCTGCTTTCGCGAGGCCTTCTGACGACTGGAACACTCTGCCTAGGCATCCCAGAAAGGAGTACGTTGCCCTTGCTATGAATGTGAAGACTGCTCCCGGAGACCTACTTTGCCTAGGCTTCCTCAGAAGCCAGCGACCGCTCTTGTAGCACACAGTGGTCATCATGAGAGATTGGTGCACGATACACTGCCCTATGTGTTCCCAGGGGCATAGCAGAGTTAAGGCACTCCTTTTCAGAGTATGGCTTCGTGGCTACCACTGCACACTCAACTCTGCTGATGTGAAACACTGGACTTTACCTTGTAGACTTAGGTCACCTTTCATTTGTATGGAGCTGAATCTGCAGTGCCGTGGGATGAGTTTCTAGAAAGCAATTGCCAGCACATTATTGCCATTGAGAGAACGCAGCCTTGGCCCACAGCCACATTCCTGCAGTGAAGAGAAGATGAGCCGCTAAGGCTGTTCAGGCAGCCTTGAAGCCCAAAGCAAGTGACTTCCATTCCAGGAGAATAAAAGGCTCCCATCGGTGTCCCACTTTCAAGCTTGATGACACAGCATATTATCTGAAGATTAAGCCTAGCTATGTAGTACTAGGGAAAGACTGCCTCCTTCTGCTAAGAAAGGTTTTCACGTGGGGAGTGCTGTACGTGCAGAAGAGCATTCCCCCGCCGGGCAAAAGTTAGGCCTTGGTGAATCTGGATGGTCCCAGAAGTCCAGCATTGTCACAGAAAAAGCTGTTCGTTGTTTTCAGGCTGGAACTAAACATCTAGCATCCGACTGCCGTAGGGAGACGTATTTGGGAGCCCACAGGTTTCACTGGTGAGGCACAGTGGTGTTTCTCCGAAGAATCCAAATGCCTCCCTGGCTACGCCAGCATGGAATGTAAGGCTGCTTGGAACGGCGTTCCTGAGGCCGTTTGAATGCTGTACAAACGAGAGCTGTCGAGCAATCCGGGCAGATCTTTGCCATTACCGCTGCACGATCACAGCCTGTAAGCCAACGAACCCAGTTGCTTCCTGGGACTCAAACGCAGCTGAAGACTAGGATAGCATTCAGTGCCCTTTCACAGATGTTACAACGAAGGTGAGTGCACAATGAATCGTGAAATACGTAACAGTGTGGCAGCCTTCCTTTAACACATGCTTCTTCGCTCCTAGGGCATAGCTAAGCTGACTAAGGGAGAAATCTGGACTTTTACTTGAGCCCAGGGGTGCCAGTTCTTTGCCGCCAAGCTCCAGTGTGCTCTTGGAGGAACTCCCAGGAAGGAACCGAGACCAGCATGCCTCATACGATGACACTCAAGTTCTTTCGTGATGCCGTCAGGCAACAAAGAAAAGATGGGCAGCAGGAGTGATTTTCAGGCAGCTTTCAAACCGCACCTGTCTCGCCTACCACGGACGAAATGAAGGTTTTGCCAGGGTTGCCCGGTTTCAAACTTGAGCTCATAAGGTTATCCTCAGTAGTTTCTGACTACCTCAAGGAAACACACGGGACCCACAGGGCTCTTCCCTGGAGACCCTTTGGGCACAGGGACCTCTGCATAGGATGAAATGGGTAAGTATTTCAGTACCTTAGGTAGGCTTCGAGGACCATGGCTGTTGCACATACAACAGTGGAAGTGTGAAAAATATACTGGTCTTCAGGCTGGATGCAAAAGTTAGCTTTCGCCTCTGTGAGAGTGCCATCCTGTGTCCCAGACTGAATCACAAGCACATTGTGCAGTAACAGTGCAGTTCTGTTTCAGTCACTGAGGACGATCGACTTGCAAAGAGAATCTGCCAGGCGCTGCTTTCGCGAGGCCTTCTGACGACTGGAACACTCTGCCTAGGCATCCCAGAAAGGAGTACGTTGCCCTTGCTATGAATGTGAAGACTGCTCCCGGGGACCTACTTTGCCTAGGCTTCCTCAGAAGCCAGCGACCGCTCTTGTAGCACACAGTGGTCATCATGAGAGATTGGTGCACGATACACTGCCCTATGTGTTCCCAGGGGCATAGCAGAGTTAAGGCACTCCTTTTCAGAGTATGGCTTCGTGGCTACCACTGCACACTCAACTCTGCTGATGTGAAACACTGGACTTTACCTTGTAGACTTAGGTCACCTTTCCTTTGTATGGAGCTGAATCTGCAGTGCCGTGGGATGAGTTTCTAGAAAGCAATTGCCAGCACATTATTGCCATTGAGAGAACGCAGCCTTGGCCCACAGCCACATTCCTGCAGTGAAGAGAAGATGAGCCGCTAAGGCTGTTCAGGCAGCCTTGAAGCCCAAAGCAAGTGACTTCCATTCCAGGAGAATAAAAGGCTCCCATCGGTGTCCCACTTTCAAGCTTGATGACACAGCATGTTATCTGAAGATTAAGCCTAGCTATGTAGTACTAGGGAAAGACTGCCTCCTTCTGCTAAGAAAGGTTTTCACGTGGGGAGTGCTGTACGTGCAGAAGAGCATTCCCCCGCCGGGCAAAAGTTAGGCCTTGGTGAATCTGGATGGTCCCAGAAGTCCAGCATTGTCACAGAAAAAGCTGTTCGTTGTTTTCAGGCTGGAACTAAACATCTAGCATCCGACTGCCGTAGGGAGACGTATTTGGGAGCCCACAGGTTTCACTGGTGAGGCACAGTGGTGTTTCTCCGAAGAATCCAAATGCCTCCCTGGCTACGCCAGCATGGAATGTAAGGCTGCTTGGAACGGCGTTCCTGAGGCCGTTTGAATGCTGTACAAACGAGAGCTGTCGAGCAATCCGGGCAGATCTTTGCCATTACCGCTGCACGATCACAGCCTGTAAGCCAACGAACCCAGTTGCTTCCTGGGACTCAAACGCAGCTGAAGACTAGGATAGCATTCAGTGCCCTTTCACAGATGTTACAACGAAGGTGAGTGCACAATGAATCGTGAAATACGTAACAGTGTGGCAGCCTTCCTTTAACACATGCTTCTTCGCTCCTAGGGCATAGCTAAGCTGACTAAGGGAGAAATCTGGACTTTTACTTGAGCCCAGGGGTGCCAGTTCTTTGCCGCCAAGCTCCAGTGTGCTCTTGGAGGAACTCCCAGGAAGGAACCGAGACCAGCATGCCTCATACGATGACACTCAAGTTCTTTCGTGATGCCGTCAGGCAACAAAGAAAAGATGGGCAGCAGGAGTGATTTTCAGGCAGCTTTCAAACCGCACCTGTCTCGCCTACCACGGACGAAATGAAGGTTTTGCCAGGGTTGCCCGGTTTCAAACTTGAGCTCATAAGGTTATCCTCAGTAGTTTCTGACTACCTCAAGGAAACACACGGGACCCACAGGGCTCTTCCCTGGAGACCCTTTGGGCACAGGGACCTCTGCATAGGATGAAATGGGTAAGTATTTCAGTACCTTAGGTAGGCTTCGAGGACCATGGCTGTTGCACATACAACAGTGGAAGTGTGAAAAATATACTGGTCTTCAGGCTGGATGCAAAAGTTAGCTTTCGCCTCTGTGAGAGTGCCATCCTGTGTCCCAGACTGAATCACAAGCACATTGTGCAGTAACAGTGCAGTTCTGTTTCAGTCACTGAGGACGATCGACTTGCAAAGAGAATCTGCCAGGCGCTGCTTTCGCGAGGCCTTCTGACGACTGGAACACTCTGCCTAGGCATCCCAGAAAGGAGTACGTTGCCCTTGCTATGAATGTGAAGACTGCTCCCGGGGACCTACTTTGCCTAGGCTTCCTCAGAAGCCAGCGACCGCTCTTGTAGCACACAGTGGTCATCATGAGAGATTGGTGCACGATACACTGCCCTATGTGTT
The DNA here is from genome assembly GCF_028023285.1 of Balaenoptera ricei. Classification (NCBI taxonomy): domain Eukaryota; kingdom Metazoa; phylum Chordata; class Mammalia; order Artiodactyla; family Balaenopteridae; genus Balaenoptera; species Balaenoptera ricei. The sequence continues at coordinate 32,195,962 of NC_082653.1, forward strand.
CCCAGGGGCATAGCAGAGTTAAGGCACTCCTTTTCAGAGTATGGCTTCGTGGCTACCACTGCACACTCAACTCTGCTGATGTGAAACACTGGACTTTACCTTGTAGACTTAGGTCACCTTTCCTTTGTATGGAGCTGAATCTGCAGTGCCGTGGGATGAGTTTCTAGAAAGCAATTGCCAGCACATTATTGCCATTGAGAGAACGCAGCCTTGGCCCACAGCCACATTCCTGCAGTGAAGAGAAGATGAGCCGCTAAGGCTGTTCAGGCAGCCTTGAAGCCCAAAGCAAGTGACTTCCATTCCAGGAGAATAAAAGGCTCCCATCGGTGTCCCACTTTCAAGCTTGATGACACAGCATGTTATCTGAAGATTAAGCCTAGCTATGTAGTACTAGGGAAAGACTGCCTCCTTCTGCTAAGAAAGGTTTTCACGTGGGGAGTGCTGTACGTGCAGAAGAGCATTCCCCCGCCGGGCAAAAGTTAGGCCTTGGTGAATCTGGATGGTCCCAGAAGTCCAGCATTGTCACAGAAAAAGCTGTTCGTTGTTTTCAGGCTGGAACTAAACATCTAGCATCCGACTGCCGTAGGGAGACGTATTTGGGAGCCCACAGGTTTCACTGGTGAGGCACAGTGGTGTTTCTCCGAAGAATCCAAATGCCTCCCTGGCTACGCCAGCATGGAATGTAAGGCTGCTTGGAACGGCGTTCCTGAGGCCGTTTGAATGCTGTACAAACGAGAGCTGTCGAGCAATCCGGGCAGATCTTTGCCATTACCGCTGCACGATCACAGCCTGTAAGCCAACGAACCCAGTTGCTTCCTGGGACTCAAACGCAGCTGAAGACTAGGATAGCATTCAGTGCCCTTTCACAGATGTTACAACGAAGGTGAGTGCACAATGAATCGTGAAATACGTAACAGTGTGGCAGCCTTCCTTTAACACATGCTTCTTCGCTCCTAGGGCATAGCTAAGCTGACTAAGGGAGAAATCTGGACTTTTACTTGAGCCCAGGGGTGCCAGTTCTTTGCCGCCAAGCTCCAGTGTGCTCTTGGAGGAACTCCCAGGAAGGAACCGAGACCAGCATGCCTCATACGATGACACTCAAGTTCTTTCGTGATGCCGTCAGGCAACAAAGAAAAGATGGGCAGCAGGAGTGATTTTCAGGCAGCTTTCAAACCGCACCTGTCTCGCCTACCACGGACGAAATGAAGGTTTTGCCAGGGTTGCCCGGTTTCAAACTTGAGCTCATAAGGTTATCCTCAGTAGTTTCTGACTACCTCAAGGAAACACACGGGACCCACAGGGCTCTTCCCTGGAGACCCTTTGGGCACAGGGACCTCTGCATAGGATGAAATGGGTAAGTATTTCAGTACCTTAGGTAGGCTTCGAGGACCATGGCTGTTGCACATACAACAGTGGAAGTGTGAAAAATATACTGGTCTTCAGGCTGGATGCAAAAGATAGCTTTCGCTTCTATGAGAGTGCTATCCTGTGTCCCAGACTGAATCACAAGCACATTGTGCAGTGACAGTGCAGTTCTGTTTCAGTCACTGAGGATGATCCACTTGCAAAGAGAATCTGCCAGGCGCTGCTTTCGCGAGGCCTTTTGACGACTGGAACACTCTGCCTAGGCATCCCAGAAAGGAGTACGTTGCCCTTGCCATGAATGTGAAGAGTGCTCCCGGGGACCTACTTCGCCTAGGGCTCCTCAGAAGCCAGCGACCGCTCTTCTGGCACACAGTGGTCATCATGAGAGATTGGTGCACGATACACTGCCCTATGTGTTCCCAGGGGCATAGCAGAGTTAAGGCACTCCTTTTCAGAGTATGGCTTCGTGGCTACCACTGCACACTCAACTCTGCTGATGTGAAACACTGGACTTTACCTTGTAGACTTAGGTCACCTTTCCTTTGTATGGAGCTGAATCTGCAGTGCCGTGGGATGAGTTTCTAGAAAGCAATTGCCAGCACATTATTGCCATTGAGAGAACGCAGCCTTGGCCCAAAGCCACATTCCTGCAGTGAAGAGAAGATGAGCCGCTAAGGCTGTTCAGGCAGCCTTGAAGCCCAAAGCAAGTGACTTCCATTCCAGGAGAATAAAAGGCTCCCATCGGTGTCCCACTTTCAAGCTTGATGACACAGCATGTTATCTGAAGATTAAGCCTAGCTATGTAGTACTAGGGAAAGACTGCCTCCTTCTGCTAAGAAAGGTTTTCACGTGGGGAGTGCTGTACATGCAGAAGAGCATTCCCCCGCCGGGCAAAAGTTAGGCCTTGTTGAATCTGGATGGTCCCAGAAGTCCAGCATTGCCACAGAGAAAGCTGTCCTTTGTTTTCAGGCTGGAACTAAATATCTAGCTTCCGACTGCCTTACGGAAACATCTTTTGGTTATCCACACGTTTAATTTGTGAGACACAGTGTGATTCTCAGAAAAATCCAAATTCCTCGCTGGGGCACACCAGCATGGATTGTAAGGCTGCTTGTAACGGTTTTCCTGAGGCCTTTTGAATGCTCTACAAATGAGAGCTGTCGAGCCATCCGGGCAGGGCTTTGCAATTACCGCTCCACATTCACAGCGTTAAAGCCTGCGAACCCATTTTCCTCCTGAGACTCACAACAGCAGAGTTGGACGGCATTCAGCGCCCTTTCACAGATGTTACAAGAAACTTGAGTGTACAATGAGTCGTGAAATACCTAAGTGTTGCAGTATTCCTTTAACATATGCTTCTTCACTTCTAGGCCATACCTTGAAGAGTGGCAGACTCTCTTTGCAAGTGGATTGGCCTCAGTGACTGAAAGGGAACTGCACTGCTACTACACAGTGTGCAGACGATACAGTCTGGGACACAGGACAGCACTCTCACAGAAGCGAAAGCTAAGTTTGCATCCAGCCTGAAGACCAGTACATTTTTCATTTTTAACACTGTTAGGTATGTGCAGGAGCATTGGTCACCGAGGCCTACCTAAGATACTGAAATTCTTACCCAGTTCATCCTATGCAATGGTCCCTGTGCCCAAAGGGTCTCCATAGACGGGCCCTGTGGGCCCCGTGTGTTTCCTTGAGGTAGTCAGAAACTACTGAGGATAACCTTATGAGCTCAAACTTGAAACCGGGCAACCCTGGCAAAACCATCATTTCATCCGTGGTAGGCGAGACAGTTGCGGGTTGAAAGCTGCCTGAAAAACACTCCTGCTGCCCATCTTCTCTTTGCTGCCTGACGTCATCATGAAAGAACTGTGAGTGTACTCGTATGAGGCATGCTGGTCTCAGTTCCTTGCTGGGAGCTCCTCCAGGAGCACATTGGAGCTTGCCGGCAAAAATGGCACCCCTAGGCTCAAGTAAAAGTCCAGATTTCTCCCATAGTAAGCTTAGCTATGCCCTAGAAGCGAAGAAGCATGTGTTAAAGGAATGCTGCCACACTGATACGTATTTCACGACTCATTGTGCACTCACGTTCAAAGTAACATCTGTGAAAGGGCACTGAATGCCGTGCAACTCTTCAGTTGCGGTTGAGTAGCTGGAATCAAAAGGGTTCGTTGGCTTTAAGGGTCTGAACGTGCAGCGGTAATGGCAAAGCCCTACCCGGATGGTTCGACTGCTCTCGTTTGTACAGCATTCAAACGGCCTCAGGAACGCCGTTCCAAGCAGCCTTACATTCCATGCTGGCGTACCCAGGGAGGCATTTGGATTCTTCGGAGAAACACCACTGTTCCCCTCACAAGTTAAACCTGTTGGATCCCAAATACGTCTCCCTACGGCAGTCGGATGTTAGATGTTTAGTTCCACCCTGAAAACAACGGACAGGTTTCCCTGTTACACTGCTGGACTTCTGGGACCATCCAGATTCACCAAGGCCTAACTTTTGCCCGGCAGGGGAATGCTCTTCTGCACGTACAGCACTGACCACGTGAAAATATTACTTAGCAGAAGGAGGCAGTCTTTCCCTAGGACTACATAGCTAGGCTTAATCTTCAGATAACATGCTGTGTCATCAAGCTTGAAAGTGGGACAGCGATGGGAAAGTTCGCATTCTCCTGGACTG